>NC_139724.1:31299529-32747029 GCF_964211835.1 Anser anser | reverse complement strand
AAAATTGAGTTATTTGACTTTAAAGGAACCGCTGGTGAGCAGTGGATCAGTGCATAGGCAGATTTGCTTAGAGAATTACCACACTCTTTCCACAAAGCTAGCATCAAGCTATGTTGGACATAAAACAGGGGAAATAACATCACTCTGCTAACTTACATTATATGTTTCCTTATTGTACAACACTCTTGCTTATGTGGAACATTTTTAATCTCAGTTTCTATCAGCTGTTACAGCATAATGGAGAAGAAAAAATACACAGGACTTCCTGAGATCTCCTTTGAGTTAGGAAAATAAATCAGAGCTTGTATATTTTTTTTAAAGAATTGATTCTGTTCCTTTTCTGTCCTCAGTAATGCCACAAGAACACTGTGTTTTCCTCAGACTGTTTGTTTTTCCATCACATTTGTCACAGCCTTTATATGTCTGGTTTTATTGTACAGACTGCTCATTAGCCATTGGCTGCACATGTTCAAAAGCTGATACCCAAAACTCAGCCTGTCCTCACTGATTGACTCCATCCCCTAAATCATGCAGCGTGACCTCTAGGCTCCAAACAGGGGGGCAGCAGGAAGCAAGGTGCTCTTCAAAACAAGACTGTAACTTTTTTCATAACCTTTGTGAACCTAAGAGCAAGGCAGCATGGGCTGGAGCACCATCTGCTGGCATCCCCTCCACTGACTGTTTGCACTGGGGCACTGCACGTTTTGGTTGCCCCCTCGGCACCCGCAGCTTTGTCAACCCAAGGGGACACAGTGCAACAGGGCCCTGCCTTGCCGTAGGACATGGTACATGGTGGTGTCCCCGAGGGGAAGAGGAAGGAACACGGGCTTCCTCCTACACAAGAGCAGCAGAAGCCTGGGGGGGCTGCAAGAGCTGTTTGCTACAGTGTGATCTCTTTCCAAAACTCAACATTTTTTGCTTTCTGGGTACCACTGACCTTGCCTGAGGCCTTCCCTGAGTGGAGGAGAACAGATTTTTGCAAGGTTGATTGGCTGCCAGGAGAATTAAATATGTTTATTTTTTCTCAGCACGTTACCATAAGTATTCTTCCTGTAAAGCATCCTTTCACTGTCTGTCTTGTTTAACTGTCAGAGGACATTCACATATGTTCCCTTTCCCTGCATTCGTTGTTGCTGCAAGCACAATTTGTGTACCAATTTTTCACCGCACGCATTCCACAGAGGACAGAAGGGCCCAGACAGCTGTGAAGAAATCCTGGCTCATGCGGATCTCCCCACAACTTGGACCATCCACAGGCGCCAAAAGCAACTTTTTACATCGCCACATTTTGTATTAATAGTCACCGGATAAAATACACAAAAAATAGAGAGAGTCCAGAGGAGAGACCAGCAGGAATGATCTCAGAAACATGACCTCAGAGGAAAGGCAAAGCAAACTGAGGCTGCTCAGGATACTCTTGTGACGAAAAGAACAAGAAAGGACAAAGTAAAGATCCCGAAATACGTAAAGGGCCGTCATGATGCAAGGTTAAGCAATATGTTGTTCTTTGCATCCCTTGGAATAGGACAAGGTGTAGAGGGCTTGACTTACCATGAAGAAGGGTCAAAACAGATGTTCTGGAGACCTTCCAATAGGACAGGTAGTGCAGCACCGCGTTGAGTAGTCTGTAGGGTCCCCATGGCCAGGACCAAATAAGACTTTTGTCAAGAATGACATGGGTATAATGGATCTTGCTCTACTGTACAGGAGTAGATCTTGAAATCCTTTTCCAGCTGTATAAGTCTTGGTCTCCTGGGAGCAATCCCATGCATTCTTGGTGCTACTTTCCCTGGAGGAAAAACATCTGGCCTCTTAGAAACACGGTTTGCATACCTGAAGAATAGGAGAGAAATTATGGATGAAGCTATGGAGTGGGTGAAAGTGGCTGTTCAGAGTCACAGCTTTAGAAATTATGCCCAAATTCTACTGTAGCCTCTTAATTTTTTTTCTCCTACTTCAGAACTAAAATTTAGTCCTCCCTACCACAGTCTCATGGATAATGTTAATGAAGATCAGGCCAATGTCTAAGTATGTTCAGCGTCTCCTAGCACTTTTTGGCCAAGCTGTATTATTATGTTCTTTTTTCTTGTACACATTCTTCTCAAACTTATAAGCTAAATCTGGTTACAAAAATGTAGGGGTCATTTTAGAATCCAACAGGCAGACAGAAAATTTGCCATGTTAGAGTAGACAATAAAGAGTCTTTGTCTGTGTAAAATTGAGAATTCCCATGGTCAATGACTAGATGTGGGAGGAAGGGGAAAGCACGGAAAATTTTGAGGAAAGATAGCAGACTGAATGCAAGACTAAGTTTTGAATGTTTCCAAATCTCTGTCACTAGCATCAGTGCACTTAATAGAAATCATGTTAATATGCAAATGTTTCCAATTCAGCTATTATCTTTTCATATTTTATTGGTTTATTTAGTCATGGTGTTAACAGTAAAAATATCTCTTCAGCACAGTGCCTTCGGGGATATTAAAGAAAGTTCCTTTATTATTTCATGCAGCTCCTGAGAATAGCCTATGTGTTTTGCATCGATGCAGCAGATCAGCAAAAGCCCATGGTGTGCATTGCCTCACAAGACGTACAAATCTACCATTTTACATTTTGCACCCATGTGAAGGGATAACAGAAAAAAAATAATGAATGACATGGGCCAGCAAACTAGGAAAAGTCCTTCTGTCAAGCAAGACAAAGAGCAAAATACTCAAGCCTCTTTTAAATGTAATGTAATTCATGTCAATTTACACTCCCACCTGTTTGTGTATAAATCTGGAAGAAAAATATTTACATCATCTCTGTATTACACTGTGCACATACAAGCTCACGTATATCTCAAAAGTTGCAAACATGTCTTGACCAAGGGTTAAATTTTGATCTGCATTTTAAAGTACATTTAGAGGTAAGCGAAACAACTCAGGAAGAAAGGAAACCTCATTGTAACCACAAGATTTTTTAAATATTGTGACTTTGAAAACTGCCCAGAATGCAGTAGAGGCAGATTAACCTAGCTGGTGAGGTAAACGAATATGTTGCATGTGGCTGATCTGCTCATACTGGTAGTTCATTACACACTGCTACTAGTATGTAGCTAGAAATGGTAGGAATTTTCTCCAAAATCTGTTATGTGTAGATGTATACAAGCAAAATATAGATGAACTCAGTGATCTTCAAGAAGGCAGCATGTGAAAACTTCTCTGTTATTACTCTACAGAATTTAGGGACATTTTTTTCTGATTAAGGAAAGTCTTTGATGATGAATAATTTTTGGAAGCACACCAGGCTGCTTATTACATTCTTCACTACTATGGAAGTATATCAAATCTTGTAAATAAATCACTCTGTATCTTACCATCGTATGTATCTCACCAATATATATGATGCACAGCTGACCCCTGAGTGGAGAAAAGCAGATAGAGTGTAAAATTTCTTACAGAAGCTTATGCCTTGAAGTAGTGTTAGTCTCCTATTTGTCTGGACTACATCAACATTGCAATGAAAACAAATCAAAGTCTTAAGAGGCCACAAATGCCACATTTTCTCTGTTGCATTGATGAAACTTTTAATTGCAAAATGAGTGAAGCTAGTTAAACTCCATAAGACTGTCAGTTGTTTGGCCTAACACAATTACAGTTGTTGCAGAAACATACCTTTCTGTTAGCTCTTTCCCCTTTGTCTTAGGAATATTGCTAAGAAAAAAAAAAAGTGGAAGAACAAAATTTTGAAACTCCACAACATGTAATTTGCAACACTGGTTTTGTGATGCCGTTGTTAACAGCCAAGGTCAATAAACTGTTGAAGTGTGTTGGTATGCTTTGCTGGCTCCATGTAGGTATGAAACAAACCCAGTTTCTGCTGTAGCATTGTGAACTGGAGAAACAAAGTGCATTGGAAGAGCTCCATATCCGCTCACTGGAAAAGAGGGGAATTGATCTCTGAAAGCAGGCTTACAAATTTGCTAGCTGTTGAATGAGATCAGCTTATAAAATGGATCGCATTCATTTTTTCAGTGCGATTATGTCATCCTCAAAAATAGGTTGAACTCTGCATGTCTGAAATTCCAGATCTTACCCCTGGTTCTGTGGTCTTTCTACATGATTATGTAACAGGACTGTCATTCAGCAAACTCAGCTTCAAGTATACTAAAAGTGCGAGTCTTAAATTCATAATTAATGAAAAAAATAACATTGAAAAAACACGAGATAAGTATCTGTGAATAAAAATATTCCCTAATAGTAACTGTGTGGATTTTAGGGGAATGACATTAAGAATGCTTCTGGCCAATTATTTGATATTAACAGTCACTAGATGCTACGGAAAGCAACTCATGAAATACTTTTACACAAGTTCTCATAGAAATGTCTTCTGTGATGTATCGCTATGCTACACAGTTGAACAAAGAGATATGGCATGTAGCAGGGAGAGATATTGGCTGTACTGGGCATGCAGAAGGCAAAGCTGATCTTTATGTTATCTAAATACTTGTTTCTGAAAATACGATAGATGTTTCTGAAATAAAATAGCTGGGCAAATCCTAAGAAGGCCAGGCACCTGATAAAAAAATGATGCTTGGTATCTAATCCAACATGAAAACAGCCAAATTTCTACAGGGATAACACACAATGTTCTCACAGGCTATATATACAGTAGTAAATTAAACAGAGATGGGGCATGTTTCTGGAGGCTGAAGGCCATCTGCCTGTGTTGTTGTAGCAGTCCCTACCTGTTCTCCTGGGCTTGCCAGAGAGACCAAACCAACAGGCAGCCTGAACGTCACCACACTCTTTTGGGAGCTAAGAGCATTCATTAGTTTGGGAACAGGCCAGTCTTTGTCAACTGATGTCAATCAGGTGTGTTTTATTTATTGATATATCCACGCTGCTATTTGTAGCCCCATATTTACCAGTACGCATCTCTCAAAGAACGTGTGCACCTCTTGCTTTAACTGCTCCTGTAATGCCTGTCTATGTCACTGTGGCAAATATCTTGATGAAGAAGGACTTGAGATCTGAAGAAGAGGATCTCCTTGGGGTTTCCTCCCATGTTAGTGACACTGTCATCTCATGGATGGTGGTAGGACTGGCCCCACACTTGGAAAAGCAATTTCTCTAAAGGAGACGGATTGCATTACCTTCAGAGCAACCAGGCAGGGGGTTGAGTTGGTTCACCTCTTTGCAAGGGTGCTGGAGGACATCAAAGGGAGTCGTAGGTGTTGAACGCTTGGTGCCATCAGTGCAAGGCTAAGTTAGGACTGCAGGACTAGGATGAAACCACCTCTGCCTATGATTGCTACATCTAATTCCCCTCTTGCTCTCACACACACTGAGTCACAAGTCACTCCAAGAAGTTAAAAAGACAGCACAATAAACAGAGCCAAGAATCAGACCAAACAGAAGTGAGATCTCTAAAAGCTTTAGCCATGTGAGTAGTTCACAAGAGTTCCCCTCAGCTCCAACCTCATATCATTATTGTTTGCTTGTCAAAATCAGCATCATTTGTTTTGCTTTCATTTACATGTTTGCCATGAGTGGATTTTTGCTTTTAAAAATGATCAGCACAACATGAGGAATCTCAGGCCCTTGATGAAGACCAGATAACCATTTAAAATACATGGGAAGAGGGGATAGCTACCTCCATGGACTAAGTTCATTTGTCCTGTTCACTTCTGACATCTTCCTAAGCATGGAAACACCAAATGCAGCTGAAAGGCCTTACTGAGCTAAAACCAACAAAACCACTCTCCAAAAAAATGCAGATTTGTCTCACCAGCCTCCAATGGTTTCTTTTTGGGTTTAGTCTCAAATTATTGTTCTCAGTCTGGACCTACCTGGCTGCATGCAGTCCCATTCGCACCCTTGTTGTCACAGGGCAGTAGCTGGATCTCATCAAGCTTTGGTGGAGGCCATCTGTGGGAGCAAGAGACATGTGGCAAGTCCTGGGGTGGGGGCAGTCAGAAGACACCTGGACCCATCCTCAGGGCATACTCTGCCTGATCATCACAGCTGTGCATTCAGCCTCTGCCAAACCTCATTGCACTGTCCCCAGCATGACTGCAAGTGAAGTAAAATCACTCACAGCACATAATGTGCAGTAAAATCCTGCAGGAATTTAATGCCCTTTATTAATTACCCTTCAGAGTATTTCAAGGTTAAGTTTACTAAGAATCCTTTTCTCAGTCAGACCTAATAGGACCTTTCCTAAAAACAGGTAGATTTTTTTTATAAAATTATATATGTACGTACATATATGTATATCCATATATAAAAAAACTATATTTCATATTTGCCAGATTGACAGCTGTATATAGTTGCATTTACTTCATGTGTTATTTCTAATCTGCTGGATCTTCACATCTTCACCTGCTTTACACTTATTATTTCAGGTAAATTTACAAACCCACAAACCTCAGTTGGGATTTTGCATGTCCTGATGCTTGCTTTCACACCTCTCTGGTCTCATTGGCAGTGGCTGTGCATCGAGGTGCATAGGATTTCTCCTCTTGGGAACACAGGTGAGTGTTGGTTTTTTTTTCAAGGTCCATGTTTCTGTGTCATCTGAAATTCCTAAGAGGTTTCATATTTAAAATACCGTTTTGAATGTGCAGCTTCTTTCTGCTGAATCTGAGTTTGCTGCAGCTGAGGGGCCTTGAATCTCCTGTTAAATCATGGCTCACCTGCAGTTCTGTTTTTCCAATGGTACTACGAAGAAAAGAACCAAGTATGGCAAAGTACCCACCCCAGCAGGCAGGCACATGAGACTTCCTATGGGATTTCAGACATGAATCTCAGAGCCAGCCCATCATCACGTAAATCCGCACTCCTTTGTCGCTCTTGTTTTGTAGGAACCTAGTACCATTAGTGTCTCCCCAAATCAAACAAAACAGCTCATTGGTAGGGAACCAACTGGTCCTGCTTTGCAAGTGAAAGGCTCATCATGAAGTCTTTCAATATCAGCAGGCTATTTAAAAATGGAATTTGTGGCACTCTGCAAGAGACTTCTGTAATTTCAATTAGGCTTTCTTTGGAATAGGCTATCTGAGAAAAGAACAGTTTTGGAAAATAAAAGCTTTATCTACTTATTAGCAAGTCAATAAAAGCCATGAAGACTCCAAACTTCTGCTTTGGCTTTGTGTGCATTAACAGGCCAAACAACCTAGCTTCATCTGAAACTGGTTTCAAATTACTTGCAGATGGCTGGATGTAGATGAAAGACTGCATAAAGGTGTTCCTTATTCTATTCTGTACTCCCTAGACTATTGGGCTATGTGCTGACACTTGGATGCTTGTTTTACAATATCATTTGACATGTGGGATTTATGTGTCAAAATTTCATTTAAAGCCAAGAAAATGTCAACTAGCAAGTACAGAGAAGCAGCAAAAGACTGTGCTTTTCAAGACAGAAGTCAGTGAGTTGGACACTGCCAAGTCTGAACCCTGTACCAAGCACACACACAAAAATTTGACCCAACTGCCAGCAAACTAAGATTCCTTTGGTGTGTTCTGCTGAGATTCCATTACTGCCTTTATCATTAAGAAAATAATGTAATAAAATGAGACCTTTTCCCTGAATGCATTAATAAAGATAACTTGTTGGTCAAGCTCCAAAACCACTGGAGCCACATTTAATTTACTGCTTTTATGGATTTAGGATTTGGTTTGCTGCTATGTTCAGTCCACTGCAACAATATAATGGGAAATTGTAATGGCATGTTTAAAAGAAAGGGTTCATAATCTATCACTGAAGCTTTAAAATGTCTTGTGCAAACATCCACAATTAAATGCTACCAAAAATGGTCATTTCACATGGTTTCACTGCAGCTCACCAAAAGAGGAGGGGAGGAAAGACCTAAATAATCATTAATATAGCTTTTTGTGCTAGTCACCTTCTAACAGCCTGGGGAAGAGAACTGCTAAAAGAACTGTAAAGGCTTGCAACCCCACTGCTGCTCCTCATATTAAGAGCATCTGTGCATTACTTCATAAAATATCAGATGACATACTGCCTTATTTCCAATCAATAAAAATAACAATATGTTATGCAAAGATCCTTCTGATGTCTTGTAAATAGTTGTTCAGAAGGGCATTGGCCTTTTGTCAGTGCCTAGTTCAGGTGGTGGAGACCTTTACATCAACCAACACATAAAACATGAGAAAACAAGAGCACCTGTGAAGTGCAAGGCCATAGGCCTGACATGTTGTGACAGGGATAAAGATGGCACCAAAGCCGTGTAGTCCATCAACCTCTGCACAAGAAGAGCCCAGTTTCTTAAGGGCCAGATTCTGCACTTCTCACACGGAGCAGGAGCTACTCCAACTGGTGCCTTCATTTGGGCTTGCTGCTGCCTTGTGCTGTGAGAATAATGAGGAAAGCTGCTGAGTTTTGGCTTATTTGAAACAAAAAAGGCCCTGGTGCAGACAGAGCCACCTCTTCCTCCTGCTCTGGCTTGAGGAGAAGACAGCGACAGGACAAACTTGCTCTCCACACCACTGAGCAGGCTGCTGCTGGTGTGCCTGTGATGTAATCCAGCCCCGGGTGAAGAAAAATAAAAGCTCCTGATGGAAAATGAACACCAAACCCACTCAGTTCCTTTGGATTTATTTTAAGATTGTGGGTTTCAGTAAAGAATGTCTGACAAATTCTTTCAAATTGTCCTAGGAAATGTGCCCGTCTCTTCACTTGGGGGCAAGGGAGGAAGGAATTTGCCATCTTCATTTTACCACCGTGATTGATTAAATGCCTCATAGGTAGTGCTGGACAAAGGCATTCTGAAACTCAGGTGGCAAAAAAAGTGCTTTGTTTAGAAAATGTGACTGGTACGAAGCCTTTCTCTAGCCGCAGATTTAAACAAATACATTGTTTTTTATTTGCGTTCGGCAGTTTCCATTTGTGCAGCTTTTGCCAGAAGACTGAAGAGGTCTGTGATATGTAATTTACTGCTCAGTGATTTTAAAGATGAATGTTTGGACTCTCATTGATATTTGATTTTTATTGCTCATTTTGTTACCAGGGGAGGTTTCCACATGTAGCTTTATATAAACTCGGTCTGGTTTCTTGTTCTGTCCTCAGGATATAGCATGTCTTGCTTCTCTAGGAGCTTGGAAACAATGCTCTGTTTTGCGGTCTTTTTTTTTTTTTTTCCTTTTTTTTTTTTTCTTCCATACAGCTTATGACTTATACTTTCAGTGAATTCCTTGCTGAAGGTAAATTCTTTATTGTCAGAATTTGTCAGTGATGTTGGGGCTCCCCATCCTTGCAGGAGCAGTACAAGAGTCCCAGCAGCAGCTGGGCATGGGGAACACTACTTGTTTCCATACTTCTGGATGCCCTAAAACCCACATGAAGCCTGCAGGCTCATGTCTCTGTCATGGGAACAAGAGGAAAATTGTCTGTGAGTGCAAGCCTGGGCCTCAGCTGAGATACAGTGAAGGGCCTGCTCTGGCCAGCAAGGCCCAGCTGAGACCCTGAAAGGCCCAGTCCTTCCGGGGCCCCTCCTGCCAGCTCAGCTTTATCATCATACGGATGTCGTGAAGCCCACCCCAACCAAAGTGGCTTTTGGGTGGCTCTGACCTACCCTGGAGCACCAGGACCTGGAAGCCCTGTCAGTAAGGGCTGAGCCTGGTCCTCCTGCCTGCAGACACCTGCCTCAAGGCCTGGCAGGTTATCGCGCTTACACCAGCTCAAAGCCCGCTGATAGAGGAACACTCCTGGCAATGCCCTATGGCAGGCCCAATATGTGTTGTCAGAAAAGGGCCTTTTACAACATATAGCAGCAGCACTGTTAAAACATCCCTTTGGACAGCAGCTGAGGAGTTGTAACACTCTGCTAAGGAGCAAGCAAAGCCACTTCATTTCCTCCTCCCCTTGGAGGCGTTACAGCTCACCAGGTTCCCCGATTGTGTTTCACCTGGGCACCTAATCAAACAAACTCTTCATGAAATAAGAGCTGACTGAGCAATATGTCAAACTCTGCAACTCTACGTAAAGTAGAAGTTGTTTTAAAATTATTTGCCAAATTAGCTCAAGTGAGCCAGAAGCACTCGCTCCTAGCCAAAGCCCTCAATGCAAGTTTGAAAGTTGAAATAAAACTTTTAGGGCTCTTGAAAGAACAGGAGATGAGGGAAATGGCATTCATGTTTATTACAGAAATGTAATTCATAATCCCAGCGGTGGGAATGCTAATGCCTTTTGATTGATTACAGTGATTTCTCTCTGAAGAAAAAAAGATCTCCAGACCTGAGGACACTGCAAAGAGCAAATGAAATATTCTGTAATCATGGCTATGACTTGGAAAAGCAATCAGGTATATGCTGTACCTGAAGTACCCGCGTTAAGTGCTTTTCTGTGTAGGGTTGCACTTAAGTCAATGTGGTTTTTGTTTTGTTGTCTGAAATAACCTTTGCTTCACCTTGTTCTCAGCAAATGCATTCTGTTTCTGCTTCATTTCTTTTAAGATAAATAGTTTTCTAGAAATGGCTAAGAACTTTTTCCAAGGGTTATCACTAATGTTTTCTTTTCTGCCACTTACAAAGCATACAAGAACGCTCTCTAAAAATTAACATTTACTTCAGTATCATCCCCCATGAAGAACACGTCCACCAACACAACACCTCTCTTGACAATGAATATTTTCAGCCAATACTTACCTCTAGTTAATTTTTCTCCTCTTCCTGCACATCAGTCTGCGGTGTGGGAAGGCCCCGTGGCAGGCAGAGAAGTACCTGTCTCGTCCTGTGGACATCCCACCACAGTGTATGGACCACCTCCTGTTTGGTGCTCTGTATATAAAAAATGAGGTTTATTTAGTCACACACACATGCACAAATAGCCCTGAGGGCCAAAAAGAAATCCACAAGAGTCTGAGTTGCATCCTTGCTGATCCCTCTCATAAGTAGTTGGTGCGGCACATATGGTCCATTAGGCCATCGTCCAGCAAAGCACTTAAGCAGTCCTGTAACTTTAAGCATATGATTAGTCCCATGGATGTCTATGACCAATAATGTGCTTACTCACTGCCTCTGTAGTAGATCCAGGAGAGGAGAGGTCAGATTTTATCAGATCCATGGATATTTGGAATAGTAGGTAAAACAGTATATTATGTCCACATGGAATGCAGTTTTCTGCCATTGATAACCTTTTCAGTTCTTAGAAACAGCTAATTTTGCCATGAGCATATTCCTTTCTGAGCACTAGTCTGGAGGTTTTAAACCTACACCTTCCCTTAGTCAGTCTTGTACAAGAAATGCAGTGATTTTTATTTTAATGCCAAAATACTTAAGTGGACTTTCCTGAAAATTTTGCGCATGAGCTGAGAAGTATGTGTCATTGCTGCTTTGGAGGGAAGGACTTCTAAACACCTGCAACTAGTCTCTGAAAAGAAAATGCCATGCAGAAGCATACACATTGTTTTTCAGGGTATTTCACTGGGCATCGGCAGTAAAGCAAACTGTGAACGTTCACATAACCAAAATGTTTGCATTAATGTATCATGAATCCTACAAATTTCTCCTATGAACAAGCACATTTTCAGAATTAGGACTGGTAATGCATCTTTACTGGCTGCCCCACTGTTCCAGCTACACCCATACCCTGGGGATTACAACAGGGGGTGATCACCCGCATCTGACAGTCATCCGCCCCCCCTCCCCAAAATACAGAAAAGGAAGAAAAAGAGCGAAAGGAATATAATTGCTAAAACATGGGCTGTACTGAGAAATTGCTTTTTTTTTTTTTCTCCCAAGTAATATACATTGGAATCTCAAGTAAATGGAGTGTATAATTCTTTGTGAAATGGACACAGAGTTAACACAGAAACAAATACCCAGAAACACAAAACGGCACATGCACACATACGCATATGTGCCTGTGTCTGGGTTTGTTATACTCAGACACACACAGAAATTGCGATTCCTTTTATCCAGTTAATTGTATGGCTTCCCCTAGCATCTTACTTTCTGTACTTTCAAAGCCTCATTTTTTAATTAAAAACACTTAATTTATTTATATGTATTTTTTTTGAATGACAAAGCCACAGCAGACTTGCGGTAGGCGGCTGGAGTGCAATTACCCAATTCCACAGCACCAGTCCCTTTTCTTTTTGGATGGCAGTCACAGACTCCAGATGCCAATGTACTGAGGCTAATTTTTTCCATCAGCAACATCCAGCTATTTGGCAGGCTGCATTAGCATTTTTGCTGGCTGCCTCAGAGCAGTTCAATGGCAGTGCTCTCCGTATATTGCCTAGGAAGCTGATTTACCTGGGTGGTATTTTAATCAATGTTTTGCCTTACACATGCATTTTATGCAGTGGTTTCCTACCAACAAATATGCCTGCAAATTATCTTCTCATTAGCTCTCCACAAAGGTATGTTTTTATTTTTGTAGTTAGGAGTCAGACTCCTGTGCTTAAATGTTCTTTTGAGATTCACAGGCTCCTGTGGTCAAAAACCCAGGGTAGGAGGATTCCTGCACCCCTGGGCTGAAGGGCAACAGAAGCCATCCAATTAGTTCTCCTCAATTCACCAGCCAATCTGGGAGAGATGGAAGTGAAATGATTTCAGGCTGATCCCAATTTCAAATTGCATTTGCTTGTTTCATCGAGCAGAATACTTCCCTTCTCAGCATTACTTCAAGTTGACTAAAATGTTCTGCGTGGTTCAAGGCTTTTAGAACAAACTAATTTCAAGGTGAAAAGCTATTTAAAAAAATCTATTTTATTTCTAATTTGCATAGAAAATGTTAAAATATGCATTCTTTTTACTTTTTTTTCCCTGACCAGAAGCGTTCATTGATTTTTATATGAATTTAGGAGTAAATGTACTTACCTTGAAGCTTCAATTTTTTAAACATGTCATTAAATTCATATTATAACATATAACTGTTATAAAAAAATTACTAGCTTCATATAAACATACACACGTGTATATGTACACATGCGTGTGCATATTTTTATATATACAAATGTATATGTGATTAGTTTATATATATTATATATATGCTATTAGGTGTCCAACATCAATAGTTTACTTGAAAATATAATGTATGGTTAACGTTTGCTTGACTGAATGGAAATTTGGTCTGCAGGAGCAGAGGGCATGGTTCAGTTAGGACATGGGCAAGGTTGCAGAGAGAATGGAGGCGTCCATGTGGCACCAGATTAAAGGGACGGACCTGTACCCAGGGGTGCATAAGTTAGATAAGGAGAAAAATGTCATCATAAGGTAGCTAGCTAAAAACAGCCTGAGGAGGATGGAGGTGCCTAAATGCCGGTTGGAAAAGGTTTTGGTGCAGCTGATGTTGCAGGACAGGGGGGAGTGTCTGGGTGGCACCTAAGCCCCACTTCCACCCTGAGAGCCCAGCCTTGCTCTCCTTGGTATCCTCAACTCTTAATTTCACCAGAGCTTTCCTCCTTTGCAAGGAGCACTCCACATGAGAGATGGCAGGCCACTGCTTACATTTCCTCCAATCAAAACATGTGATGTTTTCCAGGGAACGATGAAAAGTAGCTTCTCCTCGCAGGAAGCCAATGCTGTGCTGCTGCTCAGCTGAAAGGCTGGACTCCTCTCCCATGAGCTGGGTCACAGTGACTAAGCCTTCTGCTGGTTTGCCTATTAAACCTGCACATTTTAATTAGGGGGTTGGGAGAAAGCCTGTTTTCCTTGGAAGGGGAAGGTTGTCATTTTAATTTTTTCCCTTTGCCATTCCATCCTTTTGGGAAAGTCCCCACGTGGAGCTGAAGGTAATTTGCTTCCAATTCAGGAAAAGCTTTGCTGTGGGAGCACAGCCCCTACGATGGGCTGTGCTGCCCTTCCTGCTGCTCAGAGCAGGCAGGAGATCTCCTGCCCACCCTGTAGAAGCAGGTATCTCTGTGCATCCACACTGTGAGGGTGCAGGAAATGTCCAGGAAAAGCGACAGTCACCTGGTGCTGATGTGCCCCCAGACCTCTCCGCATCCCTCCATAGCAATGGCACTGCTTGGTGCTCTGCTGTGAGCTTTCTCCACGTGACAAACAGGTTCTTTATGTTGAGCCTTTTCCTCCTGTGCATTTTTTTCTGCAATCCCAGCTGGTTTTGGTGCTGTCAGAGCCTTCAGAAGAGCCATGCCCACCTCCCCTGGAGCTGGTGACAAGCCACACCATTGACCACAGGAATATTTTGTTTTATCCTTCTGCCTGGAGCCTTTCTCCTCCCCTCCCCAAACCACAGCCAACCCTGACCTGGGGCTGGGGAATGGAGGCAAAGCATTAAAACACATTTTGCTTAAAAAAAACAGTAGCTTAGCAATCTCTCCCCCTCCCTCCTCTCCCCTTCTCCTTACAGAGTGAAAAAAGCATCACTTTCTTCCTTAATAGCAGAATTTAAGAAAACTCATCCCTGTGACAAATGTGCTATTACAAAATTCATTATCACTTATGAGCAGTTATATATCATGTACAGCCTGACCTCATGGGCTACTTAGCAATCTCAATTTCCATTTAACTCAGCTGGGGGAGGCTCTGTACTCTGGAACTAGGTAAAAAACAAATCAATAGCCTCATTCTCCAGTGCATTTCTCTCAGTCATACTGTCTTACAAAAGAAATTGACAGAAGGAGACCCAAGGGTTAAACTGCACAGGATGTGAAGCCAAGATAAACCTATGGAGGCCTGAAGAAGTCACGGTTCGGTGTCAGCCAACACCTCACGCTGACATGCCTGGGTCATTCAGAAATGAAGGCAAGTTGTGTGTACATGCTCTGTTGATACTGCCATTTGTCCCACGAAGTGTTTCTCCTTGGCCGGTGACAAGTCAGATTCTGGGACATACGTCCCAGTGCTGTTTTATCACCAAGTGCTGCCACACGGCAGATAAAACTCCCTGCTCTCTCTGTTTTGCTGTCAGCCCTTTCTCCCTTAGCAGCTTGTCACACACCATTCGGAGATTTCACAGCTTTTGTCTATCCGGCGGCCGATGTCTGCCTTGTGTGATTTTGCATGCTGCACGTCACGGGAAGACTCAACACCAGCAAGCTGCGACACTTGCAGCTTTCCTTCCCAAAATCCTGCCGCTCACTGCCATGGCCATGTTTTGCTGGCAGGCCACCAGGAGCAGCGAGTTCCTGCACTTGCAGCCAGCGGCAGCACCCAAGTTGCAATACTCTCATCTGGTTTTAGGCTGCAGTTTCTTGTGTCCTTACCCAATAACAATTTGACAGCTGTCTTCATACTGGTTGGGCTCCAGCACAGCTTTGCTTCACCTTCCCAAAAGTGGCAGTACTGGACAGGAAATACAAAGAGATCAGGGACAGCAGTGTGACGGGCGGAGAGCTTTTCCCAAGGACGGCAGCTCCTCACCCTTTACTGTTACTACTGTATGATCTGTCACAGATGTCCATAGGCTACAGCTTCCCAGCCTTCTGTAAGATCAGGCCCTGAGAAAAAGAGACCATATGAGGTTTTTTTTTTTAAGTGTGGGAAGTGAAGGAAAGAAAAACAGCCCGTGAGCTCTCTGACAGCACACAGCAATCATCTGTCTGTGTAGTTCTGCTTCAGGAGGTGCTTCCAGACACATGAACCACCAGTGCCACCAGCCAAGCGCAGCTCCAGGAGTGGGTCTCACTTTGCCCTCTCCCACCCCAAGCTCAGGAGCATCTCTTGGCTGATTCACAGGCTGCTAAAAATACAGCCTTGAAGAGATCACACTGGATTTCTTCTGCTTGCATGGCTTGATGCTTAGGAAGTAGTCATCAATCAGACAAGAATGGCGGTAGCAAATAAAAGATTTTTTTGCCCTTTGATAAATCTGCTGATTTCTAAAAATTTGTTTTCTTTATTTTTATGAACAAAAGTGGGTAAAATTAAAAAATAATGGCACCGAGTATAGTACTGCTTAGGTGCTCCACATGAGAAGCCTGTACAGTGCCAGGTCTTCAGAAATCTTCTCTGCCAAAAAAAAATCCTTTCTAAAGTTATTTTGTGTATGTATCCCAGAAATTTGACCCATAAAATGGCTGTTTATGTTTTAAAATGTTTCTATAACCTGGGATTCACTTAACTATAATAGACATAGAAGTAATTAATCCTATTCTGCTGGATATTTGTACATACTGACATTGATCAGATTGTTACTTTCTTACCTCTTGTTAAGCTAATGTTCATATTTGATTGCTTGCATAAAACCGACTTAATTCTTACTTCAGCTTAAAAATAGCTTTTTTTTTTTTCTATTAAAACGTTCTGCTTATCTCCTGTAGTTTCTGTCTAATAGAAGATCTGAAACATGGAACTTTTTCAATATCAAGAAAAATATCGCTTTTGAGGCTGTTTCTCAGTACTCAATATGAAAAGAGGGCCCTGCCAGAAATGAATAGTGACCATGTGTTAGATGATGGAGTTTCAATGCACTCGTTTAATTTGCAATCATACACAAACTTAACAGTAAACAACTTCAGCAAATAATGAGCAATTGATGTAGAGCATTTTTACTGGGGACAATGAGCATGAAAGTCAAGATGAAGACATTGCTTCAATTTCACGGACAATGTGAATTAGAAACAGGCTGCATACATTCTGGTTTAACTTAGAGAATAAAATGTTTTCATTGTCTAAAAACTAGATTTATTTTCAATAACACTCAAACCCTATTTTCTTCCTGCAAGTGATTTTCCTGAAGTTTTCATGAGTAGGGAGTAGCTATCTTAAATATGGCCAATTAATTTTGTTACTTACTTGGCTGTGAGACAGCAAACAATAACTTTTTTGCTATTAATTGATAACTATAGAAAAGATGCAGTGGATCACCTCAGGCAGCTCAGATCAATCTTCTTGTGTTAACATTTGTTTTGAAAACATAACTTTGCAACTGATGGATGTGAGGAAAATTGGCTACAGTCTGTTTTCTGCAGCATTGGTCAAAAGCGTCCATCTTTTAATGCCCAGGAGACTAATTTCAATGTTTGTTGGCTTTCTCAGTTTAATTTCTCCTATGTACATGTCCCAGACCATATCTAAGGGTGCCTAAAGGACACTGCAATGAGAGTGACAGTTCAGGGTATTTTCAAAGGCAAGAAAAATGGGTAGAGGCCCCACTTTATTCCTTCTTTCAAAACTGACCTGATAAGCAACTTCTTGTCTCCCTGCCTTTGTGTCTCCCACAGAGTTTCTCAGCACCGCACTTCTTGCTGGATGACTGCAAAGTGCCATCCTAATGAGCCTCTGTCGGTCCCTCTGTGCCCCTAGACTGCAGGAGAGCTCAAAAAGAAAGACGGAAAATCAGCTGAGACAAGCTAAATGAGCCCAAACCCACAAAGTAGCAACCACATTCTTACAATAAGAAAAAAATGTCTACAGAATAAGTACTGCCATGGATATAAAATGTGCAGGGAAAGAAATACAGCTCAGCAAAGCGAAGGGAGTAAAGGACACTGGGAAGAGCAAGGGAGAGGTGGGGAGGGAGCTGCCCTGAAAGATAAACAAGCAAGGGGATGGGAAGCAAATGCTGGAAAAACAGAAGAGAGACAAAAAACAGATGGTGGTGAGTAAATAAAGTCAGAGACCTAGCAAGGATTATAAAGCATTTTTATTTAAACATCAGTAAAGGAAAGAACCCATAAGGCTGGTAAAATATTATTTATTAACTCACACCTTGCATTTTACGATGCTCCTCTCCTTTGCAGGTGTATGAACCCAATTCCCTTGGAGAAAACTCACTCTTCAGGTGCGAAAATATTCAGGTGGAAAATAGCCTTGTTCTGGATAAAAACAGAGGAAACAGTCCATCCTTGATAAACCAAATACCTCTACAACAGAAATGACGTGCTAATAACTACCGTGTTATTTCTACTGAAGCAACAAAAGCAAGACACACAGAAGGATGATACATACTGATGCCGTCACACAGGGACTTTGAGACAGAACTCTAGCTCTCAGTTTTCTGTTTAAAAACTATACATGGGAATCAAGGTTTTGATGTTGCTGTCCTGAAACATCTTTACAGATTAGGTAATGGCTGTGCAGTTTTCTTCAAGAGCCATTATCTTATTTCCTAACATTTTCCCCCTATGCGTTGGGTTGAGCACAACAGAGATGAGTAGTTACCTATCCAAAATAGCACTTGGTGACAAACTGGCTAAAATCATGCCTCCTGACTGAAATGTGATGTGTAATGCATTGTATGAGTAGCATGAAACCCAAAAGGCTAAATATGAAGAGCATAATATTTAATGATAAAAAAAAAAGGTTGTTGAGTCATGTCTGACTAAATTAGCTGCATCCTATGTCTGTTTACTTCTTGTCCCCTCTAACAGTGGAACTAAATTTGGGGACTACTGCAGAGGACTGACAATACCGATGTAAAATGAGAATATATTTTTCCACAATAAAGGTAAACTCACTGAGAGGAACTTCATTCATTTCTGTCCCTTGCCCAGGGAGTTTTCTTGGCCACTGACATTTACTCTCTCTTGTCTGGGTATACATTCTTGGCATGTATGGTAAGGTTTATTGGTTTTGTCTGTTCCTTTAAGGAAATAAATAAATTTTACACTTCTCAATTGACCTGAACATATGTTATATTTTCCCCCATGCCCAAGGAACTGCTTATCAGGCATCTAAGGAAGTCACCTCTCGACGCCCCACGTAGGACAAGAGCTGCGGTCCTGGTTAGCCCTGCTAGCAGCCTCAGCATCTCAACCCATGACTGGCCACCACAGTCTGTATTTTCTCAGAGACTGGATATTTTTGCAAGGTTTCTTAAATCAAACTGATGTGTAAAATTCCTAGTTCCTTTCCTCAAATGCTGTAAAAAAAATTAAAAATTTTACAAACACCGAATCTCTTCCAGGCTTGCATTCAATTTGCAGATGATGTACACATCTGTGTGTTTGCCATCTGGAGGTGAGGAGAACACACTAAAAAGGCCCCTTTTGGCAATATCAGGATGTTATTTGTGCCAGTTAACATGGGCTTCCCACAAATAAAGACACTAAACCTTTAGCACTATAGCCACAGCTGCCTTCTTTCTTTAAAGTTTTTGACTGTAGAACACTTTAAAGTGTTAGTGTCTACAGTGCATAAACTGCTGATCTAATGTTTTAGCTTTTAAATCAAGTTGACACTTGTATCAGTCTTAGTAATTCATTTGTGGTTACACAGAAATATTCCCAAACATACACATCACCCAAAACAATTCATTTTGAATGCCACGGAGAGAAAGGAAGGCCTTTTCCCACACAGTGCGTAATTAAATGGTGAAATGCATGCCTGTTACCTTATGGAAACCAGAAGTATTAGGGGGTTCAAAAAGCGATTAGGACAGTTAACAGAAAACAGGTTAGCACAGTGGCTCGTGAGCACAAGTTGCCCATACATCTTGCATCCTGCCACGTGTCACAGCAGATGCCAGACCCACAATGGATCATACCGTGCTGGTTTTGGTACTCTTATCCCAGGCATCTGCTGCTGGCCACAGCTGGGGCAGGACGTGGGATGGTTCCTATGATCTTCTCCACCATCCTAGGGAGCTGTGGGTATGCTGAGCCTTCCTGCAGCTGTCTCCAGAATGAGCTGTTACACTCTGGGAAGAGACTGCCAAGGCATTCGAGCTGTGCCCTTGGGAGCAGATGCCCTTTGCTCTTTCTTCTGGTGGTATACGTTCCTCTGCTCCAGTACTGTCACAGATCAAGTCTGTGCTAGATGTGCACGTGGGTGCAAAGAACAGGACAGCCTCTGGAAAGCTAGATACTACGACAATCCCTCCACTCTGGGACTATTGATGAATGTTTATGCTCATAGCACTGACTGTTCATTAGCAGAAGTTGTCATTTTTTCATCTGAGATCACTTAACTGAAGTGTTTTGCCAGTAAATTTCTGGCACCCCTCCTTGTGAGGAATGCCAGACACAGCAAACAGCTCACTGCTTGCTGCATCTACATTTTTAAATAATTGACAGTTCCATTTTGTTAATTTTTACAGAGACATTGATGTATCTGGCAGTTCCTTGAGAGATGCCTCTGTGCTCAAACTGCAGCCACATCTGAAAAAAACAGCAGACTGGAGATGCAGTATTTTTATTTCTTTTTCCTCGTCAAGCTAAATACCATCAGTCTCAAATGCCAAATATTGGACTCTACCATCTCTTTTATCTCTATAAATAATAAAAATGAAATATATTCCCAAAGATGATGTTTTAATTGTGAAATAACCTGTTGCATTTTAAAGTACCATTTTAATTTCCTCTCTCTTTTCCCAAACTCTTCATAGACCACCAATCTAACTTTGGGATTTCTAATGCTGTCCATCACCAAAAAAAATCTAAGCACCCTTTGTTTAAGTTACTAAATCCATTGGGACCTTTCTACAAGCTCTGTCTTGTTTCTTTTTGAGGAAAACCCGATTGAGAAGAGCTGGGGCAAGAGAGCAACTGGAAAGGGAGTAGCAGCAATTGATGGGAAGTTCAGAGACAAGTTTTTTGAACAGCAGTTCTGAAGGCAAGAACAATGGAGGTTTTGCTTTTTCCCAAAGAGAGCCACTATTCCTGCTTGCCTTTTCTCTTCTGGGTTTTTGTGTCCTAGCCAGGCCCTTTCAACTGAGCTGTTACACAGTGCAGTTGTGCCTGAAAATCATCACTGTCACGGCTGCTGTGGTGGCTAAGAGACTGAAATTCAACCTCCTAATGTAGCTGGGACTTGATTCTTCAATGTCAGGGAAGACCTGGCATCCAAAGCTAGGAGCCAGCTGAAGGACTTGAACAGAGGCCCAACATGCTTGCTACATGGAGAAGGCACTTTTGGAAACTAGACCACTTGGATTAAACTGCCTAACTTCATTATTCTGGGGAAAAGGAGGGGAAACTTCAGCCTTATACTCTTTAGTTTATTATCATATCTAAGGCCTTTCTCAGATTTTTGATCAGATGGAATGGATATACTCAAGAGGGAATATCATTCTTTGGTGGGGTCTTTCCATAATTTTACATAACAGATTAATGATTTTACTTGGCTTGTTTATAATGTTCTGTTGACTAGAGAATGGTGACATTTTTTTGGAAGAAATGCTTTTCCTCTGAAAAATGCTTATTTAAGTCCACCAAAATTCTCTGTATTTTGGCTGATATTTTTTGGCCAAAAACCTTCAAGCATTTCAGAAGAGTTTAAATGTTTTGATTTTTCATTAAAATGAACTGCTTTGATTCCTGCTATACTCAGGACTTTTTAAAAATAATAACAACAATAAAAAAGCTCTTATTCAGCTCTCAAATTCATTTTTGGTGGTGTTGATATTTTTACAAATAGTCAATTCACTGAGCCTTCTCCACCCCTTCCTCTAATTTTGGGGGGTTGTCTATCAAAATCAAAAGCTTATTGTCTTAGCATCTCTACCATTCAGAGAGTCGGGAAGAATTATTTGTCCTGTTTACTGCAATTTAGAAATGCCTTTTTAGTGGGACGTGCAGCTACAAGGCACCAAAATATTCTAATCCAGTTGATTCACAAGAAGAGAGTTCAAAGACAAAGTGGTAATGCTCAAAACAGGGAGCTCATGATCACTGCATGGACACTGTGCTCCAAAGACGGGTGGACAAGTTCCTAGGTTTTCCTTGAGTTGGGTCTATTTTTACCTGCATGAGACTGTTTGCATGTCTAGAGCTTCTTTATCTCATTAGATGTCTCACACCTGAAGTTCTTCACAATGTCAGCTTGGCTATACTTCTCATGCCAGCAGAGGCAGCTTCTCACTTGTGAAATGGGGTCATGCTATTGCTTACTACTAGTGATTCCATATTTTAAATTCTGCAGTTCCCTTGGAGGTAAAGGCCCTGATCAGCAGTTTACAGAGTCAGGCTCATTCTCATAAAACTTTCTTTATCTGACCTTATCTCAGTGGCACAACTTCAGCAAAAGGAAATGACTGTAACATTGCAATGCTTAAATGAGCATCATTTAACAATGGTATTATCACTTTCATGGCTCACCTCTAAGCCCAACCCATATTCAACATGCTCTTGAACAATGAGTGACAGAAAAGGACAGAATTTTTGCCAAGTACAGACACAAAAATGTCCCCACACCATATCCTATCTCCTTGATTACAGGTGCAAGGCTGAAGGCTCAAGTCACCTTTCTAGCCAGAGCACTGTACAGGGAGCTTGAGTTCATCTGTTAGCTACCATGATCGGCTCTTTCTCTGCATCACTCAGTGCTGTGACAAATGTGGCCACCATTGTGCCAAGACAGAATGCCACACTGCAGCAGAAAGTATCTCACTGAACCCCTTTCTCTAAAACGTATCCCTTGACTACTTGTCTTTCCTTGGTCTTTGAGTTAACTGCAACTTAAGGTTTCAAAACATTAATAAAAGATAGGAAACTACTTTCATTCAAGATTGATCCTGTTCATTTCATTGACTAGGTCATGAAGATTTTGCATTCTTATGTCAAAACTAAAATATGGGGTGGTGGCAGGGGAGTATAATACCTTTCAGGGTCCAAGAACCTCACATAAGTACAGCAAACATTAGCAGGTAAATTCACAGCCTCAAAGTTCTATCAAATTAAATTGGTAAATTCTCTTTTCCCTCACCTTAACAAAATTCTGTGTCAGCCTTTGTGAACTGGCATTATGCAGCTTACTACTATTTAATTCCCTCTCGATTCACACCTCAGCCTTCCCAGTATTTTGTTCAGTCAGGCCAACAAGCCCACAGTGATGATGCCAGCTGTCTCCATTTCAACATTGACTTAATATTTACATTTATATGAGTCACCTAGGACACTTATTTGTCATTGAGGACATAAAGACCACCCACATTTAAAGGGCAGCCCTTTCTCAGTGCTTTCAAAACTCTTGAAATCTAATTACTGAGACCTGTGGCTTAACCTACTTAATTTGTTAGCAGCCAGCATTTTGCTATCAGCTAGGATAAAAGCATCACCTACTTGCCACTTCTATCTGTCAGCTCCAGTATTTTCCTGACATTAACTTCAGCGCTAAGTCTTTCTGCTTAGCTTCATCCACTGTGGCTGACCTGGCGGGATTAACGGCTCGGAGTAATTCAACACTGCAGCCAGACAGAAACCCAAAAAGCAGCCCCCAGCTCCTCGTCTTCACACAGCCACAGGAAGGCAAGACCCTTCTCCAACTGTCCTCTGCAGGAGCAACAAGCTCAGCACGTCTACCTCCAGAGCATGGTGCTAAAAGCACCTGGGATATTTGCAACGAACAGCAGGGAGGGCTAAGCCTGTGCTTCCTCCATGAAACTCAGGACAAAGAAGCCAAAATTCAATCTTCTCACAAGAATTTTCTCCTCACCCTGCTTTTGTTTTGTTCACCCAAGTTTGAAGGTACTGGATAAAAGGTTCGTCTAATCCGGCAACGCAAGTTTTTCCAGAACAGGCTTCCAAGCTCCAGCCATTTACGGCTAAAGGATTTCCTTAGCCAGAATCAGTGTCTTCCTATTAAGAGTCCTGGGTGGACTTCGTGCACAAATATGCACAGGAAGTTTTTAAACTTTTAAAACACAAAACACAGGCATACATAGGTATGCTTTTCTTATTTTTCCCTCCTGTAGACACACATTTAGTTAGAGGAAATTACCTATCATTGATAAGCAAAATGATCATTAGAGCAGCTTCTCAATAGGACCCAAATGGTTACATACACAAAATGAATACAATTAAAAGCCTATTTTTCTCACAGCCACAGTTTTTGGAAACATTCATTGTTCAGCTTGGAGTTTTCCATGCCTACAGAGATATTTTTTTTCTTATCCCCCTAAAGTTGAAGCAAAATCTCTGCAACCATTTTCAGGTTATGGGAGAGTGATTCTGACCAAACTTTTTCCAGAAGAGCTACAGTAAAAACAGATGAAGTTTAAAACTTGGCCATAACTGAGTAATCAATGAAAATTAGTGCTCTTGCATGCTTTGAAAGGAACTGGCTTTAGTTTAGCAAAGTTGTGGCTTTTCAAAAAACATTGTTCCATGTTCTCATGGCTAAGATGTTGTCTACAGGTAGATGTACTACAGGGGTCACT
This sequence comes from Anser anser, assembly GCF_964211835.1. Lineage (NCBI taxonomy): Eukaryota > Metazoa > Chordata > Aves > Anseriformes > Anatidae > Anser > Anser anser. Next base: position 32,723,020 of record NC_139724.1, on the reverse strand, counting down.
GAGTGCATGTACTGATTTCAAAAAAAGATAGTTATTTTACTGCAGAACTTGTTACTCAGTGAACTTAACAAATGGAGGAATAATTCCCTTTTTGGGGTATGATGTTTGAAATTTTACCTCTGCTTTTTGGAGTATTTCCTTCAAAGGTGGCCACATCTGATCATTTTCAAAACTCAGTTGTGCTTGAAACAATATAAGAAACTGTGTAAGAATGTCCAGCAAAGCAATAATCCAGACAAAAACCAGCCTCAGCTTCACCCTGTGACATTTCCTGAGAGTTCTCCTGAAATATTTCCTTATACCTAGGTACCACTCATTTGCACATCTTCATTTTCTTTACATGAATAAATGCTTCCTACAGTGTCTGAAAGGCTTCACTTCTGGCATTAATCTTAAGGAAGGTCTTACAAAGCATATTCCACCAAGTCAATAGATAGCTCTTTAAAATAAGATTCCTCTTCTGGGATTCATTTCCTTGGACAGCTAATTATACCAGCAACTTTTTTTTTTCCTTTTTCTTTTTGTCAGGTTTTTATAAAGGACTAAAGAAAGATAAAACCATTCTGACTCATCTGAAAATTGCTATGGTCATTTATTTCCTATTTTTAAAGTCTTTATAGCATTTAGGCAACACATGAAAGATTACTACCTTGAATTTCTGCACTGCATGGAAATTCTGTTATACAGCCAGCAACACTAAAATTCCAAAAGTTATTTATATGATTAACAATTATTGTACCAGCTTCCTCCCAGCCCCTCAAGCTCATCTGTTCTTCTAGTTTAATACACTTACCTATTTTGTCCTTCACCAAAGCTCACAATGCCATGTTTTGAGCCCTTTGAGAAAATAAAGTGTATAAAAAAGGTTTGCCAGGTAACATCACACAGAAGATTATGCAAGAACATAATGCTAGAATTGCTTTTAATACTAAAAAAGCTATCATGGATGGCCTCAGGCAGGGTTGAGTACGAAGAAAAGACTCTTTCGTAAATTCTGTGAAATCTTAGGTTTCAACTGTTTTACAGGCTAGAATCCTTTGGCAAAGATGCAGCTATAATTGAATAAAACCTGTTAATATAAATCCAGAAAGAGACAACCCATGACAATTCCTATTTCTCTCAGAATTCAGTACTAATTTCACTATTAATTTTAGCAGCATTCCAGACTCAAGTACAATAAGCATCTGGTACAAAATGAGCAACTTGTGTACTTTCCCAAACATCCCAAAGACATTTTGATGTTGGGTTCATCAACCTCTAATTACTAGTGTAGGAAGGACTGGAATACTCTGAAGCACCTCAGCATCGCCAAGCAAGAACCAAATCAGACCTGAGAGAAAAGCCAGCTTTGAAATCCTTTGGCAATGTAACATAGCTGTTTGTGTTGGAAACCCGAAGTTACCTTTGCTTTTATGGACAACGAATCCCACTCAATGAGTTATTAATTTATGTCACTTGCCACAGAAAGATTTTAATCCCCTGTTAAATGGTTTTACAGTAACCGGGTAGGACTGTGAGTAGCAAGATACAGAATAAGGAATTTATCCTCAGAGACTGTCTCATTTTAAAGGGTTGCCTTTGATCCCACAAAGACTGAGCTGCAGCTTTAAAGTCAGTCCTAGCAGTGGGTGGATCACTTCAGGAACTGACTGGAGAACAAAGCACATTCCAAACACAGAAGCTGTAGGAACTGGCTTCAAACTCCAAGCTACAATTCAGGGACTTCACCAAAAAAATAAACCTGACTCTTGTGCCAAGCCATATGACAACCACAGAATTTGGGCTAGCATTCAACTCACTTCCTTTTTTATCTGTTTGTCCAGCCTCCAGCTTTCCCCTTTAAGATCACCAGGTTTGTTCTTCGGCAGTCACTGTCAAACAAAGAGTTATTCCTTGAATCATATTCTGTTTTGCCTGTACCTTGTGAAAATGGCAGGAACTATTTAACATTTATGAGAATGCAACAGAGAAAAGATTCTGGCCTTCTGCTCCTTAGGGCAGCTTAAATACTGGTGATGCTTTTACAATGTTGAAATTCTTGAGGAATCGGAAGACAAAAAAGTGAGAAAAGCATTCAAAGTGCCTATAATAAAAGAAAGGGAAGGAAATAAAAGAAGTTAAAGATTTATTTTTCCTTTGGTGAAAGCCAGCAGGGAATTCTTGAAATTCTTTAATCTGTACTGAGCTACGTCTTCTAGATCTAAATGTGAAACTGTACAGGATTAAAATGTTTGCTTCCAGATGCATTTCAACCACCGGCAATTTCTGCTCCCATGGAAAGTCTTCCTCGTGTTCCTCAGCATCTTCTACAGTGTCTTTATTAAAAGTTGTTTCTGACCCATAAATTTAGCTTCTGATTAGTGGGGTTAGTGAAAATCATAAAGCTATAGATTTCTTGCCAAGGAAAGCATAAACTGAAGTAATTTTCACGTTGTGAGCAATCTTCTACGTATCTAAGAGAACAATCCTGAGAGAATTCTCACTGAAGCCCTGGGGATAAATAGATTCAACTGAATTATTCCCAGATGGCTAAATTGCAGTTTCGTATTTGCAGATATTGAAGAAAGGAAAACTGTACAGGTGCTGCCAAGAAGCTGAAAAGATGTTAGAGATAAGAAAAAGAGTGGGACTCCTCTTTCCTGTGCCCCATCACAGAAACAGGCACCTGGGTTGAAAGCCATTTGAGGAAGGGAACTGTTTGTGTTGTGTTTGTATTGCAGCACTGCCCAGGAGGAAAATCTGTAGGAAAAAACAGCTAATTAAATCACCAACAAACTATTCAAAACAACAAGTAAGCCACTAGGGAAAGTTCTCAGGGAGGAGATACTACTGTTATGTTTGGAGTGTTTCTGCCAAAATTTCCACAAATTTGCCATAGAAAACCATCCACATTTTAGATTAAAAATGGATACAGAACGTCCGAAGACCTGACTCAGCCTTTGAGCCACAGATCACACTTTGCAGACTTCCAGCAAGGAACTCGGGATCCAGATGGTACTTTCATTTGTGCAGGATTTACATGACTCAGATCCCAGTCAAGCAAGATGCCATTTTCCCCAGAATACCAAGTTTCCAGCTTAAATTCTCTGGACCAAAACATTAGGCTTTTTCTTTAACCTTGTTTTCCTTTCACTTGTGTCTGTCTTTCTCCTTGAAGACTACTTTCCCTGCCTTTTCCTTTCCATAAAGCCCAGCTCTAGCAGTTTTTCTCTGTCGGTATGTACTCAGCTGAGAGAAATAACGTCGCATGGAGGACTACCCATTCGCAGAAAGTCAAGCCTCATTGGAGATGGCACTGGTTTTCTATAGAGCCTGGGTTGGCAGCAAGATTTCTTTGCTGGGCTAGTGCACTGGCAGACAAAATGAAACGGTATTTTATCTTGTTCCTCTGGTTGCCTACCCTGCATTTTGCACTGTTAATCCTTTCTCACTGCATTAATTTAAAATTATCTTACCTCCTCAATGGTTTCTAACAGCCACCTTAAAAAATGTCCCAGACAAGGAAAGTGTGCTTTTCTCTCCACAAATAAACTATGAATCTCCCCTTTGGAATTACTCTGCCCCAAATAAAAGCTACCTGTAAGCTTAATGACCCTCCCAGGTTGCAAACAAGAGATTTAAATCTATTAAAAAGCCAGGAAACTCTTACTACTTAGGATATAGGATAAAACATCTCCCTGTGGCTATCATGAGACATTCCCCCTTTAAATACTGCGTCAAAAATTCTGCAGATCATTTTAGAGGCTTCTAAATACATTATTTATAAATTCCTTTGCTCTCCCAGAATTCTTTATAGTTGGAATTGTAGCATTAATGAAGTTTGGCTCTACAGACATAGACAAAAATAGAAACAATAAAACTTTAAAACTTACTAAAATATTTTGTGAATAAGCTGCTGTAAAATATCAGGCATCTACAGAGAAAACTGTGGTGTGAAATACTCTAAAGGTCTTAGAGTATTGTTGCTTATTGATGACAACCTCCAAAACTCACTCATAGTATCTTCACTCAGAAATAGTGCATCTTTCCAAATACACTCTGCTAAACATTTTCAGACCACATTCTGAAGTGTTACTGTTTATACAAACCCCAAATACATACCTTATCTCTTTTGATATCTCTAAAATGGAGAAGATTTCAGTAATAAAATATTTAAGAGAAAAGTATGCTCTCAGTCCTCTGATTACCACTCCCCAATCTGTGTTCAGTTCCCAAAACAATTCTGGCAGGAAGAGATATGGGGTGGGGGAACAGAGGTGGTGGAAACAGAAGATGTAGAGTCATGCAATTGGAAGCTTAATAAAATGCCTTTGAATTATCATGAATTATTTGTTAAATGTGATAATCCCTATCACATTTCAAAATACTGGGATGAAAATTCAAGCAAAATATTTTAAAATATTTGATTCTCTGGGCAAATTTTGAAACTTCTCTATTGATCCAAAATTCACATCAAGAAATGGCAGTTCTACACAGCCTAATGTAAACAGAGGTCTGAGTTATGGTGCCTTTAAGAATACTTAAGTCTGTGCCAATACTCACCATCTAGGATGCTATTATCTCAGCACATTCCCTTTTATAACTGTATTCATGTTTTATATAACTTTTTTGAATGACAGTATTTTCTTTCTCCGTGCAAAGCAAGGTAAATGCTTTCTTCAAATACAATTATGTGAGACATTAGCTATTTAAATATTAAACATATCTTTCTGGTTTGTACAACTGAAGATACATGAAGAACCTCTGACATTGTTTAGGGATAATAAGCATTAGCCAGTTCATTAATAAGTGAGAAGAATGCTAATACTACTGAGGTCAGAGAACATATATGAAGATGAATACAGATGAATTAACAGCCAGGATATTTTATATTCAAGAAACAAATTGGAACTGCTTGCGAATACTTCAGGTCTATAAATTGTTGTTGTAATAATTTTTGGTATTATAAGAATGTTAGAATAACAACTACATTCACTTCAAGATGCTGAAAAAATAGGTTCAGATGATAGCCACAAAAATTACTAAGAGAGAAAATGACTCATGACGTGAGAGTAGAAAAAGTCAATATTTTTAGGAGGTTAAAAAAAATAGATTTGCTTCACAGTGAGCAATCATACCAGAAGTTCAGGTGTGCCTTAATCCAGAGCAGAAAAAAGTATTATAAGAAATAATAGCTGGAAGATGAAGTTTGACAAATTCAAATATGAAAATAATCCAAATTTCCTCCAATAAAATAATCAAGCTCTATTCCAGACAGTTTTTGTTTCCACCATTACTTCTAATGGGAAACATTGAACAACCCAGAAAATCTATCTGCAAGGATCTCCACTAGTCACCTCATTCCCGTGCTGTTCTTCTGTGGTATTCCACTTGAGCTAATATATTTCCAATAAGTTAGCTGGAGCAAAGCATGCAGTAGCACAAAGCATGCAAATGTATTTTTAGTTACAGACCAATTTCTTCCTTTTATCTGAATGGTTATTTTTAAATCTAAACAAAACTAACCTGTGATCATAGATGCAAGCTTGTTTTCTACAGTCAAGTCTTCCATAATTTTCTAATAACTTATCTGAATAAAAATTAATGTAGATAATCTTTTGTCAGTGATGCTGTTTATTAACTATGTGAAGAAACATGTTAACTATAAAACAAATGAACACCTCGGTCCTGGTATGATTTGTAATATCTGTTCAACAGCCACGTATATGTTATTACAGAGAAGCATACCACAATAATTATGGAAAATCCTGTATCGACAATATGCCTGTGCCTAAGCCAACTTTAGTATCTACAGCAGACTCCATAACCAACCAAATACAAGGGAAATAATTCAACTAATTTCTTCCAATGTAACAGTAATCCAAAGCAGCTTTATTTTTGTGTCCCTTCCCATTTCTTTACAGTCTACTACATTAGCAATCATTAGCGACGTACAGTACTATCTCATCACCTTTTGCCTTTAGTTCTGCTCTTCCTGATTAAAACATATTTTTTGATACCTGTGTTGCAATTGTAATTATTATATTTGATTTCACATCCTGCAGAAGTAATTGAAGTTTCGCTGTTCTGCAAGGCATCTCTAGAAATCATACAAGAACCTCAGCTGTAGCTGACTAACCTCATCCAATACCATACCTGATCTTTCATCGCTCATTGTATCATCTACCTGATCACTGTCGATGATGGCAATATTTCTTTCTTACTGTAACAGAATTCACAAATAACTTAAGACCAGAAGGGACCTCTTGAGGTCTGTAGTTCAACCTCATGCTCAGAGCAGTGTCAGCTTTAAAGTTTGATCAATTTGATCAGGGGCCTCATTCAGTTTTGTTAAGCTCCAAATCTGTTACTACTCCCTTTGCTTCTGTGACTCCTTTCTCCCTTATCTCTTCCCCACTCACTTTCTGTGTAATAGAACCAGACTTAAGAAATTGTGTGTCTCTTCCCTTACCTTCTCTGCACTGTCTTCCCCTATCCTTATCCTCCTTCTGGATGGGCTGGCAAAACTCTGCTGGAGATCACCAAAGATGCTACGTCTTCATGCCACAGCCTGCCATCACCATCCTTCATGAACTCCAGCAGACAGTTTCTTTTGTTATGAAATCATAGGTGGAGGAAGCAAGCTTTTTTTGTTCCTCAGTGGGCATTTCTCCTGTTGGGTCTTCAACACGTAATTCTGTTCCTGGCAGGCAGCACACTACTCTGTCTTCTGGATCAGTTGAGCTGACTGGCACTCAGTTCTTAACAGAGAGTGCTCTTTAAGACAGATCTGCTCAGTGTCCATACTTATCTTTGCTTTTCCTTATCCCATCTTCTCTTCTCTGCTATAGACTTTCACATATTACACTTTTTGCTCATTGTTGAGACTCACAAAAACTCTGCTTAGGAGTTACACCACAGTAGTCAAGTGTAGACGCGTTCCAGAAACATGTAATTCAGCAGTCACTGGAAGGATTTTGCTCATATCATTTATAATGAATTTGTCTCTTAGGAAGAAGACCCTGAAATTTCTCCTTTCATTATGTATTTGAGGCAGCTTTTCAGTAACTTTGAAAGCTCAGCAGGTCATGGATTTGAAGGTATTCTACCAGTCCCTACTGTTGCCAAGAAGCATGACTGATTTTACTATGGGACACAATACCAGGCACTTTTGTTTATACATGTGAGCATTATCATTGCTACGAAATGAAAGAGCTGTAATGCAGGACTACTAGCCCTACCACTAGGCACCCAGAGCACTACACCTAGCAGTCTTGACTACCACAAGACCTGCTTAAGCTCTTAGTATCTCAAGCAGGTGGGCAAACTGGACATGCCTTTAATTCAGCCTAATGTTTTAAAATCCAGTTATCAATATGTCCTCCTTACATCACCATTTAAACTTTACACTACTTGCAGTAATTACATTTCCTTGTTTCTTTTTGTTTGTATGGTATAAATTAAGTAGTGATATTCGAGTCATAAAAACCTCATTAAACCCCATCCAAAAACTATTGGTAAGAGGAGGCTTTGTGTTACTAAAACCTCATATATATCTAATTATAATGATGGAACAGTCCACATTGTTTTAATAGGAAACTTTCACATCTTGGTTTCACACCTTAACTGATTAGGGTCAAAATCCCCAATTTTCAGTTATTAAAACTGAGTTACAAGAAACATATGGGGGATGAAATTGTACACATTGGAACATTTTAGCTAGACATGGAAAAATTCTGGAGGAAAACTGGGCGAGTTCAAACATATCATTGATCAAGTACAGTACACAATATCCAGCAATGAAGATATATGTATTTTTCTACCATTCTGCTGCCAGAGCAGAGTAGGCTGCTGAAACCTTTCCTCGACTTCCATCCAGTGAATATGTGGTCAACCAATGGCACACCATGTTCCAGTAGTATGACAGAAGCCAAAACTCAGAGCACAAAACCATACAACCGTGCAGTTAAGCTTAAAAACAAAACAGAAAAAAACATGCACGTCTCAAAACAAACTAACAAAAACCAACCACCACACAACAACCCATTCAAGAAACACCAAGCCTTTTCCTGCTACCGTGATGTTAGCAGTTGTTAGTGTCATTTTGAAGCCTAATTCTACCCAGAACTTGACCTCAGGTAATGTGCTTACAGTATAAAGATGAGTAGCGAAATCACTATACAAAGGCATGGTTATTCTGTGCGTTCAATAAAAGCACTAACAAATGAGGCAGCAGACCATAGTTTACACAGAAGTAGAATGATGAAGCGGTGGGGTGACCTTTTCCTTACAGACCTTCTCAGGCTTCTCTAAAAGGCACTCCAAAATAAGCATATAAAGCAAGACTCGCATCAATCACCATGTAGCAAAGAGGAACCTCCCCTCCGAACCTCCCCCCACCCCATGCTGGTTCTACTCTCTTTTCCAGGCTCTTGATTTCCCTTCTTTTAATGCTTCTTCCTGCTGGTTTACAGCCCTGCACACTAGGGAGCCAGCTCTCTGCTGCCAGTGACTCTTGTTACAGTACCAGGAAGGCACACATGTTGTCCATTTCTTCCAGGTGCATATTTTATCTAAGCCCCACTGAAATCTGTGGAAGAAGTCTTGGGGTGTTGGATCACAACCCAGTATTTTCAAGTCTTTTGAAATTAAATGAACCCTACAGTTTGTTAAAAGGGAGATGCTGGAAATGTGTCCACACCCAGATACGCAGGACTTGAAGCAGGAATTTCTGAGGTCAACACAAGCAGGCTTGACTTGCTACTCACTTTGTTTGGATATGGAACCAATAATGCCATTTTAGAAACTCTCTAGAATTCCCCACCTGAAAGTTTTCAACCAAATGCAGTGGGCGTACATAGGGAACAGAAAGGTATTCCTCCAAGTTGGGCTGATGAGTGGGCATCATCTAGCTCCATCCATTCTCAAACATGTCAGCTCAATGCACTATGCACAATTCAACTTCCATTTTCTGAGACTGCTGACAGCTTTTCACAAGCAGTTTACATGCAGTTTTAGGGCAGGCAACTCAGAGTGTGTTAAATACTCTAAGCTTCAAAACAGTGTTTAATATAAGATTATTTTCCAGTGGATAAGGTGACATGGACAGGGCTGATATTCTTAAACATAGTTTGTAGTGCTGCAATCCATTGTTTTGAACTACATATTCAAGATATTTTTCTAGTTGTAGTGAGATTTTCAACTAAAGTTTTGAGTATCACAGTGGATAATTTCAGTCCTTTAACGTGACATCTGCATTTTCAGGCATTTGGTTTGGCATCTATTGCTTCATCAGGCACAGGACTCATTTGGGTCAGTCAAATGCACAGTAATGGGGCAGAAACTTTGATTCTTGTGACTCTGATTAGCAAGGATTTGGTACTTTCTACATTGCTGAGGTAGCACATCCGTATCAAGAAACAGAACCATTTCACAATTTCAGACTACCCTAATACCTCTCGGTATTCCTTATAGAAGGTCTTCTGTTTCATACTTTGTACAAGAAAAGCTTTTTTTTTTTATAAGTAATAGTTCTAGCTGCAACGTAAAGTGCAAGCCTAAAAGAGAAGGTTTTATATGCTCAATTTTCCTTTCTGTAAGGCCCCTTCTTTTGCTTAGGCAACCACATTTTTTCCACTGTTTTAAAAATGTTGTGCGTATATACAGTGGAATTTTCAAAGCCACCACGAGGATTTGGATGCCAGACTGCAGTTCAGTTTAATGAGACCTGAACATCCAAATCCGTACTCAGATTGAATATATATTAGACTTTGCATACGTGATGGTGAACAGCTAGCAGAACGAGCAGCTATGCAAGACTCAAAAGTATACTCAATTTGATATTGCAACACCTTAGTTGTTCCAACCAGATCATCATCAGCAAACTAAGCCACACAATGCCATAGTCAGTTGGTTTTGTTGTGCCAGATACTAGGAGCAAGAAGCTGCAAAGCCATTTCATTTGCAAAGTAAGCCAAATTCTAAATATAAACCTACCATTACAGTATTTTCCATTACAGTCACAAGTGCGTCCCATTCTAATTAGCGTTTTTACAGGATTTGAGGGAACACCACCCTCTATGCACAGCAAACTTGTGCCAGTTCCCTCCCCGCAAGGATTCCCCATGTCCTTCCTCTACCCCAGGGGCTGGTTTTCAAGGAACAATGAAGTTAGGACATATTGGGAGCTCTGACCAAGGAGAATGTTTAATTACAACACCCCTGCACACTGCTGCCTATGATGGCCACCTAAATCACCAATTGGCCTTTGCCTCCATGGGCTGTAAATTTATAAAGCCATACAGACACAACTGTCTGTCTGGTGTTAGCTGATGTTCTAGCAATTTATTTTATTTTTTTTTTGTAAGGACAGCACATTTTTGTCTTACAGGTCTCCCAAGAAAGGTTTTGCATATATTCATACTAACTGTGAGGAAGAAAGGCTAGGGAAAATTCTTCAGGAAGCTACATGTTAAAGAAAAGTTAAAGAAAAGCAAAGAGAATCAATAGCAACCAATCATAAATAATAGTAGGAATGAGCAGTGCAATAGACTTGGCAAAAGACTTGGTTCATTTTTATCAGAACTTTTTTTTTTTCTAAGTCTAGACCTGGTTTAGGACCAATTCCTGTCTTCAGTTGAAGATAAACTACAGACTAAATATGGACTTATGTAAGTAACCAGTGTTTTTCTCATATCATTTTAGAAAATAGGTATATATATTTTTATAATCTTTAAATGATGAATTCCCAAAAACTATGAAAGTTTTTCCTCTTTGCACAGGAATCTGCTTGAATGTCAATTTAATGATTACTACTGGTAGATGGAATTTTGATATCCATTTGGTAGTGATTTACACCAGTGTTTTCAAGGCTGCCAACAAGAAATCCAGAAGGCAGGCAGCCAAAATTCCAGAAGAGACAACTGTCTTTTATTTTATAGCTTATGCATTTTGAGCTTAATATGATTTTCCACTAACAAGTTCTGTACCTTCTCCAAAGTGTTAAAACTGGTGTGCAGAATTGCAAGTAACACAGCCTGTTCAATTCAAGCTAATATTAAACTCATGGTAAATTATAGATGTTACACTGTTTACTTAGGGGAAAAAACAGTAAGGTTAGAAGAACTATGCATGATTTATTGCAAACATTTGTTTCAATAGCCACTTCTTTAAGCTTGACAGTATACAAAACAACAATATGTTATCTAAGTGTTGTTTCCTGTTTGATGTAGAATGAGCTAATACACAAAAAGGAAAAAATTCTTGTAGCATTTAAGAGGAGCACAAAGTATGTCTTGGTTATTTCATGTGCTTGAGAAATAGGATGTGAGTCACAATCCTTTCAGAGAGGCATCAAAACCAAAATATATCTGAAGGAGCAAAAAGAACAGAAACAAGATTTGCTCTTTTTCAGGCAGAATTACAGCAGGCCCATGTTAGCAAGTGTGGTAAGGTCCAAATCTTTGTACAAAGTATGACTGCATGCCTGAAAATCTATAGCACTAATATTATTCTATTTGCAACAGCAATATTTGTGAAGAAAAAGCTATTAAACCATTAATCTATAATCTATACTTGAAACAACACCCTAGATACCACTTCATATTCATCATTGTGAAACATAGTTTTGCTTTTTGAAGCATTTGATCTTCCACCGATCACCCACTGCAAAGACGATCCCTCTATGAGGATAGCATGTGCTTGTTGCTCCTACTAAGAGCAACAACAGCTGCCACTTGACCGTGGCTGCCTGAAACTAAAATGATAGCAGCTAAGATGCTGACTATACAGAAAAAGCAGTTCTCTGTGTCTTGTTTGCCTCCTGAAACTACAAACACACAGAGCTGAACATCACAAAGAATACCTCTCATTTAATCAGAAATGACTTTACAGTCAAGACATATGTCAAAACCAAACAAGCTGTAGATGGTGCAATTTTAACGGGTGGAAAACAAGTTTTGTGGATAACCTTTAGCCTTTATAATAGAAAAATCTGCTAAGTTTTAAAATAGTGTTTTATTATTTGAGCTATGAAATTATTATGTGTTGATGTCATGGCATCACATTACAGTTGCTTTTTATGTACACAGATTTCTCACTGAAATGTCATTCAAAAATTAGTATTTTCCATTCAGTTGCAAAAATAACTACTGCATCAATAAGCAGCCAAAACAAGTTACTTTGAAAGCTCATGAATTAATCTTGAAACTTTGGTAACTGCACATGCAGTCTATATCGACATAAAAATGCAAAAACACATTTTGCCTTCTTCAGATATAGGTCCAAAGAAGTTTATCCCACAACCCTGGGGCAGCCAATCTAATGACCCAATTCATACTGAAACAATGGACTTGAACTGATGCTCTATATCCAGATATGAACTGGGAATGGCTCCTCCTCTTTTCTTCCCTCTTCCTGGTACAGGTTTTCATCCAATTATAAAACTTTTATTCCTCTTCTTTTTTAGTAAGATTTCTCGACCCTGATGAATCCCTAATGAACACATGTAATGAACACATGCCAGCTTTAAAAGAAACACTCTTGCATAGCAGCATGGATCTCATTGCAAGTTTGTACCATGCAGGTGCAGCCTTAGAAACAGGATCTTATTTGAAGGTAGGTTATGAACCCACAGGCTGTAAACCAGCAAGGATCATGACATGTATGACTGAGGCATTACACATGATACTAATCCCACATGATCATTCAATCTAACAGCACTGTATGCATTTCCTTTTAGCTGTTACAACCTATACAATATACACCCTCTGTACATATCCAACTTGGAATAGGTTCCCAGGCACTAATTGCTCTTACCTATAGCTCAGTTTTAATATACATGATGCAAAAGAACCATCAACGACTTTTAAATATACACAGAAGAGAAACCAGAGTTACTCAAGATTTTCTGTGTTTTATTGATCTGATACAATATACAAGCATACACAGCAGTATAGGCATGTGTACATGTCTGAATATACGTACATAGATGAAATGCAATATGTATGATACATACAACAAACAAGGCCAGGTATCTGGTCTTGCAGAGATGTGCCCAGCACAGGACCAAAGAGCAGGGTGGAGGCATACGAGCCCTTCACAACCGTAACACTGTCCTATCCTACAGCTGCCTGGGGACCGGGATCCTTCTGTCCTATTGACAGAAAGACAATAGATATTTATTACTCTAGGAATAAAGAGGAAAGTTACTTTTATCTTACCATTGGTTATTATGTTTTCCAGTGGACCCTATGAGTGATCTGTTATTATGCAGATAAATCATGACTTTTTGGCCAAAACTGCCATACTTGCACATCCCTATAGTACCCTCTCCTGAAGCAACCACAGCGGCAGTCAGAATCTACCAGCATGCTAATACAGGTTTTCCACAGTAAACAGTTACTACCATTAATTTGTTATTGACACATTATGAGAAAAAAAAAAAAAAAACAAAAAAACCTGTAAACTCGATCAAGTTGGATATCAGGCACCTGTCTGTCTGATTTACATGGAAAACCACACTTGCTGGGAGCTGCAAAAGGAGAAACTTCATGGACTCACAGCATACCCTACAAAGAATAAGAAGGTTTGTTAGAAAGCTTGTGGCTATGTTAATATATTAACATTTTCAGCTCTTGAAAACAGAAAGAATACTGGTGATACAGTTCCAACAGGCGTATTTTGCTTGTTAAACAAAAACATTTCAAGCCATACATTTTTCCACAGACTACCGTCATTTAATAACCTAGACCTGAATTTCTTCCTCTGTTGCAAGTTCATGGCTTGGACAAATAAGACACGTTCCTATCATTCTCCCATTAGACATTACTGGAGAAGCAGTAGGTGTCTGCATGGTAAGTAAAGATAGAGAGGGAGAAAAACTGGGGGTCATAGCTGGTGAAGGGTATCCAGAATTTTGGATAAATGGAGAACGAGGGTATTTTTTAAATACTTGCACTGATATTGTATTTGGCATTCGAGGGGGCACTGTCCTTATGCCAGGTTGAGCTATTGACGTTATCAAGGGAGGAGGAAAATTAGAAGATTTCTTTTCCTTAGGGAAGCTATGAATGTGTACACTTTCATCCTTCAGTTTTGCAATATCATTAAACACTGAGGCAAGAGGTTGAAATCTGGGTTGCCAGATGAGCACATTATCCCAGTTGTAACCAACTCTAAGATCCTCATCAGAGGTGCCACGAGTTACAAGCGAATCATACCCAGAGTCCTGCCTATCCGATATCAAGGCATATTCTCTTGTGAGGTCTGCCATTATGTCCTTCTCTTTTATTCCAATTTTCTTTAGTGTCTGGGACAACATTGTGTTCTTTGTATAGGCAACATCACAGGCTTCTTCTCCACCTTCACCTTGAATGGCCTGCATGCTCTCCATACTTCGTGTGGTAGCCACATCATTTTCACCAGACTGCCAGGAGAACTGGTCAGACTCTCTTGGGATTCCCGAATCTGGTACCCGTGAGCCTTGCTCACTCAACACAGAGCCGGCCCTCTTTCTACAAGGATGTTCATTGATCCTTTTGATTTCCTCATCCTCCGCTGTTTCTCCTTCAGCAGAACTGCGGCCACTGGAGTCTGAATGCCTGCAGGGGACACCACCATCCTTCCTCTCTTCGATTCCTGCCAAGCTCAGCCATTCTGCTATGGCACCCATGGGAAGCATACTGCTCTCAGTACTTTGGATTTTCTGGCAGTCCTCATCTTCTCTGGCCAAATTGAAATCAGAAGCCGAGGAGGATACTGCTTCTTTTTCCACACCAGAGTTCATTGTATCTTTCTGCTTATGTCTCAGAATCAGTGCAATAAGGCTGATAGAAAGCAGCAGGAACACTATCAAGGAAACAGAAAGGCTAAAGGTCAGGCTGTATGCTGACACGATGGGATAACTCTCAGGAGAATTAGAAACATTCACAAAAACAGTGCATACAGTGAACTTTGATTCCATTTTTGGGCTCTGTGCTTTTATCAACAATTCCAGGCTGTCATCATTCCATTTGCTGCCATTTTTCTTTCTATGAACACTTTCAGTCAAATATATATTACCACTGGTTTGATTTACAGAAAAGAATGGAGAAGTTTTTAGCAGTGAGTAATGAACAACTCCATCTAGTCCACCATCATTATCTGACGCTGTCACTTGGCCAAGCAACTGGCCTGCTTCGTTTTTCTCAGGGAGATTGAAGAAATACCGATCTTGTGCAAACACTGGGTCAAATTCATCCTTTCCCTCAATATCTACCTGAACTGTAACTGTGGCCAGTGAGTCACCTTTGTCTTTTGCTTGGATTATGAGACAGTACCTATTCTGACGTTCAAAGTCAAACATTTGCTTTGTATGAATATCTCCTGTCAAAGCGTCAATGAAAAACATATCATGGTCTCTAGGAACTTCACGTTGAGCCAAACATGAAGACTGGATGGAGTAGGTAAGATGTCCGTAAGAGCCTTTATCAAAATCCAGTGCATTAATAGAGCACACAAAAGAAAAAGTAGGCAAGTTTTCACTGACAATACAGTTCATGCTGGGAAACAAAAACAGTGGGGCATAATCATTGTCATCTAGGACACTAATATGGACAACAGAAAAAGCCACATTTTTTACATCAGCTCCTCCATCTGTGGCTTGGACAAGTAAAGTGAATTTCATGGTATCCTCATAATCCAGAGTTTTTATCAAATCCACTGATCCAGTTTTCCCATCCAAGGAAAAATACTGTTTGTCATTTCCAGAGATTATAGCGTAAGTGATCTCTGCATTAGTGCCCACATCACGGTCATTTGCTGAAACTTCAGTGACATGACTATGTACAGAGGTGCTTTCTTTAACATGAATATGGTACTCTGGGCTGCTGAATACTGGAGGATTATCATTGACATCCAGTACAGTTATTAGCACGGTAGCAGTGGAATTCAAGGAGGGCATTCCATGATCAGAGGCAAGGAGGATCAAACGATGAGAAGCAGCAGTTTCCCTGTCAAGAATATTGCTCAAAACAAGATTGCCAACGAGTTTGTAGGATGTTTCTGACTCCATGACACTTGTTTCCACAGTGAATAGATTCTCAGCATCACCATCAATAATAGAGTATTCCATGTATGTATTTTCATGTGTCCAGTCATAGTCAACTGCTGAAAACACGAGGACACTTTCTCCAACTGAGGCATTCTCTCTCACACTGAGATTGTACAATGCCCTTGTGAACTGAGGGGCATGGTTATTTACATCTTCTATGTGTACCTCTACGGAGGTGACTGCACTCAGGGCAGGATTGCCACCATCCATGGCAGCTATCAGAAGCTGAATACTGGTATTGTTTTTCAGCTGTGACATTGGTTTGGTAGTGTACACTGAACCTGAAAATAAAATAGACATAATAAAAACCCACACTCATTAAGACATGTAAATGTTATTGCAAAAGCTGAATCTTATCAGTCATGTCTAAAAATGACATGGTTGTAATGTAATGGTTGCACACCCCAAAGTAATTCTACGAAATCACAGCTAATGCTCTAAGCCAAGGCCTACCCACAATGATGCAGTATCAAATACACATACTGCATTTAGACTACCAAAAATGTATCTTCCTTATAGCAGGCTGAACATGTAAACTGTAGAAAACAAGAGGCAAAATAAAACATTCAAAAAATTCATCTCACAAATGCCTGGGAACAGAAAGTGACATGCACTTGCTCACTGAACAACAGTTACACATCGTTTTCACAGTATCTGATGATCTCTGAAGCTGACATTATCAAAAGTAATACATACACATGCATACTGAGACACACACACACCCACAATTTGCTACCTCCCAGAGTGTTACAGACTTCGGTCAGAAAAATCAGTAAATCTCTTCACTATTAAAGAAAATTATGTACTTTGGAAAGTGTGTTCTCAATTTAGAAAACTTTTAAAATCCATTTAGGATTATTGAATAACAAGTACTGTAAAGTAGAAATCTTAAAAACATACAGCCCAAAATGTAGAAAAACTCCATTATGATATGTTCATCTTATTCTGAAAAATAGTAGATATGAACTTAAATTTAATGCAGCCTAATATGTGATCTGAAATGTCATGAGACAAAACAAAACATATATCAACATTTTATTAAACTACATCAAGGAAATAGCACCTATGAAATGCTGTAAGTAGATATCTTGTGCATGGTTCAGGGACAAATAGAACCCTGGTCTTTGATAATATCAGTTCTACAGAGATAATGGCAGATTTAGCCAAAATATATGGTGGACTTCAGTCATCAATGATTTCCAGAATTGATCACTGGAAATAGGTGAGGAATGGAATAAGACTTTTCAGTTTACAGTGAATAAGCTGAAATAATAAACTATGCTTACAGACTCACCATTCTTATGATCAATAGAAAATCCCTCAGAGGAGGAGAGGATTTTGTAGGAAATCATTCCATTATGCTGTGAATCCCTATCCACAGCAGAGATAGTCAGAACAGTGGCACCCACTGAAATGAGTTCTGGAAAGCTCACCTGGCACGTAAAGTAAAATGACAGTTTTGATAAAACTTAATGAAATATTTTGAACATAAAAAGATACATTTCCCTTCATTTGATCTGGTTAGGGGAAAAAAAAAACCACACAAATACAATTCCCAACTTTGTAAAGTTTCACCTACCCATTTCCTTCAGGGACAAAACGAAGAGCTGTGATATTGAAAATATTGCATACAATATAGCCAAAATTTATAGTAAGATTTAAATAGTAGTAAAATCCATCTAGTTCAGGTTTAGTTATGAAAAATTCAATGAATTGCTGAATTTCTCTTCAGTAATACACTAATGGAAGGAATACTTCACAGCACTCTCCCTGGCACTCTCCCTGGCTTTCTCACAGGCTTTTCTCCCTGCTTTCAGAAATATCTTGATTTCTACATATACAATACAGTTTGCAGTGCCAGTCTGGGGAATCTAAAACAAACAAACAAAAAACCAAAAACAAACAAAACCCCCACAACTCCTAAACCCTGAAAATTCCAGCACTAGAGCCTGAATAATCACCAGATTACTCCTGTAATTTAATTTGAAAAAACATTTTTTTGTTTTCTTCACTTAATCTGGAAAGCCAAGCCAGTCCTTGCTCTTCTTAAGAGCTTCCATTATCTTTAAAGGACAGTAAAAGGGTAAAAATTACAGGACTGTGAATAGGGAATTATACATATCATTGTCTAAAAAGAAGCAGTGTACCATACTGTCCAGGCAACATATCAAAACATCAGGACTGTGGAGAGAGTTCAGCTGTTTATGTTAGCATAGTCAATAGAACTGTACTGATTTACATCAGTTCATAACCCTGCCTGTAAGGTCTGCTTCTATCTACAAAAAATTCCTAGCACCTGCACAAGCAAGTACTTGCCTAAACTATTCGTCAAAATCAGACACACACGAGTGTTGAGAAAAACTTAAGGCCAGATCTAGAAATCATTTGAGCATTAAAAGTGTATTTTTTTCTGGGATCTTGACTTAAAAGTCTAAGTGGGTGATTTACACAAAGCCTGACAACTCAGATGCCTGAAAGTTTCACAGGTGCCTAGAGCCTGACCCACAGTTATCTGAGCAGCTAAACTGCTTCCCCCACACATGCTCAGAGGTTGAAATTTCTCTACTAAGCCAAATGTTTAAACTTATTTCTTAAAGCTGTCTGAGATTTACAAATGAAGCATTACTAAATCAAAGTCTTCTGTGGTGCCTCATATATTTGGCTCTGAGCACACCCTGCACACAAAAAGCACCAAGTCAAGCAAAGAGCTCAGTCCACGGGCCCGCAGAACAGCTGAGGCCTGCAGGCACCACAGGAAGCAGCCATCTTGTCCAAGCCCTGCTCAGAGCAGGGTCACCTAATGCACATAGCTCAGGAGCACATATGCTTGTGGTTTTGGATAACTCCAAGGATGGAGACTCCACAGCCTCTCTGGGCAACCTATGCCAGTGTTCAATCACTGTTAGAACAAAAAGTTATTCCTGAAGTTTAAAAGGAATTTCCTGTATTTCAGTTTGTGCCCATTGCCTCTTGCCCTGTCACTGGGCACCATGAAGAACTGTCTGGCTTTTCTTTACTCCCCCCACCAGGTTAGGATACATTGGTAAGATACCTCCTGAGCATCTTTCTTGCCAGACTGAACAATCCACGCTCTAGGCTCTCTTGGGCAAGCCCCACAGCCTAGCCACACATGAATGAGGCCTAAAGAGAGGACTGCTTTGGCAGCCTCATCTCCCCTGCAGCTCCAGACTGTCTCTCTCCTGTCTGTAACCCTCATCGAAGCCCCACAGCCTTCGTCTCCCATGAAGAAGTCAGGCCTATTATTTAATTAAAAACCTTTATGTGGATTCCGATTCTGTGTGCTTATTGGCATGGCGCACCGGGCACGAACCCACGGACAACATCTTGGTGGCCTGTGGCTCCTAAAACAGCTTTGGTTCAAAACATGTCAGACAACTTGTCTTCTACAATTGTCTAGTAGTTCAAAAGCTGAGCTGTGCCTTCAGTCTAGTAGGAGCTGTTCGGGAGGTCAAAACCGATACACCCCCACTGCCTAGAAGAGTGCCATGGCTATAAAGCAGGGCTACATGTTACAAACATACATGTTTAACCTACCACAGGGACATTTACTACACCTCTGAAGAGCTGCATAACTGGAAGAGCTGCATAACTGGAAATGAAGAAATGCATGCCATAGTAATTGGGCCAAAATAAACGTACCAACTTGTTTACCATTCTGTCAGAAGGAACAATCAGTCCTGAACAATGGACACTGCTCCCCAAACTGGTTTTGGATTATATCCAGTAAGTGTGTGATGAATGCATAGTGTAAGGAGTACAGCTAGCATTCACACCACTTTTCTTCTGAAGCCAGAATATACAAACACGAAAACAGAACAAGTCTTCCAGTCCTTTCAGCAGAATTCTTAGGAAAGGGCAGGGGTTTCCTAGAAGAGCATTTTGCACGATCTGCTGTTTCTGTTCTCAGTAATAGTTTGCAGAGACCTCCCTTCTTAGTGGTGATCAAATACATTTTTAACACACAAATGTGAACAAGCCCTCCCACTACTTATCCTCATATAGAGAAGGACATCACACATTTGTTGTTTGTTTCCCACTTCCCCACCTGATATGAATCCTGAGTAAACACTGGTGGGTTATCATTGATGTCCAAAACAAGGACTGTGAGTTCTGTTTCTGTTTGATGGACAGAATCTGAAACTATGATTTCCAGCTTATACACAGCAGTTTCTTCAAAATCTAATGGTTCCACCACTGTGACTACACCGGTGTGTTGATCGATAGCAAATTTCATTCCAGAACTATTGTCATCAGTAAAGCCAAACTGAAGTGCTGGGTTGGAGTCCGCATCAGTTGCTGACACTTGAGTCACTGTAAAACCAGGAAGGACATCTGAAACAATAATTTTTGGAGTAAGTAAGTCATAGATAAAGATGATATTACAATTTCTGAGGATTTTGCCAATTTTCTAATACTAAATCTTAGGCATATGTAATCTTTCTGCCTTAGATTTTTTTTGTCTTATGGCTTCATGTTTTAGAATAAAAGCAAGATCCAGAAATAATACAGAAACAAGTAGCAGATTTCTTCACATGCTTCTGCTTCTTCCCAGTTTTAGTCTGGGTTTTCTTTAGGCTTTCACAGATGCAGTATACTGATAACTGCTTCTTCACCAGCAACAGGAACTTCCATGTTTTTCCACATGGCAATATGTGGAAATGTGATATATGTTTAGCTGACATGAATTTACTGAACGGTGTCACAAAATTCCACAGGAATATTTAACTGAGGCATTAACTGAGTCTCCTGGTCTTTCTAGAATCAACAACCGCAGTTATGATAGCTTTTCCACGGGAGGAAGAGGCCACTAGAGAAATATCCAGCCAGAGCCACATGGCACAAAACCTTAAGGGCTCAATATATATTTCTAGGAGATTTAGAAATTGTATACAGACAGCTTTTGTCATGTGTCAAATTGACAGTACCACAGATTCCAAATTGAATCCGACTATCAGTGATAATCTAATCAAGCCTGGAGCTAACAGAAACTAAACCATTTCCCATTTGCACACCTGGAGCATTAAGCCTCAAACATGTTGTGCCATGCCCTCAGGCAAATGTTCTTAAACTGAATAAAAAATAAATAAATAAATAGCCAGTACTTTACAGCTGCTGTGCATCCATGGCTCCTGTTCTTGTCATTACCAGTGGGAGCTAAATTTAGAAAAAGCTAAAAAAAAATCACTGGAAAGACAGCCTTGATACATTCTGTTAACAAGAGGATTGGACTAAGTCTTTATAAACATGCTGCTGCTTATCTTAATGCATCACATATATGATGTCTGTAATTGAAACTGCTGGGCTTAGGACTTAAGATATGCAAGTGCTGAGCTAATGTCACACAACATACCAGATGGGATGAGAACTCTGGAGGTCTGGGCCCTTTTCTTCGTGTTCATCAACTAGATCAAGCTACATAGCACTTTAAAGTTTCATTCAAATTTACAGAAAGAATTTCTTTCATCACAATGAACTTCAGAATGTCTAATTTCTAGCAATGCTGGTTTTAACACCAAGTATTGTTATTGCAGAAAAGAAGAAATTGAAGACATCTGAACAATATGACATTGGAGTCCAAAAGGAACAGATTACAGATGTATTTCTGTAGAGTTTGTTTTTCTTTCTGAATTGCCTATGATTTTATTCCAAACTGTTCTTAAATACAATGTCTACAGAGTAAGAACAATGCCTCTGAGAACAAAAGCAGATCACATTTTACTTTGATATTTCAGTATTAATATGATCCATTATCCTTTTGACTATAATCTTACGGTTAAACAACTCACTGAAAGTACTGTCGTGGTCTGACAAATCCTGATCTTATCACCTAGCTGTACCATGACACTTACTTTCTGGGACCTCCACTTCCCCCAGTGGTTGGACAATCGGAGCATTGTCATTAACATCTACCACTTGTATCCTCACAATACTTGTAGCAGAAAGTCTAGGGTTTCCTTTATCAGCAGCTTGTACAACCAACCTACAATTAAAGGAAGCAGCAATTGTCACCATCTGTCAAAATTCACAGAATTATTCACCAATGATATAAACAGGGAAAAAAACAGGTTAGCTCTTTCAGCTCCTTGTTGCTCAATGTAAACTCCATCTTTCTTTCCATAAGGGTGACTGTCTGCAGTTTTATGATTTGTCTCTTGTATGAACGATGTCCAAAAGACTCTAGGTGGCAAAAATATACTGAAAACAATGACAAAAGGATGCATTTATTTCACGCAATTTCATATGAAATGCAGGTAGTTAAAAAAGCTAGCAAGACTCTTGCAAATAAGACATTTCTCCAGAAAGCAACTCAGAGCAGGAATAAATTGTAAGTATTGAATTGTCCTTTGGAGGAACCTGACTGTCCTCATTGATTACGGAGAGACAACAGAAACAAGAAAATCAGGTGTTATGAAAACTTCCAAAGTAATACTCAGACAATGTCTGTGGAGATATAGAATAACCCCCCCCATTATATTATTAAGCGATAAAATGAAACTACTGAATACAGACACCATTTCTCGAAGTTCCCACTGGTTTTAGTGGGACCAGAATCTCATAGTCAGATTAAGAGAGCTTGCCTTTAGGCATCCATGTTAGGCCTGCATAAGGATCAGTAGTGAACTGTCAACAACGTTTTGATTTCCACAAACAACATAGCAAAGAAAACAATAAGCAAGGATAAACACAGATAGAAGGATGTTTACTCTGTGGGAACCAGCTTCTAAACAATAGAGAGAAAACTGTTACTGTAAGCAAAAAATTCTTTCTTCACTCTTCCCCACAATTATGAATTATCCAGATTGAAATTTAAAATTAAATCTAACTCAGCAGGTGCTCTAAAAAAAGAGATGATTGAAAACAGATAACATCAAGCTACAAGAAAGAATTTACATGTCAGGACCCAGCATATCTATTAAATGTTTTGGGTACTAACAATTTTTATGTGTGTCATGCTTCCTGGGTCTCCTTACAGATCTCCTGAAAGTTTAATTTCTCCCTCTAAGTCACAATTGCTGTTCAAAGTGTCATGGAGATACCAACTTCTAAAGGTTCACATGACAGTACAGAAAACCAAGGCTGTAACTCAAGCTGTGGATTGCACTTCCACTCCTGAACCACATAAACTCTGCTCTGGGTGCCCCTGTGGTTTCTGACACTGAGAGAACACAACTTGAATTGCCGACTAGTATTCAGTCAGTGACCATGTATAATTCCATACATAAAGTGTATTTTTTCTAGAATGAATATTGGGAAGGTACATATGGAAATATTTTACTAAAAATAATCACTTTCTAAGGTTTCAGGAAAAAACTCCCATAAAAATATCTCAGCCAAGGCATTAAAATTAAGGTTCTGTCAACACTTTCATTACAATCCCTCTTACAAGAGGCTTAGAACTTCTGGGGATGAAAATGTTCAATTTAGATAAAATAAACAACTCCTTGCAAATTGGAAAGAACCAATGGTGTCATTTTGAAATTAAACAGCATAACACTTTTAAAAGCTTCTTTTGCTATTCACTTTTCACCTAGCAACACGATTAAAAAAGTATTAATAAAGAGAAGGGATATGAAGCTTCAGACTCCTTGAACAAATTGTCTATTTAAATTGCTAGAATTCCAACATAAATACTGAAATAAGTCAGGCTTCCAATTAAAGATAGATATCAGAATTGTTAGACTTACATGTTCAATGCTTCACTAACAGCAAACATCCTTCCTTAAAGGATTTATTACAGGCATTCTTTAAAGTACTACTCGTAAATAAAATGTATTATGCTATTTAAGTGACTAAAAATCAGGACTGATGTTTCTGATTCAGTGAAAAACTGAAAAAGAAACTCCAAATGAAGTACTCTGCATATTAAGTTAACACAAAGCATTCCCTTTAGGAGACTATTATCTTACACTGATATTTAAAAAAAATCATATTCTGTTCATCTTTTTAATGTGGTTTTCTAAAAGTTATTCTGGTTCATAAGAACTGTGATTGGATGATTAAAAATTTGAGGCCCTGGAGGATCAGAAACTTGCAAATACTTTAACTGATGCCCCAGCCATATGGGAAAAAAAAGTAATTTCCACTAACACATATAAAGCAACCTAATTTTTGTAGAGATTGCAGTATATAAAAAGGGTATATTTATGAATCAGGATGCTCTTACTTTCTCTCAAGGCATGATTTGTTTTCTTTCTAAATTCAAGTATGGCACGACTGATAAAGAAAAATTGTCACATCCACTTGATTGTATTTACTCACAATTTCTTGGAAAACAGGAAAAAACTAATATTGAGCACAAGACAACTTATAGATGGAAACAAATTACAGAAGAATCTTTATCTGATTATACAGGAAGTTTGAAATATATTCTATTTTAAATCAAAAAACAGAACATGTCCCTGCTTTTTGGATTTGGTTTGAGTGCTTTCCCTCTGCCTTTATGTATAAAAAAAAATGGTTCCAGAAAAGGAATGGCTGTGTAGTTCTTAATGAACTGAAAACCAGGAACTGTCATCATTCCTCTAGTGAATCATCATGCTCACTTATATCAGTAAGTGTTGCAATTGATTGAATAAAACTATTTTCCTTCTTAACTTTGAGAAATACCCAAGAATCCATGGTACAAATGGCCAGTTTTAGGGCTGTTTTCAATGCTGCCTGGCTTGCACCCAGGCTCTGTGGCTAATGGATATCAACTGAAAACTGTAAAACACATACCATGAGCAATCTCATGCTGAAGTGAACAAAAAGAAGAATAAGGTTTTATAAGATCCCTGCATACAAACCTGTAAGATGAAGTGTTTTCACGATTTAGGATTGTGTTAGTTGCTAAAATCCCTCTTGCTGAATCAATTAGAAATGTTGCATTTTCGTTACCAGATAAAATTGAGTATTCGGTTTCTCCATTCAGCCCACTGTCAAGGTCAGTTGCAAATATCTGTTTAGGAGGAAACCTGAGGCTTAATTCAAAATGGCAGAACATTATTTCAGCAAGAAAAAAATATACTACAGTTATCTATTTCTGCTTACTTTCCTCATGACAGCACAGATTTAAGCAAATAATCATATTGGCCCTCAACACAAGTGTCATGTGAGGTCATGAAATCTGCTCATGAATTGAGATAGTATGCACATAAATTCTTTGCCCACACAATTTGAAATTCAACTACATAAAGCATTAGAGGTGAATGTAATCATTTTTACACTGTTTACATTACTATAATGTTTCTGTTAGAATCCTATCTCTGTTTAGTGCCTAAAAATGAACTTTCTCACTAGTCCAGGACTACCCTTTAAAGCATTACTGCTATACAGATAAAGGGTAAAAGGAATTATTAAAGTTTTCAAACCTTTCATTGGATGGTTCATTAATTACTTTTTAAAATAAAAACCAGCAGCGTAAATGTTGCTATAAAAGCAATATTGTTAATAACATTCAACAGCAGCGCACAGGTTCCTCAAAGATTTTTCTGACTCTCTTCAACGAGTTGTCTTTGTATTTTTCTGGTTGTTGAACAAGCATTATAATGAGTACAGGATCCAAACCATGGCAGAGGCAACCAGTCAGATGGAATAAAGGAAACATAGTAGAATGTATCATGTCATAAAATTTTGACTACACATCTGGGTTGACTGCCTTTTGATTCTTCTCCATTGCTGGACATATGTTTCTCTAAATACAACGTCCATCAGTTTCTAATCGCTTTGCCTGTGAGGCATTTGTAGCTTTCCATTTATTTATTCTCTAGAGGAGGAATATCTTTAGTACCTAACATGACCCTCACTGTGACCTGACTTGCAATGCAAGAACATGTACTGAGGAAATTATGTGTTCTTCTAGTCCATCTGATGTCTTCTTTTGCTCTAACGTGGCCAGCTGGAAACACTTTCAGAGAATGGATCCATTCAGAGGAAGAAGTGTTTGCACATTTAAATTGAGACAAGCTGCTCTTTAAGCATCAGATTTTAAATTGAACACTTGGATTTGACTCCACTCCTAGTCTGATGGGTTGAAAGTATTCTTTTTATTGCTACAGCCCTTTCACAGTAGATGCATTAATGCAGGACCCAGCCTACATTGTAACCAGAACCATAGCTTTGAATAATTCTTTTCAACTACTTGAAGAGATAAACAGAATATTAAAAAAAAGAAGAATTTTAAGTCCAGCTGCACAACTAGTACAAATATAAAGAAAGATTTTTAAATAATATAAATGAGATATTTCTCCTTCAACTTGATAAAACTGAAAGACCTGAAGCATGGTGTAGACTAAATCATTGAATATTTTAGATATGCAAGCAAAGTAGTAGCTACACCAAGAACCCCACTCTTGATTTTTGAAAGATGATAGTGGTCCAAAACAGACTAAGACTGCATTCGTGACCAAATTAACCAAACTTGTATCTTCGCAGGCTGAGTTCTGTAGTTACAAACATTTACTTACCTGTATGATGACTGTTTTAGCAGTTTGGCCTTCCCATACCGATGCTTTGTAACAGCTTTGCTCAAATTTCGGTAAGTTGTCATTCACATCCTGTATCAAAATAGTCACTCCACAGAGCGCTGAATCCAAACTATTTTCAGCCAAAACTGAAAGATGTATTTTATTCTTAACTTCATAATCAAGAAACTTTGGCTCTTTTACTGTGATTGTACCTGTTTATGAGAGAAAGAGATGACATGCATAGTTAGGAAAGAACACCAACAAAAGCAGTTACGAAACCTATAATGTATGTGGTCTCCTTTGCTGGACACACCACAGAAGTTCAGCAAGCTTCCCACTGTGTCCTCCCTATACCTGACATCATCTTCTAAGTGCAAGTTATTGGATGAATCTCAGCTAAGTTCTTACTGATCAACCACTGTGTTGGCAATTTCCTAAAGCAAAAGAAATCAACTTGTAGAGGGGTTAGAGAGGAAGAAAGTGGCTGTGTGATGTGGGTTCCTTGACATGTGACAATGGACCAGCTGTGTCTCAAGAGACTCCTGGCTCTCATCTGCAGCGTAGCTACATCTAATGCTCCATTTATATACAAACAGGGCAATAGCTGTATCTGACAAATAGGCAAAGCACTTAGATTCCTTCTGATGCAGTGAGTTTCCCCACCAACTGTTATTCTGTCAAAAATAATCAGTGACTGAGACAACAGACAGAACTAGACATCTCCACGTTACATCTGAAATTTCCTTGGAAATCTGTCGTCATCATTTCAACGTTCTAATATAGTGATATATTAAAATTCTTCATTAGCATCAAACATAGCCCATTTGTATGTCAGTTTCCTTAGATTTCAAATTGAGTTTTGCATTAATTTTTCAGTAATGATGCCATGAATATCTATATTCCAAAATTGTGATAGCGTAAGGCCCCAACTACCGTGTCTTTCTAAGCTAGTACTTCTTATTTTGTTTTCTAAGACAAGCGGCAATGATTAATTGTTGTTTATGGATCTCTCCAGTGATCAAGAGTTGTGTTTTGAACGTAAAGGTGGCAGGTAGTCTATATCCAGCACAATACTTAAAAATTATCACATTCTGTATACAGAAAAAAAAAAGTACAGTGGCAGAAGGAATACATTTCAAGAAGGCAGAGAGTAACTGAAAGATCCTTGGGTAGCAACATGGAGCAAAGAATCAAGTTTGAGAAACATCACCTATGAGGACAATGTGAAAGAACCAGAGCTTCATTCTAGAGAAGTGCACACAAAGAAGAAATAGGGTAACGCTCTTCAAATACATTAAAGACAAAGGCAAAAACTCTTTATATCTATTGCTATTAGGTTAAGAAGTAATGAGTTGAAATTCTTTCAGCAGACATTTGGGTAAATTTGAATAAAAACTTTCCAGCTGCAAAGACTTGTAGAGACTACCAAGTTTGCAGAATTACTATCGCTGGAAGTTGTTAAGAACATGACAGACTAATGCCTGTTAGATTTAGGCACAGTTGGTTCCCTTTCTGTGGCAGGGGACAGATTAGTTTACATCCTTGGGTCACTTCTAACTATAGTTTATGTGATTCAACAATATAATAAATTCCCCTAATAAGGGGAAAGTTTCTAGATAGTATAGTGGATGTCTGGTAACAGCAAACAATTCTGGAGATTTTTTTATTTTTTTTTTTTCCAAAGCAGGGTTAATTAACATCAGTGCTTGAAAACTGAAGAGGAGCAGACCTCTATCTGTTATGAACACCTAAGTTACAGAGGGCATCAATACAACTCCAAATACTTCTGCTTTATAAAGAATGGGTAGAGAGCCACTGGTGTCAAAATTAGTATTGAGGAAAGAACTGCTCTTAAAAGTATGGAAAGGCAGCACTTCAATATTTTCTAAGAAATGGGAAAAAGGTTTTATTACATTTACACCAACTATTTCAATACTCAACTACAATGGCTCAAAAGTCTCAAAGGAAGATTTGCGACATCCTGGGCTACACAAATCCCACTGGTGTTTGTGAAGAAAGTGCTTATGAGACTTAAAACATTGTGTAACCATTTTGCAACTTGGCTGATAAAAAACAAAACAAAACAAAAAAATAGTAGCATCTCTTTTTTCTTTTTTTGGCATTCGATATTTTTGGGCAGTTGATATTGGAGAAGATTCACTTCCTCAGGGATAAACTTGCCTGTGACTATGACAGTCATTCAGCTTAACACTTCTAGCTTTATTTCAGTGAAATGAGAAGGACTTGGAAATCAAGCATATGCACTTCTAAGTGCCTCTCATCTGAACAAAACAAAATCATTTTAAACTGTCCATCTGCAGCAAACATTAGCAGCTCTGCAGGAGTTCACTGCTTGGTGCCTGGTGACAGCAGAATAATCAGAGATGAAAGCCACCAGGAAGTCAGAGAGAATGGCATTTGTTAAGAGTACAACCTATCTACGCTACTTCTGAGGAAAACTGCTTATACTGTCTACGGCCAGCCCAAATAGACTACGGCTGTTCAAAAGGCAGCTCTCTTGCTGCTCATATTCAGAAGGAACTGAAGCAAACGGAGAAGTTATGCTCTCTTACACACCAGGGAAGAGACCACACTCTTTAACCTAGACAGACACTTGAGAAAAACAACCAAGTTTACCTGTAATTGGGTGTATGGAGAATACGCTTTCCTCATCACCAAGGATACTGTATTTTATGCTTTCTCCTGTAAATTTGTGTTCATAAGCTTCTACAGTTAGAAGTGATGTACCTATGGAAACAAGACATTTTCATAATGTCCACTTGATAAAGTTTTATTGCACTTTTATATTACTTTGAGTGATAGCAGATGCACAGCCAAACACACGTGAACTAGCCTAGCTGCTTATTATCGATTTGAAATAGTAGACAAGAAAAACAAATCCTCAGCGACCTTTCACTGTAATGCAACTTCATAGGCAAGGCACTATCTATCCCTCCTTGCCCAGTAAATTACCTGTCTGATTGTGACTTCATCACCCGCCTAATGAAAGTATAAGTTTTTAACTTCTGTTGATTGCAAACTCCCAAGCACCACCAAAATTACCTCTTAACTGAAGTTACATTTGGAAAAGAAAAAATGATATTATTTTTTCTTTCTAGTGGTGATAACATTGATTGAGTTGAAGGCCAAAATAGACATTGAATATTAAACTCCCTTTCTGAGGTTGTCTGAGAAAGTGTCTTTTTATTTGTGTGGTCTTCTTATTCGGGTTATGCTACCTTTGGTCATTACAATCTAACCTTTTCATGAATTCTGTCAAGGAAAATAGTCCTTCTTGTAGCATGCATAAGAATGCGTGTTACTTCTAAATCACTACAAAGAGGTCCTCTATTTTTCCTTCATTTATCTAAGTTCAATTTGAATTTTTGAGAAATACTTGAAATATTCTTAAAAATTTTAAGTAGTCATTTTCTGACAGATGGAATGAAAAACTGAATGTGTCAAAGACAGATGAGTTGAGCATTATCTGAATTCAGTGAAAAAAAGTAATGATTTAATACAGAATATAAAAGATGTGAAATAAAAATCCTATTTGAAATAGGATTAGAGAAAAAAATTTGAAACTGAATACATTATCCTAATCAGTCATGTTAAACAGAATTGTAGCAAGTTTTATTTAAAAAAATTATCAATATTCTCAAATAACTGTTCTTTTCAAGAGTTATGAAATCTTTTAGCACATATGGTAATTGATTTTTAACCAATTTTAATTGTTTAAATTAATTTTAATTGATTCCATCCAGCTGTGATGGAATGAGGTTACCATACATCCTGAACTCTTCCAAACAGCATTACAGTCAGCTAGCTATTTTATTACATTACAAAGGGCATGCTGTTCACATTCAATTTTGGAAGGAAGGGCTTTATCTTTAGTGTAAATGTGAGAGGAAGTTTTGTTCTTGGTACTGTTACTTATTCATTTTATTTTATTTTAGTACAGTTAGCCACTAATTTTTAAAAACAGGAAATCTTGTTTTATATGCTTTGTAATTTTCTCCTAAAATCTGCCAATTAAAAACACAAACACTCTGATTGTGACAGATACAGTTTTCTGCACTAGTGAATATATTTATTATAAGGGTTCTGGAAATAAGATCTACCCATCCAACAGACGGATACGAAGATTGTGCAGTTGCTTTTAGGATCTAAAATGGGGAACTTCTGGATGATAGTAGGTTGAATGTTCATTGCTGGGCAACTTTGATTTACAATAGAAGACAGCAAAAGGGCAATCATTTATAGCATCCTCCTACCAGAGCTAAAGATAAGAAAAAAAACTCAAGGTCCAGACTGTTTATATTTATCTTCCAACACTGTCAGCAATCTTTCTGTACTTTTTGACTGCTGGCTTTAGAAGAAAACCTACCACAAATACAGCAAGCAGCAGTATTTCCATTTGAATCCGTTTTTCAGGGATTAAGTTAATAAAATGTTGCTCTGGGTCCTCAAATCCTAATACTTTAAGTTTTATATTTTCATGTGATGAAAATTGTTTAAACCTTATTTATTTATTTTTGGCAAAGAACATGTTTCCTTTGTTTCTGATAAATTTCATGGAAAATGACTCCTTTAAACAGCATTTTTTTTTACAGCTCATTGTGAAAAAAATACGACCAAGCTCTGATATCTCTACTGTGACACAAATAAATCCTATACAGATAAATATTAAAAGACAGCACCCATCCAGTAGCTTACAACATCAAGCATACGTGACTCAAACATTGCTCAAGCGGAGGTCACAGCATGTCGCACTGAAGCTTCAGCCCCTACAGCATTCCAAATCACAGTGACTTGTAGCTGCCGAGATGTTGCATGCCAAAATATTGCCTTCACCTGTGGTTCCTCACAGTCCTTTTCCCCCCCTGGAGCTGAAGTTCAGCAGACCCCTTCTTGAGCCATTTCACTGTGCCAAGCTGGTAGAAAATTAACACAGGAGAAAGGGAGCTTTCTGGCTGTAAAGCACAGTGAAATGTCACGGTGAGGATCAGGTCAGCACTGAAGCCAGTATAAGGAAGGATGGAGATGAGGATCACAGCTGACGATAGTCAGATGCTCTTGAAACACTACACAATCAACTTCTAAATTAGTTAAGAATATTAAAGGTGTAAGAAGAGCAGTTTAAAATGTTTATGCTTCGTTTTTCAGTTAAATCACAGACATACTGCTTTTGAAAGTATCTCAAACTGCTTTAAAATATCATGCGTAACAACTTTTACTTTATGCCTGCAGACTTGAAACTGAAGTAGGGGAGCTTGGGCACTATTTGCCTACCTGGCAAAAAAAGCTCATAACAATGTTTGTTGTATTCTGTGTTCGGACATACAATGCACACCAGAACTGAGCTACCATATAATCTATACAATTCTTTTTCTTCTGTCTTCTGCAGTCAGCCTTGCAGTCGTTTTCTCCTCCTTTATCATCTAACTCTGATTCATCCTTGTCCTTATTTCTTGAGATCTCTTAATTGCTAATGAAAGAAAAAGCTAACTGAGCACAAAGAGATGACTCGCAGAATAAGAGGCTACATATTTTATACCTGTTAGAAAAAAATGATTCTGCAAATGCAGAGGAGTCAACAAGGTTTTTTGCTGAATCTGTCTTCAAGGAAGTGCTATGCATATAATCATTCAACTGAAAGCCTGGTGAATAATAAGGGTTTCTCTGGGTACCCTCTGAAGAATGCAGAGACCTAATTAAGTATTGACTGGCTTCTAAATGCAGTTTATAATATTTAAAGACATTAAATATTCATTATTAAAGAAAAAATAGAAGAATAGGGTTTTCTGAAGATCATTAAACTTGGAGGTCATACACTTTAAGTAAAGAAAATCTGACCATAAGAGCCAGTTCCTGAGGTACTTATCTAAAAGACAATTTTAGACTAAATTCAAACTATGGACCCTTGGCTTTGACTTTCATTGTTTATATTGTTTTGAGTTTTGATTCTTTTAAAAATAAACTTAGAGCTTTCCCACTCTATTAGTTAAGGCAGAAATAAAATGAGGAGGAAAAGCCACATTTATTAATACCAGGTCTACAAATAATCAGTATGTAATGTAAATCTCCCTTGGACTGAATACACTGCTGCTATTCATACTTGAAGGGGTCCCAGATCACATATATCCTGTAAGCTAACTTCTATGGGAGTTTTAATTATAATCATGCCTTTTTTCCTGAGAAGTGAAGTATTTGATATGCACTTATACTTATATAAATAAGAAAATACTATAAGCAGAGCAAAACAAAGATTAATATTTGGTAAAATCTTTCATACTCTTAAAAGAATTTGATCTTCTTTATAAATAGCCTTTTATTAAAAATACAAACTAAAATTTTGGGATGAAACCCTCTAGCTTACCCTGAAGCTTTGTGAGATTTCTTTTAATCAAAACAACTTAAATCAAATCTGATTTATGTTTTCTATAGATTGAGTGGGAGAACATCTGACTATGGCATTCTGTTACCACAGTTCCTTGGGGTATTTCCATGATTTCAGGCTGGATTGTCTAGCCTGACCCATAAATGTATCCACACTTAGGAAAATTTAGGATCAGATTAGTTTATCAATTGCTGCAAAGTTCTCATTTTCATTTTCTTTCTTTTAACTTGTTTCCTAACAAAACCTATCTTTGCTCTTATTATCTTTTCCTGAACAGAAAGAAATTTAGATCTTTCCTGATACAATGCAGGATTAGTGCAAATTAATCCAATCTGTTATGAAAAGGCCGATGCCAGGATCTTCATCTTACTCTCCATGGAAGAGTGAGAATTAAGTTCCTGTGACACATTCTAAAAATATAAGCTTGCTGCATCAACAGATAGACAAACTTCAGAGTTCAGGGCTTCCCTCTCCTTTGCAGAGCAACACGCAATTAATTACTGTACAGTGCTGATTCTAATAAAACAGGGTGTATCTGTGACTCACAGTCAGAAAAAAACATGTTTAGGCCACCCAAAATTACTTGCAAAGCCTGGTCAAATTCATGGAATAAAAAACATATTTTAAATGTCAAGACAAATGTACTTAGGAATTTATACATTTTTTGTATTTGAAATAGAAGCCATAAATGAAGCACTGGTTTCACACACAAAAGAATAATAATAATAATAATAAACTTTTATCCTGTGGATTCAGTACTTAGAGTGCTCAGAATAGAGTAAGGGAAATGGAAATACTCCTCTACCCGAGGAGACCTGAATCTATACCTTTCTTATTTCCAGAGGGTGTTGTAACCACCATTCTACTGCATTCTCTTCTATTTCCTGTAGGAAGTCTTCCACTTTTTCCAAAATCATGCATGTTTTTTGACAGACAGTGAGAAAACAAGATGGATGCTCTAGTCTGGTGGCTTGGTCACAGTTCACAACTTTTTTGTGAAATGTTTTGCTTTCAGGCTATTTTATCTACGGTCAAAAAAAGTCACTTAATCTAAAGTGTTTTTTCACAATATTGCATATTTTTGGCCTGTTAACTGAAACATTATTAATACTCACAGCATTATCTTAATTTTAAAATACACTGCTGAAAATTTGGCTTGTAGTCTCAGTGAGGTACATAGGAAGAAATGTCTAAGCAATCCTAGCAGTAGTTTCTGCCACAGCCATCTTCACCCTCAGTTCTCTATTCTGTTTGTAATTATCCATGTATGTTGATTGGTTTTCCAAAATTAATAGCACATTTCGTCTTTACTGATTCCTAATCAAATATATAGGCTGTTATTCAAGATCTAAGAATTCACTAGTCTCACAATACCCTTAGGATATAGAGGAATATTGCTCTCATTTTACAGAGGGAAATTTGAACTATAAAGAGAATAAATGACTTGTTCAAGGTGAACCTTGTGAGGCAGCTTTTGAATCAAGAATGTAGTCCAGGTCAGACCTCTAAATACGTCTGGTCAATTGTACAGTGGTATTTGTGGGTGGAAAAAAAAGTGAAAGGCACTCCTTTCTGCCCCTCATTATGATGAACCCATCCCCTGAAGCCTGAAAAAGTACTTACCATATCTAATCAGCAGGATGCACAACTACAAATACCCTCTAAATGATAAAAAATTAAAGCAGTAATTCTCATCATTACAATGAACAAAAAATAAATCTGTAAGCACCTTGTGATTTAAGCTCTACCTAGAGATGTATTGTAGAAGTCTGAATGTTGATGTACTACAGTTTCCGAACTTCTTCCCCCTTCACCTCACCCTACCCCCTTATTCTCTTTCTGGAAAGTCCAAAACTTAAGTAAGGTTTTACAGTCTCTCTGAAAGCTATTACAGTTCATTAAGGGTTTTGCAAAAGTAACAAAAATAAAAATAAAAACTTGTGTTGCAACTGGTACATACCACTCATCTCATCTGAACCTTAGTGTGTTGACAAGTGAAACAAGGAGTAAGCACTGTCCACCCATCATTAAAGTCATTTTGCTAAAGGAGTTAACCCACTGATGTTCAGTGCTTCGCAGACTGAGGGGCTGGGAACACACCATCTCTGGTACGGGAGTTTTCTGCTTAATGTGAGCAACACCACTGTACACGAGCAGCAAACCCGTGTGCCAGACAATGCCTCCAACTAACAGATTATGATCCTTTAGCTGGTACGCTGGCAAAGGGCAGAGGGGTATTTGCTCCATCAAGCTTAACTTTTCCCTGTTGCTGCACAGGAAGGACATTTCCCTACACTGTTTGTTAAAATTACCATCCCAAATGGAAAGGATCCCAGCAGCTGCAAGAACACAGATGGGGATTTGATACCTACCTGCTGCACTGTTCTCAGGCACACTTGCTTCATACAAGTTACGACTGAACGAAATCTGCTCCTCTTGTCCCTCCGTAAAGATAATGACCATGGCTGTGGCTGTTCGAGGTGAGCTACCTTGATCCAAAGCCATCACAAGCAGCTGAGCACTGAAGTCTTCGGAAGCCAAGGGCTGCTGAAGAACGATGGCACCCGTCATTGCGTCAATCTGAAATACAGTTTCTGGCACCAAGCTAAAGACAACAGCTCCATTTGGCCCCAGATCCACGTCCTCTGCTCTCACAGTGGCTACCGTCTCGTTGACAGCAGTTTCAGCAGGCATGAAGACCCTGATAGGGTTCTGCAGAAACACCGGGTCATTGTCATTGACATCGTCAACATGCACCACAACGCTGACAGTGGCACTTCTCGGCCAGTGAGCGCTACAGTCACTTGCCACAGCCCTGAACGTGTACTGGGATTTGGTCTCCCGGTCCAGTGCCTTTGTGGTAACTATGGAACCTGTTACGCTGTCAATGGCAAATGCTCCAAAGGTGTCATCGATAAGCCGGTACATAACTTCACCGTTCAGGCCATCATCTTCGTCAGAAGCAAAAAGGTCAAGGACGGCTGAGCCTTCCTCTAGGTCTTCTCTCACAGAGACGTGATACTGGTTCTTTGCAAACAGAGGGCTGTGGTCATTTTCATCCAGGACTGTTACGTACAACAGTGCAGTGGAGCTTCTCGAGGGCCTGCCTAGGTCATGGCACTCAATTACAAGGGTGAAATTGCTGATATCCTCTCTGTCTAAGGTACGAGTGACCAACAGTTTTCCTGAAGTATTATTTAGTGTGAAGTATTCTCCATCGTTTCCACCTTTCAAACACACAAAATCAAATGATGACAAACAATTGCTTTTGAAAAAGAATCCCTTGTGAATACCACATTAATTGCAATAACACAATCCAATTGCCAGTGCAGCTGTTGTGCTCATGTGTCTTTCACATATTTTATTCCTCTTATAAGAATTAAAACCTGCATTTCATTTAAATCAGTGGGTGGCAATGACAGTAAATACAGAATATCATATCAATTTACAGAGTGGCTATTTTGCCAGATGCATGTCTTTTTTCCTAAAGCAGCACACCTTATAAAATCTCCTGCAACTATGCTGCTGCACAAAGTGACCTCTTCCCAACCTTAGTTACAAACTCCAGAAACTTATAAAGCATTGCTGACGATTGTAATTACATGCTCCTTGCTCTCTTCTACAAACCTGTCTCTTGGAAGTGAAGAATTGTGCAAGATCTTGATTTGCGGGGGAAGGTAAATATGAAGAAGTTGACAGAAGAAAAGTTAGCATTTTTAGTAACAGTGAATGGCATACATACTTTATAACACGTAGAAAGACCATTAAAGGTAATTAAAGATCATTAAAGATCATGAAATGAAAACCAAGAAAACACAAAGGAATTCTTAACTGCTTCTTCAAAGAAAAATTTGTTGGCTGTTACCACAGTAGCTATGTGCCTACTTTTTCAGCTATTGCTGAGAGCCACAAACCAAAGTAAGCACAGTGTGCTTGTATTTCTGCACAAATTTTACCGGAGGCTTTGAACAGCTGTGGAGCTTACATTGGCATAGTGGACATGTGGAGAGTCTGGCAACATGAAAATTAAGTATAACTTTAATTGGTGAGTGAAAGAAGCTCTCAAGAAACAAAATTTATATAAATATATAAAATAAATAATAAAATAATAAAATTCAGTTAGTTCTTGTACTTACTTGCAAGGGTATATTTACATTCAATACTTCCACAACTATTACAACAGGGACAAAACTATGCTTTTGTGATAAATGCCTCCTTCCAGCATTTGATTGTTTTTGTTCTTCTGTTCTGTACTATTTCAAATCCAGAAAACAGACTGAAAGTGTGCTTGAAAAGGGCTTATTAATGCTGACAAAGGAGTGAAAGATTTTTTTTTTTCCTCTCTACATAAAAGAAGGATGTGGACAAGGCAGGAGGTAGTCTAAAACCTGGATACTGCTGTTTATATGCTTCCCGATTTATACTAACTAACAAAAATGATAGGGTATAACTTACCAATTATTTGGTATCTTAGAGCTCCGTTATTGCCTGCATCCATATCTACAGCCCCAGCAACGTAGACTACTGAAGGCTGTTGATTCTCCGGAATATGAATCTCAGAAACAGGGAAGAGAAACTTGGGAGAGCAGTCATTTTCATCCAGCACTTTGCAGATAACTGTCACTGTGCTTGATAGTGAGGGAGTTCCACCATCTCGAACCAAAACTAAGGTTAAAAAACAGAAAGCAAATTTTGTACAGAGGGTAGGTGCAACAAGGGATACTCTTTAGCAATATCAGAGCACTAGAGTTATTTGTGTTATGCAAAGTGCACATACTCTCCTGCTCCTCAAAATACTACCACTTCCATCTAATCCAGATGGCAAGAAGTGAAGGTAATGATGACGGCAACACCAATTCCATTCCCACCTCCCATTTTACAAGCAGTCCCAGGTATTTCACACTGTTACCTTTAATGCTGAAAAACTCCTGGGTTTCCCTGTTCAGTGATACAGCTGTTGTGAGTTCTCCATTCTCTGAGTTCATCCTAAATTTTTCAGATCCAGTTCCTGGCAAGATTTCATACTGAAGCAAGGAATTTCGTCCTTAAAAGCAGAATAGAAGTGTTAGTAAAACTCAGCCACTCTCCTTACATGCTCTCTTTATTTTCCCCCCACGTTCTGGGAAATGGATTATGGATGAAATTATTATTTTTAATGCAATGATTAACTGCTTCTTCATTAGCATAAGAGATTAAAATTTAAAATTGGATCTTCAAAATGCTTGTCCAGCTGCTGCATTGTACCTAATGTGTTGCCTGCCACTCAAAGTGACCCCAGCAGCATTTCTCAGCATCCAGGGCAAGTCTCCAAGCAAGCTCACATATTGTTGTGGTGTAATACAGCACTAGCTTAGATCGTGGAATCTGTGCATCTGTCTTGTGCTCTCTCTGAGGTAATTAATTATTTCTCAACAGGACGTCAGGCAGTGCACCAGGCTTGTCTGGCAGCTCTGTTTCTCCAGTTTCCTCACTCAGAGCCAATACAAGCATCTCTATAAAGTATGATACAGAATAGCATAAACATCCAGAGAAAGCATCTGCTTCTTGGCATGCCCACAAGTTGTAAACATTTGTAATATTGAGCAGGCAGGTGCCTAAGTCCAATCAGGATTCATAGGGTAGGCATTTCCTAGTTGTCTTCAACACAAAAGCCAACTTGGTGGACATTCCCACAGCACGTCTCAGGCCTTTTAGACTGTTCATGCTCGTA
This sequence comes from Anser anser, assembly GCF_964211835.1. Lineage (NCBI taxonomy): Eukaryota > Metazoa > Chordata > Aves > Anseriformes > Anatidae > Anser > Anser anser. The sequence continues at coordinate 32,684,375 of NC_139724.1, read as the reverse complement.
GCCAACCTCTGAAATCATACTGCTTGCCTTTGTGAAGTCTTGTAGAATTTCCAAAAGGGAAGATTAAAGATTTTCCCTCCCTCAATGTTTTTCTGAATGCCATCTCCAATCTGTTCCTAATTGCACCTACCATTTGTATACAGTACACAAATATTATTCTTCCTGTCCTTCTCTAGGAAATACTAGGCTAAAACTGTACAGGCTTTTACAACTCCTTCTTCCAAAGCTGCCTGAGTTGAACAAGAAATGGGATTCCACATTCCTATGAGTTATGGTTATTTTATAATTTATTTCATATTTTATGTAGTTTCAACACCCATCAGAGGAAAATACAATGTAATCTCAATTACAAGATCGCTAATGAGTTTAATCCTACATTACAATTAAAAGGCAGCAACCACACATCTTGTACAACTGTGCTCATTCATTTACACATTTTTCTGTTTCATGCAAATACTTTTTTTTTGTTTTTGTTTGTTTGTTTTTTCCACACAATAAACAATCTTTTGGTCACACAGAGACAGTTAGTGCACCCGGAAAACTAAAGTACTCCTGGTAATACTATAACTGCTATTCCGAGTTAACACTGCATCCTTGATGTCAGCTACAGCAGCAGAAAATAGGATGGTCTGCAGTGGAGTTGATGGAGAAACACCAAAGTGAGACAAGAAACAGATTCTACAGTTTTGATGCCCATGACTGCCTTTGTTTGCCTTTGAATAGCTTTGCTAAGTAGTTGACAATGCTACTGAAATTTGATTGAAGGAATTATTACTGTTATTCGCATCTAAACCAATTCAAGGAAGCAACGTATTCATGAAAATACAAAAAAAATGAGTTACAGAAATCCTTCCAGCTCTCTGGAAGAAAGGAGGAAAATCATGGCTGTAGGGACAACGAAGAAGAGTATCTTGAAAACTTGATATTACCAACAGTCTATCAACTCTCAACTACCTTTAAAAAGATATTTGCAACTTTGTCTGCATTTATCCATCCTTAATTACCAACATGCTACAGGCAGAAAAAAATGCATGCCTGTATACTGCCAAGAGAGGAGGGTGATGACTCTATGCGTTCACGCGCCATGGGCTTGACATAGCAGCTGACACATCTGCACTTAATCCAACCTCCCGGTTAACTGGTTACTAGTCACATTTTGGGGGGCTGACATTATAAACTGGAATGACCAATTGAAGACGTGTGTTTACTCTCATCACACAGCTAGATGTTGGCCTTGGGGCAAGTAGAGAGCTCCCACACTGTGTAGAAGACTTATATAAGATGAGGAAGGGCAGGGTTGCAGTAAGTACAGCTAGAGATAGGAGTCAGTGGAACAAGAATTTTCATGGATATCTATGTGGGGAAAAAAAAAATCTGTACAGGCAAAAATTTTAGCAGTGATTTCCACAAAAGACCTTTTGAAGTGGCAGTGACCTTAAAGCTTGGGTCAAACACAAAGTAGATGACAGCTGCTTGCTCTTTCCTTCACAGATAATACATAAAGTAGAGAAACAAATGAAACCAAACGGTTGATGATGGCTGCAATTGTCAGTAAAAATCATTCCATCATTCCTCCCCGTGGTCAGTCAGGGAACATATGAGGTGAAAGAAACAATACAGGAAGGAAAGTCCTCTTCTGAGACTGGAAATATTACTGAGATTTGAATTGCAATTTAAAGAGCAAATAAAAATGATGTTTAAAATGTGATAAAAAAAGAAAAAAAAGAACACCATGAGAGCAGTTGTCTTACTCAAAAATTATGTCCCAAAAGGATAAGAAAAGTTAGTTATGTTATATTTGTATGGCGCCTATATAAATCTTTTCTTACATTACAAGCACCATTTTCAGTATTTGGAACAATACTGCAACATACATATGAGATTGGGCCAAATCATGAAAATGTGAGAAAAAGACAACAGAACGACTCTGATTACTGGAAAAATTATAAACTAAAATATAATTAATAATAACAAAAATAAACACACACACACACACACCTCCAACAACAACAACAAAAAACAAACAAAACAGGAAGGATCCATTAGCTCCAACACTGCTCCAGCCTCAAGTATCTGTTCCATCATGTGCACACTGGCCGGCCACATGCCACCTGGTAGACCTGGAGAGCCCTTCCTCTCCACCCTGCCAAGCCAGTCGCGCTCCCTCCTACTAATGGCTCCCAAAATTTCCCTTCTGTTGTATTTCCCACAAAAGGTGGGATAAAATAATATAAGGGATGGAGAAAGGAGACAGAGGAATTCAAGCAAATTCCCATTCTTTTTCTATATTATCTAGCAATTTTTAACATCAAATTCAGCCTTTGTTTTTATAGAGTGATGCGCAAAGGAAAGAAAGTACATGGAAGAGTGAGGGAGACAGAGGCAGACGGTAATGCTGCTCAACTGGCACGAAGATGTTCATATACAGGGCTACCCACTCCTTCCGAATTTCCAAATACTTTACATAGTTGTGGAGAAATAGCTCTCCCATACAGCATCTCTGCTGAGCTGTGCATCTCACATCAGCCTTTCATAATCAGTATGTGCTCTACTTTAAAATGGTAAATCTTACTGGGAGACGAAAGATGATTTTGCTCAAGAGTTTTATTTTTTGGATAGCACAATCTTAAACCATTCTCAAGATGTGCAGAAAGCAAACTCATGGTAAAGAGAAAGTCATTCACAAAGCTGAGACAAGTTTTAGGACAATTGCAGCAATATCCACAAGTTTAATTCTTTTCTCATATTTTATTTTACTACAAATCAAACTCTGGGCAACTGCTTCAGGTTACACCAACTGCATATGCTGTGCTTGGTATTCCTGAAGGTATGATTATCTCCAGCACACAGACCACCTGTAGCATCACATGCATTTCAGATATTCCGAAAGAACAGGTAGTTGAAGAACTGGATGGAGTTTTTTATTTGCTCAGCAAAGACTCTCTCACATTTCACCATTTTCTGTGAGCTTATGAACCACCCTTTTTACTCATTCATTTCGTGTATGTTTGAAAAGCAGTGCATTAATATTTTTAGGTATGTAAAATCGTATTTGAAATCCAGAGTGGTTTCCAAAATTCCTTCACAGCTCAGCTACCTGGAAAATCTTGGATGACAGTGCCCCTCTCTGGTCAGAAGAGATTAGTGCATATTTACTGGTTCTCTTACAAAACCAGGACCCTATCTCATAACTTTTAAAACTATGCAAAACTGATGGAGAGAAACAAAATGTTCAAATATTAACTCTAATGGAGATGAACATTGTTTTCTGACTTATAAACAGAATACTCCGACTGTTTTCACATGAAATCTAGAGCATGCTGAGCTATCCACATCACCCAAGCACTTAGTTTATATTTAATATACTAATCAAGCAGCAAGATTTGATCAGTCCACAGTGTTCACAATGAAATGTATAGCAAAGGGACTGAAATTACCTGCGTCTCTATCCATAGCTTCTACCTTTACGACCAGCTCCCCTGGATCCTGGTTTTCACGAACTGCAGTCTCATAAAGTTGCTGCAGAAATATTGGTCTCTCGTCATTCACATCAAGAACAACGATGGTCAGAACTTGAGTTGCAGAGAGAGCTGGGCTGCCATCATCAATAGCCATGACCATCAGACTGTAGCGCTCCTGAACCTCACGGTCCAGAAGCTGGGCTGTACTTAGGAATCCTGTTATAAAGAAAGGAATCATTAAAGAAGTGCTCTGCTCCAGGTTAGGATGCTAGTTGTTCCAGCACTCACGGCTTCAGTGTAGCAGCGCAGGGCACTCTGTGCCACTGTTGCAAGGCTTCCAGACTTTGGAGCAGATCATTCCTTTTGGAGTCACCCAGAAATACTCATTTTGACATCAGGGAAAATTGGGATTCATGGAAATTGAAGTGAAGTTGAAGCTAAGAGATTTATTTTTATTTAACTTTTGGCTTAAAGTTTTTACTTAGCTTTATTTTCTTTTTGCACATTAGCTCTACAATTAGCAGCTCTACATATAGCATCTACATATATTAATGTAGCTGCGTATACATGCTTTAAGTATGCATTGTGTAAAAATCTGAGTGAAGTATTTCATTGCACACACTTTTTTCCCTGCTTCCCTCAGTGCCCTACTGGAAGGCATTTCAGTACATCTGCACAACACAGTCACAGTGCCATGCATAAATTTCTGAGCTGAGTCTCACTGAGTATGCATACTGAAAGTAGCACCACCATGCTCATCACCTGGGGTAGAGTACCACAGTAATGTGGTATTTCAGTATTGCACTGTATATACTCCCAAATATGACCCTGAGAAGCACATCGTACAGACTGTAGACAGAAGTTACAGTACCTGTGATTTTATCCAATATAAACGATTTGTTTTCATTGCCTGAAACGATGTGATATGTAACTTGTCCATTTCTTCCCTCGTCAGGATCCTTTGCATTTATGCGGTGCACAAGAAAACCCACCTCCGCATCCTCCACGACATAGGAAAGAGATGAAGACATGAAACTGGGAGTGTTGTCATTGATATCTAGAATAACAATTTTTGCAGTTAGGGAATCAAGCCTGCGATCAGCCACGTTTATTGTCTGGTCTGTGGCAGACACTGTAAGGATCACAGACTGAGTGATCTCCCTGTCCAGTGGAAATGCTGTGACCAAGGTGCCATACGAAGGGTGAATAAGAAATGGATTTTCAGCCACGCTACTCATTTCCACAGAATACTGTATTTTGCTGTTCAGAAAACTGCCATCTCCATCTTTTGCATTGAATGTGTAAACCAGAGTCCCAACAGGTACATTTTCCTCTATGCCAATCACTATGAAGTCATCTTGGAAACATGGGGAATGGTCATTCCGATCTTCTACATCAATATTGAGGAACACGGTGTTATTCTGTGGAGGATTATTATTGTAATCCTTTACAAGAACTCGTAAAAGGAAGTGTGAAGCTGTTTCATAGTCAAGTTCCTTGGAAAGAAAAAGGTCTCCCGTCAAACTATCTAATTCGAAATGAACATCATCAACATCTTCAGCGATACTAAAATACAATTTCCTGTTAGTTGCCAGATGATTACCAGGCAGCTTTACAGAAGTCAATATTTGTGCAGGTTTAAAGTTCTCAGGTATGACCAAGTGCTTGAAATCTTGAGAGAAGACAGGCCTCCCTGGGGGAAGTGGGATTACCTATAACAAAAGCACAAAGACTGCCATATTTTCCCACTGTTATTAGAAGTAGTGTAATGAAAATTATTTTCTTGACAGTTTAATCATTTATCGTTTGTGACTATGTAATTATACTAACTATGCCTGAAAGCCAGAAAACAAACTTGACATGCTCTAGCAGAGTTCAAACGGCCCTTGGCCAGTCACTCCATAATTCTCTCTTTCATTCCCATATGAAAAAAAATAAGGGACAAGATAGTCTGTCGTCATCTGATTTGCAGGCATCCAAAGACAGGAGCCTCCAACACTGGTACCTCTGCCCCTGCTCCAGAGCACTTCAGCTGCCTTTCTCCCTGGGACAGCAGCTCAGCACTCACACAGATGGATTGGACAAGGAAGCACGGGGTACTATGCTATACATTTTGCCAAACACGCACAGAGCAGGTGACACTCAACCTGTGACAGAGGAGCGTGCAGAGGGCCGTGGCCAGGCAGACCTCCTGCATGCAGGAAGAGCACAGGCTGCATTTCACACTCCTGTGCAGAGCAGCTCACTGTGAATCAGCACAAGCGAATGAGCTGTCCTTGCACAGAGAGAGAATTCAGAAAAGATATTAATATAGCTGAGAAACAACATCTACTCCAACAGGTGTTTTAGCTTCTATCTGTCCCACTTCCAATCCCTCCTGAAATCTGCTTTTCATTCTGCCTACCCGGATATTTTCCTTCTCTTTTCCAGTGTTCATAAAGACCCCCTACTAAAGCACAATCATGATCTATTTGCAGGACAACCCATAATATTGTGTCTTCAAAACAAATCAAAATGAATTTGGCCTCTGATTTCCTCACTTAACAGAAAAGCAGTTAGACTAAGGAAAATTGAGACAATACACTTATTTCCAGATTTTTCCTTTCTTCAATTTAGTTCCCTAAAGTCTTCCCAGACTGCTTTTTTTATTTTTTATTTTGTTATTATTTTAAAGGAACGAAGTATGCAGCATAGTTTTTCTACTGGCACAATACAAACAAGTACCTGGATGGAAACAGCAGTGTGTCCTTGAAGGGAAGGCATTCCCTGATCCCTGGCAGTGACTGTCATCCTGTAGTTTGATCTCGCAGTATATGACAGAAACTGGGTCGTTCTCAGCTCCCCAGTGACAGCATCAATCTGGAAGCATCCTGCACCCTCCTCTATAGGGGAAAAAATGGGTATCAGTTATTACAGATCTCTTCAGCTTGCCAAGTGCCTCCATGGCACTGAACATGATAATTTAATTAACGAGTAAGAAGGAGCAGGGCACAAAGGAAAGGGAACTGCTGCAGCCATTTGAATTTGAATTTAATTTGAATAATAATTATTATAACCTGCTTACTCTAAATTTAAAAATTCAGAGAGAGAAACACTGTGGAATACAAAAGCAACTGCTCACTTTTGTACTGATGTTGCTCACATTAATGGTGTGTGCATCAGGAGTGCAGCAGACAGCCCAGGACTGCCACTCCTGTTTCCAACCTAAGTTGGCAATCAGGGCCAGAGAAAGTCTTTTTCTCTGAAGTGGCATGAAGAGTCAGTTAGGTGGTGCTGAATACACAGCTGGCTCACATCCCTGGTGGACTACGAGTCAGCAAAGAGACCCCTCTACCCCTAAAACAAAGCAATCACAGTGATGCAGCCTGCCCTGCCTCTGCTCTGAACAGGGAGACATCTGGGGGTGACTAGCATCTTACACTGATTTCTTCCAAAGCAATGTGAATATTGGAAATTGCATTTTCATCCATCACCAAGAACTGGCTTCACGCTAATAACTGGCAAGTTCTAATTAAAATTACTACCAGTAGTTGCATCATATAACATTTATTTCAGTTTCAAAGAAAAAATCTACCACAGAAGAGTAAATAGGTCTTTGCAATTTCTCCTCCACTTTCAGGGAGCACAATAGAAATCACTCTCCAGTTTTTAGTAAAATTGGAAAATATCTAGTATTTGATGTACATTACCAGAAACCGAGAAAATCAGAATTTGTCCTAACCACTTCTCTCTTAAAATAGTACACAAACAATTTTGCTACATCAATTTTTAATAAGGTGTGCTGGTGGGTTAAACAAAGTCATGTAGCGTAACAGCTGCTATTCTAATAAGCAACTGTGGTAAAAATAAATTCAATGCAGATGTAGTACAGAAGACATCCATAAAAAACCTGTATTTCCATAGGCACCTAAGCGAGCATGAAGCTGTTTATATTCTCCAAATCTGCACATGAAAATTAGTTAGCTGCCCATATAAGTGTTCATTCATATACCCAATAACATTGTCTCTAACTGCAAAATACTTGCACCCGTAGAATTTGAACAAACACTGAGCTTGCTAGTTAGAAAACAGAGTTTTGACAATCTACAAATAATTTTTTCTAACATTGTTCTGTTATTTTTGACTGACTATAGGTTTTTAATGCTCCACGAGTCCCTTCTGGGTTGACTCTCACAGTCTGGAACAAAATGAGGAAATTGCCAACAAAAGGAAGCAATATGTAGTGACAATTACATTGAATGATACAGTCTCACATTCTGCATTGCAATAGTTTCAAAATATTAATGCTGCCACATTACTGTTTTCATAAATTGCTTTTGGTTACTTTTCAGTTTTAGGTCCCAACAGTACATCTACATACACAGATATGCTATTTTGTCCAATATAGTATTTCATGACACAAAACCCCAGCTAAGAAAAACAGCAAAGGAGATATGAAAAAAAGAACACGATGTGAATTGCATGCAAATATTTTCAACATTTTGCTAAAATTGACATTTAAAATAATTGATAGTGAGAGCTAACACGAAAAACAAAACAGTAAACAAAAGTGCATGAAAACCATTCCCTTCTTTTTTCTATCAAAACAGATCTGTAGTTACAAAATTGAGCCAAAAAAGAATACCAGTAAACAAGAAATACTGCATATAACTGCAGTCTGAGACAGAAGCTACAAGGATTCACCATTGCTCCAGCAGTAACTGAGGATCGTCAGTATCTCTACCATAAACACCAATACCCATTTTTCTATTTGAAGTAACAGAGCATATAGTTAAGGTCAACTGAAACAGGCATCATTCAGAGCTTCAGGAGGGCTGACGCTTATCTCACAGGAGAAAGGAATTTACATTTCTGAATAACATAAAAGAACTGGTCAGAAAAGAAACTACCGTAGTGTTACTCATTAGAGACTATCATTCTCCTAAAATCCAAAAATTGCTTGAAACCATCAATTTAGCACATTTTGCTGGAGACTTCAGTAACAAGACAGTCTGCTCACGTTGGAAAGTGACTGTATAACCAGAGCCCTTCAGAACCTCTATTATGGAATTGTTTCTTATTTTCATATTTTTACTTGGTACTGCACTATTAAGACATTCAAAGCTGAAATGTCTCGGTTTTATTTTGCTAATATTTTTATCAGTCTATTTTTTATTTTCCTCATGGACGATTTCAAAGTAGAGCTATTTGATTCTAAATAAAATTATCAAGAAAAAAAATCTTGCCATGCAACGGATTTCCCTTCATCTACAAACAGCTTAAACAGCCTTTTATGCTATATTCTGATGCTAAACCATTTTATTCAATTTCTGAATTTCAAAAGCCTACTTAAACAGCCAATCTTGTTTTGCCACTGATTTAACAGATGACACATGCTAAGAGAACAGACAGATCACTTTTAAATACTTTTGCCCAAGATAACAGAGAGCAAGTGGATGTAAGTCCTTGCTTGCTCACTTTCTAAATACATTCCAAATACTCCACATTATTTTTTGGGGAGCTCAAAGCAATGAAAAAGATGGTTTTAAGTTTTATGCTCAAAGAGTTGTTTCTCTAAAAGCTCATGCTCCCTGCGCTTTCAGAAACATTTGCCCAACTTTCATCTCTGTAAGTCACCTGAATTAGGCAACTGCTCCTTTTATCATACATCCTAAGGGCTTCCCTTTATGCATAAAGAAAAAAAGAAGTATGAGACAAATGGATCAGAAAAGAGATAGAAAAGAGCAGACAAACCATGGAACAGAAAAATGTCAGCGACTAGACTCCAATGCCACCACAATTTCTTCTTGTGCTTTTAACTCTACTCTAACCTGCCAATAAACCAATACGCTGTTTCACTCAGGTTTTCTAACTCTTCATTGCCTGACCTGTCCACCAGGCTTTCATTCACTTGAGTTCTCCAAAGACCAGGCACTTATTCAACTCTGTGCTCTCAAACACAACCACAGAATCCGCAAATTTGGACAAAAATATTGCAATGCAATGTGTGGCTGCGAACTTCGGGAGAACATTCAAGCCTTCCAGGAGGACTGGCACTCAGGCAAAATGGCCCAAAAAGCAGACAGAAAGCAGCATGAGATTTTTCCCCCAAAATAGCAACCTCAGTATGCAGTCACATACATTTTTGCCTAATTTCCCAAAGAAACGTATTTTACATATTCTTTAAAATACTTGGTGCCTTGGCCATCTCATTGTCCTTTGAGATAAAATTAAAATTGTTTTTCTTAATAGAAAAGAGGTAAGCAGTGCCATGGCTCTGAAATAGTTTGAACACCGTGGGGCTGCTGCAGAAATGTAGCCCTCCACCAGGCTAGGAATGCTCCCTACATGGTGCTTACACAACACCCTGGAGTGAATCTCAAATATTGGCTTTTCACTTGTCTACAGACGTACATTCAACACTTGCCAGTTTGTGTCTTAGCAGTGCAAACTAGTCTTCTCACAGCACTCTAGTGGTCAAGTTTTAACGTATTTGCAGAATAGGTCCAAAGGCAATCGTAAGAGCCTCTACTTCGCCTGTGCTACTCTTAGCACACAAGCAATCATTTATGATGCACTATACATACAGGCTCGTTTCTGGTATAAAGGCTATAATATAATCTATTGACAGTCATAAAGGCGACCATAAGGGATAACAAACATAGCTGGGATTTACTTCCTTCTGAATTAGGTAATTAGTGGTACTACAAAAGTGAGGGGTATGACCATATGATCATGTATTTCCAGACATGTGAACGTGTAGGGATGATTTGTTTTCATTATCTTGGAAAAGGGAAGTGCATTTTGAAGGAAACACACTCTGAAAGCTGATTCCTCCCAACATTTTTATTTCTTTATTTTTTACTTTACAGATTTTTGCTTGTATAATTTGCTGACATTTGTTACTAGCCCGCCTGCATAGCTTAATCTATTGTTTCTATTTTTATCTGTTGTTACATTTCTTTAAGGTATTTCTTTTTCTCCAGTCCTCCAATTAACCCGATAACTGTGTTTAGTAAATATGGCTTTAAATCAAATCATATTTCTTCCTCAAATTTTAGCACTGAACAGTGTCTCCAAACTAGAAAATACTATTTTAAATATAAACCAGGCAAGAACTTCACCATGAAACAAAAGAGCAGATGTTCAAGGCTGTAAGCCAACCAAAAACAATGACAAAAATTAGTATCAGAGAAGCTCAGCTGTTTCTGGATCTGTTTATCAGAAAGATATCTAGTTCCAAGACTTAGAGAGCTATTTTAGTATTGTTTTTTGTTGTTGTTTATTTTTGCTGCTGTTTTTATCCTTTTGTCCTTGCTAGAGACAGCATTTACAAGACCAGTCGTATTTTGTGTTGCTAGTCATTTTTATATTTTGAATTCTTTCTCACAGAGGGGACTTGCTGGCTCTACAGAGAAGCCATAAGAAAATCCAGTGTGCTGTTTGAAGGAAGGGATACAGTGAGATTTGCAGAGAGGCAGTGACCCCTTAAGAACACTTCCCATGGCTGCTGGACCATCACCCACCAAACAAAGGGTTGGATACTACCCATTCTGCAGTTTCCTTTTTTCTTCCAAATCCCTTTGGAAGAGGTGGTCAATTGTATCCAAATTAATGCAATAAAAATATGGCAAAAAAACTGAAGACTGATTACCTAAATACATTTCAACTGCAAAATTTTCAATAGAGTTGTTAAACATCTCATTTCTTTAAGCATCTCTTGGTGGATGAGAGCAAAGTTAGCTCTCTGGCCCCTGTGAATTTTGGATCTTAAAATCCTTCCATTACCCCACAGAAGTCCAAAGGGTACATAAAGACACAGTATAACATAATCCATAGGAATCTTTCAGTAATTTCACCCTTGGCAAGAGGCTTCAGACTCCCTTTCCCTTAAAGACCGAGGAGTAAAGTAGCTTTATGGTATTTTGTTCTTTACTCGGCAGCGACAAATAATCATAATGAGTTTAAACCAACTGAGCACCCATTTGCATTCTCCCTAAGGAGGAATGAACACCTGAGAAAACCTGCTGAGCAGACAGAAATATTGGAAATGCTTTCTTTCTCTGATGAAACAGTGTGTTGAATGTGAAAATTATCACAATGATACACCAAGGTTAAAAGACATTGATTGCAGTAAGCTGGTAAAATAGAGCAAGTACAAAATAAAAGAAAGTTCAGTTCTTGGCATCTTTTGCTGTTTTGAACCAATAACAAATTAAAACAGGAGGAAGAGACATTTTCCTCACTGTTTTCAGATGGAAGTCTCCCTTGTGTAAAAATGCAGTAAGTGATACCTGACAAAAATAGATGACATCTATGTCTCTTACCAATATCCATGCCTCAGTCCTGCTCACATTCTCATTTAGGACTACTCTGCTACTGATTCCACTGCCAATAAAGTTGGGTGCTACACATCTGAGTTAGGGAAAAACTAAAAAAGAGAAGTGTTTTTAAGCAGCTATGCTATGTCAGGCTAACACAAGACTAATAAAAGGGTGCAATATGAACTAAAAACCACAAGCCTCATTGTTTGCCCAGATTATCTGCTGATCCTTCTGATCCCTGTCTCAGACTGTCAAGAACCATTCTTCTAGCAGGAAATTTTCAGTTGGTCATGGGAAAAGGGAGATCATCTTTCCTTTCTGTTGTTAAACAACTGACTGAAACACTAAACTGTACTGTACAAGATCATGATCCTAATCCTTTGTGAATGCCAGGTGAATGCTCTCTGGCTGGCCACAAAAGCAACCAAGCCCTTGGGAAAACAGGGCAGTGGGGAAGGAAGGGAAAGAAGGAAGCTCCTCATGCCTCCAGAGATGCTTAATTAGACACATAATGGTCCTCTTTCCTATTTACACAAGCACCATTACTCTAACAGAGACAAGAGAGACATGAAATCCTGCGTGTATATATGCCACTTTGAAAACTCTATTTCATTGCATTTTTGCTTATGAATTCCACTTTAAATTCTTACCTGATTCTATTGAATATAGTACGACACCGTTGTTCCCAGAATCAAAGTCCTTTGCAAAGATAGTGGTGATAAGTGTTCCTGATGGCTGCCCTTCCAAAACCTGTCATCAAGCAATTTATAAATAACTTACAAACACAAATGTAACAGTGAGCCTTAAAACAAATTCATTCCCTTAGCACAAAAGTTTAGTGCTGCTATGTTTTACATTTTAGTGATGTTTACGGTCAGCGCAAATAACATTTCAGAAAAAGGTTAATGCAGTTCTAGCAAGCCCCTTTTACTGTCTGCATATATATATATATATAGCATATATTGCTAATTCAAAAATATGCATTAATATAACAGACTTGGAGGTCAGAAATTAAAAAAAAATCTACTACATGCATAAACAAAATTATATACACATCCTTTTTATCTAGCAGTCTACAAGGCTGGAAAATCATTTTGCAAATTTTGAAAGTCCCAAATATACCAGGGTCTAAATTAAGAATCTGCTATGTCTCTGTTTCGGTGTTATACTGTTTCTGTTTAATGATTTTTCAGTTCTACAGCAAAATGGCAATTTAAATACTTTAGGGTGATAAATTATTCATTTCACATTGATCAAAAAACTTCTGGCTGGTAGACGAGTCTCAATTAATTAACCTTAACTGAATCTCAGTTAGATCAGGCGTTGCAGGCAACGTGCTGGCCAGGCAGACTGGATAATGTCTCGTTGTGACCGACTGCTTCACTCTGCAGCGCACCCAGGTAGCAGCCTGACCGCATGCACTGCACCAAGCACAGACTGTCCAGAATGCAGACTGAAACCCCATTTACAGTTTGAGCTATTGCCACAGGGTGGTGCTCAGAACAAGCCCTGAACTACGCAGCACAGGCTGGCCAAGGGCTGCTACAGACCTTGGCGCTTAGCTCTTTTCCAGGTGCAACCTGAGGGAAGATAGGCTTGTTATCGTTGACATCCGTCACCGAAATGTAGACAGTTGCTGTGGCATTAAGGCGTGGTGACCCATGATCAGTCACTAGCACAGTTAACTGGTGGTGAGCTTGTTTTTCATGATCTAATGCAACCCAGTTTATAATTTCACCTGAGGGACAAAGAAAATGAGGGAGAAAGGGAGTTACATATTATTATGTGTTAGCACCATTCTTATGACATGCAGTAATGATATGTCTTTTGATACACCTTGCTGCTGATATCAAACCACAGTTTTCCAAGCTCCAACCCATAGAAGTGTTTTGTCAATGAAAGTGTGTGCTTGTACTTTAGTACTACATTACATTCTTTGCCATACTCTAGGTAGCCCCAAGCAAAGGTGCAAAACATTTCAAACTGACATACTGACCTTCCAAACAAATCCACCTGTCCCTTTCTTCATCACATTTCAGGACAGATAATCTATGAGCACGGGGTTTTAACTACCGATAAACAGCGTTTACTACGCCCTTGGGTTAGGAAATTCTCAGTACAACATCTGTGAGTTAATCAGGAAGCCTTGTGTCTCCTACATGTTTTGGTAAGCCCAGTAAATAAATCTGACCAAATCTTGTCCCCATCTGCTCAGCCATACTCTATATACCCGAAGATTTGCGGATGACCAAAGTCCTTCACACAGATAATCACATATTAAGATGATCTTCGTTAATTCCTTTGTTTGCCTTTAAATTTCCATAAATGCACTCAATGAACATGCTCTGAAATGAAAATTTTGAGTTTTATAGAAAGAAATCCTACAAGAGCCTCTTCACTGCCCATGAGAACAGAATCTCATGGGAAATGGTCAGATTTTTGCTCATTACATGTTTTGCCTAATTGCATTATTTATAGCACCCACATTCCTTACTGGATTCCCCTCCTCTGGGCTTTCAGTGTTGTGTTCTGCATCGTTACACTGTGTGAATATAGTATCTATCACACAAGGCATTTGGGATTCACTGCAGAGTACACAGTGTGGTGAAGAATTTCTCTCAGCCAAACTGTTTTTGTGGTAGCCTGTACAACATGAACTCCATTTGGATGTAGCTTGCAGAAGCTTTCACAAATGTTTTAAAGCATTAACCGTCAAATATTATAGTCACCCTTATAGTTACTTATGGCTGATCTGTATTTTTCAACTTTACTTGAACACAGGCAATTAAGTTCCTCATAATCTATTGAAGCTATAATTTAAAACTCCCTCTTTTAATTTGGAACAGTCAGAACTTATAACCAAGTGGTCAGAATGAAGCCATGAAAAATCAGATACTAAGGGTTAGTTTATCCTTCATCAACATGTATTAGATTTATTTCACTCCCCAAATTTTGAAGCTTTTAGTTAGAATATTCATGTACCAACCCGAGATTCACAGCAGTTCCTGAAAGCTTTACACGATTTCCATTCCCTTAGGGAGGGCTGCTTTCCAAAAGCAATATTAGGCAGATTACAAATCATAAAAACGCTACCTGTGTTGGAATTCATCTTGAAATACTTTCCATCAGACAGGAGGAAATAGGAAAGTTGTCCATTTCTTCCCGAGTCTTTGTCAACAGCTGTGACAGTGCCAACCACACCCCTGGGGACCGGATTTTCTTCCATTTTGAAGAAGTAGCTCTCATGCATAAACACAGGGGAATTATCATTTTCATCCAGGACATTAACTATTACTGATGTACTTGCATTTTGCATGGAGTTTTCATCCTCTGAGGTGCTGACCAGGGCTCTAAAACTTAGTAACTGTGCATATTCATAGTTCAAACGTTTCCGAAGATAAATCCAGCCAGTATCAGCTCTGATTCCAAATGCAACAGAATCTGTGCTAGACTCTAAGGAATACATCAGCTTGTAGGTAACACCGTGTGGATCAAGTGAGTGGGCTTGAATCTGAAGGATTTGGGCACCCGGAGGAGTAGCTTCACTGACTTCTACTTGATACACCAAGTTCTGAAAAACCAAAGTCGGGCCCATCTTCTGCTCTTCAACAACCACTGTCAATAACAGCAAAGAACTCAGAGGAGGACTTCCATGGTCTTCAGCTGCTATGCGTAGAGTATATTCCTGCTGTTTATCCTCAAACACTGTCCTGGTGAGGTTTACCACTCCAAGGCTTGGATCAATGCTAAATGCATTTGACTGATTGCTTGCAAGACTGTATTTGATTGCCCCATTTAGGCCACTGTCTTTATCTTCTGCATGAGCAATGTAGACAGCAGTGCCAGGAGGCTGGGTGTGTGAAATGATTACTTTATCAGATTTAGTAAGAAATACCGGAGGGTTGTCATTAACATCTATCACAGATACGTTGACCTGGGTACTGCTGTAGACAGGAGAGTTGCCCAACTGTGACTGAACCATGAGCATCACAACAGACTGGGTTTCATGGTCAAGCTTTTTCTTGGTGCGGATGATACCAAACTGGGGGTCAATACAGAACCTTCCTTGTGGGTCACCAGAGGAAATTCTATAAGAAACCACTTCTACAGAATCTAGAAATGGAAATAATAAACAAAAGTAACAACAACAACAAAGTGAGAGCATAAAAGTTGGTAAGAACAGCTGTGAAGAAGGCATGCTGTTAAAATCAGCAGCATAGATGTAAGCTACACAGATGTTTGACTTTCTTAAGCTTTATATACTTCTTTGTTCCCGTCCCTGGAGCCCTTCAGTAAAATAAATACTGCACAGGTTTGATCTGAGTGTATATACTTTGCCCATTTGTGCACTGTTTGCTTTTCCTCTCACTGGTATGATAAAACTCTATAGAGAAAATAGTATAATAGCCTCTTGTTTTTCTCTGATCTAAAGCACAGAAAAAAAGCCCCTATAAATTAGTCTTAAGGGAATAATTTCACTATACCCAGGCATTCACTACAGCAATGAATGAAACAGGTAGCAGTTCCCTGAAAGAATGGTATTTTACTGAACTTACTGTTCATGGATGGCCATTGCTATAACTGGCGTACATCAGATGCTATCTAAAGCAAAAGCTATCTAAAGTCTTTCTGACAAGGCTGCCCTGCAGCTGCTACCTCTCTGGGGACAGTGGTCAACATCCTGTCCCTTCCAAGGAGAAGAACTGACTAATTATATGAAACCTCTGCCTCTACCAACTTGCATGTATAGATCCATTACCAAGCTGGTACATGGACTCATGGCTCCTACTGCTCTGCATAAAAAACAATTATATATGGCTCTCAGGACAGGGTATTTTATGACGGGAGCTTGGCAGGGGTTAACCCATTTCCCTCTAAAAGCATAAAAAAAACAAAACAAATACCTATATATCTTTAAGGCCCCATAAACACTCGTCTGGACTTCACCATTGGGGGGGGGGGGGAGTAGGGGCCAACACATCCTGTAGATTCTTTGAAATTTCTGAATACTCACTATTCATGAGCACTGCTCTTTTTTTTTTTTTTTTTCCCATGACTAATGATTTAACAGCTTACCTGGGGGCTCTTTGGCCTTTACAGTTCCAACCAGACTGTCTTCAGGAGCATCTTCGGGGACAGAAAAAGCATACCGGGATTTCTCAAATATGGCAGGGGCCAAAGTGGTCTGAAGGATGTGTACTGTGACAGCTGCATTGATGGCAGAGGAAAGACCGCCTCCATCACGTGCAGAAACAGTCAGGAAGAGTGCAGAGTGTGCCAGGTGACTAAGGGCTGAGAGCAGGTAAATAATTCCTGAAACCGTACAGAAATAAAAGAGTAATAAAGTAAGTTAAGGATGCACTCTGCCAAATCTAGCAGGATGTCAAAATGCCTTCAACAGGTACCTGTGCTCTAAGAGAGGACCAGACAATGTTGGCAGAAAGCTTTTCAAGAGTTTGAGAAATGAGTAACTTTATTTCAAACAGGATTTGCAGAAACATCTTAAGTCCCCATATAAAGCATCCACACAGGAGGCAGTTGAGTACCCAGAATATCAATCTTAGGAACAGTGGGCTCTGTGGGAATTATCTGGGAAGCAATCACCTGCTGTCTGGTCACAAGTTTCTGGTAAAAAACCCTTTTTCTGAGGTAAATTCTAAGGTCTGTTGAATTTGCAAGCTGCCACCAATTATGTTTTGTCTAAACTACGTGAAATAAGTAATTCTTTGAAAAGAAAATGCAATGCTTTGTCCAGAAATACAGTACTTTGGAAGTGCTTTCCTCAAAATAAATACATTTTCATCCTTTAGCTCTGATGAATGAGACTAGCTGTCTCCAAATACATTCTCCTCTGACTGCTAAAATAAGTCTTTAGTAATATCAGATAATTATGCACGATTTTCAGCTACTCTGTATATTACTACAGAAGCCCACATCTACATTAGCATCTATTATTACCTAAGATGGTAGTATGGATAGAAAGCATGCACAAGGCAGCAATCCTGGCCCATCTTCTGCAGTAAAAGCTTGTCTAAACTTCACAGAAAGCTTTGTCTGAGCAAAGACATCAGTCTCAGTAGTGACAATTACATCTGAAATGTAGGTCTCTATGGGATGTTCATAATGGTTCACCACTTGCTATTGTTCCATGTTAATGATTGTCCTTTGCAAACAAATTAAGGATTTATAAATGAAGATACAAAAACACTGAGTAAGACATTAAACCTTAGAGCACTTTGAAACGTCTGGTCTAGATGAAGCGAGCAAAATACTTAAAAACGTAGGGCAGCACACTAAATTATAGGGCAATATAGCAGATCACAGTATGTTTATTACTTCAATAAATTGTATTACTTCAATGAATTGTATAATTAAATAATAAACTGTGGCACACAGTTAAAGACCAGGTGCTTTCAGCCAGGTAAAAGATGGAATGAAAAAAAATATAATTAGGCCCTAGTGAGCATTAGCATTATTTGGTTTGTCTGCTGTCCAGCATTTTCTCTATCACTGAGCAGAAGGAAAACATTTCCACCTGTTCTGAAGGGAGGACAAAAATCCCTCAGTATTCAAAGACTCTTGGGGGGGGGGGGTGGGGGGGGGGGTCACAGAATTCGCAACACAAACAGACATTTGCAAAGTAAGGTTTTAGATATGAAAATGAAGATGAGAGGTGACCAAATGCAAGGAAATTCTTCTTAGCAATAAATGAGTTATTATTAAGTGTACGCTAAATGTAAAAATAGCAGTGAGCTTCTAAGTACGGAGGTTGTAGGAAATTCAACCAATTCAGCTAATAGGGACCACTTTCTATATATCAATGGATATTTTTAAGAAGGTGCCACTGCTTTTTGTAGAAACTGATGAGATCACAAAGCCTCTAACAGCTCAGTAAAACCAAACTTCAAAGCTTTGAGCTACCTTTGTAACTTCCTGGCTCTCAGTACAGGTTTAGTAGGGATGATGTTTGGCATTCATGCTAGTTATTGAGTGGTCCTATTTGTCAAATGGGGTAAATTAGATGCAACTCAAACTGCCTTAGGAGAATCAGTGAACGATTCAACTACAATATATATTCTGAAAATTGAGTGTGAAGCCACAACCTTAATTTGCTACAATGCACTTTTAAGCAGAATAATGGAAAATGCATTAAATCCTTACAAATATTCAAATTGGAATGCAGAATATATTCCAATTATGCTGCCAGGACATTATAATAACAAACTGTGTCTTGACATGCAAGGGTCTTCATGATCAAGGAAGAATGCTTTCCACTAACAACAAAGGACACTTATACCAGTGTGACAAACTACAGTAAAAACTCAAAAGATACAGATAGATTAGATAGATTCAGAATTCATTGCTAATCCAGTTCCTAGGCCAGTAACTGATGCAATTCCACGAATAAACCTTATTTTGGCCTTTTTTTTTTTTTGGTCTTCTGATGATTGGGTTTTACGATTAGTTAGCTTAACAAAGTAGTATTCCAGGGACATAAACTTCTGGCATTTCCTGAGGTAATCTGAGTAACTGTGGCTTGAACGAAAAAGGTTTTTAACCTTCTTTTCCCAGAGGTTAAATGTATAGGCATGGATTTTAAACATTGTTGATAGTTTCAATTAATTTGACAGCAAATGGACTGTATTTTACAAACTTGACCAATTCACTATTAGATATTTTTCTATTGAAAAGGCCAAAAATATCATGTTGGAATATTCAAGATATATGTGAAGAGTGGGAAAACTGCTACAGAAATGCATCATGTTGAAATTCTTACTCTAAAAGCAATAAATAGTGAATCAGAATATATAGAACATCAGAAAAAAAAATGCTTCAGTCCTGGAATTATGATGACTTTGTGGAACAGAAATATTTCAGAATCAAAATTACTTCTCTGCTGACCTAGACAAAACACAGATTAAAGCACAGTCCATGACAGTTCAGACTACTACAGAAAACAGTCAAGAAAGAAAATGTTTTTTTGCTCCTGTTCTTCATGCTTTCGCTGTGCCCTAGAGAGGGAAGAGGCAAGTATATCTCAGCAACTCAGTCCTCTCTTTCAGGACCAAGGATGAACTAAGACAAGCGGCAGACTCCAGGCAAAAAGTATGTGTTCCTGATGGTTTCTTCCAGCCTCAAAACTATAATATGTTGGAAATTGTATAACCTGTTTTGAGTTTTAATTATATACATTCTGTTTCAGTATTTGTATGACTAGAGATTAGCTTTGAGTCTGGTGATATGGATTATAACCTATACAGACGTTTCAGACAGCTCTGTCATATGCTAGGGAACATGACACATTAAGCTCTATGATGACTGTTTAATGGGAAAGAAGCTGTAGAAATAAACAGCACCTGTGACTCTACTTTCTATTTAGTTAGGTAAAAATCCCAGACTGGCTCAAATGGGCAGCCATGACTGCTTGGGTCAAAAAGAGCTACCAACATAGGTGCATTTGATCTCCTGAAGCATGGTGGGGGAGAACTCCTGGTACTACATTGCACAGACTTCTGTCTTTGCCCACAGGACTAAACCATAAGATACACAAGGCGGGAGCCAGCTGCATAAGTCACACATCGGTGTACAAAACTCAGCAGGTATGCCTCCACTAAATAACAGACTGCAGATGAGTCATAATTTTCCTCTCTCTCTCGTTCTGTGATTAAGAAAAGACAGTGGGTTATTATTGTTATTATTACCATAGTCATGTGCAGCCTGGAATTTGTGGCTTCAGAGAACTTAAAAGATAATTGAGTTGCTATGGTACAAGTATATTCTTCCATTATGAAGAACAGCTTCCAGGAAGGCTAATGATGGAAAGGGAACAACGCAGTGGTTAGACAGCTCCTCTGTGAGGAATGCCTTGTTAAGACCAAAGCACCCTGTGTGGGACCACACAGACAGAAGTGTGGTTCTACTTTGAGAAGTGGCACCTTCCTTATGGCTTGGCTTCCCATATATATGGACAGGCTTATCTGCTGTCTTTAATAACATTTAATTCCCACTTCTAAAATTTGTTGTTTATATTATTGCACTGCCTTGAAGATTTTACCTTTGGTAATTCCTCATTCTGCAGGAGAGTGTGCTGGAATCAATTCTGACTCACAGGTGAGCAATTATATAATTAAATTCCAGATGAAATGTCATCATCCAGCCTGTGTTCTTGAATAGATCTTCATGGGTGTGACTGACTGTGGATTTGAACTTTTATAAATCATAAACATGTCCCAGAGAATGCCTACAGTGATCTGCATACACATTTTAGATAGAGCTGCATTGCTGGTTGCATGTTGGCAATTGCCACTACAAGGTGTGGTTTCAGAAAAGCTCTGCACCAGGGCAGGTTAGCTCAGCACAGCCACACTGGGAGTTAAAGACATTTTGCTGCAGGACAATCTATGCTTACTAGCTAGTGTAAATTGTTACGACAATCCAGGGATTCAATATACTGCTGTGAGAGCTAGCACTAATGAGGGGTGAAATCATGAGTGCCAACTATTTGACCTGCTTCACCCTTCCTCCCTCATGACATGTGCTAGGGCACTTCCAAAAAGTTGTTCTCCACGTTGTGCCTATACACAAACAAAGGTGAAACAAAGCTAATGTTTGCCCAAAACATGCAAACACAGTAGTGAAAGACAGGACTCTGTGGCACCAGCCATTCTCTGGCAATGTCAAAGTTCCTCTTGGGTTTGATTTTGCTGCACTTATTTTTGTTGAGGTGCATTCTACTTCCCCAGGTGGGTTTGCTGCTGTGTGCTATTTCTCAAGGGTTAAAGGTAGGAGATAGGGGCCACATATAATGATTCTGTTAAAATACATTCCTGATCTTCTCCGTGACCCTATGTTCAGTCTTAACATCACAGCAGCATAGATCAGCAAAGTAGGCTCACTCACCAAAGTCATATTTCGTATAGAGGAAACAGTGATGGTTATTCCAATAGGATTTCCATGTAAGCCTCTAGCTGACCACTTTGAAAATGTAGTTGTTTTTCCACAGGGTCTTCAAGTAATCAACACAAAAAACAGCTCTACATTTATAGCCATTAGTAGGAAAAAAAAAAATTTTCACTAGTCAAACACTGAAAAGGCAAAGATATAAATCAGGACAGACTAACTTCAGTAACGTAGTCTTGATCACATAGAAATGTGTATTCATTTAATTAGCTTCTATTTTTTCTTATTGTTCATGGAGTAAAAAAAAAAAAAAAAAAGGCAACTTCAGCACGCAGGAAGAAGAATAAAGTTCAACAACAACCAATAATGTTAAGACCACAAAGCTGAATGCCCTAACAACTGCAGATGATGGCCATATTTCTTCAGCACATATCCTAGGATGCAGACAGCAAGCAGATGGCAAAAAGGGATGTATAGCTCACCACCTCAATTCACGTCCAAAGCTGGCTGTTGAACCTGCTGTTCAGTACCACATATAGGGTGGAGCCGACCCACTGACCTGTTGGGAGTATGTCTTGCCCAACCCGTCACGCTAACTTCTTGGTACAGACATGCACGTACAGCTTTGTTCTTCACATATGGCAAAGAACTGCACTAGAAAATTCGCCTTGGACAGGCAGATACAGTTAGGGGACACAGACTTCACACTAACATTAAAAACAGCATTGTTCTAGGGAGAAAAAGAGTGTTTGACATTTCTATTTGTCTGGCTCACTGCCTATCCTCTAATCTTAGCATCACACTTAGATTCAATCTTTAGCCATTCACCTGTATTTAAAACATGCTATTTATTTATTCATTTCAAATGAAGCTGCATTCTTGATGGTAACCATAACAACACCCTGCAGAACACATTATTTGAAGAGCCAGTTTAATAACTGTCAGGGGAAAGGGAAGAATTAATGAGGAATTACAGTGTTATTTACAGTCTATTCGCATCAATACACACAGCTTCAGCTTATAGGAAGTTATTTTTAAAAGCTTAATCTTTGTGACACAAACACTGTTTGGAATTTCAGTGAATAAGAGGGCTATTTCAAGTTTGAAAGTATTCAGTATTTTAATGCTTCTGTAGTAAATAACTGACTCAAGTTTTATCAGTCACATATCTATATTTGTTCTTTACAGAAGCCTCATCCCCCTGCACCAGGAATGCTTTAGACAGTGTTCCTTCTCTAGCAGATTCTTATGAAGCATCCCTTGTAAAACGTTCTCAGGTGTGGGACAACCCTAAAATGGTGCTCACTGATCACACAAAAAAAATAAAATTCATAATGCTCTTAAAAAGAGACCACCTCTAATGATTTCAAGAAGTTGAGTTTAACAAAGGCAAGTTTTTGAGACCACTGGTTATATCTTTTTTTTTTTTTTAATTATTTATTAGAAAAATTGCCTATTGATTTCAAGAGAGATGGTAGAATCCCGAAGGTAGGCAAGACTAAGAGTGTATCTGAAAGGTTTCAGATACGAGCTGGATCAGACCTATTCAGAGCTTTTAAGTTGGTTCTAAACGGAGTGTTTCATTTAACAGGCTCCCAACAAAGAGCAGGCAAAGCAAGCTGACTGTGCTCCCACCAGCTGCAAGCCAGACAGCAGCACTCTGAACAAGTTAAAAGGCAACAGGCTGCCCCCCCGCTAGCAAGAAATGCCAGGGCATTTGCACTGAAGCCACCAGTACCTGCAGCTAATGTGAACAGGGAAGATGCTCCACTCTGCCTGAAACACTTACAGAAATACTAAGGGAAATAAAGCCCTATGGCTCTAGCTTTATTCAGGTGACTGCAAACCTGCCTGAAGGCTAACGGATCCAATGGTGCTCAAAGCAATTGAAGAGCTGCAGTAGGTCTTACTGGTGACCCAATCAATCGCTAAACTATGAGGGATTACAATTCCTCACCTACTTTGTGAAGCTATTGCTTCATTTCATTTCTTTTTGTCATTTAAGTCAAATAAAACATTTTGCTTGATTTTCTTCCTCCCATGTTAAATTTCAACATTAAAAAAAAACAACTCAAATTTCCCACAAGCATATTTGCTGTATATTCTTCAGAAAACTGTCAAATCAAACATTCAGCTCCTCAAAATGCATTTCCTACAGTGCATATTAAATAAAAAAAAAACCAAACACCTAGAGATGCTGAACTGACTGCTTGTCATATTTATTCATTACTCTCACAATTTCAACTTGCTATAAACCTCACAGGACAGGACTAGGTCCATCCCCCTCCCCCCCCCCATTTTTTTTTGCTTAGTACAGTGATAATGTTAGTACAACAAAGGCTCCTATGACTCACCATAGGACACCAAAACTAAATTGAACAAAGAAAAAGAAAGTATTACATTGACATCGCCTTTTCTACTTTTTTATACTACCACATGTTTAAGTGATTCCTCCCTACCAGAAAAAAAAAAAAATCCAATTTCTCAATAAAGCCCCACATAACTGAAAAGACCCAATTTGCTATTGCATGGAGATTTCATTCTGCATTGTTTTGTTTTCTTTAAACTGACATAACTCACAGTACACTTGTTCTCTTTGTATGCAAACAGGTAACACTTCCACATGACAACTGAGTTTAAAAACAAACAAACAAAAAAATCAAAGCATATAACAATGAAGTGGGCTGGACTCTTGCCCAACGAACAGCTGCATTTTCAAAGACAAAGGCAGAGCCTTCCCCAAGCAACACACGCAGCTCCAGCACTGCCTCACCACCCCCACCACGTCACTTTTGGTTGCTCAGCTTACTGCAGTTTTCCAAAAACATCTTAGTCGAGGACCTTCTCAACCAAGCTGCCAGCTTGCAGATTCAAAACCAGCTCAATGCACAACCTGATAACAAATCTCCACTGCCATGGTAACCAGAGATATTTCTTTGAAGGCACCGTGCAAAAAGATGCACGTTTCCAGCACCGATACTGACTGAAGCATAACACAAGCCCAGTAAGATAGGTCTGCTGATCTTGTATTAAATTAAGAGCATTACAAAACATTCCAGATACTCATCTTAATCCTCACAAACTGATTTTGTACTATATGGACTCCCTACCGTGTTCAGTTTAACAGTCTAGCAGCATGAAGGCATTTTTCCAAGCCTATTTGTTCTTTGTGTGACTTGGCACTTTCTTCTTCAAGTTAACTGAGAACATGAAGGAGAGCCTTCATTTTTCCAGAGGGACTAACTGCAAGGCTCCAGGACTGCCACCTCCCTGAAAACTAAATACTGGGCAGCCTCAGGAAAGAGGCAGTGAAGTGCAAACCCCTTCTATCTATAGCTTCTGATTAGAAAGACAATACCACCAGTACCTTGTTCTACTGAAATGGAAGAGAAAATAAGAACATGATGTGCTCACTGCCAGCAATAACTGGTTTCTTAATGTTCTGTACCTGAGACCTATACAATCGCTATTAAAGAAACACGCTGATCGCCTGAACTTAACTGTATAAACCTTGCATTATTTCTCTCCTCCAAAATGTGAGGTTTGAGTATAATCTTTTCCTCTTCTCCATTTTTTCTGTTACCGGCCCACATCACCTGCCTCTTGCAGACCAAGAGCTGTGGCAGTGCATCACCACAGCAGCTCGCTCTTTGTCTCATCTGGTGGATTCTTGTTTCTGAGATCTGACAGTGACTGAAGTACAAGAAAGGGGGGTGGGCTAGAGTATCTGGTTTTGGTAAATACTTTGCATTCTGTTGTGCACAATGAATCTCAAGTACACATGTCCCTACTATTGCATTGTTGAGTTTTTGGCACACAGCTTGCAGGTATTTTTCACTTTGTACATGATTGATTCTACTGAATTTTATTCATAACAGAACAAAAAAAGAGCTACGTACATGAAGAGCTGGCATTATGTATTTTTTTCATGCTGTTCTGCCACAGAGCTTTCTTTCAGGGCCAAAATCTGCACTCTCATACTTATTATAGCAAAGTTTGTATGCTTCAAGGATAATATACTATTTCTGGTGTCCTTTATGTCATATTACTCAATAGATGAGATCTCTGTGATAACGGTAAAAGTCCACAAATTATTCAGCTGAGACTTCTACTTTTTCCTTTGTGTCTTAACATGAATAAAATTCTTCAAAGTCGAAAGCCTAGTGAGCTAATCCAATGTCTGAGATATACTCTAATTTACAGCATTGGTATCAATTTCATATGAAAGATCAGAAAAACAGTAATTGAAAAACTGCAGTTAAAAAATGTGGTCTCAAAATGTTCCAAAATAAAAACATTCCTAATTTTAAATGTTATTTTTGAGAACCTCTTCATATGTTTAGCAAATGTACAATATGCTGTATGAAAATGCCAGAAGTACTTTAAAAATAAAAAAATTTTCCTACAATACTATATGAAAACATCATTAATCATCATAAAAACAGCCTTGCTTTCTTTAAAAAGGATGTATTCTTTTTCTTTTTTTTTAATGCATATTACAATCTGCTATATATTAAATATTGTGTAATACACGGAGTTGAGCAAAATTTGATATTTTTTCCCTCCAAAAGAAATTTTAGTATTTTAACTTTTATTTTCAACCTGTAGTGTAATAAAAATCAAACAAGGCATTTTAATGCAATGAAAATCTCCCAAAATGCAATTGTCAGAAAATAGCATTTCCATTTTCTTCAGTAAAACAAAACTTGTAAACATTCTTAACTGGAATTAATCTATTCTGGTGCTCTGAACCAAATCAAGAAGTTTGTTTTAACTCAGTTTGACATTAAATTGCATTTACATATGGTACCATAGTACAGTAATGGAAGTAGTACAGCACTAAATTGCATGCTGCCAAAGCAAGGAAAATGTACCAGTGGAAGAAACATTCTGCACTGGTTCTATTCTTAACCCCTCCTTTTGCTTCCATTACCAGACACCATTAAGGAGACAAGATACTGGACTTAAATCTGCCTTTTAGCTAAGTTAGCAATTTTTACATTCTTAAACCTGTATGTTTTTCATGTGCCTTCTTCCTTTATTCGTCTCCAATGGACTAAGACCCTAGATTGCCCTACATCTCTTCCAAGACATTTTAGTCGCGTGATGCCCTATGCTATTCAGTTAAAAAGAAATCAGAATGCATCTTAAAGGAAATTAATTATGTTTTTTTTAGCAAGTTAAAATTTCCTCAAAAGAATAGTTCTTTTGTAGAAACTGTACTTTAAGATGAGAATTTTTAACACTAAACTACTGACCAGCTTGTAAAAAGGCTGGTCTGTTGTACTCAGTACAGATTTATTAGCATAAGTAAGTAACAGAAGGTATCATGACAAAGGCCTGAACCAAGTATCTTCAAGTCAGTGGAGAGATCTCTAAATTCCTCGTGGAAACAATCTTGGTAATATACAAGAAGGATAGTCATAGCCTCTGTTTTAAGCATCTAATATAGGCAGGATTCACAGAAACAAGAGCCTAAATGCCTTATATTGTCAAAAGAAAGAAACAGAGAAGCTAAGATAAATGCTTATATTGCTGTAATGTCGACTGTGAATGCTACCTTCTCTAAATCCTTTTCTTACTAGGTTTAAATCATTAATACCTTCAAACGAACATAAATTGATGGCTGTTGCCTTTTACTTCACCTTCACGTCAAAGTTTTCTCCATATACAACAACCAGCTATGGGATTTGTTCTTCAAATACGAACAGGCTGCTTATCTGAAGACTGCCATGCTGAATTCACACTGGCCCAAAATAATTTTCAAAGACTATTATTAATTTTGTTGATCTGAAACAGCTTCCCTGAACCAGGATTGCAATGAGATGATAACCATCTTTTATCCAGCTCTGAAGAAGGGTATCACTAAGATCCACGGAAAAATTAACTTTAAGCCCCTGGGTGAAAGAAAATAATAATGCTTGTAACATAATGGGAGTTGTAAATACAACTGTTAATCCCAAAGTCTTAAAGTTAAGCACTGCATAGGTTTTCTGCCACACTTCTGATTGTACCCTGTGACTTACGTTTTTAATTACCTGCTCAGCCATAACTATAAATACACTTTCAGATAGGTTGTTAGGTAACAATAGGGAAAATAAACAAGCATAGTCCAGACAGTTTCTTAGCCAGAAGAGCTCTTCAGCTTGCTCTTTTCTAATCAGTTCACGAGAGCTGTTCATAGATCATGCATAGATCAGATATCTACAAAAGGAAACATAATAAAGCCAAGATGTTGTTTACACCAACACTAGAATCAAATGATAATAACAGTCATGAACTAGCAAAAGAACCAGTTTACAGTTCCCTATCCATACATTTTTCTAGTTAAACAATTCTTAGAGTGTTTTTTTTTCCTGTGGACAGTCTATCATCAATCAAGTGAAAAATACTTCATTTCAATTTTTATTGCATTTTCCTTTGAGAAAAAGTGTTATTTACAAGATTGTAAGAGTGTATCCCAAACAATAAATAGAGAAAATAAAAGCTAAAATAGCAAACAAGTGCCACTAATAAAGACTTGTTTAGAATTCAAAGAACCTTTTAAATGAGTATCTCTTGGCCAGTGGAAGGCTCTTCTTTCCCGTTCCCATTGAATTTATCAATACACGAAACCCACACGTCACAGTGCTTGAAACCAAGGATGGAACCCCTTCAAGCAGCTTGGATGTAGCTCGACCTCGTGAACTGTATGTATCAAAAGCACCATTGATATATTACGTCCAGTCAGTGTTTTACCAGCTGGTATGATACCTGTATTGTGACCACAGTGCACTATGCAAAGCTAATGGCTTTCTTGTTACACCCATATAATTGCTTCAACAAAGCAACCACCAGAAGCAAGCCATAAAAGTGAAGAATTCCAGCTACGGTTTTTATTACTTTGCCCATTTCTCCTAAAAATGAAAAGGGAGTTGGGAAAAAAGTGCATCTTTAGTGAGTATTCTAAGTGCAGCACACCAAAAACATCCCTGAAGAACACTAAAACGAGATGAGTTTTTCAAATGCACAACCTAGATGCCATTACCTATGCTGTGGAGAACAGCACCATCCTGCAATTATTTTCACGTACCATGGTGTACTTTGACAAACTGTTAAGCTAATAATTAATTTACATCTCATATTACTGAATATATCTCTGCCCTCTTATACCTGTAACACTACACATCTCCTTTTGGGTCCTCTAATAGTGAAAAACACACACACAAAAAAACCAATTTGCATCATTGCAAACTGAAAAAAATGCAAAACAGATCAGTGACAGATTTCAAGTCCACAAGAAAGATCAGAAACCCTAATATCAAAACTGCAGTAATATCACGTTTGTCCTATGGGTTTGGTGATTAATCTCCTGAGAACTTCTGTTCTAACCATATTTGTCTATCACCCTCTGTTCACAAAATGCAGTCTGTGTAACTAGATGAAGTTCCACACGTAACCTTCAGAGAGACATATCTAAACTAGGACCTATGAGTGCACGCAGACAGCCTTAGCAAGATGAAAACAGGGAAAAATAACTGTCCTAACAAGAGGTGAGGAGGAATGAAGAGCTCAAATCTCTGCGCAGTAACAGTAAGCCACTTTTTCACTTTCCTCTGAATACTGAACAGATTTCAAAGGTATTTAATCCACAAAGATTGCACAATTTCTGAGTAGCAACTTGGCAATTTTTATCCTTATTTTGTTTAAACATTGCCAGTCTAAAAATAATTCTACTTGCTAGCGATTAATCCTAAGCACGGTTGTGAGTGCACAAGGAATATAAATACAGAAAACATATTCTTCAGGAAAAAAAAAAATAACAAAACACCCCCCACACCATTAATATTAATAAGTGAAAACAAAACACAGCCTGACCTCTTGAATTACTCAGGAGATCTGATTAAGTGCAATCAGATTCCAAGCACTACAATGTTGGGAATAGCGTCTCTAACCTAAATGCTTTTCTCATCACGAGATGTCAGTAATAACAACCTTAAGCTACTTCATCATGAATTTGGTCTGCCTTTAATAAAACACTACGATAGATCTGCGAGATAACGTTATCTTATATGTTCTCCATGATTAAGGATGACATTTTTCCTATGTAAAGTGCCAAAACTAGGAAAAAAAGGGCCAAAAGGTCACAATCTGAGGAAGAACCCTTTCAGAAGAAAGGGCTGCTGCACAGCCAATTCTTCCAGCACAATCCACAAGGTCTCTCCGACCAGCCTACCTGTGCAGTTTTAAAACGACCAGTTAAATGCCTGTGGAGATCCAGCTCCCTAATTATTGATTGACCTATATATTTTTGGCAACAGTTATGCCCTAGAGGATCTGATTTGAAAGGCAGTTGAAGTCCACAGTTAAAGTAAATTATGAAATAGCCAAGACAACCAGGCCAACTTCCTAAGAAGATTAGGCTCTTCTGTTCAACAGAATATTTGGGGAACTGTACAAGAAAGTGAAAACAGGCATAATTTTGAAAGAATAGAGACTCATAGCGGTTCACATGCCAAACAGCTTATATATGCATACAATACACACAGCCCCAAAAATTCTTTTAGGAATGTAAAATAATCCACTGTGCCAAGACCATCAGGAAGCAAAACTTTTGATGAGAACACAGTCATTGCAGTATGCAAGGGCTAGCTCTCAAGTTAAGTGGCAGCTGAAGCTTAGCTTTCACTCTCTGAAAGGTACCACGGACATTTGTGGATACATGGTTCACGTTCCTTCTAGCTGACATTGATAATTATTTTAAGATTAGAAAGCAGACTATACAGGCTGCTTTGTGGACACGGGAAGAGCAATTCAATCTGCCAGATTCAAGCTCCCTTAGAAAAAAAAAATCATCCAGATTTGCTTTTGCCAAAATTGTTTTCTTGCCTTCTTCATCACACCTTCATTGAACCTCCCGCCAGAAATCAGAAGGGGGAAGGTTCACTGCCAGAAATAAAAAGCAGAAGACACACTCCTGAAGCTAATCACTGAATCAAACAGGGAGGCAGCTGGGTATGGCAGACTGTGAGCAGAACAGGAGATGCACTCTAGCACAACGTAGGGAAAGATTAGGAAACAGATGAAATGAAAGAAGCATGCTCTTCAAGAGTAAACTTTAAAAAAAAGAGGAATTCAGATATTATTGTATAAAGTAACTATTTTATTTATTCCTTAGAGCGATGAATGTATTTGTCTGAAACACTGGTGAAGTGACACAATTGCTTGCCCTGTATTGTACTGACGTGTACTGTTTCCCTTTTTCCTGTTTATTCCAGTGAATACAAAGGCTTCATGTTAAACCTAAATCCTCCGTCCTCCTCTAAATTACTTTTCAGCAGAATTTAAGTTTCAGCTTTATGACATGACTCCAGGTGGGGGGGTAGGAAATCACATAACACATCCTCAAGGAAGAGACACATGTATAATTATAGCCTTTCTGAAACACACATAGTACCTGTAGTAGCATCTACTGTGACAAGAGAAGAAGATTCTCCTGGGACCAGTTCATATGTGACTACTCCATATATTCCCGAATCTCTGTCCGTGGCAACAACACTGACGATCTCTGTTCCTGGCTGTGCGTGACTGCTGATGCTTGTCACATAGGTGGCTTGTTCAAAAACTGGTTGATTATCGTTAATATCTTCTATCTCTATACGAACAAAAGCTTGGGCACTCAGCCCACCCTGTTGGATAAATCAGAAAAAAAATAATTATAAATGCATACAATAGAATGATATGAATCTAGCTTCAGCACATCATTAAAGAACACACTGCAACACAACTGAGCAATGAAACTGTCTATCAAGAAGAATTTAAGGTATGTACAGTAAGTATCCCAAAATACTGAGTTCAGGCCAGCTACACACTGAGAACAGCTCCAGTGTGCTCGCTAACAGAATACACAAAGTTCAAATTCTTGTGACTGCGAAGCCTGAACACAAAACTACTTTTGTTAATGCCAACAAGCACTACACACATCAATTCCTGCTAGTCTGACTTCGCACATGTTTACGTTAATCACCTACATGCCGCTTACTCTTTCACAGATAAAAGTCAGGGCTTAGTAACTTTTTTCTGTCTATGCATTTTTCAGATTTAAAAGCGTGACCATTTTAACAGTGAATACAATAGTTTTTCAACACTGATTAGGAACACAGGCTGAGAGCAGACCACTGCAGGACAGCTAGAAGCCTACCTGCCAGGCTGCTGCACGTAAGATCCATTCTCAATTTACCACCCTGGCAGGTTTAAGCAGCTCTGCAGCATACTTACGTGTACTTATATACACCCACACTGTATATAAATATGTAAGTATATATGCATGTAAATTGCATCCATATACAAATTATATAGTACATGCACGTGTGTATATATATATATGTCTACATATCCCCACTTCACGTACACAGACAGAACAAAACCAAATTCCACTGAAGCACATAGCTGAAAAGATTTTTTCATGTCAAATTCATAACTGCTTACATAGTTTTATTTCAAGCACGCTTGTGATTTTGAGGGGGAAGAGGTCTGACCATGCTTTCCAGGGGGCTTGGCTCAACTTCTCAGATCATGTTTCTTTCCCCTATGCTAATAGCTGGGAAAAGAGCCAGGCAGCGTGCATGGCTTCAGTAAATGCCCCCCTTTGCCATCCCAGGCCTGGCTGCTAGGCTGTTCT
This sequence comes from Anser anser, assembly GCF_964211835.1. NCBI lineage: Eukaryota > Metazoa > Chordata > Aves > Anseriformes > Anatidae > Anser > Anser anser. Next base: position 32,652,051 of record NC_139724.1, on the reverse strand, counting down.
CACCTGGGTTGAAGCCTCTGCTACAGGCACCCACTAAGACCTCCCCTAAATACCACCTGAGCAGCCAGAAAGCCACCTTTAGCTCTACAGCGAAATCAGAGAAGCAAGGAGCAACTGCAAGCTGGCTTATCACATTACACTGCAGTGAAATCATAATTTGCCATGGCAAAACAGTTTTGTGGCAATCTGGAAGAGATAATTCTGTGGGTGCTGAAGCATTGACCCCACAGGGCCCTGGAGTGAAACAAATGGCAATTTGTCTCTCATAGCCACATAGCCCCTGCAGATCAGTTGTGAGGAGGGGTTATATTTAGGTAGTGTTTTCTTAAAAAAATATAAAAAAAAAACTCACAGCAAATTCTGTGGCAGTGATGTGTATAACGTAGGCACAAACCATCACATGCATGCGTACCTTGCACACACCATACACACTACATCAAGGCACAGCTGGAGGAAGGACCCTGGGAGCACAGTGTTGGGAACAATTAGTCACTTACAGAAACTGCTGAGACAGATGGGATGCTGGCACATACAAATGACAAGCTATGCTGAGCATGTCTAAACTTCATTTTGCAATTGCAGTACTGGTGATATGCAACATAGCTTGTAGAGATACAAAACACATCTAATCCTATGTCTCGCTTACTTTCATGAAGGTTGGGTTTAACAGTATCAAATGATTTAGACTCGATATTATTTTTTCTTGCAGTGTAAGAATGTCTCTGAAATTATTTTCGAGTTTATTACTCACACAAGATGAGAATTAATTTTGTGGAGAAAATATTATCAGTGTTCTCCCCAGCTTTCCATCAGAATTTTTGTTTTGCTTTGTGTAGCAGTAGTATCCCTGTTGGGTGGAAGTGACAGTGCCATAAAAGCTCAAGTATGCAGAAAATTAAGACTGTTGTTTAAGAGTGCATTGTGGATCACAGTGCCTCTATTTCACCTGGAAACTAGGAGATCTGGCCCCCATCCTCCTTGCAGCATGCTTGGGTTTTCTTCTGAGGAAAGCAAGGCCACAATGAGCCATAGAGCAGTCAACCAGCACCTGGGGACGAGGGCAGGGCAGGGCACTGTACTTCAGACTGCCAAAACAGATGCGAATCACGGCACTGATATGGGGAAGGGTAGATGTGCGTACCTATTGGGCTCACTGCCCGCACCCCAACCCTGCTGCAGTGCGAGCATTTCCCCAAGGTCTTGATTTCCCTGAGAAGGAAATCACTGCACAGGAACTAAAACCTATGTACTCTGTTGAAGCCCACTCTCAGAAGATGCCCTGGGGCTGCAGCTCCACAGCTTTCAGGTAGTGGTTTCAGATATTTTAGGACAGGAATTAGAAACAATGTTTTTAAGGAAAATGAGTGTGCCAAGGAAGAAATTAGGTCAAGAATATAAAACATCTAAAAAGAGGCAAGGTTAGAGCAGCATGAAACCAAACTGCAAGAAAGCTCATGATAATGTGTTTAGCTGCTTCTTGCAAGTCTCATTATTGCTAAACAGACATGAAAAACCAAAACCCTCTCCAGAGGATTTATATTTATCCTATGGTGTTATGTAAAGACTAAAATCTTTGGAAATAGAGTCAGTCTGGCGATATGGGAGAAGCAAGTTGGAGATCTACTAACTACTTAATCTCTCAGAAGACAGACCGAATCTTATGATGGAGGCAGACCCTACTTTTCCTGAAGCAGCGTATTCCCTCACATGAGTCAAGAGCAATATTAACTTGGTTATGGCCCAGTTCTTGCTCTGGCTATGAAAATCTTTAAGTAACATCCCAAGTGAGAAGGATCCCAAGTGAGAAGGAACAAACTGCTTCTATTTCTAACCACATGGATGTACTTCATCTACTCAGAAGCAAGCACAAAGCTGATCTTCCAAAACATGAAGGTTGATTTAAACGAGTCTGTTGTTGACAGAAAACTACATTTGTCAAAACATATTACAAGCAACAAAAAGCCACAGTTGTTCATTTTGAAATCCTGTTTCTCAAACGTTCAGATATTTTAACTGTTTTGATGTGACAAAAACTAACAATTATGTAGGCTTGTGTAAGAATCCTGTGATTTTTGAAGAATAGGACATGCAAAGCTACCAAGTCAAAATAACCATGAGATATATTTTCTTTTCTTTGACAGGACCAAACTTGTAAGAAAATATAAAGCTTTTAGTACCCCTCTTAATTGTCTTTAAAAAATTCATTGCCTGTGGCAGGAGAGATACTCTAGATTAACAAGTAGTAAAAGCAGTGCTGTTTTGAATAACTATTTTGTCTTGACATTATAAAATTTTTTAAGAATCTGTCAAGACTTCCACTACAGTCTCCAACCTTTTTGATCAATGAAGGGTGCTGTCAAATTCATGATCCCAACTGAACTGTGATATCTGACAGGATCTGACATGAAAACGTTTTCTTTTCTTTATTAAACCTAGAAGATAGTATGTAATCTTCAAGTCACCATCCTGTCAAAATGGAGATGCACTACCAATTATCTCAAAAGCTTTAACTTCTTTAGAAGCTTTGCCTGTGAGTGCTGAGTGCTTATCTCTACATTAATTGCTTCAGTGTAAAATACAAAGAAAATTGGACAAGTAGTGTATTTACCAAAAAAAGGATGAAGAGCAAAATATTTCTTTATACTCAAAGACAGCAGAAGAGCCATCGAGGCTTCAGTATCATTGGAAGTTCTTCAGAACCTAAATAAATACCAGCCTACGTAACTGGCCTAGTTGAAGTGTTTAATGAACTGTTGTTCATGTACCTCTATAAAAGTGAGCTGTAACATAAAAGTTAGTAATGGCATACTCTGTGTTGGTAGGCAATTTCATGATCTGCTGTAAATGAATTTGAAAGACAAGATACACTTCTTCGGGGGGGGGGGGGGGAGGGGAAGGGGGCAGGCTGGAATTTAAAGTACTGCTGTACTTCAGCCCTGACACCTAAACCTGATCTCTTCTTTCCATGAAGAATCTTTCACTTAGAATCTCATGACAAATTGAAAATTATGCCAGCTTTATTTTTTTAGTAGGTTTTTTATTTTTATTAAAGGAAAACATCTTAAATACTCTTACTGTTCAGGTGAGCTGTTTACCTACTTGTCTCTCAGTATGTCAAAGCTCCTGTGGTGAACAACAGAACTCAAAGACTTCATATACAATTACTTACAAAATGCGTGGTTCGGCAGGAACCCAGGCACAATACTGTAGTACTGTGTAGTACTGCAAGGCAGCTTTAACCATGTATTCTGTGACAGCAAGGTCAGTTAATGCACAATACATAAAGCTCAATTTTTTCCTGTTCTTACTTTTTCAAGTACGTGCACTTTGCCTATGCAAGCATTCTTAAGTGTATTTCAGCTGAGTTTTGAAAAACTGCTTCATAACAAGGAGCAAGTGACAACACCCAGTGTAAGGCCACACAATCCTGAGTAAATTCAGTAACCATCTTGAGTATGCAGCACACAGATGTGATCATAATGCTCTATGAAACCATACCTTCACATTTAGCAGATGCACTTGTATATGCAAATAGATGTGACTAATGATCTACTTTAAAAAACTGTACTTAAAAGTCTTAGTTACTACAAGGACATCTGATTTTGAAGTAGTTTTCAGCATCCAAAAGACATCTGATCTATTCAAAAGCAGTTTTTCAGAAAAGAATAAAAAGACTAATGACTCAAAGATAAAAACCTAGAAAAGCTACCAATTAAGTCTTAACTTAATACTAAATAACCACAGATGAAAAGAAGTATTCTTGTTTCTTCTATATAGCATTCTAGGTCTTCAGTTTTTCAGCTGCTACTTTATCTCTGCAAAAGGTTCAACATGCCATATGCAGGCTGCTTTGCTCCCTCTGACCCCCAGTAGTGGACATACCCTGTAACCCACGTACTAAAGGAGCTCTTTGTTACTGTGTCATTGTCTGCCAGCAGCCTGCAGCAGGAGGACAGGGAAGAAGGAGCCCAGACTAGATGATGAGAACATGGGATAGCATCCTTCCCCACTGAATCCCAGATTAAGTAGTCAAGGCTTCCCGAGGGCTGCAGGGCACTCACCCACACTCCAGAGCCAAGGCAGAACCAGTGATCTTTGGCTCACTTCCACCATTGCCTGGCAGAAATTATTTCCATGAGTTTATCCTACGACATGGTATCCCTTCCCCTTGGAGGAAAATATGGCCTAAAGTCAACAGATCTTAGTCCGGGCAAAGGCTGAACAGGTGGGCAGGGGAAGAGATGCATGGACACACTAAGCATGTACATGCCAAAGGGTGACTTTAGCAGGCAGAGAGCTTTCTTGGGCCAACAAGTTAGGATAAAAGATTTATCCTGTAGTCCAGGATAAAAAGAAAACTCCAACCAAAAAAGGCCTAACAAATACAAAAACCATCCATCACACCTTTCTCTTCTCATCCAAAAAGCCCCCGGAAAAGGCTTAAAAAAAAAACCACAGCTATAGGGTATGAAAGAAAGTAGGGCTTCATATGGTACCCACAGCACTACATGCCAGTCAAACCTGGAGTATGCTGAAAACAGAACCTAATGGATCCAGACCTGAGGAAAACAAGCAAGATGAGAAGTCACCGTGGCACAGACTTTCAAACAAGCCCACCACCACCATTCAGCGACAGCTGTCAAATCCTAATGAAGGGCTGTCTTATCAAAGCTCTCAAGAACCTCACCTGGAAAGGGCAAAAATAAAAGTAGTCCACCTTTTAAAAAGAAAAAAATGGGTTTGGGGGTATTTCCATCATCTGAACTCTCAGCGTGGCATACAGATTTCTCCTGGACTCCACTGTAGCCAAGCATGTGCTTCTAACACAAACTTACAGTATTATGGAGAGGCTTCACAGAAGCCACATGGATCCAGCTGGGATTAGACACGCTCAAGCCCATAATGATGCATACAATCCCACCACTGCGAGGATGTGGTGTGGCATCCCTTACGGTGTGAGGGCCAGAGAAGCACAACATCCTGCCTGTCCTCTGCAGTTTTTGAAACCTCTTGCCATGCTGATGAAGAGAAGTGGTAGACTGGTATGTGCACTGTGTTATCTAGAGAGGTGTTTGTTGCTGGAGCTGGACAATCCCTGAGAGCAGCCTGTGCAAGCACAGGTCATCAGGCCTTCCCCATTTTTTGGGGAAAACTGCATGGACCAGGTCTTCAGAGAGTTGAAGCTGGACGCACTCCTGAAGGCCTCTCATTGTGCACCAACCCCAAAATTGTGCAACTTGAAGATTTTGGCTTTGAAAACCAGACAACTACTGTCTCTAAACAGATGGTATAGGTGCCAGTAGATAGAATTTAAACTAGCATTATTCCAATTAAATTTCCATGGACCATAACAGGTTTTGTTTTTGTTTTGCTTTTTATTTCTAAACAGGTGCAAGCATTACTATTGTTGAAAGAAAAAGAAAGATGACAGGCATAAAAATGCAAATAAACAATAGGATTGAAATATGCATGATACATAGCAATAAAGTTTGCCACCATACAGCAGCAAAAATGTGTGCTGTAAAAAATAAGCTTTCCTGTATGAAAATGAATTCATTTTAGGACTAAGAATCACTTAAAAGGAGTAATGGAAGCATAAACTTGCATATGTAACTGTTTGGACACCCTTGGGCAATCAGGAAAACACACTGTAGTACCCATTTCAGTCATGTTTCAAAAACAAACAAAAAACATAAGCAGTAAAACTTTATCGGATCTAACTTCCACACATTCAGATGGGAAAGAGTAGTAACTTTGTTCCCTATACATTTGAAAACACTTGCTAGAAATCTTGGTTTTCCATATTTTCCTTTTGTAAGGCTTGATTTCACAGTAAGTTTGATCTAAATCTCTCAATTGTTTGTGAAGTTTCCCAAAACAAAATGCCTTCATCTGATTTTATTTTAAAGAAAAACATTGCAATTTTAGTATCAATACAGGAAATTATCTGACTAGAAGTTCAAAGACTCCTAAAATGTCTACTGAAACCCTGATCTGTCACAATTGCAAAACACAGCTGTTTACAGCCAGAACTAACTGGGGTAATTCCAGGCAGAGCTGGTGTGCAAGTGACAAGAGTGTGACCCTTGCTATGGGAGCAAGATGTTGATCTGCCACAATCCATGTACAAAGACCCAAAAGTAGGGCTAAATGCAGATGCCATGGGATACAGCGCAAACTTTTCTATAAGCTAGCTACATGATTTCTTCCCATATAAAAATCATTTCAAGGAGGAGGACCAGATACACATGTGAAGTAAGAGACTTTGGAACCCAAATCAGTGCTGTTAGCTGATAAAGCTAACACTATGACCCCATTTAAGTCAGCACGATGGCTCCCACATGCTCTCACAGGATGTTTATTTAACACCAGTTTAACAGAATCTGCTCTGTGCCTTCCTGTCCATGGGCTCTTGTGTGCCATTTCAGTTCTCCCATTACTGCTTCTAAATAGGGCATAAAAGACAAGACCAACAAGATCCAAAACCATGTAATGGAGCAGGCCTGAACAGGTGGAAGAAACTGATAGCCCTACTGTAAGATTAGCTGAGCACCACCTGGAAAACACTTTTTCTCCTCATTTCTAATTAACTTTGTTATTTTCTCTCCTCTTCATCTCTCTTCCCTCCCCTTCGTCAATAGTGACCCTTCACTCTTCCCTCAACTTCTCTGTATACGTTTCTCCCCTGATCACAGCCTCCACCTTGAACTGCACACCTAACACATTTAATCCATCACAAACAGCAGCAGAGTGCCGGGAGATAAAATAACCCACTATAGTTCTGCTGTAGAGGCAGCTGGTGGCTCAGCATTTTTTCAGGCATACTGGAAATTTTGAAAGGCAAATATTGATTTTTGGTGCTTTAGTATTGAGGTGTCAGATGACCTAATTTTTTGAAGTGCAATCAATGGAAGCTGTAAAGTGCTGGGTTCCAGTAAAAAGATCAAGTCTTGTCTGTCACAGACAAGGCAATCAAAAATTGAGTCCTCTCCATTACTGAACACACAAGGTCCCTAAATGGAAATAAATCACAGACCTATCTTAAAAATGAAACAAACTATAGTTTCAATGCATTGCCCATTTTCCTATAACTTTTGACGTGAAGTGTATCATCAGAGCAACAATTTAACAAAAAAATGGATCTACCTTTTTCACGTAAACCTATTTTATTTTACATTTTCAAGCTAACCTTCTGGACCAGGCCAAAAAGCGTATGTGAGAAATGTGTCAGAATTTCAGTGCTGTTGTTCAGCTCTCACATAGCCTTGGTGAATAGGAATAATTCTGTTATTCCAAGTATTTGTACACGTTCTTTATACAGATCCAAAACATGTGAGGCCCTGCACAAAATCAGCACTGGATGTAGTAGAAAAATGAAGCTATGAACTATTGCAAAGTAGCTTTCTCGTGTTATATATTGTATTATTGACTGCTTTATTCTTCGTCTTTTTGACACCTGCACTTAGGTGTACACTATGAAATTTTGCCTAGAAAGAAATTTTGAAGACAGAAATTACATCCCAGAGAATCTCCGAAATGGCCAGACTTCTGCTGGGGAAGTTTCAAACATCGCCCCAAAAAAAAGACTTAATTTAAGAAATAACCTATAAGATAGAGTTGTATGTCAGGAAACAAACAAAAGATGATATTATGCTATTTCTCCTCATAAAGAAAACTATAGAAAAAACATTGCAAAAGGCAATGTTAATGTAAAAGAATGCTTCTGTAGCCTCTGAAATAAACACTGATTAGTCACAGTTAAAGAAAAATACAGGTGCATTAGTTATACACATATATCCAAATTGGACAGCATACAAATATAATATACCCTTGACCACTACGTCATCCAAATGCAACAAATAGCATCAAGCATCAACTGCAGCTAGTTAAGTCCATCTACTCATGAATACAGAAATTACAGTACACTGAAGAAATTTGGAGAATTATAATGAAAAGCACATGTTTTATGGAAAACTTCTAGAAAAACAGCTTTTTCAAAAAGCGTATACTAGATAGCTTAGGACTACTTTAAATGCAAGCATAATATCTAAAGTACAAAATAAAAACTTTATAGACAAATAATTTATTTTTGATGTTTTTCAGCTCAACTTGTACTGTAAAACGTGACCTGAATAACATGAATCCCTCAGTTTAAAACAGTGCCTTTATGTTAAATGTAAAATTTGCAAACAGCCAGTAACCTCTCTCTTCAGTCTTCTCACAGTTCACTGCTAAAGAAAGTAAGAAAAGTAGTGAATGGTCTCCCTTCTGGCCACCTTGTTGCAAACAGCCTTCAGATGGTTTTGTGATCATCACTAAATGAAACTATGAGTTATTTTTCCCTTCTTTTTGAGAAGCCACTTTACCAAAATCTTCTGTTACATCACCCTATAGAACAAGTGTCCACCCCTGAACAGCATGATGTGTGATGTGAACAAACATCTCCACAGTATATTTCAAAGGAAGACAATCTAAAAAAAACAACTCTTTACAGCTTTAGGCAGTTTTACCCCAATGTACATCTGGGTTTGACAAGCAAAACTCTTCTGTATTTTCAGTCCATTGGCCTGTCCGAAGAAATGGACTGTTCTTCATAACATTCTTTGTTGTTTTCACTACTCTGACTCCTCCTTTACCCTGCTTCAGTTTGCACTGGCCTCAAAGCATACAAGCTAAGCTAAAACTAAATGAAGGATATACTCCATGATAGCACTTAATGCTGCTAATGCACTCCAGTTGGAGTCCACCATTCCTGAAAGGAGAAAGAAAATCAACAGGGACTAATGTGTCCTAGAAACGTTTTTAGGAGTGACTCTGGATTTTACAGTGAACCTTTATCAGTTCAGGTCAAAATTTAAGTTTTGTGGAAGTATCATTCTGTCCTCTGCAGGGGCAAGAAAATTTATTCAGAAGTCATGCAATTTTCACATACTCCATTTCCCTTTAAGGGTACACACGCAGCACATCCAAATTTGCTAATATAGTCACAAACCTTGCATTACAGCAGGGCAAAACTTACCCCATCCGTAGCTTTTACTAAGAGATCATAAGTAGTTGGATCTCCTTCTCTGTCAATATCTTGAGACACACAGATTTGACCAGTACGGGGATCAATCTGGAAGGCTTTGGATTTTTCATAATAATGGAATCCATCATAAAGAAAATATTCAATTTCACCAAACTGGTCAGCATCAGCATCTGTTGCCTTGACCTGCAGGGAAACAGGAAAAATGAAGGCAGTGAAACTATTACTCAAAAATCAGATACTTTGTTTTAAAAATGCCTGTGTTTTGAAAGCAAACATGCATACACATGATGCCCTATGAATACAAACATGCCCTAAGCTATCTGTTTGCATTGTGTAAAATGATGAAAACTCAGATGCTGACAGCATAATTATTGAAACAAGCATGGAAGATCGATTAGACCTTGTCTGTAACATACTTGTTTATTTGTCAATAATCATCTCAATCAAATTAACATCCTATAACTAGAAAAGACATGCACACTAAGCCATGTCACTAGGCCACACGTTAAAAAAAAGGAAGGGAGAGGATCTTAATCAGCAGAGGTAATTCATACAGTTCCTGTATGAATTATCATGAATATTACATATGCATCAGAGAAGTGATGCAGGACATTCTTACTGAATGTGTTGTCTGAAAGATTTCCCAGAGCTTAATTAAAATCCTTAATTTAATTGAGGGCTTGGCGACACAGTGATCCATGAAAGGCAAGGGCTGGAGGGTGCTTTAATCTGCAGTTCTCTACAGAGCCAGAGCTCTGCCAGCACTACTGAACACAGCCATCACCTGCATGCACAGCACAAAGCAAAGGATGTATGGACTGCAGTAAGTTCCTGGGAGAGACCAGATTCCCTTGGTCCCTAGCACAGCCTTGGATGGAGTTACAGATGCTGAACAAGACCAACTTTTTTTCAGCTATATTAAGTACGTTTAAAAAACAGCATGAAATCTGCTGCAAATCCCAAACACTGTAAATGAGTATTTTAAAGCAAGACTTCAGAGAGATGTTCATCTGCACCAACCTAGCAGAAATCAACAGTCTTTAAAAAATATTTTAAAAAAGCTCTTATAATATCAGAAGGCTTTGTCCATAAAACATACACATGCCCTATGAGAGGCTGAGGGAAATGGGCTTGCTTAGCACGGAGAAGAGGTGGTTTGCAGGAAGATCTACTAGCAGCCCTCCATTATCCAAGAGGATGTTACTGAAAATACATCAGGGTCCCTCTTCAGGTGCAGGGCAGGAGGAGAAACAGCGGTCACAAGCTGCAACAGTACTGTCTGGATGAAAAGACATACTGTTGCTATGAAGATGATGGAGCTCCCTGCCCAGAGAGGCTGAGGTCTCCATTCTTGAAGTTCCAAGACCCAAGGGGACACAACCACGAGCAGCCAGAGCTGTCTGGCCCCAAGACCACCAGACACCTCCCACCAACTCTCCATCCACAGCCCAAGGAATAAACTCTGCCAGGCAACGTTAGCACTGCAACAAGGCTGTGCTGCCTCACCAGCCACTAAAAAACAAATACAATAGGATGCTGAAGTGTAAAGCTGTTGCTCTTTTGCTGAGGGGTGGATAGCTTAAACATTTGGTAAACAGAGAAGTATTGTACATTATAGCAATAAAATTGAAGGCACAAAGTCCCTGATTAAAAAAAACTGTGCTGAGTTTGGCTTTTTTGTGGTATATCCCATCATGAAAATTTTCACTTTTTAAATAAGATTTCTTTAAGATATCTGTAAACATAAGTACACATTAAAATAGACTGCATTTTTAGTTTGTGACTACTGGAGATACTTGAAGGATTTCTCTTCCTCATCTGGCTTCATTTTCCACTTCTTTGAAGAGAAGTCCTGTGCTTTTTTCTTGCCTGTCTGTGTGAGTACAATACCTTACCAAAACTTCGGAAAACTTATGACCACCAAGTATGGGAGTTTAAACCCAGTCAAGTTCCCCAAGAAGACCTGTGAGACTGACCACCTGCCCTGACCCAGGTTTGTAGGCTACGCCCACGGTCATGAACCAGGGAGGGCAGAGGTCTGTGTGCTACTGCACAGCTGTCTGTACTGTTAGACATCTGGCACGGTTTTAGGCATGGTTTCAACAGCAACCAAGCAGGACATACCAGGGACTGTTCCTAGCAAAGAGTCTGGATGAGCTCATCCTGTTTCTTTGGAAGGGGGACAAATGAATTCATGTGCATGGACACAAGCTGTTGCAAGTCAGTGGCCACAAGGCCAGAGAACAGGCCCCAGCTGCCTTCCTCACTGCTATAAACATGTGGTCAAGGCCACTCAGTGCCTTAGTCATGCACTCACCTCTTGGCCCTCAGAGGAATCATTTTGGCATTAGGGTACTGAACTGGGACTGAAGGAAACTCACCTGAACAAAAACATGGCTTGTGAAGGCACAAAAATGTAGAAGTGGGGGAAAAGAAACTGTGTACAAAGGGCTGAAGCAAATTATAAGGCTAAAACTTACCCTAGACCAGTTACTTATATCAGAACTTCAAGGTGATGGCCCAAAAGATGCACATTAGTTCAGACACTTTTTTTCTCCTTTCTATCTTAAAGCACTGTATGGATTTGCCTGCTTCTGCATGAGATGATCCACATTTGCTATATGTCAAGAGGTATCTCTGACTGGGATTGTGCAGCACACTCCAGCGTATCCCTTTTTCAAGTTTCTTACAGCACTGCAGGCCATTATACCAGGATTTCTGGCACTGCAAATGGTAAGGAGCCCTGCAGTTTCAGAGCCTTTCATGCTCCCTTGCAGTCTGCAGCCCCCAGCTATAGCACCAGGTGCATGCAATTCATGGCCAGTCCTGACTCCAGTCCCATGACTCCTCCTGGTTAAGTTATAGGCAAAACTCAGCTTCAGCATAACCAAGATCTGGCCCTAAGCATGCTTTACAGCTGTACATAAATGAATTCTACCACACGTATTTTACCACTCTTGCACCTTGTTATTACTATTATAAAAGATAATAGAACAGAAGTCTAGCATGCCCTCCGTATTCAATCACCCTGATGTTATGGAACAGTAATTCATTTGGTCCTTTGGAGAAAGATATTTTTTGCACCTGAAATCTAATGCAGGTGACAATAATGAAAGGTTCTGTCTCATTATACCTATATGTAGTTACATGTGTAAATGCTGACATTTGTCTGCAATTGAACATGGGTGAGTAATTATAAGTGTGAAGGTAGAGAGCATTGTTAGAAGCTTAGCAACTTGTTTTCCTTCTTTTAGATTATGCAGTCCTTAGGCTTTTAACAGTACATGCAATGGAATGATGACTGATGAATTTAAAGGAAAATGCTTCAGTTCAAAGCAGTATGGCTTTGAAGGTCTAACTGTTACCAATAAATGATGCCAGAATTAAATGGCAATGTCTGCATGTATAAAAATATGATCTCTGTCCAAGTCCTTAGCACCCACTCAATTTTCACCCAATTAACAGGTTTTTTTAATCTGCAGTTTTACCCATGGAGTCTTGGCTCTGAAGAGGAAAAAATCTGAAATCACAAACGAAAGAATAATTTACTGTAGCAAACAGAAGTTGAATAGCACCTGAGGTCTGGGGAGCAATTATCAATACAAGCTGATTTAGAAGGTTTGTGTGTTTTCACTGGATTCAAGTTCAAGCTTTCAGATACAAGTGAAGAGAACAAGTTACCACACATTTTAGGAACTGAAGCATATTGTAGTCATGAGCCGAAGCATGGCAGGGTATAACAGTTGCACTAGGGCATTACAAGCTGCACTAGTACCATTCCTACAGGGTATTACAGTAATTAAGTGTTCAGTAGCTTTGAGTTACAGCAGTCCTAGCAAAAGGAAATGAAGGCAGCAGCCAGAGTTTTCACAGGGCATTGATCAAGAGCATTGCGTGCTGGCAATAGCACAGAGGTGATAGAGCTGAAAGGATTTATGGGCCTTGGAGGTGGGGAAGGCAAGAGAGCACAAAGCTGTAACTTCAACTGTTCTGACAGTCAGGCTGAATGTGATATGATATCGGGAGCTGGGAGAAGGGGCGGGGGGGAGAATTAAGCTCTCAGGGCCTTACTTATTCTTTCACTAAATACATTTTCAATGTGCCAAATTGAAGACGTGTAATTAAGGAGTGTAAACTTGGGAATAAGTAGCTACAGGACAAAGCATTCCCAAGAAACATTTCTAAAAGCCAACAAAAGCCATGGCTTAGCAGCCTGATAGCTGCTGACTGGACTTCTCCAGTCAGTCATGTTTTCTGTAACCTACATGCTTATTTCTGCACTTTCTAGACCACAAGCTTGTCAAAAGAAAAAGAAAGGTTTTTTTTGCCCTGCTGACACTACCAGTAAGGTAATAAATGGTTAGAACAGAGATGTCCTCTCAAGAGGATGAAGGTAGAACCTAGAGAAGTGTTATGAAGAACAATTAAGAAGCTGATCAATCAGTGTGATGCTCAGATTAGTGCATGAGGCAACAAATGGTGGGAACTGTTAGAAAAGAAAGGGTATAAAATAGCGATAAAAATAATTCGTGTCTTTAAATGACCAAGTAACAGACAACATTAGAAGTGCAGAAACAACTTTCTATTTGCATGTGGAAAGAAGGCCTCATCTCAGAAAAAAATAATGGGAACCACTGTGTACTTGAAGATTATTAACTTCATCTATATGTACACTTTAATCCTACAACACATGTGGAAGTCCAAACAAAGAAAAAATGCTGGCACCATGCTCAGATAGATGGGAACAGAAAAATCTTTTTCAGTGTTATACTAAGGAAGAAGAGACTTTACAACTAATAGAAAGCAAACATTTGGTAGATTGTCAGCTGGTTCCACTCACTCCAGTGGGACTATAACAACTCACAGCAATGTGCAATCTTTCCCCATATTCTAAGTGCATGAAACAGTAATATGATTATATAGAAAAACTTATAATTCTCTAAAGTCCAGATTATTTCAAACACTAATCCATTTTGACAGAAAAGTTCCCACTTTGATTTGTTTCCACTGCTTCAAAATCTTCAAGCATGTGTTTAACTGTCACCCTACTGTTTTGACAGATGAAAATAAAGTCCCTGTCTATAGATTTAGGTATTTTCGATTTTTCCTAAGACATTATTTCCTGTTTATTAACAACTGAATGTATTTTGAAAAGCAGAACAAATATTTTAAACTATATACAAAATAGAAGTGACCTATGCACACAAAACCACACCAGAGAATACAGTCTGATTAACTCAACATGCAGACCAAAAATTCAGGGCATGCATTTTGCATTCTATGTAAAGACCATTTCTAGGGCTTCGGTAGTGTGCAGCCTTGAAGCTGACTGCTTTGCAATACTGAATTGCACATGTGGGTGACCAGATTTCATTTTATGGCTTTCAGATCGACAGAATAAAAATAGGCTACAATGGGAAAGAGCAGGCAGTCTGGCCAAAACATTCGTGACATTGGTCATCTCTGATAGCAATTAAACACGACTAAAAAGTACTAAATTAATTTTTCACAGCTTAAGAATTACTCCCATACAACACATTTTGTCAAGTTTCCTCAATTTGATTCCAGCAAGACAAGATGCAGCTTCTATAGTTCATGAAGCCTGTTTGGGGGACTCTCAACATCAAAACTTAAGACTTTATTTTGTGTATAAAAGGTGCATTCAATTCTTTCAATTGAAGTGACATTGTGAAAAGCAAATTAACTGCTGGTAGTCAAAGAAAATCAGAATGTAAATAAACCCATTCTCTACTACTCCAAAATCCTCCTCATCAAAATATAAGGCAGGACACTACAGATGGATACAGACACAGTGAAACTACCAGGACACTGAAAGGAAGCAATTCAGCAACACAATTACGGGGCTGATTAGTGGTATGAAAATAGTCCTGTCCTACAGACATCCAGGGGTCACCAAACCAAACTCCAGCACCCTTCATATTATGGGACACCAGAAGTGTTCATGGCAATACAGCAATGCCCAATGACAAACCCTTACCAGACAAGTCCTGCAGTACAATCCAAATGCCACCACAATGACTGACCACCAGTATTTCAGAAGCAGCCACCACTCCTCACCGAGGAGAAAAGCAGCCTACATTGTTGGCATTTTTTTTTTGTACTTGTGAGCCAACCCATGAGGAGCATGGCATGTACAAATAAAACCCAAGGTTTTTAAATCAGATAAGCCTAACCCCATTTCACACATGAATCTCTCATAGATCACACCAATTTTTATCTTTTTAATAACACATTGATTTTTGTTTTGTAACATTTGCTACCTTCACTTCATCTTTCAAGTAAATGAAAGGAAACATTTAACTTGATGTATGATGGTGAGATTTTAGCTTTTTGTCTTCTTTTCTAACCGATGACAATGAACAAACCTGCCAATATTGACATATCTGCAATTTACTGCTTTCAGTTAATCCATAGAAAGAAGAAAAAGAAAGTCATTGGTAGAGAAAAACCATGAGTACATTATAGCATCACACTTTTATTCTGAAAACCAGACATCATCCAGCAAACCAAGGGGGATCCAGGAAGAACTGTGCATGTCAGTCCAAACAGTAATCTGCAGTTCCTGCTCTGATGTTACCCAGAGCCTGAATTCACTGCTATTTAAACCAGAAGTTCCTGACATGCCTTCAGTTTTGTTTCTACACCTCCCCCAAAGTGGCGTGAGCAGCTAAATCCCTTTGATGCAAGCCAGGATCCAGAAATCTGGGAATCAGGCCCAATCTGCAAGGCAGGCCCTTATCACACTTAATACATCAATAGGATCAGGACCATCACAAAATACAGTTGTCAATATCTGACTTCATAGCAAACAGCAGTGCTGCTAATACCTACTTGCTACATGGTAGAGTAGTGATTAGAAAGTGTGTTTTGGGAGCAGGAAGCTTAGGGTCCAGTGCCAAGATCATCTGCTAAGAGATCCAGCATCTATTTGGTCAGTCCATTTGGTCTACATTTCCATCCTTCCTTCCTTGCTGTGCAAATACAATCTGGATTTATATCATTTATTTTTATTGCCTATGTAAAATGGAAGAACAGAAATGATGAACAGGAGAACATATTTCTGAGGAAGGTAAACTGTCATAGCAAATAGAAAATATTTCCAGGACTAAAGTGTTATTTAATCAAAGGTGACCCCTACTTTTCAGTAAAAGCAAATCAGCATGTTCATTAATGCTGCTCATATACTCTGTTATAATTTCAGATTTTATAGCACACTAAAGACCTGCTATACACAGTTAAGAATTTAAGTACAAATCCGTTTTTATTCATTAACTTCAGCAAGCTGCAGAGCTCCAAGTCTAAGAACCTCTGCCAAGTAATAGCAGAGAACAAAAGTTTTCCTATTTTGTGCTAATTGCATAAAGCAAGGAGTTATGAATAATGGCTTTAATAAACTAGAATATGTCACAAAAATATTTCATATAGACCATGTTATTTTGATGATCTTACACTGGACTATGTTTTAACTTTTGGGGGTGGTACTCATTTTAATATCGCATTTAACAAAATGATTTATAAAAATTTGTAAAGAACTCAGGGTACCAGCTATCTTGTTGCTTAAGATGTTTTTCCTATTACAGTTCCTTCCTATGAATGATAAGTTGATTATATGACTTTTCTTGGCACTATGTAATATTAATTTTAATTAGAAGAAATAATTTTCTTGGTTCAGATCAATCGATATAATTACTATATAAATATCTATAATGTGATATACTAGCTAATTGAGCCTAAATGATCAAAGTAGATATCTTGAATGAAGAGTAGATGTGTGACCTTATAACAGAACACTAAGGATAAAATAATCTTTCAATTATACCAGTGTCTGTAACAGAGAAATTGAAGGAGGATGGTTACAAAGGAGAGAAAGAACTGCAGATGTGGATAAGCAGCCTTATCCATTCCTTGGGGGCACCCAGGCTTGTGCAACTGGCCAGCTCTAGGAGGTGACCCAGTAGAAGCCAGTCATTAAAACTTCCTGTTATTGTTGCATTATTAGATTCCAGCCAGCTCTGATCCTGATGCAGCTGAGCCCAGGGCAAGTAGTGGAAGGGCAGCAGGAAAACACCTAAAAACTCTTGCAATAACAGCACATACTTAAGACAGGCTGAAACAGCACACTTACATGTGTTTATGCAAGCATTTTCCAAACCCTCAAACCAGTCTGAGCTGCTAATTGCTGCCCACAAACCACAGTGCTCAACCAATATTCCTGGCTTGACTGATACAACTATTTATGGAGCCACGCTGTGAACAAGATCACTAAGAACAGAGCTTAAATTCCTCCCAAGACATACCAATCAGAATAAGTGTTCTTGGATTTTATTTGTATTTAGTCAGATTACGTTAAGAATTCTTTTCCTACTTCACTTCAATAACACTAGGAAGGATCAATGAGCAACCAGGATGGAAATCAGATTGATTTTTCTGTGAGAGAAACAGGTTTTGTTACTGCACCTTCATAATAAATAAATACCACGTGTGTGCTGCCTAAATTGCCACTTTCAGATTTCTGTATTTGTTAGGTAAATGTGGTCGTTTAACATAGCTGAAGGGCTCATGTGGCAGATTAACAGGAAGGCTTGCTGCCTCTGGAAAACCAGCCTTCAAAATACCATTACTGGTCAGAAAACCCTTGCAGAAGGTTATCTCAGGAAACACACTGTTTTGATCAAGCCCAGAGGATCTCAGAGAGGGTCCATCCAATGTCAACTCCCTCCCAGGCTTGCCTTATAACTGAAGCTGTGCTATGGATTGGGTTTGGATGTTTTCCGAGGCACCAAGTTTTTCCATAAGTCAGGAAGAGTCCTTCTTTAAAAAAGAAGTCAATCAATGCTACACAGGTTCTTTTACATTCCCCACAGTATCATCCTTTGACTTGCAGATCTAGTTTATTTACTTCTTGAAATAGTGGTGGGCTCCCTTCTATCCCATACTTGTGCAACAGATATCAAAAGCCTTTCAAGTGTTTGGGCCACTTCTTGTTTACATGCTAGAGCCTGCCTACCCTCCCATATTCTTCCATAGAAATCAGAGCTTTGAAAACCCCCATGGAGAGGCCTGCAGCTTGTGGCACCTATATCCCTTCAGAAAACTGGTCCCTAGTGCCTTCTCCCTTTGTGAATACCTGTTAATGCGCTTACCTGCAAAATAACACTACTAATAACATCTTCAAATCATCAGTGAGCGCCTTAGCTTGGCTCTCAGAAACACGGCCTGCACTGCTTTCAGTCATTCCCTGTAAGAGCTGTGTGTTAAAGAGAACAATTTCTCTCCTAACAAAAGCATACATTTTGTGTAACTAGCCTTATAAATCATAGTCATTTTATATTTGGAAGTAAGAAGATGAGGGCTCTTAGTTCATTCTGCTTTTATGGAAAATTTAAAACATGGCCAAACTCACAGCTTGAATAATGTATTCATAGCACATTAAAAAATATTTTTATATTCTGTTCATTGCAGACATAAAAATTAGCAAGGGATCTATATATCTCCTAATGATTGGTGCAGAAATGAAGCCTGACACAAACTATAGAGACATTTCTCCCCTTTCTTCTGAAAGAATTTTTCATATACACACCAGTTTTGTTTCCCATCTCTCCAACACTCCAAATCTGTCCCTAGCTATTTTTGCTCTATAGCAGTCTCACACATACACACACACAGTCTAGAGGCTTGAAGACTACAAAACATAACAATAAGCAACCAGAAAGATCAAAAGGCATGACACATGCTATCCAGGTTAGGGTTTTGCATGACACTAAACAATATTTGGGAAACTGTCTAACAAAAAGACTATTTAGTCCAAAATAAAAAAACTGTGTGCAGTAGATGTATACAACTAATCCATCAATTTCTTTGATTTGAATTAGGTATACGTTTTAAAAGTGATTCAGATGGCCCATCTTTGAATATGTGGAGGTGGCAGAGCCATTCCCAAGAAGTTAAAGGACATATCTGCATATTGTTGCTTATACATCATGGGGTCACTGAAGCACCACAAAGCCACTGCCCTACTTTGTGCAAGATGTTCTAAAGGTAGAGCTTTTAAACACTTTCAATATCTAAAAAGAACTTACCATAAATAACTTCTTGCTCCCAAACTACAAATCTTAATTGGTATTATGGGAATTATGCTTAAGTGCATACAAGGAAAACTGTTCAATGAAGTAAATGAACAATGAAGTAAATTCTTCAATGAAGTAAAGTTTACTTGATATCTATCACGCCAAACAAGCCTTACTTACCAAGAATGAAAATAATTCTGCATAGCACCCTTTCATACGCTACAGATCTTTAAACAAACACCGTAACATTTAGGTCATTAACTGCCCCAGCACACGACTACAGGCCCAGAAGTACCCCTATCCCCAGGTGCACGCTGGCCACAGGCTGAGTGTCTAAATGAAACTGCAGGGTGCACCAGCCTTTCCTCTCCTATGATCCCTCTCTGTTCATACACAACCCCAATTACGCAACAGCCACAAGACCAGCATGTTACCAGTATGCAAGTCAGGATACACAGCCCGAGCCAACTAACAGGATCAAATTAAAGAAAATGAGGAGAAAATAACCATTCTAGCCATGAACCTGCTGCAGAAGTGGATCCTGTCCTGCTACAACTGATTCGTCTCAGACTCTGCTTACTTTAATCATCAATAAGTTCCCCCCCCCCAATAAATGCAGAGTTTTTAAATAGTGACACCTACTGAATCCCAAGCCTTTTCAAAATACACCAGATAACAAAAGGAGCATTGCATATGGGAGCATCTCAAGCATGGAATGCAGCTACTTTTTATAGCATAACATCTAAGGAAAGCACACTGTGTACCAACAGCGTATTTTAATTAGTAAAAGCAACAGATGGGTTAAGTTCCGGGAAGGAAATGAGAGATGCTGACAGGGTATAAATTGGCCACATCACTTACACAGATAGAGGCATCCAACGCCCCCCCCACAATAAGGAATTCTCCCACAAACAGTACACTGCAGCCCTATGCTGTTCTTATATTTCCTGCACAGCAGCAGAATTCAGAATTGTTTTGAAGTGGGAGATTATGAAAGCCAGATGGCCAGGTCCATTTGCTCAGCTCCAGAATTCTCTGAAGTCTCTTGCTCTCTCTTAGGAAAAGGAAATATTCTGTTCTGAAGACTGGTTCTGAACATTTTGGATGTGGCCCTTTCAGTGATCAAAACAGCTAACTGGAATGAATTTCAACTTCAGCAACCAGAAGAGCAAGATGAGTCTGGCAACTAGAAGCATTCTTCAGTATCTGCTTCACAGAAACAACAATTAAAAACACAGTAACTCCAAAAAGAAGCTTATGTCCAATTTGTGCATGCAGAATTTGCACATCCATATGGTTAGGAAGGACTGAAGCCTCCCTGAATATTCAGACAGTATGTTGCTAATACTAAATCACTTTATCACATGTGCTACTTTTAGATGATCCATTCTTTACTGACTCACTACATTTTTCCTCAAACTAACAGATGAGACCATTTGTAGCATGGTATTTAAACTATAAGCAGACCAGATATTCCTATTAAGCCAAAATGATGCCTGTAGTTTTGTCCCATCTACACGGTAAATTTGTAGCATAGCATTCCTCTGTTTTCTGGAGAAACTAAAAAGGTATGTTAGAACTCAGAATAGGGAACTGCTGAATAATGAGATCCTGCTCTCAGTTGCTTCCCTCTCTCATGCATAGTATTGGTACCTGTCCACAACATTCATTAATCTCAGCTGCTTGCATTGGAGCTTTTCACCAGCTGGCCCCAAAATAGCTTGTTTTTCCCAACCTTTGCCATGTCATTTTATCCCCAGCACAGGTTCTGTCCTTTCCGTAGCTCCAGAGGGTGGCAGTTTCCCCTGGCCAGCAGCTACACAGCAGACACGTAGCAACAGCCTTTTCGTTAACCTTGTAAAACAAACAGTTTCTTACAGAGACCTGGCTCCTGTTAAACAACACAAGCGGGAATCACAGCAGCTACACTTTCACAACAGGATTATTATATTTCAGCCACACAAGAGACACTGGAGAATGTACAGTACAGAGATGGGGATATGTGGGCTGCAGTGTGTGCTCTTTCCACTTTGCACCACAGGTTTCCAGTTGGCTTGTAAATACCCTGTTGTATTTTATTCTCAAGATCTTGTTCCAGTGCATTTTTCTCATTTGTCCTGCCTCATTATAACCTCACTCCCCCACCCTTTCTCAAGTGAAACTGTAGCTGTTGAAGGTGCATTATAAAGATGCAAAGCTTCCAGACCACAATGGAACAATTGGCTCTCTAGTTCAGTACCTTGGTCCTGGAGGATGGCTAGTGCCACATCCCTATGAGTAAAATGCAAAAAACCCATAGCTGATATACTACTCCCTTCGCCTCATCTTTCTCCTGCTCCATGAAGGATTCAACATAAATTTAATAGTTAAATAGGTAAGTAAACAGAGGTCAGGCTTATATTCTTCCCCAAACTTTTCTGAATGAAATACCTTTTCTTGCATTACAAGCATAAACGTCCAAGCTTTCTCCAAACATGTTAAACTACTTCTGAAGATGTGCCGTGGCTACAAGGTTCCTGCTCAGGAAGAATTTTATTTCATCATTTTGGAATTTGCCTTTCAGTGTAATGGAGTATATTTTGTTACATGAGGAATTAAAAGCTAGATACCTTTCCACTCCAAAGAAAAAAATGGGTACTTGGAAATTGATACTGAGACAACAAAAAGACAGGAGATTTCAGCCATCTCTCTGCCAGCACCAGTGTCATGGAGGCTCCTGGTCCTCAGAAGTTACAACGGTGACCAAGTCCTTGCACTAGAGCTACAGTCTATGGAGTGAAGTAACCAAGACAACCCGGAAACAGGGATTGTGCCTGAATCGGTATTTTAAAATCCCTTTGATTATGAAGGTGGCATTGGCCAGCACTGTAGAAAGGAGTAACTCCAGTCCCTATGGGTGTCCTAGAAATGGTAGAGCAGTGCCAGTAGAGATCTTCCTCTGCCAATGATGACCTATTTATCCTTGATGTTTCTCCATGCTTCTGCCCACAGGGAACACAGCAAGGTCTTGAGCCTCCAAGAATACTAGCAATGACTAATAACTAATAATTGTTAATGGTCACTTGCTCATGAAGCTAAAAAGACATGATCTCTTAAAGGACAAACTGCTATCAATGTGTCAGTCCTCAACCAAGAAGGAAGATGGAGCTGGTTGGTCCAGCTTCTTCAGATCTTTATCATCGTGGGAGCTGGCATCAGACACTGCTATAGCCTATTTCCACAACTTCTGCTGTTCAGATTCACTTCACCGTGAGGTATGGAGGTTGGTTAACTGACAGATGTTTCAAATTTGGAAATACCACATTTTCTGAAACACTAGAAGCATCCAGCATGCAGATCTACAGATAGGATGCAGTAATGGAGGACAGAGCAGGACTGAACTCAACTGATAGAAAAGCTAAAGAGTATGTATTGACATTGGGGAATAATGGAAGAACACGTGGCCTAAAGGAAGCATGGCACCTGCATAGCTCTAATTAACTCCAGCAGAGAAGTGACTTGGGGAGGGCAGGAGGCATGCAGCTGGAGGAAACAGTGCCCTAGCTGCAAAATGTGTTACCAAAGTACCAGACTTTGCATAAAAATGAAAACTGAGAATGAAAGAGAGCAATCAAATGCTTTTTCTTGTTATCAGATCTTAAAATATCATTCTTCATATAAGGTGTTAAAAACAGTTAAATTTATTAAAGAAAAATTATGCTTAGACTGAAGGGTTTTGGTGGGAGAACACCTGCTCTAGCACAAAGTAAATGTAGTCCATCTTACCCACCAGCTTCAGAAGTAGAGAAGCCTGCACACTTAGTTTTGCAGACAAGTTTGTGTGTCAGGAAATGATCTCCATATAGCCACCATACTCTGTGCACCACTAAGATTCAGAACACTGTCATTTGAGCTGTTTTCACATCTGTAACGCAATGCTCCAGCAGCACAGCCTGAATGTTTATCTGGTAATGTCATGCACATCACATGCACCAGGAGTGCAGGTGGGTCAATAAAAAAGTGGGCATGTTTTGAAGTAAATGCAGAGCGGACTGGAAGAAGTACATCTAGCAGTACTGAACAGTGATCTTTCAGTAGCAGCCAAAACTCATGAACAGTGAGCTGTCTCTGATCACACCCTTGGTAGAGCTACTTTATCATTAACACCCATCCATAAACAGCATACATGGGGATAAAAACTGCTGTTTCTTGACAGCAGCTGAGCTAAACAGGATTACCACACAGCAGGAGATGCTGCCAAGTAGTTGATTATAGTAATTATCTGCAAGGCTGTGCAATACACTCAAAAAGATCTGCAAGCAAGGTAGAGATTTACAGACAAAAACAAAATATTTCTCCACAGTTAGTCACACCAATTAAAGAGAAAAGGTCCACGACACTGACTGTGACTCAACTCCCAATGACAGCACCAGTGCTCTGTATGTATACAGACACTAAAGAACCAGCTCAGAAGACTGGGTGCTGTATGTTGTCAGAATGGCTGGCAATAGAGCCAAGTGCTGAGAGACAGTTCTGCTGCCCTAGCTGGAACTGAATTTACCTTTCTTCTCACTAGAAATAACACTGAAAAAAAAGAAAAAAGGACTCAATGGGAAATTCAGCACAAAACTCTGGGAAAAGTGAGACAACCAGAGAAATCCAGGTCTTCATCCTTCAGAGGAAGCAAGAGATGTACATTGGTTACCAACTGGTACAGCCCTTCATAGTAAAGCCACCCGCAATGCTAATACCACATCGGCAACAGCATCAGGCTTTTCACAGCCCACAATGCAAAGGTCTTTCTTTTCTGATCCTGTGAAGATGCATTTCCACAGGATTAATGAGAATAATTCATCTAATCATAGTAAATAACATCAATTTCTAAGATAATTTGAGTCAAAAAAAAAGTCTTTCTAAAGTCATCATGTCCTTCCACCTCAGCCTACTACCATGAAATAAATAGAGTCCTCCACACTTCAAGGAAAAGGAAGTTTAGCAACCTCGGTTAATGACAAAAAAAATTTAAAGCAAAATAACGGAGTAAACTGAGCTAGGCAAAAGGGCAAATTCCATTTGTATTTTGCTGGTGCATGAAGAACTGAAACAAGTGAAGGGAAGACAAACGAGCTTTCACATAAAGCCACTGATGTCAGCACTGTGTGCTGTTCTTGCATGCCACAGCTTTTAAAAGGAAGATGTGCAGCTTCGCACATGTAGCGAACAAAGTCCCAGGAGCAAATTCAACTCAGTATGTTTTGTAAATAGATGTCCACACACCAACACCTTTCAAAGTATATAACATACAGAAAAGCAAAGAAGGGATATGCTGAGACCAAGGAAAGTACAGAAAGAAAACTATAGAAGTTACCTGAAGGGAAAAAAAATGACTTCCTAAAGCCACAAGAGAGGATAGGAAAGATACATTTAATATTTTTTTCCACACAATCCTAAGAAGAGCAAGACAGAAGTTAAGAAACTCCAGTATTAATTTGATATAAAGCTACCCTACAGAGAAAAAGACAAAACATGGTAGCCTATGTGCCAAAGATAAGAAATATGACAACATTGCTGTGAATTTCTACAGCATGAGGAATTCAGTATTTTACCACCACCACCGTAGCAAGTAAAGGCATTTGCAAAATATGAATCAAAATCCATTTCCCAGCATAGCCAGTATTCTCTATTACGGCACAGAATCCTGGGGGACTGATTTGAACTGACCATGACTGCACTTGAACACATTTTGAAACTAATCCCACTGTCACTAGTGGTGGGTTGAAGACAAAAGAAAAGCCCTGTATGCAGGCCAACACACAGAAAAGGGTCTTATTCTCAACATTATTCTCCTCCCTGCAAGTGCCTCCTCTCTGTGGTGCCATCCAACCTGTAACATTATTTCATGATGAGAAATAACTACTAGTTTGCTCTAACTTCTCTTCAGCTTCAATGCCTCCTTTAATTACAAAATAATTGCAGCTTCAGCATTTCAAAATTCTTACGCTACAGTTTTCACAGATAAAGTCTTATAAAATTTCATATTATGAAATTAATAAAATATTTAATACAAAATTTAAAGGAAATCCTGCAGTGGTATGTTTATCCTCCTTTACTAATCTTTCCCCTTGCATTGAATTCCACGATTTTCAACACGCTAGCAATGGCCTGGGAAATTTTGGAAGAGTGATCATTAACTTTAAATACCTAAGGTAATAACATTATAAAGTAAAAAGAATGAGCACACACTGCCTTTAACAGGGCTCATTTCACACAGTATAGAAAATAATATCACTCCAAAGCAATGATATCAGTGATAAAATGTCAAAGTCATGCTGGCATGCATTCATCTGATACCTGTGCCAAAATCAATCATGTCAAGATATTTTTTTCCCCCAAAGGTTAAGAAAATAAACTAGTACTAGATAACAGCAATGTTTTGCAAAATAAAAGGCTAGAGACAAATTACAGGAAGCCTGCAATGGCCAGGTGCTTTGGACTGCAACTCCATGAGAGCCCTGTGCTTCTGGGCAACTGGGGCAGGCACATGGGACTGCTGCAATAGACAATGGTGCTACAGTGAAAGAACCTTGTCCACCAACCCCCAAATATTGGATCCAACAGGGAAAAAAAGGCATTTCAGGAACTACACATGCTGTAGGATTCAGGCATTGTGTAAAACTTCCCTTTTAAAAGCAGCATGGGAGTGTTGGTATTGAACAGGACATGATAATTTCATGATTGAAGTGAGGAATCTCTTGCATCAAAATACAGGGGTTCAAAGTGCTCTTCAATCACGTCAAGTTACCACAAAACTCAACGGGATTAAGTCCTTAATGAATACCCACTGGTCTTATAAACACATCTATGTCTGAGTGAATTCACCTTGAAAACTCAACTCAAAAAGCAAGGGTTACATGACAGCAAATAACTCAGAAGATAAGTGTAGAAAAGCAGAGCCTTCAGTGTGAGGCATATTTACAATATGTCTGTGTCTGCCTTACTCTACATGCAGTCCCAACAGGCTCCAAACAATACCAGGAACTGTTTATTATCCGCTTCGCAACATCCCGCACCCCTAAAATACACCAGTCACCTTCACCTCTGAAGAACTAGCACTGGAATTATTACCTCAAAAAATAGTCTGACCTCCTCCACAGGCATATTGGTCATTGATAGGCACCTCAGCAGTATTCAAAAGCTTCTCCTTGACACCTGTGTGTCACCAATAGCAGCTAGATAGGAAAAGTAAGCCCTTTCTGCTGCTTTGTTTGATAAGAAGCAGTTTTCAGCAGAACCAGTAGAAATCAGAAAAACCTGCAGTCAGTTGTATCTCGCTAGTCGCTTGGTAGCAAGACAGTTCTGTAGTGAAACACCATTTTGCTGCAACACTTCAAAGCACAAGTAACACTGAATCGTCTCTATTGCACGGAAAAAGAGGCTCATGTGGACTTCATCTCTGTGTGAAGCTCCAGCAGCTGTCTCACATTAACATGCTTAAACACAAACAGTTACAATATAGATGTAAAATTACAAATGTTGAATTAATTTTAAGCTAGCATATACTTGATATAAGCCCTTTTTTCAGTGAGCATCAGCATCCCATAAATCTCAGCTACTGTTGAGGTCTTGGTCCTTATTTTCTTTGGCTGGGTAGTATCTAAGCAGATCTATTTTCTCTCTTTTTCAGGCTTTAATCACTCAGTAAAGTAACTATTATTATTTTGTCTATTGGGGTAACCTGTCCACAATTACATGCTACTTCTATCAAACTTGAAAGGTCACACAGAAGTCATTTTGTGTGCAACCAGATAATGTCATGTGAACAACTGTATTTGGATCTTTTAATGTAAAGAAGTGTAATGAGACTTTATGAATTTTGTGGGAAACTTGCAGATATTTCCTTACCATACATTTGGTTCCCATAAAAGCCCCAAACTAACCCCACTGACAAAATGAAAACCTCTCTCTCTCCTCTGACAGAAGTTTTCTTTGATGTGTATCAGCACCAAACATGAGCGAACACACTTTCAGTACTGAGACAATTTTGATATCTGAACGCTTTAAACCTTTTTGCTTGGCTACCAAGAAGAGTGACTTCCTTCACGGTGGCTTCTGTGACAAAGACAAATGAAGGGGCAGTAGCCAGCCTGAGATGGTCAGTCCCAGTCCTAAAAACTAAGAAGGAGTAACAAGTAAAAATGTTCATTAGTAACATGCTACAAAACTATAACTAACAACCTAGGCTTTTAGAATAACAACAACCTAAAGCTCTTCCTTGTTCTTCAGTTATATCATCTTACCTTTTAAAACTCTTTTGAGAAGAATCTCCTTTGGAGCACACTGTATTAAGCTCTCCATTTATTCAACTCCTCTATCTACTTCCCATCTGTAATACCACCTCTCAATTCCTGAGGAAGCCAAATAAGAGACTTGACAAGAATTGCCTCCAAGTCAACACAGGGATTGCCAAAAAGCAGAATTCCTCCCGTCTGGGAACACCACTGCCATAAACACCTCACAGGGGTTGCTGGGCTTGCGCTGAGATGGTTTCAGAGCTCTTTTCAGAAAATCATAAAACATCTCTGCTCTTCCTCTCCACAAAGCCCTTGGGTAAAGTTAAATGTAAACGCTTATGTACTGCTAACATCCCTCTCTGCTATCAAATGTAAGAGTGCTATTTCCTAGTTATCCACAACATGAATAAGATTTGCATACCAGACAGCTGGATGAACCCTAGCAATGCTAAGATAGTGTTGGCTGAAAAATAAGAGTTGTTAAAATAAAAATACCACCTTTCTAGTATCATCCACACCAAAAGTAATCTCTCCACACAACATTACGCTACCAATTTTGGTATTTACCTGAATTTATAATTCTTCCCAAACACTCAAAAGGCCAGACCTACTAAGAGGGTCCCATTCCTGTCACACTTGCACTCAATCACAAAATTTATCACCTTTAGGCCTCACCACTTCAACTGCAACTGAACAGGTAACTCCACACACTACTTCAAGTCCTGGGCAAGCTCTAACCAGATCCAACTACAGCAAAGCCGTTGCTCAGTAGCCGCAGTCACTCAAACCTCTTCTCCATTTGTTCATTTGATTAACTCTCCATTAAAGAACAGGTCAAGTTGAAGGCTCTCATCCTTATCTTCAGACCTCTTCATTGGAATTAAAGTTCAGCTACCAGAAAGATTGCTTTTAGAAAATGACAGAACTATCAGTCGCACTTTACACATCTAAATGCTCCACCCCCAGCCCAAATGGGGCAAAAATAAGCAGAACCTTTCCAGAAGGGATGAGGACAACAAAAAACCTTAGCTTTACCAAAACAGAAAGCAAAGACTATTTTCTTAAACTACCCTGCTAACACCAATAGCTGAAATGAAATCCCCACCCCTGCCTCAATTATAAAAATCTGGTCAGTGATAGCAAAAGAAAATTTTTCCCTTGAAAAATGTTAAATTTCTTTCAGATGATTTTTCTAATTTCTCTTTTCAATAACACAAACACCAAAGTAGCTGTTCAATAGGAAGAATACACAGTTGCGGGTCAGTTACATCCCATGTCACAAGGATGAGGTCCCCAGATTCTGGAGTGTCTGGAGGACACGCAGTGATAGCACAGGTACATCAACAAGGAGATGGGAAAGAAAGAAAGAGAATCGCTGAAAGGCTGAAAGAACATTGTGGCCAAAGGAAGAATACTGCTATTTGAGGCCTAAAGAAAAGGTGTTGCCAACATCCAGAACAGGAAGATGGATATTGGATATTTGATGAAATGTTGAGGAGGAAGAGGAGAATTCTCACATTTTAGCATCATTTATCGTATACTATCATAGAATCAGAGAATGGTTTGGGTTGGAAAGGACCTGAAGATCATTGTATTCCAACCACTTTATCTGCCTATGAAGTTCACATAGTCTTAGAGACAAACTTTTAAAGCCAGACTGAACGTAGTTCATAAGGAAAGTTTAAAGCTTTTTTCTTACTTCACTACACCAAAGGTCAGAAGTGCATCTTTTCAACAGTGATTTCTACAAGAAGAGTATACATGTAACCACTAAATGAAAATCTCACAAGAGTGTGTTATAATAGTATTTTTATAGTATTGTTATTAGTACTTAGGAAAAAGTGTTTTTCTTATAACAACAAATAAAAATAGTACATTGACAAGTTTTATAAATTAGAGTTAATATGCTCCTTCTCCACTCATTAACATTACACAGCAGTGTCTCATTTTACATATTAATAGCTCCTTTGTCTATGCCATCTGGTAGTACCAGGCTGACAGTCCAAGGGACTGAATAAGGAGGTGGCACCACAGCTCTGCCGTGCTCCACAAATATTTTTTACTCCTGAGAAGAAGCAGGTCAGCTGTACTGGCCCTGGAGTTTGACAACTCTGGTTGGTTTTGTCCCAGAAGATAACGCACACCCAACTCCTTCCTTACTCTAGGCTTCTAATGCCAGCATGGAAAAAGTAATCTTCATGGTTTGTTTCCAAGTTATGCCCTGTGTAATGTTTTCCCCTCCATAACATCCACATTTGCTTTCGTCACTTAGCCTCAATAACAAAGTTGCACATGAAAACATCTACACATCTATTCAATCTCTATGTAGCTAAAGATGAGTATAAACAACCATGTAAACAGCCATCAGCTAGCTCCAGAGAATAACGTCCAGGAAAGTGGAGACAATGAGGTTTTTGGGGGGAGCATCAAGTGTCCACCCCCCTTCCTTTCTCCTCCAAGCAGCCAGGTTTCTTGCTAAGGACAATGAATTCAAGCCTCATGGAAGCATGTGATCCTTCTCAAGAGAAACTAAGCAGCAGCTGTTAAATTTCACATTCTCCTTTGAGCCCTGATTTCACGGTGAGGAGTCAGTATCCTGTTTTCCAAAGAAAGCAGGTGGCTGGTTTCCTTTTCACAATAGGACCTGACCTGTTGGTTCTGGAGCTCCTCAGATGAAGGCATTTGGACACACTACAGCTGCTACACTCTGGAAGAAAGCAAATTTCATTCTGTAATAAAATACTGCCCATGGTCATCATAAAAATATAAAATGTGTGGCTTTAAATTTGTTTTAGGATGGTTGTTGAGGAATTGTAAGATATATGGGCAATCTACACAGCTGGGGCAGAATCTCCCAGCAATGAAGACACTTGGAAATTTGACAGTTACTGTGAACTATAATAATCTCTTAAGGTTTTTCTATACTTGTTGAAATACTGCTTTCACAGACTTTGGGCTTTGATTCTTGTGTTAAACGTCCTTGAACACAGATACTGAAATCAAGCTGCACTTCCTGTATATACGTATCTAAAGACAGGCTGTAACATCTGAAAATTCATTTAACGTAACTCTTTACAATATCACAGAAATGGAGAGAAGAATTCGCAATAGGGAAATTGATAAAGCAGAAGACCTTACAAAGGTTACTCAAAATTATAAAGATTTTATGCTATAATGCCAATGCAAATAGTGCTGGCAAATTCCAGAAATAAAAGGAAACCTAAATGCCAAACCCAAGCATGCTGAATTTTTATGTTCTCCATGGCTGATATCACTGTAGTCAAGGGGATAGATTAAACTGCTATATGACTACACCCTCCAAATTTAGACTTAAATAAACAGGAATAGTAGTATTATGACAGAGAACCAGTCACGATAAAGTTAAAACTGGTCTTCATCTTCCTACCTAAGGCCTAGGTTACTATGTAATTACACTTAATGTAATTGTCCTTAAATATCTCAGTAGAGCCCTCAATACAAGGCATTTTCAAGTGAATTAAAACAGGAAAAGAAGTTTGTCTTTCACTCTGACACCTTGGACAGTGTTGTCCGATAAGGGTTATCAACAGCTTTGACAGAAGATGCTTGTTCTGTTCTCAGAAAAAAGTCAGATGACACTAACAAGGAAAATGAAGAATAATGGTAGTAAGAGGAACAAATGGCTGACAAATCATCCCGGAGTATCTATTTTCACTTTTTTTTTTTTTACCAGTTTAAGCTTCCAACTTGAGTGGACAAGGAATCCAGAATTAGGACTATTAGGACTAAGCTTCACAATTACTAAACTCAAAGTAGGGAAACATCATGGCCAGGAATACAAGAGAACTTAAACTCTGACATAATATGGCAACACTAACAGAACCAGAGAAGTATGACGGTTAATGTAATAAGCTCTGACATTTTACAAAGTTTGCCAACACGTGTCAGCAATTCTCTGCAGGAACAAAACAGATTGACCGCTATCCTGGGTAATGCTGTTTGGAATTTACCAACCACGTTGTAGAAAGACAAGAAAGAAAAACGAATAGTCTTTGGTTGACTTAATTAGAAAAAGAAAAACCCTGCCACACACCAAAAATGCATCATGACAGGACTAACTGTTCCGCATTTGTCACGTTGATGTTACAAAGTGTTCCTGACTGCTAAAGCATGAAATGCAAATGTTGCTGACAAACATAAAAGCTTTTTCAAGAATCTACTGCCATCTGTATCATTAAAAGCATGTTTTTCATATGAGCAAGTTCTTTAGCAGCACAGAAAAGAAGTCACCATTCTGGCTTATGATATGAAGATTTATAATGTAATTCTATTGAGCTGATGAATGTTAGAACACAAAAGTTTAGCACGAACAATTAAAAAGAAACCCCACGTAAGTAAAAATCTCTATATAATTGGAAATGCTATTCTATCAAAATCAGACTTCACAGTTCATATATCTTCCAGTTCACTACGGTGTCACAACATGAAGGGTTTCATGGGATAAAGCAAACAGTGTAGCACTACGTGCCTTTTCTTAGTGACTTTGGGAGAAAGTATTCTTTCCAGACAGAATGCATAAGAAAAATGTAATAATTTGAAACAGCTTCAGTTGCAAATCAAAGAAGAAAAATAAACTAGTCACATGGTCAAAGCACAGAAATATAACGTCTTGATAAAATTTTAAAAATACAGAAGAAGAAACAAAACAAGTGTTTCTAGTTTGTGCAGAGAACTGGCAGCAATGAAATCCCATCCTGATTTAAGCACAGGCACAATCCCTCTGACTGCTCAGTACTGGCTTACCTGAAAGCACATCTGCCTCAGTAACACGGGTGTGCTTCACGTTCCATCTTTTGCTGAGCTTGGAGGCAGAAAACTTTACACTAGGCTGGATGCAAGTCAGAACTAAACCACAGAACTGGTAGGTGAGGTGGAAAAGATAACTAAATATTATTTTTAATTCCCTTTATTACAAAAATTATGGCCAATGGGTGGGGTGGATGGGTGTCTTTTCACGCAGCTCCCAAGGAAAACAGAGATATCTAAAATTTACCAAATGTACCATTTCAAATATCTGCTAGACTTCTAGAAGTTCTCTAGGTACTACCTCTACTAATAGGCAGAAGTAGAACAACTTTCTCCATGCAGGTTCACCACAACCTAGCATTTACATGTAAAGAGGACTTTCTAATCAAACAATAAAGCTTGTGAATGGCAGAAAATTTGTCCTGTTCCATTTAGTATCATGCTAATTCTAACACATTACTGTGATGATCTCTATAGCATAATCTGATCATTTTAAGGCAAGTAGGTATTTACTACGTCTCAGTACCTGAAGAATACTTTCCAGATGCTATCAAAATGGTTAAATAAAGACAAAAGGATTATACAGACATTTACTGCTACCACCTTAAACCTATCCATTTCCAAGACTAGAGTGCACTGAAATATAATCCTTGCTAAAGGAAAGAAGTCTGTTAGACTTTTAAATACTTTAAGCTACCAAATATTTTTCCCACATTCAGTTAACAAACTACACAGTTTTACAATTATCATACATGTAGCATGCCACCTACACTTACTACAGTCTTAATTACAAGATAACAGCTTTACATTTCTGGTAATCTATTTTTCCTATCTACAGTGTACGACAACCAAAGAAAGACTAACACAGAGCATGGAGGTCAGTAATATAATACTCCACTAAGTGACTAGTGAAGGCAGAAGGCAAATAACATGCTGAGCAGGTAAAATTTCTAGGGTGTGTGAATGAAGCCATTAATAATCTCTCCTGCAGAAATGAAATTAAGTAATTACCTTCCCCAAGTGTTACATCCCACTGCAGTGAATGCAGCTGAGGCTGTATCCTCTAAGACTGCTAACACCTGGAAAAAGCAATTAGGTCCCAGAGTAACTCATTACCACTCCCAGCAAATGCCAGGGAGCTTCACCTCAGTGCTCCTGCAGGGAGAAGTGTTCCTAAAGACCTTCACAAATCTATTCCACTTCTACAACCTCATGGCAGGTCCCTCCTTGTCAACCACAGATGTTCAGTCTCCTCCACTTTGTATTGTACTAATTAAAACAAGACAATTAAGTCAGGCTTTCAGTATTAAAGAGGGTACTGGGGGAAATACACCAGCAGAAGTCACAGGGCAAGAGTGGAAATAAAGGAAACTGAAATTTCACAGTAACCTCTTCTTTATGAAACAGAACCTCGCATTGCTGTCCAGGACTTTTCTTCCTCTTTCAACTTTCCTTTCTTATGTTCTATTTCTGCATGGCAAATGCTATGTTCATCCTTCTTTTCCAAAAAAGTGAATCATGAAAATAATGTCACAACGATTAAGAACATCTTCAGTACTAAAAGTATTTTCCAAGCACAAGTCTAAACCTGTGATTGTGGAAAACATATTCTGAATTGTACCTGTCTCAAAGGATCAAGAAAAATCTTTACTTACACATATCACTGTGCACAACCCCCTCCAGAAAATAGAAGATGGGTGCTTGTTTTCTGCCTCAGTCCCTGTGTGAGTGAATTAATCACTGAGCTATTAGATAAGAAGAGAGAACATTGACACTTTTACTTAAATTTCTTTGCTTTCTTTGAAGGATCAAAAAAAAAAAAAGTGCTTTATTTCCAAACAAAGCCAATGTTTCATCCAGCCTGGAGCACCTTATTAATTTCATATTTAATCTGAAAGGGGAAAAAAGCAATAAAATACTTTTCAGGTTTTTTTTCAGACTGAAAGCCTGCATTAATTTTTCAGCTTAGACAAGGCGGGATAAGATGTAAAACATTGAACCAGAAAAAGTGTGATAAAAAAGCTAACAGAAGGCATGACTTTAGGGATGTGAACCAGAGAAGATAACAACCTAATACTGCTACTACTTATTCCGTGCTGCTGGTCTAAATGTCAAAACCATACTGATGACCCAGAAATTTCACCTAAAGGAACTTCTGATTGGTGATGCTGGAGTTACTAAAAACTGATAAATTACCCCAAATCACATAGATTAAAAGAACAAATTAAAAATGGCTCTACCAAATTAATTTTTGTATTTTACATTTTTGAATAATTTATCATATTAAGATCATCCACAATATCAATGCTCCAGCTACAGATGAATATGCTGACAGCCTGCTAACCATGTAGAGATACAAAATCCTCCTGGAGTTGTTAGAAATATGCACGATGCTCCCGAGACTTTAAATCTGTGTTCTGTATTCCAGTTTGCAAGGAGGTCTCTAATGACTGCCCATATGAGGAGGACGTAGTTCTCATGGAAGCTGAATAATTCTAGGCTAGTTATAGTTTAAAAAGTGTTCTTCACTTCACATATTAAACAAGAGTATCCAAATAACTGGACATACAGTTATGTTTCTCTACCTGATAGAATCCCACTTTTATTATCTTTTAAAGAAGCAGCAATACTACCACTTCATTTTTAGAAAATAATTTGACAACAAACGTGAATGGACAGATTACACTATGTTTGATAAATAGCATGTAGATATCTAAAAGGAAGAAGGTGTTTTGGATGTATATGGAATGAGATGGGGTTATCAGCTTGAATTCTAACTCAAGGAAGGGATTTTTCAGCAGCAACAAACAAAAATAAACCCAA
This sequence comes from Anser anser, assembly GCF_964211835.1. Lineage (NCBI taxonomy): Eukaryota > Metazoa > Chordata > Aves > Anseriformes > Anatidae > Anser > Anser anser. The sequence goes on along the minus strand of NC_139724.1, from coordinate 32,617,057 downwards.
ATGCCTATCATTTTATCAGGATGTCCTCTGTATTTTTTTGTAACTCATATGTTTACTACTTTAGAGGAAATCTCTTCTTTGAAATGTGTTACTCTTTTTTTTCCATGCATTAATTGCAAATATTTTTTGACCACAGTTTGTTATCCAATACAAATATGTATCAAACAGAAGTCTCACATACCTATGCTCTGACATTACCTTGCCTTAAATGACCAGAACATGTCAAGCACATGAAATGGATATGATTGTGATGGTCTTCAAAAGATGCTGCTGCAACTTATGGTCAGCTTCTGTCTCACAGCTAGAATTTCCCTGCAGATGAGTAGTAGACCAGTACATTTAGTGGTAATCACATGTAGCTTCAAAGCCATATGTGCAAATCCTTACTTCGTAACACAGCTTTTCTAGGTGAGCATCCTTCACTTTGACAGCTATATACAAAAGGAAAACATCCTTTTGCTCTGAAAGCTCATCTGAATCTCGGGCAGTGTGCAGATATTCATAATGTGAAACTCTTACAACAGCATTCATCCCAGAGCTAAAATTCTTTTTTCAAGTGTTTTTCAAGGGTCTTCTTTTCTCCAATTTGGTACATGCAACAGTGAAGTTATAAACAAAAGTAGGCTGAATTATAGCCACCGAAGACCTCATACTCATTGCTACACTGTACTTGGCAACCTTTAAGAACTTCACTGATGCAAGAGGAATAGAAGAACTAAGATGTTTATTCTCCCCAGTCACAATTTCTCATTTCTTGCTTTTTAGGGATGCATCTTATTTAATTGAGTAAATATTAATTCTGAAAGGGATTACAGCTATTCTAAATATTCAGAAGTCCTGAATTATCTAGAGCATTTTTAAAAGTAGGATGGGGAATATGAAAGATGACTGTATGTCTGTTGAGGCTTTCTGAAGGCTTCATTAACAATTCCACACAAGAAAAACGTTTTTAGTAACTGCACAGTGACAATATCCACACTCCTTGTGACAGTTCAGGAATCTTCCCTGTAAACCACTCATGAACTTTGTCTGACATTCTGAATTTGTTTTATAAATAGTGTTTTTTTTTATCGAGTAAATCTCATACACACCATTTCCAGTAAAAGTTTCCAACCACACCTCCCCAACCAGATAAAGTAACTGGCCATTGAAAATAACAATTGCTTCTTTGGCTGAGTGATTAAAGCCAGAAGTGAATTTTCTCCTGCTTGTCCACCAGGAGGAAGCGGAGAGAGCAGAGAATACCCAAGCTAGAAATATTCACTAAGAGAGTGGCTACAACACAAGCTTAGAAAAAGACTTGAAAGATGAGCATAGGGGGCAATCTCAATAATTTTTGGACAAGAGAAAGAAGATGGGGTCTTATTTAACTGGAGACATATAAGATTCATGTGAGAAAAAAGTGGGAGAAAAGCATAGTTACTGAAGAAATGCCGGAAGCTGCAGAAGCCAAGAGGAGCTGGGCAGGATCCCAGCAGTCGCTTGAAAGATTTATGGTATCTCCAGAAGGTGCTTAGAGACCCCCCGGAGGTCCAGATTCCAGGGGCTTAAAGAATGCATGGCCTAATGAAATAAATCCCTAACATATCACCCAGTGAAGTGTCCCAGCAGAGAGGAAACTCTACAAGCAACCCCAGCTAACCCCTATTTTATTATTAAAAAAAAAAAAAAGGAAAAAGAAAAAAACACACACACAAAGCTAGAATGAATTCACATGTGAGTTTGTGAGCCAAGAGAAACATAGATGGTTAGTCCTTAGAGCAAGAAGATGAGATTTTAACAGCTGTAAAGTGTTGAGTTAATGCTCACAGGGTATGTTGCTTGGTGGATTTTTTCCCCATCATCATATGGAACAAAGCTCAGTATCTGCTATAGGCCTCCTCAGCCCTGGGGTTAGATTAGAAGATATCCAGAAAGAATTACAATGATCTTGGAGAAAGAACATCACCAGGAATCAGTTCTTTATGAGGAGCTTTAGCTTCTCAGAGACTCACAAATCAATTAAAGTAATAAAGATATTAGACATGAATACTTCAGACCATGTAATTATAACTTGAGTGTAAAATAAAGAGGGAAATAAACAGTCTGTATCTCAGTTTTAAAGTGATAAGCAAGTAACATTAAAAATGAAAGGGACAGTTAAAGGCAAACAGACAAATACGGGGGTTTGGATATGAGAGAAGACTAGGACTTAAGTCAGTCAGGATAAATATATGTAGATACTCAGAAAAGAATGAGCAAAACTGGGTGTGCTAAGATGAGAAGCCAGCATACTGTTAAAATTGGCCACTGCGTGAGAGGTGAAGGAGTACCTTCCTCACTCTGGTATCAACAATTATCATAACTAATGGGAATGAAAATGCGAGAAAGGAAGTTATACATGTTGAAGTTAACATTAAATCAGTGTTCAGAATGGGAGGATCCGACCTAGAATTGTTAAAGAACTTACAAATAAAACTACAAGGTTGCAGCCAAAACTATTCTAGGTCTTAACAAATCCACCTCTCTTGAAAATACCGAAAGGAGAGGCAACAGTGTAGAAAAGAAGAGCAAATGAACGTGGGCACTGCAGTCCCATCATGCTGACCAAAACAGATACAAACTTTAGAACAAGTTCTGAAGAATAGGCAGAAGATAGAATAAGTGGATAAAAGACAACATTTTGCCAAGTATTTTGGTATCCTTTTGACAATGGATTTTCTAGACACACAAAGCTTAATAGATTTAGTCGATCTGCATTTTGTGAAGCAACATTTCTTTCCATTTTTATTTAGTACAGACTCAGCTATTAGTCAAAAGATCATATGGTTAGAAACCAGGTAAGAAGAAAAGAAAACAAGATGGGAAGGGAAAAGGGAAGTAACAAAGTACATTTTAAGTGGCCTCCAATTAGATACAATAGACATCAGAAATCTCCCAGGAAACAGAAATGTTCTCCAAAATGGTGTTTCAACAACAGAGTTTCAGAAACTTTAGGTTAACGTGTATCCCATAACTGCAGTGTTCTGGAAATGCAACACATGTTCTGGTCTAAGTCCCGAATGTTGGCCTTGGTCCTCAACACAAACAGCTTCAGACAAACCTTTCAGAAAATGAAAAGCAGTTAGACTTTCAAAATGAGTGTTCCCACTGCCAACTCTTTTTCCCCTCCAAAGACACAGGCACAAATGGAGAATTAAAAAAAAAAAAAGAAAAAAAAAAGAAAAAAAAAAAGTAGTAATTAGTGATTAGTTCCAAGAAAATTCAAACCTTACTTCTTTAATTGCAAATCACAAATCTAAGAGATTTGGCGGTTCATTTTTTCAATGAAAAGAGAATGCAAAAGCAGCCTGCTATCAGAACAAAATCATTATAAGACTGCAACACTGCCAAAATTATTGCTAAAGACATCAACTTCAAAGACAGCTAAAGAAAGAAAAGAAACAAATTCCGGGATATGGAATTTTACTTAACAGTAACAAAAATGAGAGAACAAACAACAATAGAAGCCAAATATACATTTTTGTCTTTCTTCTTTCTTTTTAGAACCAGAATGAAATGTCCCCTCTTAGCTCCTTTAAAAATTATATGAACGCGAAACTAAAAGCAAAAGAAATTTTGAAGCTGTGAGTCTGTCTTCAACTGCAACCTTTGGGTAAAATCATTATTCTAGTGTCACTGGTGATGGAAGCACAGACTGCGTTAAAATATGTGACATTAAGAAAAAGTTCTGTGCTCTGGGAAAGTAGGTCATGTTTGTACTGCAGTTTATTTCATCCCCTTGCTCCTACAGCACCATGAATACAGCACTCCCTCTCTCCGCCTTGGAGACACAGGCACACATTAAATTAGCTGGGATTTTCAAAATTCAGAGAACCTGAAAAACCCCCAAAGAACAAGTCCTGGCTGATTTCATCGAGGCTTATGTTCCTAAGCTGCCTGCACACTTGCGCAACAAAGGCTCTTTTGAAAACAGCCTTCCAGCTCCCCACTGCCCCACAACTTCTGCAGCCATCAAGGGGCGCGAGGTTGTCGTACAGCATTACCATATGGTAGCATTTTACACTTACTTTGCACGGGCTTAGCGGTCTATGTAAAGCAGAAGGCAGGCAGGAATTACCAAGTTTGTTCGTTTTTAAAAACACACATTACTGACTTGTGCTGTGAGGTAAACAGCCAGTTTTCCCCGAGCAATGTTGCCCCATCCTATTACCCCAGCACAAGCTGGCAACAGGATTCTGCTGAGGCTTTGAGCATCAACTGCCCCTTGGCACTAATGGCGCTAAAAAGCTACTCCAAAGCTACGCTAGAGTAACTACAATTGTAAGCAAGAAGTCTGAAATGCCTTTAGTGATTTCACCTCTCAAAATGCTATAAAATTATACTCTATTCAATGTCTTTTTGAGCATGAGTAATAGTGCGGCACACAAAATGCGCAAACAGGGACAAAACTGTTGGAAACAGAGCAAGCACTGAGCTGGCATAAATCAGGTTACTAATCCCCTTCCCCCAAACATATCTGTGAATTTTAAGGTTTAAATTCTGTGTTGATACATTCTTGAGATTAATACATTTTCTAATACCACACCAAAAAAAACTATCTATCCAGCAGGCACTTACAGTACAACGTACAGCACAAGCATTAACAAGGTGATAATCCTTGTCTCAAAGAGCTTATTCTCCTCCATCTGACAGCATCTAAAGACAACTGAAAATCTTTTCGGAACAGAAATTTATGTTACAGAACATGCTTTATCTTGTCCATTCCCACATAAGGGCACAACATCACTCCTACAGTAATATCATCAAGTATTACAGTGGTAAAAGTACCAAACTGAAACGTATTCAAGAAATTAGCTAATTAATAAAAGTGTGTGGAGTTTCTTACAGAATCAAACTGGATAAATGTCCAAAGAAATAGCCTATCACAAGATTAACAGTACATCGCTATGTAAAAATAATTAGGTGTCTATATGAGAATGCTTAATATGTAGCCCTACTTTTGTATGGAAGCAGAGATGAAGATATCAATAAAGCCTTGACTTTGATAACAATCTTTGAGAAAACCTCTTTTCTACAAATGGTCAGTCTACTATCAAGGCAGTCATGGTGCAGAAGGCCAACTGGGAGAACAGGCTCCAATAAACTATTACTTTGGTATGACTGGCCATGAGTTCAGAATTTAAAGAAACTACAAAACATAGTACGAAAAAATGAATGTGTACTATAAAATTATACTTTCTGGGGTTTTACACATTAGGAAACAAAAGATGGTGTAGCATGTAACCTACCAGAGGCTGAGTGCAGGAGTGCAGTTTCTCTGATTGGTGACATACATCCAGTTCCTTGGACGCTGCATTAAACCATATGTGTTTATTTATAATTGTAAAGAAAAAAACCACCAAGGCATACACAAGTTGTTTGTCTCACATATGTTCAGTCAGACGTTAGTTAAAAAAACTGCCCTTCCTGTTACCCCTTTCCCAGTACCAGATGTAGGTAGAAGCCAGTGGAAGTGGAGCAGACATAAGCATGACAAGCTAATTCCCTGCATGAGGGACATAGCTGGGGAAGGGGGAAGGGGAGATGAAAACACTACACAGGAGTCCCACAAGGTCAGTGCGGGAGATTGAGACATCTGTCAAGGCTGGAAATCAGTACGTTTGCTTGTATAATAGCAGATATTGTTGTTACCGCAACAGTTTTACTCTTAAAACAGTGCAGCCTGTGAGAGCAAGTAAATAGGCATGACAGCATCCGGATTTTTAAGTCGCATCCAACAGGAATCAGACGCATTAAAGTCTGGCAGAAATGTAATGCTTGTTTTCATTTAAGGAAAGGGAAGAGAGAAGACAGAACCTAGAGCAGCATCTCTAATGCTATGCTGTCAGTTACAAAAGGCAAGTCCACTTCTCAGCAAAGCAGTGTCTCAAAGTCCATAGATGTGACCCTCTCTGGAGCAACCTCCGTATCAATGTGGAGCAGAGGAAAAGGGGTTGCAACAAAAGCATCTTCCCTTAAAACATGTTCTGCTTACTCTCATGTCTCACCCATGAAGGGTGAGGCTTTGGGGTGTACAGTAAACTTCACCCACATAAAGAAAAACCTAGTTAACATTTTCTTTATGCTGCCTGATTTAAAGGAGACTGAGCAAGGAATGAGAATGATACAGATTTGGCACACAGAACAATTTCCTCGGTGATCCACATGCTTTGGTACATAGCTCCTGCACCTACCCTGAAAACCCTAACCTAGTAATTACCAAGAGAACGAGGCAGAGATTTTACACCCACACACCGCTGGCCAGCATACAGGTCCTTAGGGACACTCCTGCTGCATTACTGTGTGCTGGTGGTCACTGTGAATGCTGACAGTTACTACGTGTGGTCCTGTACGTGTTAAATAGGATGCAACTGTTTAAACTCCTGCACATTTATATATACATATATATGTATATAGGTACACACACACATTTATTAGGAAAGCAGTTCACTACCAGAAGGTGAGAAGTGTTTGCACATCTTCTGTTGCCGAATCAAATACACCATTACTGGATATGTTCTCCAGGTATGATGCAAATCCTTTGCAGTCCTACATTCACCAGAGAAGAATGATTTCACTCAAGTGCCAATGAAATTAAAAAGCTCCTGAACTGACTGAATGAACTGTGACTTATAAGTAATATATTAAAAATCTATTACTCTTCCTGAAAGAAGCCTCTTTTGCACAGATTACGTACATCTGTGCCAAGTGAGCTCTGTAGTATTTTCCACCAAGTGTATTGTGTCAGCTGATATCTGTGCCTCTGTGCTGTTGACACCTATTGTGGGATTTTCATAAGCAATCTGGCAGAGCCCCCCACTCTTTGCTACAGCGGTGTTCTTACTCCTTACCACTTAAGAGGGAACAGGGAGTAAGGGTTGCTTAAACAAACCCTATCATTAACGCATCACAGAACAAGTTTCTCCTACATGCACAGTGCACCAAATCCCATAAAACTCCTGAGTAGGTTCTAAATCAAACTCATGAATTTTAAAAGACAAATGCAGACTCTATAAATCATTCATGTTTTTTAAGCGTGCAATTAGAAGTTTGTTTTCAAGAATGAATAAAGCAGTGAAATAAAAACAAGGGCTTGCTCTGTGATGTGTCAATCTCTTTGCATTGCAAGCTAGACCTTAAGAGGTTGTGAACTCATATATTTCCCAATGCTTTAAAACCTTCCAGGAAAGACTAAGCCTTCTGCTTACCCAGCAATTTATGAAAATCTATACGGATGATAAACTGACGTTAATGTTTGATAAATGAATAGACAGGCCATAGCCAGCCATTTACAGCTTATTTATAATTTGCTCGAGTGTGGCATAAAACAACTGCTGAAGTCAGCTCTTTGATTAAAGGTGAACACCAGCAAAACCATTGCTTTTCTGAAGGGGCCTGGCTCCCATCTGAAACAGTAGCACACCAACCACTAACCCAAAAAGTCAGTGACTATGGAGGAACTTACTTCTACCTCCCACTTCTCATATCCGTGCATTGTTAGGATCAGTGCTTCCTGCACCTACAAAGCATGCAGCCTGTGCTTAAGACCAGCACTGAAAGGATAGCATCAAGAATCGGACTCTCATTACTATAAACTTTTCAGTTATTGAACGAAACTCTTTTCCTATTATTAAAAAGCTAAAGGGCACCAAAATTAGAATTCTGAAGCAAAAGAATATTTAAAAATCCTACTCATTTAAAGAGACTTTAAAGCAATCATTAAAATCATGTATTTTGCTTTCTGAATTTTTTCCTTTCCTCCATCTCCATACAGGAATCATCAGAATATTGCACAGTCAAAGAGCCACTTATTATTCTCTGGGCCCAGACCATCCATACTTGTGAAGCTACATATTTTATAGATCAAATAAAGTTCAGGGCAGCCATGAAAACTGATTTTATTCTGCAAAGCTGTTATAATCTACCGAGAATCTACTGAATGGCTTCCGGAGTGCAAAAGGATATCTGTTGTGAATTTATAGAAAAATAATTGCTTCAAAATCATATACCAAACAGATAAATCATGATATGGTGACTGCTGTCAGACTTAATAATATAGTATTAATTGGATGGATGAATGAATAAATACTGTTGCATTGTAATTAGAGGTGAGATGATTGATTTCTTTGCTGTAACTGTAGTTCAGCCTGGCTTTTGGTCTCCCTGTTGTCAATTACAGTAGCTTTAAAATGTATCATTCTAAGTCAACAAACAAAACCTAACTCTTCCCTGCAGCTGAATTCTTGAAATAGGATACAGCCAAGCTAGACCTGGAAAGCTCAAGAAACTTAAGAGTTGCCCACATGGCCTGATCTCCTCCAGCCTCTTTTTCTCTTACGTCTAGTGAGGATGAGCCAGATTTTACAGCTCCTTATAGTCTAGTTTGTTGGTTTCATTTCTGTTTCTAGTAACCGCAGCGTGGATGAAATGATCTAAAACCAAAACCTTCAGAGAAAGGACAGTCCTTTCAGCTCCCTGCTTCAACATTCAGGGAAAGAAAAGAAAGGAAAATGCAGTCTGCAGGCTGTGCTGCTACCTGGTCAGGGGCCCAGCAAAAGATTACAGCCTCCAAGCCTCCATCACTTCTAGCAGGGATGTATCCCTCATCCCTTTTCATACTCTTACTTTTCTTTCTTTTTATTTTGCAGAAAGCAGAGAAAAAATGAGGAACAGCTGCATGTTAAAATGTCCTTTTTAGAACCCTCTCCTTCTGGTAGTGCCTCTTGGAAATGTGTATTTCAAGTAAAAACAGTTTATCTGAAATATACTAAGCACTTAAACAAAAATCAAAAACAAAGCAACCTTCTTATTATACCTTTAAATATTATTTTATAGAAACCTGCAGGCCTTTCCCTAATCATGGACTAATTGCAAGTGTACTTAGGCTAGCTTCTAGGGCTCTAAACAAAATCTTTCTTTGCTGTCATTGCATTTACAAACCCCTCACAATCTCAGCACCAGAAGGACCGTCATTTTTAAATAAAAGGAACGGAGGAGCTCTAACCAGTGAGTTAAAACAGCCTCCTTAATGGACCAGAAAAGTGCAAGTTGTCATAACAGCGGAATGTACATAGGTCTTTATCATTTGACAGTTAACATATGTTTTTTCTCCTGTGCTGTCAGAGATCACTCAAAAGCCAATAAACATATTTTCTGATAAACCATGAAAGAAAATGAACTTAGGAAAACAAGAAAACTCTACTGACATGACTGTCACTAATTCATGACGATTTATGTTCTCTTCAAGATGCAATTACAGGCTTTTAACACATTATTATACTTTTCCTAAGAACTCATGTGCAGAATTAAGTGAGCTACGTTCCTGCCACAGAGCACCTCACAAGCTCCAGCACACTCCGGCTGGGGAAGCAAGTTTAACCTACCAGTCCCAAACATATACAGAATGTGCCGTGCTGTGTAACACAAAATAAACACCTCCATTAAGCTTGAAATAAGAGTTCAGCTGAGATCTGCAACAGCCACCAAATCTCTTTCTAACTCTAAGCTCTGCATAGCCCAATAAGGGACAAATAGTCATTTACGCAGGAGTCCCTGGAGGACACAAAGCAGAACTGGCACATTTTTGCTTCACCAAGGTAAAAGGTACAACCTAAGGAAAAGAGGCGCCAACCTGATGTACTGAATTATTTTCCTTTAAATCAAGTTTTAGCCTGCTGCATGAGAGACAAAGAAAATATATTGCTGCTTCAGGTAGGAGACTGAAAATCCTGACAGACCTCGCAACTCAGTACTCTAATTTTGAGATAGATGTATTGTACTAGAGAGAGCCATTTCAATGAGTATTACAAAGCACTGCAATCACCTAAAAAGCTCGAAAATGAAATTAGTAATGAGAATTTAACCTGTGTTATCAAGTCAGGTCAACGGGAAAACTTTATTCCTCAATTCATTACATTAGGAGTAAGAGAATGGCTCACAAGAGAGACACTCGGTCACACTCATCACCCTTAGGCCACAGAGGTGCAATCATCACAGAGGCATAAATCATCGTCTGTTAAACCCAACTGAACTTGCCAAGCTGACACCAAGGAGCAAGGAAACAGGACATCATCATCATCATCACTCAGCTGTCCACAGGCTTTGCAATCACATTGCTCCATTAGACTGGGATGAAAAGTATAGAAAGAAAAAAAAAAAAAAAGAAGAAAGCCAGAGCTGCTCTCGCTTTTTGTCCATCTTATCTCCTTTCTAGGTCATACTGAAGATCCACAGAAAACAGACTCGTATTATGTTGAAAGTTCCCTTACCCAACCTGTCCTGACTTGCATTTTACTTATGAAAGCGCCCCAAAGGCTACAAGTTCAGAAGTGCTGCCGCCTCAGAGACCATTGCCCTTCAACGGGAACCATGAAACATGCCCCTTGTTCACCCTGCAGCCACCGTCCTTCGCAATGTGCCATAATGGTGACCACACCGCACAAACTCAGCCTACACCATCTCCTGCATAAGACTTGATTCAATTACCCATGGTAATCCTTATATTTTAACAAAGGTGCGTCTACCACAACCTTTTACAAGACAGAAGTTCAGTAGCCAAAAAGAGACAAAAATGTGATAAACTCTAATAACATCTTCAGAAATCTAGTTATACGTGTTTCACTGTATACCTGTGCAGTACTTTCCAATGTCCAATCACTTCCACATTGATCTTCCCTTTTCTTCATTTAGACTTTTTCCCATTTGTCTGCTCAGATTTCTGATCTCACCTGTGTTATTTTCTTCAGTGATGCAATCATTACATTGCCACGCTTCTTTCTATCTTAGCCAATGTAAACAAACACCACTTATTTTTCAGGATGCAGATTCTCCTTTCCTGGGAAATCTTCACCAGAAGGGAGAGCTTTTTGCCAACACGGAAAATCCTGTCCCTATGCCTGGAAATGAGCAGTGGTTGCAGCAGCTGCTGAAAACTCCATGTCCCCTAAGTGCAGTGCAGTTAATTCCTTCAACCAGTGACTTTCTACAAAACAGCAGAAACCACTGACAGACAGGCTTAAATGCAAGTTGACACACTTCATTTATCTACCCCATGAGATATTATCCCAAAGGCAAGGAGGCAGAAGGGAACGAAAACCTAACTGAGAGTCACAGCCAGAGTAAAAGGCCTCACAGAAGGAAAGAAATCTCCCATCAACAGCGTGCAGCGAAGAACACAAGGGAACAAATTGCCCAGCATTTTGTGGTGTTTGTTTTCAGGAGGAGCAATAACACATTCTGGGGTCACCCCCTCTTCATGCTAGCTCTGAAGTTCAAGAGCCAAGTGAGAGCCAGGACTCCTACCATGGATCCTGAAAGATGGCTTGGCCAAAGCAAAAACTATTTTCTTCATTCACAGCACCCACTGAAGCTACAACAGCAATGAAAATGAAGCCACCTGCTTTATGAGAGCTTTTCCTGCTTATGACAGGTGAATAGGATGAAAGCAGGGAAAATGGATTGGAAATGGATATTTTAAAAGGGAGCACGTTTAAGGATTAAACCTATTAAGCCTAGTAAGAAATGTGGGCATCACTCCAATGGTACAGGATTAATCTGCACGCAGAAACAGCAGCTTCCTTCCCCGGCAGTCCAAGGGATGCTCATTTCCTATTCCTCCCACACTCTGGATCACCTTTGGCTTTAATCTCGCAGGTCTGATCATCCACCCATGTAACCTGCCTACTTTTTCCTACTCTCTAAGAAGGATCACGGCAGCCTGGTGATGTTTGCAAAATTCAGCACACCCTGGATGATACCCTCGCATGTGGTGCTTTGACCTGCTAGAAAACCTGTATCGAGCAAGTACCAAACCCCAGCATTTCTATTTTTTTCCCCAGGTCCTTCAAGCAGCGCCTGTCCGGCCAAACCACACGCACGAGTCGCTGTGTTTCAGCACCACGGACCGCAGGGGCCCCGCGCACCAGCCCTGCAGCCAGGTTTTCTCGTTGCTTTGGGATACGAGATACAAAGCTGAAGGCTTTCCAGTGTAGAAATTCTGAAATCTTCCAAGCTAAAGGCAGAAGGGGTATCTGGCAAATCCTGGCCTTGAAAAACCTCCATTCAACCTCACTTACGCAGGATTTTTTGATGTACAAAAGCGGACATTTTTTTCTATCAGCGTTAATCACTTTCTGTAAAGGCAGGGTGAATTGATTCTCTTCATTATCCGAGAGAGCTCTGACAACATTACAAAGCCCCAGAAATGCTTTTTAATGTCAGGTCCCTCTGTGTCACACTTGCTCTCTGCCATAAAGTTCCCCTGTGCACCACACTTACCCTCCGAGATGTGTGATCTTACTGATTCTACACTGAGGACTCTCCCAAATCCTCCAAAGCGGGCAGCTTAAACAGGCTGTTTAACTGTGTGGGGCTTGGAGAGAGCCGGCACCTGAATCTCTGCAGATCCAAGCTTTTGTGCTCATTACCTGGGCTGCTTCACGTTGCAGAAGGTGTAAGCGATATTTTTATTCTAGGGCAGAAAACCTAAAGCCCTAAAACCAAGAAAATAAGCACCCGTAGGCTGTGTAGGCTATGACTTAGCCACCACAGTGCACGGCGCTGCTGCTCCCATCCCGCCCGGAGGGCCGGGGCGGCCGTCGGGGGGACGGGGCCGTCGGGGCGGGCTGGCCCTCGGGGGGACACGGCAGCCGAGGTGACACTGCCGTCGGGGGGTCACAGCCATCGGGGCGGGCCGGCTGTCGGGGTCACGAGGCCGTCGGGGGCACGGGGCCGTCGTGGGGCCGGTGCCGTCGGGGGTGCCGGCGCCGTCGTGTCCCGCCCCGGGGCTCACCTGCAGCAGGCAGCGGCCGGGCGCGGCGTGCTCGGGGAGGCGCCCGCGGTAGACGCGCCGCTCGAAGCGGGGCTCGTTGTCGTTGGCGTCCTCCAGGCGGACGCTGAGCCGGGCGGAGGCGGAGCGGGGCGGGCGGCCGCCGTCGCGGGCCACCACCCGCAGCTCCAGCGCCGCCTGCCGCTCCCGGTCGAGGCGGGCGCGGGTGCTGACGGCGCCGCTCCGCGCGTCGATGCGCAGCAGCGCCAGGGCGGCGGGCGCGCCCTCCAGCGCGTAGCGCACCTCGGCGTTGGGCGAGCCCGGCTCGTCGGCGTCCGAGGCGCTGAGGCGCAGCACGGCCGTGCCGGGGGAGGCGGCCTCCGAGACGGCGGCGCGGTAGTGGGGCTGCGCGAAGGCGGGCGCCTCGTCGTTGAGGTCGGCGACGCGCAGCAGCAGCGGCTGCTCGGCGGAGAGCGGCGGCGCGCCGCCGTCGCGGGCCACCAGGCGCAGCTCGTAGAGGTCGCGGCGCTCCCGGTCGAGCGGGGCCGCCACGCAGAGGAAGAAGACGCCGGCGCCCGCCGGGCGCAGCGAGAAGGCGCCGTCGGCGCCGCGCAGGGCCAGCGCCACGCCGGGCTCGCCGCCCGCCTCGTCGGCGTCCGAGACGGAGACGCGGGCCACGTAGTCGCCCGGCCGCGCCCCCTCGGAGACCCGCGGGCCGCCGCTCTCGGTGAGGAAGAGCAGGCGGATGGCCGGCCGGTTGTCGTTCACGTCCAGCACGGCCACGGAGACGAGCGCGCTGGACACCTCGGGCTGCGCGCCGCCGTCCCGCGCCTCCACCACCAGGCGGTGCAGCGCCCGCGCCTCGCGGTCCAGCGGGCGGCGGAGCCGCAGCACGCCGCTGCGCTCCTCCACGGCGAAGTAGCCGTCGGGGTCGCTCTGCCGGCGGTTGATGGCGTAGCGCACCTCGCCGTTGGCGCCCAGGTCCGGGTCGGTGGCCAGCAGGCGGCACACGGCCGTGCCCGGCGCCGCGTCCTCCCGCAGGCGCGCCCGGTACTCGGCGCGGCTGAAGGCGGGCGCGTTGTCGTTCTCGTCCAGCACCCGCACGGCCACCCGCAGCCGGCCGCGGCGCCGCGGGCTGCCGCCGTCCCACGCCTCCACCACCAGCCGGTGCTCGGCCGCCCGCTCCCGGTCCAGCCGCCGCAGCAGCACCAGGTCCAGCGGCTCCGGCGGCGAGCCCGGCGCCGGGCGCCCGTAGCGCAGCGCGAAGAGCGGCGGCTCGCCGGCCGCCAGCAGCGCGTAGCCCTGCGTGCCGAAGCGGCCGGCGTCGGGGTCGCGGGCGGCGGGCAGGCGGAAGGCGGTGCCGGGGGGGCTCAGCTCCGACACGTCGAGCCGCAGGCGGTCCCTCGGGAAGCGCGGCGGGTGGTCGTTCACGTCGGCCACCGCGATCTCCACCTGCACCACGTCGCCGCGCAGCGTGGCCGCCGCGAAGCTGTAGCGCGCCCGGCGCTCCCGGTCCAGCCGCCGCGCCGTGCGGATGATGCCCGTGTCGGGCTGCACGTGGAAGTCGGCCAGCACCGCCGACTCGCCGCTGCCCTCCGACAGCAGGAAGCCCCCCGGCGGCGCGGAGCCCTCCGGCAGCCCGGCGCGGATGTCGCCCACCAGCGTGTCGGCCGGCAGCCCCTCGTCCACCGCCAGGCTCAGCTTGTAGGCCGGCGCCGCGCCGCCGCCGCCCGCCGCGCACAGCCACAGCCACAGCGGCACCAGCGCCCGCCCCGACGGGGCGGCCGGCGCCGGGGCTCCGCCGCCGCCTCGCCCCCCTCGGCCGCCCCGGCACCTGTCGCCGCCGCCGCCCCGCCGCCGCCCCGCCATGCTCCTCCGCTGCGCCGGCAGGAGAGCCTGCGAGCCTGCAAGGCGCTGCGAGGACGAGCGAGTGCGAGGGGGCGGGCAGGGCGGCTCCCCGCCGCCGCCACCGCCCCGCGCAGCCCCCGCCCCGCCGCCCCCCGGCGCTCGGAGGGCTGGGGGGGCTCGGGCGGGAGCGGAGCGCCCCGGGGAGCCGGGGCACGCGGGGGCACGGGGAGGGATTTAAATCGGACGGAAACCTGCGAGGGTTTGCCGTGTTCGGCCAGGATTTTTCTCGCCTTAATGTTCGCGTCTTCGCTTTCTAGGCTCGCTCTTTATCCCAGCGTTAGGTCAGTAAACAGCGCTCGGCACGGCAGGGGAGCACTTACCAGGAGTAAGCTCTAAGGAGGAAGTTGGGTCGGCTTGAGTGGGACCAGGATTTCCTTCCTTTTTCGCTATTCCTGACTCCCGTATCTGACTGGGAAGAATTAGTGATTCTTCGGTGCCACCGAGAATATACGGCGTCATATAAATGCTAAGTACCAGACATCCATCTTCCCGTGAAAGCTACGTGCGATGCTTCAACAGTTACCTGCAGCCTCCTGCTGCTCCCGCTGCTCCCTTCCCAAACTCCATTTCCCCTTTCTCCTGCCGGCCAGTCGGAGAAAAGCACATTCATCCTAGGGCAGACAAGTGAAATCAGGGCAAAGAAAATAAAGTGGCAGGAGGAGATGCTGCGGGTTAGGTCCCCTGCTATGAAGGAGCATGGGGCACTTGGGAGAGCAGCTCTTTTGCTACTTGCCTCCCTAGGAACTGCTACCCACATCCCACTGCCAGAGCACCAGTTCCCTGAGGAAGGGGCAAAGCCGCTGCAACAGCCCTGAAAGTATCCACGTAGGGCAGGAGAAGGGAAGAGAAGGGTGGCTTTTTCCCACGTTGCTATAACCTAAAAAGTCAACATACCGAGGTAAGAGGGAAAAGCAGTTTTCAAAGTAAGTCTGGAAGTCTGCGAGTGTGTGTGCCTGCATGTGCGGGAGGGGAGAGGCACAGATCGTATCGCTACATCTGACTGGCCTCCCTACGTAGAGAGACAGGGCTGAGCAAAATCTAGATTTTGTCAGATCTTCTTAGGCACAGTGCAAATTCTGAGAAAGTCTCTGTATATTTATATACTGCGATAATTACAAGCATAGAAGCAAGAAGGAAACGCTGAGGCCCTTGCCAGTTCCATTCATATTCATTGAGAAAACACATGGATCCTCCCCAAGTCACAGATGTTCAATATGAAAATGCCTAAATTCCATTGAATCACAGCAAGTTTGGAAAAACTGCCATGTCCCATGCAGCCCATGCAGTCACTAAGAAAACATGTGAATCATGTTCAGTCAGGCGCGTTTACTGAGGAAATAAACAAAACCTGCTGTTGCCAAGCTCAGGCAGTGCCTAAGGAGCAAGGTTCTGTATTCAGACACAGCAAGCATGGAGGCAGCTGGAAAAAAAAAAAAAATAAGACGGACTTAGCTGTCTGAGGTTCTGGCAGTATAGAAATAGATAACCCAGCATCCCTGTGTTTTGTGAGGCCAGGGCACATCATCAGTTTTACATCATGTAAAGTCATGTAAAACCCTGCCCAACTGCAGCATGTTTCCAGAAATGCCGCATCTGTGGGACAGCACAGATGTGCTGCCTACTTTGAGCCCTACCTCGTGAGTGCTCCTCCACCTTCTTTGTCCTTCTGCCTCCTCTGAGCATTTTCTTCCTTTCTCCATTCCTTCTTAAGCTTTTTGTCCCCCTCTCTTTTGCCGTGTTCATGATCTCATTCCCTTTCTTCCACAAATCACAAACAGAAGTTTCTAAATTTTGAGGAGATGCTTGCAGTCTCCTGGATATATTTAGCTACCCCCGCTGTTCCCCATCTTCCCAGTGACATGCTGACCTATGTGTAAAATAGAAGTGGCATCACATCAGGCACAAAGGGAAGCTACCACAGCAACGTTATCCCAAAGGAAGGGTGCAAATTTTCAGTGCACTACCCCGACATCCCAAATGAGTCATTCTTGCAGCAACAACACTTGGCTGCTACTTACATCTTCTACCTAAGCTTATGGTGTAAAGAGCAGACAGAATAGCGTGCTGTGTATTTGTACCCCTACTCATTTTGTTGCACTTAGACATGACCTTGTTTGAAGGCAAGGGATGTTGGCTGGCGCCAAATGCTTTCCTGGAGGTGGCCACCCCTGCCTTTATAGGCAGGTGAAGAGCTCACGCCAACACTTCCAAAGCAGTGACGTTTCCAGCAACCTGGCGTTCCTCCAGGCAGCCCCACGTCGGCACCGCTATGCTGTGCAAGGCAGCGACCTGCGGTGATCCCGGGGCAGCTCCGTGTGCCAGGTCAGCTGTCCTTGTGGCAGGGACCCAGCCTCCAGGAAGAGAGCGAGGAAGGAAGCGGGGCCAATAACTGGATCAGCTGCTCAAATGTAACCGGCCCGTGATTGTAAGTCGATGCTCACCATGGTTTAATGCTCCTTGGGCTAATCGGAAATTCTTCCTCCTTCAAGGAGAATTAAAATGTAGCAAAGCAAAGCTGTGGTACAATACTAGAGCACAAAAGATCACTGAAAGAGATCACGTCGTCACAGCCATGAAGGTCCCTCACTGCTAGACTTACTGGTACCTACACACATCGCCTTGCCTACGCAGCAGCTGTGGCAGCCTCAGATGTGTCCCCAAGACACTCAGGACCCATGGAGCTGAGGTGGTGCTGAAGCAGCACGACTGCTTCCCTTCCTGCAGCAAAGTCAGCCCACAGCAGCCGCTCCAGCCAAACCAGCTGGCTCTGTACTGACAGAGAGCCGGAGCTCTTCAGGTCCTTTCCAGCATGCATTATATGGGAGGTAGCAGCCAGCTGAGGGCAGAGGGTGGCTGAACTGCTCCAGATAGAGCTGAAAAAAAAAAAAAATGGAAAAGTCTTTCCATGAGGTTATTTCCTGTGCTGTCTGAGGACAGTACGGTGTCAGCTGCTTGTTACTGACTTTCAGCAAGTGGGCACCATGCTTGCGTTTCTGCCTACCAGATGGCGTTCCCTGATCCTCTGTGGGTTTGGTTTAAGGACACGAATTGGGTTTAATCAACACTGGAACAACAATTTCCATTAACCCCAGTGCTATTTTTCCTACACTGGATTGCAGAGATCCCATACAAATCACCTTTCTGGCAGAACTGTGGGGTGGGGAAGCACTAATATCTCCAACTATTGCAGCTGGATCTAAGGAAGAATGCCTGTCCACAGCCTTACCGGCTGGGGTCACTTCGAATACTCAGCCTGGGATACATGATGTATGGAGAAAGCGTTAACTTTGCAGATCATCAGGCGTTTCATTATTTATAGCTCCCCAGGCAGGCGTGTATTGATTTCAGCAACACCTCTCTGAAGGAGTGTCAGCTGCACAAAAGATTTGCCAGTGACCAAATGAAGGCTGGTCACAGTGACTGTAATAGAAAGCAATGTACGGGACTGCTTTTCCTACTAACGCAGCACAATGTAGTTAAGAGTGATTTGATTTTATTTCGTTTTCCTGGGAGCCATCCCGTCACTCTTGAGCACAAAGTGTTTTGCTGAACTCCTTTTGCTGCGGAACAGATGCTTGAGCATTCACTAATCAAGAATCACTTCATTGCCAGAATCCGATGGGAAATAGCATACCTGATTTTGCCTTCCAACATAGGAGAGGCTTTCAAGCTGTTTTGAGAGAATGAGGCTACAGGTAGGAAAAGTAGTAGTTGTTTTTTTATTGTTATTATTTTTTCTTTGTAGTTCCAGGTGTGCTGCAGTGCCTTTGCCTCTGTGGAGTGGGTGTTGCTGCTGCCTTCCATGTGCAATCACTTCAGGATTTGTCACTCGGTTATAACCGTCTAAGTAAGATTACCCAGATCGATAACTTCACATTAACTTTATTTCTAGCTCACTTATCTCATGTGCTATCATCCAGGCCTAATCTGTCCCGATGTTGTGTTTCCATCACAGACCTTTGGTAGTCTCTCTGCCATCAATCTCGCCCCGTTTGTACTCCATGCCTTTCCATCTACCAGCCAGAGCACCGCACCACTTGTCAAGTGTACTGCTCCTAGCTGCCTCGCAGCCAGCCGGTAGGTTCACCAAACAGCCTGGGAAATCCAAATTCCTTCTTCTGTCCACATCACGTTAATCCTACTATTGCTGGCAGGATGAAGACCCTTCTTGTCTATGCGTAATACATAACTGATCCTTTTTTTTAATGAAGAAAGTTTCTGAAAAAATCAGTCAAATTATTTATGAAATTAAATATTAACAGAAATAAATGAGATTCTGCTAGATCTGTGTTCATTCAGATTTTGACATTCTATTCACTTATATATATACACATATATACATACGCTCTCTATATAGTTTATAAGCTTAGCCACAGATTTTATTATTCTAGCGATAATATTTATCCAGAAGCAAAAGACCCTATTTTTGATTGCTCTTTACTTCCTTGTGTGGTTTGCAGTATATGTCACACCTAACATATTATAAAATTATTTCTAAAACAGAAACAGGATTTTTTCTCTTGTGTGTTTTCCTGACAAACCAGTGCAGGCTTGAAGCAGCCCCTTTAAGATGGAGAAGGGTTCACCCTTTGGGGCCAGGCGGGAAAACACAAGAGGTTTCAACTGTATGAGTTGCATTTCACGTAGAGTTGTCTTTTGCATCTGCTTACCAACACTGAATCTGGAATTTAGTGGTCTCCCTAAAACTTGGAGATGAACTCCAGGAAGCTTGAGAAGAAATAATCCCAGGTCAGATTTAACACTGTAACCTCCTTTGACCACTGTATTGACTTTTCACAAGTAACACAAAAGCTTTACAACCATATCTGAAGGCGTAAGAAGCCTGCAGAGGCAGGATTGCTCTGACCTAGCTCTTCCCAGATTTCCCTTCAGGGAAGTCATTTAGCCAGCATTAACTGTGGTTAATGTGGCACACAGCACCACTGGTGCCAGCAAGTCAAAATACGGTAGTAGGAAGTTGAAAGTCAGCAGCCTTCAGCCTGCAAACAAGATGCAAACAGTAAGGATGACTGCAACAGGATACTGTGGGATACGATGCATTTTCTGACACTTGCAGTCTTTAAATCAAGATTAGACGTCTAACAGATATGTTCCCTTTCAGTCACAAATTATAGGGCTTTAGGCAGGAATTACCGAGTAAAATGAAGTCAGGCTAAATGATTTGAATGTTCCTTTCTGGCTTTCAAATCTACGAAAATCCCATTTCCCAGGGCAGCTGCCCTCATCACAGAAGAACAGCCCACACAGCGCGCTGGAGGTCTGGAAACCTGCTGCTATCACTTCATCAGAGCAAGTCCCTGCTGGGGACTCGAGCTTGTGGCACTGAGCGGAGAGAGAGTCGGCACAAAGCTGGATCTTAGTATGCTCCAGTCACTGTGCCAGCTGATTCCCTCGCTGTTCAGAACTTAGTAATTATTTAAAATAGCTATAAATCGGAAAGGGGCTTTGCTTTTAAAACTAAAATACACTGTAATCCACGTGTGAATTAAGGCCCCTGGCTATTTTCACACACGCACACGCAAATTAAAAGCAACTAACCAACCAGCAGTTTCTGAGCCTCTGCACTCCTTTTCCAGATGATAATTTCATAAGGAGCTTGAACGCCTGAGTCTTGGCTGCTGCGCTCCGGCTGACACTAGCATAATTACGATTTTGAAAGGTTTGCCTGTTTTCTTAAACCGCCTATTAAAAAGAAGGTGGGTGGGTGTGTCTATAAATACACAGGAACAAAGCAATCCTCATTTTTCCACCGTGCAAGTGCCCTGACCTGCTGATTTTCAGGACACACGGTGTTACGCCGTCCTACGCATCCGTGTGTGGAGGTGACAGCCTGCAGAAGCCGGAGAAGAGCAGATGTTTGTGTTACCTTCTGCAGCAGGTTTGTTTTTGCTGGCAGCTAGAGGTAAACTGCTGGTTAGCTAATTCTGTTGATTTCATTTTGGTAAGTGGTGGAGGAACACCTCACGGTTTTTGAGTAGGCACCCATTTTTACTATGTGTGAAAACACATTCGTGTAAATCCTAATTAATGGATCCTGTTTGCTTGAAAGTAAGCCAAGACCGAATGCTGGAGATGAAGTTGATTGCCTGTTTTAATTTAAGGCTTAGAAGCAGAATCTATAAGCAGTTTCCTGCCAGCTTCCTCCAGCCGCTTCATGTCTATAGGGGGAAATCTTATTTTTATGATGCTCTCACTGACTTATTCAAGGTCTTCATCCTTTTTTACAGAGTTTGTCTTTACAGAATCTTTATAGGGCTGAAAAGGTTCATTATCACCACTCCACACAGGGGAGCACATGCAGATGTTGAATTACTTGTCCGCAGGGCACATGTGCGTCGTGCAATGGACAAAGTGCCCTGAAGAAATGCTGACCCTGCTTTTCAGCAGGTGATGCCACAGGAGCACTCTCAGGGTGCTGAGCCTGAAATAACAGGCCAAAGGGGCAGGTTAAATGCCAGACAAGCCCAAATATCCCCTCATCACGGCTTCTAGGGACAAACTAGTGCCTGTGCACAGCACATGCACTGGGACGAGAAGCTCTCTGCCACGTACTAGCTCAGATCCCAAGGTCATGCCTCAGGCCTTGTTTTTCGCTGCTTGCTTTTTACAGCCTGTTCTAGCAGTATTTGACCACTGCTCCCCCCTCCCCCCCAATACTTTTTTTTTTCCTGGTGTGCTTAAGAATAAAATAATGTAGGCATTTACCAATTTCAGCTATGTGTCTTCTGCTCTGGTAGCTGGAATGTCAACTATCAGATGCTATAATAATCGGAATACTTGAGATCACAGAGCTGCAGCAGTAACTTTAAAGTTTCAAAATGTGAAGATTGCAGACTCACTAAAAACAGATGTTCTTCCCTGACAAGAAATTGTCAATGTAATGTCTTCTTTAATGCCTTTTCTTTGCTTCCAGTTATATATGAGAATATTCACCTCCTTGACTTTATATCCTGTAACTGTTTAAGGGTTGTAACACTTGCATATATCATTCGGCAGTAGGTACAGAAACCAGTGCTTGTATTTCAGACTGAATTCAACCAGAAAGAATAGAAAGGAGAAGCTTTCAAGCCTTCAAGCAAGGCTCTATGATAAACTTTATAATTTTAAGTGTATATTTATAGGAAAAAGGAAGACTGCTAGACGTGTCCAAAAGGAAAACATTTCTTCTAAACCCATATACATACATGCCCTAACATGTGGCTACAGTAAAACGAAAATGTAGGAAGACTAAACTGATATAGCTAATTTTAGGCAAGGACTGTCTGTATGCCTAGCTCACTGTTTCAGTCACCCTTGCCATTTGTTCATGCCTGACTTGGGTGCATCGCTTCCAAATTCCAGTGTCAAAGGCTCCACGGCTGCTTCTTTCAAAATAACACAAGACACACCACTTCGCTGAATGGTGCTGGACAATGCTACTGGGCAAATGAAACCAGATTCCTAAATCTGCTTGTCTACGTAGGTGCCTGGGGTCGTGCTGCTGGGGAAGTCCCTTCCCAACACCAGGGTCCCCCTGACCCAGTCACACTCTAAAACCCGGTGCCAGTGCTTTGGGGATTAGAAGAGTGCACCTATTTTTAAATACATTTTTTCCTAACAAGCTACTATCCTTTTTTAGTACATTGAGAAGAATTACTAATATGATTTTTAGGCTTTGTCAGTAATACAGATAGGAAATTCTTAAGAGGAATTGTAAAATGTGCAGCATGGCACTTACTGGACTGCAAAGTCGGGATGCTGAGAAATCCAGCACTTTGCTGACTTTGGGCCACGCTCAGGGCATCCTTTTCCTTTCAGAAGAAATGAAGAAAGACTGGGGGTCCATGCACCTCCACTGTCCCATCCTGCTTCTGCCTGCTGCATCCCCACCCCTGCCCACTACATCTCTGCACCCACCCACCACAGCCCTTCCCCATCTGAAATGGGAGTGCAAAGGCAAATAGTTACATGGGACAAAATTACGTTGTCTCCTTGCTAAGATCTGGATGTTTCCATCTCTGGCTCTGTCATCAGTTTATCGCCGAGGGAGGTGGAGGTGACTGTTGGGCTGTGGCACCCGCCGGGGACTGTTGCAGTGCTTCCAGGTCTGGGAGCAGCTCACAGCTTCCTTGCTGATGCTAAAGAAAACAACACAAGTGGAAGTGCTCCTGTGAGGCTCGCTATAGGGTCTCTCCTAGGCTCAAATCTCAGTTTACACCCATAGAAAAAACCATATTGCCAGCATGAGCTCATGACACAGTGATCTCTCTCTGAACGCTCATTTTGGCTGATGTGCTTGGAACAGCCTGTATTTTCTCTGCAGCTCAGTCGTGCGATATTTCACCTCGCTCTTCATCAAGAACCAGGAGGGGTCCATATTGCACGGGAATGAAAAAAGTAACAGCGGTTTTAATTTAACGTGCATTTCTTTTATGAGAAGGTCTTTTAAATGATAGCCACAATTTTTATTTTCATACACAACGAAATCCTTCAACTAATACATTCCCTGTAAGGGGAAGAGTTCAGGTCTGTATTTTCTTTTCTTTTCTCTCCCTGTCATAAAATAGCTGCTTTCGGTTGTTGACACAGGCTGTCAGGATTTTGTTGCACTAAACAGACTGTTGGCAGCGAGTAGGAAGGTAAAATGAATTAATCTACACAGAAATAACAGGTTGTACTTAAAAAAGCGGCCTTGGTTTGCGGGTTCTACTGCTCTCTGCAGATGTGAATGAATTAGGCTTTACGGCAATCCTGTCCGACTGGTAAGCAGAGCTTGCATGTTTCCTTTCCAAGCACAGAAGGCACCTGACTTGTCTGAGGTCAGAGGGAATGCACCTGATCCAAAACCTGCTGAGATCAATAAAAGGATTTCCTGTGACTTCAAAGCATTTTGAGCTGAGATCTCAACTAGTGACAGGAATAGAAAATAATGCATGACCCTCAAATCTCTCTTCTAATTGCTATTTTAGGCTACTTCCCTTCCTTCTGTTTTAGAGCAGACTGTAACCAGAACATCAGCCAAACCATGGTAATTTATTATAAGACAATATGATATAAGAGAGCTTGTGTTAACATTTTCCAGAAAAAAAGTCATATTGTAAGGACAAATAATAGTACTTTGTGGCCAAGATAATCTTTAAAGGAAATCAGAATGAGCTGAAGTATTCCCATGGGCTTCTTCAACTGAGCACTACAGTGCTTATCTGAAATGCTTTATTTACTGCAACAATTTTGTGTCCTTATTGCCTGGCAGATTAACTGCCTGACAAAGCTATAGCAGAAGTATCAATTAGAAGCTAGGAATCAGCAGCGTGCTGGGGAAATATAAAATCTGGACCACTCAGAATTGCACATTGTTAGTCCATGAAACAGATGCAAGTCTCTTGCAGTGACCAATTTAATTTTCTTATTCATTTAGAATATGTCCATTTTATTATGCAAATAACAGCCATGTAGTCAGAATTGTTGGATAGCCTTGGAAATATAGACAGCTCTCAATTACCCAGAAATCAATTTCCCCGACTGCAAGTCACTCATACCACAGGTATGGAAGACACCCAAGTTGCTCTGAAAAACTGAGCTTATTTACTTGACTCGATGATCTTGAGGTCTCTTCCAACCTAGAAATCTGTGATACTGTGTGATACTGTGTGATACTTGCACACAAAACAACCCAAAGAGCTCTACTGCTTCCACCCCTGAGGTGGGCAATGTTAATTTGTCAGCAAAGGCTTGGGATTTCGGCACTCTGCAGTCAACAGTGTCAACAGTGCTTTTCTCCTCTCAGTTTCTCATACTCTAATTTACACAGGCTTTATATTAGTTATGATTTTATTTTCTCTGGGTGGCCACTTCTTACTCCACTGAATATTTAAACTGACTCTAGTTACGCTATTAGAGGGCTCCCCCAGTTACCTGCTAACTAACTACAGTCTTGCAAGAGAAAGTAGCATGACATTAGTTTCATCCTCTTTCTCTGCTTGCCTAAGCTCCAAACCACTTCTTACTCACCCACCACAAGGCATTCTGACCAAGAGGAGAAAGTGAGTTTCCAAATCAAAGATCTTGAACAGAAAATGGCTCTCCAGCTACCTCTTATTCCCTCTCACATTAGCAGCCCTGCAGGCCAAGGGCCAGCACTAACCATGGCCTGGGCCAAGAAAGGACAAGCTCACTCAGCTTGCTGGAACTTCTCCGGCCAAAACTAACATGTTCAAATCAAGATGAGAGGTAGCCAAAGCCAAAGCCGACTGCGGAGCACAGGCACTACATGCTCACAGAGGGATAAGCCAGCCCCTAATCTCCATGGGTATCAGTTTCCCCTCAGATGGAAGATGCATCTTCATAAGGAACATGTTGAACAAACCTGCTGCTGGGCAGATGAAGTCTTGGATAAAGAACAAAAAGACCCATCCCCAGAAGGATTCATCATAATCTCCTGGCCAGGCAACGTACAGAAATCCCCCTGCCCCCCGAAGCCCCCCCCCAAAAGTTGTCCTGGCTACTAATGCTGTCCTAAGTGTTTGGAAATCCAGCCAGAATGGGACTGGAAATCCAACCTTGCCTTTGGAACATAGACTTGGAACAATCTGAAATAGACACACTCGAAGGGCAAGTTATTCTCTTCATTTTCTGCTCAGTCCCCATCCAGACAACATCGCCTCAGCCCCATTCAGATCCAGTTTCAAGCATTTTCTTCCCATCTGTGCTCCTTTCTCAACTAACCTCTGTGTAATGCTGCGGTTGATAGATTATACAAAAGAGTAATACAAGACAAAGTATGTATCATTAATGTAGTAAAGGCTCTCCAATCCATATCTTTTCCAAGAACCCCAATATACGAAGCAACAAAGATTGCTCCCCCCTAGGTAGAGAAGAAAAATCTTTATATATTCTCTACAGGGATTGTTTTAGTTCATTCATGAATTATCATAACATATAAGAACATATGTAAAAGATATTGGGTGAAAAGCTGGCCTGCCTGAAGTCAATGGCAGGTCTCCCATTTACTCTAATGGGACAGGAATCCATCCCCTTAGTTCCAAAACAAACCTTTTCCACCTAAGTGTCTTTGGATATGCACAGTGCATATTAGACAGATGCTCTGTATTTGCTCAACAGCTAAAGAGAGTCACTCCTTTCCCCCAAAACATTGTCTTCTCTCCCCACCAGAAAGTAGATTTGGAATAGCTTCTTCAGAAAATGATATCAAATTGTTGGGGCTTGTGCTGCATAATCTGGGTTTGGCATAATCAAGTGCGCTCACTGGCTGCTATCCCTATGGTTAATAGTGTGTAACAGCACGGTTTGGGACCTGTCCTTTGCTTTTCAACCCATACGTGTCTCCGTGTCCAATTTCAAACACAGTAAATTGTGGAACAAGGAATAAACTGTAAAACAGAGAGGTTAAGGAAAGGGAACCGTATTGGAATTCCTCTCAACAAGTACAATGGCAAACCTAGATCTAAAGCAGTCATTTGAGGTGGGGAGTTTTTACATACCTCAGTTCAGATTGTCATTTCCTATCATTTGACATCTCTGTCATTAAGACCAAGTGATTGGGCTAATACCTCACTCTATGGGTTTATATTTATTAATTTATTTTGAGAGAAAGGTGAGGGCAGGAAATGCAAAAGTGGTTCAAGCAGATGTTTAGGCGGAACAAATATTGATCCCCCAGTTTGTCATTTTCTGAGCTGGGGAAGGATGTGAATGAAAACAGCAGTACATTAGTGCTGGTAGAGCATTTTAAAAGGAATGAAAACATCCCACCCCAGTACTCCCAGCTTGCCCTTTTCTGTCCGCCTCACCTAAATTAATAATAACTGATTGTAACTGAATATACTTTGAAAAATGAAACCACTCAGTATGGTAGAGATCAACTCTCCCCTGTTATTTCTATTACTAGAGCAACTTCAAGGCACAACTATAGCTACAGAATTTGCTGCGAAGAGCTTATGACCAAAACACTGGCAGAGGAAAGACGTTTTAGAAAATGAAGCCATGAGGACAATGTAACTTTTTAATTTCCCCACAGGTGTATGTCAGACTGGATTTATTGACCTTTGGGCCATGAGGCAAGACTTATCTTTTGGCTTAAATCTTTGCAAAGGGGAAGAAAGGAAAAATGTACAGTCTTGATAGAGGAAACTTTACAGTATGAAATTTGGAAGGCTTAATCCTATGGTCCTACTTCTGTAGTGGGTTTATAGGACTCAAAGAGCACATGAAAAATCTCGCTTCAGAGTTATTTCTCAATACTCACTCTCTTGTGCACTCCGATATTTTTTTTTTAAACTTCCTTCTGTTAAAGGAGCAAAACCCCAGAACCTATGTGCAAAATTTAAAGATACATTGAAAGTAAGTAAGGCACCCAGCTGAGGGGAATATTAAAAAATGATAACACCGTTTCTTAATGACACCTCGCTCTTCCCATTTCTCATCCTCCTGGCCTCCAGGTACCTCCAGATCCTGCTCCCAGCACACAGGACGCTCCTGAGAGGACACAGAGCAAACTTGTGTTTACAATGGCAGAAAACCACCTCTTCCTCACAGCTTCTGTGTGTAGCACAATGCATATGAAAATATTAAACACGGTGTGCGGGTGAGAAACATCGGCTCACAGAAAAGGAAGGAGGGAAAGAAAAATGAAGCAAAATGAATGAAAAGAAAAACATGAGGCAGAAAGAGCAAATTATCTTCCAATGATTTATCAGACCATTGAAGAAGTGTCAATGTTAATGTTAAATCTTTCATTAAAATGCAATATTTAAGGATAATATGAAAGAAACCCATCGTATTAAAAGAGGCAACTAATGGAAAACAAATGCACGGCTCCAATGAGTCAGATATGGATAAAATGCCAGTGAAGAGATTTTATCAGAGCAAAGATGACTTCAGAGTAGAGCACATAGAAGCAGCACTTCTCCTCCTCCCTCTGTGGGATGCAACAACAAGGTCGCCACACACTCACACCACAACTCACCCCCTTGCTGCCTTGATGCTTGATTTAAAATGAGAAAAAAAAAAAAATAGTGAAATAAGAGCTGCAAACTTAGCTTCCCATAATTTATTTCCACAAGAATGTGCATTTGCTTTATTTTTCTAGCTTAATCTCTATCATGCAAAGCTGATAGTTAAGTTGTGGACCATGCTAGGTTTGGCATAAAAGCCTCGCATTTTTTAATGAAAAGGGAGATTGGCTGGGCTACTGCAGACATCAGCCTCCCCGAGTTGCGTCTCAGGGTTTCACTGAAGCCAAAACCTCACCTCCTGAGAAGCCAAAGGCTCCAGGATTTCAGTCCTGGAGTCCAGAAAAGAACCAGTTCCAGAAGAAGTGGTGCCAGCCTGACCTGGTGCTCCTCAGCAGCACCCTAAGAATTTGTTGGCCACCACCTGCCACCCCCCGGGGCCTGATGGAGCTCTGCCACAAGCCAGCCTGCCCCAACACAGCTTGGTGGGGCAGGACCAAGCAGTGGCCTGGCTGGATCTGGCCCGCACTACGTTTGTAGTAGGCAGTGAGAAAGCCAGCTACAGTTTATATTCAACTGTAGAGTTTCTTTTTCCCAAGCTGACTTGATCTCAGCAAGCGAATTCAGAAACCTAGAGGCGTGAACCAGCGATGCTGTCCAGTCCCACTTCAAAGACAAAAAATCTGCATGAAATTCCCTGAACAAAAGCATGTGAAAATGCATCTTGGGACCCAGTGCTTATTGTGGCAAGTGATACATCACAAACATGCTTATCATTATGACGATCTCAGGTGGGAGAAACAACAAATTTGTCAGCAAAGCACTTTTTAAGTTCATGTTTCTACAAAGTCTACAGTGAATTTTAGAAGGTGTGACCCTAGGAACACAGCTCCAGTGGCTCCTGCAGGTGATCCCTTTCTCACCTCTAACCACCAAAGAAGAAAAGGAAAATCAGAGTATGTCTGCTTTATATCCACTCACCAACAAAAAAAGAAACTAATACTTTTTAATCTTTTTCCAGGTAAAGTCTCAGGGACATTGCTTTTATCCTCGCTTGCTTAGTACTAATTTTGCTCTCCTTCCGTTGAGGAAGAAAAGTGGCTTTACATGAACTGCATGTGAGAATGTGCAGGAAAGCCTTTCAACAAAAACCATGAAAAAAAAGATGAAAGAGGATGAGGTTTCCTGTTCTTGGCAAAATATATTGTCCGTACTGGAACATTTCTAAATTCCACTGCATATTACTTAGGCCCTGTCTACACCAGCGAAATGCACCACATTAAAAAATGTGCAAACTGACATGCCTTAAACTAGGACAGTGTGAAAACACAGCATTACCCTGAGGTATTAACGACAACAGCTGTGTTATTTTAAAAATGTGTTGGCTCCTCCTGGTTAATTGTAAAGTGTCCCCTACATACAATCATCGTCAGCTTTGTTTTTCAGACATAACTTGCCTGATATAACTTTTCTGATATAACTTACCTTCAGATATAACTATACTGATACCAGTTGTCATCGTAGATGATTCAAATGAACTGCCTCAGCTTAAACGAGGTGTAAGGTATACATTTACAGGACATCACATGGCCATTTATGCCCTGAACAATCATTTTCTGTTCCCCTGCCCACCCCCCTCATCTTCCCGTTCTGTTTTCTCTTTGAACAGAATGAAGATGGAGATGGACATACAATGTTCAGAAGAGTAGAAAATCCTATTTCCTAATTGTGACTGTTAATTAGAGTAGCTTCCTCTCCATGTTTTTATTTGTTTTTGTTTTAATGGTAGGAGAGACCACATTATTGCAAGCCTTACACATCCTGGGATATTCGCAAGGCTGTAATTTTGATACAGTTTACAAGTTCTGTCCAATTTTATGACCTGTATTACCTGAAATACTAGATCTTTTTACTACAGTATATGTAGCAAATGTTGTAGTAAATGTTTATGGGGTTTAAGAAATTAAGAATAAATAGTAAAGAGTGCTGTATGAAAAACCTTTCCATCACATGGAGGACAGCCTGTCACTAACAGATAGCATTTGACATTCTTCGACCACATCTTCCCTGCCTTGACCACACCAATTCAAAGCATTTGCCAGGACTTGTTCTGGGTCAGTCTCAACTTATCCTAGAGTAAGATGAGGCCAATAAACTTGCTGAGCATGATGCTGAGCAGAGCAGGAGATAAAGAGAAAAAAAAAAAAAAAAAAAAAAACGCAGACATCTTCCTAACTTTGCTGTAGGTTTCGTTGGTCTCTCATTAGTCTTAGCCTTTACCACTTGTCTTTATTCTCCCTGGAACATGAAAATAGTCGTCGCATTTTGCTGGGACTGTGGGGTATTGCTAGAAACCACCAGAGCGTATTATACACGCTGTGCTGTACCACGAGAATGATCACTCAAGAAAAACCAAGTGGGGCAACAAGATGAAGGGAGAACCATCAGCTGTCAACATCAGACTGCATGTCAAGAGAGAAAGTAAGATTTTACCCAGTCAGCCTATTCCCTTCTCCAAGAACAATCTCTCACCTTGAAATGCTTCCACCACATAGTTCAGTCACCGTGTTTGATGAAGTGATGGGGACCTGGAAGAGCAATCCATAGCACGGCACACACTTCTAGACAACATGAAGCTCTCCAGCACAGCTGAGGACATTGCCGGTTCCACAGGGCTGCTGCTGATGGAAGAAGAGCAGGACAAGTTTGGGGGAAAAAGGAAGAAAAGAAAGGAATTATCGGTCTGGAGATGTGGGCTAGAGATAGCTTCCAATTTCTTAGCAATGTTTTCCCCATTAGAAGTTATTGTTGCCTAAAAAGGTCAAGGAGAAATTAAAAACCTCTGAGAGAGAGAATACTACTATAAAAAATGCACTGCCATAGACCACAGGGCTATGTTACTGGAAAGCATACGGACATATTCTTCAGTGGGTGAAAGTTTGAAATACACCATGCTATTTTAAGCATGGCCATCCTATATTAATGTCTGGAGAAAAACTGCATCGTTGACCTGGCTACTGCGTGTACCAACAACACTATGAAACTGGAGAACAGCAGGAGTGCAGTTTTCTACCCTATTGCATATTTAAAAGCCTTTTACAACTTCACCTACAAATTAACGAAGTGGGCTTACTTAGGAAGAGCCATACACTTGATTTTACTACATTTATTTTAATTAGCAGCAAGCCTTTTAAATATATAATTTAATTCATCTACTACAGTGAGTATGCTTCACTAGTTACTTCTGAATTTCCTGTTATACGTTGATTTAGAGCAGCACGGAATAATAAAACTGGGATTTTCGGTTCCAAAATAGAACAAAGTCATTAGCAGAATTGATCAATTCTGGTAGATTTGCATTGCCAAACTGTCTTTGAGAGAAACGTGTTCGTTACCATGTTGCATGGGAAGAAAAGAAATGGAATGAACAGGAAAGAATTAATAATACTTACAGGACATGAAATTTGACTCTTCTGGCAGCTGAAGCCACACTCAAATTTTTGTATGGAATTTTTCTGTTCATACTCTATATTACTACTTTATCAAGAGCAGATCTCCAGTTGTCAATGCAGGAAGCTTGCTTGTCGAGGGGATTTGCTTGGAAATGGTTGTCATGTTAAGATTCGTGGTATCTTTTCCTAGTGGAAAAAAATGCTGTTGGATATGGCACAAAAGTTTTCCTGATTGCACTAGCTACACCCTTATTTATCACATGATAGTCTCCCAACAGCAATACATCCTGTCAGCATGATGCTCCACAGCTATGAACTCGTGCTGTTCTCCAGCTCCACCATCCGCCTGTCAGAAAGAAGCTAACCCACTGTCCTAAGGTAATCCACGCGTTCAATCAACTCTAAAATCAGCCTCACTTTATCTTTTTAAGCTATTCGCAATGCAAACCTTGGCTTCACTCTTCAAGCTTTACTCTTAAGCCTTGTTTAGAATTGTACGTGCGAGTGCTTCCTCTGCGAAATCCCACTCCAGCAGCAGCAATCTCCAGCCTCCTAACTCTGTGTTGCTTTGAGACTCTTCACATGCAGCAGAACTTTCTCAAGTAGCCTGCTCTCAGCTATTTCCTTTCAGATGTCATAATTCTGGTCTCTCCTCATTTTAGCTTTTCCTTGTCCTTTCTATTTTCCTGAGAGATCTCAGTTAATTACAACTATTTCTTGTTTGGTCCCCAGGAAGTCCTTCTGTATCCTAGGTATAGCCCTTGCTGTTCATACTTCATACTGATGCTGGATTGACTCTCTTTTGCACTCAAGTGTTTAACGCTTCACTTCTACTCTTAGCTATTGGGGAGAGGAAAAAAGAAAAAAAAAGAAAGGAAAAAAACGCTTGCAGCAGCCCAAAGCCCAAGAGCTGTTACTGTAACAGAAAAAAATGAAGGTGAGGTCTTTGCAAACATGCATGCAGTCCCTGAAAATAAAGCAGAGAGGCAGCAAGGAAATGGTGGAAGATACAATACGTCTCACACTGAAAACAAGAGTAATTAGGGTGTGGTGGTAGTTCCTTTATTTGTTT
Source organism: Anser anser (assembly GCF_964211835.1). Taxonomy (NCBI): domain Eukaryota; kingdom Metazoa; phylum Chordata; class Aves; order Anseriformes; family Anatidae; genus Anser; species Anser anser. The sequence continues at coordinate 32,584,867 of NC_139724.1, read as the reverse complement.
GGAAAAAAAATAAAACATACAAGGTAGTTTTACCATCAGTGCAAACATACAATTTCTTCCTTTTAACTATACTTACCGTTGATTTTGATCTTTGTTACCCAGATCCTTTGTCTGAATTATTGTTTGTACTGTTGAGGTCTGATCTGTAGGCAAGAGCCCCAATTAATCCATGCATTAGATACACATATGGGGCTTGCATACTTGTGATATTAAAAATGAAAATGCTAAAGAAGAATTAACTTCCTTCACCTGCACGTAACCTTTTAACATGTTGCTGCTGCTTTCAAGTCACAAAGCTGATTGATATTAGTTTCACTACAAGCACTAGTGAGTGAACAGTAATACTGATTGGTTTATCCTGCATATCCCTCAATTTTATTTATTTTTTTAAAGATTCCCAAGTATTCATCCTGGATTGGGGGGGGGGGGGTGAAGTCTGCATCTAGAAACTCCACAGTTACCATCTAAAACAAAGCTTAGTTTTTCATACACCTTTTTAAATATCTGAGTGCTGCTTTACAGCAATTGCTAGAATACATGCTAAAGAGAAAACCTTCTTGGATAGATTGTGTCATTTTTCTCAAAAACATACCACATTTCCAACATCAAAACTTAGAAGGCTTATGCTGATATTTTTCAAGTTTGACATAGGGCAGATGAAGTTACAACACTGAAGAATAACTCCTGAGAAGCTTATTTTGATTTCCTTTCCTAAGATAAAAAGTATACGAAAAATGCATGTAGGAGCATTCATAGAGGCAAATATATTTGAATAGGCCTACAGTCGGAGTTTACTTACAAAAGCTTACTGCATATAGCAATGAGAAATGCAGAGTTCCCTTTGTGCATCAAAATTCTTGGAAGGCACATCTTTAGACAGATGGCAAAAAAATTGGATGGAAAATGGATTCCCATTTTTAGCCAGCTTCTGACCTTGTCAGCACAGAACTAAAATTCATGAGGCTTCAAGACGCAAAAGCCAGAAAGCTGATTCGTAACTGCTACTGTTAAGGAAGCATCAGATGGAGTCACTCAAAGTGACAAGCTCCATCTCAAAGGCCACCAAGGAGCTCGGTAGTTTCCTGCCTGCCAAGTTTTGAAACAACAGGCAAGAACAAGTCAAAAAGCTTCTCTGCCTCTTCATGCAGCCTTCAAACTCATTTCTCCTAAAGACTTGTTTGCTTTCAAAAGAATGAAGCCATTCACTAACTGTATGTTCTGTTTAAGGAACATTTTCCATAAAAAGTCATATTTACAGTAGTTTCAAGTCCTGCTAATCTAGTGTTAAATTTTACAGAACAAAACCGACTCTCATCAGCTGATCAGATTCACTAGCATTCATTAATTTCCAAAACCCTCACCATTTTCTTCGGTGCAGTAATAAAAATTTAGAAATCTAATCTAAAAAAATAAAATTAAATGCATCTTGCACACGAATGTGTGCCGTGTGTGAATACTTACATATACAACTTGCCAGATTGATAGCTTTTGCAACTCAGTGAAGAATAAAACACCCCACTGAGAGAAATAATCTTCAAAAAAAGAAAACTCCCACTGATTTGAGAACAAATGTTCAGTTTTGTGCCATGGATATTCTTTTAATTTGCTTTCAGTAATACATACCAGAACTTTCACTCTAAACTTTTTTCCACACCCTTAGCTCCCGTCCAGAACCTGTTTTAAACCTCATTCTTGCGATTTTTTATTTTTTTTAAATACATTAGAGAAAATTATTAAGAATTCTGTATTTGTTTTGCTAATTCCTTTCACACAGATACGAAGTTGTACATAAAATATGAGCCAGGACTTACTTCCCCCATGACAGCTGAACTGCAGAAATAAATTTGTTATTGTTACATGAGAAACAGTCGTGATTTTTAATCCTAAATTACTTTAGTTTTCAATATGCGCTTAGTTGATTGTTGTTCTTAATGCAGAACCCAAAGTGGAAAAAAAAATGACATGAAATCATATTGTATAGAAGGTTTTATTGATGGCTAAATTGCTGTCATTTAAAATTAGGCAAAGTACTTTAATTCTTATCTAACAGGACCAAAAAGGAACTGGCTATTAAAGATTTACTTCTGTAAGCCTTTAGGTTGTCAAATACATGTTGTTCTGCACAACTTCTGTGCTGCCGGCAAATGACTGCATTCCAGCTGCATAGCTTACATTATATGCTTCAGCACACAGCAAACAACAATCTTAGAATTTATCACTTTTACCTGTTACATTTTTAATTATGTTACAATCAAAAACCATTTTCTTCTCTGCAGTTATGTACAGTATAAAACAAAACCCAAGGTTTGTGGTACAAATGTGTATGATTTGATCATATACAGAAGACAACAGATTTTCTGAAATAAGTGACAATTATTTTCTGCGAATGAGACTCCAGGTCAAGATCACTTTAACTGACATTGCAGCATGACACTTTCCAGAAGCATGAAAACTATATTCAGTGATGCAAATCTTCCCATTTTGCTTCATTTTATGACTTACGTGGACAAGTCTTATCTGTGTATCCTACACAACCAGATGTGTGTGCATCAGCTCACTATCTAGGCTTGCTTTGCACTAGAGAAGCACTTAAATGAATTTTCGTTGTTTAAATGAATCTTGATGTCTGAAATATTTACAGAAGTACATAGGACAATATTCACATTACTGTCAAGTGGAAGAAAAAAACTACAGGGAAGGAAATGAACATGCAAATCAAATGTTAAAGAATACACACAAAAAAAAGTCACACTGAAAACTGGGACAGCATATTACAGAGCCAAAAAGGAAAAGTGTAATTCCAAACAACAGTGACAAAGCCTTTCATTTGCAAATCAAATCTTTACCCACAGCAACACACAGAATGCCCTGGCAACCACTGCCCCCGTGCTAGTGGATTCCTGCAAGACTCCAGGGAAGAAATGCAGGTTCTGCAGGTGACTTTCTGATCTCTCCTCAAAATGCTAAGCAATGGAATAAAAGCAGTTTTTAAAGGAAGATGCCAATATAGAAAAGATTTGCAAAACCTGGGAGCCAAAACTTGATTTCCCCTTTCTGATTCCAAATTATCAAGAGACACTTCTATTAAAAAGAAAATTACAACAACAAAAAAACACACCCTTTTCCAGTTTATTCTTCTCCATACTGGTTTCCTGTTAAAATTCAACTGTGAGCATGAGAATTCCGTACAACACCAGAACCTCACAGATTTCTGGAACAAAGCATTAACAGCAGGTATAAATCATAGGCTGTATTTTCCCCATTACATCAGTTAAAATGAAAACAGCTGTAATAAAGATTAGCAACCAAATAAAAGGTGTTTAATCCAACCTATAAATATCCTCTATAAGATTTTTTTTAAAAAAGAATAACTGGTTTATTTTTCTCCAGGCTCTAGGACAGCAAGAAAACTAACACTGTAAGAGTGAGAAACTGCAGGCTAGGCAGATACACAGAGAAGCAGATTAAAAAGGGACTGCATATGTTACTGTAGTCTACCTTCCCCTTCCCTCCTCCCCCTGAAACACCGCTTTTAAACTTCAAAAGAAAAGAACATTAAAAAAACTAAATATTTTTAAGTTAACTCAAATTATTCTAGTTTTTTTTAGTTTAAAGTGAATGCTTGTTTTTGATCCGTATTTCATGTGGTTGGTTTTTTTTTTTTTTGCTTTTGTATTTTTCATAATTGTAAGAACATCACCATTCCCATCTTTTCCTATTTTGTCCTCAAACAGCAGTCTGGAAAACAAAGTTCAGTATGTGTTGAAGGGCAACAGCAAAGTTAGCAAAGTGTATAAAACTTGCTATTTTGTGATGATGCTTCAGTCAATAGCTGTCAACCAAACTTCAGTTACTCATGCAGCATGGACTGCCTTAAAATGACATTGTCAAACATTTAAGTTATAAATACAGTATTTGGAGGATGTACACAAGATTTCCCATGCATCACAAAAGAGATAAGTCTTGTAATATAAATGACACTTAGTTTTACTAGTTTTTTGTAAGTTATATTGCCAGTATCTCAAACAGAGGGCTCCAGGCACTTTTCAACAAACTGTCACTTCCCTAACATAAATCCCAGATTTGAAAGAAGTCAGACTGGCATAAATTAGAAGTGGTTACTGTGAACAGTTTACTACAAGGCTGCCGCCACAGAACAATTCTCAGTATCTACCCTGCATGAAGCTCACCACTGCAGCTATTGAAAACGTTAGCAGAATTGCTGGCAACTGAATGGCTCAATGACTTAACACTTTTCTCCTCTGCTAAGAGAAAAGTGCTTTAGAACACCAGCACTGGCACCACCGATAAACTGTACCAAGGAGGCTTACGTATTTACTGCTTGTTACATGACTGTTTGTAAACACAATGACATATCTGACCTTTGTATTAATCATATTTCAGTATATATTTTTTAATCCTTTGTAAGATTTTGGGGAGACAGCAATAAATAAAATTAAGGCTGGAATGACTTAAGAGCTTTTCCTCAGACCTGTTTTAGAAGTTCCCTGTAATCTAATGTCATACATGCTTTGGATAACTGAAAAAAGCAACAGACAGGTGATTTGAAGAAAGTCAATTGGTCCTAATCCGCTGCTGACTAAACAACATAATTTGACAGTAGCCATTGCTATATAAAGGTCCACTCCAAAATGAAAGTAATGAAGATGTGGAGTTGCATGTCAAAGCTTTCCTCGAGAAAGAACACTATGAAAATCCATTTCATTCAATAACACAGCCACTGAGCATTGCCAGCGTGGCTTACTAAGCAAGCCACATTGGTATTTTATCATCCCAATTCTTTCTTGGTATTCTTCTGTAATTTAGTATATATACTGTTCCATTACAGTATTTCAGCATATACTAAGCATATATACAGTAAACAACACTGATGTAAAATCTAAAAACGTCACTCAAGAAGTCTCCAGTAGATGGCCTCTATGGATAAATTTACAATTAACTTCTGTAGTGAAGCAAAGGGCTTTCAAAAAACCTGGCTCACCAAAACATTTAGACTTATGCTCAGTAGATACATATAAAAAAGTAACCACCTACACATTTATCCTTTTCATGAACTATACATGCGCCACAAAGAAAAAATTAACAGCTGCAACTGGTTTGTTGGGTTCACACCAAAAAAAAAAGACAAAGAAAGAAGAATAAAATTTATTACAAAACATGTTGAAAAAGCAATGACTTGCCGACTTCCTGCTCTGCTGCTGTAGGCAGAACATAATGTGACTGAATGCTCTCCGGAAAACCAAAACAAAATTATAGCACAAGTACGTTGCTGTATTAAAATCGTTTTCTCTTGATAATTTCTGGTTTCCAGCTGACAGGATGAGTTTCCTCAGTCTAAAAGGGAAAAAAAAAGCAAAGTCTCATAAGGATTATTTTTAACTTGAAATCAATCTGCAAGTAAAGTTTAGTTTAAAATATTAGTTACAAAGGATTTATATATATTTTATATATAATAGTATAATTACCTAATGTATTATGTAATTCATTTACCCACATGAAATTTTAATATCATTCCACTGCCTGAAGTGCATGACAGAACTTTTTCTGCCCCACCCCCCCCAGCAACAAAGATAAAAATCAGGTTGCCAATGGCAGCTCAAAAAACACTGTAGTGATCAAAGCATCAGGAACAGTCAATAAGTCAATGTCTTTCAGTGGTGTACACTAGTTTTGGCAAATGCCACAATGTCTGCAGTTTGCTCAATAGCAAAATGTATAAAAAAGTTATTCCTCTACAAGTTGCTCTAAGTTCAATGGTTTAATAAAAAAATATTTACACAAGACATTCTGAAAAGCTATACAATAATTTATTGCCTTCCCTGTTAGTAAATGGATTCAGATTTGGAAATAACAGTTTGAAAATAAGCTATTTACTCTAAACTCTAGTCATTTGTCTTGACAATTTTTTAACCTAGATCATATATGGAAGTATTATAAAGGTTCAAAATTTAATCTTTTTGCTAATTAACATTTTAATGATTAAAACCAAACAGTCCCCTAGTGGCTTCAAAAGACAATATACACAACTACTTTAATGGTATTTATCCAAACGTTCTCATAAAGGATTTGTGCAGAGGAGCTGATGGACATAAAACTTATTTGTTCTATAGGAGTTAGTAAGAAATTAGGAGTGGGCTGCTGTCTTCTTTACATTAATGCATACATATTCTTTTGAACATATACAGACTTGTTTAATCTGTTTTATTAACATGTGCCTTATGGACATATGTAACAACTTATTTGAAATCTGCTGATTTCATGAAAATACATTAAAAAGACACTTTGACATACCGCAGTATCATCTTCTTTGTATACTTTTATGGTTTTATCAGCTTCAGCCGTTAGCAATCTGCTTTCTGACTGGTCAAATACACAAGCAAATATTCCTGATTCACTGTCCAAGGAGCCTGGCTGTACAGCTGCATGTACCCTCTGGAAATTGTATCCAGTTCTCCAGTCCCAAAGATGCATAGTACCATTATCAGCTTAAAAAAAACACAAGAATTAGTATTTTCCTAAAAACAGTATCAAGAACATCTAATTAATTTATCAGAATTATATCTGCTGAAATATTCATGTATTCAATAATTCAGGCCATTGCCTTGTGTTCTAATTACTTGTCACCTGAGAAAAGAGACTGACACCTTCCTTGCTGCTGCCTCCTTTCAGGTAGCTGTACAGAGTGATGTACTGGTCTCCCCTCAGCCTCCTTTTCTCCAGACTAAACAGTCCCAGTTCCCTCAGCCACCCCTCGAGAGTCTTGTTTTCTGGTCCCTTCATCAGCTCTTCTCTGCACACACCAGAGCAACTCAATATCCTTCTTGCAGCGAGGGGCCCAAGACTGACCACAATATTCAAGGTCCAACATCCTATAAGGTTTCCCATATTCTGCTGGTTTCCTTCTTAGCTAAGGAAGGCTGATCTCGTTTAAGCAGGTTGATGAAGCTTCCTCTGAAGCTCATCAAATTTTGCCTCAAGTATGATACACTACATCCCAAGGCATAGAAGTTGCTTTGAAAGCAAAGAAAGGACTGGCATTCTGAATATTAAGTTCTCTGTTCAGTAGCTCCACTAAAATTGAACAAAGAGGTATCAATGCTTAACATTTACAGAGGTACCAGTGTAAACTACTGTCACTATAACTACTAGTAGCCTCAGAGGATTCATAGCAATCCAAAGTGTGTATTTAGAAGGATGCTCTCAAAGGAATTTTTCAGTTAAATACAACCCCACTCCAATAGCGTTATGTGGCCTAACCAGATCTACTAAAAGCTTTCATTTCTCCCTAGCAAGAATTCCTGATATTTCAAGAAGGGTGCTACCAAGGTATGATACTCTAAGGTAACCTCGACTTATTTTAGTTATCATGAAAATGTCAAGGGGATGGGAATAATCTATTAAATTTTAATTTTTAAGAAAAGTCTACAGAATCTTACTAAAATAAGTTGTAGAGAAATAAGTTTTTCTAAGGCCTCAACCACTACTAACATGGAAGTCCTACGGTGGCCTTCTAGAAATGTCTTCAAAGCAAAGCAGAATGAAAGAGAAAAGTCCAGTGTTCTGTAGAGTTCTTGCTCTCACTGTGAGTGCACCAGTTGTCAAATAGAGCTTTGTCAGAATTTTAAAATCAAGGGTCCCTTTTACTAGTAATTGAAAACACAACCATGGTAGGCTGGCCATATAATTAGCTATCTTCCTATTTGTTTAAAGCATTTCCATGTTACTCCACACCATTAGCCTACAAGGAACACTGTATCAAATGGAATCAAACTCAGTTTGGAACAATGAAATGTAACTGAGATGTTCTAAAAATTATTAGATTTTTGTTATTACAAAACCAGAAATCTTTGTTAAGTGTCTGCTTCTGCAAACTCATGGAACCTGTCTTAAATTGAACTTTCTATCACATCACATTGTGAATCGAGTCCAATCCTCATTTACAACTACCAAAAGACTATATAAGCAAAATCAAGAGGAGAAAACTCAGGTCCTGCTAGTAATTTGGTGCAATACAGTTTAGCCTCAACTTAATTTTCCACAATAGCTAGAGCTTTAACAGGACAAACTCATAATTAAGTAATAGTTCTAGGACCTCAGATATTTGGGTTTAACTTCCTGCTTCAACTGTTTTCCTGCATTATTGTAGAATTTCTCTAGAGCTTCACTCTAAAGCCACTGAATTATAGCTTTTCTCACATTAATTAATTCTATAATAGTATCTACAATAAACAAACAAAAAACCTCAACAGAAATGACCAGTTCCTACTGTTTAGACAGTGCTTTAATGAAAAGATCTGAATTCAGTTGGGATGTCTACAAGCTACTTTTATATGCTTGCCCCTAAAAAAAAGTCTACATGTGTACTCTTGTCTTGCACAAACATAAAACTTCCAGAACCATCAAAGATTATGGTTTTAATAACACATACTTCCAAAGTATTTTTGTTGCAGTACTTGGGTAATTGACATAAAATAATGCTACATGCAATATGAGATAATGAATGTTCTTACATGAAACTATTCATGATCAGATATAGGAAGCATTCAGAATTCTCCTCCATTTGACTCAAAGAGCCAAAAAAAAATTTGGAGATAAGCTACTAATCTTGGCAACAGCCAGCTGAGAAGGGGAAATCTCTTCCCTACTAGAGTCTTAAAATTCTTTTCAAACATATTTTTGGGCTTGCAGCTCAGTAACAAAGAAAATGCCGGTGACCCTACTTGCAGCAAAACAAAGCTGTAGGCTGTAGCAGGCTTCTTATCCCAGAAAAACGAGAGTTCAGTGAAAATCTTTGTCTAAGGACCTCCAGCCATATATTCATAGCATGGGGTGGAGGGGAAGGAATATGAACATGCATTTCTCATTTTACCTCCTGATACCAAAACTCCATCTGAATTTACAGCCAGTGTGTTGATAATGGCATTGTGACCAGAGAGGTTCTGAATGAAGTTTCCATCTGGGAATTTCCATTGCTTAATATTATCTGGAGAACCAGATGCAAATGTGTAACTGAAAGAAAATACACACAGTATATTAAAGCTACAATATCTGTGAGTATAAATAACACTTTGTTCAAACTACAGCTGAATGCTAGTTGCAAAATTATTTAACACTGCTTTTCTGACATTTGTACTTTGCATAAAATTAAGCAGTTTTATGAAGTTATGAATGAAAGCATGAATTAATCTCTCTCTACTGTTTTCCTTTAGTTTCTTACATAACCTAAGCTTTACAAATCACAAGGCTCTCCTATACCATACAGGATGTTAATATGCAAACAAACATTAAAAATGCACATGAAGTTTTGGACAGCGTAAAACGTAATATTCTCATTTGTTGCTATTCTGACAAATTTTCAGGTATAATGGCATCAGCAGCAGAAGTATATGGGGGGTAAAATAGTTATGGCTAGTCTTCCAAAACCACACGAGCAAGGAGAAAGCACTGCAAAAAAGTGAATTATGTGAATTTCTTTTCTCCATTGTTTTAATGGGCATTAACAGATAACTTTTGATGCATCAACATATCGTATCGTAATTCAGAGTGTTTCCAGTAACACCTGCTTCAAAGATGAAACATCCACAAGAAGTTTCTTTTTAAGGTCAGTTAGATTGAAACATCTTATGCAGTGAAGCACATATTGAAAAAAATCCTTTTGCATTAGTCACTGCTTCCTTTGCACATGCACGATTTTATAAAATGCATTACTTCCTGCTAATAATCATTCAGTTACATATTTAGCATTAGCTTTATAAAGCCCAGTGCAGCTGATTTTTCAAGGATCATGTCAAAGTACATGCATAAGAAATTCCGTGGGGGTATATAAAATATATTCTGGGGATTGCTAATGTACACCATTACCAATACCTGGGAAGCACAGTGTAATATATTTGAGAACTAAGAGGCTACCAATATGTACATTTTTAAAGCATTCTACACTTGTTTTTTTTTTTTTTTTAAATACATTAAGCCCTACTATTCCAGATCATCATTTGCATTAGCTTTCCCTAACTTCCCTAGGTTATGAATTAGGGAAGTGTAAAAGAATGAGGAAAACTTACTGTCTTGGATGTAGTATTACTGCTCTTACAGATTTCTTGTGATTTGTTAAAGTAACACGAGTTTTTCCTGCCACTAAATCCCAGAGTCGTATGGTAGTATCATGACTGCCTGCAATGAAAAGAAAATAGTAAAAAACATTTTATTTATTCTTAAAACTGTTACTATTTTTTTGATAAGTCAACCAAAACTTTACATGTGAAAGAAAAAAATACTGATATCTTTGTTAGGAAAATAAAACACTAATGCCATCTCAGAAGAGAAAGATGAAAGGTTGTAATAGTCTTTTTATGCAGTCTGAAATTCAAAGAGAACTAAGTAGTTACATAAAGCTGTATATTGGACATAATGGGAAAGATGCACTTCATTTAATCATGGTACTAGACACTTAACTGCATTGTAGAGAACTGGACTATTACAGAATATTCAAAGTCTCAATACAAATTACAAAAAAATTTAAACATCATAAAAACAGGAAATGCAGAAAATCTTTTAAACAATGTACAGCCATATTTCCCTAAATATATCATCAATTGTATGAAATAACCATTGCATGGCCCATTTTCAACAGAAAGCTAACAAAAAAGTGAATTAAGTTAAAGATAAGAGTATGAACCTCACATCATTAGGTTTATTATCAGGTTTATTGCATAAACCTAATAATAATAAAGTATTATTAAAATAATAAATATTTACATAAACCTAAATAATAATGAAGGTTTATCACATAAACCTAATCATGAATGTATTTGTTAATCATGTTATATGTGAAACCATGCCCATTATACCTGTAATAATTTGTGGTTCTGCAGCTTGGCACTTCACTGTCGCTACCGCATTTGTGTGTCCTGATAATGTGTGCACGCTGGCTTTTGTCCTCACATCCCAAATCTACAAATCCACAGTAAATAAATTATAGAGGTCAAGAACAGAAGCATATTCAATGTATTTTAGGCATTGTCATGATTATATGAGTTCATTGTCATAGGTTTACAGATTAAACTACGATGTTTAAGTTGTTTACTTCACCCAACAGTTCATCACGACTGCCCCAGCTCTCAAATTTCAAGGGGAACAGGAAACCTGCCTTTAAGTTATCCAGATGTCTAGAAATTTAAAGTAATTTACCATAAAAACAGAACATTTTCTAAATACAGTAAAATGAGTGATCCTGTATTTACTTAGGTAGTCTACCTACTAAATTAAAAAAATAGAACATTCTCCTGAAATGACACTTTTTTGTTTGTTTTTGGGGTATAACCAAAGGCTTTATTTTTTTCTACACAGGAAGACAAAGTTAACAGAAACCTTCATTGCATTTTCATCTTAATACACGTTCTTAACATTTGCTAACTACTCACTTTTATACATTGAATATATTAAAAAATATCAATGTTATACTTACTCGTGCTGTTGAATCTCTGCTACATGTTACCAGTACATCTATTGTTGGGTGCAAGTCTAAACCATAGACAGCACTTAGGTGACCATGGTAATGTCTGATAACCTACATGAAAAAAAGACACAAACTTTTAACATCTTCAAAAGAAGATTTCAAGTGCTTTGATTTTTATGTTTCCCAGTACCAACTAATTCCGATTAAAGAAACTACAGCTTACCTTATTGTATTCAAGATCCCAGCATTTCACCTGTTTGTCTTCTCCACAAGAAAAGAGGTATGGACTTCTTGCACTTACTATCACTCCTCGTACAGTACTGATGTGTCCCGTCAAAGACAATTTCAATTTGCCACTAGCGAGGTCCCAAATCTGCAACAAAACAGGTATTTTGAGGTAGACAAAAAAACCTACACTGTGATAATGTGAGAAAACAGCCCAGGTAAAAAGCAGTAGGATTAAAGTTAAAAATTACAGCATAAACATCTACTCCTCAACTACTACCATATAACAAATGAAATACCAAGTAGTAGTAATACTCCATAAATCTTGTTCCATTTGTGACTAGGTAGTAAGAAAAAATAAGTTCTGTAGCTCTGTACACAGCATTATGTGCACAGTAACCAAGAAATTGTTTCCAGGAGCTAAAGACATTTTAAAATGTGAAGGGGGTGGAACAGAAAAATTTTATTTGTTAGTAATTTCTTCCAACCTCTTACCTTTATAGTTCTGTCAGCAGAGCCTGTAACAAACCACTGATTTCCTGGTTCTACTGCAATACATCTCACCCAGCCCAAGTGACCACTGATAACCTTTAAAAAAAAGAAACATTTTTTTTTTCCTAAATCAGGAAAAATACACATATATTAGTCAATAAAACTTTCATTCTCAAACACTACAATTTGTTAGTATTTGCTGAGAAACACATGCTCCTCAAAACAATCAAATCTGAAATTAGATCTGCAAAGAGTTTAATTTTTATTTCTACTTTAGTAGAAATTTACATGTCATACACCACACCTAAGAAACGTGCAACAGGGAAAGACCCTGCTCCTACAAGCAATTTTTTCAAATCTTTTGAGTCCAGACCATTGTGGTTCAACACTTGAGGCTTCACAGAAAAATACTATACTTAAGTGCAACTTCCTTATATCACTGTATAGGGCTTGTATAATAACTAGTTCAAGAACTATTACATAAAATCTTGGCTATTAAATTATATTGGCAAATAATAGTTACCACTTAAAACAAGCCACCACCTCCTTTTCCCCAAGTAAGGGGTGATACAAGTATATCAAAAACTTTCTGGTAACAGAGTACTAGAGACAAATCTCAAGAAATGCTCTACTGATACATGGCTTGCTTACAGCAGCCTTTCTGTTTCACTGACTTCTCTCAAGTCACACAACTAAAATCGAAATCCACATTTGGCCTCACCGGATGCAGTACTTCATGAACTATCATACAGCTAATTTCAAAAGACCTACAATGCAACAGAAGTTCTTAAGCAGAAATTCTTTGGAAAGCTAATGTGTATTCTTCAGACCAGATGAGACCTCAGCCACATACATTTGAAATATCTGCCTAGGTTTCTTCATAGTCTAGAAAAAAACACAAGCATTTCCAAGACACAAATATAAGAAATAATTTACTCGACCTACTTTAAGTCCCCATCTTCCTTCCTCAAATGACTTCAAATTAAGCTTAGGAAGACCAGCTGAAACACAGTTCTTAAGTAGATGAGATGAAACCCGCACTTGGTGTTCTATCTATGCTTCTACTTCCAAGTTACTTGAACAAGCTTTTGTCCCACTAAGCAAAGATTCTGATAGCAAACTTCTGCTAACAAAGAGTTGACATATAGAACGAGCACAGTGACTTGAACTGTACTTGCTGTAATTTTCTTCTTTACATCTGTACTTCCTCTTTGAAAAAAGTGCTCGCAATATAGTAGGCATTTGTCATTTGTTTGCCTTGTATCTCTTCTAGGTTTATTTTGATGACACTTGCAATAAATGATATTTGCCTTCATTTCTATACAGAGCATGTTCTAATACTGCTGCATTCAGAATCAAATATATATATCCATTTTTCAAAAAAATACTTCTTACAATTAGCCTTACGCCTAATTAGTAAAACAGCATTTAGTACTCTTCTGAAGATTGAACTGTCTATAGGGTGCTATATCTAGATGAACAGTACAAAAACAATGCAATCCTGATACCAGAGCAGGAGATTTTCTCATCTCAACCAGCCTGATATGCCTAAAATAATATTCACCCTTTCTCAGACAAAATATAAAATTGCTTAAGTCTTATAGGAAGAATTAGCCCCTTAGAAAGGTGTGCATGTTGAAACAAATGTACCTGAAAAGTTAAAATCTGAACCAATACATATGCTTAGAGATCTTCTCTGCATCTCAGCTACCCTGCCACATTCATCACCAAAATGTTTGATGATTTGAGATTTTGGGGGAACAACTATTATTACTCCAAGAAAATTAATTAGATTAATTTATAATCAAGACTAAGTCTAACAATTGAAACTGTAAAGATAACATGCAATTAAAGTGCTCAGCTTTTTCCTCCCTTTTCCATAGCAATTAAAAGGAGTCTGGTGCTTGGACATTGACATTAAGTGTTTTTGGAAATTACTCTCTCATTTTGTTACCATTGCTAGACCAGCTACGGTCATTTCTTTAGCATGTCATTAGTTTCATTTTTTGCATATTGCCTTTGAGTTCCTGTACCAAAGAATATGATGAGAGAAAAAACAAAACAAACAAAACCCACGATCTCTAAGAAATGTATTACTATGGGTATACTTACATAAACAAAAGAGGTAAAAAGAATAATCAGTAAGTAACTTACTAAATAGAAGGAACAATGTTTGTAAACACATTTTTTGTTAAGGATAAGTGTGTATACAATTTAGGTGTGATCACTTTTCTTTTGATTCTATTTTATGAATGAGAAAGGAATTAAAATCTGTGTGTTCGGATCTTAATAGAACATAAACCATTAGTTTATCTGAGTTCATGTCATAAGTTTGTAACTTACTCTGTACAGCTTCCAAGGTGGATGCCACTGAGGTTTGGGCATGGTGGGAGCCTTCTTTGCCACTAATGCAGAATTTTTGTTTCCACCAGCTTCCATCATAGCCTGTAAATTAAAAAGGTTACTCTTATGCTTTAAAACTAATCACTTCCCGCAAAACCTAAAGCTTCCTTGCTCTGACATCTCAATACCCATCAAATTTAGTAAGGAGATCTCCACACAACACATGAATACAGAACCAACCTGACGAACACTACCTAATTCTCACGTTAGACATGCAACAAACTCACCACTGACATCCCAGGAGGCTGCGAACGTTCAGATATTCCAGCATGCCTGTAAATCTCACCCACACCAGCAGCTGTCCGATTTGCATCCAGCCTAGGGTGAATGAAAACAGTTGACTGATTGGAATCAACTTAGTCTTTCATGAAGTAAGTGATAAGGTATCTCTGAGCTGTGTTCAGCTGAGTCTCCAAGGATGGAGATTCCACTACAGGTTGCCCAGAGGGGTTCCAGTCTCTGAACACCTCAAGGTAAACTTTTTTTAACCCATAAGCAAAGGCCCTCTTTTACTCTAATCAGAATTCCCCATGTTCCCACTCCTGTCCACATGCCTCTTATGACACCCAAGAAAAAACAGTGACAACAGTGTGTAAACAAAGATCATACCTGGCCATGCTAAAAGGCTTTAAGTATTTTATAAAGTTGAATGTTCATAACACTCAAAATAGCACTTATCCCAATTTTTGTTTTGTCCTGAAATTCCCCCCGATTACAGAAGCATTAACAAAGTAACACAGCAGTACCTGTTCTGAGAAGCGGGAAGTGCTACAGCTAAGGACTGAGCTGCAGATTCACTAGGCATCCTCTGGATCTTAGTGTCTGCTGTCAGAGCCACGCCTTAAAAAAACAACATAGCAAAAGCAAAGACAGCTATTAAAAAGAAAATTTAGTTAAGTGCATTATATAAACACATTTACACACAGACCTATCCACAAGGACTTACGTCTCTGTAATACTAAATAATGTCATATAAACCAGAGAATTTTCTGTGGAGTCCAATCCACAGAAATTTTAATTTTGGTCCAAATCCATTCCACCGTGATTCTACTGCTTACAGAGGTACACAAATTCTAGAGTTGCAAACAGTATGGTTGTCATTGCAAACAAAAGAAGCCTAACTAGTAGCAGTGTCCATCTTCTTATCCAGCCTCAACCACTGTGGAACTCCAACCACCACAGTAAGAAACAATATTTTGAGAAGTATTTGCTGATTTGTTCCTTCAAAACAGTTTATTATGTGGTACCTGTGTGTTGACAGGTATCATAGGGTGGTGCAGGAACTACAAAAGGTTTAGTCCTAATTAAGTGAAAATTTCAGACCAGAACTTTTAATTTATCATCCTAAGAACAGCAGATCACTTTAGAAACCAAGCAACAACAAAAAATAAGTAACTCAAACCAAAACAAACAAAAGCAAATTTCCCAACAAACCAACCCTCTTTTAAAGGTGTAACGTTGGTGCAGACTGGTGAATTTATTCCACTCCCATTTCTCTATTTTTTTCCCTAACCGAAGTTCTGGCAATTGACAACAAAGACAAAATTTGGGTGAGGTGCCCATGTTAAAACAAGAAAGAAAAGCAACAACAAAAGGAAATCTAATGTTTAAGCTCAACATACCTGATTTTGTTAACCCACAGCTACAGGCAAGTAAGCACTTCTGAACTCTTATTTGTTAACTTACAAATCAAGCCACAACACATTTCGCACTACTATTGTACTAAACTTAAGCATTAACAGTAAAAGATGAACAGACAAATCTAAACTGCCACAAAGAGGCTGATCAATGACAGCAACAATTAGCAATTGTCAATGCAACAACACAGGAATGACCTTTCCAAGCATACATGAAACCAACTGACACTACAGCTATTAGACACTACTGCGCCCTTCTCAAAGCAAGGCTGGTGACACCTACATCCTTCTGGTCCGTGGAAGAAAAGCAGGATGCATCTCCCCTTGTCATTCTACTGCCTTCTAGCTGCAGTCCCCCTCCTCATTCACAATAAATCTCTAAGAGCAGCTCTGCCACGACAGTGGAGGCACTAGGAATCCACAGGTCTTGGCTAGTTCTCCAAGAGAAAGTGAACCACAAAATCAGGGAGAGAATTCCTAGAACGTTTTTTGACGATGTTACCACCGGAGAATTCTCACGGAAGCAAATGACATCCTCAGAGCAAGATCACATCCACAGAGGCTTCGCAAGAAGACACCGCATCTTTATCAAATCTTACTACCTCCTAACCCAGAACGTTTATCAGCCACAAAACTCTGCATCAATACTACGAAAGACTCAAATGTTATTTCCCACTACTGTCAGCTATTGATTCACTGCAACAGGAAGCCTGCTAGGATGTGGGATGCCTGGCAGGCAAAAAAAAAAGTTGTCAAAACTCAAAGAATTTTACTTACCAGGCCCAGATGGGTATGGATGTGTACCCGTTATCATATATTCAAGTTCTTGTCCTAAAAAGCAACAGAATTTCATATTAATAACTGTATTTTCTACTACTTCACAAAATAATGCTTTCAAGCAGGAAATTGAGGAAAACAGAGCAAAAGAAACCTGCAATCACTTAATCATTTCTAGTGAACTACACAGAAGTTTAATTCTTATTTTCATTGATTTGTTTTGATTATCTGTTTTCTAAAATTCAGTAGTAAAATAACCTCTTAAAAATAGCAATGACTTTTTTTTTCAATCCAGAAGGACACTCTCCCAAAAGAAAAATCCTTCACATTGTCAAAGATGCCTTTCAAAGTAGATAAAATATCATGAAAAAGGATTCAAGTACACAAATAACATGAGTGTCTGACATGCAAGCCACTCACAAAAACTCATTGTGTGTGATATCGGAAAAGAAATATACAAGCAAAATTTCTTTTTTCTTAAAATATTTTCAGTCCTCAACATTTCTCATTCTCAGAATACTTTCAAATAGAGTATTTCAGAAAAAAATCAACTAAAATGAGAAGGCATTTGGCATTCTTCAGAAGAGAAATTTCTATATGGATCTCTCCAATGCACACATTTTCTATATGTAACCAAACCAAACATAAGCTGAAAAAAACCTACAGAATCAAAATAAATATTTGTTTTAATAGCTGCCCAGCTAAAAGAAGTCTGAAAAAAAAATCTATGGAACAAACAAAACAACCAAATAGCATGTCCTTGACAATCATCAGTTTGTAAAATGTGAAGCACTTCCCTGACTTTTTTTTTTCTCTAATACCCAAGTACAGCATACACTAACACTACCTTAAAAAACACTCATTTTACCAACAAGTTAAATTACACAGCATCATACCATTCCCTTGTTAAAAGAAACCTTTTCCTTGTCCTGGATCACTTACCTCCTGTGGACCCTAGCAAGGAAAATACCAAAGAATGAAAAAACAGATTTTAATTTCCTTCTGAGTCTTTGATGGGTTAACAACACAGTCTCCAGAACGAAGATCACTGAGACTGTTACAAAATAGAGAAAAACCACACCGCGATGAGCAAACTGACCTTGATTTCCAGAATACTGTTTATGTCCATAAGGATCCCCAGTGGCTGGGCCTCCTTTCTCCCTCATGTTTTCTTTAAGAGTAGGCATGTGCAACACCGAGCCATACTCTGTACGCAGTTTGACTGCCATCTTTACTTTGTGGCTGTTGGAAGAACAAAGCACAACCCTGATTAAACCCTGACTTGAACTGTTATAAGTTCTGAAATATTTCAGAAAATGTTTTATACAGCTTACTTTACAATCCTTATTTTTTTTCTTCTTTCTTTTTCTTCTTTCAGCATTAGATTGTTAATTGTGTAGAAGGAAACATCTGAACTTGCCCCTGGGATGGAGCAGTCACCAACAACACAAAACTTTGAGGCATGCTCATAATTTACTGACCACAGCACTTACCTTTCATCATCTAATGGTATAGGTTTGGCATTATCAGCTACAAACATGTCATGGGTCCTCTTCAAAGACCTGAACACAAGTGTGTGCACAGAATGCTTTTGGACTTCCTAAAATAAAGCAAAGCATATTTAAATAAATTCAGCCAAGATTAAATGAAAAATTGAAAACCAAAACATAAACTGAATTGAGTAGCAATTTCAGACTTCGGTAGCATTAGACAGATGATATAACAACACTGTTTAGTTCACAGAAAACACCGCTCCCCTTAGAAACTGTTATATACTGTCTTACACTTCTTATCTGTTTTAATTCAGTGTTTACTCAAAACAACATTCACTTTCTTGGAACTACAAGCCAAAAACTTAGATCAAACTTTCAGCAGTAGCATCTATATGACAAATGCATAAATATGCAAATGTTTTTCTTCATGTTTTCCAGTTGTTTTTATATGTAAACAGTACAGCAACTGAATCTGAAAAGATTTCTTTAAAAATTATTTCACGAGCTCCAGGAAAATGAACAAGGGCAATCATCAGTCTCTGAGCACAGTGTGACTTTGTTACGTTTTTGCTACTAAAAGCAAATCAAACTTAAAATCCCATTCAGGGAAAAATATGCAGAATTCAAAAGCTATTAACTTACATAGAATATTAATTTATCATCAGTATATATAAATCAGTTTTTAATTCATGTCTTCCTCCCAGGGTACAAAAAGAAGTAATTAGAAGTACGAGCCTGCTTGCTTTGGTATGCAAAAGTGAAGCACCCTGTACTTGTTCTGTATGCCACCAATAACAGCAACGAACTGGAAGGTACGTTAATAACTTTTGGAT
This sequence comes from Anser anser, assembly GCF_964211835.1. Lineage (NCBI taxonomy): Eukaryota > Metazoa > Chordata > Aves > Anseriformes > Anatidae > Anser > Anser anser. The sequence goes on along the minus strand of NC_139724.1, from coordinate 32,565,531 downwards.
ATCACTCTGCTGCCCGGCCTCCATGACCTGTTACACAGAGGTTTCCCCCCTTAAGCTCTTCTATTTTCTGTCTTTTTGCCCTGAATACTGCCTGTCCACCTGCCATGGTATTACTCCCCTAACTCTGCAGCACCTACAGGGAGATTTTTGCACAGGCTCAGTGAGCTCCTGCGAACTGCAGGTACTAATTGAAGAACAGAGCACTGGGACTTGGGCTGGGAATCCCACACAGCTAAAGGAATAGGAACTGCAGCAGCGAGCCGCTACTCATCGCAACACGAGTCACGGAATCAGTGGGGTTGGGAAAGCCCTCCAGGAGCACCCGGCCCAACCGCCCCGCTACCACCACCGTCACCCACTAAGCCATGTCCCCAAGCACCACATCCAGCCTTTCCTCGAACACCCCCAGTGACGGTGACCCCACCACCTCCCGGGGCAACCCGCCCCAACGCCTGACTGCTCTTTCTGACAGAACGCGCCCCCCCCGATCCCCCCCGAGCGCCCCGCACCTCCACCATGGCGCCGCTCCCTCTCGCCTCCCGCCGCCGCCGCCGCCGCTCGCAATGGAGGCACTTCCGGCGTTCCCCCGCGCCGCCCTGGAAGTGACGTCTTCAATGCGCGCGGGAAGAACGGCGGTGGAGTGAAGCATGGGGCGTGGCCAATCATGGGGCGCGGCCGCACCGCAGTGGGCTCAGCTACGCCGCGCGGCCGGCGGCGGCGCGGAGGTTGCGGGTTCGAGTCCCACCCCGCGCCCCCAGGCTGCAGTTACGGGGCCCGACGCGCGGGTGCGGTGTTTCCCTGCTGAGAGCAGACAGAGGCCGGGTTGGGGTGGGGGAGCAGCGGCCTGTGTGGAAGTTTTAGTGTTTCAGATCGTATCCCGATGCCCTGGCAGGTTTCCCACTTGCCTGCGTAAGCCAAATAAGCAACCGCACACATGGAACTGCACACAAACCTGCCCCTTTTATGTGCCATGGGATGGCAAGGTGGGATTAGTGCCTCACACAACTTGCCCGCTTCACACAACGACCGTCTCCTCTCTTTCATGGTGCTGATGGATCATTTCTGGTGGCAATAGCTTGACATGTGCTGCCGGTGGCTTCCACTGCCTGGTCTGGGCCGGGGTGATGCCCCTTGCATCCATTACGGATGCTGGGGATGAGGGTGGGCCGCAGACGTCCCACAGCTGCCACAGCAGATCCCCGAGATGGAGGATACACAAGGTGTAAAAGGAGATCTGGAGGGAAGGGATTTCAGACAATAAAACAAAGATTTACACAAAAAGTAATGAGTGTCTGCTTGACTACTGAACCTGACGTGGAAATGGTTTAAGGGCTAATCTCTGCCAATGGATAAAGTACAGTGATGTACAATGATACGCACCTTGCAATGCTTTAGAAAACCAGAGGTCAAATTAATCTGTTATGTTTGCATTTTTTTCTAGCAGATTTATTCTAAGTTGAAATATAGTCCAAGATCTTCAATAAATCATGTCAGCAATATTCATGAGAATATTCACTTTATTCATTTTTTTGAATCAACTTTTTTTTTAAAAATCTTTTTTTAAATTTTTTTTAATCAATTGATACATCTACTACTTGATGTGTTCTTGCATGTCAGCTATAGCTCTAATTCCAGGAATAACAAGCTATGTCATTTATTTATTTATTTATTTTTACAAATGACCACTACGGAAGGGATGACTGGTAGATTGAGTATGCTTTCAGTGCTGTTTTTAAGACCAAAGTGAACAGCCCCCCTCATTAATGTTTAAGAACTTGCTTACTCCCAGAATATGAAGGTAACGTTAATTCTCATTTACCAGAAACCTTTGAAATATTTTTTTACCAGTAAAAGGAACAAAAGAGGACACCTGAGATGAACATTTAATTCCACAGTATTCTTGTCACAGTATGACATTATTACAACACTAGCAGCTTCAGAGAACATTTCTAAATCAACTGGATGTCTTTTTAAATTTAATTTAGTAACCATCACAGAATGTCAGCAGCCCAAGAAGTCTCTGTTCCCCCTCACCAAGACCACCTCAGGGACATGTTCAGCTTGGAAGAGCCAAGATTCAAGGATGGGGGTTTGTGTAAAGAGTATGGACAGCCAAATCGGCAGAACAAACACGAGGCGGCAAACAAATATGCATTCCTAGAAACACACACATACACCTCTGCCCGTAAGTAGCTCTCCAGGACAAATGCACTGTACAAAGAGATGTCCTGGAACACCACCAGATCAATGTTTTGTTTTTACAGTTCCTAATAGCAGGTTTGTTGTGGTGTCACAACTATGTGAGTCTGAGAAGATCTTCGCATTAACCATGTGTGTTGGGGAGAATATGACGAAAATGCAAGGAAAAAAAATCAGGTGTCCTGTTTGGAAAAGAAAGCCTCCTCCATACCATTTTTAGGATAAATTTAAGCCCTGCTCTTTGCTTTTTGTAAGGCTATATTCAGTCCTTATAAAGTGTCAGCCTAGCTGTGATGGTTGCAAGCATGAAATAAAAATCCCATCTCATTACCAGCAAGCTAACCCACGTAGATTAAGTTCTGCTGCCAAAATATTTTGATACATGCATGTATGTTTGCCAGTATACCTTGCTCACTCTGCAGTTCCAGATTTAGACTGTCATGCGGGAAGCTTTTTTTTTTTTTTTTTCTCCCAGAATAATTTGTGTCCCTGTACAGGCACAGCTTTGCATAAAAATCCTCTCCAGCAAAAACCTTTGTGGTGCAGACACATCCTCCACCTACCAGCTGAGGCCCTGCACAACCACTGCTGGGGCATCTGCTCACTTGACCCAACACCACAAACCGGATATTTGTTGTTCATGTGTTGTGGCTCCTGGTAATTCCTGGGGAGATACTAATGGCTAACCCTCTTGGGAAGCCAAGGAAAAGCACTGGAGCAGAGAGGGTCAAAGGCTGAATTTCAAAGGGGAAATCCCATCAGAAAGCAGATGAAACTGGGGTTTTCCTGTGCTGGGACTCTGCAGCAGGCTCAGCTCCCGTGCCAACCCCTGCCACTTGTGCTGGACACGCTCTGCATGGACATAGCCACCTTTGGCCACCACATGCAAAGAGCTCTGAGCGCCTGAGGAAGGACACCATGAGCTACTGCAGAACATAGTGGTCGTTTCAGAATGAATTCAAGACAAATATCATGAAGATTTGCATGGACCAAGGCAAGATAATTTAAGGCCAAGTTCCTAACTCAGGACTAGTGGGACGCCATTTTAGTTCTCCACTGGCCCACTACCTGTAAGCCCTGGGAAGAGGCTCAGCATCACTGTGCCCCTTCCTTATACATAAAATGAGGGTGACCGAACTTTCACCATGGTACGGTGTGGGGAAAACTGCATTTGAGGTTCTGGTAGATGCCCAGAACCAGTGATAATGACAGGGCGTACGGTATCTTGGCTGGCATCGTTACGTATAAATAACATGTTGATGATGTCAGTTTTGGCCGCAGACAGGCTTCCTTAATTTCTGTAGGGATAAGTTTGTGTTCTTCCAAAGCTAATAGTGTTAGTGTAAGTGATGTCCTCACACAAGGGATCATATTCAGGGGAGTAAGAGCTTCCTGAGCCATGGCTCATTTGGGGCCAAGCTGTTTAATGATTAAACCAGCCAGGTTAAACAGTTTTCATATTTCGAGAATCTCCATAGTTTACCAGAACTCTGACAACGGCATGAATACAGGAAAAAGAGCTAAAACAGGCAGTTTTTGGCTGTTCTTGTCTTTGTATCACAAAATCTCCTGCTCCATTAGGTTGGTCTCTGAAAGAGAAACTCAGCCTATGGCTTGCTCCTGCTAATGTCCTCAGACATCGATAGGAATGACTTTAAAATTGTGCAGGCCTTCATTCTGCACATTTGAATTAATTCAGTATAACACAATCATCTGTAATACTTGCAAAAATTATAGGATATGCAGACACTGAAATGTTAAAACTGCTTATATGAGAGCAGTGATATGCCATATTCTTAAAAAGTATCAGAAAGTATGATCCACTGTGATTACAAATAACTTCATACCATATTACTTTAAAAGATTATTAAAAGTATTTAAATAAAGGCTATGATGTACTCTTCTTGTGTTAAAAAGGAAAACAGGAAATTAATATGTAAAATGTTGTTATTTTAACTCATTTACAATGTCATTGCTGAAGTAATAAAAAAGCATTGCTTTGTGCTTACAATATTAATCTGATCTTTAATTATAGCTGAGCAATGTTTTCACACTTTTTTTTAATGTAATGAACATAGAATGATTTTTTTTTTCTTTGTCAGTTCTGAGCAGGTCTAGTTAATTATCTAATTTTTTAAAATAAATTACCCTACTCATATAAAGTTTTACAATTACAGAATTTATATATTAGCACTAGCAGCTCTTTAGGAGTATTCAAAGCTCAGTTTTATTGGCTAATCCATCCTGTATCCATTGAATTTATTGTACAGTTATTTATTTATTTATTTTGTTATTGTACAACTGAAATGCAGGATGTGTGCAAAAGAAATGTGGAATTTGCTTTTTAACAGTTTCTTGAAATGCACTGTTTCTACAAACCCTGCTACAAACCACATAGCTCAGTAGAAGGCTCATCAGCAATGAAAGTAAAAATAAAACATGAATCTTACATAATTAGTGTGAATTTCTTGAGAAAAATTAGTTTACTCATATGTACTGTACTTAAAATGACCCAAAGGCTTGCATATCCAGGTGCCATTAGAACTATTTAGAAGGGTGTAGCATTCTGTGTGAGGTGAGTTTAATTCAAATTTAATACGCTATTACTGAAGCATTCAAATTTTCATCAGGGAGAAAATAAGCAAGGAGATGTCACAGTCAATATTTGACAACATTTCTTTGGATGTTCACCTTCTCAGCTGTCAATTTTTTTTCAGTCTTGTAAGACTCGTAATTTTTGAGAACATGGTAACTTGTGTAATCTGAGCAGGAGGTACTTTTAAGTTTTTAAACATTTAGTTGATGCCAGCAGCAACAGAGGTCTCTGGGACACGTAGATAAGAGATGTCCAGAGAGATTGCTCAACATCGAATGTATTCAGGCACACAGAGAAGGGAAATGTTAAATGTTAACAGGAAAGCATTGATTGCTTTGAAGGGTTGGTCCTATCAGTGTCAAGCTGGAAATTGGGGTTGCCACCTGTATATATAGGAACAGAGAGGATCTTGCCCTGTCAGAGCTGCTGATGGGAGAAGGTCACTGAGCAACTCAAGAAAGCCAGCGCCATGAAGCTGCTCCTGTTGCTCCTGCTCTGTGTTTCCTCCATTAAATCCCAGAGTTTTACTGATTACGATGATGAGGTTGTAATATTGATTGGAATTAATAATAATAAGAGTGAAAATAATTAATTTTATTTAATTGCATGCATGACTTACTTGGCTTGTATGACTTAGCTAAGTTAGAAAATTATACAGTGCATGTTCTTTTTCTGCTCAGAGAAATAATCTTTCAGTTATTTCTTCATGTGTATTTAACAGTGCAACAGTTATTTTCTAGTTTTGGATATACTTTCTTCCTATTTCCTTTCTTTCTCTGTAGGGAATGGAGAATGGTAAGATTAGTTATTTAGCTAAATTTATTTAAGGATATTTATGTAGCAATTTTGACATTTGATGTTACAGACAATTCATTTGTGATGTGCAAAGCCATAGAAACGTGTAATTAATCATGTCCTGTCTGAAAGACAGGAACAATTTTACTATGGATGCAGTAGACATTGGGAAAAAAAAATCAGCCACCAGATCATTAACTGTCAGATTTATATTTGAAATGGAGAGGTGGTAGTTGCTAAACCAAAAGGTAAGCAATGAAGATCAATCTAAAATAATTTAACCTGCATTTAGTTTTCTATAAGTAAAATATTTTATTAGGAAATTTTATTTATAGTTTCAGTATGATTTTTATATTTTCGAAATCCCTGCAAAAATGAAATAGGTCAGAAGTAGGTTCAGGTGACCAGAAATTAGTTTATTTTCTGTTATACAACATAAATGTTTATGTCTGTACATTGATTATTGATGAGATCACCACACTAAATCATTTTCAGCAGTTTTGTCATTTGCTTGCTGCCTACGTTTGGAACTACTTGAAACTTCTGCTCATGGGTCCTTACAAATGTTTGTCAGTTAAGTCTGAATGGGATTGGAGATGGTCAAAGATTTTGATCCAGTTCTTCAAACAACTAACGATTCAATAGGTTTCATTTCAACAAATAATTTAGTTTCCTTGCTTGACCTACTAGTCTTTCAGGATAAACTTTAGGATGGAAGTTTCTCAAAGAAATGAAATTGTTAAGATGGTGTTTCTGTTTGCCGATAGAAGCGAAGCCGCACAGGGGTAGTGTTCTCCTTAGGAGACGATGTGTAAGCCTTTGCTGCTGGCAAAACACAGCTTGGGATGCAGGGGGCTGTTGTTGTTCCTGCTTCTGGGAGGGAGGAGGAACATGGACATCCAAAGAAGTTCTAAAAACCTGGCATGAGGGCTATGACTGAGCAATCTTCCTGATTATGCCACTGAGACACTGAATATTCACATGATGGTGAATATTCTTCCTAACCCTCTTATTTCTAACATATTTGTTTTTAATCCCACCACTTCAAGTTTCATGATTCTCGGTGGCTCTGAGCTATATCAACTTTATTCCTTAGCCAGAATGAAATACGGAAACATTGTTTTGCTTTGGTTTAAAGGCTTTTTAGTTTATCTGTCCCTAGGTGGAGAGAGCGTGCTGCTTTTACAAGGAAAAGCACTGTGATAATTTTTACATAACGTCGGTATTGTATTTCAGCTGTTGCTGTTTTTATTCCAATCCACGATTTTCCTTGCTGTTTGAAACAGAGTGCTGAATGGATACTGTCATCCTGTGCATAGCATTTTGCAATAGCAATCCCAGACTCTGAGAGCTTCCTCTCCCCTGGCTTTGCAGGACGAAAGCCCTCAACCTGGGGCTCGAGGCCACCGACCCCTAGACAAAAGGCGAGAAACAGCTCCCACGCTCAGACCCGTGGCACCTCCCATCTCCGGAATCGGGTACCAGCCCCGGCCACCAAAGCGCGATAAGCAGGGCAGCAAGAAGGAACGTATCGTCTACCCCGATGCTGGTGGCTGCAAGCATCCTCACGAGGAGCTGGTAGGTGTCTCCTCGTATGAATGGAAATGGAGGATGGCGCGGTTGTTAGCAGCCTGTCCTTTTCTTCTAGTGTGCTGAACTAGAGTTTTCTTTGCCAAATACGGAATGGTCATTCGTTTAAAGCAGCACAACTTAACATGTTTTTGTTTGGGTTTGGTTGAGCTTTATTCAGAAGAGCAGCGATATAGAGTCCATGGGAGTCACAAAGCCAGACAGCCTACAGTGAGTAAGGGGAGAAAAGGTTCAAACCATAAATGAGGAAAGGAAGCGTCTGTGGGTTACCCTGCACTTTCCCTATTGCCTTGCATAGGTGACTATTAAGAATGACAGAAAAAAGTTCTGCAAAAGAGCTGGCTTGGGCTTCAGGTAACCTCAAGGAGCTCCAAGAACAAAAACAAACAAAAAAAGCACCAAAACCTCACATGTCTTAAAATTTGTTTCAAACCGTAATTATAGTCTACATTCAGTCACTGCTCCAGCTCTTACGGAAGAGCATGGGAGCATCCTGATACGTAGCATACTCCTCACTGCCTGGCAGTAATATATCACAGAGTCTCTGCTGTGGTCTCTGCCAGAGACTGTGAGCTGTGATGGCATCTTAAGTGTCTGAGAGCAAGTTTCACTATGGAGGTTTCCAACAAATGAGGCCTACTGAAGCTTAATGAATACACGATGGTTAGGGTCTCCCTGCTGTCTGGGTATTCTGTTTCTCACAGGACTTCCGAATTTCCCACCTCTTTTAAAACAGTTATTGTTGACGGTGCAGTGCTCGGCTTCTTGACATGGCCATTTTTAAATGAAATATACATGGCCAGTTCAAGATGTATATAACAGAGGTGTAGAGAACATGGTTGATTTTCTGAGGATAGTGAAAGAGGAAGGGGTAGATATAGACATGCATGGACACCAGCTAGTTCCTGACAGATTTTAGTTATAGATCAGGTGGCTTAACACCGTGAACATTTAAAAGTGCAGAAAAGTGAAAAGCAGATAGTGGACCCAAAAGTGTGAAGAAAGGCCTTTTCCAAAGAGCTTCAACAGGACTCCTATAGGGGTACTCAGGGCACCTTCCTTCCCTTCACACTGCAGCTTCTTCATAGTAGTTAAATGTCTTAAGCCTGTACCTTGATGCCTAAATATATGGTCACATATTACTAACTATTCAATGTTTTCAAAGCTATGGTCATTCACTGACTAGTTTAGAAACTTCTATTTTTTACTTGATTTTTATGCACAGCCCTTGTTGTTGTTTTTTTTTTAAGGGAGTACTCTGTCCAACTGGATGTGAACTGCAAACTGCACTGGTAAAACAGGAAAAAACTGTGACATCAGTTATTCGTGATCTAAAAGACAAAGTGACCAAATTTTCTGATACTTCTACAACTTTCTATCAATATGTGAATATGATAGATGATAAACTGGTAAAGACACAAAAACAAAGAAAAGGTATGCTATTGTTATGAATCATTAATGTAAATAATGTTACAGTTCTATTGACACTGCTACTATTACTTGCTAACAGGACTTTAAAAAAAAAAAGTTAAAAATGCAGTAGAATATCTAGCAAAGTAGGGTTCCACCACTGTGCCACCTTAAATCTTTAATATATATATATATATGTTTGAGAGAGTCAAAGGAATGGATCTCATACTGAAGCAAGATTCTTATTAGGCCTTTAACTGTAAGGGTTGCCCCCTCTCTTACCTGCTTTCACAATTCTATGATTCTATGATCCATCCGACTCCCTTATGCCCAGCTCCTGGCTTGGCACCATGGCTCTCTGGAAAGAAGCTAGTTACAGTTCTTTGGCAGAATATAGCAACACTGATAAATCTATGAGCTTGTAAAGAAATAATGGTGCACATGTAATAATTTTCCAAGAATCTCTTCATAGTTTTTGCACAGTGTGCAAAGGTAAGCAAAAGACACGTATATCCTTCCTCCCCACTGAGAAAACAAGTGGCTTCTCAGATTGTGCTTACAGATTGCTCTTGGCTTTTCCATAACATTGAAAATTAATCTGCTTCTCATCTAATTGTTTTTCTAGACAATGATATTTTACTTTCTGAGTATAACACAGAAGTGGAATTGCATTATAATTATATAAAGGATAATCTGGACAATAACATCCCATCAAGCCTCAGGGTCCTTCGTGCAGTCATGGACTCTTTATACAAAAAGATCCAGAAACTGGAAAATGCCATTGCAACCCAAACAGACTACTGCCGTTCCCCATGCGTTGCTTCCTGTAATATTCCAGTGGTTACAGGCAAAGGTACTCATTTAACTATAATAACATCTCTTTCTTCCCACATTTATATCACTGTGCATATTGATAAACACATCATTCAATTGGTGGTGGTGTGAGTTGGTTGCTCTGAAACCTATGACACTGATTAGGATAGCAGAAAAGACAGATAGTTATCCAATATGAAAAAATCTTTTGACTGACCTGTACTGGTCAGACCAAAGATTGTCTTACCTAATATCTAGTCATCATCATTGGCCAGTAGCATTTTGAAGAAGTAAAGTAAATCATGTTCACCTTCAGTGAGGTGAAGGTGATACATTTGTGACTCTCGTAGTTGTACTCTACTTTTTCAATCAAGAAAGGTTCTTTTTTTTACAAGCTTGTCCAATTCAAAAAGTCATTAAAATATAGTCTTCAGTTGTTCAGGCTGAACTTTTAGAAACGCTTATCTAGAAAAGTAAAACAATCCAAGTATGCTGCTCTTTCTTCTTTGCTTCTTTCATACAATGTAGTATGGAAATCAAAATCAAAGTACATAAATACATCTTTAAAATTGTTCCCTTGCAATCAGCAAACCAAGGAGTTCAGAGCTCTTTCAGTAATGGAGTCTCTGGTTTATTCTTGCAGAATGTGAGGATATTTTCAGAAAGGGAGGTGAAACATCTGAAATGTACCTCATCCAACCAGATCCTTTCGTCAGACCATACAGAGTATACTGTGACATGGAAACAGATAATGGAGGTTAGTGTGAAATATCAATGTTGTTAAAATATTAATTAATAAGAATTCCACAAAAAAAAAGTAAAAAAAAAAAGTAGTAGTAACTTGCAATTTAAACAATCAAATACAGAACTGCAATTTTTGTAGTTTCTTGAGAATTAAGTCTGACTAATTCAAGAAAGTCTTGCTGGTCATCTTCAGATACACTGCAGGACATTTTATAATGAAACTGGAAATAAATTAATGGGAAGGGACTGGTGAATACTTACTATGGCTAAAATGGACAATGTGTGGGCAGAAGTGGAGGGTCTGGCTCATTTCCTGCCCTGCTACTACATGTTAGCCAAAAAAACTGGGTCACTCTTTCACCTTCTGTTTTTTCCACATTTCCTCATGAAGCAAGGCACTCCTTCAGAGTGAGTAAAAATGGCAAGGCTGAACTCATAAACAGTGAAAACTCAGACTTGCTGCAAGGAAGTCACGTGCTTCACCTTGAGATGATGATAGAAGGGCTGTATCTTAACATTTCATGCTCCTTTCATAAGAGCAAATTAATCTAAATATTGTTGCTCCTGCAGGCTGGACTTTGATTCAGAACCGCCAGGACGGCAGTGTTAATTTTGGAAGAGTGTGGGATGAATATAAAAGGGGATTTGGAAATGTTGCAAAGAGTGGAGGGAAGAACTACTGTGATACACCAGGTAAAACACTGAGCATGAAACATGAAGAGTTCTTACTGAAACTGTTTTCTTATATTTCTTGAAGCACTATGACTTTTTAAAACTAACCAATCTGCTTTGGCAGACGTGGGCAAATCATAAAGTTACCTTGAAGTATATTGTGAAATTAATTTCACAGAGCTCTCGTTTGTTGCTTCTCAGGTGAATATTGGCTTGGAAATGACAAAATCAGCCAACTTACCAAGATAGGGCCCACTAAAGTTTTAATTGAAATGGAAGATTGGAATGGTGATAAAGTATCAGCTCGCTATGGAGGTTTCACCATACATAATGAAGGAAACAAGTACCAGCTTTCAGTTAGTAACTATGGAGGCAATGCAGGCAATGCTCTGATGGAAGGAGCTTCACAGTTGCATGGAGAAAACAGGACAATGACAATTCACAATGGCATGTTCTTCAGTACTTACGACAGAGACAATGATGGATGGTATGTAACCACATTAGACAGTTAAAAGAAATTAATTATCGACCATATGTCTCTCCTTAAAAGAAATATAGAATATTTCTCTACTTTGCTGTTAGTTTGCACAGCATTTCATAGTAACTTAAAATAAGTTTCTCACTGCAAGTTACTGGCCAAGTGTTCACACTGTCCCATTGGTGTAGCCAATGACAGAACTGACATAGCTAAAGGACAGGTAAAACTATATTATGTTAGCACTGCTCCACAGCCACGTAAGGAGCAAGCATACTGAATTAGGTTGATTACATGAATGATGTTACCAGAGAAAAAATGGCAAATCTGGATACAATATTCTCAATATCAGAGCCTGATGGTGGCAGTGCTTGTCCTAAGCACTGTCTTGCTTGAGTAGGAATATTGGTACTCTCCCGTGTAACACAGTAATGGGTCTTGAGGGAATAGATTATTAAAAAAAAAATGTTCTGCCTACTCAGAAGACTGGAGCTCATTTGTAAAGGATGTAATTTAGCACTGTATCTCTAAAACATATGATATATCTCTATTTTCAGACCTGATTACATACTAATGAGTAAAGGAATTGTTTAGATTTGGGAAGACACAATTGTCATTATTTCTAATAGCCCTAAATTGTGTCGATATTACAATTATCATTATGAACTGCAAGTAATTGTAGTTATCATTTGGTAAACTAAAATGACATTCCAAATGAGTTGCAGCTAAAATTTTACCTATTTCTTGTAGCAACTTAACGTTCCAAGTGCACTGTATAGCACACACTTGTGATGGTCAATCTTTTACAGCAGGTTCAGAGAGGATTTTAAATATTTGTTGTAGTTTGCAAATTTCAGTACAGGGACACGTGTATATACTCTCATTTATTTGCTTGTTCATCTGTCTTAACTGTTCCTTTTACTTCATCAGGTTAACCACAGATCCAAGAAAACAGTGCTCCAAAGAAGATGGTGGTGGATGGTGGTACAATCGTTGCCACGCAGCCAACCCCAATGGCAGATACTACTGGGGAGGGTCCTACAGCTGGGACATGGCAAAACATGGTACAGACGATGGTATTGTATGGATGAACTGGAAAGGGTCATGGTATTCAATGAAGAAGATTAGCATGAAAATCAAGCCATACTTCCCAGATTAACTGCTATAAAAGTGTAAAGAATCAGGGATTTTCTTTTCATATTTGTACCTGGTTATGTTTTTCAGCGTGGTATTCAGGCTTGTCTTTACATATGAGAACCAAATGCATATGTAGGACCATATAGTGACCTAAAATGAAAAACAATGGCAACTGAAAAAATCAAAATCTGAACTTTGAAAATAAGCCATAAGTATATTTTGTTCCATTTTTCATTTCTTCACAATACAGCAGTACTGGTTTAAAAGAAGTCTGATAAAATATGTATATGTACACTTGTTTTCACTCTTTTACAAAGAAGTTCCATATCAAATTTGAAGAGGAAAAGGATTATCGTAAAATGTTTTCTAAAACATTAAATAAAGCGTTAAAACTGAAGTTTTCTCCACAATTTCTAAGTCTTTAAGTGTTATCGGGGGAGAAGCAAACACATTCCACCAAAGAAAGCACTGTTTTTTTCTTTTGTATCATAAAGATGTGGTAACTACCTGTGTAACAAGTTGAGAAGGAATAAAGTAAAAAAAGTAAATTTAAAAAACATGTAGGTTAAGTCACTTAGTTCACATCCTATTTCCTGGATTAAATATGCCCTTTTATGGAAACTGGGTTGCATACCATACCTCATCACAGCTTTTCCAGCATCCCACAATCTTTATAGTATATCCTATATAGTATTAGGGGAGCTGGCTGGTAAGTCTTTCACGCAATCACTTATTGCAGGACAAGAGCAGTTAGTAACTCCAATCATAGGTTAGTTCTGGTTTGAAGGAAACACTAGAGAGCATCTTGCTCAAGTCAGGGCCAACTTCAAAGTTAGATCAGGTTCCTGAGGGCTTTGCCCTGTCAAGTTTTGAGTATCTTGAAGAAGATATTACAGCCTTGATGGGCAGCCAGCTCTGCTTCACTGTCTGTGATGTTTTTTCCCCTATATCTGCTCAGGTTTTCCTGTGCAGCCATTAGTGCCTGTCACGTCACATACCATGAGCGTGCACCTGCGAGAAGAGTCCAACGCAACCTTCTCTGTCACCCCCATGAGATGATACTGAAGACAGCAACAAGTAGAGATATATCTCCCTGCTTTGAGCCTCCTATTCTCCAGCCTGCACCAACTCAGCTGTGTTCCCCTTCTCATATACCTTGTGCTCCAGCCTGCTAACTACTGGTCTTTTTCCAGTTTGTCATTGCTATTCTTGTACTGGGGCACCCAAAACTGAGTATGATGACCCTTGCAGACTGCAGGCAGAACAGCGGAGAGGCTTTCAGGCTCTGGGCTAAATACAGTATTCAGGTCCTACCTACCTTTGTATTGTCATCCTCTCAAATCACCCAGCCCCTGTCTGTTACAGTCTTCCCTTATCTTTACCACTTAACGGGGTAATTGGGACTTTGGGGCTTGTTACTACAGCTGCTTTGGAGGGAACTGCCCCGTGCCACTCCCATTGCCAGATCAATACCTTGCTTGCCCAGAAGCCTAGGAAAGTGCCCGTGACCTGGAAGTGCTGAAGGAAGTTCAGGCAAGACACAAAACTAATTGTAGCAAAGAGAGATGGGGTGCTGTACCATAAGAGAGCAAGATAGTGAGGTTGACTTACTGTCTGTATACTGGCATTTTTATTATGAACGTTTTCCTTTTTGGACAGAAATGTGGCCAGGCTCAACAACGCAAGTTGCCTGTGAACTCTGCCTGTGAGTTGCACGGGTGTACCTCGACCCGGTGAGCTAACTGAGCAGGGGGCACACCATGGGCAGTGATGAGAAGCACATTTTGCCATTTGCGAAAAGGTTTTATTAAAACCAGCTAAGCCCTTTAAACAAAACATCTCCTTGTATAAATCCTACCCATGTGTACATTACCTGTGAATAATAAAGGTAGTTAAAGCAAACACAACACAAATTGTCTTCTTTTTTAGAGGCATCTAAATGCAATACAGATATGTATCAATGTTATTCTGACAGTTATCTGTTTGTTCCCTGTTCCCAAATGCATCCGTTTATTCCATCTGTGATGTGGACTAAACTCTCTGTATAGATCAAGACCTTTTGTCAGCGAGGCCATCCTTCTCACCTTCAACATTTCTTTAGCTGATTATGATGGCAGTCTAAAATTCTCATTTACAGTTCTCATGTTTATTTAATCTCTGGAGTCCAGGAGGACAAGGAGGAGATGTCATGGCAGCATCACACTGCATGACTGCAGATATTCAGCATCCCCTCAGACAGGCTTCCAGTGAGGCTAGGGAACTAAAACAAGCGGCATAAAGCAGAAGTAACTTTTCCAAAAGCATAGAAACTTCTCCACACATCTGGCTATATAGATGTCTCTGCTCTTCAGCAAAATTTCAAAAAATGTTATGCAGTGGTTGTGCTTGAGAAGCCCTGAAAAAAGGCTAAAAGTGAGCCTTCTCAGTATTTTATTATATTGTTAAATGGTGTGAAAAATGCTAACCAGTAAGATTTGAGGCGAGCAATTCTGCTTATGCTTGTTTCTCAGTTGAAGCACAGAAAAAATAAAAAGAGTAAATACTTGTGTAATTTTATCCATAAATATGTATCTTAACAGTGGAGAGAAACATGAAAAAGATCAGGTAAAAATAGTAACACCATATTCAAAAGATCTAAACCTGGGCATGTTTCAAGTATATACCTGCTGGCTTCACTAAAATAGGGATCTAGCCCTACAGGCTTTGTATGGCTGGATTCTATTCCATTTATGTCTTGTGTTCATGTAGAGCAATGAACTGGATTAGTATCTATTTTCAACACCTATGAAAGGTTAGGCAGCTTAGTGCTGCATAAATGATGTAGCTGCAGAAATGTGAGCAGTACACTTTGTATATCCTCATCTATCCAGTACTAACAGCAATAAAATAACCATCCAGCCCCGAAAGCTTTTATGCTGGTGGTAATGAATGAACCCGAGAGAAAAAAAAAAAAAAGTTTTTTCAGCTCTCAGGAGGAAGGTGCAAGGCAGACATTTAAATATTAAATTATTGTGATAAAACTTGAGGCAGCATATTTGATACAGGTATCACCTGGATTTTGAATTTTTCTCCTGAGCTAAAGTAAATGATTAAGTCTGGCAAATGTTATTAAGTTGGAGTCCAGGCTGTTGACTTGCTCCAAAGAGCACCACAATTTGTCACTTTGAATTGCTTATTTCTTCAGTAGATTGATGTCACTACTATTGGCATACCCAAGACTCCCCTTCCAAATCACCATCAAGATAAACTCAAGCTGCATTTTAGAAAATTGCTGCACAAATGTCATTTTTCACTCACACTTCTGGAACAATTGTGTAAGGCATGAGTTAGGGATAATTGTTTTGTGAGTTTTTGACCTTTAACATGTTTAGCATGTTGAAAAGCCTAAAACATGTTAGTAAGAAGTACTCTGTCCATCAGAGAGATGTTTACTGAAGTTTTATAAAAGGACCGATAGAAAGGTTGCAGACAAGGTTTATATAAAAAGCTTTTTAAAATCAATATTTCCTTTAAAAGTTTTTCAGTTATAAAGAAGATGAAAGAACTATTTTGTTAATAATTAATCAGTGTTTATTTGGTAAGCCACGAACTGTGTGTCCGGTTGCCTTCACATTCATAGGGTAAAGGTACATCACGCATATATATATAAAAGATCTTTTCATCTTTCAGTTATGACACATATAATAAATGCCTGTCCTTCTACAGGGTGTCCATGGGTCTGATTTTCATTCTAGCAATTTTCAGGGAGTAATCAGAGGCTCTAAACGGCATCCAGACAACTCCATTTTCGATCTCATAGGGAACATTGTACCGTGGGTCATAGTGACCCCCCATGTAGTAAATGCCATTGAGGTTGGCTGCCTGGCAGCTGTTGTACCACCAGCCGCCCCCATACATCTCTGCACAGCTCTCCTCCCAGCGGTCGTGGTCCTGGTCGAAGGTGCTGAACCTCATCTGGGCGTGGGACGTGTACTCGGTGCCCTCCTCCAGCCAGCCGGCGACCAGCGCATCCCCGGCCGTGCCCTCATAGGAGGACACGGTGAGGGCGTACCCTTCTGCTTCAGACCCTACCTGCACGATGTACTCTGCGTACACAGCATTTCCATCCCAGTCCTCTAGCTCTACGCGAAGCAGAGTGTCATTCTGAGTCAGCAAGTGAATGTTTTCATTGCCCAGCCACAACTCTCCTCGCCCTTTGGCATCCACGCTGCCGAAACCTCTCTTGTAGTCTTGCCAGGTCCGGTTAAAATTCACTGATCCATCCATTCTCTGTTGGATCAATAGCCATCCTCCCAAAGTGGTGTCTTGGTCGCAATAAACTGACAAAACCTTATTGGATCCCGCTGGCTTGATTTTGAAAATGCCACTTTTGGCACCAAAAGTGTGTTTCTGGCGGATATCATCGCAGTCTAAAAAAAAAAGTTGATCTGGTTTGACAGGAGTTATCAGTAAAATTTAATAAAAACTTCAGAGGAATCCAAGTAGCAATAGCTCTGAGGAAAATTTGTTAAACATGTCTTGGACTACACTAGGTATACTGACAGGCAACATTAAAAAGAATTGAGAGAAGAAAACGTTACATATTTCTTAACCTGTGAATTGTTTATATAATACCCAAATATTAATGATATAATTTCCCCCCCTTTTTTTTTTTTTCCCAAGGTGGCAACAGACACAGTTCTGGCATTTTATCATCACATTGTTATACTGCAGTACCTAAAACCACTCTGCCAGTTTGGTTATGGATGGAGTTTGGCTCCACTACCTCAGTAGCTATGTCTGTGAGCCTGTGTACCTTTCCCAGTGCTGGCTGTCCTTTGCTTCACTTTATCCGCTCTGAAGCTGCGTGCCTGAATGTCTGGGGTGTCCTCTGCACTCTGATCGTGTTGCACCCCACCTAGCTGCTCAGATATTTCACGGGTCTTTAATGATTTGGTTTCAAAAGTGGAGCCTCCCTTGTTGAAACTAGAAGAGGAGCTGGTAACTACAGTCTTGGAGTGACTTGCACCACTAGACGAGAATCCAGGCTGAAACTGGAGTCCTCCAAAGTCATCTTCTTCCCCCTCGCCTAAGTCAGAGAATTTGTCTTTCCCTCCGTAAGACGCTGTGTGGCTGGATGTTCCTGCACCCAGGTGGCTGCTGCCTGCCCCCGTGACACGGCTAGTAGTTGAAACAGTGCTAGATCCACTGGAGTGCCTACTGCCAGCGGATCCAGAATCGTGGGTAAGAAAGGGCTCTAAGTCAGGGAAATACTTGTCTAGGTTGTGGAAGCTACCTGGCCCACTGAAATGGTACGTGCTTCCTTCACCTCCAGTATTTCCTAGTCCTTGCAAGTGGGAGCAGTCTGAGCCATCAGAAGAAACCATTTTCTCAACTATTTCTTCCCTGGGGCCATCGGGGCCAGTAACAACTTTCTTGGTGACAGTTTTGGTGCATCTATGAACAGTGGTGGTTCTGTCTCCCAGGCTAGGGGTGTCTCTCCCATGAGGAGAAGTAACTAATTTGCTGGTGTGGGAATGTCCATCCCCCCTCGATTCTGCCACGTGATACATGGTCTCGCCTCGGGAGGGGCTCGAGCCTGTTTCTGGTCTTTCTAACACCACTTGCATCTGCCTGATGTTACTAAATGCATTCAGAGCTTGCATTTCTGGCAGAGGCTTAAGCTTAAAATGCTCAGGAACAGTTGAGTCCTTAAGTGGCCTCATTTTCAGTGTGCTCAGGGTGGTTGTTTGAAGGTCTGGGTGCATGTTGATGGAGCTGGCCTGGGTAAGCTGCTTCTGGATGTTGTCATAGCTTTCTTTGTCCACCTGGTAATCAAAACTTCTAGCACAGCTTCCTTTGCAAGCTCGTATCTTAATATCAATGTCCACCTACATAAACAGAGAGAAATAACTCGGTTAGGGAACTTGCCTGACTTTCTCAAGCAAGTGTATTCTTTAACTGGACTGGGGAAAACTGGGAGCTGCATTGGTACCTCCCATCTACAGCCAAGCTTTTCCATTTTGAAACTCCAAGCTCCATTTCAAAACCTACCCTGGCTTCATTTCCACTGTAAATACCACACACACGGTGGCATGATGCACATAAGTGCCATGGAGAAGTACATTGTGGCATGTTCCCAGTTTCTGCTCCCTTTGCTTTTGGGGCATAAGGGTGTCCTGAAAGACAGGACCTCCCCCCCCTTGTCCTCAATGACTAGCAGCTCCTTACAGGAGGAGACTTGCCCCGCACGGAGCCACTTATCAGCAGACACAGCATCAGTAAACCTCGCTGCCTGCCTGAGAGCAGACGGGACAAGGAGCCCTCCTCAGCTCATGCTGGTTCCCATGCAGCAGGAAAAGAAAAGCAAGCCCCACAGAAAGCAACTCCTCTGGGGATTTGCCTTAGCAGGTCAGATAGTATTTTCCTTCTGGATGGAGCACCGCTTGCTGTGCATGGTATAACAGACCCTCCTCGCTCTGTAGCTAAGCTCTGGAAACAATATGCATGGTGTAAGCAGCTGCTTACCTCCAAGCGCTTCATCTCCAGCACCTGATCCTGGATGCTGCTTTGCAGAGCTTTAATTCTGTTCACTTGAGTGACAACTCTCTGCTTTAATGTCACAATTCTCCGCCTCAATTCTGCTGACACTTGACCGTAATTCTCATCAAGCTCTGAAACAGAAATGCATCATGGTCAGCTATGCACATGTGACTTTCTTTCCTAAAAGAGTGGCATAATTTAAAATACACAATTAAAACGTGCTTAACATATTTCTCATAACACTAAGCAGAAAAAAATTACATTAGTTTTTATCTGTTACTAGTTAAGAGTCATGCATTATGTTTATTCTGGCTTTTGATAATGAGGGCCAGTACAGCATATATTTTTGCTAAATACTGTTTACGCACACACAAAAAAATCAGCAATGAATTATAAAACTGAGTGAGATACTTACGCTGGGCACCCTCCAGGCCTGGTTTTAGTACATTTATGGTTTCCACAATTATCCGATTGGATGTTTTATAGTTGTTCTGATTGTCTGCGAGCAGCTGCCTAATTTTGTCTATTCTGTGACTATTATCCTGGTCCATGTCATCAATCAGTCCTTGTATTCTGCAGCCTGATGGACATTTTGTACCCTAAGATTGGAAGAAAGAAATAATTGTGTTAAAGTCTTCATGAGCGTGCCTTATTTTTATCAATATATTTACAGATTTTTGCCTGCACTTAAAACACACACACACACACACACAAAAAAAAAAAAAAAAAGGCAAGATAATGCAACTTCTCTTCAGGTGTTCTGCCCTGTTCATCCAATGACTTTGCCAAGGACTCGTGTGACTTTGAGCAAACCACCTGTAGTGCATCCCATGAAACCTGCTGTAAGCAGGGATGAGGAACCCTTATTTTTCCTTTTACTCTTTTCCTCAAGAGTGAAATAAAACAAACAAACAAAAAACCTTATTTGTTTTCCAAAAGGCTGCTGTAAGGTGAGCTTTGTTGTCCAGTTTGAGAAAGGATGTCCTAGATCAAGTTATTAAAGCAAAATTTTCCTCAGAAAAGCCTAATGTTCTTTATAAACTAAAGCTCTTTGGCAAGATTACATCTTACAAATATAGCATAAAGGTGAGTTGAGATGTAAGAGGCAAGAAGAAGACAAACTGACAGTTTATACACAGAGACATTCAGTCAGTCATTACAAATCTTTTACTGAATGTTTTGTCATCAGGTTTTCTAAAAAGTAGCTCCTGAAATATGAGTTATTTTTACTTATTTTTCTTTGTCACACATCTTCCTTTCAATTGCCTTTCTCTTACCGACTCCAAAAGCAGCAATATCAAAATTCTGAAAATATATATATATAATCTTCTTTTGTTTAATCTTTCTATTCCAGACCAATTCTGCACCTTTACAAACTGCTCTTCCTTCTCTTTCTTTCTTCTTCAGCAACAGCTGTGTTGCTTTCTTACTTTCTTTTCCCCAGGACACCTCACCACAATGCCCTGATGTGACGGTTTATCTGCCCTCTCTCAGATCTAAGGCTCAAATGTGTACAAACTGCATGACACCCATCGGAGCAGGCTGGCTGAAGTCTGTGAGTGCCCAGTTTTCATCCCCAAAGCTCGTTGCTCACCCAGTCATCATCCGCACAGATGGGCCAATTCTTCTCGAACTTGCAGGTGGTCTGCTGCATGTGCTCCACGATCCTGGGACCACGCACACCTGCGCCCTCCTTTTCAAAGGTGCTCTCTCCATTCTGCGCCTGCCAGGTGAAAAAAGAGGAGGTGCAAACCTGAGATTGTCTAAACAGTTGTCAAGAGAATGGAAATTTAAGCACTTAAGCACTCAGTGGCATCACTGCTGCAGAAAATGCAGCCATGTGGAAGGAATCACCCAGCAATGCAAGGGTTTTATTCCTGGCATTTCTTGTAAGATATGATTTTCTTACAATAAAGCATTTCAATTCTTAAAATTAATGCACCTTAAAATTAATGAAAGGTGCTCAGGATATATGATAATATCATTAAAGGGTGATCTCGTGCTCTGTGCAAACTTAAATATTAAAAAACAACTTGAAATTAGATTCAAACTGCTTAAGGTAAAGCCTATGCTTTGAAATTTCTGTGTTCTACATCTGTTTGCTGTCATATTTCTAAGTTTCTATTTTCATCCTACCCCCTCTAGTCTACACAAAACTGTCTTAAATATATATATGAATTGAGTTTTCCCATTCCTGTTTCTGATTTTAATCAGAGTTGCTAAATATAACTTTGTAGCAGTGTTTTGCCCAACATAAAGAACAAGAAAGCTAATAACACTGTAATAAAATTACTAATGTCAGTGATAAATGGATTCCACTCTGCTAATGGAAAGAGAAGAAAGAAATGTATTGAGATTTTCTTGAAACCTGAGAAGCAAGAATACATTTACACTAGCTAATTCTAAATCAAAGCGTTGCAAAGATTCCTACTGTGTTATTGCTCAGTAAAAGACTGGAAAATATTTTTTTTTCATAAAAGATGAAGGAGGCTGTTTGAAGACTTGATATGTAATTAGGTCTGACTAGACTCCTCTGCACACATCTTACCTTCTTTTCAAGCAGTATAATTAATGCTTAAAAAGATTAATGATTTATTCTGAGGCAGAGAAAGTTTCCCTAATTTCAGACTTCAGGGCCAGAACCTCATCCCTATGGGACTAGAGTGTTGATTCATTTTGGCTTGATTCATCCTGAGGAACTGGCCCAACCGCCTGTTAACAAAATAACAAATAAAAAGTTTAATTTTAGATGGTCTGTGCTCTTTCAGCACTGACAGCTCCAACATGACTGCTTCTGTTTTGTCAGATCTGCTTCACATAACTCCTGTCATTTGTTAAAATATCTACTTTCTTCAAAACACAGTCACAAAGAGAAACATAAGGACTAACATAAGATTATGGGCTGAGACCTAAATGAAAAAAAGGGCAAAGTTACATTAGCATAGTTGAAAATCAAGACTATCACTTTCCTTATCTAAAAAATGATTCTTGCTTAAATCTGCTTTAACCTGATGCTGCTGTCACAGGAATCACTGTTGTATAACTGGTATTTCATGATAAAGGCATTATGTATTATTTGTAGCTGGAAAATATTATAGTGGTAAACTGAGATGTTCTAGCCAAAGGAGAGTAGAATTTACCCTAAAATAAACTTGAAAATTCCAGACTTGCTGGAGCCACTAGCATCCAGGTCAGTCAGTTTTAAGACTCACAGCATCATCTATGAATCTAGGAATTCATGTTAATGTATCTGCTTTGCTGCTCCAAAAGCCAGGCAGATTCAGCAAAACCAGATTAAGCAAAACTAGAGAAATGGATATTCAAGAACTGCTGATGTGAAAGTCCAGCACTGAATTGGTTACAGTAAGCTTGTGCATATGTGTGTGCATTGAATTTCACAAGCTAGGTGACAGCCAAAATGTATCTAATGAATGAAGATTAAATAAACCTTCATTCTTCAAATCAGCATGATATGAAAAGAATGAAGTAAGCAAAATCATACCCAGGCTAAGCTGAGGCAGAGCAACACACAGAGGATCCTCATGGATATCATCTTCAGAGAAGAGCGAGCAGAACTCTGACTGAGAGGATGTTCTTCTCTTGTCTTTTGATGCAATTTAAACCTTAATGAAAATCTGAGATTAATCATTATTTTCCCTCTGTTTGGAGACAAAACATGCCAGATGTCCCCAGGTGATTACCTAAGGCCTCTTGCACAAGTTTCTGGTGCTGTTTGCTCCAGATAAGATTGTAGAGCACCAACATGAGGGCAACACCATGAATTCCAGGAAAAAAAATAAATCTGTTTAAAGCTTAGTTTTTTGTAAACAGATGTTCAGCTAAGATGTATGCAGGATCTAGCAGCATCCAGGAATACTCAACCACTGGAAGACATACACTGTGTGACAGGAATTTAGCTAGTGTAATCAAACAGTTGATATTTGAAAAAGGAAGTCATTGATTTGCCCTTTCTCTGTGACTATGTTCCCGTGGGCCTTCTAAAGCAAGTACTTGTCTTAGAAAGGTTGATATAGGCTATCTATGACCAAATGGACTGTGTGAATTGAACACATGTTTATGAAGAGCACAATATAGTAGTATTTGAAAATGTCCCAGAAAAATGTTGAGAATAATTAAATATTTCTAAGGAGCTATATTTCCTTTTTTTTTTTTTTTTTTTTTTGAACAAGGGGTATAGTTTATGTGTGGCAATTGATGATAATGTGCTGCTGCTGTGAGATCTATAAAAAACCTTACTATTACTGGGGAATATTGTACATGGCTGTCAAACACTTGAAGATACTGCCTGTCTCAAAAGTTGCCACCACAGTAAGCAGAAATGAGCAAGAAAATCTTTGCTTGGGCAAATGTCAGCTTAATCAGTTGAAAGAATAAAACACTCTCTTTTTTTTTTTTTTTTTTTAAATAACATGACATTCACAAAACTCTCCGCCAACTACAGGCTGCTTATCATACTCTGCACCACAGAGGCATGTTTAAGCCTGATTCTGACACCGTACATTTTTAACTAAAAATAGCTGATTGTAGCTTTGGATCCATTGGAACAGCCTCTTTAGTTTTCTCTTATCCTCCTTTCCTCTGCTTTTCCTCTTGTTCTGTCTTCAGAAGTCTTTGTCGCTCTCCATGTAAAGTTCATTGAAGTTGAATTGGACCCTTTGTTTTCTCCTATTTCTGGCTTTGCATTGCACGTTTCCCTTACCCAGGAAAACCCTCTTAAACTTAAATAGATCGTATACCAATATTACTGAGTCATATTCTCAGGTAGCAGGAAACATAACAGTTCAGTAAGATGATGCTACATTGATTTATGCCACTGATTTACACCTATACCACCAGAATCTGGCTTTGCAAATGACAAAGGGGTTCTATTACATTTAAGACTTAATCTTACCTGTGCATGCATAACCCGAAACAAGACTGTTTGTTTATTTCAATTCCCTGCAGGCTGTTTTGTAAAGACTTCTGTTGAATCCCACGCAGTGCCAGTAATGCTATGATGCAAGAAACACATTCTAATTTCAGAAACAGAACAACCCAACTAACTTCAGCCACAGAAGTCCAGACAGACCCCATGTTACCTTTGCTCAGATTGAAGATCAGCCAGCCATGGCTGTGTTGTTTGGTTGATAAATGTCCATAAGGCAGCTCCTGAACTCAAAGCACATAATATACTTACATAAATTCTCCATTGCTAAATTCAGCATTGGCAAGACTGATGACTCCTCCCCACTCCAAGTCCTACACAGTTGTGTTCACTCTGGTGTAACAGTACTGTGAAAGAATTATAAGAATCTTAAGGAATTACAAAAAGCTCAGAAAAGAGTAACATGCTTGAGGGAGGGAAAGATCATGATAACAAAAAGACTTGTAGCATTGCGATAAGTTATTTCAAAGAACAGAGTAAAATGAACTACATGCAAAATATACTTGGGTCCACAGACAGTCCCCCACTCAAGCTAATGAGCTCTAATTTAGCGTACTTGATAGACCCCAAACTCTGCTCAAAGACCATGGCTTGATGCCCTCCATGCTCAGGAACACAAGAATTGCATATACACCTCCACATGCCCTCCTTGTGTGTACAAACATGTACTTGGCTGTACTGCTGGATCACCTGTGATTCTCCCTTCTCCTGATCATGTTTAGTGTGTACAGTGCTGCCCAAAGCTGTATGTTCTTTTCTGAAGACTTAAACCTCAAGGATTTTCCTATGGTGCTCATCACTCAACTATCCCAGTGCGTTACCAGCACTCATTTGTGAGGCACCACATTCTCCATTTCACAGCTGCAGAAGCCAGGTGAGAAGGTTAAGTCCAAAAGTAGTTCTTAGGTTTGGGGATCTTTTTTGATACACTGAGTTTTTAGAATACACTGTATGTGCAGAACCCTCTGACCTCAGCTGCAGCTCTCCGCTTAGCACTGGGGCTCCGGAGGAACATCCAGCAGCCAGCTCTAAGATCCCTGAGTGACTTGCCTGTGGTCCCATGGGAATGAGATGAAGAGGTCAGGAATAGTACCTAATTTTGCAGAGTATCGGCTGTAAGAGATGACTGTACCCAGTCTGGTCTTGCTCACTACATTTATTACAACCTCAGCAACAAACAAATTGTCCTTCATTCTTCTTGCAACCAGTTCCCATGCTCAGCACTAATTAGGCAAATAATGTAATGGGAAAAACAAAACAAAACAAAACAAACACTAAAAAACACTGGGTAATAGTATCTTTAGGACTGTATCATAATGAATATGTAAGCGTAATTCAGATGTGATGTGTCACATTAGTTCTTGTTTTTCCTAACTTGCAAGAGCTTGATTTTGTGATCTTCAATACTCTCTGAACATTATTTTTGTAATTTAATAGGCCTTAAAAACAAAATGTGTTGAAGAAACAGGAAATGCATACCATTCTCTTCATGTCCAGGTTCTTGCAATGTGAGCACATCAAGTAGAAGGATTTTTGCCTTTTCAACCATAGTAACAGAGGGTAAGAAAATTTGCTAATGGTGTGATGCACGTACACTACCAGTGTAAGACTGGACATTGCAGTAGTATGAGCCAGCTTTCCTCTGACCCTGATGGAGGGTGCAGTTCTCTGGTCACCTTCAAACACAAAAAAACGTAAGCTCTGGTTCAAGTAAAACCCAGCCAACAAGGCTAGAGCGGCTGGGAAAAAAAAAAAAAAAAAAAAAAAAAAAAAAGCTGATAACTGATCATAAACATTAGGTAAGCTAAGAGGGCTTTCCTGCTTCATATGCGAAGCTGGGGAAAAGGAGGAGTTCCTCAGGCTTTCCAGTTGAGGGCTGAATCTGGGCCTGACCTTCAGCCTGTACCTTTGCTTTCTTGTTGCAATCATCCAGTCACTTCTCTGTCTGTTTGTTTGAGAAGGCTAAAGGCTAAGAGCTAAATAAACTTTGGATTTAACTTTAATTCATGATCAAAGGACAGAAGTGTAGTTTAGTGATTCGGCTGCCCTGTTCTTGGCAGGCTGCCACGACAATAGTTGGGGAGTCCGGGATTTAGTTCTGCGTTGTGTGCCCTGGCTGTGAGCCAGCTCTGAATCAGAGAATCACAGCATGGCTGAGGTTGGCAGGGACCTCTGGGTCCACCTGGTCCAACCCCTGCTCCAGCAGGGCCACCCAGAGCAGGGTGCCCAGGACCATGTCCAGGTGGCTTTTGGAGATCTCCAATGAGGAGACTCCACCACCTCTCTGGGCAGCCTGTGCCAGTGCTCCATCACCTGTACAGGAAAGAAGTTTGTGCCCGCTGCCTCTTGTCCTGGCACTGGTGCCACTGAAAAGAGCCTGGCTCTGTCTTTTTTGCACCCTCCCTTCAGGTATTTATAGACATTGATAAGATTTCCCCTGAGCCTCCTTTTCTCCAGGCTGAACAGTCCTAATTCTCTCAGCCTCTCCTCACAGGAGAGGTGCTCCAGTCCCTTGATCATCTCAGTAGCCCTCTGTTGCACTCTTTCCAGTATGTCCAAGTCTCTCTTGTACTGGGGGCCCAGCACGGGACACAGCACTCCAGGTGCAGCCTCGCCAATGCTGAGTAGAGGGAAAAGATCACCTCCCTTGACCTGCTGGCAATACTTTGCCTAATGCAGCCAAGAATATTGTTAGCCTTCTTAGTGGCAAGGACACATCACTGACTCATGTTCAACTTAGTGTCTACCAGGTCTCATTTGCCCATCATTGCCTCTGTCTCCTGTTTTATCACCAATCCCCACCACAAGTTTCCAGGAGGTGCCTTATCCTCCTCTTATCCACTTCTTCCTGTCCCTCCTCTGGAAATTTTGTCTTAGATACAATTTCCCTCCAGCCCCAGCTCTGAGCTCCACTTGCTCTTCACATTTTCCTCAGCCTATTCATCTCTCTTGGATTTGTTACTAGCCAGTCCCTGCGTCTGGACCCATGTTTCCCCCAAGTCAACATTGCTGGGGCCTCAGCTTCACTTCAGCTTGCAAGTCAGTGTTCGTGTTTCTGAATTTGCACCACCCTCCAGTCTGTCTTCTTCCCTGCTCCTACTGGCTGGACAGCCAATGGTAGTAAGTACCTTCTCTCTGCCCTCTTAGTCCTAGTTTCCTTACAAAAGTCCTTCAGTCTGTCCACCTTATTTGCCTCACTACACCTCTATCCCTTCCTATTTTGTTTTTTCCTTTGGATTGATCACAGGGATCAAAGGAAGGCAAACAGTGTAGCACTCAAACCCTATTATGAACTCATAAACTCAGATGAGGATAGGTTAGCCTAAATATAAAATAAATATAAATATAAATATATAAATATATTATACTGTCTATGCTCTGAAGGCCGCAATTATAGACTGATTTAGAAAGGAGAAATAAGATCTTTTAGAATACAAATTGGGGGCATTAAGTCAAAGTACAATATATTTACTTGAAAAACAAAACAAAACAAAAACAAAAACAAACAAACAAAAACCACCAACAAACACCAAAACACAACTAGAGAGTATTATTCTCTCTCTAAGAGTTAGAAGAGATGGATCTGTTCAGGCCCCTTTCTGATAGCTAAATGGTTGGAAACAATAGGAAGGATCTCCAAAAGGCATGAATCTTGCCAGTCTTCTTTCAGAGCCCATGGGGTATAGCTGCAGATTGGGATCTGGCAGACTCCCTTTTGAGCACTGTCAGAGGACTTCAGTGAATCATTAGGCTTCTTGGATTCAACAGCTGTGACCTGACAGACTTCTGGAGCGAGCAGATGGTCCTCTCCATAGAGGTTCAAAATTATTCTTGAGACTTTAGGACACCAATCAACAAATCAACTGGTAGAATGAGCCAATCTTAGCTCATGTGAGCAACCCATAAAATGCCAATTTACGGCAATGAAATGTGTGCAGTTACAGCAGATTCTCATCAAATAAGTCATTGCAACCAAAAAGCTAGACTGGGAGGGGCAAACCACAGTTCAGACCTAGAGGAATGTGGCTACAGATGTCATAGGTGGGGCTTTAAGATTGTTTAACAACCCTTATCCCATACGTGGGATAAACTGAAAACAGAAAGTGAAAGTGACTTGGCCAATGCCACTCAAGAGGCTGTTTGTCAAACCAGGATCAGGCTGGGCTGGCCAGCTCCCAGCTTGCATCCTTCCCACAGGTCTCTCTGCATGTACCACATGAGGAACCACGGGAGAGGCCTCACTGCACAAAACATTCAGGAAAACTGCTTTGCTTGGTGAGGAATTATGTGTCAAGACTGGAGCTGGGCTGCAAACCACAGCTGGTTGCATGGATGCAACAGAGCCATGCAAATGTACTGGTTCAGTGGTGAGGAGGGGTGGTCTCTCATCCCAAAGAGCTGTTAACCCCATGTTGACACTATGCTAGCAATGGCTTCTTCTGACCTACTCCTGAAAAACCTGCCTTCCTCTTACACTTCTCTGTCTTTAAAATAAACTATTTGAATGTGCTATTCAGAAATATCGGGTGAACTTCTGGCTGCTCAATGGTAGCTAAAAGGAAAGACCAGGAAGCATTTCTTCATATATCAACCTGATATGTATCTATATTTCTATTCTAGCCTGAATATATTTTTTGTTGAGCAATTTATCCACAAACCTAATCTGATTTGATAATTAATCCCTTACCCAGAAATACTCATCAAATATTCTGAATGAGTACATTCAGACAGCATCTCCAACCAAGTCTTTGCTGTTCTTGATCTGTGCTGTTGGATTGGTAGTGTGGATTGCTGGAAAATTATTACTGTATCTAGGAAAAGCAAATGCAACTAAAATGTAATTATTTTCTACTGCAATTTTTAACATCTTTGGTCTGAAAATCATGCTATATACATTAGAATCATTTAAAATGCTTATGAATAGGGTATTCAGGAACAATAGTTTTACAATGGCATTCAGGAATAATCATTGTACAGTGTGGTAGTGTGTGCTATATAGAAAACCAAACTTCTATTCTGAATAATATTTGGGAAACTTGTTAATATGTATGTTCTGGAATAAAATATCTTTATTATTGCTAGTATACCTCCGAACACATCCTGGTTGAAAACGTATTCATTACTTTGTGGTAGGTTCAGTTAAATGGCCTTTAGCAGCAAACTAGGTCCCTTTCAATTTGCTGTGTACTTTGATCTGTGTCACAAATCAACAATTTCATCAGAAAACAAAATGAAGACTCTTGGAAACAAACCACATTTTATGAAGAAATAGCTCCAACACACACTTCTAAGCAAACAGCAGAAATTTCTGGTGTGCAATTCAGGAATGACTGAACCAAACAGATTTGATCAGAGTAACCTTCCAAGCATTATAGTGTTTACTTTGTTTTGTTTGGCCAACAGTAGAGCACAAACAGTAAGCTCAGCATTTTTGTAGTAATCAAAAATTTATTGAGAATTTGTACAGAAAAAATAACCACATAAGAAGTAAGCACTGCTCAAGGAAAACGTTTGAGCATTTTACAGCCAACAGCTTTTTACAAAGTTGACTTCCAAACTGTGGAAGGTGAGATAAGTTCAGTGTCTCACAGATGAAAGATTTATTTTCCCTGTCCATATCAGTCTTTGCTAAATTGTCCCTTTATGCGTCTCCAACCTACAACAGAAAAAAAGACAGCATTTTAATGTTCTTCTAAGAAAGAAGTACATAAGGCTACAATGGCATGTTGACAGTGCAACATGAGCCAGCAGTGTGCCCAGGTGGCCAAGAAGGCCAATGGCATCCTGGCTTGTATCAGGAATAGTGTGGACAGCAGGACCAGGGAGGTGATCATCCCCCTGTACTCAGCTCTGGTGAGGCCGCACCTCGAGTCCTGTGTTCAGCTTTGGGCCCCTCACTACAAGAAGAACATCAAGGCCCTGGAGCATGTCCAGAGAAGGGTTACAAAGCTGGTGAAGGGCCTGGAGCACAAGTCCTGTGAGGAGTGGCTGAGGGAACTGGGGTTGTTTAGTCTGGAGAAGAGGAGGCTCAGGGGAGACCTTGTTGCTCTCTACAACTACCTGAAAGGAAGGTGTGGGAAGCTGGGGGTTGGCCTCTTCTCACAGATAACTAGAGACAGGACAAGAGGGAATGCATTCAAGTTGCTCTGGGGAGGTTCAGGTTGGAAATTAGAAAAAAATTCTTCTCAGAAAGAGTAGCTAGGCATTGGAACGGGTTTCCCGGGGAGGTGGTGGAGTCACTGTCCCTGGGGGTGTTTAAGGAAAGGTTGGACATGGTACGTAGGGACATGGTTTAGTGGGTGATATTGCTGGTAGGTGGACCAGATGATCTTGAAGGCCTTTTCCAACTGTAATGATTCTATGACACTAGCTGGAAGTTAAAAACGTAGCCTTCAAAGTAAATGGTGGCAAGGAATTATTTCTGATCATGAGACCAATCACTTATCTATCTGTTAAAAGAAACATTAAAGTAGAAGGTATACTAAAATCAAAACACAAATATTTCAGTGACAAAATGGTAAACAAAGCTGATGCCCCTAAGATGCAGAGGGCTTAACACTTCAGCTGTCCGTGCTCTGTACTTGAAATGATAACTATGTTCTGTTTTCATTTTAAACATCTCCTCTCTCCTGAGGTCGAACCTGCTTGGTGCCGCCTGAGTGTTGCTGTCCATCTATTGAGAGTCTGTTGAATGGGATGATTTTCATTGCAGTTTTCTTCATGGAGTACCACCGGTCACGCCAGGTTGCCCAGATAATGCCATTGTCATATCCAGCTGGATCAGAATCTTGAGATGTGTACACGCCATCTAAAAATATCAGTTGGCACAAAATATTTAGTTGTTTCTAAAATAATTAATGTGCCCATCCCATACATATTTGTGGTACTAACAATTCTATGATATCCCTAGGCATACTAACAGTATGCATTCACTGCCCCTGACCCCCAGTTTACTTCTCTTAGGACTGATACTTCCACTTTGGGCTGGAGAGCTGCCAGAAGTTTCTACTGCTGGCCTTAATATTAACAATTATTGAAAAAAATGGGCTATGTATAGTTTGGAAAAAACAGATGGCAAAATATACTCAATGAAAGTGACTTTTTTTTCTTTTTGTCATTGAAATGTATTGTCCTTGGTTACTTTTTTCCACATGAAAGTAGGTATTTAGAAGATATCTGAAAGTAGGTATTTAGAAGATATTTTACCTATATAATATTTGCCATTCAGGTGGCCAGCATGACATCTGTTCATCCACCATCCAGATCCATCTTGCTCAGCACAGTTGCCCTCGAAGTTATCATTGTCATTATCATAGGTACTGAATCGCATGCCATTATGGAAGGTATAGGATTTGTCACTTGGATCATCTCCAAAATCAAAGCCATCAAAGGCATCTCCAGCTTCACCACCAATAAAGTATGCATAGGTCAATCTGTACTTGTCTTGTTCAGTTCCCACTTTGAATACAGCATAGTCAGCAGTGCTGTTAACAGAGGATAATGGTGAATGTAAGCATGTTGCATTCCCAGTATGTGCTCAAACGAAAAATACAGAAACAACTTTTATGCTCCAGCATTAGATGTGTTTTCTGACTCCTAGTCTTCAGTGATGTATAGAAGACCTACATTACACATATACACACATATATGTATCCCTATATGTATCCCCTACTGCTTAGGCATACTATGGTCATAAAGAATTTCTCAGACGGAGGAAGAAACAGATCTATTCTGCCAAATCAACTAGGGCTGCTTGTGTGCGGCCTTCAGGCAGACACACGTAGGGGCTGGCATCACACTTGTGAGTTCAGGAGCCTATACAGTGTCCTATGCATGTTAGTAGACCTAACAGCACCATAATTTTTTCAAAAGTATGTACAACCCGACACAACAGTGGGAGCAGTAAGCTTTAAGCTGTCATTTTCAGAAGCTTCATGAGAAAATACCTTTTTTTGCCAGTCCAGTCCTCCAGGTCTATTCGCAGGGTGTATGGCAGAGTGGACTGTGTAGTTATTAAATGAATCTTTTCGTTGCCCAGCCAGAACTCAGTGGTGTCATCTGGAGACAGATGTCCAAATCCTTCCTTGTACTGAACCCAATTTCTTCTGAAATCCTCACTTCCATCCAATCTCTGGAAAAATATATTTAAAAAAATCAACCAAAATGTGATATATTTTATGTAAGCAAATAAAAACTGTGCTGATGCAGTAAGCTTGCTTATGGTAATAATACACAAGTGGCATACCCTCTGTAATACTGTCCAGCCGTTGCCATATGAGTCAATCTCACAGTAGACTAGGAATGATTGCTTAGCATTTTGAGGCTTGATGAAGTAAAGACCACTTCTTCTGGCACCTTTATTTGCAATATCTTGACAATCTGAAATAAGCATATATTAAAAGGATTGTTATTAATCTAGCTGCAGTTCTATCCTCACATCTATTTGATATTGCAACTTTCTTAGTGCAAAAAATACAACTCATCTAAATACTGTTGCAAAGTTCACTATTTAGTCTACATACTTTAATGTCACTGCCATAAAAAACTCACTGAAGGTCACAGGACTTGTATAAGACGAGAACGACTTTGGTCTTCCATGGAGTTTAAGCAACTTAAATGTAAAATATAGTCATTGCATTAGTTTCTACAACAACAAAAACAGCACTTCTGGAGCTAAATTTTTTCATATGACTAAGTAGAAATGTCATAATGAGTTATCTTCTGTTTGCACTCTGTCCACAGCAACTCTCCTTCTGTCACTGATGACATACGTTTTGGGATAATCATATTTTGGTCAAAAAGGCCAAAGGGGCAAGTGAGACCTCTGTTCCATTTGAATGTCCTTCTTGCAGAGCATCTACCCAGTACTTAAA
The DNA here is from genome assembly GCF_964211835.1 of Anser anser. NCBI lineage: Eukaryota > Metazoa > Chordata > Aves > Anseriformes > Anatidae > Anser > Anser anser. The sequence continues at coordinate 32,532,760 of NC_139724.1, read as the reverse complement.
TTGTTCCAAACACTGACTTCAGAACTTGCAATCTTACATATCTTTGTAAAAATCTATGTCCCTTAAGACTACGTATACTTCATTGCTGTGATGCCAACTGGCAATACACGCAACTGAATTAACCCTCTACCATACAAGAAGCATTTTGTGCACCTCTTCCGGTCGTCTCCTGTATTTCAGCAGTATCTCTGCATGGTTCCTGACAGCTTGACTCAAGCTGAGCAATCTTCTGTTTCAGTTGCACGATCCTGTTGGTGTTCGTTATATGTGCGTCTGTCAACTGTCTGGAAACATAAAAATGCCTCGTTGCTTCAGGTGTTTCTTATTGACAGTAATACACATTTCTCTGCACACATGCCTGACTGATGTAGTATGCTGCAACATACATCCCTGCAAAAGGGGAAGACTCTCTTAGCACTGATATTTAAAGTTAGGAAACTAGCCAAAATGGGAAACCATAAACTTAATCTTATGCAAAACTTGACTTGCCTCTAATCAGCAAAACTCAAATCAGCAATTCATGCATGACTGTAATGCTATGGAATGTTTTTCTTCGTTCTCATTAGTAAATGATAAATTATTCTTCCTTAATTGTGGGCACATTTGTAAAACATAAATTATGTAAATAAACTACTGCAATAGTCAGTGTGCCTAAGCCATATTTGATATAGTGTTACAGGTGCAGAGATTTTGCTACATTCAGGTCAAAAAACATATCCTCAAGTTTTAGCCAAGTTAATGGTGTTTTCATTTATATTTTCAACATCAGCTTACAAAAGACTACCATTGATTTTATAATTACTTGTGATTTATGTCTGTGGAACTGAGCTGATATTCTAGGATATATGCAGAAAAACTAGCCAGAGTGAATGACTGTACAAATATTCCATACACTCTGCATTACAAAGCAAACTATATTAATAAATTCTCCCAAGCCAATGAAAAAAAAAAAAAGTTAGAAATAGTTGGCACAGCAAAAGAAACATAAAAACATTGCCAGGCTTCATGACATTCTTATCTTGCACTTCATGCACAATTAATAGATTACGCAGATGACCAAAGAATGTACTATCAGACCCTTATGATCCTAATGTATCTTGCTAGGGAGCTAGTAATGACAGTGTGGGCATAGTGGTGCACATAAGCACAAAAACCCTTTCTGAAGAAGCCTTAATTGCAGTTGATAAAAGTAGAGAAAGAAAATTATTTGGACTGTCAAGTGATATAAAAGGTGGGAGATACCTACTGTATAGTACTTTCATGAGACAAAATAGTGTTTTCATATCTGATAATTTCTTCAATTATTTTCTTGGACTTCTGAGTCAAACCCTCAACTGACTCTAAAACAGACAAATGGATAAAATAATTGCAGTTAGGCAAATTAGAAAAACAATTGACATAATATTTTTCAATTGTGTAGTTATTTTTATATTCTCACGTTGTTGTGGCTGCTTATCTGGAGGATAGAGGGTTTTGATGTGTTGAATCAAATAATCTACTTTTCCTGTGGAGTTAGTAACTTGCTGCAAAATTCTCTCAATTTCCAGCAGTTCGTTATCCGTAGTGAGACGATATTTGTTAAAGAAATCTGCAATGCCACAGGTTGTTGGGCAGTAGCTACCCTAAAGAGGAAAGAATAATAAATTATAATGTTTCAGGAGCAAAAAAAGGACAGCAGAATATTTGGGCAGGAGAGCTCTAAGTCATGGTTTGTACAAATGACTGTGGGTAAAAAAGGGGTAGGCATTTGCCACTGTCTGTGGTGTTTAAATTTACAGAGACAGTTTAGTTTCACACTGTGTATACATGCACACTTAGCAAGAAAACAGTGCATGCTGTTACTTATAGCGTCTTCTAAAATGCTTTTATCAGCAGCGCAGCTGCCTTTTTCAACATATGTTTATAGCTACTAATCAACAACGGGTTTAACCACAGCCAGTTTAATAAGTACTGAAAATAACAATGAGGATCTAATGAAGCTACAAAAGATAATGGCAGTTAATAATCAGTGTAGGAAGGCTTTGTTTAGACTCTTAATATAAAAGGAAATTGTTCATGTACTTACAAATCGTTCATCTAATATGCAGCAGTTTTCTCTGGTGGGAAGGTACTGAAGAGAAGAAACAAGATCATTTTCAGTGAATTTTCTCCAGCAGCATTTTCAGCGCTGACACATTTTCTAACACTCTGCCTCTCCACTTACCGCCAGGCTGGTAGAGAAGAGCAAGGAGAGGAGATACCCCAGTGGTGTCCATCTGCCTAGCTTCAGCCCCATCGTGCCTGCCCCACCGTGTGCTGCCAGCCGAAAGCGTTCAGCCCGGTGCCCGAGGTAGCAGCACCTTTATCGGCAGCCAGTTTTGGCTCAGCACCCGGCCGCAGCGGTTTAAGGGAGCAGGCTGGAGCTGGGGGCGGGCTCCGTGAGGTAGCGGGAAGAGGTGGGGTAGTGGTTTGAGGTGGATTCCCAGAATTTGCACTCATCTCGTACTCCTCCCGTTTGCAGAACTTGCTTCCTACTTGTCCACTTTATCTTTGTTCCAGCCAGGCCCTAAAGGAGGCAGAAAGGTGAAACAAGGACTGGAGAAGCTACTTCTAGTAACACAAGTGTAAGCAGATTCACACGTGGCTTTGGGATGGGGACTGGCAGAAGTGTCACCCAGGTAGCATAGGTAGAAGCCACAGTAACTACGTGAACTGTGTGCAACACCTACCCATAGCCTAAGGTGAAATAATACTAAGAATATTTTGCCCGTATGTAGTACTTTCCCTATGCAGAGTTGAACATGCTTTGCAAAAAGGGCTCAACATCATTCCCCCTACTTGGCAGATGATAAAACCGAGGCAGGTATAAAGCCACATTGAGCAGTGGCATAGCTGCAGAAGATGCCAGTGATATTTCTCACAGGCAATCGAAGCATGAATCTTCTCTATCCTTCATTTCAGGGAGTTTGTTTGAATGACTTTGATCAAAGCTGCCTTGCTGGGGTATTAATGCTATCAGTATCCTGGGATAAGAAATGTTTTCCTTCCTATTGCAACAAGTCTGGAACAAGTGTTTGCAGAAACATGCTCGTTCTAGATAAAAGTGCTATCTCTCCAGGGACAGAGACCAGCTCTGAGATTGTGTTTGTACTCTGCCTCATTCAATACATTTTCAGGACAAGACTCCACCTTTTACGTGGCTAGTTCTATTTGCTAAATAGTGAAAATGGAGTAAATAAAAATGGATAAAAGTCAACTGCTCTTGTGTTTTCTATTATCTCTTTATTAGTGCTGTTAACATGAGCTCAGGAAACTACCAGTGACTCTCCTTGCCATTACAGCTTGCACATTGCTCAAGCTTGCTTGGCTGTATTTGTTGGTGTGAGAATGACACGGGATTCAGAGGATGGTGGAAGTTCAATTTCAGTGGCTGTGCACAACCAGGGCTCCTTTCCTATGCTTGTATAGCACGAGTATGTTCCTGGTATGAACTTTCTCCAATAACTGGGTCAGGTTCAATCACAGATGTACTCTCGAGGGCAGGTGGGCACATAATGTTTGTGACACAATATGTGAACCACATAACACAATCCAGGTAGCCCTTGTCCTTTAACAGAGTAAAGAACATGCCCTTCCCTTTTGTTACTAATAGTAGTACATATATATTGGAAACTCTTTCGGAAGAATATTTGGTAACAGAACATGCAAAAATTTGTCTTGCATCTCTAGGCAAAAATTTCAGGACTCAGAAAAGATGATAACAGTCAACATTGGCACTGAAATATATTTGTTCATTCTGAGAAAAAAAAATCCTAACTTTTTAGAATTAACACACGACAATAGCTGTAATGAAATAATTTCAGTGTATAATATGATAATTTTTGCTAAAGTCACCCATATCTCAGATAACAAAAACAAAACAGAGTTTTACTGCTCCAGATAACTGGCTAGTTGGGTTTGGAAAAAAAAAGGATCATTATGACTACAAAAGGGCTAGGAATGGGAAAACTGAATTTTCACCACATTCATGAAGGAATCAGTTTGTAACATTTCTTTAATGATTACCAAATATCTCTATACTGCATTTATAAGAGCTGCCTAGTTGTATTTCTGGTTCTAAACTCTTTTGCTTCTTAGCAGAAAATGTAACTATTTAAACCTGACAACGTCTTTGTTTGTTTTACTGATTACACGGTCATGGTGTAGCCTTGAATAATTAGTCCTTTCATCTCTTTGCTTCATTCTCTTTAGTTCTATGGTTTCACGTTGCATTGTTTTGAAATAACTTATTCCCACTTTTCATTAAGTCAAAACCAGTACGTGTTCTTAGTGAAATGGCAATGTGATAGTTTTCCTCCTTTTCATACCATTTCCTCTTGGTTGGTCCTGGCTGCAAAATAGCTGACCCTTTTACAAAACAAACGTGTTAGAGACCTTGTTTTACCCAAAGACGTGCCCAACATAAGTTAGCTGTGTTGATTTTCTGGCCAGTTTTTTTTCTTTCCAGTAAACTTATTTGCTGATTTGCTAACAAATGAGGAATGATTAATGTTAGCATGGGCAGAAAAAGGAGTTCTCAAATTCAGTTTACTTTTTTTCTTGCAATTTATTTTTTTAAGCAGATAGTAAAAGTGAATCATTTATTTAAAAGAGTCTTGTTCAATTCAATTAGTTGATTAGTATTTTTGTCAAACAGCCACATGGAGAGTATCCAACACCTTCCCGTTATTCACAGCATATTTTCCCTCAGGAATATCAAGCAGAATATTCTTGTATTTGTAAATTAGTCCTTGAATATCAGATTATTCTTATGACCATCTTAGAAAAACAACAGTTTTCCAAATTTATGACTCCTACTCATGTACTTTAAGAGTCTAACTTGAAATATCAATCTATACAATTTCAGAAATGCTACAGTGATTTATTTTAGCATTTCCATCTTTTTGTTGTTGTTGTTTTAATGGAAACTTAAATGTAAAAATATTTATTTTTAGAAGTGTTGAAAACCCCCAAAAGTAAATATGAAACCTACAACCTACTACCAATATGCGCTACCCTGCTTATACTACTGCCAATAAACTCTGAAGATTAGTGGGCACAATCTCCTTTGCTAGGAGTGATAATTAGGCTGAGAAATTGAGGTGATTAAAAAGCTATCTACTACTAAAGCTATGCTTCTCATATGCTATAAAACCAACTGCTTTACAAATAGAAAAGTGAAAATGAAAAACAAAAAAAAAAAGTTGTGTAAGTCATTTTTCGCTTTTTCTTTCAATATTTAAATCTTGGGCAAAATGCAAATGGCAACATTTTTGCCAATTCAACAGTCCACTCTGTGCAGCAGTCATTCTTCCTCGCACTTCCTGAAGTAAATACCTGGAGGACTGGTTAGTCAGTAAATATTAGTTACCAGTTGCTCTGTGTAGGAAAGGCTTTTATTTCTTTTCACTTATGAAACCAGCACAGATTCAGGCTGTTTCTGTTCCAATATGGGCTGGAAAGGGTTCTGGTTCTTTAAAAGCTGAGTGAGGTCAAATACAATATCCACATGTTTCATGTCAGCTATGGTTGCATTTGGAGTGTTTTGGAAAGAATTCAGAAGATATTTTTCTGCATGCACACCATGGATACGGAAAAGACAATTTCCCTCACTTTAGAATATATTCTTAAATAATGATGGATATTATTTATTTATTTATTTATTTAATCTAAGCAGGGAAACTGCTATGATGTTTGTTAAAAGTCATTTGGCATGTGACTTATGCTATTGTGGTCATCTTTTTCCAGCACTTTTTATACATAATATAGCAACATAAAATGTAGTTCAGATTACATGATTACTTGCTTTATCACTCTTGAGGTTTTTCTGCATCCCAGAACACAATGTTATACTTCAACATACTGAAAATCCACCAAACATACTAAAAACCCCAAACTATCAGCTGGGACAAGTTAAACATCGTTATTTAGCTTTGAGCAGCTTGTGCCTTAAATAGGGGTATTAGGTGCAACATTGCAAATCCTCTCCCTTTACTGATTTACAGAGATCATTTTCAACTGTTGATTTGGTTAGAAAACGTTGGCTTTTAGACTAACTGAAAAAGAGAGATTACAATGTATGCTTTACCTTGAGGGCAAGAGCAATGAACTCCATTTGTTAAACAAAGACATCCACTAATTTGTGGGGAAAAGATAAGTAATAAATTCAAATATTTGCTGAATATTTTGTAATTAGTTAAGAGGACAGAACTTCAATAAATTAAATAGACCCTCCTCTATACAATGAAAAATATTTATTGGTATCTGCTGATAGTATTGTTTTGGAAAGGAACTTATTTACAATGGTGTTAACAGAAATTAGAAGAAATGTAATGTTTCACAATAAAAAATTGGCCTGTGAAATACTTTGCTTGTACTTTTTTTAGTCATTTTTTAGGATGCCTGACTGCCAAAAAAAAAAAAATCCTAGAAAAAGCTAATTTGCTTTGGAACAATGTACTCTGCATTGTCTGCCCTGACTTCCAGGATTACTTCAGGATGATGGTAGAACTAATTTCACATTTCCTTTACACATCCTCTGTGCTCCATGCTGATGCACAAATCTGTTTACAAAGAGGGAAACACAGGCCTAAATTTGAAACGTTAATGGCACTAACATAATAGAATTAAATGGAAGCATTTAGTGCCACTGAATGAAATTGTGAATCTGAGACTGACCTACATTTGTCAATACAGTCAAATACATTTCCTGTATTTGATCAGGAAAATAATGATATTCCTTATTTATTTATTTATTTATTATTTTATTTTTAACTCTGTAACCTTTATCTTTCTCCAGCACAAATAAATAAATAAATAAATAAATAATACAGCCAGGTTATTTTCCCTCTCTTCCCACAATTTACGAGAGGAATTCAAAATGCATATTGTGCTTAAAAGCTGTACATTAAGCAGTAGAGCCAATGGACATGGCTTTTTACCATGCAACAGAGCTATGGCATCTATCAGTGTTAGCCTGCAACACCTATCCAGGCTACAAGTAGAGACATTTTACTAATACCTCCAGGTATGTATTTCACATAGGCTTGTTACTGACTGGCAGCTCCACTACAAACCCCACAGTGCCATCTGATGTCCTCAAAGAGCAATAAACTTTTTCCAAAATCTGTTTAATCACACAAAGGCCAAAATGTCAACACGACAGGACATTGTTTCCCAAGTCTATATGGAAAGGGTCCTCTAAATAACTTCTCTCTGTTTTCATCAAAACAATCCTAAACTCACATACAAAACAATGGGCTCTGAACTGATCGTTACTGCTCGTGATAGAGACCATTGGGATGTGGTAGGTAACTCTATGGAAACATTGCTTCAGTGCTTATTAGCACCAAACCCCAAATAAACCACTGGAATTGCGAGGAAAGGAATTCAGAACAAACCAGAAAATGTTATCACACCCCAGTGTGTACCTGGTTCATTGGTGCCTTGAAAACTGTGCTGGTGGTGGTCCCTATGGAATATATATATATATATATATATATATATATATATATAAACTGGAGAAGGCTCAATGAAGGGCAGCAAATATGGCCACAGGTGTTCAGCATGGGGAACAGTGAGTCAGCTGAGACTCATCAGTTGGGAAAAGGGGTGATTTAGATGGGCTAAGACTGGGGTCCCCAGAATGATAAGTGGCACAGGGTGATTTTTCAGACTGTTTTTTCTTGAGAGAAACAGAGGATAGTGAAATAAGCTAGTAGGAGTCAATTTCAAAACAAAACCAAGAGGTTTTGTGGCAACAAGTAGCAGACCAGTGGAACTGAAGCATGTTCTTCTGGATACAGACTGTTTGCAGGAGCACAATTGAGGGTTAATAAACAGATAGACAACAGCTCAGTTGAAACTAGAGGGTGCCAATTACTCCACAGAATCATCAGCTGCCAACAGTCTCAGTAACCTGCAGTAAACCTCAATAAAATGCAGTTTTGTTCATCTGTGTTAATTATACAGAAGAACAGAGTCTCCAGGACTACGCATGCCACCACAGCTGGATACAACTGTGTTCCCAATGTGAGGAACGTGCCACCATATAACTGCTTCTGGATGACAAAACTAAGACACCCCATGTGATGGTAATGTGGGGTGAAGTAGTTTCATACTACCCTGCATAACCTGCACCCGCATGGACTTTATCTTGATTTTAAGAAAATCATGTCTAATCAAATGAAGAGAATCCAGGGAGTGTATAAATTACTCTCATCAACAAAACGGATAATTTGTTGGAGCCTTACCAACCCTTTTAAACAGCCAATGAGTCTAACCTGAGTAAAAAAATACATTCACTGGGGAAAGGAACAGAACAGTGGCCTTCATTTCTCCAATGCACCACTTCAAATAATGGAAACAACCTAAATCCTTTCCTCATATTTTTGACAGAACCATTGACAGGTGGGTTTTAGTATCTTATATATGTTGCATATTAATTCTCTCAAGCACATGTGCAAGTATTCATATGTAAATTTGATGAAATGGTAATCTTGTATTCATTCGTGAGGGCCTTAAAATGTCTTTTGGCAAAGCACAATCCAGCCCATCACTGAGCCAGTTGCTGCCAAAATCCATGCCAGAAAAAATACCTGAAACAAAATTGAAAGAATAAAGTACCTTTTAGATCCCAAGAGTGTTATACCAATATATGTGCGTGTGGATATTTGTATGTTGATACAGGTAAAATGTGCGAACAAAAAAAATGTGAACAAAGGTTTATCTGGGAAGAAATGCACCCATTTGCCCCCCAGGACGGGTGACGCTGGCTGGACAAGACCGCTCCCCCCGAGGCCTCGGGGCAGGGAGCGGCTCTGCTTGCGGGCAGACACGGCCATCTACCGGCCGCAGGGCGCTCGGTCCCTTTCGGTCAGTAGGGTCAGCCTGTCCCCGTCCAGAAATCCGATTCTGTAGCGTGAAACCTTGGCCCAACCGATTTTGCCGTTTTACTGACATTCTTGGGCTATAAATTATTATGTTTGTCAGTGACTGGCATTCCTTTTTGCATATGTTTAAGGACAGAAGTGAATAAGGACTGCAGCACCTTCACTCCTGGTTGATTACGGAGTCTCAACAAAGGTAAATTGCATTTAAATTTCACTGCAGGGTCTGAGACTTGCAACCTAGGGTGACCTTACCAGGGGTTAGCCCCACATCTTGCTACATTGGAATTATGTGGGAATCTTACTGAATGTATTCTGTACTGAAATGCACATGGACAACACTAAAATATAGCTACAGAGAGTGCTTGGCTTTACGGCTGTATTGATGGCTGTGCATTTTGTACCAGAGTGGTCTTTCTGGTTCTTGCTGTAAAGCTGGTATTTTTATTTCTTTACTTAACGAGCTACAATAAATATACATTGGCGTAATTAGGAAAAAGCTCTCTGTAGTTAGCTATGGATACGTAACAAGGGATTTTTTTTTTCCCTGTTGTGATTACTTGGATGTTTACTAGTTCATGTTTTCAATGTGATAATTAAATACTTTAATACTCAAGAATTAGTTCTTCTCTATGTGTAGGGAACCAATTTTTCTTTCTCTGTGGCCTCTCCTTGTTTCTGTCTGTTTAATAATTTAGGACAGTAATTGTTCATCATTCTTTTAGGCACTGAGAAATTTGAAAATTAGAAGATGGTGCTTCCTAATAACTAAGGTAAGGAATTACAAAAATGAAGGAGTCTCTGGAGATCTTCTAGACTAACTGCTCACCCCTGTACTGTACCCCAGTTGTTTCACAGTTGGTTTGTGTTTCATCATCTTGTCTTTTTTAAAATGTATTTGTGTAGATTTGTGCTAGGTGGTATGTGACTTTACTGCCTTTTTGCAATGGGAAAACACAGCACTTCCCTAAATAAAGAACCAAATCCTAAGATCACAGCATGATTATTTTCTATCTCAACTGCATCATCTCTCATTGCAATTAGAAATTAGACTAACTGAATGCTTTATCAACAGTTTTCAAAAGTACTTAATTAAGTACTTTTAACGTGGCTTTTTCCATCAGAAAATCTACCTCCTAACTCATTATATACTTGGAATTGTTAATGTCTCACCGCATGACATATTTTTTGGTGTTTCTCCAAAGACCCCGGATTTTCTTAGTGTTTCATTTGCGAGAGATGACTCGACACCACCTCGAACCAAAACGTATGTGTCAGGACAGGCCTAGCAGTTATTACACCAGATTTGCATGCAAAACTTTTGGATTTGGGCACAGTCCTTGCTGTATCGGAGAAATGACGTGGGCTCTCCCTAAGCAGGGAGCCTCTGAGGGCCCTGTGCCTTGAATTTGCTGGCTTGGTGGGATTTACCCGACGGTCACTGGCTAGAAATTCAGCCTTCCTGTCAGGACTGCGATACGAACTCACACACACAGTCTTATTTTTTAACCAATACATAGGCACTAGGAACTTTGAGGCCGTGACAACCCTAATGTGTGTGGGGAGAGGGCTTCATAAACCCCCTAACGGGGCCACCTGACTCTCCGCTGCCGCTACCACAACCCTGCCCCTGCTCTCCTCAGGGCTGCCCCCCACGGCTGCCGGGTCCCGCCCGGTGCCGGCTTCTCTCAGCCCGGCCCCTCGGGCCGGGGCGGGCCGCGGGGCGGGCCGGGGCCTGGCGGCCGGGCGGTGCCCGGAGCCCTGCCCGCCGCCACCACCATGAGCTGCGCCGCGCTGCTGGCGCTCCGCGGGCCGCGACTGCTGCGGGCCGCCCGGCCGCCCCGATGGAGCAGGCGGCGCAGCAGCGGCTGCGAGCCCCCGGCGGGGGCCGCGGTGCGCATCGGCTGCGCCTCGGGCTTCTGGGGGGACACGGCGGCCGCAGGTAGGCGGCGGCTGCCCGCGGGGGTGGCGGGGGGAGCCGGGGAGGGAGCCGGGCGGGAGGGCGCTGGGCCACGGCGCCGCAGCCGTCCCGGGCCGGTGGCCTCCGTGCGGAGGTAACGGCGCCTTCCTCCCTGCCCCGGCAGTGCCGCAGCTCCTGTACGGCGGGAAGCTGGATTTCCTCGTCTTCGATTACCTCTCCGAGATCACCATGTCGCTGCTGACGGCCGCCAGAGCACGGTCCCCCGTGAGTAGCCGCCCTGAGCTGCCTCCCCAGCTCTTTTCCCAGCCTGAATCACCCCAATCCGCTGCTTGAAACAGACCAGGCGCCTGCTTTTGTGCTCTTCTTGCCTGCGAGCTGCTGTTTTTATCTGAGGGACGCGTATTTTCAGTGTCCCGCTGTAAAAAGGCATTTTGGAGTCTTTTCCTGTAGCACTGACTAAATGCTTTGAAAACTTGTTCTTCCCTGTTTTGTCCATTGACCAATAAAAGGGGTTTGGGTTGACTCACTCATGACAAACAGCTATGGCTTTTAACTCTTTCAGGATTTGGGTTACACTCCGGATTTTGTCTCCACTGCCATGGCTCCGTATATAAAAGACATTCACAGGAAAGGTACGCTGCCCTTCACGTGAGTGTGTATGTTAATGACCTTCAGCTCTTTGGATGGGTGCTTTTCACCCCAGTGTTTTGCCGTCTTCTGTGTGTAATGCTTAAAAAGTTAGCAAAAAATCCCAAATGTCAAATCATGACTTCAAATGTTTGCCTGTAATTAGAAATATATATATATATATAAGCATACATATGTCTCTGCATAATTGTTACTATATCTTTAATTTCTGAATGGAAGATCACTTTGTAAATCTTAGTTAAAAATATCTAAATCTGACTTTTAAGGCAATCTAAAAATTTGGCAGCATTCCTAAACAGCTCTAGAATCTTGTTTATTTTCCTAAAACTTGCATTGTTTCTGTTTACGTGAGTATACGTTTACAAGTTGCTGAGCTTGGGAGGAAGAAGGGAATTCTTTGAAGCACCCAATACCTTGCTAACAGTTTGGAATTTATAGAGATGAATATTTCTGGTAAAAATGGAGTTGTTTGGAAAGCACAGGTGCCTTGAGTGATTGGTCTCAAATGTCATATCTGTAGGAACTGTTGTAATGCTGTCAGTTTCTGTTAGGTTTGTCTTTGTGGTCAATTTCCCACCCCTTACTTGCGGAGAATGTAGGTGAAATGTATCAGTAACAATTATTTTTCGGTAGACAATTCCTCCTTGGCTTAGCCTGATCCTTTCATTTCACTGACTTGATAGGGTTCATAGTTTAACGTAATTCTAGTGTTTTACTTGATTAGATCTCTTTTGTTTAGGTGTTCGTGTCATCAGTAATGCTGGTGGAGTTAATCCCCTCGCTTGTGCAGCTGCCCTTCAGGAGGTGGCGAAGAAAGCGGATGTTGATTTGAAAATAGCTGTTGTTGCTGGAGATGACCTAATGAGTGAGGTATTTTACTTTGTCAATCTATATGGAGTAAAAACTGTCTTATAGGTGGTTACTTTTTGCATATGTATACAGTATCTTTATACTGTTAAAAGCATTTAAAACTATTTCTTCACTTTGTTTGTTTTTTAATGCATGAAAACAATTCTTGATACTTTTTAAATGTTTCATATGTGAAGGGGGTGAATTTTATAACACTGTGGATCTGCTGTTATTTAGCTTCTTTAAGCAAACTAAATATGATTTAAGGTCTGTACTCCCTTCAGGAAAAGATGGGATGTGCTGTTACTTATTGTTTTTGGCGAAGTTAAATAACCCTGAATGCTAAATATCTTACATCCAAATGGAGTGTGGTTACATCTCAAATGTTTATTCCTTTCAGCTTTTTTTAGTAATTCCCAGGCATTTCAAGTTGTTGCTCTATTTACAGGTAGCTGTTCTTAAGTTTATGGTCTGGAAGGTAGCTTTAACTGGGAGGATGGAAGGTTTACTTTTTTGTTGGTGAAATCTAGGATGAACTATGGCTTTTCTGGTCTGTCTTTATGCATTACAAGAAAGTTGTTTTTTTTTTTAAAGTCTGTTTCTGAAAAAAAAAATGTTTGCCATACATGCAAAGATACTGTGAAAACAGTTTATACGTTGGTGGTAGTTAAAAGGGGATAGGTTTGCATTATAATTCAGTCTGTACCTGCAACGTGAGATTTATTAATCTGTGCAGGCCTAGCATGCTACTGAATGATGAAGGCTGAGTAAATTTATTTGCAAGTTATACCCATACCTCCTTGGTAACCTGACATACTGAGTTTAATCACCTTGAGCTCTGGTATTAACCTTGTTTTCTGGCTGTGCCACCATTGCTGTTATGGCAGACATTTCTGTTGGCAGGGTTTGATTTACTCAGTCCTACAGGAATTAAAGATGATTTGAAAGCCTAAACTACCCATTCATTGTAGTTAATCATCTGTGAATAGAACAACATTGAAGACTGACTTCTTTTTCTGTGTGCTGGAAAAGGAGTATTAAAAGTATCTAGAACTTTTAGTCATTCAACTGATTTATATTTGTTACTAATTAATTTTCTTAGAGTTGTTATGAAATAGATCTATTGTCTGATATCAATAAAAGGTTTACAGTAGGTATTCTAAAATATTTGGTCGTTTGTGTTTTCTAACAGAAAGAAAACCTAAAAGGAGCTGGTATCACAGATTTAGAGAGTGGCAAACAATTTCCAGAGAGCATTCATAGCATGAATGTGTATCTTGGGTGAGTTGTTTTTAACAAGTTGTTTTTAGTATGGAACAAGTTTCATGTAGTCAACATGTTAAAATTCTGTTTTGATTTGCAAGTGGTACCTCGGTACTTAAGGTTCACCATTGTATGATTCAAGCAATAAGGAAAACAAAAAATGCCTTTGTTGTAACCTGTAAATACATTTTTATTTCAGAAATTTGCCAGTTTTGACTTTAGCATTACATCACTTGAGATTCCTCAGGTTTTGATTCAAGCCAATATAGTTTAATTATGACAATTTTTAAAATCCTTTTTTTAAAAGTAGAGTTTGTAAATAATATTTTAATAGTACCAGTGCGTGGATCTGTTAACGATTGTCGTTGGCAGAGTAGTGTAGGAGGAGTTAAGGTGTTGTGATGACGTGCTTTGAATGCTGTGGGAGGTCGCATTAGACTGTGTTGAACTACGTGTCAGTGTTCATACTGTTGAAATTTCAGAAACTGGCTTTCTGGGACAGATCACTGTTCTGAAAGATTTCCCTTGCTTCTTTTATGATACTAAGTACGTCCTATAAACATCTAAACACAGATGTTGTAGCTGCCTATTTGAGACCAGTTATATTTTCATTGTCACCATCAACTTCCTAAGGGGAATCAGTGTCAATAAAGTCCATGGAAGGGGGAGAACTGAAAAATGGGAGAATAACCAGGTGTTTACAAAAGCCAAGCATATCTTCCAATTAATGATCCTGGGATCATGTTTTTGCTTTTCCATCTTCCATGTCATATATGTTATCCTCCTGTATAGTTCTGAAATCTGTGCATGCAGTCTTCCTATTTTACATTAAACATCATAAAAAAAAAACAAAACAGCTGTGCTCTCTCTAGTACCATTAGTATTGCACTTCCAAAAAATGTATCAGTGCAAAACAGCAGGGTATAGCTGTACTTAATGTATATTTTTCTCTGTAAAATGGGGATCTTTTAATAGATGAGTCCTTAAATCTGTATTTAGTGTTTTCTGTTGTAGTTCTTTGATTTTCTTTTAAACCTTCTCTTAACCTTTGACTTGCAAGATTTGCAGATCATGAGTAACTAACTGTAAATTAAATCTAAGAAATAACGGTTAAGGTTTATAGTTACGAGAAGGTGTTAATTAAAGTTTTGGTGATTCATGATTTATTCACAATTTTAAGGAAGTGCAACTGAAAGCAGAGAGAATGAAAGCAGACTAATATGAGAAAGATGCCTTTTAAAAATGTTTTATATCTAGCTCTGCTTCATTGATGGAGGCTAGAAGAGCAGAGTCTTGAGGTTGGTTTTCTAATAAAAGTGGTATTTCTTCATGGGCTCATTAATCTTGGATGTCTTCAAGTGTAAGTTACTAACTAGCCTCTTAAAATGCAAGTTATGAAACTGTTAATTTTCTTTTGACGGCATCTGCTGCAGATGCTTACTCACAAAACAAGTGAGAAATTTATTTATATATATATCTGTAAAAGGAGTCAACATCTTGATGTATTGGGTAAAATCACAAAGTTGATTATTGGTTCAGTGCATAAACTACATCTGAAAACTTAGCATTGAAGTATAGATCCTGAAGTATTTCTTCTGTCCCTCCTGAATTGAGATGAGTTCTATGGATTGAGTTTTTAGTAAGATGCAAACTGCTTAATTTACTGCTTTTTAAAGGTAGCTATACAGGTCTAACATGATCCTGCATATTTCTAAGCAGAAACCCCGTTTGTGCTTCTTAGGTGTAACTTTTAGTTAACAGTATGCCCAGAGGTGTACATTGTTCCTGTATGCTCTGTATGTGATTGTTTCTCTAGCTAGCATCCTTTAATTTATATCATATTGAGATACACAGCATATATATAGCACATATATATTTATTGATATGTAATTTCTTTATATCATTAAGAACTTCTGTGCACTTTTTTTTTCCTTGGCAAAAGCAGGACTAAGTCTATTAAAACTGTAGAAAAATGTTGTTCTTAGTTTATTTTTTAAAGGCACACAGTTTATCGAGTTTGAGTTTTCAAGCTGTCTAATTCACAAAAAATGGAGGAATCTATTATTTGACCAGTGAGTATGGCTCCTTTTGCCTGAGGCTAGCCTGGTTAATTTTGACTGGGCCAACTTCTACCTGACCAGTCTGGAAAACCTGTTGCCTGAGTTTCTTCAGAAATAATGACTGCATAATGTTTTACTTGAAGTTGGCTGATATTGCAAGTTTTATAAACACTTAATTGAGGTTGACCTGAAAGGTTTAAGTTTGGAGGGCAAAGTCACCAACCTTTGTTTGTGAATAACATGTAATCACAGAATGGTTTAGGTTGTAAAGGACCTTGTAGAGCAGGTGCCCTGCTATTGGTCATTATATACTCATCCACAAATGAAATATGATTGATTATTCTTCTCTCTGTAAAACATTTGGTATTTTCTATTTTTGATGATAAGTGACCCTCTATTGCACTACATTCAAGACATTTTCTATGAGCATCAAGGAAAGTATTTCAATCATGTAATGAATTCGATTGGGTATTGTGATGCTTCCTTTTCAAAATTCGCATTGTTTATGCAACAGTGACTGATTAGTTGTTAAAGTTGATTTCATTGATTTTGTGCAGGATTTTAAAGTGATTTTTATCCTGTTTGTGGCAGAGAACTGACTTATAAATGATACATTAAAAAGTTAGAATAGTTATTGTTCTGTTTTCTTTTTAGAGCAAGACCAATAAGCAGGGCTCTTGACCTTGGAGCCGATATTGTTGTTACTGGCAGATGCGTTGATAGTGGGATTGTGTTAGGACCACTCATTCATTCTGTAAGTACAAGTTAATTATAATATGATGAACACATCTGAGTGAATATTTAGGTGTCACTGTGAGCCGTTTTTTGCTACTTCAGAAATTGTCAATACTAAGCTAAAAAGGGTGAGCTCTTTAATTTTTGTTTCTTTTTTATCTATATGCATGAAACTTTGCCACCTTTCACTTCTACTACATTTGTAGCAGGGATATTTACGAACTTAAATGTCATTTAAATATAATGAAAATGGAAATAATTTCAGTGAATGAAGTTGAGGAAATTTTGCCATGTTTCATCACTATTTCACTTTTTTTTTTCCTTCCCAACTTTAAAACTTGGTGCAAGGTTAAGAAACAAGTACTGTATTTTCATTACCACAAGGTGGCGGTAGTAGATCTCACTTTGTGTTGTGTTGGTCGTTGGGTGGTCTAATGTGCTTGTCTTTTTCAATGCGCAAGCAATTTTATTTTAAGAAGTTGAGTTTCAGTGCAACATGTTTCAAATTCCAGGAATTTCAACAAATAATACAAGCAGGATATGTGGTTTGAATAGGTTGTACGTTTTGTGAATGACCACACACTGTGGAACATGAAAGCTATTTTTGATGTATATTTTAAAAATACGTGAGAGTATGCATTACTGTCTAGTTAAAAATGTGCTTTCTAAAACCTAACACTCTTCTGACTTCATGTCTATAAATTATTCTGATGTGTAATTAAACTAAATGAATTAAATGCTATTATGTTATTTTATTTAGCGTGTGTTTTTTACACCAGAGATACCTCATCTAATCTATTTAAAAGTTTAAGACAGGTTTCTCTTACAGGCATTGGGTTTGTTTTGTTTGTTTTGTTTTTTGATTTATTTCTTGCTTTGTGTTGAACTTGGTAAGAATAACCTGTAGTTAAACAGAAAACAACACAAGGATGACTGGTAATAGTCCAGGAACTGATAATCTTCGAAAGTTGGAAAATCACAGTGCTTTGTTTACGTGATGAAAGGTGCTAGACTTTTAAACCTCCAGTGTATGGAAGTTTTGAATAAGATGTATATTACATTTTGAAACTTTTTTGAAGGGGGTGTGACTGTGAGAATTTGTTTGCGTGTATTTAAAAAGAAGGAAAGCTGAAATACGTCAGAACTCTTTTAATGATTTACTGTTTAGCAGCTCAAATCCACCTACAGCTCTTGCTGATTAATTATATTGTTCTTTAGATTTCTGGAGTTAAGTACGACCAATGTATTGTTACTCAAAGCAGTCTTCTGTGCTGTGTAAGACTTATATATAAGTAATATATTTGTATTTTTTCTTCTAGTTTGGCTGGAATAGGGATGAATTTGATTTGCTAGCAGCAGGAAGGTAAATAATATAAGAAGAAATGGGTAAATAAATATTCCATCTCTTATAATGACAGGATGATAACTTAATCATTTAGGGATTTTGCATATTGTTACTGAACTCATTTATTTGGAAGTTATTTCAGTAAAGGTTTTGGGTGCTTTTTTTGATGCTCACTTAATATTCTTTGGAACTGAAAGAAAGTTCATTTTTTTGTAACCAACTTAAAATGAGAGGAAACAGTGAATTATTTAACACTTTCTTTTTCTGTCCATTTTGTGTCAAGAAGTGAAATCTTACGGTGCAGACCAGTGATACCCAGCTTTTTCTGTTTGGCCATCAGTGTGGGTAGTTGAGCAACTCCTATCTTCAAAGATATACAGAAGGAGATTGGGTCATACGTCAGCATTCTTGTCAGGTTTTGCAGAAGCTGAGTATGAATAGCCCCATCTGCAAACCCGAGTTGAAAATCATAAGGTTGAAAAGTTGTTGCTGAAAGCACTGGGTTAATTTCTGGCACCTAATTTAACTTTCTGCATCATCTTACTGCACTGAAGTCCATAAAAATGAGTGACTACTTAAGTAAGCCAAGTGCACTTAGTAGTAGTGTTCTTGGACCTTCCAATGCTTGAGGGGAAAAAATGTGGAAAGAAACTCCCACTCCACTGAACTGCAGTAGAAACGTGTAACCAATTTAGAGAGATCAGGATTTTGCCTGTAATTCTATTGCACATTTATGGAATATTCCAATAAAAGACTTGAAAATCATAATACCTTCTGTTCAATGATGTCCTTCACATTGGAAGGAAGACACACCTCTCGATTAAAAACGGACTTTGCATATTTAGTTACACATAATGCAGACAGTACTGTACTGAATTTAGATCGAAACTTCTTGAAATGACTAACGAAACTTGATTTTTGATGTTATGTACTAAACTCCTAGTTTTTTTCATGTAAAAGTCTACTCCTTGAAATTCTCGCTCATATTTCAGAATCCCTACTTACGTTTAATACAAAGTTTATAAACAGATGTCTATGGAGTAAAAAAAAAAAAAATCAGAATGTTCTTTTATTTAGCTTTATTCCCATTGTACTATTACATGTACTGTTTTTAGGCTGGATTTGTTATACTTGGTTTTACAGAATATTTGGTTGTTTGAATGCTTGCTGTTTTCCCAGCCTTGCAGGTCATCTGATTGAATGTGGTGCTCAATGTACTGGTGGAATATTCACTGACTGGCATGCGGTACCAGACTGGTGGGTATCTGTGACATCAGCATGTATGTTTGTAGTAGATCAAGTATAAGGTTTCCTACTGTTTTTGCATTTGTAAAATTGGTTTCTACTTTGTTCTTTCTGGGGAGGCAATATGTACCCTTTGTTGCTCCGTCCTAATTTTGTTCTTCAAGTTTTATTTTCCCTGTTTCAGTTTTCCTTTCTGGTCAGCTGGGGATTTCCTTTGTTAACTTAAGCAGCTGATGATTTGAAACAATTTTTATCCCTTCGATATTTCTTTTATATATATATATTTTTTTCTGTTTCCTTCTTTATCTTCTGCTTTTTTTTCTTTTGAAAGACTTGTTACTGTTTTAACATAGGATTGCATATAAGACAATACAGATATTTTAGGTGATATTTTGTCAGTTAGATCAGAGTTGAGTACTGTTGAGTTACAAATCTTACACAGCTTACTTTGGCGGGGATAACTGTATTATATAGTCCTCTCCTGCTGTATGACCCAGTCTTCATAAATGTGTTGAGCTGTCAGTGTCTGCATATTCATTACCGTCCTTTCAAAAAGTGTTGCATATGTCTCATTCAGACCTACTGAATTAGACCTTCATGTAGGTAGGTCTTTCTGCCTGCTGAGAATTACCATGAGAAAGGACTAATGTAGTCTGCTTTGGACCAGCTTGTTTTTTAACAGTAGTTTGATAGTAGTCAGTGAACCTGTTTGGCACAAAATGACTGAGTCTGGTACCAATTTATTCCCATTTTCCTTGGGATAAAAGGGAAAAATCTTGACCTGTGCTTTATCAGAGAAAGGCAATACTTGCTTGATTTGATCAAGAGAAAGGCTGAAGAACAGTAGGAGAGATGGAGGAGCAAAGAGTGTCTTTCATTTGGCCCTGTTCCTGGTCCCAGGTTCTCCCTAAGGAGGAGGCAGCACGTAGTCCAGGTGCATGAAGTAGCCACCGCTCTACCAAGTCAGTTCTCTAGGGCTGCCAAGCTTTTTCTCCTCCTCCTACTGTCAGTTTCTGATTCAGATTGTGATACTGAAAGACGCATTCTTAGTTCCTGAGTGCCACTGAAATGCAGGGAAGGCACATGCTTGTGGAAAGAAACAGGTTTAGACAGTTCTTAGGCCACTGCCCCTGAACAAACTGCACTCACTCTTCAGTGCGGAGTTCAACAGGAAATCAAATGAGAGGGTCTGTAGTGATGAATGTGTTGTGTTCAGTTTGGAAAGTAAGTACTAATTTTATTCCTATTCTGATCTATCCATGAATGGTTTTATTATGCAGTATCATTAAACTTCTTAATCTCCTGCAACTGTGACTCCCAACTTGCTTTATAAAAGAAAGAAAGAAAAAAAATATCTTTTCTCATATTAAAATACTTGGTAGCTCCGTATTATTTAAGACTTTCTTTTCCATGAAAAATGTCTGTATGGTTAAAAAAAAAAAAAGAGGATGTTTGAGTGCATTAAGCTATAAGCAACTGGAGTGGGAGTAGTTAATTTTACAGGCAAATATGCATATGCTGTATATGGATAGCTAATATACACCCCCCCATATATACGTATATATACACACACATACATGCATATGCAAAAAAAATAGGTATCTTTATCTAAAATAATAGTAATCATGTAACTTAGAGCTGAATGGTGCTAACTTGAATTGCTGCTAGCAAATGTAGGAGGGCAGCACCTAATACTGCACTGTCAACTTATCCCCATCTATGCATACTTCTAAATCATGCGTGATAGTGTCTGTGCTAGTATAACAATTTGTTTCCCTTCAGTTTAAGGCTACTGAAGCATTAATTACAGCACCTTAAAACTAGTGACTATTTTGGTCTGCAGCTTCAAAAAGTCTTAGGAATTTAATTGATGAAATTCTTAAAGTACAGGCAGAGATGTAACATGTTTTTTTGTAATTAAACCGAAACTAGTTAAAATAAAATAACCTGTAAGCTTTAAAATTATATATTTGGAGAGGCAGAGTAAAAGACTGACTAGAACGGACTTTTAACACGTCTGTTTTGGGAGGAGAGAAGAAAGACTTGTTATACAGCTTTTTCCGGTAGTAGTTTGCTATAATTGGGTCCGAATACATGAAGAGGAAATATTATGAAAGTTGTTGGCTTGCAGATAATTGGCTTTTCCATTTGATAGTGTAGTTAGTAATAATCTGACTTTGTTTAAAAAAAACACTTGATGATATGGATCTATCTGTTTATTTGGGCAATCTGAATCGGTTCTCAATGTGTACAAATCCATGTGATCATATGATAATTCATAGTTTCAATAATGATCAAAACCTGTAGTACCTGCTATCTCCAACATTATTTATATAGCCAGTAGGTCAACAGAGTTCTGAAAGAGTTTGCAGAAGTTACTTGACTATATTCTATTAATAACTTCTGCTTAGTTTAAAGAGACTTAAAGATGTAGCTCTTTTTAAAGTAAAACTATTTCAATAAATCATATAATATGTGGTATTAGATCCATACCAACCCCATGAAGTCATTAAATGCAGGAGGAAAAAGCCAGGTCAGACCTCTGTTGTCATTAACGTGCCTTTCACATACAAATTTCTTACCACCATGAATATATTCATGCAGCCAAGAATGCTTACCATTCAGCTCTGCAAACATTTACTGGACCTTTACACTAACTAGAGTTTGAGAATACCCCCCACGGTATTTATACTGTTTTCTGGTGACTGAACGCTAGAGGGCATCTCGGTCTTGTTTCCTCGTGTTTTATTGCAGAAGGTAGGTTTGGTTATGATTAGGAGTCAAGTCATTTTTTGACTATCTTCCTTTTTGTGTTACCAAGACCAGTAGTCCATGTTGCTGTTCTTTGGCTGCTGAAAAAGGTCTAAGTGTACTGCTAAGAAATACTGATTATGAGCGTTTCTTTTAAATAAAAAAGGGAAGAATTTATCAAATTTTAGGCCTATAAAACTTAACTATTGTTTACGCATAAGTAAAAAGATTTAACTATGTAAACAAGAGCACTTTAATTTGGTCTTTAGTAAAGCCATGCGAGTCAGAGCTTACGCTCCCTGTATATATTATCATACCTTTGAGTATTAAGGTACTGGGTTCGACCTACTTCATTCATCCACTATAGACTTTTTTAAAGGTTTTTTTTTTTTTTGAAGTGTTTGGTGCAGACTGCTTCTGGAAACTTAATCCTACTGCAAAAGGATGCTTTAATTAAGTTAAGGAATGTTCATGTGGCTATATTGTGGCAATGGAATGATTAGCTATTAAAACTTAAGGTAATCCTGCTTTGTTGTCTTGGTAAAGTAGATTTTTAGTGTAAAACAAGCCAAGTGCCTATTCTGGCTCATGACTCTCCAAGTTACTTTAGTTAATAGAAGCTAGGCTTGATTTTTCTGCTGTCCAAGGCAGAATTTCTCTAATTGTGCTGGGTACATCTCTTTAGGTTTTTGACTTAGAGGCAGGAATTGTGAAACTAAAAGGTTTATTCCAGTTTTAATGAAAACAGAGAGAGAGCTAGAGGGGATAGATGCTATTCAGTTTTCCACTGAGAGAGAGGCTGCATGAGTTGATTCCTTGTGTGGATTCTCTGATTAGCAGAGACAATTCAAAAACCCATTAAGAGTGCTCATTAGTCTTCTATCAACTGTTAAGTTACTGATTTTTAGGTAAATGTTATCCAAAAAAGCACTTAATCCTTTTCTGTTTTTTGTGCAGTAATATATATTAGATGGAGAAAAGAAGTGCTTAACACATCACCGCTCCCTATTTAATATCCAGTGCACAGCCCCAAGTAGGGGATTCATGCAGAGAGTCAAAATGGACTGTGATGCCAGAAGTATGTTGATAATGCACGGCTCTGTATTTCATTTTCATTAACCCCAGACACTGCTGTCTCTTACTATTATTTAGTGCCAGTGGGTGACTAGTACGTTGTTTTGTTTTGTTTTGAAATGCAGGAGAGAATAAACTAATGCTGATCAGTAGAGTAATCATTTTGAGGAGATGGTAAACACTGACATTTTGCCCTAAGCCAAGAGTGTACAATGGTTGAGACTGCATAATCCTCTGGCCTGGGATGACCAAAAGGGTAAGTCAGTAGCTGTAGTCTCTTAAGGGCTGGATCCAGATTGCTGATTGGGATTTGCATGCTGGATTCTGTTCCAAGTCCCCAGTTAGGCAATGTGGAACGCGTTTTTCTCTGTAATACCATCTATCTATTCCAGGCAGCTGAAAATGCCAGGCAGTCTGTCTGGCCTGAAATTCTCTAGGCATTTGGAGTTCACATAGTACGTATATTGTGGAATACCCTAGGTAGAGGAGATAGCAAAGTGTATTGATCACATCACCTGAAAGTGGAATTGCAGCAGAGCTTGAGGAACGTGTTGTTACCAACAGGTAGAGATGCATGTTTTACCCATCCCTAAGTACATGCTGACCTTGCCTGACGCACGTTAAGTTTTGAATGGGTTATAAAAACATTGCTGGAAATGGTAGCATTTCCTACTTTTTGCCCAGTAACATTATGCTCAAATAGGTGCCGGGGGAGTTGAGACATGTGGCTTAGAGCTTTCCTCAGCATGGTGTTGGTCGAATCACATCCCAGGAAACTACATTAACTGTAAAGCTAAAAGTTCATATCACAGCTTGTTTGGCCCCTGGTCTACTTACGTGTCACGTGCATCATTGTGGGTTCTTTGTTTTCTTTCTTGCGGTATCTTCCTCTGCAAGTAAAAGTTACACAGTGTGCTGCCCCATCCTTTGTTGCTAGTAATCTGTCCAGTCTACCAGTAGTGACATGCTTCAGGGGTTTGGTACCTTATATAAAATTATGAGGGAAGAAATAACCATCTTATCTCAGACAATCCTATTCCCCTTGAGCCATCCAGGACCTAGTACTAATCTTTTTTTATTTTTAATGCAAACTGTGTAAGATACTGAGCAAAACAAGAGGGAAGGCAGTCTTCACAGCTGTCCAGAGATTGAACAGTGCATTGTCCACAAGTAAACTGAGAAGTCAAGTTATCTGTGTAGATGGTTCTTGTTAATCACCTGCAACGTGCCCGTAAGGTGTAACATTTCTGAGAGCCAGAAATTAAGAAAAACAGTATTTTACATAGGGGGAAAAAAATGACCTAAGAATACATTATTGGCAGGGCAGAGAACTGACAAGAGACTTAACTTCAGAGCCCTGATTCCTATTCAAGTAGGACAGCAGCTGGAGATGTAGGTAGATGAGAAGGTGGCTTCTACAACAAAAACAGTTTGGGGACTTTGTTACCCCTGGAGTCAGTGAGGACCTACTTTAGCTGTTAACTCCTCACCTGACACCAGTTTGGAAGGGGTTTCTGAGGATTAATCTTAGCTTGGATTTATTCAGTTCTGTGGTTTACTAATGCATATAACTGAACTGTAAGATACCAAACCCACAACCTGAAACACCTATTTTGGATAAAGAATGCTGTCATCGTCTTTTATAAATTGATGTATATTACTACTTCTGTATTTTAACTGTTTAAAAGATCTGCTCAAAATGTCTTGAGAGTGGTACTTTCATATTTATTGATGGTATTGTATTCTGTTAATTACATGATCATACAACTTAATTAGAATTAATTTTTGGAGTTTCAGAATTACTTATATAGCTTGATATTGCCCCATCCTACTTTGGGACTTTATCTCTTCCAGTACCTATAACGGGGGCAGTCAAGCAAGCTGGGGTGGGACTCTTGGTCAGGGAGTGTAATGATAGGATACAGGGTAATGGTTTTAAACTAAAAGAGGGCAGATTTAGGTTATATATTTGGAAGAAATTCTTCACTAAGAGGGTGGTGAGGCACTGGCACAGGTTGCCCAGAGAAGCTGTGGATGCCCCATCCCTGGCAGTGCTCAAGGCCAGGCTGGATGGGGCTTTGGGCAACCTGGTCTGGTGGGAGCTATCCCTGCCCATGGCGGGGGTCGAGTGGGGTGGTGGGGAGTAAGAACTAAATGATCTATAAGGTCTCTTCTAACCGAAATGGTGCTATCACTAAACTGATGCAATCCTTTTGTCATTGAAATGTGCCGTTTGGCCACTCTGCTACTTCGGATGTGATGACAACTTGGCTGTGGGTTGTATTGGTTTATGTTGTCATGCTACAGAGCGAGTGTTACATGGTCCATAATCACTCAGCATAGTGGTAAATCAGTCAGTTACTTCTTTCAGTGGAAATAGTGATCAAGGTGACGGTGCGATGGTAGTACGTGCAGCATGTGCTAGAATACCCCACGCAGAAATTTGCAGCTAGGAAGCTCAAACTCTAGGTTTAGATAGCTGTCACTTGACATAGCCTAGTTTGTTTCCAAGCTAAATACTAATTTTTAAGTAATGACTTATGGCAATATACAAAATACATTTTTATTTTAAAAAGGTACACTTTAATGTAAATTGTTACTAGCATCTATTATGAAGTAATACAGGATGCATGTGTTTTTCCTGGTTGTGTTTTGTTTGCTAATGGGTCAGGTCTTTAGAGAGTAAAGGGTAAATCTGAAGTTTAGTCAGTAGTTTAGAACCAATGTTAGAAAATCGAGTGTCTGCAGTTCACCTCTTTTTCCTTCAAAACAAAGTTCACTGGGGAGAAGGTATAGGCATGTGTCCCAGGAGTTGTCTGTGCTGATGACTTAAAGTGGGCTGTAGCAAGGACGCCTGTTCTCAGTGCAGTAGGATGGACTGCAATGTAAAATCACTTCCATCCAGATAGATTACACTTCTGGGTAAGTGATACAAATAAGCTGCATTCAGCCTGCTGGCAAGGCACCTGATGCTATTGGTTTAAGAAAGACAAATAGGCAGTAGGATAAAAGCATGCAAGCGTAGCGCTAAGCATTTAAAAACTCCTTAATTGTAGTCTTGTTCAGTTGCTGATCTTGCTGTGTAGCACTAGGCAAGTTACTTTGCTTCCCGAATTTCTCATTACCTGTAAAATTGGGATCGTTACAAATGTTAGTCTATTATAAGTCTTGAAAGTTATTGTACAGTAATTGAGATGGCTTTTTGGTTATAGTTTTCTCTTGTGTCACTTGTAAATGGCAAGTGTTACATACTTGTTGCTGTCAACTTTCATCCCTTTTCTTTCCCTCCAAAGAAACAAACAAAAAACTCCTACACTAATTGTTCAGAATAAACAATTTTTTATACATTCAGTTCTTTCTATTCACAGGATTTGGTTGGTTGTGTGTTGTCTTTACTTTTTATTTTTTTATCCCCTCTGTTTTGTTTAAATAGTTTCAAAGACCAGACTAATGAAATATAATCCTTACTGATTCATGGTGGGCTTTTCTAGGTGTCCTCCAGCTACCATAGTTTCAAAGTTTTGTATACTAGCGGCATTAAAGTTGCTGATCTCTGGTAACAGAGCTTCTCTCTTAACTCCATTATTTAAAAAAAGGATTAAGTTTTAAGCTTCCCAATGATAAGGAATCTGTTCAAACTCCCATGAACTTTTGCTAATGTCATTTAAGAGTTCACTGGTTTCTTTGCTTACTTCCTTTTAAAACTTTGTGCATTTATGTTATGCAAACTATGGTCATCTAAGCTTTGTTAATAACCAATTTGGTTGTATGTTCAGCACATGGTTCCCTTTAGCACCCAGGAGTAATTAATTTCAGGGATGAACAGATTTTGTGTGTATGAATGACCTGAAGATCATTGATTTTGGGAATGGTGATGTTGAGCACCTTTTTATTAGCTCCTTTTTAGAACAGTTCTGCTTTTACAAGGGGCTGTATCTCCTCTATCTCCTATCTGTGTTCTTTTTCTCACTCATTTGCTTCATTTCCACAAATTTCCAACTTCTGAGAGAGCAGCGAGCCAGGTAGCCTTTTTATGAGAGCATAAAGACTCTGCTTTAATTTTTTGGTGCTTCTTGATTTTTAACTTGTTGCTTCTGCTTAAAGAAATTATCTGTGGATAAAAACCTTTTAACTTGGAAAGCAGATACCTAGATATCTTCCACAAAACCTTGAAAATCCTACCCTACTACTGTAACAACCAGCATGAACATCTTACTCTGAGTTATTTGATCATAGAGAGAATATGATTAGGAGGAGTGTTTTAATTTACAAACGATTCTGTAATTTTCTGTCTTACTGCTTTTATTTTTGTTATGCTTCATAATTTTGCTCTTAATTCTTGCTCTTATTATTGTTTTGAGCTAGAGCTCTTACTTTCATGTATTCTTCTGTTTTCTGATTATAACTCTTGTACGTATAACTTATCATAAATGGGAAATTGTCTTAACATAAGTGATTTGTTTCCTACTTCTCTTCTTATCTGAGACTTCCAGCACAGTTTGTTCTTCCCGCTTTGATATCCTTTTTATGAATCCAGACCGCAGGATGCATTTACATGTCTACACTATCAATGCTGTATGTATTGCTGTAGCAAATTAGGCTAGAATTAGCAGTTATGTTTTTCTTCTGAATTTACCTTCTTAATCATAGTTCTCTAATTCTCTCAGACTCTACTCTACTTTTATTAATTCCATTAGTGTCCTTCTCTGCTCCTGTCTGTTTGCTGTTGGTATCTGATGTTGTGCACTCCTTTGCCAGGCAATAAAATGCATCCTCTCATTATTTTGGTTACCTGATTCAGTGTATTTTCTTGTGCATGTTTCTAAGAAAAGAACCAGCTATGTTCTAACTCTTAATCAATTTTATTTAATTATTCATTACCATAAAATTCTGTTGTGTCTTACTCTTTTATTTCCACTTTCCCTTCATATTTATGGTTTGTTTTCAATGTTTTTAATGTTACAGGCATAACATAGGCTTTCCCATTGTAGAGTGCTCCTCTGAAGGAGACTTTATTATTTCCAAACCACCGGACACAGGGGGGCTAATCTCATTTGGCACTGTGGCTGAACAGTTGGTGTATGAAGTGGGCAATCCTCAGCGCTATCTTTTACCAGATGTCACATGTGACTTTTCTGAAGTTTCCATCACTGAAATTCCAGGTTAGTCCGCTTACATGTTAAGAGATCTGTGCCAATGAAATAGGTTATCAAACTAAAGCTGTTACTTCAGTTTCCATGGTTGTTTTTTTCTGCATATTTCTTGTTGAGTTCTCAAAGCATGATGCTGTAATAAATGATTTTTTTTCTGAGAAATTTTGTTAGAAATTGTTTTAAGAATTTTAACCATACTTTCATTTATCTGGACTTCTGTAAGGCCTTTGACATGATCCCACATGACATCCTGATCGCCAAATTGTAGAGAGATGGATATGAAGGGTGGACCATTCAGTGGTTAAGGAATGGGCTTGAAGGCTGCACCCAGAGAGTTGTGCTCGATAGCTCTATGTTGAGGTGGAGGCCAGTGACCTGTGGCATCCCTCAGGGATCTGTCTTGGTGCTGGTACTGTTTAAAGTCTTTATTAGCGACACAGACAGTGGGATTGAGTGCACCCTCAGCAGGTTTGCAGATGACCCCAAGCTGAGTGGTGCAGTCAATACAACAGAAGGTAGGGATGCCATCCAAAGCGACCTGGACAAGCTTGAGCAGTGGGCTCACACAAACTTGATGAGGTTCAACAGGTCCTAGTACAAGATGCTGCACCTGGGTAGGGGCAATTCCAGACAAGAGTACAGACTGGGAGGAGAACTCATTGAGGGCAGCTCTGCAGAGAAGGACTTGGGGGTTCTGGTGGACAGTGCTTAGGCAGACAATGATAGGAATTGCTTTACAGTAAAAGAGGGGAGATTTAGATTAGAGGTTCGGAGGAAATTCCTCACTCAGAGGGTGGTGAGGCACTGGAACAGGTTGCGCAGACAAGCTGTAGATGACCCATTCCCGGAGGTGTTCAAGGCTAGGCTGGATGGGGTCCTGGGCAACCTGGTCTGGTGCGAGGTGTCCCTGCCCATGGCAGGGTGGGTGGAGCTGTGCAATATTTAAGGTCCCTTCCAACCCAAGCCACTCGATGATCTTGCTGGTTGACTCATCTAAATCTTTTGTCATTGTTCTTTTTGCTTCACTTTTAATGCATGACTAATATCTACTAAGTTTTTAAACTGTTTTCTTTATGAGTAACATTGAGGCAGCTCCACTATGACTTCGCTATTTTGTAAACTTTAACAGCAGTTTATTTGCTCAAAAAGGTGTATTTTTATACATTTTCTTTTGTATGTCATTTGGAATTTAACAATGGATAGCCATGTCTTTCAGAGCATTATTTGATAATGGTGGTTTTCCTAGACATATTTAATTGCATCATCTTAAGTGGTAGAAGCTTGCTTAGGTACATGATATACACTAGAGAACCTCTGTTGGGAAATTCTCTTTTCCATCCTCGAAACTGCAAACAGTCATATGAACAGCCAACAAACTAAAGATACATATGATGTTTGTTCTGGGTTTGATCTTGAAAGCGTAGCAAGAAAACAGGACGGCAAAAACAACTCAAAGATTTGTAAGTTGGGAAAAAGAACTTTTATCAAGCTGTTATCAAAATGTTTAGCTACAGTTACTTGACATTTGTTTTTTTACTGCACCTGTATTATAATATATATTCCTCATTCTCATGGAACTTAAGCTGTGACAATATGCTGATCACCTCTGTAAAACTTAAATAAAAAAAAATAAAAAAATAGAAAAACTTTTATGAAAGTCCTGTCAAATTGAACAGTGGACCGTCTGCTCATGCAGTATAACAGAATGGTTTTCTGATAAGGCTGGCTTGCTCCTCTTAGCTGCTAGTCTTTGTTTAAAGGGGGGTGGGTGGGAAGAGAACCCTAACCTTCCTGTGAACTTTTAGCTTGCAAATGACCCGATATGACATGTTTGAACTTAAAATGAACTTTCACATGAACTTTCAGTTAGTCCTCCTAGAAATATAGCAGATGGAAAAAAGACAAATTTCTTAAATATTTGTAGTTTGAAGTGCTTTGACACGTACACCAGTAAAAACAGGGCATGCTATCTGTTTTTGCTGTTTACATTGCCAATTTTATTGTCCTGCTGGGTTAGTTGCAATGTTTGCACTGAGAGGTGCTTCTGTTTTCTTTTGGTCAATGGATGTCATGCATTTTGTTTTGTGAGTTTTATGTTTGTATTACTCCTTAATCAGGCATATGAAACTCTTCCAGATTTTTACTCTGTCTGTAGGGATATTGTTCTGTATTGACAGAGTCAAGCTAACCTTATGTCAACCTGGTGGAGAGAGTGATGATGTTATTTACGAGTGATACATAAAATTTGTCAGTCTGATTCACTTTTCAAATATGTTCTGAAGGAACTGCTGTTTTAATCTCTTCAGAGTACTTGTGTAAAGCTTTAAACTTGTAAATATTTGCGATCACAGATTAGCTGCAGGTGAACTACAGTATAATTGTTTGTTTGGCGAGGTGTTGATCCTGTGCTGCTAATTTTCAAGAGATTGCACCTATTGATTTTTGTCCAGTTCAAACTCGAACCTGATGACATGGCAGTGTTTTTTCCACTTTATTCTTGGCATTAATATACCTAATACTGAACACGGTAGTCGCCCTGGTGCACACACTCACTCTGTTCTGTTTCTGTTATCAACAAGGAGGCTCATGTTAAATTATTCCACTCTTTTCTAAGCTATCAGTAAAGAAGCTGTCACAGGTTTCTCATCCTTCTTGTTTTGTTTCTTTGCCAAGCAAGGTACTGCAGTCCACTCCAGCAAGATACAGTAAATGTGTGCTGTGTGTGTGCGATAACTGGTTGTTAAGTGGAAAATAACTATTTTCTACTGTAGTTCTAAGGCTACATTCTGTGTCAAGTATTTTTAAGTACACAAATAAACATTTCAAGCATTTTGTTAAAAGGCTCATTGAAGTCATAAATTTAGTCACCAGTCTGCTGCTTGTGTTTCTAAGTCAAGGAGGACTGTTATGTAAAAGATTCTCTTCTGTGGCAGTACAGCTATCAATTACTATTTTTAAGTGCATTTGATTAACATGTATCATAAAAGATTGTCTTTGAAGTTATACTGAAGAAGCTAAAGTATTGATTTTTAACCGCTGTAGGTTTTGAAGGTGGGGCAGTGAAAGTTCACGGAGCAAAAGGATCACCTCCTTCAACGTTTTATAAGGTATTAACTCTTACTATGGAGTGTAAAATGTTTTATTACTTAGGAGAAAATGCTTAATATTTTTCTGCAAAAAAACTGTTGCCACTTTAAAATCTTCATAATCAGCTGGAGTGGGCAGAGGGGTAACAGAAAGCTAAAGACCAAACAAACCTTATTTGATTCTTAAAATCATGTTTATTTGTATAACAGGTAAATCCAAAAATAGTCAGAGAAGGCGGAAATGGTTCTCTTACAATAATAATGAATCTGTTAGCACACTGTCACTTTCATAATACTTAGTGAATTTTGTACTGGCATACCAATCATACTCCATTTCATTATGAAATTTGAAAACCACCTAGCACATAAAAGTTAAATAACGGGATTTATGTGAAGAGAGAAAATAATTGAGATAGATAATTGATTGTATAGTTTCCTGAAATATCTGTTGAAAGAAACCTGCACTCCTAATAAAAGTGCAAAGTTTTATATTTGCTACTAGATTATTTTTTTCCTAGTGGTCTCCATTTCTTGAATGAATTCTAAGATAGTACACTTCTGGCAGTGTACTGGTAGGGGGCTGGATCCTTTTCCTGTTTAAGCTAATAGTAAATCTGACTTTTACAGGAGCAAGGCAGAGTTCAGCAATTAACTGCTTAGCATAGCCATATCAAAAGTGAGTTAACTTAAGTAGTGAATTATGCAGATCTACCAGTACTTATTTGAGTAATATGATATGTGTATAACTTAAAGAAAAACGTTTACTGCATTTTAAAATAATTGTGACACTTTTAAAATCCATTTTATTTAAGATAGAGTATCAGTTTTTAAAAAATAAAATATTTCAAGGATAGTATCACCAAAGAAGGTTTAGTTTTGGCAAATTGTAAAGTTAGCATAGAACTCCCTGCAGGTGCTGTAGCTGGAACATATTGACAAAGCATTTTTAGCATTGCAGATAATTAAGCAGGAAATACTTTTCTTCCTTGGTTTGAGCATGCAGTTTGAAGCAAGACTTTTTTGCTTCTGCTCAGCAAACGTCAGCAACTGTCTTGTTCAGCAGCCTTATCCACCTGTAGTTTTTGTTTTTGACTTTACACTTGTGTACTTTTGTACAACTAAAGGAAATAATTGAGACTTGATACTTTGAGCTAATGAACCATGAAATGGAGTAAAGTAAATAAGCAGAATGAGAGTTTTTTTTATATAGCAGTGAAGTAAGTTTTTATTATTTTATTATCATCTCTTATGTAGGTAATTTTAAATATATCTGTTCAGGAATCATTTTGAATATATCTCATATTTAATACATTGAATGTTGTAATATTCTAAAATATGCAAGTTAGACTTACTGTGAAATGTTTCAATTTTTTTGAAACTGTTAATAGGCGTGTAGTGACAAATGGACATAATGCTTTGCACACCTACTTTAGAAGTCTTCCTTTAGTTTTCAGTTTTACAGTTTTGCAAATCTGAATCTTCCTCTAATACCATTCTGAATTTTAAATAATAGAACAAGTTTCCTGATGATTGTTTCTTATTATTCCACTCCGAGAGCATAAGGAAAATAATTGTCAGAGGCCATTTATAGTATATCAATATTGTCTCCTATATAATTCTGTAATCCCTCTATCGTTAGGTAAGTGCCACTTACCTTGATGGTTTCAGAGCTACTGCTGTCTGTCCTGTGGGAGGTCCAAAGGCAGTACAAAAAGGAAAACTTACTGCAGAAAGTATTCTCAAAAGGTTAGTATTTGAGGCTGGTAAGGGGTTTTGACTTTTTGACTTCAGAAATAATGAAAATAGAACAGTGACCTGATGCTAATCATTAACCTCGTAAGAACCATAGAAAATTATAATCTTCCAGTTAGGAGGACATTTCAAGACATGAACAGTCTGACAACAGGTTTCCTAAACAACTTGTAACTATACTTTACTTGACAGAGGGGGGAAAAGTTGTCAAAAACTGTTCAAAAATAGACAGCTGGATAGTGGAGGGAGACCCAAATTTATATTGAAAAGCTATGGTTTAGACTAAAATTTATTAGATGCCAGTGAGAAACCTACATGAAGGTAAGTTTCATTGATATTTTTTTTTTTCCCCTCACAGAACTTATCAAAAGTCTTGATGCTAATAATATAGGCAGTTTACCAAGTTTGTTTGAAACAAAATATCCTAGTGCCTTGTAAAATGAGACTAATTATTTTGTTTGCCTGAATAATTTTCAAAGACAGCATAATAAACCTTTAATCATATTGTTAGTATATGTCAGTACATTTGGAGGAGGGATTCCTCTTAAATATAATTCCATGTCCTCACAGAAGTCTCTAAGTATTTATTCCCATAGCACACAAACTTTCTAGTTATGTGAGCTATTTCTTTCAGCAATGTTTTAGACTTCTCCTCCATTGTATTATAGACCTGTGGAACAAGCCATGTAGGCTAGACACCTCTCAGAAATGCAAGCTTATTTGTGGACTTGGAGTAACAGAATGCTTATATGCCCGTGTACAGTGCCATGATGAGAGAGGAGCTGTGTGATTTCCCTCAAGAGACATAGCAGATGAGAGCAGGCTGATGCAGAATTTGTAATTAAGCCCTGAAATCCCTTTCTTCAGAGGGCTGTGGATGCTAAAATGGTACATCTCCAAAAGCTACTGAGAAAACTGATGAGAAGATGGGGGGTGGAAGAACCTTCAAGAGTTGTTAAATACAAAGACACTGTGACTCAAATATTTGGAAGTTGGGGTAGGGGGAAATTGGAGGGGGAATACAGAATATAATACATCTAGATTGTATTCTAAAAACACACAATAGCATATATCCTTTTTTGAAACTTTCATGTTTACTCTTGGACACCATTTTAGATGGGACTACACACATCTTTTGTTGGATTGAAACAGATTGTGGTGCTGCTGCCACTGTGAGCTCTAGAAAATTCAACCTGCTTGTTGTGCTGTCCTGTCCTGAATAACCCCTCAGAGAAGGGCTGATGGGAGATAGTCATAGGCTGGTTAACTGGCGTAATAACTGACATCCAGCACATGAGGCATGCCTGGAGCAGCTGTGGCTTGTTATGTGTATTAAAAGTCACAATATACAATATTGACTGTCAGTATATTCTCCTTCATTTCAAACATGTTTGTAAACAATTCAGCTTCTTTATTACAGTAGCAAGACACATTAAAGGGCTAAAAACTACCCACAGAATATATTTGGGACTCTGGGATCTCTAATGTTTTTAGATAAATTATTCTGCCTTATTACAAACATTGTTTTTGCATATTTAGATACCTTAAATCAAGTATTTTTTCCACGTTAATTGAAATAAAATGGCCTCATTTGCAGTACACTGATCACCTTCATCTCTTTAAAATGCATTTCTTTAATTGTTGCGTATTTAAGTCCCATATACTGCTTAAATTTTCAGGTGCCATGTTTAATATTTGTAACAGTGATGATATCAGGATCTTCAAAATGTTCCATTGATGGAAAATATTTTTTTCATCCTAACATAATTCCAGCATTTCAACTGATTAGATCTTTGAAACAGCTAGAAGGTTTCCAGATAAAGATTACTGGAAAACTAGTTTGTGCTTCAAAATTTAACTTATTTTTCCAACATATTAACATTCGCATACTTCTAACAGTTGGATTATTTTAAAGCTTTTTTTTATGTCTCATTTTCTACTGTGACTATTTTGGTTTTTGGACTTTATATGACTATTTTTAAAAGACTGTAAGGGTCATTCACAGTTTATTCAGTG
This sequence comes from Anser anser, assembly GCF_964211835.1. NCBI lineage: Eukaryota > Metazoa > Chordata > Aves > Anseriformes > Anatidae > Anser > Anser anser. Next base: position 32,497,956 of record NC_139724.1, on the reverse strand, counting down.
CTTGTGAATTGGACTGTCTTTTAAAAGTTGTTGCTAATGCTCTAATATGAGTATAATATTTGTCAAAAAGTGTTAATTGCTGTCTCTCTTAAGACAGTATGTGTTTTTATAGTGTATTTAAAAAGGTAATGGTCATCCCCATTACTAATCATGACTGGACAAGCTTGGCATTCTTGACACAACATGCTTTTGGTGGAAATGAACTTACAGAACGAGTTTCGGGGATTTCACAAGATGGCAGGCATGAAGAATGAGGAAAAGTTTTCTTTAAAAAACTTTATCTAATTCTTAGCATGTGAGTTGTATGTTCATTAATCCCAACTAATTACCTTTAAGGTTTGAATACAAATTCCTTCTTCAGTTAGATTTTCCTTTGTTGGTGCCCGTGATGTAATGAGGTAGTTTCATGTGTTTATTGGTAGGTCATAATACTTTATAGGAGGAATGAAGATAAGGGCTGAATTACCAGTGTGAAAACCAGGAAGACTGCATGTACTGTAATGCCATTTTCAGCTGCTCTCGTTTTAAAGATTAAAAAAACACCTGAAATTGATTTGTCTTTGCCTGTCATTTTAAAAATAATTTGAATAGAAAAATGGCTCAAATTGAAACCGAAGGATAAATTGAGAGGTGTAACTTTGTAATTATCACTTGATTATATGATTGATACTGCATCACTTGATATAGTATTCAGATGCATTTGCTTAGTGAAAAGTGTTCATAGTCCAGTTTACATCAGAGCTAACCTCTGTGGACCATGTGGGGCTACTTCAAGATAATTACCTCGAGGCAGTTTACTAATTAAAAAACAATCATTTGTTGCAGGACTCGTCTTCTTTTCAGTCAGCTTGGGTATGAAGATTACAGTGCAGTTAACATACAGGTTTTAGGGTCTGAAGATACATATGGACCTCATGCTAGAAGGAGTAGAGATGGTGTAAGTATTCAGTGGAGTGTTCTTAAACTTTTACTGACCTCTTTTAATCTTTCCATATTGTTATCTTTTCCATAACTTTAAAGGAAGTCACTGTCATCTTGGGAATTTCACCCCACCATCTTGCAAAGAATTCAGTGTCATACTTAGTGTACAAAATTATACTGACAAAGACTTTACAGTTTTGGATCTTCCAGAAGCGCTGATAAGAAATCTTACAAAAATGTTATTGTAGTCTGTTCTAATGTTATTCATCTAAAGAAATGTCTTATAAAAGTTCTTATAAAGTAGACTTAAAGTTGTGTCTAGTGCAATTTAAAAGACCACATTATAAAGGTTGTTGAGTCTGGAAATAGCAGAACTATTTTTGCCTGTGCAACTTTAAAACTGCCTGTGGGTCCTATCTGTGAAACAATCCTCAACTACATAATTCTGTGTCATGTTTTGTGACTTGTTATATTCATCTGTAAGAATGTGAATGATGGCTGTAACTACTGCAGCTGTGATACCCAGTTTGTTTTCCTAATCTAGAATGTGAAAGTCCTTTTTAAAGGAAGAAGACTGTAAATCTTGTCCCCACTTACATACACTTAAAATATTTAGACAGCTTCGCTTGTTCTAAAACAGTAGGATTTAATTCTTTTTTATTAATTGCAGTCTTGCAAAAGCATTAACGTACTGGCATAACTCAGCTCTGAGTTGGATCTTAGGAATGCTAACATGTAAAATAGTTGAAAATTTGTATGTATAGAAAATACTGAAAAAGGTAGTGACGTTCTTATTATAGAAATTGTTCATGTAAATGGGGCAAGTTACATATGCAGCTGCTTACTTTAGTGCTTGGACTTCGGTTTCATTCTGCACAGCAGCAAGAGTTGCTTCCTGATGAGCCATCTGTATGATGTGGTCTCTTTCCTTTTAGGACCATAAACCCTGCTGTGTTACTGAGATTACAGAATCAAAGTTTTGGAACATAGGAACAGATTTTCCAGATGTTGAACTTGTATGCGTTCTCTTTGTACTAGCTCCTTATGATTATGAATTGTATTACATTCTGTAATGTTGTATTATGTAAAGTTTTCTGTATTACTTGTTGTATAGAGTGAATAACGACTTGGAAAAGAACAGTTTCTCTGTTCTTACTGTTCAGTTTGCTTTTCTTACAGTTCACTGAATATGTCTGCTCCTAAGTCTTACATATGTTACAAAAGTAGAGCAGAGCATTATCTATGTTGTATGGAAAGCACATACATGCCAGCAATAGGAAGTGAGAGTTAAGGCTGAAATACAGGAAGATGCTCTACTGCTTTACCCCCTTCACCCTGGTCCTTCAACAATTAGAAGAAACCAAGAGTTAGAAGAAACTAACCAGAAGAGTTTTCATTTGGAAAGCGGTGGTAGGAGTGTGAGAAGAATGGGGGAGGAGTGGGCATTGCTCTGCCATTTCAAACAAAGTTGTAGGCTCCTAAGGAAAACATCTGCCCTTTGGGGTTTCAGAATCATGTATTCACTTTCTTATCATGTATTTCCATACAAAATTAAATGCAGTTATTTAGATTGCAAATAACAGTGCTTAAAACCAGAGCCACATTAGGCTAGGCAATGTATTAACAGCCACGGAAACACTCCCTGCTTTGAAGATTCTACCATCTAAACTTAAGAGAGGGAAATATGTCTGTGAATACCAAGACAGGAATTGGGTACCAAACAGTATTTGGAGCTCAGTGTAAATGTCCGGTATGGCTGAATGAATTCCCACACACGTGTTTCAAACTGGATGCAAAGGTATTCCTTTGTAACTGTGAAGTTATGTATATCCCAGACCTAGGTAGACCAGTATAGCATAGTCTGAGCTGATGTGTACAGCATCGACTATTGCTGACAACAGAAAGTAGCCTTGAGGAAATTCAGAAATGCTTGCTTCCTTTCCTTTTTCAGTTCCCCCTGTTTACATAGTTGTTCCTTGACACTCTAATAGCTTGCTTTGTCAGCAGGAGCAAGGGACCTGAATCAGCATGGAGTAGCCCTGGTGGTATATAATTTTTAATACCTCCTGCTCTGTTTTTCTGTTCTTGAGGAAAAAGGGGTTTATGACAGTGTCACAGTATCCACAAGTTCACGATTTAGAGAATACTGGATGTGTTTCATGTGAAAGAGACATATTAATAGGACATCAGATTTTAGTTCATTATATAAAAACTGCGCTAAATATGGATATAAGTAAATTATTTTACTCTTAACAGTACAAGAAGAATGCTTAATTAATTAAAATATGTTAGTTTTTAATAACCCTTTTACAACATATCTTTAAACTTGAAATATATCCTTGGTTTGCTATTTGTGTGTATTTTTTTTAAACTTATGATCCTGTAAGATAAATGACTGTAAAATAGTCTGCGTCTTCAGTTCTGATACTGGATTCACCTCCTGAGAACAGGACTCAACTTACTATTTTCTTAGACCATAGTATCATTCACCACCTTGCATCTGTGGGCATGGAGGTGAACATAGAACTTAGACTACTGAAGACATGGTACAGTTTAGAAGCAGGAAGCAGATGTGAACTGAATGCATAAGCATGCTTTCTGCAAGAGTATTTCCTATTACTTGTTAATAGTAGTAATTAATGAATCTCTTGATAGCTTTGGGAATGTTTTTTAAAAAAATAAGTTGAATTTGTATCATAGCCATATTCTTCTGTGAAGGCCCTTCATTAACTGGGTTTTAGCCGGTCACCAGTTATGATAAATTGGTAAATATCCCTACATTGGTATGAGCTGGCGTCAGTGAGTTTGTTCATTTGGGGATTTTACCATATGTTTGAGTTGGAATACAGAATTCAGTAGTCTGTTCATATAGTCCCCCTCTTTGGGATAATCTTACGCTATCCAGAATGCTTGGTGTAGGGTACTCCAGCGTTTATTATAAACACACCGTTTCAGCAGCTGCCAATAGGAAATGCATCCCTGTTCTTACATTGTTGAAGTTACTTAAATTCCTGAAATTGACTTGAGATTTTCTGATGTTGACAAGTTCTATAGTATCATTTTTTGTGAAAATGTGACAGTATACACACAGGAAAATGATCCTAATGTACAAGACATCAGCATTTCAAAAGCTAAAATTAAATTTGCTGTTTAATTTTACATACCATTTTTAAAGAATGCAGCTTTACAGAAATGTGGGCAATCCAAATAAGTAGCACTAGAGTTAGGAAATGTGTTAAAAGGCAGTTTCAGAGTTCAGATCCAGCTTGGAGTTTCTGTAGTTATTTTGAAGAGGAAAACATATACCTGTGTGTGTGTTTTTGAGTTTAAACTGTTTACTGAAGTCTTAAAATATGAAAAGAAAAAAGGTTGTTTTGTTATGCTATGATTAAATTTAAGAGGACTCTAATGCATAAATTCATATTTTTATTTTTAGGCCTAATGGTTTAGGATTTTTCACTATGCCAAGCTGTGTAAATTGATAATTGCTTTAAGTAAGTTTGGAATTGTATATGATGGTAACAGCTATGTTTGTTTTAGGGAAAAGGTAGGAGATGCTGAGGGACAGACCTAGAATTTGAAACCTGCTTAAAATACTAGAGTTAGAAGTTCACTCTGAGGCTTTTGCCAGTATATGGTTTCCAGTGGTGAATTTTTTCAGTGGCAAAAAAGAGATTTTTACAGAAGAAAAATCGTAAGAGAGAGTGCTTATCTACAGAGGGAATTGTATTGGCTGTAGAGTAGGGACAGTAGTGGTTGGGTTTACATTTGGAGGGGTGTCCAGTGTTTTTGTTGGAAAACTGCTGGTTTAAAAAAGTTCAGTTCTCCTGTTTAACTCCCAAGGATTAGGTTTGATTTCTTTTTTCCTGAGTAGATCTGTTTGCTTTTTGATGATGAGAGAAGTAAACTTGGCAGGCTTACTTGACCCCCAAAGTATTCTCAACGTGCTTAAAAATAAGAGGACAATTGGTTTGCCCATCCCACCGAGTACAGCAAAGTATTTCTTTTCTTACAAATTACTGTTTGTTATAGTGCTTGGTTCTTTGGGATGGAGAAGTTACTTGGTGTTGTAGCAGTCTGAAATTTCCAATAGTTGATTTCATGGTAGCAAAAGAAAAAGATGATAAAACATTAACCAAAATTATAGTGATGTTGGATAAGCACTAAATGTTCCCATTAGATGTAATTTGAATGCTGAGCTACAGTTACTTTTTGATTTGGCAAATATAATAGATGTTCTTCAAAGCAAATCTTACTTATGCTTTTTTTCGAAGCAGGGTCCTCGGGAAGCTGTTATTTGGCTTGCTGTACATCATAAGCGAAAAGAAGCTTTAGAAATCTTCTCCAAAGAGATTGCACCAGCTGGAACTGGCATGGGTAAATACTCACATCTTTCTCTAAGAATTTAAAGTTACCTTTTCTTTTTTCCTGAGCCTGACTAGCACCCAAAGACTTAGTTCCATTCAGTTTCATTGCACCCATAGTGGTAAAATCGTATTTCCTTTTTAATGTATTTGTTGTAGAGATGAGACATACAGACATGTTTTTAAAAAAGAAAAAAAAAAAAACACAGTAAAACGGAAGTTTTGGAAGTCCACTTTTTCTTTCTTTGAGACTTTTCATCCATCTGCTGTTGTCCCTTTCTACATTTTTTTATCATTCGTTTTTATTCTCCTACTCATGGTTACACTGATATGTGACAGTGTTTTTATTCTGGTTTATGTTATTAAAACTCAGTAATCCTATTTAGAACTCACCAGAAATAGATGTTAAAAATGGTAATCAGCTGGCAAAAATTTATCACAATGACTTTCTGTAACATCACAGTACATGAGGAGCTGTATAGTTCAAGGGTTAAGATTCTCTTCAGCACTTAGTTATCTATGTTACTGTAGTGTGTTTTTTATAAATACTACTGTACTTCTAAGCTGTTTAATGTGTAGCTGCTTATGTAGAGAAGTCAAACTTTCAGATCTAATTAAAAGCGTTTTAATATGATACTGCAGTGAGAATCCTAATGGGCTGCATCTAATTCTTTATTCACGCTGTGCATATTAGCTCCCCAACTTAAATTCTGATTCTGCACAATTATGTCTAGCCTCAAATTAATGACTTTAACGTTTGACTTTGAATGAATGTGATGTCAGGCAACCATTGCAAGACATTTTCCATGGACTTGAGAGAGAAAGATAAAGTACCAGGATTTAATTATAAGCCAATCTTAGTTTTAAGTGTATGTAGTCTAAGTATTTGCATGGGGTTGTGAATGATGTATACTTCTTTTGTTTATTAGATGTTTGTTCCAAAAAACTTTCACATTCGTTCTTTGTAAATTTCATTGTGTTCTTGTAGCTTTCAAGAAGGATTTACTATTTGATCACTTTAAGCAAACTCTTCCTTTTTTCTCCTCTCTGTTCTCTTCCCAAGTCACACCTAAGTGTCACCACTATATCCATCTCAGTTGTAAGTAGCACGTTCACATGTTGTGATTTCACTGCTGCTTACGCTATGGACACTTACCCAATTTTTAAAAAATCCATTTTAAATTTGGGCATCTTAATTTTGAAGATGAGAGCTCAGATACGTTGCAACTGCTTCTCTGTAACTTGTGGAGAAATACACGGGATTTACATGGATCTTCAAAATCGAATTACTTGAGCTTAACCTGAATGTCAACTTCCATAGCACATCTAGCATCCTGATTAATGGGGGCTACTTGTTGCCTTGCAATTAAAAAATTAGCCAATGCTTTATTTTTATTGGATTCAAAATTGTATGGAACAAAGCACATTCTGTGTTGCAATTTTTACAGTGGTATCATGGCTGTAGATAATGTATGTTTTTTAAAGCTGTGTTTATAGAGGCGGGGTCGATGAATGGTCACATCTTTCTTCCTTTTTTTCCTTCTCCCTTCTAAAGGATTGAATACAATTATGTAGAATTAATCAGGAATATTTGTGGAGTTGATTTTAAAATATTTTGCACTTTTGAAGGTTGGTTAGCAGATCAGCATTTACCATAGATACACACTGTTTCCACAGTCGGTTTTTCTAATGAATGAAAAGTTGTACTGTCTCAGTTAGACCAAGCTAGCATTTCTAAAACTAGTTAAGGATTCATAACTGAAGTAGTTTCTCCTTTGTCATTATTTATGTAGGCTATGTAACATTGCTGGAAGTAAAGATCTATTCTTGTTCTTCATTTTATATATGCACAGACAATCCCTAGCAGATATCTCTGTGAACAAAAGAAAGCTGCTTGGATTTTAAAACAAGTGCCTACTTTTAGGATCTGATGTTAATGCATATGTTCTTGTCTATCCAAATTCTTAATGTGTGCCTCTTCGTTCACAAGCAACTACTGTGCAAATAAACCTTGTTTGATGTCAGTAGGTGCTAGGTTTGTTAAGGTTTCAGTTTTTCCTTTCTCTACTATTGTCTAAATTGTCTAAAGAACAAGAAAGTCAAAAATCTGTGCTACTCAACTTGGATAGTACAGCATAGTATTATAACTGACTTACCATAGTATGTGAACATCTATTCCTTAAGGTGGCTGGCAAGCTTTCAGTTCATGTTTTCAGAGCTCTTTTTGGAACCGATGTTTTTCTGGTAGTGTCAGGTTAGACAGCCTGAATGTGCGATTGTGGTGATGCTGGCTTTGTTTTGTAAAGGGATAGCTTAAACTTTATAGAATGTCTTGCAGCATTTGTTAACTAAAAAGTCTCCTTCACTTCATAGGACTGCTGCTAATGAGCAGTAGTGGGAAGGAGCGTATTCCTGGAATTATCTGGGGCATCTGGTGATAAATAGCACTTTTGCCAGGTACAGGAATCCAACAAAGTTTTTGGCCTCCTTGAAGTAAATTACTATTATCAGAGGGCATCAGAGCTGTTTACTAGAATGCTTCCAAATCCTTGAACACATACGCATGAATAGTCAGTTTTCTAATTTGTAAAGATTAAGATTGCTTCATACAGTCAATTCTTTCAGTTGCTGTGATGTAGCAGATTTCCATATTGCTTGCACAGATAAAATGTATGTGTAGAGAAGAGCCAGATTTGGGATTTTAAATCTTTAGTGGGCTGCTTGTTGATGTGGAATACTCCTAAGGCAGTAGTTTTGAAGCTTTTTTTTTTTTGCTAAATCTCTGCAAAGAGAATAATTAATGCAACACTGCCAGACATTTACTAGTAGTGTGCTAATCAATGAATCATCTTCTGATGCTTAGTTTCTGACAGTGGTGTAGGTTGCCAGAACATGCTGTGAAGAGCAGAACAAGGAATGCCTGCTGCTAAACCAGACGGGTCCATTAACAAGACTTAAATTTGATCTTTTGTTGGACAGATGTACAAGTGATGTTGGGAACAGAAGCCAGAATTCAGATTGATGTTTCCCTTAGGTGAATTCTCTAATAGCAGGACCTGATGTTCATAGCTTCCTCCCCCCTTTCCCCAAGCTTCTCTCCCTTCCGTTTCACTCAAGGGCAGGAGTGTCCATGGACAGAGGAGGACCCAGAATTCAAAACTCCTGTACCTTGAGTAAGGGCTCTGTGCACAAGCACCTGAGGCCCCATTTTATACGGTGCTGCTTTGCTTTCTCTTGCTGGGCATTAAATGAAAATAGCTGTGGATGCTGCCTCTTATGTGTGTGCAGCATGCCTATCAGATGTGGTTTTGCACATCCCACATGAGTCTGTGTATGTATGTAGAATGAGTGACTTAATTCTACTGAAATGGTGACAGTTGAGGAGCTGCACACCAGCTGAGGTTTTAAGCATGTATTTTTCTTATAAAGAAGTACATGCTTGCACTTTGAGCAACAAAGCTCTGGGTTTCAATGATTGTCAGCTTTGTCATGGGCCCCTGAGCTCTTCTGTGTCTTCCAGGAGGACAGGTAGTGATTATAAGAGTGATTGACTTAGGGGGTGGGCAGGAACAAACACCTTCTTTTTGTCGGCATTTTCAATGAAAAATAAAGAAACAGGAACAAATTAACCATAATAACCAGCAACAAGGGGAAAGGAGGAATTGCTGAATTGCAGGGTGATGTCACTTGACCTAAAACACTTAATTCAATTTTTTGAACATTTTGAGTGACCTAAGGAAACAACATCCATTTGGTCTGTACTAGACAGAAAGTGTGGGAGGGGAACAAATGAGCAACTAGAAAAGTTTGCCTCCTCTACTTGGACTGTATCTAGTGACTGTGCAGTATGGTTCATAACTTCTTTCTTCTTTGACATAATTGTAATATATACCACCTTTCATCCAGGAATCTTTAGAAGGCTATATAACATGACCAAAAAAGCTTTGTAGTGCAATAACACTGCAAGGTGGTCTGTCTGCTGTACAGATGGTTTCCTGATATAGTGGAAGGAAGCATGACCACAAAAGAACTTCAATCAGGATCTTTGGTTCTGCTTTCCCTGTAAGAAATGCTAGAGAGGACCTCCACTGATATTTAAGGGGACCAGATTAGCCGAATACTCTTCATCTAGGAATGAAGAGTAGAGAGAGGAGCTTTAATAGGTCAGAGTAAGGATGGGGAGTCCTAAGAGTTCCTTCTCCAGTACATGAGTTGTTTTTTTGTTTTTTTGTTTTTTTTTTTTTAATATCTTTAGAGGAAGGCAATGTCAAACCCAGGCTCTTAAATTTAGTGGTGTTAGTCAGCGATATCTTTTCTGATGGAATCCAGGAACACTGTCAGTCCAGGTTGTTTCAGCCTGCTAGTCATTTCTTATGGTGCCTTGAGCTAGACTTGGTAGGTAGCTTTAGTTTGGTAGTAATACCATAATATGGGAATTACAAATTGTAGTTAATAAAGGTATTAATTTCATTAGTGGCCAGCAATAAAAACCTATTTTTGGTGGCTTTCACTTAGTCTAAGTTTAAATCACTTTGGTCAAAATTTTTTGAACTCTGCACAATAAAATTTTCAAGGAATTTTCAGATAATTTCTCAGTCTTTGCAGGGAACAAGAGCAAGATGAAAATAAATTCTTGCTGTGATTAAAAGGCATATTGCAACAATGTTGATGAAGAATGATCTTCATAATGCTTCACAGCAGAGACTTAAAACTCTGTGCTCTATCTTGTCAGACACGTGCTTTTTAGTTGTCATAATGAATCTTAAGCCTTAATGTCAGTATTTATTTTATTTTGACTCATTTTTGTGACTTCGATTACTTTAAAATGTTTTTCAATATATTTTTGTATATTCGTATATATAAAGAGTAATAGAACTTAATCCTTATAAAAGGAGAGCTGTATAATTTTTGATCAGTTTGGGATTGCTGTTTATTATTTTTTCCCCTTTATGGTAGATTTCTGTTTCAGAAAATCAGTAGAAAGACAACCATCCCAAAGCGGTGTGCTGATTTGAAATTCCCTGTTTCTTATGAACTCTTTCTCAATGTCAGAAAGAAAAAATAAAGGAATTTTTTTTATGTATGTTGGAATGGGCTGAAGCACGTGTGGTTTTCTGCTCTGCAATATATACAAGGTGTTAGATCTGCAAGAGAGAAGTTTGGTAAGGTGGCATTAAAAAAAAAAAAAACAAGCTTACGTAATAAAGAAAACTAGGATTTTTATAGCTATCTTGTAACTTTTTTTTACTAATGTGTTTTAAATTCCCATTGTTTTTATTGAAGACCACTGAGGCACATAAGCATACTTGCACAGTGCTTACTGTTCTAAAGTACAAATATCTAGTTCATATTATTCAAATTGCAGATGAGATTCTTAAGCCTAGAGAAGAATCTGAAGTAACTGTATATAGACATGCCATACATTAGCGTGATTTGTAGTTTATTTTCTATTTGGGATGGAACGCTTTCATTGTAAACTTCTCTTGAGCCTGGTATTTAGTTTTCCAGTTTAAACACTTAATCAGTTCTCATTTGGATTATGCACATTTAAAGGGCTTAAAGTGATACTTAGTATTAAAAGAAAACAATCTTATCTTTTTTACAAGTAGCACCCGAGATTACTAAACTTCCAATTGGTGAAATAATGCTTTCAGTTTACTAGGTTTTATTTCCCAATACCTTGAAAGTTGTTGTTTCTTTAACATAATAACAATTTTGTCTGATTTTTAATGCACATATGGTCTCCTGAAAAATAAGTTTGTCTTTAATGTTGAGTCTTAATAGCAGGGTTTTAGAGCTGTTTTCTTGTTCTGTGTTTTATCCTTTGCAGTGAAGAATCTGAGATGCATAGGCTCAGATTTTTAAGTCTGTAGTAGCCTCTAGGAGTTCAGCACAGTCCTGCATAGCCCAGTCTATAGAAATGCATCCTCACTTCATAAAAGGTAGTTAGCAGAGACCAGGCTTGTACTGTTCAGTGAAAGTACTGGCGAAAATCACATACAGTCCAATCAGCCTTATGGTTAGCATTTAAACAGTTTTTTGTTGTTGTTGCAGTGTATTTTATATTGTATTTTTTTTTAAATTTGTATAGATCATTCTGAGTAAAGCCTGGTGTAGAAGAGGCTTAAGAAGAGCCTTGATGAGGGAAACTGTCATTTATAGTTTAATAGTTCAGTAGCTAAGAAATGTTTTATTAATAGCTAAAATCATGTGCTGACCCTTATTTCACATTAAAATGACCGGAGTTTGACACTAAGATGACAGCTGGTTAATACAGCTTGAGATTTTAAAGTGCTTGAGTGTATGTAAATATTATGACTGATCTCATAAGCGTGCTGGAAGATACTTCAAGAAATGTCCTAGTCCTAGCAGTTTATTACAGGCCCTGTTTTTTTGAGAATAACATTGCAGAAGATAGTGTATCTGCTGTATTCAGTGGACATAAAATAATTAGAATGTATAATTGACCACGTTGCAGAAGTACATATTTTGTACTTAACTGTATTGTAGGAACTGTTGAGTTACAAATATATGCCACATATATAATTCCTTAGAATATGAAGTAAATACATTTAATAAGCTGTTGGTTGAACTAATTGAATCACCAGAAAAATGAGGGACAAACAGGTTAAGGTCAAAAAACATAAGTTGGTGAACATGAGACAAGATTGTCTTTTGGAACTCAGTGAAGTTTCAAAGAAAGAAGTGTCACCTTTCGTATTTAAACTACTTAAAGCTTTTAGACTTCCACTAGTCAGACCATTTTGATGCTTTTTACTCCAAAACATTTTACAAAAAATGTCATGCAGTATAGCATCTTTCTTTCATATACTGTGTAATGTTTTATTCTGTTGAAAAATACACAGAATTGTGCAGAAATAGTATTTTTGACAAGAGTAAAGGATAAAAAGAAATAAGAAACAAAAATTAGGTGTGGACTTTAAGGTAGGATTTGAATAGGACAGAACAACTACTAAAGAGGGCAAAGTAATAAGGCTATCCCGCCATCAGAAAATCCAGTGGGGAATTATGAGAGCTGTAATTAATGAAGCTTGTTTTGCTGCAGATTTCTCTCTCTAATTGAAAGGTTGCAACAGAAACGTTTCCTGCTGTGGGTGTCTTACAGGCTGTCATATCTCTGGCATGCATTAGAATATCTTAGAACGTGGCAGTTATACATGTTGAAATAGGTGTTCCTTTGGGCCTGTGTTAAGCGCTCATTATTGCCAGGGCTGGTTTTCAGTGGATCCACTCCCTCAAATGCTTGCATGAAAACAAGAGGTGGTGCAGGGGAGGAGAGAAAAGTGTGTGACAAAGGATGAGGAGGGTGGTCACCAGCTGTTGGAGTCATGTGAGTCATGGTACTCTGTGTGATAGCAGCGTTCATGAAATTAGTTGGAAACTTGCTGTCTTTTCAAACATGCCAGCTTTAAAAGCATTGGTATTTGCAAGACCATCCTTCTACAAGTTTTGTTGGGTGAGAAAATAAACGCAGAGGCAGGTGAGGAGTGAAAACATGCACAGGGGATCAGAAATGGTGGAACTGTTGTATTAAGAAGTATATCTTAAGTGGACTTCACCTCATGTTGCCTACATGCACATCCGTCAGCATACTGCTGCTGAATCACATGGGGATGGGAAGGGAGTGTTAGTATACTTTGATATACTTGAGGTTCTTCAGATTTGGAAGAAACTGGCCATTTGGCCCAAAATTTAGCTTGCAGGTATGCTGGAGAATCATGAACACAAAGGAAAAACATTGATAAATATAAAACATATATGTGTACACAGAGAGGATGACATTTTTCCTAAGGTAGTTGGGCTGAAAATTCATAAAATTGAACATAGGCTAGAAGAAGGAGTCAAAGTGAAAAGACAGGGCAATACTGTAAAGATTTACACAGATCAACAGAAGAGCAGGATTTGCTGAATAATAATTTATTCTTTATTTATAGATTCAAACCTTTTTAAGCACCAATACCCAAAGGAAGGGTACTAAACCAGTATGTAGTCACCTAGAAAGAAGTAAATTTAGTGGACGTAGTGCCAGACACTTCTCCAATCATGCCATGTATTTAGGAGTTAATGAAATCAGTGGAGCTTAAGTGGCAGAATCTCCAATACTGACTCACTGCTTTTAGATGTCCAGTCACCTGAGGAATTTGTAGTGTCAGGCTAGGTCCTCAGGCATGTGAGGGGAAATGTTCCTGGAAGCGGCAGGCTACCTGATCAGACCCTTGAGGCAAAATAAATATCATATTCAGTATGACGATTACACCAGGCAAATCCTATACCTACAGATGAACATGAACAGAATATAGATGGATTAAAAAGGTCTCCAACTGTTTTATGAACTGAAAGGCATTCAGCTCCTTTTTGAGCTGAATTTTGTGCGGTTCCGAGACACAAGAGGCTGACAGCCAGACAGCGATGGTGAGTGAACTTCAAGTGAAAGGTCTTGTTCAAGTGGATGACTGGTGGCAGATAGGATGGCACCATGCTTAGTGATACCTTATCTGCCACCAGATATCTGCCTTGAGGGACTAACGAATGGGGTTCTGATAACAGAAGGTGCTCCTGTAAAGTTTCTGGGAAAGGAGATCAACAACTTCAATTTAGCTGAAGATCTTATCTACTTGATGGTGCAGCCTGATGGATGTTCTCTACAAGTATGACAAATTAGTCATACCTCATTTTGAGATAGACCTTCCTCCAGAAAGGAAGGAGGGAGAGCATCTGCACGGATGCTTAAGTAACCAACCAAGCAAGTATGAAGTACAGCACAAGTAGATCTTTTTTTATTTAAAAAAAACCAAAACAAACAAACAAAAAAAAAAAACCACCTGGAAAGTGTCTTGTGACAATTGATCTGAAGAATTTGTAAGTAACTCAGGAGAAATATGTCTGGCCACAGCAGTAAGCCTGCTCTTACAGAGTTGTGCTTAATCTTCCATTGCCTTCTTTCAGTCTTATTTGAGAAACATGATAGGGATCGAAGCCCTGAGATGCAGGAGAGGTTTTGAGCTCTCGTGCGATCTGTTTACACAAATAACAAATCACCAGCCATAAGCCATGATCAATTTAAGATTTGGTTTCTCTTCTTTGCGTGAAGAGAAGAGGAATAGGAGTTACATATATACACATACACCCCTTTATAGGGGAAAAAAAAAACATACTTATGTGTGCTCCCAACTTACTTACATTAATATGAACAATGAATTGAATAATTGTAAGATAGAAATAAATAATCTTGTTGTAGATTTGGTCTGCCATTGCATTTATGTGCAGGGGTAGCTGTAATATGTTTACAGATGACTCTGCTGTTACAGAAGCTTTTGCGCTGCAGAAGTTTGCAAGACTAATAATAGCAAGTAGCAGTACGAGGTTACTGTAGCCTCAAGGTGTGAGTAGTTGATGTTTTTAGATGGATCGTTTTCTTGTTAGTTTTTAGAGAACTGTTTTGTTGTAGAAGCCAAGTTCCATTGTATGAGAGCAGGCAAGTGAACAGCTTTCTTTGAAACCTTTCAGGAAGCTGAAATATATTTTGGAGCAAAATCTGGTACCCTTAATGAGCAGTTCAGCTGCCTAGCAGGAAGTGAGCCATGTGACTATCCACAGATAATTTAAATTAACTTTCTGAACCTATGTTCAACATGACCTTACCATATTCCGCCTCCTCCCTCAACAACCTAAATAAACAAATTAGGAGCATGAATCCATCAGTAAAATAACCCAGTTAGTTTTTAATGTTGAATGGCAATTTTTTGCTTGAAAGAGCACAAAGGTAATATGTGTAGGGCTGAATCTTGCCTGCATCACTTAACATTATTATGTAACTGTAATGTAAGGGGTTAGTTTCTATTCTATCCACTGCCGTGTTCTTTGCAGCAGAACTTTGGGTAGAGAGGTGGTTATTCATGGCTTTTTTTGACAGGGACATTCTTTTTTCCTGTACAAAAAAAAATTTTTGAGGGAGAGAGGGGAGTTGATACTAACCCCCAATCCCTTCAGATTGTTCTCATATATCACCTCCTGAAGCTTGCTGTGGGTTTTTTTTGTTTGTTTTTATTTCCAGCCTCTAGCTGAAGATAGTTCACAAGATAACCATATTTCACTAACTCTAGTTGTAACGTGCAAATACTGCAGTAGCATACTGGCCAAGCTTGCAGAGCTGCTATGGAATAGCTTCAGGCAAGAGATCTCTTCTGTAACTTTAAGACTTACATACTGTAATCAACCATCCCTGAATCAGTCATTCAAATGTGCGCTGACTTTAATTTTTGTTGTATCAAAATATGTCTCTGATTGTAGAACAGTGCAATCAAGGTAAGGACTATATGATTGCATGTCTCTTCATAGACTTCAGTAAAGCATCTTATTAAACACTATTTCAGGGAAATCACTTATCTGGTGAATGTAGATATGGCTAGACTCTGTATTCTGGACCTATGGTGTGTTGCACCAACCAGTGCTGCCAATGTAGTGTGTCTGTCTTACCACGGCACTGAATCCAAGTTAAGACAGCTTGCTGAGAGGTGGAGGTTACTGGTGCAAGCTTAGTACCCTGTAAGTGTGATTACGTGGCATTTGGTCTTTTTGGAGCACAGGTGGAGGAGAGAATTCACACCTGGAAGAAGCATGAATTAAAGTGAACCCGTGTTAGCCAGGATTAAGCTGGGTAAATGCACCATGTGGGTGGCTTTCCACAGCGTTTGTCTCTAGGGGTCTGCTTACAGGCTTGTTAATTCCTAGACTTACCATACTCACTTTACCATTTCTTTCCCCTGCATTTCTGTATGGATTTCTGATGTATCATGTATGCATATTGTTCATGCCAGACAGAAGGGCCAGAAGCTATGCTAGGGAGAGCAGAACTGTTTCTTTCAGAAATAGTGATCTGTTAGGTGGGTTTAATGTCAGTAAAGTCTGGCAACCTGATGTTGAGAATAGATGAGTTTGACCAACGTATGATCCTAGATTTGCAGTAAGTCTATAATAATGTCTTAAGCTCCAAAATTGCCTATGTATTGAAGAGAGAATGGGATCTAGAGTACAGAGTACTGTAAAACCAGCTACATTAGCCTGTGAAAATGCTCAAGAGATGCATATGAAATAGTAAATCTAATAAAGCTGTACTAAGCAAGTGTATGGATTGGGTCAGAGTTGTTCCTCTGCTTTCTTTAAAAGTGAACAAAACAGCACCACCACCACCCCAACCCCCAGACTAAGTTGTTCTTCTACCAAATGAAGACTACCTGACTGACATTGGCATAAAAAAGAAAAATGGAAAAATCTTCCGGTGGTTCTTCCAAAATAGTTTGATTTGCACCCTTTGAAACATGTATTTTTATTTTAAGTCACAGTAATTTTTCACATTTTGCCCTTTTCACTGCTGTATAAAATGTTTGGTTGTATTAATTTGATACCATTTTTAACTTTCCAGATGTTGCCTAGTATTTATTAAATCTGTATTACAGGAATAATTCAAATTATGTTAAGCTATAAGCTTTGGTATTCTGAAAATGTTTTTAACAGTTATTTTTGTGAATTTCTTTTCAATTTCCAGCACCCGGCCTCACTGGAATAGTTGGAGGGCGCCCTAGAGTGTAAGTGAATTTTTTATTTTAAATCAAAGTCTTGCTTTCTTAATAATGAAATTTAAGGAATTTCTGCATTTCTTGGACTTTCCAAAATTGTTTAGAAAATGATTGCTAATCATGGCTAAATAGCTTTTAATTTTCCAAGTGTTTGCCAGTTTTATGAATAACTTAAAGATAACTGATCTGATATTTTCATTGATTTCTGATAAAAATGCATTTATTATTCTTGTTTTGTGTCTAGGTCTCCAGTTTTGAAGCCATTTTTCTTCCATTATCCAAAAAGTGATGTCCAGGTAAGACTTACTACTTTTTAAAGCCTGTTCTATTTCATTTGAAGCCATTTGAAAAAAAAAATATGCTGACTTTGGCATTTTTTCAGCAACTTTGAGTCCTAAAACTGCAAAATATACTGGTAACTTTGAAAAATATCTTTCCAGATATTTTTCCAGAATGTTATTCACACAATATTTTAAAACAGTTGAACTTGCCAACCTTGCATTGTAATTGATGTGACTCTACTCTTTGTATATGCTACTGGAAATAGCTGTTAAATTCAGTGATCTTCCTCTGATTAACACAGATTTCATCAACAGAGTTGGTTGAACCTTTTCCTTCTGAATACCCTGTCTATAAAAATGGGAGTAGTGACTTCTACTTATATTGGAGAAAGTGTAAAATTACAAAAGCCTTAGACACTAATGTGCTGTTGTGATGAGTGTCGTGGAGGAGCCTGTGAATGAGATCTGTGTGGCCCTATTCAGTTCATAAGAATAGTTTTTTTCAGCCTGAAACACTATCGTTTGGATGACTGTGCAATCCTAGGTGAGAAAGTACAGTGTAAGAGGAAACATTAAGCTAGAGCCCTACTTCTTTTCCATTATGCTTGTACCTGTGTGTAGTTTGAAGTTTTCAAGATAAACCAGAGGCAGAAACTGGCTTTACTGAAAATATAAAATGTTTGGATTTTTAAATGTCAGTCCCTGTTTTTCTGAATATCATCCCACAATTCAGTAAATTAAATTAAGTATTTTAATTGGAGACTGCAGACAAAAATATGTATATGCTCTTCCTTTTGAGGCCTTTAACTGACTTTCAGCTATTGCATACATCTTATGCTAAGGCATCCTAATAATTGATGCAAGAGCTTTCTCACTCATTCACTTAATTGAAAAAGTGACAGACTATTGTTCTGTGTCGGACAGCAACAGTGAGTCATGTGTGATGATGGGGAGCCTTAGGAGCACAGACAGCAAGGGAGAAGGAAAAAAAAAACAATTAACGTTAAAAAATAATAATAAATAAATAAAACACAAACAAGCAAAAACACCTTTGAAAAGAATTAGAGAAAATCAATTTAAAGATTCTAAGCATTTCAGGGAAGGACTGCTTCTGTTTCAGTTTTTAACATGTACAGTGCTTAGCACCAATAAGGCTAAATGTTACACTTCTCTTTGAGCACTACTCTACATTGGTGGGAAATAATTTAAGATTAAATTTACAGAGGAGATGCTGTGCAGTTATTAAAACCAAGTGTATTAACTGTGGATGGTGGAGAAGAGTTACCAGAGCCTTTCTTGCTTTTGAAGAAGTTAGAATAGAACGGCTCAGTTGGAAGAGACCCACAAATATCATCTAGTCCAACAGCCTGACCACTTCAGGGTTAACCAGAAGTTGAAGCATGTTATTGAGGACATTATCCCAATGCCTCTCAAACGCTGACAGGAACAGGACATCAACCACCTTTCTAGGAAGTCTGTTCTAGTGTTTGGCCACCCTCATGGTAAAGAAATTTTTCCTAATACCTGGCCAGAACCTTCCTGGTGCAGCTTTGTGAAGTTCAAGCACTTGTCATCTTTATTGCTGTTTATGTTTTGCTTTATATGAATGGCTTGTCTTTGCCAAGTTTAATATGAAATTATCATCATGGAAGTTTAGCCTGCTGTTTTGTTTATCAAACTAAATGTAAAATTATTAATTAGCACTGTGTTCCAGACTTAGTAAAATGCCTGCTGAGATTAAATAGTAACCTAATCCAGCAGGGGAAGAAAGTGGTGTCTCTTACTCTTCTTCCATACAGAAAATCAAAATCCTTGTTCTAAGTAACTAATCTGATGAACATACTGATATGCTAGTAAAAAAATTTTCTGGTGTATTGCTGTTGAAGTGCAGCAAAGGTTATGTAAAAGCATGGTGTAAGTGATTCAAGTCCTTGGTTCAAAGTTTTAGCTGGGTATTAACAGCAAAAGTCTAGCTAGAGATTACAGAGCAAATAAGGTATGAATTAACTGCTTTTCTAGATTGGAATTTCTGTTGAAATAAATCTAGTGTTTGACCTAAAACCAAAAATACCACGTAAGGAGATTTTCAGATATGTTAATGTTGTCACAGTGGGTTCTTTTGTTTTGTGTTTGATAACACTTTTCTGGATTTCAGGTTGGATTCAATATCACATTTGTTGTGTGCTGCTTTCACTGCTCTTATGCAATTGCTTCGATTTTACCATAGGTCACTAGTGGTTTTACAGTGAAAACATCAGTTATTTTCCAAGTGTGCTTTTTTCTTGTTTAAAATGTAACCTAGAACTTTCACTGGGAAGAAGAATCCTAGCAGGCCTACTGAAGGCAAGAACTTTTCTGAAATACTTATTTTTATCTTCTCCTTGGATAAGCATTGGAGGCCTTTGTTGCTATTAGATGTTTTCTTTCATAAGATTGTTCTCAGACTGCTGAGAAAAATGATCTTGCATTTGCTGAGGACTGAGAATGAACGGTAATAACTGCTGCAGCCAAGGTGGTATACGCTAGTTTGCTGTAGCAATGTAACCTGGCTGTAAGTCTGAGTATTTACCAATGGGCATCCTCCAATGCAGATGAAGTGGATGCAGTTAATTTTTCTACGTGGTTATGCTGTATGATGTAACCAAAGGAACCTTTGCTTGCAACGTGTGTGAATTGCCCAATCACCTAATGAAATACACTTTTTTTTTTCAGATTTCTTGGTGTTGAGGTAGAAGAGTTCCTCTTGTATTCATCAAGTTCCATCTCGATGTTCATCATGCAAGATGAACAGCATAGCATCTTTTAGTTCATAGCTTCATCTCAACACAAAAATAAAATACCCAGTATCAATTTGTTTCTGATGATACCTATTCGCCTATATTCCTGACTGGTAGAGGTTATACCTGCTTAATGATGCAGGGTTGAGAAATCTCCCGTTAGGAAATGAAGGAGAAAAGTTACTTCTTTAGTGTGGGGGTGTGGGAATAGATTTTCTTTTGAGGGGGAAAAATGTTGGAACAGGACAGTCACAGAAATAAAATGTACAAAGCTAAATTACCCAAAACTTTATAAATATTGTATCAGATGGACTTATCAGAGCTAGAGGTGAATGCCATAAATATTCAGCCATTGTATGTGTTCCCTTACAAAATCACTGTATTTTTTTTCCTTACAACAGAGCATACAGAACAGTCACTTTACCATATTAAAGTACATTTCATAGTCTTTCTTTGATATACTACAGCAATATGTTAAATTTATTCTATTATGAAAGCACACAATAGCTTTTTGCGATTTCTTCCCAGTGCAAAGATATTTTTAAGATTAGAATGGATCATTGTTGCTTTTACTTTTTAAAAGGCAGGAGTAAAACCTTATCTGCAAAGCTGTTACTAAAAATATGCCAGATAAATATTTAATTAGAAAAATGCTTTATTTGTGTTTTGCACTGGATTTCTGTCTAATTTGACAATTTGGAAATGGGTATTTTTTCCAGATCAACTTATTTTTAAATGGTCAGCATGTTGAGACATTTGAGGAGGATCTCACATTTACATCAGATGAACCTGTTTCCTGTGATCCACCCAAGATTGACAGTGAATTGAAAGGTATGTTCATCTTCTCTTTGTCAATGTATCATTTGCAGTCTTTGTCCTATAAAATCATTTACTAAATTTTGTCCATGAAATATATTTTACCTTATACTATGCATTTTAATTCGTTTTGCAAAACACTTAAACTACTTTTCTTAGGAAGGATGAAGATTAGCATCAAGCAATACAAAATGTATTTGAGGCTATAACAGGGCTATATCAAGTAAATTGTTAATAACAAAAAAACACCCAAGCCATAGACCCAAGAAAACACTTGAATGCTACTTGAAATTGAAATATTGCTTCAGAGTACACAGCAAATTAATTTTGTTAATCCTGGAAATAGTTGGTCTTATCTTAGATCAATATACTTGTGTTCATAATGGAGCGCAGACATACATGTCTGTTGCGAATCAAAGTTCGTAGCAAAATCTCTATCTGTGAGTTCCAACGAGGGCAGTAGAGGATTAACAACATCAGACTGGGTGAGTTAAGGAGTAGGAAGTCACTGCTCTGTTTAACAGAAAAGTTAGCAAAGTTCTTGATTATTTTTTTTCTTATAATTTTTTATCTCAGGGTGACTGCATTGCCAAATATTGGAGAAACAAAAACTGTTAGACTCCTTGTTGCTCTGAAATGCCTTCTTACCATTCAAGAAACCTTTCTGAGGTGCCTGACATCAGCATTTAAGTACTGAATTCTTCAAGCTTTATTCAGGCAAAACTCCTCTTTTGAGGGTCAGCAGAGCTCTGATTCCCCTGAGAAAGACCTCTAAACTTTTGCCCTTAGTTGTAAATAGAAATGTTTTCTGCATGTGACAAAGTACTTACCTACTTATGTGGCTTAACCCATGGACAACATGCATGAGAAATAGACAGATGGGTTAGACTGTGAGAGAAGTAACTTCTGCTAAAACATTTTGTCAGCATTTAGTAAGGAGGGAAGTATTTTTCTTGGTTTTGTGGTTATCTCAAGTGTGAGGGACTGTTAGTTGTCTTTGAACAGATAAGAGAAATATGCGAAAATGGATTTCAAAAATGCTGCTAGATGTGGTTCTGGGAGAACGGAATTTGAATTTACCGTTTGCCCTAGCTTCGAAGAGAATTCTTCTGTAGATTTAAGATGTTTATTAAATGAAAACAATTTCCTGATAAACAGATCATGGAGGATAAATCAATTAGGGTAATAATACATGAGAACACCAGAACACTATCTTGAACCATTTTTGTTTAAATGGAGACTGTCAAGGACTGTTTGTGTGAAATGTTGACGACTTGTACATCTTACATAGTTTGAACACCATCACATTTCAGCCTTTGAAGAAACACTTTTTGTTTGAATTGCAGATTCAATAAAATTATTTTTTAAAAAAAAAGTTATATCTATGGTGTACAGAGTACGGTAGGCTTGTTCAAAATAAGGAATGAGCCTTAAGTGGACTCTTTCAGATCCTCTTCTGATGTAGTTGTTTAATCACAAATAATATTCCTCGGTTAAATAAATATACCATTTAGTATTACCTGGCAAGTTTCATTGCACATTTCTGCTTGCTTTTTTCATGGAAGTGAGTATGGAAAAGATTGAGCATTGAGCTCTTAACAAACCTCTTATGTTAACTCATTTATTGTATATTTTTACCATTTCAATGATTCTTCACTGGTACTACATGAAACTTATGCTAGACGAAGCTTACAATCACTTTCAGCTCGTGTGAAGATTTCAGTAATTCTCTGTAGACAGAGTGGAGTTGAAGGTGGTGACTGCCTGAGGCTGGGTTTATATCATTACCTGCCACAGTTCACAAAGTGCACATCTACCCATGCCTTAATAGTAGGTACACTTTAAATTGAACATACCACTGTGTTAAATTTAAGTATAATTCCAACATTCATCGGTATTCTGAGAATGAATTTAAATTAACAGGTGGTGTTACACTGGTGAATACTTCTTAATATGCCTCTGGCCAGTACACCATATGTGGCAAACCTACAGCGTAACGTCTTAGTATTGGGTCTTTTACTCTCTAAAATTAAACAAAAAACAGCAGTTATGTGCTATTCTCAGCAGAAGCAGTAATGATACAGACAAGGAAGACTGACGGATTTTCAAATTGCATTGACAGACAATTACAGACAATTGAAGGTTGTCCAGCATATTTGATTTCCAAGATCATTGCTTCACTTCCTTAAAGTTTGACTTTTTAATGCATTAGACAGAAAATGTGATGACTCTGTGCCCTGGTCTTGAATTTTCCTTTTAAAAAAAAAAAAAAGACAGACAAAAGACAATTTTAGATGTTTGTCAGCTTCTTGTGGCTGCTACCAACAGTTGTTTCACCAGAAACTGTGACAGAAAGCAGGGAGAATGCCACTTCCATTGTATGAATGTTCGCTCTAATGGGAATTCTACATGCAAAGCAAGAGTGTAGGTGGATCTGTTACAGATATTGGCATGGTGGTGCCAGGAGAGCTGATATGTCCAGAGGGAAGTTGGATCAGAAGCAAAACAGGTTGGAAATGCCTGGATTCTCTCTCTCTCTGCCTAAAAAAAAATAAATATATATATATATTATATATAAAACCTACGTTTCAAGTTTCAGTATTAAGCTACTATCAGTGAATAACTGAAACTTGGTGGCAAGGTGAGCATTTCACCTCTCTCCTTTTGGGAACAGAAGCTAGGTGGTGGCAGCCTACTACTTACTAATCAAGAATTGCAAGAGGTCTGTAGTGTATAACTAAACCATCAAACCTTGTTTAAGGTTTCAACATGATTGAATTTCTGGATTTGGGCATGAATGGGATTGCTTTATTTTCTGATAGATAAATGGTTAAAAATAATACTTTGTGTTCAGTAAAGTGCAATGATACTCAGTGTTCATGAAGACTTGAAAGTCTAATGTTCCAGACAAGTTTAAAAAATAAAAATGAAAATTCAAGACTGCCTTCCTATAGTGTATGCATTTATGACCATGAAATATCTTTTCTTATAAACACTAAGATATTTACAAAATTAGCTATTTGAGAAAGAAATTTGTTGTTTTCATCTATGCAACTGAATAAGGCACCTTCATAGCAGCACCTATGAAAGTGAGAGAGACACATTGTCTTGAAAGGGACTTTAAAATTGTGACTGTTTTCTACAGACAACTAATCATCAAGACATCAGTAGCTGCATGTGTTTTCCACCTGCACTGGAAGCAGAAAGATCTGTGTGTTAAAGGAAAAACAGTTGTCAGCTAGTTAAGAAATAAGTAGCTGCTAAGCCACCTTCACAGATACCACCTTGTTAAAATGGAGATGAATTTTCATATTCAAGGGTGGTGGAAGTTGGGATTCGTGACACAGTATTCAGCTGTATAAAGGTAAAAGAGATCTAGAAGAAAGGTTAAAAATGATCAATTTTTGTGAATTTTGCGCTGGCTTCACAACTTGTCCTGTAGGTGTTCCAGTGGGAAGGAAGCTTTGAATTTTTTTTTCAAGAAAGTACTACAAACAATGCAGAACGTGTACACTTTAAAGGCAATTACTTCAAAATGTACCGTTATTTGTAGCTATCATTAAGATGCATTATTTCTTTTATATTGTATAGATCTGCCAAGTGGTCCTCATACTTATCGCTTAGAAGATCTTGCCTATACTAGAAGTGGAGACAAAGGAAACTCTGCAAACATAGGTATTTTTCTTTATCTTTCTTTCTAAAGTGATGTAAGACTTTCAAATAAGAGTTAGGCATCAAGTGCTCTTCTTAATTTTTGGGAAATCTCTTACATAACTTGATTATTTTATTACCTCAGTGCTCAAAGAAAATGTAATCCATATAAAACAAGGATTTTACTGATGAAATATCTGTAGGTCTATGTTCAGCAACTGTTTGAAATCTGGGGTATTAAATAATATCTTTATCATACCTCAAAGCTTCATTTAGGGTTGCAAAGATCAAGCATCCCAAAGTTAGGAGAAGCCTTCTTTTTAAGGTTTCCTTTACATGTTAGTTGCTGCTACTTCCTGTATATGTTATGTAATGTAATTTCTTGGTTGTCTGAACGTGTATATCATCTCCACATGTGAATTTTATAACATGCGTATGGCTAAAACATCAATAATGTTAGGAAATACCAAAGTTGTTCTTACATGTAAGAGAGTGTTTTTAATTAAATTGTTAATCCAAATGGTGTATTTCAGTGTGAAGTCTTTACATGTGATTGTGGTGCTTCTTGCATTGTTTAATAATTCCTTCTATTCCTTACTTCTGCATGCAACAATTGGCTCTCTTACTTGTTGGAAGATGAGAGCGTGTGGTGTTCAAAGCTCAGTATGAATTAAAAGGTGCGTTTGGGATTTGATTTGCTATCAGCTGTCATGCTAAAAACTGATAGTTTGTTCATTTATATTGAAGGAATACAGTTCTCTTGTCCTTGTTTTTGAAACCTTTTTTGGCTGAAGAACGAAGGATTTTTTTTTGGTTTTTGTTCAATTTGTAGTTGACCATTATTGCAGTATATCATTTGCGAATCATAAACGATGAGTACATTGCTAATAGACTTCCCCAGATGTAAAGAAACTAATCCTTTATTAAGGAACAACAGCAAACTTGACCTATGAGATGAAATTAATGTTGAAGTTCTCAGATAAAAAGATCTGTGACGCAAATCTGCTTTCCTGATCACGCTGTGGAACCTTGGCTTCAACATACAGTTATCCGAAGCTTATCAAAGCATACTTACAGCAATAAAAACTTAATTGTAATTTCTTACACTTAATCAGTAGTGGGGCAAGAACCAAAGCTTCAGTCACCATGCTCCCAGCTGATCAGATTATGCCTTGTTATGGTTAATTGCAATTACTTTTCTAAATCACGCAAGCCATTTAGGGGAAGAGAACTGCATGTGGGTTGTTCATTGGTATCTTGTTGATTTTTCTTCAGGTGTTTTCCAGTGGCAGGGACCACTTGCATCCAGAAAAATAATGGTTAATATCATGTAGTCTAGGAGCCTTCTTCCATGTCATGCTCCTCACAAACTCTCTGCTGACAGAGGGAAAGCTGTCATGCTACTTTATTCAGGAGATCATTAAAGAGGATCCATATGTACAGTTTCAGTTGAGAGGATGACTTCAAGTCAGTTTTGAAAGGATAACTACAATTTGGTTTCAATAGCTCATATTCTAACTAATGCTAATTATACCTAACAGGTGTCATAGCACGGCATCCCCTCTACTATCCATACCTAAAGAAAACTTTAACTGCTCAAGCCTTGGAGAACTACTTCCAACACCTTTTAGAGCGAGAAAAACCCGAAGAAGAACTAGTAACAAGGTGAGTAGCTAGCTGCGCAGTTCAGTTGTAAAATAGATACATGATGGTATCAGAAATTATTTTAAAGTATATTAACTTAAGTTTTGTAAACCTGTGTATATTTAACATTTTTTAAAGTGTGTCTTCCTTTATATTTTTTGAATAACAACCTGAGGGGTAGTCATGGGAAAATAAAATGAATGTATGAATTCGGTTCCGTCCTGAAGCTGGACAAAGGGAGTAAATCAGTTCAGTGAAGGCATTTCACAGAATTGTGGACTGGTTAAGAGGTAAAAAACCTCTGGAGGTTGTCTGGTCCAAACACCCTGCTCAAGGAGGGACACGCAGAGCAGGTTGCCCAGGACCATGCCCAGACAGATTTTGACAATCTCCAAGGAAGAGACTCCACAGTGTTCTGTTACCTGCACAGTACAGAAGTGCTTCCTGGATGGAACGTATTCTCTTCTATTTTGTGTGTGTTGCCACTCGTCCTGGCACTGGGCACCATTGAAAAGAGCCTGGCTCCATCCTCATTGCATCTTCTCTTCAGGTACCCTTCAGGTACACATTGACAAGATTGATGAGCCTCCTTTTCCCCCAGGCTGAACGGTTTTAACTCTCTCAGCCTCTCCTCATGGGAGAGATGCTCCAGTCCCTTAATCATCTTGGTATGACTCTGCTGGACTCTTTCCAGTATGCCTAGAGATCTTTTTGTAGTGAGGGGTCCCAGAACTGGACAGTACTGCAGATGTATTCTCACCAGTGCTCAGTAGAGGGGAAGGATTACTTCCCTTGACCTGCTGGCAATGCTTGACCTAATACAGCCAAGAGTATAGTTAGCTTCCTTAGCATCGAGGGCACATTTCAGTTCTCAGAATTAGTTTTAGTGTTAGGGTTATATTTTTGTTCTGTTCCTATACAAAATGTATCTACCAAACAGAAATCACTTACACTATCCTTTTGAGAAATGTATTTTTCAAATGTTTCTGAACCATTTGGAGACTGCAGGAGCCTTAGTAAAGGAAGCTTCCCAAGCTTCGGAGACACTGCAGACCTGGGAATTTGAAATCTCTAAAATACCATCTGAAAAATATGCATGCAACCAGTGTAGACTGGAGCCCCAGTTTACCTGATCTTCCATCAAAAACATGCCTTATTCTATCACTGTCTCTGCAAAACAATTTAAGAAATTCATTTACTTTAGGGAAAATATTCCTTTAAGTATCTTGCTATCACCTGCTTTTTTGCCACATACACCAAACCAGAATTTTAAGCAAAAAACACAGCTAATTTCTTAAAGTATGAAAGAGAATGCATCCTAGTCCTCTGCCAGTAGACAGCATACATAACATTTTTGTTTTAATGCTACCAAGGGATGATGCTCAGATCTTTCCTGGGGCCTGGCAAGTGAAACATACTGTTCTTGTAGAATGAGGTAGTAGTGCTCATCCGTATATGTCCAGCAAAGCAGTCAACAGGTTTTAAACTTCAGTGTCTCATTAAAAACCAACAAGAACTTCGATACTGCAACAAACTTCAGTCTTCTAAAACCTGTTTTGATATAAAGTCAATTATTCTGCAACAATGGACATTCTGCCAAAATCATGTATTTCTGTGGGTGCTGGGAAACTATTGTCTTTTTGCTTATTCAGAGAGCTTGAGTCAGAAGGGTGCATCTCAAAGCTCAGAATGTGGAACTATTTTAACTCTTGCTTTGTGAGTTGTGCTGTTCTTTCTCTTGATAAGCAGATCAATGCAGATCTCGCCGCTATTTCATAAGTGCTAACAAATCTATGAATCTAATGAATTCTAATATCAAGAAAGAATTGAATTTCCTCTGAAATGAGTGGAGAAAGGGGAAAAAAAGTCAGGCCTCCTAATTATACGTATAGAAATTGATTCATTATGGTTCCTTAATGCTGTTTATGTTCATAAATAAAAGTTGAAATATGCTTTGTCTGGGTAAAGCCAATTAATTTTGATTAATTAGATTATCTGTTCCTGGTTTTGGCTTCCTTTAATGATGTGATAATGGAGCTCTGTGAGTGAATTGAAAAACTACTTGGGGTGGGGAGGAGAATAGATTCTTCTGTGAAAAAGTTTAGAATTATAATGATTATGCTCACGTGCTTCAGACTCTGTAGATGCTTTTGAATTATTTATTTTTAGTTTTTACTGTAATAAAAAGGGCTATCCTATTCTTTCATTTGCCTTCATTTCAAATGTGAGTGGTATAAAAATGTATTATTTTTGATGTTAAAAACATACCAACCACAGTTCTGCCTCAGTATAGAGCAGAGATTGTCAGCCAGTTGCCTTTCATTCTTTTTCCTTAAGGCTATTTAAGTAGATATACCAAACCAGAGTAAAAGAGGGGATTATTTTTGATAGAGATCACTGAAAACTTGGAAGCTTCCAAGTTTTCAGGTAACAAGGTAACAAAAGATAATCATTCAGGGATAAAGACAAGTCTATGCAATTGCCTTCCCCCTCAACCCATGGAGAGTAACTGTTGAGATGTACAACAGTTAATCAGGGTTTTTCTGGTGCATAGCAGTGATGTGCAAGCTCAACATGAAAACTTAGACTAATCTAAGTGAAGCTAAGGAACAGAGAGTTGTATGCAGACAGAAATTGGCTCTAAGTTTAGAAAAGGATGTCAGTCTTGAATTCTGTATATGCACATACAAGTCTTCTGACAGGTACTGCCTTTAAAAATAACATCAATGCTACAGTAAGGTGCAGGGCATCCACAAGATCATGTGAAAGACTTTTTTCATGCATGTGAAAGACTTTTCTTTAGGCATTTTGCCCTCTCTCTAAGACTAGGTTATATGTGTGGTGTTGCATATACGAGTCTTTATAAATGGAGAGGTGGTCATTCTAAAGAAGTACTAGAGAGTGAATATGATTGGAAAAGGCAGAGTTCTTCAATAGATAAAACTTGACTAGCTTATTATATATCATTTGCCATATTGATAACTTTCATCTCTTAACAGCACTAGAATTATAGACAGTATCACAGACTTCTAGGTTGGAAGAGACCTCAAGATCATCGAGTCCAACCTCCGACCTAACACTAAGTACTCCACTAAACCATATCGCTAAGCTCTACATCTAAACGTCTTTTAAAGACCTCCAGGGATGGTGACTCCACCACCTCCCTGGGCAGCCCGTTCCAATGCTTAATAACCCTTTCGGTAAAGAAGTACTTCCTAACATCCAACCTAAAACTCCCCTGTCGCAACTTTCGCCCATTCCCCCTCGTCCTGTCACCAGGCACGTGGGAGAACAGACCAACCCCCACCTCTTTACAGCCTCCTTTAAGGTAACTGTAGAGAGCGATAAGGTCGCCCCCGAGCCTCCTCTTCTCCAGGCTGAACAACCCCAGCTCCCTCAGCCGCTCCTCGTAAGACTTGTTCTCCAGACCCCTCACCAGCTTGGTCGCCCTTCTCTGGACTCGCTCGAGCACGTCCATGTCCTTCCTGTAGCGAGGGGCCCAAAACTGAACACAGTACTCGAGGTGCGGCCTCACCAGAGCCGAGTACAGGGGCACAATCACTTCCCTAGACCTGCTGGCCACACAGCTTCTTATGCAGGCCAGGATGCTGTTGGCCTTCTTGGCCACCTGGGCACACTGCTGGCTCATATTCAGCCGACTATCAACCAATACTCCCAGGTCCCTCTCGGCCAGGCAGCTTTCCAGCCACTCATCTCCCAGCCTGTAGCTCTGCTTGGGGTTGTTGCGCCCCAGGTGCAGGACCCGGCACTTGGCCTTGTTGAACTTCATACAGTTGACCTCAGCCCATCGCTCCAGCCTATCCAGATCCTTCTGCAGAGCCTTCCTGCCCTCGAGCAGATCGACACATGCACTTAGCTTGGTGTCATCTGCAAACTTACTGAGGGTGCACTGGACGCCCTCATCCAGATCATCGATAAAGATATTGAAGAGGACCGGCCCCAGTACCGAGCCCTGGGGGACACCAGTAGTGACCGGCCTCCAACCAGATTTGACTCCATTCACCACAACTCTCTGGAACCGGCTATCCAGCCAGTTTCTAACCCAGCGAAGCGTACGCCAGTCCAAGCCCCGAGCAGCCAGTTTCTTGAGGAGAATGTTGTGGGGAACTGTGTCAAAAGCCTTACTGAGGTCAAGGTAAACCACATCCACAGCCTTTCCCTCATCCACCAAGCGCGTCACTTGGTCATAGAAGGAGAATCAGGTTCATCAAGCAGGACCTGCCTTTCATAAACCCATGCTGACTGGGCCTGATTGCCTGCTTGCCCTGCAAGTGCTGCGTGATGACCCTCAAGATAATCTGCTCCATGAGCTTTCCTGGCACTGAGGTCAAACTGACAGGCCTATAGTTCCCCGGGTCTGCCCTGCGGCCCTTCTTATAGATGGGCGTCACATTGGCTAGCCGCCAGTCAACTGGGACCTCCCCCGATAGCCAGGACTGCCGATAAATGATGGAAAGCGGCTCGGCCAGCTCCTCCGCCAGTTCTTTCAGTACCCTCGGGTGCATCCCATCCGGCCCCATCGACTTGCGCACATCCAAGCTCCGTAGCAGGTCGCCAACCATTTCCTCATGGATAGCGAAGGCCACATCCTGCTCCCCATCCCCTTCCACCAGCTCAAGGCACTGGGTATCCAGAGAACAACCGGTATTGCCGCTAAAGACTGAGGCAAAGGCGGCATTAAGCACCTCAGCCTTTTCCTCATCCTTAGTAACTAGGTTTCCCCTCGCATCCAGTAAAGGATGGAGATTCTCCTTAGTCCTCCGTTTCACGTTGATATATTTGTAAAAGGATTTTTTGTTGTCTTTAACGGCAGTAGCCAGGTTGAGCTCCAGATGAGCTTTGGCCTTTCTAATTTTCTCCCTGCACAGCCTCGCTACATCCTTGTAGTCCTCCTCAGTGGCCCGCCCTTTTTTCCAAAGATTATAAACCCTCTTTTTTCTGCTAAGCACAAGCCGCAACTCTCTGTTGAGCCAGGCCGGTCTTCCTCCACGCCGGCTCGTCGTTGGGCACGTGGGGACGGACCGCTCCTGTGCCATCACGATTTCCTTCTTGAGGAGCGCCCAGCCTTCCTGGACTCCTCTGCCCTTCAGAACCGCCTCCCAAGGGACTCGGCCAACCAGCGTCCTGAGCAGCTCAAAGTCAGCCCTCCGGAAGTCCAATACAGCAGTTTTACTGGTTCCCTTCCTGGCCTCGCCAAGAATAGAGAACTCTACCATTTCGTGGTCACTCTGCCCAAGACAGTTTCCGACCACCACATCTCCCACCAGTCCTTCTCTGTTTGTGAAGAGAAGGTCTAGCGGGGCACCACCCCTGGTAGGTTCACTGACCAGCTGCGTCAGGAAGCTATCTCCCACGCTCTCCAGAAACCTCCTAGACTGCTTTCTCTGTGCCGTGTTGTGTTTCCAGGATATGTCCGGGAAGTTGAAGTCCCCCACGAGGACAAGCGCCGACGATTTTGCAACTTCTGTCAGTTGCCTATAAAACTCCTCATCCGTCTCCTCATCCTGGTTCGGCGGTCTATAACAGACCCCGACCAGGAAGCTAGCCTTGCCGGCCTTCCCGCGGATCCTAACCCACAGGGATTCAACCTTATCATTCCCAGCCTGGAGTTCCACAACATCAAAAGATTCTCTAATGTAGAGAGCCACGCCACCACCCCCTCTGTGCTGCCTGTCCCTCCTGAAGAGCCGATAGCCAGGCATTGCAGCACTCCAGTCGTGGGAGCGGTCCCACCACGTCTCCGTGATGGCAACCAAGTCATAGCCTGCCTGCTACAGCTTTCATCCTCAGTTCTGCAGTTATATATTTCCATTATATAGGATTGTATCTCTATTAAAACTTCTCGCAGATATACAGTTCTTTTTGAGGATTTTTGAAGAAACAGAATAAGAAACTTTTCATTTCTGGTCTCAGGTCAGTAGTTTAAGAAGGATTGCCCATTTATAGTGGGAGAACTTGCTGGTTTTGTCTTCTCTCTCTAAAGTATGGTTATCTTCTCTATCTTTTGAGAACATTCCAGTGCTCAGAAAAACAATATGACAGCTGATTCCTTTTTATGGGATATTTTTACTAGGAGCTGAAAAACAAAACTACTTTTTTGTGGGTACGGATGCTTTTAAATTAATTGATTTTTTTGTATGTGTATTTGTTATATGGGGGGAAAAAAACCTCATGTAGCTCTCTACAGTATATTTCATGTGCAAACATCTTTTTTATGTATTCAGCTTCTGCTTTTCTCTTACAGGAAGAATGATGTCTTTTTATCAATATAAATGCAATAAACAATTTTTATAACATAATTTCTGTGTATTTTTAACAGGAAATTTACAGGGAAACATAACTTCTTTGAATAAGTATGGACAGCACTTTAAGGGAAGTAGTTAAGCAGTCCCCCCCCATTGAGCATAAGCATAGGAGTTTAGCTACAACAGTGAACTTTCATTATATTATTGGTTTCTGTCACAGCCTTATTCTTTGAAAAGTTTGTTTTCTGTGCTTTTAAAAAGCAGCTCTTAAACATTATGTAATTGTGCAATTCAATCAAAAGCTTTTCTTTTAGATCTCACTCAGTTTAACTTAAATTGTTTAATGATGTTGGGTAAATGCATGGCAACGTGATTGGTGTACTGTTGCTGCTTAAGACTATTATGATGGTTGTTTCTTTGTAGGTTTTTCAGAGTAAAATTTACAGTCTAGTGTTTTGGTAGACCTCTAGTTCTCATAGCATATCGTCATTTGTAATTTGCATAGGGTTTTTTAATTGAAAAATTTGCAAGGTTATCTGATCTGGTGGTTGATTATATTATTAAATTTAATCAGTTCCATAGATGACTTATTGTTGAAATTGCTTTATTTTTCATATTCCTGTTGTCTGGTAGAGCACTGTTGGATTAAAAATATAAAATAATTTTAAAAAATAAAATCCTGCTTTCCCAGTGAATATGCCTTTTAAGCATGATAATGTTATTATCTGGCAACCAGATTTAAAGGCAGATTAACAGAATGAGAGCAGCAAATTTCTTGCTAATAACAGCTAATAATGTTAATAATAAAGAAGAATGAAAGAGTAGAATGAATAATGACAAATCATTTCCTGGGAGTTGGGTGCAGACATACTGATTGGTGCTTGCAAGAGCATAACGAGAATGAAGTATTTGCCAGGCTGTTCAACAGAATCATAGATTGACCACATTTGCTTCCACGAAAGGTTTAGGTCATCTCCCAAGGACACAAGGGCATGCTGAGCAGTGAGTATCACCAACAGCTGTAATTTTCACAGTGCTAAAAAGGGATTGGAGAAAAACCTCAGAATGACAGAATCAGCTGTACAATAGTACTTCAAGAAATTACATCTCTTTTGGAGGACAGATTTTGAAGAATCTGTTGCAAACGGAGGAAGATCAGATAGATGACTAAAGAAATACAGGCAGCGTTGGAGGAAATATGATTTAAACCGTAGCAGTCAAAACATTCAGAGCCATAGTAAGAGTTGGACAAGGTCTTTTTCAGTTACTCATATCTTGCCGATGTTCTGATGAAATCTTTTACTAAGGGGGAAAAAAGGAAAGCCATCAAGTCCTTAGATAAATAAAATATTGCAGGAAAGCAAAAACCAAGAAGCACTGGAAGAGTACAGGGAAGAAGACAAAACACTGAAAAACTATGAAGGTATAGGAAAATGGAAATACGATATAGACCTATTTATGGAATTTGAAATAGCTTTGTTAGGAAACCACAAAGCCATTTGACAAACTTGTACAAAAGTTTCTGAATTGGAGCTGCACTAGCCAAAAGCAAGGATGGAAAAATGCTTACAGAGGCAGGCAGTGGAACAGAAAAATGGTCTGTCACACTAAAATAAGATAATTTTATCTTAACAAAGCACATGGCTCCAGTAGAGTGTTGAAGTGTAGCTTTACTTGTTATTTGTTATAAAATCCTCTATGATTAGTTGTAAGAGTTTGAGTTAGTGACTCATGGTTATTTCTCAGTAATGGAGAGCATGACTTCCAAATCAGCGGGCAGACGTCAGCAAAAGTGAGTTCTGGGAACAACATGATTGTATTTTTTAGTATAGGAAGTAGGAAATATTAAAAATACTTCTGTCTATTTTGTTAACTCACACTGGATTTGAACCTCTTGCCTATGGAGCTTTCTGTATGGAGGAGGAGGAGGGATCCTCTTTTAAACCTGTTAAATACAGTTGATTTGGGGTAAGGGTGGGGAACAAGAAGTCAGGGAAAGCCATGGGTTAACCATCAGTTAACTTTTAGACTTGAGTCATCAGTGAGGATGCTACCATGAGCATCCAAATTTTTGCATGTTATCTTTTGCTTCGTGTGCCGTTCAGGTTTTTTTTGTGTGTGTGTTTTCCTCCAAAATCTCCTGGAGAGAAAAGAGAAAAAAAAAGTAAACTTTATTTTACAGGTACGAGTTGCCAGGAATCCATGGATTAAATTTTGTTCTGAAGAATTCCCTTGGTGGTGGTGGCATAGCATCCCTGAGAAGTGACCCACAGGCATGTATTGATTTAATGCACTTATCTTTTGTGACTAGGTATCCCACAGTCTCTTCCAGCTTTATGAGCTGGAACAGTAAGCTCTTGTTTTTGACTCTTTAGTTCCTATTCATTTCCTATTAGTATACATTATCTACTTCATTGTTTTAAGGTTTTAAAACAGCATAGTGAAGTAGAGAGATGATTTAGAATATCTGGTGAAAAAGATATGTACAAGATAACCGATCTGAAGATTCTATTAATAGTTTGTCCTTACCTGTGGTTTTAGATGTACCAGGTAAATAAGCTTTTTTAAAGGCTGTTTTGGAGAATATCAACTTACTGCACAGTTGTGATAATGTTTTTCCTAGTACACACAGGAACTGTGTACTGACTCCTCTAGCTTAAACCATGACTAATATAGTTAAATTATTATTAATATAAATCTGAAAGAGAAAAATACATGCATAGGAGATCTTTTGTGTTGACCACATTATGCGAATATAAAATTATTTTTTTGTAAATGTAAATTTTGAATATTAAATATTTGAAACATCTAAACCTGATGATGAGATCTCTTAACATGGCAGTCCTATAGCTACAGTAAAGCGCAGTTCTACCACCACAGGCTGAGAAATGCTCAAGTGTACAAATAATCTCAGGGTAGTCAATAGGTTTGTTCACAAAGTGAGGTGATGCTAGGTATGAATTGCATAGCAGAGTTGAATAATAATCAATAAATTGATTTTAGCAGTAGGTAACAAATTGAAGGAACTATTCAATCTTAAGAATTAAATGCTGGAAGACTTAACTGTGTAGTATTTCTTGTTTGCCTCACTTGTGAATTTATGTAATTAAATGAAAAGGTAAATGTAGCATATGGAAAAAGTATAATTTGAGTGAATATATAATTCAAGTCTCGATTAAAAACTCACCCAAAATCTCTATAAAGGTATGTAGAGGTAAATACACATTAAACATGTAAAACATGCTGAATTCTTACACTGATGAAAGGACTCTTACACTGATATGAAAAAAAAAATCCCATATTAAACTGTTTTGATTTACAGAGGTTATATATTTAAATAGAATGATGAAGTGTTGGTTGTTGTTTTTCTTACAGGGCAAAGCACTTGGGCAGATGCTGCTGGATTTCCAGATTAAAAATGTTCCTGATTTAAAATCACTGATAGAATAACAGGTGTTTGATACATATATTTTTAACACTGAGTAGTATACAAAATGTTATAAAGAAGAACTGGCTTCTTAAGTCAGACTTATAAAAGCCACAGAGGGGAAATCAGTGACAGTTCTCTCTGAGGCTTAGCTTAAATGGCACAGATTAGCAACTCTTTTGAGTAATAGCAGACTAATAGCTTTGTCTGTGACTGATAACATTTCCTGTCTAGATAATACATTGGATGAAGAATTAATTTATTTCCTGTAAAATAGAATTAAACAAATTGCAACATTTAATTATGAGACAAGATAATCTTTGTTCCATGATGAAAATTGCCTCCTGTTCCGTTCATCTCTTTTCCTTCTCTAAATCTTTATTTAAAAACTAAATGGACCAATATAGTTGAACTCCTGTCAACTGTATTTGACCTGCGCATAGAGCGAAGTTAGGTAACCTGATGTGCGTCACTAAGAAGTTAGCACTGGAGAACAGCTTTCCCTATAGAATCACAGAACCACTAAGGTTGGAAAAGACCTCCAAGATCACCTGGTCCAACTGTCCCCCTACCACCGATATCACCCACTAAACCATGTCCCTAAGCACAAGGGCAGTATAGGGCAGTAAAGAAATGTAATCGTTACCATTTCATAGTGACCGATAGTAAATACTGACCTTTGCTGGTGATTCACTGAACTGCCAGGACTTTGTCCAATTAATGAGATTACTTTACTGTAATTTCCAACATCTTACTAATGAATCCATCAGTTAAAAAGCACTAACCAGTAACAAATTGCGATTCTTGGCAAGGGAATCAATTGGAAAATGCAGACAGGAGAATGGTGTGAGCTACGCTATCTGCTCACTCTCTCTTGTGATGAGGCAGTCCTAGCAGGGAGAAGGGGGGACCAGGCAGTGCAGGTGTGCCTTGTTTTCTTTCAGGCCTGCTAAGTGTTCATTTTGCGTACCAGAGTCCTGTCTGGATTAAGTCTATTTGGCTGTCATTTGCATTGGCTTTCCCACAGAATGGTCCGCAAGCCTTCCACAGAAACGTTTGTCTCCTGCTGTGAAGGAATGAAGTGCACTCTTGTTTCTGTTCTGACTGACAGTTACCACCTCTGCATTTCCTTTTTTGCATCCAGCCTTCTCCCTAGCAGCAAAATATTACTACCATGTTCAAACTAGGATACTCCTAGACTGTTTCACTTACATAAGCAGAAACTCTTAAGATTCTTGTCATGCTGCCTATGACAATATCAGGATGCACATTCTCTCCCAATAGCTGTCTGTATTTCCTCCACAGAAGCCATATGAATATTACTCTGTATGTTCAGACATATTTTATTCAGAAGTTAATCTTCCCCTTTATTTTGGGGAGACTGTATTACTTGTTTAGTGCTGACAATGAGGTGTTACTAATAATATGGAAAAAATATGAAAAGTATTTTGTAAACCAAAACTCTCTTCAACTTTACTAAATCTCAGTCTGTGCTATTATTATTAATTTCCTTGCCTTTTGATTTTAATGAGGACTGCACAAGGAATTGTTCCCACTTTTTTCTGTGGTTTTGTTCATTAGACTTGAAGGTATAAGTGAAAGCTTTATCCATCTAAACATGTTACTCTCTTAGCCACTTGTAAGTTCTACCTGTGTATTCAGCATGGTTCAGTCTATTTGTCACGAAATGAGTCAGTTGCAGAAAAGTATCCAACTTTATAATTTTAAAGGGAAAAGGCTGTGCTGTTTTTATCATGTTTACATTCATTGTTCATTCAGAAAACTTGTTAATAATTTGGAAGCCTGTTAGTTTAGCAAAACATACAAAGGTATTGAGAGGAAATTAAAAAAAAAAAGTGATAGACCTCAATAGCAAACCTACAAGGATAAAAAGGCTACAATAAATATATGTAGTTTACTGTATATGCTGCTTACGTGACTCTGTAAATGTGTATGCAACTGTTTTAGAATTAAAGTATACATTTATAAGTATTAATTTGTTCAAGTCATTTAAGTTGTTTCTTCTCCTGGAAGACAGTGCTACTTAGTTCAGAGGTTCTTAATGTTCTGTTTGGGGGTTGTTTCACTTACTTGCAATTTCATGCTTTGCCTTGTTGGTTCCCTTCTTCCTTCAGATTTTCTCTCTTCTGTCCCTGGTCTTTGTTAAATACAAAAACTGAAAAGAGCAATATGATGTTGTAGAGGGTTGGTCATTTACAGCTCTACAATAGAGTCTGTAAATTGTTTAAAAGAACTGTACGGTGTTCAAGTGGATTGGATATGGGAATACAAAGGGGTTTTTTATCTGTGGAATTGCCCTTTTGGATGCTGTGAAACCATCCTTCACAAACATGTTTTCTGTCCATTATTTCTTTCAGTGCACCAGCTTAAATCAAGTGGCATTGCCTTTCAGATACTTTTCTTGCAGAACATATCCTCCAGAAATCCCTATCCAAAGTTTTTATCCTCCTTAGTATGTTCTGAATTCATGATCCTGTACTTGTTCCAGCAATCCCAGCTGACCTGAAAGCTTGTTAAAGCTGCATTTGCTTGTTAATCTACAGTAGAAGCTGAGCAATTGAAAACAAAGTTTGATTAAAACAAATTGTACTGGAAGGTGAGCGTGCATGCAGCCAGCATTGGCTTAACTTCAATCAGTTAACAAATGCATTTCGCTTGCTTGTTAAACCAGGGCTGTTCCTCTTATAAGCAAGTACTTACCCTTCCAATTGCCTTTCTTTCCTGCTTTTTCCCTGTTGTGTTACCTGTGAGGGCAGGATGGAAATAATGACTACAATTCTAAAAACAAGGATCCTTCTGATGTACTAAGTTTTTAGTGTAATGGAAGCTGGCTCACACCTCTTACCTGGGAATTTGTTGTGCTGCTGCTCAAATGCAATACAAAACAAAGGCAGCATTTTTTTCAACTCCCAAATCTTCATTACTGTCTCTTATGTAAATCTCAAGAATAAATCATGGGGTCTATCATGAAATTGTTCTGTAGCAGCTAACAATCCAAACAAGTACTTTGTTTGCTGTGTTATATTTAACACTTCAAATGATTTTGCCAGCTTTGGGGCAATTTAATCTGTCTATTGAAGGTACAAAAGTTACAGCACAAAAGCGATCCAAGAGGATGGGAAAGAAGTCAGCCACTGGAGTCCCAGTTTGAGACAAAAAGTATGTTTTCAATTTAGCCATCTCCAATGAAACGATTCTTACACTAAAATATGTTGCTTTTTTTTTTTTTTTAACCTTTGAGCAGAGTAAAAAAATAATGGTAAGTATACATTTAAATTTTGTTTTGCATGGTGGCCATTTGAAAGAGGTGTTGCAACCCTTGGAATTTGACTACAGAAAATGGCGTGTAGGTTTTCCTTTCAATATTCTGAATGGTTTAATTCAGAAATGAGTTCGTTATTGTATTAAGCATAATTCAGAAATGAGTTTGTACTGTTTTGCATGCTCAGACAGTTTCAAGGTAGTGATGAAGCATTATTGGGATGGCGTTCGCTTGCTGCCACTGTGTGTGTGTTTAGCTGGAGGAGTGAAGCTGTTTCACAGATTTGTCGGCTGTGTGGTGCCTTTAGTGCTCATTGCATGGGGGTTTCTGAACCTGAAGGTGAGCAGTTTGGGGGGCAGAGAGAGACAAAGCTCATTAGTGCTTTGGGTATGAGGAAATTATCACTGAAGAAATGTCACATGTATCACCTTATTTCTTTGAAACCCTCCCATGCAGTAAGACTTCAAGTCTCCTCCTCATTGTGATTCCTCTTCTTCGGTTTCATCCTGGCTTCCTCTCTGGATTTACTTGAAATGGACCCTGGTGATTTTGGGGATTAAAGCTCACTAATGTTAAGAAAGCAAACAAAGGATGCCTCCAAGTAAAAGATCCAGTTAGGAAATAGCTGTTTCTGTCAGGGAGTTCAGCTGAATTCCTCTCCCTTCTGTTGTGTAGGACAGGCTTTTAATTTCTTCTTTTTCTCCAAAACCTTAAAAATGAACTGAAATGCAAAGAAAAAACTGTGCCTGTTTTTATTTACTTGGAGGCATGAGCAAAAGCCTCAGACCTTCCAAATATGTTTAAATATCTGGATTTTAAAAGATTTTAAGTAGCTGTGTGGCTGGTGGCTAATCCACAGGGTTCCTACCACCACCATGAACCACATCTACAAGGTATTTCCTCCTTTGTGAGTGGTGTGGGATGCAGTAGGGGGCTTGAAAGAGAGCTAAGCCTCTGTTGCATAAAAATTTGGCTGAGACTCTCCAGAGGAAATCCCAAATGCCTGATCCCATTGATTACAGGCCAGAGCCTCAGCACTTGTTACCAGTGGCTAAACAAGGTTACTGTGGACCTCTTGTTGCAGCTGAACCAAGCAGAGAATAACCTTGTGTTTCCCAGGAAGCTGCTCTTTCTGCTGGGAGCAAGAGGCAAGGGGGAGGGTGATACTAGTGCTCTCGTTTCCTGTTGATGAGCAGCGGGGTAACCCACACCCATGACATATTTTCTTTACTGGGGAGTGGTGGAAAAATCGCCCTGGGTCAATGATAAGCCACATCGTTCTTGTCCCCAGGATCCTCCCTGGGCCTTGGCTCAGGTGGTAGGAGGCTCTCACCTGCTGGGTCCTGCCTGTCCCCTCTGCCTTTTATTTGTGCTGGGGCTGTTTCCTAGGGAAAAGGGAAGGGATGTTGAAACTTTTTTTTTTTTTTTTTTTGCTGGAGTGATCAAAGGAGTCCTACTGCTCGAAGGCCTTACAGGCAGTGTCTTGGCCTTAAGCCACAGTGAAAGTGGATCACAGAAAGCGAGTGGGGAGCAAAAAGCAAATTGCTGTGTGAAATGGGTTTGTCTCCGGTGAGGTGGGATGGTATTAGACAGCAGTGTTGCTCCTGGTTCAGTGATATTACACGGGGCACTGCAGCAGCCACAGCCAACCTGCTGGAAGGCAGCGGGATGGGGAAAGCCACACCTTCAGCCCCAGCGGGTTGTCGGGGCCAGGGGGGCTGTGGCCGCAGAGAGCGGCTCCTCTGCGGGTTTCTTGCCAGGATTTACCCCTCAGATCCACGGAGGCTGCTTCCCCGGGGCCACCCGCCGCCCTGCGGCCCGGCGGGGCGGTCTCTCCCCGCTCGCCTCTCTCCGCTCGCCGCTGGCCCGGTGGGCTGGTCCCGGTGGCCGCCCCGCCCCGCCCGGCAGCCTAGAAAAGCGGGGCCGGGCGGCGGGGCCCTCTCGGCGGCGCCGAGGTGTCCCGCGGCCGGCCGGCCATGAAGAAGGCGGTGCCGCAGGCGGCTACGCTGCTGCTGGAGAAGCTGCTGCTCCTCGCACACCTCCGGCCGCTGCCCGCCGCCGACACCGACCGGGGGGAGCCGCCGCCGCCGGCACCGCCGCCGCCGGCCGCCGGGTGCTTGCAGCGGGGCGACCTGCTGGAGGTGCCGCGCACCCTCTTCGTCCACTTCGGCATCTACCTGGGCGAGAACCGCGTGGCCCACCTGATGCCCGACATCCTGCCCGCCCTCACCGACGACCGGCGGCAGATCCAGCGGGTGGTGACCAACAAGCGCCTCATCCTGGGCGTCGTCACCAAGACGGCCAGCATCCGCGTGGACACGGTGGAGGACTTCGCCTACGGCGGCAGCATCCTGGTCAACCACATGGACCGGCTCTTCAAGGACCGCCTGCTGGGCAGCGAGGAGGCCGCCCGCCGCGCCGAGAAGCTGGTGGGAGCCACGGCCTACAGCCTGCTCTGGAACAACTGCGAGCACTTCGTCACCTACTGCCGCTACGGCGCCCCGGTCAGCCTGCAGACCGACAAGGTAGGGGGGCGACAGGGAACCGGGGGGCGTAGCGGGGAGAAGCCCGTCTGGTGTTGCCTCCTGCCCCTCTAACCCTGCCGCCCTGCGTTTGTCTGCGTGCTTTTTTGCAGTTCTGCGAGACCGTGAAGATGATCATCCGCGACCAGAGGAGCGTGCTCGCCTCAGTGCTGGTGGGCTTGGCGGCGGTGGTCTGCCTGGGCCTGGCGCCCTCTACCACGCTGCCCACCATCCTCATTACCTTCTTGCTGTGGATGGCAGGCTGACAGCCTTCCCGAGGGCCCGCGCACGGTGCCTGTATATAGGATGTACACTACTGTATTTATAAAAGCACAAATTACTCACTGGCGTTGTGTAACGTTTCTTAACCTCGTGTGCTGTTTTCCAGGACCGCTGTGTCTGGCATACAGCACGCGAGGCATAGCTTACTGTGTAAGCCGAGTAATAGATTTCCTGAAAATCTCAGTTGGTACATTCTCATGCACCCTTAAAATCACTAAAAAGTAGGGGTGTGATGCAATTCTGCTCCTTGCCTGTAGCCATAATTGATTCTGCTGATATCCTTCATGTACTTTAATTTCTTAGCTGCATACCTGGGTGCCTCAGCTATTGATAAAATGGACAATGCAGTGCCACAAAGTGATGGATGTTGAGAACAAACTACTTGCCTCTTACTTGCCTTTGACAGATATGCTTAATATTCAAAAGTTACTGTCTTTTTTAAAATATCCTTTAGGGGAGGTACAAATAGATAAACTGCCTCTCTCTGATACCAAAAGCACCCCTCGCCTGGGTGCTCTGTGCTGCAGTAGTGCATCTGGCTGCGGTCCTCTGAGTTCCCTTCTAGGAAGTGCTCACAAATCTCTCATTTGTATTGATTGCATAAACACTCGCTACGTATCGAACAACTTTCAAGGAAAGCCTGCAATACCTCAGCATTCTGCTGCTGGGAGTGGTTGGTATGGCTACAGAGGGGTTCTCAGTGGTACGGGAGGAAAACAGTTTGCTTTTTGAAAGCTAGTGTCATATAAATATCAGAGATTTCCAGTCTTCCAGGGCATGTGTCTGGGAGGAGGAAGAAAACAAATATGAATGCCCATCTAGTTCCTACTTTCCCATAGCAATTGGAACTACATGGGTGCTGTAAAGCATCAGGCGTTGGTGCAGTTCCTGTGGTCACTGTATTGTTTTGGATATTGCCTTAAAACACGATGCCTCTTTGTGAAAGAAGGCATATTTTTATACTTGTCTGTTGCAAATAAGTTGTAAGCCAGCAGTTGGTGCTAAAAATCTCCAGTGTTTATGCCTTTTTATCAAGAATGTGTAAAGCTGGATTTGAAATCAAGTTCATCTAATTGTTTCAGTGCTAAAAAAAATACTGTTTTGTTGTCATTTTTCTTCAGCAATGTCTTAATGTATGCAGAGAAATTGTTCAGCTCCTGGAATGGCTTGCTATACATGCGATTACACATTCATGCACTATGCTCACCTTCTTTTCTAGTCAAAGGCAAATACTACGGTGTCTTCAGCAAGGACTCAAGCTCAGATTCACTTCTTTCTCAGCCGTGTTCAGTATCCTGATCAGCTCTGCTACCAAAATTGCCACTTTTTCCCATTTTTACAGTAAGACTCTGTTTAGCTATATTATAACCCCCCTTCTCCCTCCCCTAGACCTACAGCTGTTTGAAGATTGGGTTCTTGAACTGTGAGTCTCCTTGGCCGCTCTCTAATCGTCTTTCTTCTTCTGGCTCCTCTGCTATAACCGACAAAGAATGTAAAGACCGGGGTGAA
This sequence comes from Anser anser, assembly GCF_964211835.1. Classification (NCBI taxonomy): domain Eukaryota; kingdom Metazoa; phylum Chordata; class Aves; order Anseriformes; family Anatidae; genus Anser; species Anser anser. The sequence continues at coordinate 32,454,616 of NC_139724.1, read as the reverse complement.
ATTCCAGTCTCATAGGAAACAACAGCATTATTGCTGCAGTCATCAACTGAGAGGGGATTTCAGCCTAGCTTTCAGGACACGATCAGTCTGCAGCCCAGCTCCAAAGCAGTTGGATATCAATTACTGTTGGGTCCTTGTAAACAGCTTCTGTTCTGCTTTCAAAGATTGTAATGCTCCACATAACCATGGCTGGTAACCTTTTTAAAGTTGAGGTGTTTTTTTTTTTTTTTAAATCTACATGAATTGCTTTTTCATAATGTATGCATTAGTAATATTTACGTTAAATTCCAAGGTGTTTTTTTTACTTGCTGTGCATAAGGTATGAACTGTAGTCACTACTGTAATTATATAAATAGAATTTATTCATTTGAAAATGTCTAATGGTCTCTTGATATGGCGTATAATGCTGTAGAATTTCTCTTACATATCCCAGAAGGGCAGTGAACAGTCCATTAACATGCAGTTACATGGTGTCTGATTACAGGTGGGCTTTTATTTTCCCCTTTATTTAGCTGGGATTTATAAGAATTCCAATAATTCTTATGATTCACTTATACAATAAACAGCGGGGTCATGACCAGTAACCAGATTGTAAGTGGGATTGTTGGAAGGCAGAGAAATATTCCTGCTCTAGGAACAGTTTTGCTGATGGTGTTGAGCAGGAAGCATTCGGATTAATCTTCGGGACTAAACTGGGATTTTCATAGGGGTCTCTACAAAAGAAATGAAGCCAGCTCCTTGTGGACTTACAGAAGCATTAGTAGAGAACTTTCCTTCAAAGCAAAAAGTTTTAAGAAGCTTATGAAATACTATGAAATAGTCTAGGCTATCCTGCTGGGTCTATTCATCAGAGACCAGTAATAGCATGGGCAAAGGCATAGAAGTTCAGCTGCGTGGTAAGGAGCTTTTCCTATCAATAGTAATTCTAGAAGAGATCTGGAAATTTTGTGAAAGTCAGGCATAAGTCAAATCAGTCATAGTCTGAGGGGAAAAACGACTAGCAGGCATGAATTCTCATGTTCAGCTCAGCGGGTGGTGTATGTGCTCTGAAATATTTTGGTAAATGTCAATGTCAACTTTTTTCTGTAATTACTTGAGTAAAAATAAGCACTTGCCCTAGGTGGAGCATTGCATTTCAGGCTTGAGCTCAAGCTATCATGCCATTGAAATGAAGGAGCTACTTATAAAAGAAAACCACGGAAAACTGTGGAGCAGCTCCGCTGCTTAAAATTGTGTGCATTTAAGAGCAGCATTGTTCATTGGTGACTGTAAGTGGTGGTGATGGGAAGTGTAAATCTGGAGCTGCAGGTCTTCTAGTGGTGGGGCTGTTTTGAAAAGTTGTGTGGTTAAGCCTGGATGTGTAACGGGGGAGTGTAACCATCACCCCAGTGCCACTGGGAAATGCAAGACATGGAGTGAAAAGGATAGATGTTTCACTTCGGGCTTTCCAAAGAAAACAAAAATAAAATGGGCATTCATAAGGCTCGAAATGTTTTTACAAAACGTGTGTTTAAAAGAAAAAAACAAAGTTGCTAAATGGAGAAAGCCATTAGAACACTGAGCTTTCTGTTTTTGTTTATTTTAGCTCGGAGCGTAAATGATTACTCATTTTGTGGGTGAGCACAGCAGTCATCTGCTGCTTGATTTCACCTTTGGGTCCTCCTGTGCTGAAGGAGAGTGCTACATCGAAATACCATTGAGGCTTTTAATAAAAACAAAATCATAGCAATACTTGCTGGGGGGGAGGGAATTAAACCTGTGTGACTTGACATCATCCAGACAGGTTTTAGAAAGCAAGCTGCATCTACAAGAAACATTAGAGCTGTGATCTCTACGTATTTATTGCATGTTCTCACATTAAATAAAGTGTCTCACACCACTGAAATATCCAGAACTGTGTTAGACGGTCATTAGCTAGCATCTCCTTTTACCATTGAAATTGAAAAGCTCTCAGGTGACACTCAAAGCCATTTGTGATGTGGGCTTTGTAATTGCTCAGGACTGATCTCGCTAAGCACTTAATTGCCGAGAACAGGCTTCCTGCTCTGAAGGGAAGATGCTATGGCTGGCTCTTTGCTGGAGTGCATTGCACTTTCTGGTAAGCGTTACAGAAAGCTTTCAGGATACTGCACTATAAAATAAACCATCTCCTCTACCGTAGGAATATATCACAAAGTATTTGAGGGCTGTTTTTTGGCATATTTTCTTAAAACTCAATTCTTGTCTGTGTATCATGCCATAGCTTCACTTCTGAAGTCAAGGGAACGCTTAGGGTACGGTCCTGAGTGCACAGAGGGTGAAGGGGAGGAAGTGGGGCAATCTTTAGGATACTTAAATCACAGTTACACTGACTGCAGCACAGCAGCTCTGTCTGGGACAGAACTGGCGGTTTTACACTTATAGCAGCTTCTGTCTCACAGGTTAGAAATCTTTTTGTGAGGTGCTTTGTAGATTGTTTGTTTGTTTGTTTCCCCATTTATTAGAGTACTTTATCAAGCCCTGTGCCCATGTTTTACTTGCTACCTCTTCTTTATAGCATATCTGTGAACTGGAAAAGAATCACTGTCTGCTCTGCGATAGTGTGATTTTGATCAAATCAGCTGCCCAGTCCCCTACAACTGCATCACATTCAGACTGGGCACCCAGCTTTAGGTGTTAAGGCAGTGAAAGTGGGGGTGGTAGGTAATGTAGGTTTTCTTTTACTTGCAAAGTCAGGGCATATTAAGCATGCTGGAGGACCAGTCAGTGAGGGCTGTGTGCCTGTGAAGACTGAGACGCTGCTTGGTTAGGCATGATGGGCACAATGTGTCTGCTCTCCTGTCCCCAGCTGGAGCTTAGGGGGCCTGAAATGGGGTTGTGTTAGGGCTGAGACTAAGGAAAGGCAAATTAAGCTGTTTAAATCGAGAATTGCACCATAAATGCCACAGGCTGTAATCTAAACTGCTCAATAAAATGGGCTAGAGTCCATCTTTTGACACAGTGGTGGTTCGCTGTGACTCATGCCTATATAGCAACACCCTCACCAGCACAGCGTGGCTGCGCCTCTCACAGCTCTTGGAAGCTCTCCCCCGGCCTGTGCTGTCCCAAGGCGAGCTCCAAGAGAGCACTACTTACTGTGGGCTGCATCTGGGATCATGCAAACAGCCAAGTAGTATGAACGACCACCACACGAATAGACAAACCTGTTCTATGACCTCCTTTCATTGATTAACCTTGCCAGAATTTTAAAGTAGACCTGGCTTTGCCCATTTGTTACCAAAAACCTTGAATTCCTTCATGGAGCAGCATTTGATTGGAAATAGCATTACAATTTTCTTAGGTGTGCAAAAATGTGATGTCTACAGCATTTCTGGGGACATGGGAAGCCTGGTCCTAGGACCTTCTCAGTCTGCCTCCAGGAGAATCACCAAACTTTGGATAAAACTGTGAGGTGGCTACCCTTCACCTTTCCTAATTTTATCTTATGATTAGGACAGCTGATGATTGAAGTACTTTTATCAGGTTGGGCAGCACCTGTGGCTCCGAGTTTGAAGGACAAAATGGCTCCCTGATCCCTCAGAGTTGGAGCGGGTTCTGTTGCGGCTCTGTGTGTTTGGCACCCCCAAGAGGGCTGTTGGTCCTCATGGTCCGTGGGCCCCAGTGAGGTTCTGAGTGGGAACCAGGTACCTAGGCTTAGTCAGGAACTAGAAATGCTAAGTTTGGGATGTTTTCCTACTTTGACACAATGTGAGCTTTCACGTAGAAATAAGGAAGAGCTATCAGGTTAGATCACAGGTTTGCTGCTTTGGTGTAGCAGGACTTTTTGGTAAAGTGTTCAGATACCTGCTGTAACTAACTATTGCCTTTAGTTTTTTTTCTCTTGCTCATTTTATTTTTTAAATTCTTTCCTATGTCTGTAACTGAGACAACAATCATCTTCCTGTCTTCTTGCCAGCTGCAAGACTTGGTTAATATTTCCATAAGGTTGTGAGTTTCTTGCATTGGACATACCAAACAAATGAAATACCTGGGTCCTTACCAGAAGGCAACCTTGTTGCTTGTGAAACCTGAGTTTTCTGTGAGGCTAAGGAGATATACTACTTTATATAATTAAGAATACCAGCAAATTAAAGGTTATGCTCTACTAAACTTGTCAAGCTACAATATTCTGTACAAAGCTAATGTTCTGCATAGTCTTATGCCAGACTCAGACTTGCACCTGTGTTCTTGCAGTTTTGTTGAGAATACCTGCACACTTCCACGTAGCACTACACAGAAGCACAGGGAAGAGTGGGTCTATTACTGCCACATAGTAGGAAAGAAATTAGTAATTAATTCTACTCGAAAATGGAGAGATGTGTGCGTAAAGGTAACGAGAGGTCTCCCACACCCCTGGTTGAAAGATTTAGGGAGTTAGGGTTAGGTGTTAAACACAGTAACTTTTGCTATTTCCATTTGTGAACAAGACTGTACTTAGCTCCAAGGAAATGCTCAGAAGCAGGGAGGCTCCTGGTTTCAACCACATGCATTCAGAGTCATTCTAAGCAATGTGTTCATGCACAGTAGAAGTAGCCCGGAGCCAATGATGGCATGGTGGCCTCCAGAATCTGAAGCGTTATAGCTGTGGAAAACACACAACTGCATCTAGCCTTAGGGGAAGAAGGCTATTTGGTTTGACATCATGCTATTGCATCTCTGTTGCTTGTGGAACCTGAACAGATACCCTCTCGTGATCCTGTCCTGTTTTGTAGTCATACCAGCTCGCCTGAAGTATGAGCTTAAGCTCTGATTCATGCAAATATGCCCCAGACTCTCAGTTCCATGCCAAACCTCATGTTATTCATGAGTTACTTTCCACAGGCTGTAGCTCAGCCAGTTTCCGAGGAGTCCTTCCTGAGGTATCTAACTCTTCCAAGTTTTGGAGGAGAAGACTGAATGCATTACTCACGGCTGAGAATCATCCCAGACTGGAAGGTGTGTAAGGCCTAAAGTATACTTGAAGATGTAGCCCACGACACAGTCACATTGCTGTGTCCCCTTCCTTAGTCTTCAACAAAGCTTGGGAAGCTCCTCTGGAAATCAAGGTGTGTAATAGATTAGGACATGACCTGGACAAACAGAGGTAAAAGTAACCTCTCCTCATCGAGCGCATCAGCCATTGAGCACTGACAAATGCATGGAAAAGGTGTGACACTTTATTTTCCTTTAGGTTTTACTCCCAACTTCTGTTGGCTAGCAGACTGCTTTGGTCACACCGTAAGAACAACTCAATTGTCATTCTAAATAGTTATTTGTATAATTTGATCATTTGCAGACCAGGGTTAGACTAGAAATGCCTTTCAAAAACTTGCCTGGAGAAAGCAGTATTTCTGCTTGGCCAACAAACTGAAATTCCAGTGAGGAATGGAGCATTTCTATTTCTGATATCTTTGAGCAATTCCAGTAACTCCCAAACTGTAAAAGTATTGAAAATTATACAGGCAGTAGACCTGATACATAGTCATGAAATGCATTTCAAAATTATAATGAGGTTTTTATGACTTGTAAAGAGTTTTTTACAAGCAGGCTGAAAATATCCACCCAAACCAGTTATAGAAATTACTTTCCCTCAATAACTTTCTAGTTTGCATTTTCAGTTTAGGGAATGTATGTGTTAAAATCTCTCTCACAGACAGTACTCAATCCTGCAATTAAATACAAATCTGTGTTGGCAACAATCATTTTTTCTTATGGGAAAGACACTGAACTTGTGACGTTAGTTGTGAGCTCACTGTATATCTGAGCAGGAAGGGAACATGGGACAGGAGTGAGACATCTGCTTATACAAAAAAAACACATTTGATCCTAACAAAAAAATAGGTTACTTAAGAGTTTAGAATACTTTTTTTTTTTTAAATATCACTTTACTTGCAATGCATATTTAAAAATACCCCAGCAGGACACGTTCTCAGCAATTCACCAGACCCACCACCAAGTACATGGTACTCCAAGCTTTTTTATTATAACAACATCATTCAGTTACATTTCTTCCAGCTAAAATCAACAGTGGCTTTGTTACTGGCTTCACAGGGAACAAGACTAAGTATGACGTACTCCCTTCCATTCCCTGATCTCCCCAATATCTTGTGCCTGTGGCAATGTAATGATGATGTTCAGAAATAAACATCCTGATCACTAAGGAACTTGCACTGAATTATGATTTGAAGAATCTTACAGGCCATAAACTGAGCAGCTTTTTTATTTTTCATTGTTTTTCAAATCTATTCAGACGACTGCCTACAGCCAGTTGCTTCTGTGCTGCCACTTGCATTTCTACCTAGATTTTTGCTAGTTTAGGCAATGCACCTTTCAGCTGGCTTCCCAAGGTCTTTTCCTGTGAATACTACTCCCATTATTTTTTAGGAAACTTGGACTCTCAATTCAGAGCTGAGACGAGCATATCCTTTACAACCAGACACTGTTAGCAACTTAACTACCTTTGAGGGCCCTGAGCTTATAGCGGAGGGCCAATTTTTTTCAGCAATATGGGAACAGAGGAATGAACTTGGCAATATCCAAAGGTCGGTTTAGCCCAATATCATTCTCTGTCAATGAGCAAGAGTGAGTGCTTAGGTGCAGGGTATGGGTACAGGCAGAGTCTTGATATAGTCTCAAAAATTTCCATAAGCAACAATTCATGATGTTCCTGTTCTGAAGCCTGCATTCATTACATCAAGTTTAATGCTCACCAATGAATTTACCCTACATGAACTTCTCTTATTTCTATTTTAACTTCTCTGTGTGGCCTCCAAATGGTTCAATGGCAACATTAGTTAGGATTTATACAGAAAGGCACTTTATTTTAAAATGACTGTCTGATGATTACATTAGCTGTTCTTCCCTTCTTTTACTACAGGGAACAATGAATATTCATTTTGCACGCCTTTTCTCCACTTAGCCTTAGAATTCTCAGATGTTCTTGGTACGGAACTCAGATTTAGCGCTTTCCACACATTCATGCTGGGATTCTTCTGAAAATGGTTCAATTGGCACCATTCTTACGGTACAATGGCTGCTTTCAAAAATTTATTACACATTACACCTCTCAGTCCCACAGTATCATGCTGGAGTTTCTTTAGCCTTGAATATGCCCAGCCTTGCCGGTTTGTTACTTTAAGTTTTCTAATTCCTCTTAAAGCGGCTTCTTTTGACCCCCTCAGTTTAGGACTAATGTGGGGATATATTTCCTGTAAAAAAGAATTGTGAAAACAGATGGCTTTACTGTGGAAACCTCTACCTTTTTTTTTTTTTTTTTTTTTTTTGAATATTGCTGATATATATGCATACATATATACATACATATATATATATAAAGCTGTGGCTAATCACAGAACCACAGAATGGTTTGGGTTGAAAGGGACCTTAAAGATTGCCCAGTTCCAACCCCCTGCCATGGGCACGGACACCTCCCACTAGATCAGGTTGGCCAGGGCCTAGTTTAACCTCACCTTGAACACCTCCAAGAGTGGGGCATCCACAGCTTCTCTGGGCAACCTATTCCAGTGCCTCACCACCCTCTTAGTGAAGAATTTCCTCCTAACCTCTAATCTAAATCTCCCCTCTTTTAGTTTAAAACTATTCCCCCTTGTCCCATCATTGTCTGCCTGAGCAAGAGTCGCTCTCCATCTTTTTTATAAGCCCCCTTTAAGTATTGAAAGGCTGCAATAAAGTCACCCGGGAGCCTTCTCTTCAGGCTGAACATCCCCAGCTCTCTCAGCCTTTCTTCATAGGAGAGGTATCTTTCCCCAAAGGCCCTTTCTTTATCATGTGTCAGTTCTCTGACTCTCTGGCAAATGCCTGACTTATGGTTTATTTCAATGAGGCTTTTCGTTATTAGCTTTTATGTTAGAAAGGTGATCTGAATCTTTTTTATCCTTGGTCCCTGGGGTTTTTGATGTAATGAGCTTACTGCGCTCCCTGTTTGGGAGAGTTGCCCTGTCTGAAGGGCAGCTCTCACAGTAGGCCTTCGCCCCCTGTGGCTTGGGGCATGGGAAGGAGGGTGGCTTCTCCCCGGTGCTCTGTGTGGACATGAGCATTGAAAATCCCCCGTCGGTCAAGACCTCGACATGCTATGGATGATGCTACACCACCTGCAACTGATGGGAGAAGGGAGTTGCAGGCCTCGCTCAAAGTAAGAACAGCCTGGGCTGACAGTCCTTCTGTTAAAATCAGCTAATCCCACCTAGTGGCTTTCCAGGGAAGGTCTTACAATCTTTCTTTACCCATGTTCTCCCACAGCCACTTCAGCAGAATGCTGTGCCGGGCTTTTCAGCAAACTGGGATCACTTATTGCTGCCACTGGCCCATAAAGCACCAACCAGTACATCCCATGCTTTCTGAGTCGGTGCAGCTGAGTAAGTACAGCAGCTTACTGAGGAGGTGCAGAAATGTTTATGCTGAATTCCCGTTTCACTGGTGTAACACCTAACCAGAAATGGGGACAGGATGGCTGAGCTGCAGAAGCCTTTGATTTTCTTCTGTCCACAGTGAGGTGGTTCCTGGTTTATTTTTTTTATTGTAGTTTTGATTATGTCTCTTGGCCTCATAAGGAAAATAAGAGTTAGGGGGAAAAAAATATATATATATTTAAATGCTTTTAAATAATTTAGTTATAATTTTTAAAATAATATTTAAATAATGTTGTTAGCTTTACTTAGTGAATAGTATCACAAAAATACAAAGATAAGTGATGCGTGTATAATATATGAAAGCATATAATATGTGTACCAATGAAAGAACCACAAAAAATGCAGGTTGCATTGTTTCAGACTTTCTTAATTATGTCTCTAAACATAGCACTATCTCCTTAAAGTCTCATGAAAAATACAGAGAAAATTATAAGGAAGCATCATAAGTTGTTTAATTGTAATTGGCATTGACAGTCCTGAGTTTCCCGAGCGTCCTGACTTAAAAGCTAGTTAGCAGCTCACAGCAGCTGGATAATAAATTAAAAGGATGTGAGCTTGATAAATCAATGCCTTTTAGGATTGTGAGAATAAACTGGAATTCAAAGCCAAGTATGAACAGCCTAAGGAAACAGTGGACATTCCACTTTTTAAGCTACCACGAACATACTTTAAATATTTCAATATAGGAAAAATAAAAACTGAATCTTGTTCTCCCCTGCTGCACTCAATATAATTTATTTCCAGAATGATTAAATATTCAATAGGTAAATCCTATTGAAACCTTGTAAACCTTCAGTTAATATCTAGGTCAGATCAGATATGACCAAAGACTTTACAGTTTGATGCCTGTTTGGTTCCAATGCTGAAACCATGTTATAAAACTTTCACAGAAACTACCATAAATTAAAATATTTTCTGACAATATTTGCAAAGAAACCAAAAAGTAAGCAGTGACTGAGAGGGAACCATCTCTGATCTTTCCAAGTCCTCCAGTGAGGACTGGGACACCAGTGGTGTGACTAATGGAAGCCTGCTCTGCAGCTCCTTGTGCTTCACATCGGTGTGGAAAGAAAATTCTGGTCTCAGGTTTGTTACAACAGTATTTCAAAAGTGCCAAAAAAGCCAAATTTCTTTAATTGCTGCTGTTGCAGACATGCAGGGGATATGCTGCCATTTCAGGATATTGTCTGCCTAAAAAAGAGATGGAAAAGCATTGTGTAACTGTGTAGAATCAAAAGACTGCAGTACTAAAGGAAAGGATTCTCTATCTCCTGCGGCTCTTCCCTCCTTCCCGTCCTATCTTCCCTTCTATTTTTTGACATTTAGCTCTTCTTTCACCAACCCTCTGCAGTGTTACTTTTTTCAGCAATTCCAAGCTGCTCCTTCCCTTCTCTGGGTCAGCTGCGTTCCCAGAAAACAGCCATTTCAGTGATTAAAGGTATGGTTTTGTCGCACAGGGTTTTGAGAGCAAGATACAGAGGAGGAAGAAAGCAATAGCTCTGGAGGTCATGAGGGAAAAAAATGAAGAGATTTTATACACCTCGTTATGTACATTTTACTTCACTGCACTCAGCGATATTGGTTTAAAGTTGGTTTGGTTCAATTTACTTCAATAAAACTGTTGATATTCATGTTGATCTAGGTGAGCACAGAACATGCTTCAGAAGTTATATTTTTTTCATATTCATTGCACATCTGCATGTTAAAAATCATATGACGTGTGTCTTGAAGTGGTTTACAAAGGAAAGAAAACAATTCTGTATGATGATTTCTCTACAATTAACATTGTTGCCCCTAATGCTTCTTCCAGCAATATCAGATTTTATAATTAAAAAGGATTGCAGCTCTTCAGAGGCAAAAAGCTGAACAAGCGCAAATGGTACCTTTCAAGAAAACAGACCCTTCAGGCACGAGGATGCCTTGTTAGGAGGATCCTACTAAAACGGCTACTTGATGAACTGGAACCCAAAAGAAAGTGGAACGACTGACTGAAATTAAGTCTTTCTGGACAGCTTGGTATAATTAGATTTACAATCATATTATGTCTAGGTTTTCTACAAAGACCTTTGTTTAAACTTCAAAGGATGTCTGCTTCCTTTTAAAGTATTTCCACTACCTACATATCAAACCTGTCAGAGTGCAGAAATACTACATACCCTCTTTTCCCGCTCCAGGCCATAGTAAAATTTATTCTGACCAAAAGAATAAAAGAAAAAGAAAAAGAAAAAGAAAAAGAAAAAGAAAAAGAAAAAGAAAAAGAAAAAGAAAAGAGAAAAAGAAAAAAGAAAAAGCTTATGCTTCTATTAAAACATATTACAACTGCAGTAGTAGTCCACTCCAGGAATATATGCTGGGGCTTGCTAGCATTCCAATGAAACAGAAGTTAAAAAACATCAAGGACTTCTGTGTTACAGCTACCTAAAATAACTTAAAGGAAAAGAAAAGCAACTGTCTGATGCAGTGCTATAAAATAAAATGTGTAAGAAAAAGGCCTCTTTCACGTTTTCAAATTTAGCCAAAGGAATAAATGTCATAATCTTGGCAGGACTCTGCTCTCATTCCTCATCCATCATTTTTGTGACAGTTTCAAAAAGACATTAATGAAGAAGCTAACTCTGTGTCTCCTTTATATTAAGAGGAATTGAATAAAGCTTCAGGGCAAATAGCACATTATTTGCAATTTTAGGTAATTTTCTAACCAGAATTTATGCCAAATACTTATGACTCTGGTAAAATAACCCCCAAAAAAGCTTCTATTTATCAGGCTTAAACATTAAACAGCTATGTACTACAGTACCAATTAAATAAGGCAGTAAAAACTAAGTTCTCTGATAAATAACAAACATTCTTCTGAGCCTGGTCCTCTTTCCCATCTTTTAGTAAATCTTCATTAAAAACAAGTGAATTAAAATATGTCATGTCTTTGGATGAGTGGTATTTATATATGGGGATGGGGAGAAGAGAGAGTAATAACTGAGAGAAACTGTCTCTTTGCTGTGAAGAGTTATCACTCCTAGAAATGAGAATTAAAATGTTCATTGACCTTCTCCTTCCACCATACCTTTACAAATGATGGCTACTGAAAAACGAGCTGTCTTTTGACTGCACAATGCAACCCAGTACTATGTGAGACAAAGGGGAAGACATGAAAGCAAGGCAGAATTCATTGGTGGCAGTGCCTATCTGGAGGAGGAACAGAGAAGGCTTGTCCCCTACAACTGTTCCAAGTTACTTGACACAATTACACGTTGTTAAAAGCATAAAATTAACTACATTAACTTTTTAAAATAAAAGATTGACTGAGAAGGTTGCTTGTTGAGGACTCTTCTAGCTCTAATACAAGAAAAGCAATGTTTTTTAGTGTTATCTGGGTTAAATAACTAGCTTTGTTTTAGCCCTGACATGTTTTCAGCTATGCAAAGTCTTTTTTTGAATACCTGAAGTTATCTGATATGCTGTTCGATATACTAAAAGTGTTGTATTCCCTTATAAATACTGCCTTACTGTTAGAAAAGACTTGAAAATATTAAGCTCAGACTTTATCACGTTTAACAAGTCACAGCAAAATCCAAGACAAATACAGGTTAGAAACAGCTGTTCATAGTAAAACTTAATTATACTGAGCAATTTGGATTGTCAGAAAGAAACAGCTAGCACCTGTGGGCAAGGGGGTAGTGAGAGCTCTAATACCCAATTAGCACATGTGGAACAAAAGAAGAAAAGGATCTTAATTTCTTTTAAATAGGGAGGGGTCAGCAAGAAAACCAAATGAGTCTTTAGTTCCTACAGCTGACTTTGATGTTTAATAAGAAATAACAATTAAGACTTTTTGGTTATTTTAGTTTTCTTTTCTTCATGTCATGCCATAAAGAGGAAGACCTGACAGCAAAGTTGTGTGTTTCCTTGAGATCTGCTGCTGTTGAATTACTGGAACGGGTTAAAATTCCTTACTGAGCAGCTGCTCATCAGCAAAGTGTAATTTGTACCTCAGAAATGGTTGTGCATGGTCACCTGCCCAGTAAGATGTCAAATTTGTGAAATTCAAAGAAAATGCTGAAGAGGTTTTTCGCTTAGAAGTTGTTCATGTTCTTTCAATTCTTTCCACTAGCAATTACAAATGAAACGCATAGGGTTTTCTGCCACAAAATGAGGAGTCTCCAAGGTAACAGTGACACTGAGTTACAGACAAAACACACAAAACTTTATTTACTGTAGTATACCTCTAATTCATTCCTATTAGAGGTTTCACAGCTGAGTTAGGTGCGGTCAAAAAACCAGCAGGCACCTGAACGAAAAAGGTGGCGGCACTTAATCTTGAAGGCAATAGCATTTTTGGCCATTCAGGACTTTTAAATGGTGTCGTATCATTTGTAAAATACACAATGAGCATATCATGCCATTATTGATAAAAAGATAAGCTTTTTCTTTAAAAAAAAGGAAACTCAAATAGGTAAACATTTAATATGCTATATTAAAATACAATTTTATGGTAGTATATATTTAAAAGTAGACTGCTAAAAACTCTATGATATATTTGTAATAAAGATGAATTTGCATGTCTCTAAACTAGATTTCTTGGGATTTTCTGGCATATTCAAAAGCAGAGTTTTTTGTTTACAGCTTAGGGAAGGTGTATAAGGAAGGAAGTGAAAGTCTTTGCTCAATGTTTCTTGGCAGTGAGTCTTTGGTTTGCTAGATATGGAAAACAGGCTACAACGCTTGGATAGCAACAAATTAAAGAACTTCCAGGGTAATCCCATACTTTTTATTGACAGCTGTGCACTTGATGCATGCCCATCAAAGCTCTGTGCCTGCAGTGCCTCTGAGGAGCTTTGATAGGGGATTCAAAGCAGTGCTAAAACTGCAAAGCCTTCAGAGCCCCACTGCTTTGGGAAGGGCCTAGCGTTGTTATGGCACTAATGATTATGTTATTAGGGCTGGCTAAAAATTGAACTACCACAGCAGGGATTGAAAACAGATTTATTTCACTGAAGCACTGCGGTGGCCAACAGGAACCAGCACAACAGTAAGCGCATGCGCGCATGCTTACACCACAGCCTATCCTAAAGGCCCAGATAGGTCTTCCAAGAGTGGTTGTAAGCCAAAAGATACAAAAAAGCTGCCTCTGAGCCCAAGGGTTCCTCCTGCCTAAGGGAGGAAAGGAGGCCGGCCCGAGGGGCAGCAGCAGACCACGCACGTCCCTCAGGTGGGGCTCTAAGGGGGCTGCCATCCCTCCCTCATGGCGGCCCCACCTCACGCTCTAACTGTCCCGTCGGCCACCACGCGCCCTAACGGCCCTCAACGGCCGCCATTTTAAAGGAGCTCGCGTGCCACGCCCCGCTGCCCTCTGTCTCACTCTGACTGGCCAGCGCCTGCTGTCAATCACTCCCGCGCCCACCTCAGCCGGCTGCTGATTGGCTGAGTTGGGGCGGGGAGAGGGAAAGCCGTGGCGGTGAGGTCGCCTCTGCCTGGCAGCAGTGGTGCGGTGAGGGGCGGGCGGTGGTGTCTGCCGGCGGGTGTCCCGCTCGGGTAGAGGCGCCCTGAGGAGAAGGACGGGGCCGCGGCGGCGGTGAGGGGGTATTTGTGGGCTGCTGGCCGCGTCCAAAGCTCGTTTTTTTTGAAGTCAAGTTTTAGGGGATTTTATTTTTATTTTTTTAAACTGTTCTGTGGTGGGCATCGCGAGAACGTTATCTGTCCAAAATGGTTGCTTACATAGGTTCCTGTCCCAGAATGAACACCTGGTTGATAGAAAAGAAAAATGCATATATATATTAAAATAGATATTATTGTTACAGATTTATATAAATACATAAGCTAGATTTTATATAATTATATACACAACTTATATTATTACTAAATACTTATATAAATCCATAAGCTAAATTATGTATAATTATATACACAAAACCTTTCTTTTTCTGGGATGGAAAAAAAGGAGTTGTGTTTATTTTATCAGTGTTCTAATTAAGGGACGTGTACAGGCTGTTAAAGCATCAGCTGTTGTGGAAAGACTGCACTGAAGAACAGGGCCATGATTCAAAGCTTGGTTAAAGGGACTAAGCTGTTGGGCAAAATAATGCAAACACAGAACAGTAATATCACAGCATAACGTGCATTAAATGTAGTGGTGGAAGGGGCTTAATCATTAAAACATTCTAGCCATAAGTAGTTATGGCATAAATCTTCTGAAAAACTTCTATAAACTTACACAGACTTATTTTAGATAGAGGAACTGCAGTAGTTTCAATGGAGTATCTAAGTGAAGAATAGTAAGACTTCTAACAACCATGGGGCTGGTTAATGTCTTTAGTATAGAGGCAGGAACTTGGTCAGTGTGACAAGCAATCATCTGAAAACCCTTCTATATGAAAGGGTGGGTGGGATAACTTGTGCTACGTTACCCATTATGTATGGCTTTATTTTTAGTAATTCTTGTTTCTGGTAGCAGTAGGAAGTTATCTGGATGGCTGTTGTGTGAAAAATAAACTGTATAGGTAATGGTGCTCGTTTGGATAATCAAGCTAGATGTAAAAGTTCGCTGCAGTTTACTTTATACAAAACAACCAAGAGCAACAAGATGAAGAGGGCAAGGTGACTTCTGCTTCAGACTGTAGAAAATGGATGCAATTATAGCTGCTTTGGGATACTTCTTCCTTCATTTTCGGCAGCATCGATCAACTTAATGCAGCAATGGAATTAATTCAAGTTTGGTGCAGCACTTGAGCTAATTTGTTTCTTGGGACCTTGAGTAATGGGAAGTCCAGCGAAGAGACAGGCACGTGACAGTTTACTCTCTGTGGTTTAGTTTCCTTTATTCTCTGCTTTCCACATACTTTGCTAGTGAAGGTCTTAACTAGGTCCAATGAAGGAAGCTTTGTTGTTCAGCAGATAACTTGTGGTTTGACGAGACATTTTGTGTGAAATGAAGTCTGGTATTAGCTGTTACTCATGGTGGGGGTGGAGTGGAGAATTCTTCAGGATGTTACTTAGCGAAGCTTCAATTTATTGAAGACAAAGCAAGCAGAAAATATAAAAGGCATTAAAGAACAAACAGTTGTAGTTGATGTTTCTCATGGTGATTTTTTTTTTTTTTTTGGCTGCATGTCTTTTGGAGAATGAGGGACATACCATGTGGACAGATGACTTGGACCAGGGATTGAAGTGTTGAAGAAGATTTCTTGGCTAAGTACTGTGGACCTTACGGCAGAAGATCTTGGGAAAAGAAGAAAAAGCAGGGCAAGGAGAGAAAGTCAGTGAAAAAATCTGACTTTAAAGTCAGACTTTTGTAAGTGAGTAGTGTGATTAGTAAAGTTCTTAATTACTGTGTGGTTTTCTTGGTGTGATTAGTTTCTGTGACCTAGATAACAGAAACCTAAAGCTGTAGTAGGAGAGTTTGTCATGTTGGGCAATAGTGGTCATGGCAGCAACAAGCCTTTTGCTAAAGACTTGATATTGATAAACCTTTTTCAGTTTTGATGTAAAAATGAATAAAGGCATGAAAATAAGGACCCTGGGGTGGAATTATCTCAGCCTCTTAGTTTTGACAGACAGTTCTGCCAAGTTTTATTATATATTGGTTTTAATTAAATTATTTCTGTTCATGAATTCTTTGAATTCTTTACATTAATTAGACATGGACTTCGTGCATTTCTGAAGTCTTTTTTTTGGACTCAAATCCAGTTTTAAAATCAATGGTACTTCTATAAAATAGAGTAATAAGGAAGAGGAATTTATCCTTTTGAGTAGCGTTCAGGTCTCTATACAACTGTGATAACAAGCTTTATGAAAGAATTCATTATTGTAACTTGAAGGACAGCATACTTAGAAAATAGTTGTGATACCATTTGTATAAAAAAAATACAGAACGTATAGTTGCTGCTTAAAGTTGAAGATTTATTACAGCTACGGAACAATGTTTTGAAAACAAGTATGTAGATGATGGTAATTGCACATAGGATTGCAGTTTTATGCTAAACGAAGTCACATTAAATAGCCAATTGTAGCATGAGTTGTGTTTTTCAGTGCTTTGGTAGTTTCTGTATACAGACAACAGCTTAGACTTACCTGAACTGAAATATCTGTGATATTCTGTTGAAGCTGTTGCAGATATGCATGAGGAAAATACAGCTGCAACAAATGGATGTGGCAAAATCAGAAGTAGTACCCAGAATGAGGCTGCCTTACTGGCCCTGATGGAGAAGACTGGATACAGCATGGTTCAAGAAAATGGGCAAAGAAAATTTGGTGGTCCTCCACCAGGTAAGTATTTCATTTGAGATCACAAAGTTGAAGTTCTTGTTTAAGGATAGCTATATAGAATTAGACTAAAAATTCTTGTAGCATTGTGTCCTGTATATTGTGTAAGACACAACATGTATGGAGTCCTGGTATGTTTTAGTTTTCAAACGTTTAAGATCTCTATCTTGTGCTAGACTATGGTGAGCATTCACTTGTGATGGCCTTAAGAAGTCACAGATTTAACAGCAGTTAAGGTTGACAGGTGGCAAGGCAAATGTGGAATTGAAAATACTGTGTGCGTTCCAAGTGGCTGAGAACATGTTTTAAAACATGTTCAGTGGCACAGAAGGGACAAGTCAGTGGTTACAGGCCTAAACTGTATTTCCTGTCACACCACTTGCATTGGCCTCAGCATTTTTTTTTTTACCAAACCTCTGTTTTCTGAGTAGTCAGTGGTGAAGATAACCTAACTCAATGTTTTCAGAGTTGCCTAATCTGTTCTTCATATCTAACATAACCTAATCTGCCTCCACAACAAAAACATTCTGAAATGAAGAATTGGTAAATACAGAGCTTGCAATTCACTGGAAAAATCAACTACAACAGTCAGTTTATTGTTCATACGTTGCTGTTCTTTCACTTAATACTCTGAAAAACATATTTTTATGTGTATATCTGTGTGTAAGCAGAAAATAAGAGTTGATAAAAAAAAATACCACAGGATAAGGGAAACTGCATTCATGCTAATAAAAACTACAGTAATCTTCTCGGTTAACTTATGGTGGTTTGGGGTTTATCACGGTACAAGCAGGAGACCTCTTCATTGAATAGGTAACTCGTTGCTGCAGTGAAAACAAACTCTGACACTAAAGTGTTTTTTGTATATGCCCAATTATATTTTCACTTAAGTCAGTGACAAAATAATTAAAATTAATAGTCCTGCAGTATATGGAATATGTATATTGCAATTTGGAAACAGTGGCTGTAGTACTGGGTTTAGTAAATACTTTTAGGAATGTTACTGCGTTGGAAGACTTAATTTTTGTGTAAATACTATAACAACAATAAATCTTGCACCTTAAAATAGCCATATCCCTTCCTGAAATGCTTTTGTTGGAACTGCTGCTGCGGATTTACTTACAGAAAATGAGTAAAACATTCACAGGTAGTGCAACTAGAAGCCTTTGTTCAGCACTTTAAACTTAATTTCCAAAAAAAATTTAAATGAGCCTTAGTTTTGAGTAGAACTCATAAGAGTGTTTTTGTTTAAAGATGTTGCGAGATCATTCAACTGGCATGATTATGGGGATGCATGAAACTAATGGGTTTATTTTGTGCTGGAAATGGTGAAAGCTTATGAAATAAATGGATAAAACCCAAAGGAATGATTTTTGTTGTTGTCATTTTGAGTGAAGAAACTTAAATACAGGAGGAGGCATAGTTCACTAGGTGTCTTTCTTAATTACATTTTTTTCATTATTCTTGTATTCAAGAGTTAAAATACATGGTTTTGTTTTCTTCTACCAAAATGTCATTGTGTTTTTTATTCTCGGTGTTCCTGAGAACGTTTTAAGAAAATAGGTGGTTTCTAAATCATTTAGTTTCAACTTCTTGGGTATTTACTTTCTCCTCCGTTACTGCTGTGTTGAGTCTGACTTTTTTTTTTTTTTTTTCCAAAAATGCATTTTCAGAAAAGTATCTGGCTTTGATTTTGAGAGCTCTGGAAGATGGGTTTATCTACTCTACTCTTAGCTTGTTAAAATGGGTAACGTCTTCCCTGCTGAATTTAGGCTTTTTTTTCTAGTCTGAAATAGTTTCTGAGTTTTCCTGATAAGACATCTAGTACCTGCCATTCTCTCTAATAATGCTATCAGTTACTTATATATAATAATATTGCCATTAGTCTTGCCTATAACTCTCTAAATGCAGTAACTCTTCTTTTTGAGACAGATTATGCACTTACACAAGCAGAAAGATGGTAGATTCTTTGTGCCACTGTTTTGGATCATTCTTCCTAGTGACCTGTGATCCCATGGCTTTAAGTCACGTTTGTAAGCCTGAGCTCTACTTCTCATTCCTACATGCAGTTTAACAGACAGCTGCATCAAAATGATTGCTATTTGGAAGCTTTTCCTGACTAAAATTACCTGCCTACTTTTATCAGCATTGGTAAAATAGAAGAACAGAGCTGAATGAAATTCTTTTGAAAATGGCCCTGAATACAGAACTGCAGGGCTTTGCTGGCTGCTTTCTGAGACTTCAGCCTGTCTCTATGCTAATAATTTTTTTCTCATAATGAAAACATTGTGGAATGTAAAATTACAATTTTAATTAAAACGTTATACAGTATTAGGTGTACTCCTTTGGCAAAAATTATGTTTATTAATGGACTTCGGTAATCTTTTCTGAAATGAGATCTGTTTGACAAAAGTATTTTCCATAGATCTGTTCACTGACATTAATTATTTGTCTACTTCTAGTCTTCATGTATTTTCGTATTTTCTTAGGCTGGAAGTTGCCCTAAGTAACTATGAACAGTTTTCTAGGACAAGTGAGACTTGGATGTTTGAGATGGTTTCTGAGAAACTACAATTACTATTTGCTTTTTTTTGTGATTTTTGCTTATGACATAGTTTATATAAGCTTGTTTTGCTGTTGGAGGAGATATCAGCTTTGTTTTTCTGTTACCATGCTGTTTGTGTGGCTGTTGTATTATCCGGAGCAAGCAGTTGATCTGGCTCAACATTAACCATAAAAACTGATTTATTCATTATTTTTAATTTTTTGCCACCTTCACTGTTAGTAGCAAGGTTCTTGTCACTTATGCCACTCGAGGAAAGTATATCAGAAAAGTGTTTTTGAAGAAACAAAACAATTTTCATTGCTTTGTTTGGGTCCTCTGCTTAGATTGCTGCAAACATAATATTCTTATGTGTGTAATTTGTGTACAGTTTATAAACTTAATCTGCGAGAACGCAAAAATTCTGTAGTGGTTCCGTTTAAAAAAAAAATCAGGAGTAAATTACTTGTCCTTTGGTGATACTTATGTGAAGGAAAAAATTTAAGTTAATTACAGAATTAATCATATTTAGGTAATCGTGAAATTCAAGCCAAAGTGAAACATTTGATTATTTTTCTTGTTGTAACTTGATAACTGTCACATTT
Source organism: Anser anser (assembly GCF_964211835.1). Taxonomy (NCBI): domain Eukaryota; kingdom Metazoa; phylum Chordata; class Aves; order Anseriformes; family Anatidae; genus Anser; species Anser anser. Next base: position 32,434,787 of record NC_139724.1, on the reverse strand, counting down.
TTCCTTTGCCTCCTTATGCTTTGTCATTTCATACTAATACTTAGTTACCAAATTTTATTTTTTTCTAACAGCTTTATACCCCTTCCTTTCTCTTCTGTAGAGAACCTTTCTTGTCAAAGCTTTCAAAAAAGATACTAGTTACGATTGAATGATTTGTCTGTATTTGAAACTCTTTTCTAATTTATTGGCTTATTTTTTTTTTTAAGTTAGGCAACCTTTTTTTAAAAAATGCAGATTTGGGGAAGATAAATGACATAATTATGGACCATTACTCCGTATTTTTTTAAAAGTGTATACTCATTTTTACATTATCTGTTGAACATGTCTTTTGGCATGTATGGCAGAGATACAGTCTTTATTATACATCAGTGTGCTTGGCATAAGGACAAGATGCATGGATCTGTTCTGTGGATTTTTTGTTTCGCCCCTTAGCATCCAGTTCCAGCCTGTGAAAACTGATCCATTTTTAGGAGGAAAAATATTCAGTGTTCTTGGGTACTGAAAAAAAAAGATGGTTTCATATCCTACCGTCCTTAGGGATTCTTGTTTTAGTGGATAAACAGAGATGGTGAAACCAAGATGTTGGACCTTTTGAGTGCTGTTGAGGGGGGGAAAAAGGCTCTGGGGGCTACTAAAAACTTCTTAAAATGTGGGTAAGAAGTGTGGTGAAAGTTTTGCAAATTTAAAATGTTAAATGTAGAAAGTATAACAAGTTCTTTCTCTAGCAATTGAGTTACCTCATATCAGTTGTACTAATAAGTAACACATAATTTTAAGGGGCAAAAAATGATTGAAATGTAGACTGACAACAAGCCTGCCAGTGTTTTAAATAATGTTAGTTTCAGTGGCTTGTCATCCAAATTTAAGTGAAAGAAATAGAAAAGGAATTTAGAAAAACAACAAAAAAGGAAAGAAAGGACTATTGCTCTGTGTGTACAGTTCGTATTTAAACATAAATAAATAAGATGAGAATATACCAGTTTTAAACTGACTAATAGTAAGTAAATAAGTTCTAACCCCAAATTGCGTGTGGAGTTGTGCCTGTCTGGCATTTGTACTAAAGTTTTTGTTGGACAATTCATTTTAAGGTTGGGAAGGTCCCCCACCGCCTCGTGGATGTGAAGTTTTTGTGGGTAAGATTCCTCGTGATATGTATGAAGATGAATTGGTTCCTATTTTTGAGAGAGCTGGGAAGATCTACGAGTTTAGACTGATGATGGAATTCAGCGGTGAGAATCGAGGCTATGCTTTTGTAATGTACACTGCTAAAGAGGAAGCCCAGCTAGCCATCAGGATTCTTAACAACTATGAAATTCGTCCAGGGAAGTTTATTGGTGTCTGCGTCAGCTTGGACAACTGCAGGCTATTTATTGGAGCAATTCCAAAAGAAAAGACGAAACAAGAAATACTGAATGAAATGAAAAAAGTTACAGAAGGAGTGGTGGATGTCATTGTTTATCCAAGTGCCATTGACAAAACTAAAAATCGTGGCTTTGCTTTCGTAGAATATGAGTCCCACAGAGCAGCTGCAATAGCTAGAAGGAGGCTAATCCCAGGTAAACCTCTTTTTTTAATTAAATCAAATTCTGGGGCGGGAGTATATGTGACTCTTTTTTGGGGGGGGGATAGTAATCTCTTTTCTCCTTGATTTATTGTACTTTGAGTTACAAAACTGCAGTAGTGCCTTTCAGCTAAAACATTTTTTTGTTTATGAATCGCTTTTTAAAAGAAGTGAAATTTTAAGCAGTTCTGAGAACAAAACAAGCAAGCGTTTGTTTTATGAACACAAGTTACTGCAGTTTACAACAAGATAGATATTTGCTTGGGCATGCATCCAGTCTTCATTTGCATGTACTACTCCCTGCACAGGAATTCTTTTAAAGCTGAGCTTGAATTGTGTCCCTTGTTTTCATTGAGGGGTATGAGTGATGTTACTGGTATTTCATATTTTAAAGATGGTTGAAAGCAGGTCTTTAATATTTTAGTAGAGAATCATTTTTATGATTATTTTCTTTAATTATTTCAGGTAGTAACATTTTACAAATTTTGCTTAAGTGGATGCAGACAACAGAACTGTCTGATTCTGGTGGTGTGCATCATGTTTGTTTGCTTCTTATAGAGGTAGTCTATAAGAATGGCTTTGTTTTCCTTTGCATCTTTCTTATTGATGTAATGCTTCTTTGCTGTAGGAACGTTCCAGCTCTGGGGTCATACTATTCAAGTAGATTGGGCAGACCCGGAGAAAGAAGTTGATGAAGAAACAATGCAGAGAGTCAAAGTGTTGTATGTAAGAAATTTAATGCTCTCTACTACGGAAGACACAATTAAAGCTGAATTCAACAAGTTCAAGCCAGGGGTGGTTGAACGTGTAAAGAAGCTGAGAGACTATGCTTTTGTTCATTTTTTCAACCGAGAGGATGCAGTTGCTGCCATGTCTGTAATGAATGGGAGGTGCATTGATGGAGCTAATATTGAGGTAACACTGGCAAAGCCAATTAACAAAGAAAGTACTTGGAAACAACATTTTAATGATCAGATAAGTCCCTGTTCTGAAAGTCTCTTAGGGTTTCCCAGCAAAGAGGATGGTCATCAAAAATCTGCCTGGAAACCAGCAGTTCGTCTTAATGGTCAGCACAGTCCAAGCCCCCCTGAAGTTGAAAGGTGTATGTACCCATTTCTTCCAGGAACAAAGCTTACTCCAATTAGCATGTATTCTCTGAAATCTAGTCACCTCAGTTCTGCAGTAATGCACCTGGATTATTTTTGCTATAAAAATAACTGGGTACCACCAGAATACTACTTGTATTCAACCACGAGTCAGGATGGGAAAATACTCCTGGTGTACAAGGTACTTGTTCCTAGTATTGCACATGGTTCCCACAGTTACTTCATGCCAGACAAACTCTGTACAACATTAGAAGATGCAAAGGAATTGGCAGCACAGTTGACACTTCTACATCTAGGTAAGCATAAATGCTATTAAATAGTTCTTAAGAAACAAAGCTAAAAACGTTACTTTAACATTGTTCTTTGTGTATAGTTTTGGAAAGGTTTTTTTTCGTTGCTCTCTATAGACATTTTCAGCACTATAATGGTATCATTGGAGGGTTCTTGAAGTAAAAAGTGCTGTTTAAATTATTTTTTCTAAACCAAGAAAGGGAGAAAACTGAGATGCAGTTATTCTTAATTCTTTCGAAGTCCAGCATCTTCATATGTATTTATTTCTTAAAACTAGAATGTGGCTGCTAGAAAGCGGAAGTTCTAATATAAAAATCTGTGATCTCTGTTCTTCTTGTAACTGAGAAAGCAAATTACTGCATTTCTGACAGTCCATTATCCCTACTTCTGTTTGAAGTCAAAATACAAAAATAATATAAAATGTAACGTTTGATATCTGGTTCCTGTCCAGTATTTTTCAATTCTGTAATACTGTGCTGTAGCATCCAAAACACAGAACTGATTTCTAGTGCCACGTTGTTTCATTAGTAGTTGTAGCCCTCATCTGATAAAACATTTGAAATGAAATCAGAATTTTGGCTCTTTGGTAAATAGATTTGAAGGCTGTTACACAGACATACCATATGCTTTAAAAATTTGTGTTTCCAGATGAAACTTTGTGTAATTTATTTCATGTACTCTTATCAGCAATTGTGCTTTCTCTTTCCTTCCTTTTTCATCCTGGTGTTATTTCAAGATGAGATAGGACTGACCTTTATAGGTTTGCAGGTATTATGAACCATCACTTGACTTCTCTGATCCACTGAGTAATATTCCTGTGTATCTGTAGCATGCTTTCTTTCAGCACGCCTAGGTCTGTAGGTGCTGTATTGTGAAATTAATTCTTGCTAGACTTTTGTGCAGCAATGTGATTATTTTTGTCATTAAAAAATATTTCTAGTTATTTCTAGAGCCAGAGGTTTCCTTTCTTTCTGTGAAGATTTATATTGGAGATGATAGGCTGTTAGCTAACACAAACTAGTTTCTTGTCCTATTCTATGTAAAAGATTTTTAGTTAGCTTTTATTACCATTTAGAAGAGGAGCAAAGCAAGAGTTGTTTGGGCCAAGGCATAGTTTGGGTTTTGGAATGGTCATAGATGAGACTCGTAAATAACGTGCCTAATATCTAGGAATTTCGGGCAGTTTGTACTTCCGTTACTTTTATTTCAGTGTATTAAGAGACCACAGTGTTTTTTTTCACTTTCTAGTTTTAGGAAAAGCATGTGTTAGAATGTCAGCCTTCTGAGGCATGAGCTTGCAGGTTGAAAGGCACGAAATTCCTTATAGGCAGCGTCTGAGGCATCGGGCTTGGTGATTTTGGATCGTGCAGCTCTAGATAGCAGCATGGTAAGATTGCACAATGCAGCAAATAGTCATTTCTGATTAGCTGTGCATGCATGCAGGGCTCAGCAATGTATCCACTTGAATAACAGTTAAAAAAACAAGTCAAATTATGTATGGCTTGCTGCTTCCTCTTCTCAAAGTATCTTCTGCTGCTGGTTTTGATTTTTGGTTTGATTCTGCTTTAGATATGAAAGGAGGATAAATGAGAATAGATAAAGAAGCGTTTATTATAATGGCTTTACGTAATAATTTTGCTCCAGTGACCCTAAATTTTCAGAGAAAAAATAATAACGATAAGGTTAAGTGTGCTCCTCTGTTAGTGACACTTCTGTTCCTAAGAAATGCTTCAAGACAGCATTCTCCATGCCCTGCTTTGTTTCCCTGCATATCTGGCCGTGCATATCTGCCCATATTGTGGCTTAAAGCTACCGTTATAAAAAGTTTTGCTTGAAATTGTTTTGGTGATTCTTTCCCAGAGGAGTATAGGAGAGAAAATTTTAAACTAAGAATGCTTATCCACAGCTGTTATCAAATCCAGAATGCAAAAAGTTTCAAAAAAATAAATAAATAAATAAATTGAGGGAAGTGTGTGTTGAGCTTTTTATCTTCAATTATAGTTGTAAGTGCTATAAGGGAAAATGTTTTAAAGTGAATTTAAACTAACAGTATTTTCAAGCTTTGTAGCATTTCAGGGTTCTATATGCATTGCAAATGATGCGAGTTTTTACCAGAATTCCCAAATTCCAGGTTTGGATTTTTAAAAGCCACCTAATGGCCTGGTACTGGTAATGCTGTCTTGTTATCTTTGAACTCTGAATGTTCTTTATTCTTTTGTTGCCTCTGTGCATCCTCTTTTCTGAGGATTTGGTTCAGCACAGAGCATGCACAGCCTTCTTTCAGAGCAAATGTGGCTGACTTCTGAAAGATACACCTTTTTCATGTTGATCTAAAAACCTCTGGTGTTTTGCGTTGTTGTAATACCGAAACATAGCTTTAAGGACTCCAGAAATAGTGCTTTGTTTTTCTGTTTTCCCCCCCATCTAATCTACAGAAGTTTTTGTTCTATGTTAATGTACTCTGTTGAAAGAAATACTTGAGGCTGGATGTTGTTGGATGGGACAGAAGATTCCTCTTACTCAGTGAAGTGTCTGTCATGTGGTCTGACATGTTGAATGATGCTGCATGGGTATGTGTGCTTGTAAGTAGCAATGATTTTGAGAAAAGTTTGTGTACTTCATCTCAGAAGCAACTTGCTATAAATACAAGTATGCAAAGATGACCCAGAATAATTCCAGCTGGTAAGTAATTTTCTTATAGGAACATAAAGGTGTTGCCTGCTTAATTTTCTATAACGTTTACAGTTTGTTGTTTCTTTTAAAAGTCACGTAAGCAGATTAAGGTGAAAGGGCAGAAAGGGATGCCCTGAGAGAATTTGAAAATAGAATACATGGATAAAAGCTGTTAGAAACCAGAATGAAAAAGTCTTCTTTCTAGTAATCTGTTCCATGCTAAAGTCCAGAGACTATCCAAACAGTGGGCAAGAGTTTGACTTTTCCAGAAGGTGTAAGAGATAGCAGCAGAACATAATTTTTGCCTTATTTTAGGAAGAGAAAAGGAATTGTGACTGTGAAAGTTAAGAGAATATCTGTACGTATATTCTTTTATGTTTGCTGTTTTGCCAGTTTAGTAGTTGACTTTTTTTGGTGTGTTGTTTGAAAGGCAGAGTCAAGGTTTTGTCATCTTCCCTTTTTTTTTTGTCCCATAATGACTTGCACTAGGGTTTGAACGGTGTATTAAGTTGAAGACTGTCTTTCTGACCTTTATGCAAAAGGATTGAATTTCAGGTTCCTTGTGCGATCATTTGTGCTGGGCAGTCACAAACTTTGCAGCTATATACTTCATTTGGTGTTGATAGACAAACCGTTGGTAAAGCCAGGCTTCCCCTAATCATTTTTTCCTTATGTCTTGTTTTGGTTTACTTGGTACATTTCAAGATGTATTTTGTTTTCTAACTCTTTAGACATTGCTTCTTAAACCCAAAATACGTGATTCGACAAAGTTTCTTAATTCTGAAAGACAAAGAAGATGCTCTTAGCTAGTCCTATTTCTTGCAAAGGTAGACAAAATTTCAACAAGATACATCTATTTCTTTTGTTGATAAGGAGATGAATTGGAGTTACTTTGGATTTATTTACTTTTTGTGTGTAGACTAACACTGAGCTTTAAGAAAGCTGTAGATGTTCTGCAGAGTAGATAGCATTTTAATAGCTTACTGCAACTCTTTCCTTTTGAGGTGTGCAGCCCCATTCCCCAGGTGACATCTCTGAAGTTACATGGTGTCAGAAATACTGTCAACATCTTAACTCTGTACAGTAGCAGTAGGTACAAAAGCAAAGCAGCAGGTTGTGGTCAGTCAACACCTCAAGGCTGGTATGGGGTAGGTATGCCATTCTTGGGAACCTGCTAGAATACAGGAGAAAAAAAAGGCGTATACTGCTGGTGTTGCTACATAATGCAGAATAGCGAGGGGCAACCAAAGTAATGCTGCACTGTTCCAAACAGTTTTCATGGTGCATTGATCAATGCTGCACATAGAGCATGGGTAATCTCCATGAGAAAAGAGAATTTGTTGGTATTTCTCTCCTACCATGTGTATGTCTTGGGGTATACAGAAGGACCTTGTAGATTCAGAAGGGTCTCTGTTCCTCTGATTTGGTGTATTCTTGTTTGAGATCATCTGGTGATCTAAGATCACATTTTTACACAAACAGTTCTTTTTATGTAAACATTTACATTTTGATCAACTTCAGTTGAACATCAAAACAAAAGTCTTTTTTTTATCAACTATGTTATGCACCTGGTAAAGTTTGGAGAAGAAGAATACTCAGTCTGTTTTTCATGAACACTTTGGGTGTACTGTGTATATGGTCAAGAGAAAAAAAAAGAACTGAAACTGCAGGAATAAAGGTTTTCAGAGAAAAAATATTGTAAAAATAATCACTGAATACTGATAGTGTAAATTCAGTATTTTTCAGTTGGTCATTGCAAATAGCATATTTTTTATCTAAATGTTATACTACAAGTAGAAAGTTATTTTTTAATGTTAGAGCAGTTTTTTTATCAACACAGTGAGATATATAAAATCAGGATATTCACACAGTAATGACATCTTTAATAATCTTCTGTATCTAGTATAAAGAACTCTATTTTTAAAAATAGGTATTTCTGTATTAACACTACTTGCTTGTTGCCATATACAGTAGTCCTGAATAGATAGCAGTACAACAATTTACCACTTGGTGTCACCTAAATATTTTGAAAATGGTTCTTGGATAAAACACAGACACTTATGATTTCAGTGAAAGATAAATAAGCTATATTTTAACGTTACTAGATAATCCTGGAGTTTTTTAATTCCTTGTTCTGTTCATGATTTATTTAAATATATGGAAACTATATATATAGGTGTTCATTTCTGGGATATGGAGCCGGGCTGCATGTTGAAGTTCCAGAAGAAGGTGACAGTTCATAGTTTGGGTTGGGAGGGATAGGAAGGAAGGAACAGAATAGAAAGAAAACTGAACGCCCTGTAGAAGAAATAATTACTTTCTCCATTATTTTGAACATCATTTCAACGTGGGTTTGTCTCTAGAAGTTGCATGACACCTTGGTGTTAGCAAAGTTATGCTTTGCTGTCAAGTGTGGTGCCCATGTAGAAAAACATGGTAACACTTCCAACTCTTGCCTTTTTGGACCCTGTCCTTCAGGCCAGATATGAGGCAGCTCCAATTTTGAGACTATACAGCTGTGTTAATTAATGCAGAAGTTGCTTCAGGACCAGCGGTGAAATAGTGCAGAGCCAAATTGAAACTAAAAAAGTCTGAGAGGCATTATTTATCTGTCAGCTATCTTGCATCATTAATACAGCTTTGTAGGTTCTGGAATCAATTTGGCTCATCCAGATGACTTTGAAGTACAGGTAAAGGAGAACCTGAAGTTGTGTAGATTTGAGTTGTAGGAGAATTTCTACCTCCCTTTCTTCAGTGAAGGTAAACATCTGAGGCCTGAAAAAGCAGATCATTCTTCTGAGAATTATTTCTGGTTTTACTTACTGCTGGTGGAACTCCACCGGTAGAAGGAAATTTTGATTTATTTGTTAGGTTACACTTTAAACTGACTTTATTTTAATTGTGTTCATAAATTTCTTGTATAAGAAATGGATATAATTGCTTGTTAAATTATACCCAAATAAATTCTTAGACACCACATGTTTTCTTCTGAAATGCTAGCTTCTGTTTGAATGTAATTGCATAGATGGGCATTTATTTTAGAATTGACATCAAAATGGTGTTAATTGTAGTAGTGCATGCAGGCATAAATACAGAGTTAGGTAGCTGTGACCCCTATACTTAGTAAACATACAGGTGCTTTAATATTGAAGAGTTCTGAAAAGCTTTTCTGATTCAACTGTAGCACTGAGGTCCATTGTGTTTACTAGTGACTTCTCTGCTTGGTTAGTGACTCTGGCTATTGATTTTCTATTTATTTATTAAAAAACAAAAAACCACATCCAGTGTTTGGTTTCCTGCTTATGCTGTACTCGTGTCCTATCTGGAAGTGATGGAGATTTCGGGAAGGTCCCTGCAGTTGTAGATATTCCTCTCCCATCTTACTCATTTGCGTGATCTGTTTTGGAGGCTGGGGATAGGCCCTTCAGTTTCCTTCTGTTACGAGTAAAAGGAGTAAAGCTTTCATAGTCTTGCACTAAACTCATGTTATAGCAGGACTCTGTTTTACATAGTCCCAAAATAGTGGTGGTTTTTTTTTGGTGGAAATTACATCACTGTGCACTAGTAAGTACTCTGTTAAAATCTTGTTAGTCTTAGAATATTGTGATAGCCTCTTTAAAAATTAGTGTTGTTTTTACTGCTGTATTTTGGAGAGAGAGAACCTGAATTGTAATTCAGATGTTTGACAAATTCTTGTTTACAAAAATGCAGGAGTCTATATTGTTATTTAGCTAAAGGTTTTCTTAGTAAGATCACAGTAAACAGCTCTTTCCTCTCTTTCTCCCCTAGCTGAAACTAAATTTAGATGGAAAAATACTTGAACTATATATGGTCCAAGTGAAGACTTCTTCATTTATTTAAGCAAGTTTAAAAAAAAAAAAAGCATTGCCTTTCTTGGTAACAAAACATCAGATGTCTTGTAAAACACGAAGATAGACAAAACATTTGGAAACTAAAGTTTTATTTGTACTGTTTATCTGCAAAATTAATTACTATTTCTGTTTTGTTCCTATAAATAGTTAGCATTTAAAATGGAAAACTTTGTATGTTCTACAAAAAATGACAACTTTAGCATAGTCAGTTGGAAGGAACCTACAAAGGTTGAGTCCAACTGCCTGACCACTTAGTGTAAGAAATAAGGTACTCAATTCAAAATTAGCTCTTTTAGGATTCTAAAGCATTTAGAAGAGAAACCGTATGGTTTGCTAATGTTCAATGTTTCCTGTGTAGCCTATCTGATTTCAGTGGAACATTGTGCAGAATAAATTATGTTTAGATTACCAGGGGTAATAAAACATGGTTCTTGACTGTAGTTAATATAGTCCCTCGACTTGAAACAACTCTTTTGTATTTACCAGAGAACTCCTTTAATTTTTTTTAAAGTTTTGCTTTCCTTAAAAAAGTTTAAAAATAATAATAATAAAAAAATCCTCTTAATTTCCAGCAGAGCTCTGTACTGACATGATGATTCATCCCTGCCCATGGCAGGGGGGTTGGAACTAGATGATCTCTAAGGTCCCTTCCAACCCGAGCCGTTCTATGATTCATTCTATGGTATTCCCTATATAGTAATGGGAAACAAAAAATGAGACTTCAGGAAACTGCTCTATTAAAAATGTACTGTACATCACATGTTATTTTTCTCTTCAGAAGAGACAGAATTACAGTTTTGATGTCTTTATGGAACAAGATACAAGTGTTTTGTATCTTGATTTCTTTTAGACTTTGCCCAAGCTGCTTCTCCTTCATCTTGTGTTGCAAGGTTTATGAAGGGCTGTTGCATGGCTACGCAGCAGTTAGTGACTTTTTTTCTTGATTAGACATTCCTAAAAATCAAATTTCTTCACAAATCTGGTGAGCAGACAGAACTACAAATCCTATACTGTCCTATAACAATTAAGTAAGCTTTGCTACTATCCAGCTGGATATTAACAATTTGGTTCATACAGTGTCAAGGTTTGTGTTACAAAATGTGTATGATTCTTCCAGTGCTGATGCAAAGTGGTCTCTTGAATTAACAATTTAAAATTTCATTCAGGGAAGCTCCATCAGCACATGTGGACCTATGCAGCACATCAGAAGATGGTAGCACCTCTTTCTAGTCCTTAAGATAATACTCTCTGTAGCAAGAGGCTGGGTCCTGGGAGGTTTCTCCCTGCTGAATCTCACTTGAGAGTTATGGGGAAGAAGTTTTGTTAAAATTTCCTCAGTTTTAGGGATCTGCCAGGTTTTAGAAGTGTATTCCACAATAAAATATCCTTTGTTCCTCTGCACCTACTATTCCATGTGACATCACACTGTGACACAATTTAAGAAGTTAATTTTCAGGTAGAAGAAAGCATTCAAAAGTACTAGAAAAGTAAAGATACTAATAAATCTCTGAATCAAGGAAAAGCATTTTATTGGCTAATTAGAGCATATAAGTAGCAGTTTAATTCCAGTTCACCATGTGGTATTGTTTACTGCGTGCATTCTGAAATGAGTGGATTGACTTTTTTTTATCTTACTATGGATTCACTTGTTTAAGCTTCTTAACTATTGCATGCAGTAGCAATTCACAAATGAAGGATAAAACTTACGTAAACTAGTTCAAGAGTATACTCAGCATCTGGCTTCTTGAACGGCTGTATTGGTAGACTTCTGTCATGGATTTGGGACATTTAACTTAAAGGTGTCAAATTTTTTTTTACTATTTCATTATAAACATTTTCTTTACTTTGATAGTGCCTTGGTTTGTGTTATAAAAATTACCTTTATTGCTGTTCAGACAATTAACAGCTGAGTACAAAATGTAAGATCCTTAAAAAATTCATAAATTACTGGCTTTGTTTATCAAATACAATCGTAAGTGGTGTTTGGTATTTTTTGTTTGTGATTTTTACAATGTAGTAGTATAGGATGTTCCTTTACAGTATGAATTTAAATCTTAAATATTTATCAAATAGCTTACACAATTGTTTTTGTCACAATCCCTAAGCAAGCATATGCTTTTTCTGTCCCTAAAAGCAGCAGTGAGATAGTAGGAATGAGCAAACCTCCCAAGATTGCTTGCTGCAGTTTTCTTTACCTCAAAAACATTCTCAGCTGTACTGTTTGGGCTGTTAGTTAGAGAAGGTGGGGGCGTGCATATGGCAAAATAACCTTGAGACCAGCAGGGCTCTTAAAAATACTCAGTCCGGTCTCATTGTTTTCAAAGGAGAGCGTAGCACTCCTGTTACAGACCTGCTGATGGATCAGCCAGTCTGATGTTTGCTTGGATAGTACAGCACAGAAGTTAGGGTTTTAATTCCTAGAATGACTTTAAACTGATCTCTGAATCACTTGCATTTCCAGATAAGGTTTAGATTTGTGTTAAGAACCAGAGTTGTTATTACATTGATGACGGGGGCTATTTCTCTGGGTAGTCAGTTTCATGTAAAAGAAAGTCTGTGTTCCTCCTCTCATTTGAAGAAAAGAAAAATAGCATTATTTTTAACTTTCCGGATGTTATGCCACAATGGTAAATGTTCTCTTTTTTGGTGTGTGCTTCTGTGGATGAATTTAATGTGTCAATGCCTGTCACTGCTGAGGCTTTGCCCATTTTGAGATAGGGATTACCATTTTCTCTGAGTGTCGTAAGACTGGTTTTTAAAAGCTTATAAGGGAGTTTGAAAATAGTGTTAAATCCATGCTCAGTGTTAACTTCATTGCTGGGAGCTTCTAATCTGAGTCACCCAGGATTTGTCTTAAAGATTGTTATTTTTCTGTCCCTGCTGCTTACAGACAGGGACCATAAGCTTGTAAATCTAGGCCTGCGTAGGAGAACTTGAAGAAACACAAGTCAGAAAGGCAGAACAAGGTTGGTCTGTTTATGCATGAAATAATTTGACTGACTTCAGTAGAGTCAGTAACTTCAAAAAAAGAGTAAATTTAATGCCCTTTTCTAGTCAGTTGTTGATTATGCTGAAGACAGAGTTTGTTTATGAAGTAGGGCTGGCAGAACATAGAACTTCATTGTTAATGCTCACCTCGACCTAAAGCATTAATGTGAAAGACTGCTGCTGTGATAGCGTTACATGTAACAAATTGAGACAATTTAGAACAACGATCTAATAGGCATATTTAAGTTTTCTTCACTAAAAATTTGTGCTCGGTGGAGGTAAAGTAGTATGGTTAAATTTACTTTCCTTAAGTATTTGAGTTAGTATTAGGGGTGCAGAAGAAAGGGAAGAATGCAGCATTGGGATAAGACACCGAATGCTTTCATTACACCATTATCGTAAATTCCTTATTAGTTATTCCTTATTTCATCTTTGAATAGGTAATGCATTATGCTTGCTGAAATTAAGAGTCTCTCTCTTCTCTCCCCCAACTTTTTTCCCTTTTTTTCCCCTTTTCCTGCAGGCAACTGTACGCTCTATTCGGCTTGAATTGCCCTGAAGAACACAGTTGAGGAGTTGAAAAGTTTGAAATTTGTTACATTGGATCTTGCCATGGAAGGAAAAAGAACACCACACTGATGCACAATTACTGGAAATTCAGATTACACGTTTATTGATGAATTACTTTTCAAAGTACATGTTTTTTTTAACTTTTGATTTTTGAAGATTAGTGCAATTGAATGTTAAATCATTTTAGTTAAATTTGTTTTGAAGAGATAACTTGTTTAAAAGATTTTTATTACCTGTAATAGTTTATACAACAGGAGCTTATCTTTAGTGTTGAAATAATTCGGTACAATTCCAGCCCTTGTATTGTGAGTTGCATGCAGAGTATTTTTTCAGTTTCAGTTGTAAGTAATAAATCTGAAGTAAACACTAAAAAAACAAACTGGCAACCCTGCCTTTTAGTACATAAACATAATTCCCAGTATTCCAGTTGTAGCTCAAAGATGAAATGCAAATGCGACACTCAAAGAGTTGTTTCTGTAACTTAATGCCAAATTTTATAGGAAGAACATGTCCAATAAAATCTTTTGCTTCTGGAATAGCATTATGTCAGTGATGGAGTGGTATTTTGAAGGGCCTTACATCAACATGCTATCAGGCTATGTAAGGTATATTGCTGTAGTCATAACACAGGTTCAACACCTTAGATAATTCCTGAGACAAAAATTGGCAAAAGAAAAAAGTGTGACACAGAAATTGCAGCTTAGTGAGCTGTACGTAAGATAAATGTCCTAGAAGAGAGACAATACCAAATACACGTATGTTCTGAGTTCATGGAAGCCTTACTTGTATCTAGGTTATTCCTTGTAACCAGCAGTTCTACTTGCCTGTGGTTGTCACGTTGAACAGCAGCTTGCTCACTCTCTAATCAGGCCATATGCTTCTTCAAAAAAGATCTCCTAGCATTAAATGGAAAATAGTTCTTAAGTTTTTAAATCGGGTATATGTAATTCATTTTGAGTGAGCTATCTTTATTCTTGTAGTGTTAACTATTCAGCATTTCTCAGTGAAGTGCCTTATTTATTGAATGACCAAAAAAAAATTTTTTTTCCTTTTATTCCTGAAACAAATACAGTGGATCAACCTCCTTTTTAAACTTGGTATATAGTTTCAGTTCCTGGTCAAGGAATGGGCCAAGTAGCTTATGTTAGAGAGTCTAACAGCCTGGTTGTAAGCTGTTTTGTTTGAAAAGCTTGTTAAGAAAAAAAAGAATATTATGTAGACAGAAAACAATGCAATGGAGAGATTTGAAGCTGAATATTTTTTCTTAATGCAAATATTGAGGTCCGTTACATATTTTAGTTGAACATGTCTCATCAATACATTAAATTTTTGTGTTAATTCAGATACAGATAGAATTCAGATACAGATAGAGGAGTTAAATTTTATTTGTATTTCATATTAGCTACGTAGGTGTTTTAAGTGTTGTAATTTTTAATGTTGAAATCATATTTTTGACTTCTGTACTTGAATTTGAACATTGATATTAAATTTATGCTGTTAGTATTCTTTGTGTTTACTTAAATATTAGAAATTTACATATAGTACCTTCATAAACATACTTTGTAAGGTTTGCTTTGCTTTCTCTAGGAGCAAACTTTGGCCAGAGGCTTCAGTTCAGGTGCTTTGCTGAACACAAAAGCCTAGTGGCTTGGTGAAACCTTGAAAAAAGAAAATGAAAACACCCTTTTTAAAAGCATGTTTGCTTAGTAGCTTCTGTCACACTCAAAAGCTGTTAAACTCCTAAAGTTTCTTAAGAAGTTATGTTGAGAGGATAGAAGAGGGGGCTTGCTTAGCTTTATGTTTAAATTGAGTGGTCCCTGAGGCCAAGACAAAAATCAGTATCTGAGGTAGAATAATACCATATCATGCTGATAATAAGGTAGGGGGGAACTCAGTTCAAAGTAGTGGTGCCTGGTAGCTTGAGAATTCCCCTCTACAAGCTGCTGAAACAAGCTTTGTTTTTGTTTGTCATGAATCTTTGTTAAGATTCATGTTCTTATGGCAAGGTTTTCCAATTGACATCTTTTATGACACCTTGAAACTACAGTAGACTTTTTGCATGTGCAAGAAAGACTTGATAAAACAATGTTCTGTTGTCCTTGTAAAGGAAACCAGAAACAATAAGCATGGTTAGCTACTTATGGGAGTCGTGATGAAGTACACAGAGGTTGCATAGTACCAAAGCACTTACAGGAGGGTTGGCTAGTATTGCAGGTGTATAACATCCTTCCTATCTGGGTTTGTAACCTTGCACCCATATTGGAAAGTCTTGTGCAAAAAGCAGTTTTGCTACAAACCAGCAACTCCCATCATTATTAACGTGAGCATGTACCTTTTGTGATTATTTTAAGTATTCCTAGTACTCTTGACTGTACAAAAGCATGATCAAACATTTGAGTGTAACGAGTACTGGGCAGCTGTAAGCCAAGTGCAGCCTTCAGCCAGAATTTGGTCTTTGTTTTGCAGATAAGAACAAAGGTGTAAGGAATAAGCAGCACTAGCACTAGGTTGCTGAAATTCAGTGTTTTTGAAGTTTATTTAGAACACATCATTAAAACTCTCTGTAATCAGTGTTCAAAAATGCAAGCATATTTTTCATATTTATAAAAGTCTCACTGGAGCTTATTAACCTTTTGGAAAAAAATGTATTTCTTTCAAAAACATTGCAAAACCATATTCTCTCTTTGTCACGTATTTTACAGTACTATTGTATAACACTGATAGAGGTGGATCTATGTAGCGTCCTGTTCTAAAATGGGTGTAGAAAGTAGAAGTCCTTCTGAAAGTAGAGGTCACTGACTTCAGTGAAACTAAGTTTTGCTCAAGTTCCCTTGCACTAAACCCACTGCATTTAAAAAATGCCCTGTATAAGAAAGGGTGGTCCTTAATCTTAGTTTCCTTTTTATCCATTTTTTTTAAGCCTTGGCACATGGTTATGCCAATGTTGTGAAGCAAGTGTATTGCAGGCTACAGCCTGCAGCTTCCACCCTGTTTTTTCTGGGGGAAGCTAAGGCCATTTGTCACCAGCAGCTAGTGTCTTTTTGAGTAACACAAAGGGAAATTGCTAAATTAATGGGAATTTCTTTTTAATGGAAAACTAAAAAAAAAACAAGTCAGCTGGTAGTTATTAAATTAACACAACCTGAAGATAAAAGCAACCCCCAAGACGTCAGTTTTACAAATCTTTAGCATTTAACATTAGCATTAGATTTAGCATTGTTAGATACAAGTGTCCTGCACTTACAACCTTAAAACGGTCAAGATGAAGGAAAGTTTAGAACAATCAGAGCTCCTTCTTCCACCCCTCTCAGTTTTTCACCATGCTAACAAGGCTGTTAGGAGATGCCACAACTTGAAATAGTTGTTAGTTACCTGTGGGTGTACTATTAAGCTTAACAGTCAGAAAAAGTAAAAAGCTGTGCCCTCCTTCCTCCATCACCAGCTACACTCAGTACTACAGTAACTAACACCCAGAACATCCTCAAGAGGTAAAGCCCGTGTTGCCCCATGAAAGCAGTGCTCAAACCACCCGATGGCACCAGGGCATCAGCAATGGTGCCAGACATACAGGACCATGGCAAGGGCAGGCCACTTCCAAAGCCTCAGGGCCATACAAGCAAAGGTGACTGCAAAACTACCACAGAGAAGCATTCATTAGCAAAAATAATTACCCAAGTGTATCTCAGTAATAGCTTATTTTTTGTTTAAATAGTCTTCCATCATCCAAGTGGCACAACTTTGGCCTTACACACAGAAGGGCTTAATTTTTATAAGCTTTGTCCTTTTCTTGAAAAGAGGCTTTTCTGTCTCAAACTGTAAGCAACGGCCGTAGAAATAATAATAATATAAAAACAAACACACAGTTAAACCAGGTGGAATTTTTAGGACTCTAAAATGCAAATAGGTGTTCAGAATTAGGAAGAAAGTTATACATACTGCTCAGAGAATGAGTGGAATTTCAAGAAAGGTGAGGACACCTAAACATCTTCAAAAAGGCGGCGGCAAAAATAAGATAGTTTGGTCTCAGTTCCAGTCTTACATTTGGAGAATGCGGTGATACTGAGATAGCAGGTAAAGTTTTAGACTTGAAAGAGGTGAAAATACAGGGTAATACCCATTGGGAACAGTACTGGTTTGTAGATCAAACAGTAGCGATCACACTCTGCACTTATAAGCTTGCGGTGCTTCAGAAAGAAGGCATAGTATTGCCATTTTTATGTGGGGGGGAGGTCATTCAGGCACAGGAGCTTATCACTGTCAACAAATAGTTGACCATCAGAAATTGAAATTAATCAGTATGAGAATCAAGTATTTACAAAGGCAAACTGCAGCTCACTGAGGCTGGTCTGTATGCTACAGCTCAATTTAGGTAGGGAGTCAAGTTCCCTTAAAAAGCCACGGCAGAGCATGTCTGCCATGAACACCTTTTCTCTCTATCCTGCTCTCATCCCACCATACAAAGAGGTTAATATTTGTAAGCACCTTTGGCCAAAGTTATAATATTCAGAGTGGATATTGGCAGAGTACTTGCTGTCAAGAGCCAGTGAAAAATCTGTGAGACTCAATGGAAATACCTTGATGGAAAACTTAGGTAAAACACAGCCATACCACCAGGGCAGCTGGCCAAGAAACAGGTACCCGTTTCTTTAACTACATGAATTACCACTTCAGGTCTTGAACATTTTTTTGCGCTATCACAGGCTACAGCTGCTATTGACTTACAGTTTCCTGCAGAGGGAAGTATTCACTAATGTATAAAAACAAATACTGAGTCAAATGATCTTTGTCAAAGCTGGAAATGTCGCAGTGTGCAAGTGAAGAGCGCAGAACTAGAATGTCAGGAACGGTATTCACTGAATTAGTTTTTACAGAGAAGTCAAAACATTTCAAGGGATAAAACTGTCAGCTTTCCGAGCAAATGAAAACTTATTAAATCAATGGGAAATTAAAAATAGGTGTCTTAAATCTCACCCCTTTACGATTTAGGAGCCTAACTCAGTGCTTTGATACTGACATTATTAACCTAATTAAGAAGAAAAATAAGATCTTTAAAAAGAAGAGCCCTGGAGGTTCCTGTGTTTCCCTGGATATATGCTTCCATCTCAACTCTGTATTCCTTTCTGAAAAAAAAAAAAAAATATATATATGTATATATATATATATATATATATATATATCTGCCTCTTGTTTTTAAGGAGAGGATGTAACTCCTGACTCCTGGCCTGTCCTGAGGTGTGCGAGCATTCCTGAGGCAGCACGTGGGACTTTGCTACCTGTGCTGAGTGTTTCAGGTGGTCCCTGTACCAACAGGGCCCTTCTGTTCAAAATCTTCACGTCTCCCTTGCTCTGTTCCACAGATTCAACAGCAAGGGTGAAGAAAAATGTAAGAATGTTTCTTCCCTTTCCCCAGGGCCTCTTCCTAGCCAGAACTTATTATTTGCAATGCACTCCTGGAGAAGACAGATTAGCAGGTTGGATTCAAACCGATGAGGGAAGAGTACTTTCATCCCTCCCTTTCGTTTTGAATAAAAGAGCAATGAGGATCATTTTGTTGTTTGTAGGTACATACTTTAACACATGAACCTGCATCATAGGTAAATTGTGCTCTAAAATGTGGGTAGACCTGTGCGGTATCAAGAGTTGGACTTGATGATCCTTAAGGGTCCCTTCCAACTCAGGATATTCTATGATTCTATGATTCTATGAAAAGAATAGGTAGAGTAACATCTATCAGGAAAGTCTGTTCATGCTTTCAGAAATGAACTGGTTCTGACAGAAGAGGAACTAAATGGCAAAGAAGGGCTTGGGTGCATACAAAACAATCATCTCACGACGTCCACAGGATGACAAAGATTTTGAGGAGCACACAATTTTTTTTTGGACTAGGTAACTTGAAAAAAAAGTAAAAAAGCCACCTTCATCGTCTAAAGCAACGTTCATAAGAGAAAGCTACCTGGACTCCTTTGAACACTACAGGCGTATATTTTGATGAAATTTTCATTACGTGTTTTTCCTTTAGAAAAGCATTCAGTTTTCAGCTACCATGAAATCATATTTATTTTATTCATTCATCCTCTCCAAGGATTTAGGCTATGGAATAGCTAGATGAAGACCAGAGGAAACTCCTATCACCCCGTTCAGCCAGCAACACAAACATACACACTGCTGAATTTCATTACATGCCCTGGAGCGAGCCCAATAACATACCTAATGAAAGCACATCTTCCAGAAAGGCATCAGAGCCCACGAGGTGCCAAATCTTGCAACATAAATTGGATCAGGGCTTCTTAACTTTGAACAGAGGCAGTACTTTATTTGCAAAAAACTCGATTTCTCCCACACACAGGCGGCATTTGCTAAGTTCCTGAGAGCTCCCCTTGGCTCAGGAAACTTTGAAAGCTACCTACCACTCTTACATGCTGGTAACAGCTTGTCTCCATGAATACATCAGCTACATTTTCCTGCTTCTCTTTCACAGCTTCGTGTGAAGTTTGTCTAATATTTCAGTAGCTACTTAATGCTGCTGTGAATAAAACTGTGGGAGTATTCCATGAGCACGTGGAGATCAGCTGTATTTAGCTCTGGCTGAACCTGCACCACAGAAATGAGTTTAGTGAGAGTTAAAGCTTTTCCAAAGCTAACTAATAATACGTCAATGCTGTCGGCTTTTGGGAGCTCAGCTTCCTGTCCGTGTACCCCCCCACACCCCATATTCAAACCCCACTAAAAGAAAGCAGCCACAGCTGCTTCTTGGGCTAGGGAAAGGTTGGCACAGGAATCCTATTTGAGTAGTGGCTCCCAGAATTTTTGCACTCATGCTCCAGAATTACATGCCAGAAAAGCCATTTTTCCCATTTCATACTGGATTTGTGCTTGTTAAACCCATTTCAATTGCATGATATTCCAGTATGTCAGAACGGAAAGAAGGTGTACTTCTGTATAGTTAAGATTTGACTTCTTGGCTATTCTTCCTTAAATTTACATTAATCCACTGGGGTACAGAGAATTATTTTTCATTTTTCTTCCCTTAATAGAGCATTTTGCATATTTTGAGGGTTCTTATGTTGGTACTGAGCTTTCCACATCCCTTCTTCCCTCCTCTCTGTATACTAGTTCTGCAGCTTTTCAGCTTCAGGAATAATTAAATACATGGTGGGCTCCCAAGATGTTAGAAAACTATGGATAATTAT
Source organism: Anser anser (assembly GCF_964211835.1). Taxonomy (NCBI): domain Eukaryota; kingdom Metazoa; phylum Chordata; class Aves; order Anseriformes; family Anatidae; genus Anser; species Anser anser. The sequence continues at coordinate 32,414,536 of NC_139724.1, read as the reverse complement.
GCAAAGGACAAACTGTTCGGACACTTCCCCAGGTTTTTAACAGCCTCATTATTACAAGCTAGCCAGAAATAATTTTAAAGCCTCATCTCCTTTGGCTAGGAAAACAACAACAGAAAATATATTTTGTATGCTTACATTCAAATAATTGTGTACCGCTCACTAAACAGGAGCGGCGTCTAACCAAGTAAGAATATACTAGCAACCTGAAGAGGAGGATCAACATAACTAAAGGAAGCTTCACATGAGTATTTTGTTTAAAAGTTTATGAAAGAGTTCGTTTTTTTTTTTATGCAACATTTAAAAAATTTTACTTTAATGGAATTTTACTCATGTTCCTGGTGGTTTAATAGTTCATTAAAAAAAGCAATTTAATTACTATTGCATGGGAGGGAGTTGCAGAGAAGATGAGAAAAGTGGGGATAAAAATCTAAGTACCAGTGAACAATTTTTAATTGCATTTACACGGGTAGCTGCTTCTTAGCTTCATTCAAATTTGTTGGATTTTTATGATTCATAATTCTAGGGTAAGCAGATGTTTGACTATAAATGAGAATAGCCTACCCAAACAATCTTAGTGTAGATAAGACACAGATGTATTACAACCCTGGAAAGCAAGCTACGATTAACTTTTTCAGTATATTTTACCTTAAGTATTTCAGAAATAATTGAACATATTTCAGTAATTACATGCAGTAGCTGTTTAATGAACAGTGTGATGTAACTAGTACTAGCAGTTACTCAGTTTTTGTAACTGCTGAAGGAAACGAGCTATCTTCTTTTTGAAAAAGTTGTTCTGATTAAAAAATAAAATAAATCACATGTCTCAGCACTCCTTTTTGCCTCCCCCCGGATAGATAAGAGCACCTCACAAGTCAAAGGAAGTAAATCAGCATAAGCCAATGAGCCTGAACGTGGAATGAAATCCCTGGGGTAAGCGAAGTAACCTGGTAGCAAACATGTAAGACGACAGTGGTGGTTCGGCCAGCTCTGTGTATGGGAGAGCTGTAAAACATTTGCTGCATCATGTCATCTTCACTTTCCTCCTTCTCAAGGAACTCAACATGACAATGCTTCAGAAGTTGCTTCATGCTCTTTTATTCCTCTAATGGGAATCCTTCCATTTAGTTTAAATGTTTTCCAATTCAGGCCCTTCACGTTGTACTGGAGAAAGGCCCAGGAATTGAGATTTCTTAATGCTTTAGGCATCCCAAATCAAATGGTTGTGCTTGAGAGCGGGCCTGCAACGCAGCCTCCCTTAACAGTACCAGGAAGTCCTATTCCTAAGCTCCTGCCTCAAGACCAGCGAAGCAGGGAGGTCTCCTCATATAAAAGAGGGCCAACAAGGTGGCCACCAATTGCCAGAAGTGTCAGACCACAAAGTGCAGTTTTAATGTTCAGTCCATATCAAGAGAAGAATGAGATGGGCTGAGGGGAACCCCACTGCAGAGGAGGGATCTCGGGAAGCTGGTACGATACTCAAACTCCACTGACATGCGCCTACTTGTGTAAAAGAGGGTGTTACACACAGGTTACTAGTGACTCACACCAAAAATAAATAAATAAAAGTCCTGAGAAAGAAAACATTTGCTGTTTTCGGCCTAATTTCCAAGTCAGCTCAAACAAGCTGTACCTCAAGCTGCATTACCTTTCTTGTCAGCTCTCTTTAGATTTTTCTGGTTTCATTTCTATTGTATCATTTTGTAGACCTTAACGTGGCATTTTTCCTGCCTTTTGAGGACCTTTTTCTATGTCATTGACTTTTCTCCCACAATAGACTCCAGGCTACTACTGTATTTAAGTGAAAATTATTTGCTGCTTCTTTCTTGTCAGCTCACCCTTTTTTCTTTAAAAAGAAATCCAAAACCCAGCACACCCCTTGTGTGTCTATTCTGATTCTTTTACTTAAAAGCTTGCTGACTGCTTGCAGTTGCAATGTTCACTATCAACCTGTTCTCCTCATATGGGTTTCCACACTATTTCCATACAGACTATATCTACCTTTAGGGTTGCATTTGAGATAAGATAGTAGAATATTACTTTTCGCATTACCAGTGTACAGACTTCTGCCAGCTCAGATGTGTCTGTCACTGGTTATATTTTCTCCTATCCTTAACAGAGCTGTGCTGTAGGAAGCCTACATTACAGACTTCTGCTAAGTATCAAATATAATCTCAGCTCTTTTCGTTATGAATAATATTTTAGAGATGTTATTTTTTTATTTTATTTTTTATTTATTTTTTACAAAGAGAGAGTTTGATACAACTATCACATGCATACTCTAATGATCCTCTTTGCCAACAAGATACCCACCCAATGGAAAAATGGTCCCATGTGATTGAGAAATATTTTATATTGATATAACTAATAAACAGGTACTGTGGTAGTACAAAAAGAAAGGATAAAAATAAGTTTACTGGCTGAGGATTTTGACATAGGTACTTCATCACATGCTCAAAAGAACTTATTTCCAGTTACTTCACCTGTAGGCACCGTCTGTGCCATCTCAGTTATCAGTGTGGTATATGGGGTAAAAATCCCCAAAGCTAAGCACAGCTTTCTGAAATGAGAGTTTGAGCTAGGGATGCAAGAAGGCAGCAGCTGCAGAAGGCACTGTCTGCACAAACCCAGTACATAACTAATGCTTCTGGGCTGGATTCCCTGACTGCGAACTCACCCAAGTCTCCAATACATCCATGTTAGCTTCTGTGGTGGGTTGGGTTTTTATTGTTAATCTACAATTTAACAAGTTGTTATGCACCGAGACATGCATTTTTGCCTCTACTTCGTTTTCATTCATTTTTAGCTTCCAATCTTTTTGGACTTGCCTGGTGCTCCCCAACACCCAGAGGCATTAGGTTGGGCTGCTAGGACCTAGTTAGACAGAGTCCCCGATGCACAAAGCTCAAAGAAGGGAAGAGAGAGGTTTCAAGCATCTGACTGCAGGAGAGTCACGTGCCGAGGCACTGGGATAATCCAAGGTACCCTGCTGAGAGAGATAAGGGAGGCCCTGCAAGGCTCTAACCAGCCCTCAAGGTAGATCAGCCTCTGTAATTGTTCTGCTAAGTAAGTAAGGGGTGGAGAACCAAAAGGGCTGTAAACAAGTCATGTTTAAAGCAAATGCCGGCCCAAAGCAGGAAGAAATACGTGGTGCATGTGTGTTATTTGCTGATGCACACGTGTTAAGTCCTGACCTACATGAGAAAATACATGCATTATTGGAGGTACAGAGCATCCGCAGCCTGGAAACGTTCCAGTCATCGATGAGAACAATGTACAGATCCAGGACAGAAAGTAACATGTTTTTCTGGCTGGAAAATATGGAAACTATTACCTCTGGGGAAAATAATCCAAAACAAAGACATTCACAGGGAGCTCAGAGAAAAGCATCAAAGTGACTGTGGATTTGGAGGGACAAATGTATGAGGAAAGATTATGAAAGCTGAATATGAATATTTGGCTAAGTACCAATTTAATAAGGGATCAAGAGATAAGTCTACAACTATTTAATTCACAGAATGTTAATGTCATTGGTGAAGCAGACTTTTTTTTTTTAAATGCACCGAGAAGTTTATTTTCTAGTGGATATGCATCCGAATTTTGGAAAGCAGTAGGAAGAGAGTGATTTGTTCAGTGTCCCATTTAAACATTAAAGTCAGTTCTTAATCAAATCTTACCTGAATCAGACTTTAAAGTCTTGAGCAATTGAACTACAACATGGGGAAAAAACATGGAGGCTAGTTTGTGATTTCTTAGCTTGGTTCTTCTACAAATTTCTACTAGTAGCAAAAAAACTTTAATTCCAGGAGGAGTTTAACACCATATGCTGGCTTTAACTGGAAAGGCACATTATGCCTAGGCCAAGAAGAAACTGAACACAAGCCTGACGAGCAAAACAACAATAACCAAAAAACCACAAACTGACAGCAACAAACCAAAACATCACCTACTTTTCAACCAACATGTGTTTTAAACTGAGTTTCTGATGCAACTGCATTATCCCTATTAGACTGAATCCTGATGGAAGTCAGGGGAGTAAAGTCAGTAGCTCCAGTTAGACTTTGAAGACAGCACAGCTCAGTAATAGCAAGTGAAAGATGAAACACGGTATTCACAGTGAGTCCTTGTACTTGCAAGGTACCAGACTGAGAGCACGATATAACATCACTCGTTATTAATATCAGGCTACAATGAAAAGACAACCAATGGTAATTTAAATTAGTAAGACAATGAAGACTCTGATTATTAAATTAATTTACAGCTTTTTGAAATGGAAGATAGTCTAATTTTTTAAAGGTGGGTTACTTCTATCTCCATCATTGTAATACCTGATAGTAACTGAAGAATTTTTGAGGTTTTCGAGAAACATTCTCATGTGAATGAACTTATTTAATATTCCTTCCCTCCCCCCCCCCAAAGCTCTTGTTCATGCTATCATACTCAAAGACAGTCACTGCAATAAATTTACAGAATAAGTTCTCACTGAACAAAGCCTCTATACTGCAACTAATTCATATTTTTTGGGGGGAAGAGAATGAGTTTCACAAGAGGACAATAAGATCAGTCTTGAGCATGCGTTGGCTTTGTTCAGCTATGGTGGACCAGAGCCTCCACAGCCAAAACTCAGCACTAAGTTTGCCAGCATCAAATGTCTAAAATGGCATCTGATTTTGAAAGGTGTACACATCTAATAAGCCTCAGACTTATGCTTTTATTTGTGCATACATCCTTTTTTTTTTCCATTCACTGAGGGAAAAAAAAAATCAAACAATAAAACCAAACACAACAGAAACAAATACCTTGCAAAAGTATTTTCTTCAAGATTTTTTTTCCAGACCTAGATAATAGAATTCCACAAAGTCTGTTCTCAGGATCAAATCTTCTCCTCCCCTGTAATATCCAGGCAGGGTAGAGGAGAGGCAAAGGGGATAGATGCAAGGCTTGTGTTGAAGCCTATCTTTGCTACTATTGAATACAAGCTTAATAAAAATAGTTGAGGGACTGGACAGTGACAGTGATATCCCAAACCACGCAGGGGCTGGGGGTGCTGCCATTGCCAGGTCCCCCTGGCAGCAAAGGGCATCTCCCTGGGAACACTTGCCTTAGTGGGAGCCCACTTTTGGGACAGCAAAGGGCTGTTGCTACACAAAAACTCCCCTTCCAGCCATACTATAAATTTCAGCACTCTCAAAAGGTGGGGATTTGGCTAACTCCCAGTTTTAAAGAAATTAAAAATGTCTTTCAAGTCACTAAGGCAGTCAGATCCTATCGGTTCTCAGTGTGCTTTGAATAACAATGCTGGCTTCTGTCCAGTGGGAGCAGCTTGGCTTTTTCTGCCACACTGCTGTTATTTTGAGCTGGGGCCTTAACACACAGACACAGAAAATGAGGTTTTAGAAGATTAATAATAATAATAAAGTCCGAATTGTAACACTATTGCTAAGAGATTAATCTGATGGAGGGGAAAAAAGCCATCTTAATTACCTGACTTAATTGGCCCAGATGGATGAACTATAATTCTGCAGTAGCCTGACATGTGAAGAACAAGGCATGTGCAGGTGCTGCGGGGCACCCCTGGGCTCCGAGTGCTGGGGCAAAGAGAAGGAAACATCCAAAGGGGCAGCCCCTGCAGCTGCAGCACCCTCTCCCACTTGTCCTGCCCCTCAGATTTCAGTGGGAATACTGAAGCCAAAAAGCTTTGGCCAACAGGTTTTAGCACAGGTACTGGAAGCATGGCCATTTGATGTGAGTAAGCTTGGAGTCCTAGCTCTGTGTCCCCTCCTGTATGTTTAGTCTGCCTTGAATGGATTACTGGAGACCCTTCCAATCCATTGCACCTCGAGGTAGAAATCCCATCCCTGCTTTTTCTCTGTCCCCCACCTCTCCGTCCACTCTCCTCAGGCTTGAAGTACCTCCAGCTGTGAAAGGGGACAGCCGCTGCAGTAGCCTGGAAGAGTTTAGATGCAAGTGGCAAGGAAATGGGGGTAACATTGCTTGCTTTCTGTGGAGCAACCCACCACGAACTTGTTACGGAAATTACCAGGAGGCAAGACAAACGGAAACTTACTCTGACACGGGGAAGAATTTCACTGAATTATACCAAACTGAATTCCCCACAGGCAACGCACTTGCATTCCTGACTGATCCAACCTTCCTCATTCAGCAGAAAAAGGGTGCAAAGGAAGCTCAGCAACAGCAGGATTATTAGCAAAAAAATCCCATTGACTTCAGTCAGCTGGTATTTCAATGCTGAAATTTTGTTATGCAATATTTTTTTTTTAAAGTAGTGGATTAGAAATATGCTATTTTGTGTTTCTTTCCCCTAAAAGGGAAAGGGACAACTATTTTAAGCTTCTCCCTGGCCTTTACTTCATAAAAAAAGTTAAAAATCAAAATAAGTGTTAAGCGAGACTTGCTGGAGAGTAATTAAAAATACTTGATGATTTTACAGTATCGTTTTTATCATTCAGGCACCATGGGCTCTGAACTAAATAGTAAAGCAACCTATAAATAGCACTCAGCTTCAGCAACAACTTGTCAAATTTTGCTACATTAAGAAAAGGATTAAGTCGCAGCTTTTTGATCTACTGAAGGAATGTTATCAAACCAGGGTATACACGAATACTATGTCAAATGCATATTATTTACACATAGCATGCCAGCGATAGGATGGAGGAGCTCAGTTATCCCAAATCACCCAGCATCACTCTGGAGCACTTCTTTACTGTCAAATGTTGTCCTCAGCACGAGGTGGGCACTAATCTCATCTACACAGTGATGCAGAATGTGAGCGATGGAAGTGTGGTCCGTGCAAAATGGGATTCAGCATGTGGGGAAAAGGATTACATGGTAAACTAGAAGACAAACTCAGTCATGCTGGGTAGCTGCAGCATGCTGGCTGTGCATTCGGCAGCACAGGCTGGGGACAGACTTGCTGGAGAACAGCTCTGCAGAAGAGAGGGGGTGTTCAGCACAGCAAGTCCCTGGCAATGCATGCCAGGTAAGCCCTCTTGTCACTGGCCTGCAGGAAGAGAAGCCTTTAAAGATTTCGTCTTGTAGTGTCTCAGCTGCACAAAGTTTCCTTTCTTTTCTGTCCTGAATCTTCAATAACCTCTGCAAGTTTGAATTCCATAAATAAAATATTTTTGTTTACTTTAACCTTAGCCTGGCTTGTATTAAAGTGAGTCTCACAGTCCTTAAAACCGAGGCATCATTTAATCACATCTGTGTACTCCTGTCCAAAAAGTTATAAACTGCATCCCCCCGTAACTGCTTTGTGGGAGCAAGGAGCTGGTATGTAACACAGTGTCGATGTCTGTGTGGAAGAGACCAGTTGCCAGCAAAGGGCATAGCGCAGAAAAGTCCAAGGGTGTCCTAACAGTAGGCTGACACAACAGCAAGCAGGGCACCTCAACCCTGAAGATCTGAGGACCTTTTACCATTTTTCTTAATAAATTGCGATAGTTCATTGAGAACTGGGTGTTAGGGAGAAATAAACTCTTATTTTTTATTTTAATAGGTCATGCACGCACATCAGCTTTTCAGAGAAGTACATTTGTGAGAGCACGCGTCTTGTTGGAGATGGCATCAGATGGGAAAGGTCACTTTTATTCACACCAAAATATTAATTGCGTTTTACTACACTATACTTCGAAGCAAATGATTGTATGAGCCTTCATTTAGATGGTTCAAATCCTGTTTCTTCTCTCGCAAGTTATATCAAAGAAAGTTTGAGATGACCAGAATATTTGAAAGAAAAAAAAAAAAAAAGGCTGTGAAGTGCTTAATGTTTTAGACACATAACAACAACAAAGCCACAAGCTAGAATTAAACAAGTTCAAATTACTTTTCTTTGTTCTTTTTACATCTCCCAAAATCATGCCTGGCCAGCATCGCAGCATAATCTGAGAGACTCTAATGAAAGGCACAATCTAACGCATGCAAATAGGGCTGTTACTCGATACACAGTTAAGTACTTTATAGATCATTATTGGTTTACATCTCAAAGAAAGTTTCACAGTCTCTTACTGTGGAGTAAAAATGAGAGAGTTTAAGTTAAAACATTTTGATCTCCTTGTAGAAGCACTTGCTGTTAACAAAAAGCATCACTGGGGGGTTGCCACAAAGGAGGTTTCTCTTTTTAGGAAGACCAGGATCCCTGCTAAGACACTCATGGAGAAAGCAGAGTGCCAGACTCAGTTCCTTTCATGAGCCCAATAACCTTCCTCTCGGAGGACAACTGCTGCTCCCGTGACTGTTGCAGGGGCTTGTACAGAGCTTTGCTCTTCTGAGTTAGGACTTTCTCAAATTTTGCAACCAAGGCTTACTCGCAGCCAAGTTTTCTCCTGCTTTTCCTGACAATGGTCTCTGAGTTACATAGCTGTTTACTCACTGAGGTTCACAGGCAATAATCTTGTCCCCCTTACATTACTAAAAGAAACAACTGACTTTGTATTTTCTAATGCATTAATTCAAATTCAGTACCATCAGCTTTCACAAATTTGCTGAAACTTTTTGTCATAGGGTCCTCCAGCTGCTGGAGGGAAAAAAAAAGTGTAGCCAATTAAATGATGTTTTCCTACTGACTCTGGTTTCAAAGAAAAACTTGTAAGTATGACTCAAAGGAACTCTGGAATCTCAAAAATCAGAAGGTAAATTTTTAACAAGACCTATGAACTGTGCTGTATATTATTTTAGTGCTATGGTCATGAAGTTGGAGGGATCTGTCTCATGAGTTTGGTAGTATTGCAGTAAGTGCATGATTTTGAGAGAGTTAGTAAGTCTGAATGTTTTCTTTCAGGTGGTTGTTAAAAGTTAAAAATCACATAGTGCAATGAACGCAGGAATTGTTGGGTACTTTTCATACACACAGTTTTCTCCCCAGCTCCCCAAAGCCATCTCTGTCTCTACAAACTGTTTGAGGAAAGCTGTCTATCAAATGCAGCAGCAAGAGCTTTGCTCCCTCGTTGAAGTGGCTTTCATTTTGGTGACCTGATGTTACTGGACCATTGCTGCAGAAGATGTCAGAAACATACTAGTTTTTCTTCAGTGGTCTCCTCCCACCCAAAATGGAAGTATTTCAGGCAATTTTTCCATCGTTCAGTGGTGTTTAAGACCCTGAGGTGTCACTCTTTGTGGACTGTCCAGCAATGCATTAGTTCATATCTCCTTTCACAGCAGGAAAACCTCTGCCCAAAATGGAAGCCAAGTAGGGCTATGTTTGAGGCCACCCTAAAGGAGCTCCTCTCAAACTTCCCTACTCCATGACTGGATGCACCCCCATCTTAGTACAGCAGGAAGCCCCCAGGGTCTGGAGCATGCTACTGCTACCAAAGAAGTCACATCTGTCTCACAGCCTGCTCCTGACAGGCCCCAGGAAAACTGGCACGCTGTCCTGGATAATTGCTGAGGCACCTTTGTTCTAGGAGATTCGCTATCAATCTCCTTTGTTGGCACAATGCTGCGCTATAAAACCCTGAAAAGCAGTATAGAGGAAACTGCTTGCATGGAGTTTCTTGAAATATGCTGTTCAGTTTATTTCTATTCTCCCGTTGTCTGCATGAATGTTTTGCAGAAGGAGTAGCAACAGTATTATGCCTTCACTGTCCCCTTTGCACTAGGTGCCCCCAGTATATTTTAGGCCCTTTCTTCTTCTCTTTCCCCACCTGCACCCATTCCAAGTCTCCCTCCTCTTAGTGGCATTATTACCAATAATCTGCAAATCTCTGACAGTACCAAAGTCAAAAGCAGAATTCATACCAATTTCATCAACATTATTATATATTATTAAATGTGGGGAGACTCAAGTGGACAAATTTTAACTATAGTTGCCTTGTACATATCACTCGATACTGGTGTTAAAATACCTCATTGTACTGTCATACACGTGAACCTTCCCTCTCGCTCTTACCCATGACTGCTGGCATAAACAACAGCCAGACACAAACATCTGCAATTTTTGATCTTAGTGTGTGTAATATAACGCTTCCTGAGCCATGCAATTACTGGCACACATGCAAAGCCCAGTGGAATACATGACATAGATATTTAAGTACAGGCTTGCCTCTGTAGGCTTGAAGCCCCATGAGAACTGCTGCAGCTACACCATCCTTTTCAAGCAGAGAAATATAAAGGACTGCAATACACAAGCAGACTGCTTGGAAGACACACCGACTGTATATAGCCAGAGCCAGGACAAGAGAGGATAACAAGGCTCTGGTTAAAGCAGACTGCTGAGAAAGCAGGACCAACGGAGGAGGAGAACATCGATGGTGGTCCCTGTGAGCCCAGACTGTCAGCATCTCTCAGGATCAGACCCATGGAGAGGGTGACATAATTAGAAGGAGTATTTATAGTTTGTTAATAAAACAGATGAAATGGAATGAGGATTAGAAAGGATCTTCTAATCCTCTTCGCAAATAATTTTTTTTAAGACGTAAAACTAGTATGTGATTTATAACATTCAAAATGAAAGACACATTTCTGATTAAGTTTTATTACTACACTAAAAATGAACTTAGTCATGATGAATTTTTCTGATACTAAAACGATATAAAATGCAAATCCAAAAGGATTCTTCATCTGCTTACTATTAATGTCCATCTATGAAATCAAATTTGTTAAAACTAATTTAAGGGTCACTCTTTTAGGAAAAAGAATCACCATTTTGGGAAGCTGTGTCTATTTTTCAGTAGCACAGAAAGTGTTATAACTCTCTTGGCTGGTGTAGCTGTCGTTTCAGATGAAAAATTATCATCTCAGCAGCCATTGTCAAAGAAAGAAAAAAGGCTGCCCATGAAAACAACTACATTAAAAATCTTAATGTTCATATACATATGCAAAATTTATTTAAGTTTTTTTAAAAGTTAAACATGATTATGACCTCTCTGGCAAAAAGACAAAACTTAAATGGTAAGTTTAATATCAACTCCCATTTTTACACTGGTGAGCATCTGCTTGAAAACAAGAAGATATCTCATGAGAGTGCAACCCACAGTACTAACTTCTGGTTCGTTTGTATGTTCTCACACGTTGCTCAGCATCAGTCAGGCTAAAGCAAGACGAGGGAGCGAGACAAAATACCATAGTTTGTTCATCTTCTGATGCTCAGGAATACCAGTAAGGAGTATTTTTTTTTTTTTTCAAGTTAGTCATTGAGAAAACAAAATCAGCACTACCCCTTGGTCTTTTAGTTTGTGTATGTATATGCGTTTACTGAGCAACAAGTTAAAAATTAAGCTTGGCTAATTTTAGCAGAGATGAGTCATACAGATCCCCAAGAACCAGCCAAATTCTACATTCAGCAGTGTTCTTTGCTTCTCGTAGATTTTGGAAGGAAAAATTTGTTCCACATGTGTACAAAGCAATTTGAAAAAACAAAACAAAACACATCATTGTATGGCTCAGCTAAGGACTCCACTTTTTTCCTTTCCTCTGCCTGTTCCATGCCATCATTTTGAACAGTCAAACAAGCTACCCGTGTTTGTGGCCAGACACCTCCAGTATCCTCCTGTACCAATACCGGACCAGCAGTAACACACCACTAAGCCAATCTCCAAGACTCCCAGTGAAAACTTTCTGTAGAAATCAAGTTATCAAGTGTCTCTTAACAAAATAAATGCTTCACACACACGCAAACTTTTTTTTACTGAGGAGCAGGGAAGTCTTATGCTCCACACTCAGGTTTGAGGCAGGGGTGAGTGTACTGAGGCAGGTTTGAGTGGTGTTGCTAATAACTTTCACTCAGACTAGTTTTGTGCCGTAGCCCTTGGAGGCTTCAGGTGCTCAAAGCTTCATACAAACCCTGGATGCAAAGCATTCACTATTACCCCTTTGAGAAGAACTTCATTAAACTGTTCAAAACCGCTGGCTTTCTTCCTTGCTTGGGGGGAAACTTCACACTACATCAACAACTTAACTTCACATTTCTGAAGACTCGTATTTAAGTATAGCTAGATAAATTTCACTTATAACTGAAGGAGATGCCCAAACAGTGGCACCCCTAATCACGAAATCTGCTATGCAGAAGCCAATGAAGAAAATCAGACATTTGCCTGCTATAAATGGGTCCCACTGGCCCAAAACATAATTCCAAACCTAACAGAGTTTAGCCACATTTTTACAGACCATTTCCAAATAAAGCAGGAGAGACACATGAATGTATCTTTCTATAAATGTTTCCCTCCCTTCTGCATTTCTCAGAAACCATAATTCAAACACGGACCAGATCTAGCAGACCAGATTCAGGCAAAATATAATTTGCATTTAAATCAGTGAGTGCTACTGGTGACTAGAAGGCAGCATTAAACCACGTGTACTTATTAGAGTCCTAACAGAAACATGTATTTTAAAACAGATGGTAGAAGTTGAAAGAAAATTGAATCACAAAATAGAATCATTAACATAAATGCTTCCTCTTGTAATTAGCTACCACTCTGTTGGTATCAGCTAGGGTGTTGGTGGGTATCATTCATTTCCTCATCTCAGAATCTAAATGTATGTGTTGTTTCACTCCCGATTTCTTTCCTCCGTCTGCACAGGTGCTTTATTTTCCTCACAGTTTCCCTGGTTAGTCTCCTTAGTCACTGAAGGCATCTGAGCAGACCAATTTATCCTCTCTTCTCCATCCCACCAGTAGAGTTCTCCACACTTACTGAAAGAACTGGTAGGTGTTGACAGAGGGGGATATTCTGGGACTAGTTCAGACATATTTCTCCATATAGCTACCTCACACATCACAGCACAACCTTCCACTTGCAAACATGGTAGCCTGGAAAGACAGCTTGGGAAGTACAAGACTAACGTAAAACAGCAGAGCATGGTCAGGAAGCTCTATTTTTTTCCCCCTTTCCCTTCTTCCTCCTCAACAAGATTTCTGCAGCAAGAATTAACTACCAGTTTGGCTGATTCATGACCCAGGACATCACTTAATCTGCTCTTCACTGCTGATAACAGCGATAACTGTCTTGCTGGTGAAAAACACCAATGGGATTTCGAGTGCCAGTAAAACCCGGTCCACACAAGAAACAAGGACACATAAGTACACTAGCACTAGTATAACACAGAGCATCAAAAAGGCTCAAAAACATCAAAGTTCAAAAAGAAGCCATATAAAGATGGAATTCCCTTACCTGACGGAGCTCTCAGCAGCATACATCCAGCATGTATTCCCCCACAACAAGAAGCATGCTCCTGTGTCTCCTTATCGAGGAGAAAAGAAGCTGAGTGCAGGCTCCTGCTCATCTGCAAGCTGTTGAGCTGCCTGGCTCACACCTGAGCCCCAGAGGAGCCCCAGCTGCCAGTGATGGGTACTTTGCCCTGCAGGGCCTTCAGGCAGGTAACACCACCTCTTGAAAACAGACCTGCAGGTCACCATGAAGTTCCCCATAGGGTTCTGTGCAAGGGGCTGCTGGGCTCAGGCTGTAGATCTAGGTACACAATCGTCATTTTAAGCACCTTCAGCCAGAGCAAAAAAAATAAATAAAATAAAATAAAAAAATCCCTGAGACTGTTACAGGCATTGCTTTGGACTCCTGGAGAAGGCAATAGCTGGTTTTGCACATTTCCAGTCTAAATCAGAGCAGCTACATTGGGTTTTTGATCCACAGGAATTTAAAGAAATTGAAACAGGCCATGGAATTTAACCCTGAGACCTTGTATTTTCTTTCTAACATTAGGGTGCTGCAAATATTGCAGTAGCCTAGAAATGAGATCTCAAATGAAAATTGAATGACTGTAGTCATTTCTCTGCTCTTTGGATCAGTGTCCTCAGCAAAAAAAAAAAGGGGTGCAAGTTTGAAGGAGTCAGGCTCACACAAACAAAATTACACATACGGTGTAGTAGGTAAAGGCCTGAGCTGCAAAATCATTAGCTCCTTCCTCTACACAATTTATCAACAATGATTTACACATAGAGGAGAAATCACTACAATTTTATTTAAAACATCCATGGTTTTGTTCTCCTGTATGGAAAAGAGCAAAACTTCCACCTGTTGTTTTCTCAGCTGGAAGTTAATCCATGCTAAATTTTGCTGCAGTGCTGAAGATTTCTGAAAAGCTTCACAGATAATTGAATTGCAGCTTCGATACGTGGGATCCCTCAGTAGCCTAAAGAGCATCATCCCCTGTTTGTCATAAACATTTTTAAAACTGTAAGAGGAGTGGTGAGAAAAGAAGGACAGATGAGCCTGCTCAATGATTCTGGTTGCATTACTTCTCCCAGCAGTTTTTACTAACTACGCTATAATTTCACATGGTTATTTCAAGGTTTTAGAAGTTAGGGGACTGACTGAATTCAAGCCAGTGGTGCTGTAAATGCTGGCCAAAGCCAAGTACCCCGATTCTCCATGAAAAAAGCAAGCTTGTTCCTCCCTCAGTGGAACTATCATCTCTTGAATTTTCTACTCAGCTGTTTCCAGTGATGGCTCATTTTCAAGGCAGGCTCCCACTGGGAGCTCCTCTGGGTCCTGCACGAATTGCTCAGGCAGGTTCTCACCAGGCTCAGTATGGGCACCAACCGAGTCTGGAACAGAACCAGGTTTTTTCTGGTGCTCTTCTTTAGCACAGTTTTGAGGTACTTTTGTCTGTGTAGATGACACTGAAGTGTTGGTTCAACAGAACATAATGACGCATTTGCAGCATAATTATAAGATCTGCTATTCGATTATAAGATCTGTTATTCACTCCCTCTTTCAAAGTTCACTTGAACTTCTGACTTTTCTTTTTTTTCTTTTTTTTCCAGTGAAGGTAGCTGTTTCATGGCACAGCGATTTGGGAAATGATTGCATATAAAAGTTAACATTTCACTCATCTTTCAGCACCCTCGGATAATTACAATTCTGAATATTGTAAAGCCAAAGCAGCTCATTTACAGATGGCAAAAACTGTTGGTGTTGCAGGAAAAGAATGGTGAGCATATAAGCATATAATCCTAGCAGATGTTCTGAATCTTGTGTATGTACAGGGGCAGCAAAACACTTTAAAAACTTCTCCTTTCACAAGGAGAACTAGCTGTAAACTCTTCACCATAGAAAGTTCAGCAAACCTCCTTAAAACTGCTTTGCTGAAGGATCTAAGGTTAAAACAACCCAGCTCCTCCTGATGAGTGAGCCCCTCTTTTAGGGCTGCAATTTGAAGCTTTCTCTTCCTCTGCAATTCTGAGCAAAATCTGCTCCTGTAGCAGAGCCACCACCTCCCCAAGACAGAGGCTGCAGTTCACTGCTTAGGACTTTCACTACACTTTGTCAGCACACGTAGACCTCAAAGACATCTGTCTCTGGAAGACAATAGCTCCATAAAGCAAACATCAAATCAATAAAAATGACCTTAAAAAGCTGCTTCCTGCTTTTTAAGAAGTAATACAAAAGATGGGACAGAATTAAACATTTACTGAATGGTCAAAACTGATAGAAGCCATGATTAATTGATTTCAAAATCCCAAATGGCACAATCATTCCCGGCTAAGCACAGAAAGCAGAGCAGTTGGCTCTCTCCTCCCAAACAGGTTAAGATGGTTAGTTTGACATTACATCCCATTTCTGAATATTTTGCATTCCTGATGTCCCGGGCTGAGACAATAGGAATAACTCATACTGCATAGGAAATACTGCTGGGCATTAAGCCTGAATCATGTGCAGCTCAAGTCAGAGCCCTTGACCTCCCCGAGCACCTTGCTGCAGCTGGGACCACCTGCAGTTTTGGTGCAGTTCAGTCCCCTGGACAAGGCACTCAGGAAGAGCGAGGCATTTAAACACAGATAATAGATTTGTCGCATCGTGCACTTTCCCGGTGAATTGCTTTATACTGATATATTCCTCTCTTCTTTCCTGAGCCTGTGAAGTATGACTGCCACTTAGCAGCACCTTATTGTACAAAAGGACGCACTGAAATAGAGGAATTCGTTGTGGTGAGACAGCAGTCTGTGACAAGAGATCCATGTCCCTACTCATCTTCATAGGACATTTCCAGACAGTTCAGGTACATTTTTTAGTGTCATACAGGGATTTTTAGAGTCACGGTTGATCTGAAAAGCTTCCTGTGCTGTAAAATTTAACTGCACACATCACTGTCATTATAGTTATTACTACTGTTATTAGATTTATTCTTCATATGAACTATACAGCTGTGAGCTACCTGTGTTCACAGCACAGCCACAGCCACCACTCTTCTCCTTTCTGCCCCAGAGCAAGCTGTGTGTGCTGAAGGCCAGCTCCTCCTTTCTGATGCAAATGTCATCGCAACAAATGAATCAACTCTTTCTTCTGGTGTGGCAGAGCCAGCAAGCCTGTCTATAGCATGATGGAAAATTATAGTAATAGGATAGTGGAAAAATTACAGTTAGTGAAGAATGGAGTTTATTGCTTTTAAATTTAACAGCCCTGTGGAGAATAGGAACAGCTTTTCTGCAGAAAGACTTGATGTCAGTGCCAAAAATTTGAATTGACACCTTAAAATAACCTGCCAAAGAAGGAAAAAAATAGCCTTTCTTCTTGAAATACTACTGCGGAGTTAGATCAAATTAAACCCTGTTAATACTGCTGACCAGAGGTATGAGTTGGGGAAATGGTGACTATTAACTGTGAATTTAGGACCACGTTCATGGAAGAGCTGCAGGGGTATTCAGCAGGGATAGTTGTTCTGGGTAATTTGCTTGGAAATTCTAATACTGACTAAAAACCCCTAAGCTTCTACTCAAATGGGGATAATTTTACTGTCTTCAAGTAGATAAGGGCAATCTGACTTTTCTATACAAGAGCTTCTCAAGAAATTCTGGTGGGACACTTTTTTTTTTTTTTTGTATGTATTAAAGCTAGTACAGGGGTTTCTGAAATTGTATTTTTTTTTGAAAAAAAAAATCAAGACAAGACATTGCATTAAGTCTCAATACCTAGACTAGTCTTGCATATTTTGCTGTTTAGCCCTGCTGTACTTAAAATGTCATTCATATGTTTGCATCTGGTTTCCTTGCAATAGAGATGATCATATCCAACTTTTCAGTATTGACAGCACCACTGACTGTCTATATTTCTTCACAGTAAAACTTAAAGTCACAATTACATCAGTTACACAGGTTGGCTTTGCATTCAGTACATGTACTTGTCTTACATGTTCAAATTCTGAGGCCTGACTGGAGACCCATCACAAGGTCTCCTCAGTTCTTCTGAAAAAGCAGACCCCAGTATAAAATGCCATGCAACAGACAAATATCTTTATTTCTATCTTTTAGGTACAATTAGAAAGTCTTCGCCAGTTGCCATCACTTAGTAAAACTTTTAATAAGTGTGTAGATATAAAATCTAATCTTTTGGCCAGAAACTAATATGACTAATTACATTCTACTATCTACGTTTCCCCCAAGGTTTCAGTATTTTCTGCTTTCTTCCTGAAGTGTAAGATTATACGATTGCTATTTGTTCTGTAACATGTTAATTATTCAAACAATACACAAACTGTATTTCAGTTTCTACCTGGGAGAGAAAGCATCACCATCTCCATTAACATAATGATGAAAAAAAATTTTAAATTTACAATTTTAAGTTTTGTTTTTATAGAAAATCAGCGTTAGTGCACAAGCTAGACCAGTTTTCACAAGCTTGGTGAAAATATTTTAAATATAAAATTTATTTACCAAAATGCAGGTTTGGGTTTCTTCAAGCCAATGTGCAGTAAGAACAAAATGAGGAGATTACTGAGTCACTCCTCGAATGACTCAACTGAGGCAATTCACCTCAGTGACACCCCAACCCTAACATTTCAGGGACCAGCAAAGGTGCTTATGTTTTTTGGCTTTCCATTGCTACAGCTGCCTGGCTCAGATGATAAGAAAATTGTTAAGGTCAAAGGAAAACCTCTCCTCTCCTCTCCTCTCCTCTCCTCTCCTCTCCTCTCCTCTCCTCTCCTCTCCTCTCCTCTCCTCTCCTCTCCTCTCCTCTCCTCTCCTCTCCTCTCCTCTCCTCTCCTCTCCTCTCCTCTCCTCTCCTCTCCTCTCCTCTCCTCTCCTCTCCTCTCCTCTCCTCTCCTCTCCTCTCCTCTCCTCTCCTCTCCTCTCCTCTCCTCTCCTCTCCTCTCCTCTCCTCTCCTCTCCACTTTTGTCTTTTCTTTCTTATCTGCAGTGTCTTTTCTTCTTGTCTACTCCTGTGGGAGCAGCCTGTCTCTCTCACTGGTGTAGCTCTCAACAACTGCTGTACAGAGGTGCTCTCAGTGAACTTCAGCAGTCACTCCTTAAAAAATATGAAAGACTGAGCTGGTGTAGTTTCAGTTGTTGTCTGTCCTCCTAACTGAAGATATATATTCATTAAGGTACATTGTTGGGAGAGACCTAAAAAGCCATGGCATTGAGTCCCCTGCTGTAAAAAGGGGGTTGATTTCTTCCAAAGTCCAGTGCTCTTGCAATGAGCTACTGATGGATGTGCGAGACCATTAAGCCTTATCACACCACAAATACTGATATTCAAATACACAAAAGTTACTTATTTGGAGTATCTGTTAATTAATGATCTGTTTTCAAAGATCTGCTGCACTGGCAGTGTGTGTAGCAGTGACTGTGATCACACTGCTTTAACAGCTGTGATCATGTGTCATGTATTCATTGCCATACCATGTACCTACCATGTCATTACCATGGTAAGTTCAGTGAACTCTAGTGTTTACAGCACTTGGAAAATTATTTACAATTTATTCATTCAAGAATTGAAAGAAAGAAATACAGATGAAGTACTTGTTCCTTGTAGTCTCCCAGCATTTCATGGAAAAAAAAAAAAAAAAAGAGGAATATCCTACATCCTGGGGGAAGGCTGGTTCCTCTCAAGAGTAAATCTCTCTTGAACAGCTTGATATAGCACTGGATTGTATTTCTAGGGACACTTCAAGTTCTTGGGACTCTGTTGCGGAAAATCTTAAAGTGCTATTATTTTTAAAAGGTCCTATATAAATAATATAAATACTATATAAATGTTAACATAAATGTACTGCTATCATTCATCACTCTGCAACCATTTCGTTCATACTGCCAAATGAGTTTTGCATGCATTACCTTCCTGCTAAGCTCCATCAAAGGTCCTATGAAAGTGCATTTTGCTCTGCCAAACCAAATAATCTGTTGCCAAGAAACCCACAGAGGTTTTTTAATCATTCTTTTTCTACCTTCATACAGTTTAGACAAAAATAGCTTAAATATTTGATTGAAACAGGTCATTAATCAGCATTTCCGTTGACAAGTGCTCTCTGTCTTTAATTAGAGGTTTTTATTTCAAGCATTTTTTGGGTCCAGAGAAGTTAACTCTTACAAATTACTTGTCTTACAAAAAGCTTTTTGATACCATGTACGAGAAAGCAAAAGGCTCTAGCGGTACACACAGAGGCCAGGCCACTTTGTTTGCCTCCCAGTGGCTGCAGATAACTTTCATTGATTTCACACCACATCTATTTATCGTACAGCTTGCTTACGTGAGCAGTAACCATAAACCAAGTTGAAATTGCAGCTACAGCATCCTAATGGGTTCATGGTAACTGCTTAAGCGTGCTCTCATGCCCAACAGTGGGAGTAAGGCATGTGACCTGCTTGCTCTTGCCTTTATCTCTCCTTCTCTTTCTTTCTCTTCTGAGAAATCTTAGATTTACACTAGGGTGAAACCAGGTGAATTCATATAGTCATTTTCACCAGTCACCAGCCTTTACCCAAATGGTTTTGTAGTGAATTAGCTTATGCTCTTTGCCCTCATGGCTTCATTGCTGCCTGCTACCCAGTGTGTCTGAACCTTTCCAGGTAACAGACTCAGAGCACAGAACCAGCCAGAGGGCTGATCTGCTCCAGCAGGACCTGCGAATGGATGGCTTCCTACGCTTGGGTGCCAGGGAGGGACTGCATGGTCACTCACATGTTTTACTTTACGTTATGATGCAAAATATTTAATGAAGTGGAATAGTTTTCATCGCAGTTCAGTAATACCAAGGCTCTGTGCCTTATACTAAATAAATAAATATACTAAATGATAAAGGTTAAATATACAATTTTAAAACACTAAGTTTTCATTGTAAATATAAATAACTAATGTAAAAGTAAAATGTAAAAGTAAAAAATAAAAATCATCAAGCTTCAGTAAATATACTAAATATTAAGGGTTCTTGCCAGTCACAGATGGACTCCCTGTGTCCGAGGACAGCTTGTCATCTCCTTTCAAGTTCTTCTTCCTGGAATTTGTCATCTGTTTTGTTCTTCTAAAGTGCATCTATTTAAGTGTTTTGGTAGAGGAGAAGTTGATAGGTAGCTGTGATAAATCAGTTCTCATGTAGCCAATTTAACAGATCTTTGAAAGTTCTCTAAGTACAGCTGATCATTCAAAGAGCCACGTGGAATATGCAGTGCTGCTGGGAAAAACTCAGATTCAGGTGCCAGTCACAGGTGTGTAACACCCCACAAGGGGCTGATGAACTATATTTAGAATGATACTCTTTGCAAATGAACTTCTGACAGTTTCTTCCATTATGCTTCCAATGCTTCTGTGAAAAAAGGATTATCAACAAAAAATAATCATGTCTTTGGTACTTGCAGTGTGAGGACGGCCATCATCAACAATCTCTTTGCGAGAAAATAGTCATGTCTTGAAACATTTTTTTAAAAATGTTTTGAATACCCACATGAAATTTGAGGCTTTCTTTACACTAGACCTGGCTTAGTAACTAGACCTGATTAGTTTGATTCTCTAAAATTGATAGGGCCTCTGGAACAAGCAGTACAGCAGAGCTCATGGGGGAACCCTGGAGTTATACTGATGGACTCAGGAACAAGATGATCTTAAGTGCAAGACAACACAAGCCTGATGTAACACTCTTTTTGTTAGACCTCTTACCACTGCTTTCTAGGACCATGCTAGGCTTCTGTTGTTGTTGTGAGCAACTGCTGTGAACTAGGGCACTAGATGGCGAAGTTAGGTAAACTGTGATCGGACTAGCAACTCAAAATAAAGGAGGGAAAAATAATATGCAATTTAGTGGGGGGGGGGGGGGGGGGAAGAAAAAATGAACAACAGAAAATGTCCTCAAAGTCCCTGGGATGCAGAGAAGTGCCCTGAATCCTACCAGCAGCCCCTCGTCTCTCTGAAAGGTTAAAAGGGTGGTAGCTGCGCGCTCTCTGCTCCAAAGGCATGCTGCTCCAGCGGAGCTTCTGTGCAGAAAAACAGCCATTGAGTAACTCTCATGGTGACTTTCAGCCTATCTCCTATGGAGTTTGCAGTCTTTCTCAGCAGAGATCAGGGAAGGCACTATTGTGATGGAGCAAATGGGATTATTTAGTTAAACAGCTTTAATGCACTACTTGTATTCCCCCTGCAAATTACTGCTGGACTTCATTTTTCTTGCTGCCTCAGAGGTTTCGAGGTCATGCCTGGAGCTAGAAAGGGAAGGCGGGAGCTAGGATGCTTACTTAGTTCTAGTTGCACCATTTCCCTCCCCTGCCTTTCACCTCCTCTTGCCAGTATTCTCCTGCCTGTAGTGCTGTGCTTACAGGGCACACAATGTCACCATGTACTTATAGGGCATGGGAAACTCAGAGAAAAATTGCACTTTGGTCCGTAACTCTTCCTAGTCCTGTTGCTTCTGGACTGAATCCAGGCTTCATGCCAGGTGGCTTTGAGGGAAGGAAAGTCCGTTGGTGTTTGCGAATTGTACACTTGCAGAAAGTGGTGAAAACATGATTCTGCCAAACACATTTTTTGGAGGAGATGGATGCTGCTGGAGTTTGCTGAGTGGTTTGAGATTCTTCGTGGTGTCCCAGGCAGATGGGTTAGAGACCTGAATGCAGCTACAAGGTGAAGAATTGATTGGCAAATTATACTTATGTAACAGTGTCACAGAGCTCTGCAGTCTTATTTCAGAGCTGCAAGCACTGCAAATTTGGATGATATATCTGTATTTGTGAAGAGGGATACATATAGGTGTGAGAAAACTCACAATATCTCTAATATTGTGTTTCCACCAGAGAAATGGAGGTTTTTGAGGACCAGTTACTTGATAGCAAATGAATTTTGCAGATGTTGCCATGTCCTTCCAGCTGTCACATCTGGAGCTCAGAGCTGTAGGGCTCTCCCAGAGGGTTAACTATCTGCCTTGACATTGCAGTGGTCAGAGAGGAGCCCTCTGACTGAACACTCGAAAACCATCTCCTTCCCCCTGTGGGACGCTTCTCCTGTGGGATATACCATGGCTAGGAAGCCTTCTCTGGTGCATGGGAGCAATTGCTCTGCTTACAGAGGTCCTGCAAACCAGGAAAATCCTACTCTTTTTCCCACAGTGACCATAAAATGTACTGTCTGGCCTTGAACCAAAGAGCCAAGAAATAACATGTTACCATACAACATATTCAGCTGGGGAAAATGCTTTGACACTTAAAGGGATGTTTCAAAATCATCTTGTACATACAGTGGTGAGAGCAGGGCAACTCCCCAGGGAGGTGAGCCAGGGTGAGGACAGTCCCATGGCACCAGAGGAAGCAAAGGGCCCTGGCAAACCCTTACAAAAAAAAAAAAAGTGCTAAATTTTCAAGCATTTAGATAGATCCACAGGTTGTACATTGATTACTCTGTTACTAGCTCTCTGGTTGGTCTGCACACCGGGCCTGCCAGAAACTGATGAAAATACTGGCTATCTGTAAAAATCCATGGCCAGAAATTGACTGCCACTGAAGTCAGTAAAGGTTTTCTCCACCAGGGAGAACACAAGAATAGAGTGAGCATTTTGTTTTCCTCTTCTCACACCTGACTTAACATATTTTAAAATGGCAAGATTGATTGCAGCAGCAAAGTCTCTCTCAGAGTCATGTTAGAGAGCTTATTCTTTATGTAAAATACATGAAAGAAAGCAACTCCATCAGCAATCGATTCTGTCAGTGTTGCTTTTTATGACCCTCATCAGAAGTTGCTGCAATTATGCTGCTTCTAGAAAGACCAATGTTCATCCTGTTCAGAAACTTAAATTTGTTTGCCCAGACCCCGTGACCTGAGCATCAGGCAGCAGAACCCACGTGATGTGTGGGCTGACTTCAGAGACACGCATTTTCAAGGCTCTGCACTGGAATAAGCTGTGACATGTTAATGACAGGTACATTGCTGGAAAATGCCATTTTGCTGAGAAATTTTCTTGGGTCCAAGGTACTTTTCTTGTTGTTGATGTTCACTTTTTTTTTTTTTTTTCTCTCGGTGAACAGTGTGTGTGTCGATATTTATACAATGTTTTGAAGCAGTAGATTTTGTTCTAGGACAAAAAGTCTTGAAAGCCTACACTTCAGCCCCCCTCAGTTCTTGTTTTCCTGTTTGCATTCTTTCCTCCTGCAAACTGTTTTTCAAAAAAATGCCTGCCAAGTTTGTGTTAGCATGGAGATGCTGCTGACAGCTTCACACTGGCCATAGAAGATCCATCTCTGGTGTCTTCTGTGGAGAGAAGGACATATTGCCAACGCCCCACTCCCACCATCGGGCATGCAATAGCTTTGGTTCTGGCTTGTCTAACTTCTCCAAAGACCACATTAGGAATAATTAATGTCACTGCTTTGTCCTGGATGGATTGATCTGTCCTAAGGACTTACTTTGGTCTTTGGTTGATCTGTCCTGTGAGTTTTTTCAAGTGATCGCTTTTGCAATGTATAATTCTTGTTTCTTTTCTTTATGCAGGCCATCACTGCAGACTGCCTATTAATGGTGGCAATTTTAATCCAAGTTAGGGGTAAACATACATGCATACACACACATGTTCTTCAGTACTTTTTTTTTGTTTGTTTGTTTACAGAATAACAACAAAGAATATAGTGACAGGACAAGGGGCGGTGGCTTTAAACTAAAAGAGGGTAGATTTAGATGAGATACTAGGAAGAGATTCTTCACTCGGAGGGTGGTGAGGCCCTGGCACAGGCTGCCAAGAGAAGCTGTGGATGCTCCATCCCTGGAGGTGCTCAAGGCCAGGCTGGATGGGGCTTTGGGCAACCTGGTCTGGTGGGAGGTGTCCCTGCCCACAGCAGGGGGTTGGAACTGGGTGGGTTTTAAGGTCTTGTCCAACCCAAACCATTCTGTGATTCTGTGATTTTATGATTCTATGGTTCTATGAAATTAAAGGGCCAAGATGCCAGGTACAAACAGTGAAAAAGTCAAGGAATTAGTCTAATCAATACAGTAGGGAGTAGTTGAGTAGTAGTCTAATTATTTACTGATACATGGTGTTGATTCTTACTTAGACAAATTCTTTGTCAATAAAAAATTAATTATGCAAGGATTAGTAGCATTCAGATAAAAGTGTTCAAAGCAATAAAAAGGTACTGTAATTCTAAAGGACACTATCAATAATCGTGGAGTGTTTATCGTATCCACAGGCTCTCAGAAGTGACACTATAAAAGAGTCAGGATTATTAATAAAACTCTTTAGTGGATTTTATCTTTTTTTTTTTTTTTCTGAGATGTTTGAATGAAGTAAAATTTCTGCTTTATTCTCTGAAATATTCTTTGTAAGGAACAAAGCTTCAGCATGCATGGAGGTTTGTATGAGCTCTTTGTATTGGAGACTTAGCAGTTTATTTCCACTCTCCAGCAGACTCTTGCAAACACAAATGGCAGATAACACATCCACAAATATTGGTGGCTAATTCAAAGTAAAGCTTACCCATTCCTTGCAAAATTTTTATATGCAATAATCCAAAAGAGGGCATAGATATGTGGTAGGATGACAATTAACAATTTCCAGGGCAGGTTCACTAGCAGAAGCTCTTTGACTGACTAAAATTATCAAATGTTGATGCTGGATATAAGCAAGTCTCTGTTGAATCAAGATATCTTCAACCTTCTGCCTAACAAAAAATATTGCTCCATGGTGATGTTAATTATGTTTCTTTTGAAGTTCAGTACTCTCCCTTCAGCAAGGTGGGAGATGACACAGTATGATGACTTCATGACAATGCCAATCATAGTGAAACATAGGATCTGGGCTGTTGGATAAAATGGCCTCAGAAAACCTTCCCTTTGGACCTCAGACATGCTCAATGTCACATTTTAGGAAAAAAAATATGTTTGTGACATGAATCACCAACTTCTGAGTCAGTATTTCAGATTGTTTGATGAAATGTAGTTTCTTAGTTAAAAAGTCATAACTTTGTGTTCTCTAGGTAGTCTGTCCAATTTGATTATAAGTGACTTACCTACAGCTAAATAATAATTTTAGCTAAATAGGTTTATACAGAAAATATTTTACTGCCTTTGTTGCACTCCTCTCCCATGTTTTACCAAGAAGCAAAGCCTGTAAGGAGAAATCGAAGTCTCCACAACTCCTGCCAGTCTTGAAAGACACATTTGAGGTGACTTCATGAACATCTACATCTGTATGCGTGCAGCCATGCATCCGTCCTGCCAGCATGTCAAGACTGCCTGGTGCCAGCCAACCCTGGAAACTGCAGTACAGCACTGCGATGGAAATTGTCTGTTATATTATCTATATTCTCACAGAGCCAGGGTGGCAGCCTCCCGGCTGCAAGGTTTTCAGAGCACAGTTCTATTCAGTCAGTTCAGGACCATTTCTGCTTAGATTGTGCCTTAATTACCATTCACCTTTTCTGAAACAACCGCCTGACACAGAAAAATGGAAAGCATTTGGTATGTCAGAAGGCACTTGCTGCTGTAGATACAATTTATTTCCATTTTGCACGCCACAGTTTGGGAAAGTGCTTATTCGGCCAGTCAAAGTGGCCTTCCCAGGTACACTGCCTGACACATTAGCATGTACAGTCCAACAGGTAACCAGTAATTAATCTTGTGAAAGCAAGGCAAAGTGACAAGAAAAATGCTGGCCTTTATAAAACCTTCAGAACCTTTAATGAACGTCACTGCTTGAGCTGGGATGCCATCCACTGAAACTATTTCCAGCTACCTCTGGGATTTCTCCATGCTTAAGTCCCTGCTGTGATATCTGATGTATTTGGACCTGTTGCATTAAGCAGCTCAATCCAGGCTTCTGCTGGAGGCCTAAGCATGCAAAGAAGGCTTGCTTTCATGGCTGGTCTAGGACAGGACTTGGCCCAGCCCCCAGAGGATCTCTAACTGATTTAAACTGCAAGGATTCCTCTTTTGCCCAGTATTATTCTACACAGGAGCCTGACTCACTGACCCCTCCACAGAAGTGATAGGTTCAGGATGGTGAATTACAGTGATGTGTGCAACAGAAAAAAGGGTTTGGGTTCATCGCTAAAGTAAAATCATTCTTCTCCTAAATTAAACGTCATGTTTTATTGAAGTACCCTGAATTCTTACTTATAGAGCTAAGAACCAAACAAAAATCATGAATTGTACTGATCATATAAGGAAGAATAAAATTCTAGAGATGCCATTCCCTCTACTCCCTTTCAAAAGACACTCTAGAGATAATGGAGTATCTCCAGATCATACAGAATTATTTATGATTATTATTATTTATTGATGTAAGCATCACACTTTTTTTCCCCCATTTCTTTTACACTTTTTGTTTAGTCCAATTATCACATATTTTATTGCAAAAAGAATTTGCTAACAAGACCATTTCCTGGGCAGATGTTGAAATGATTATGTTATTGCCATTCATTCTTAGCATATGATGGTAAGATCACTTTTACCACATGATGTGAACCACAGCAAAACAGGAAAGAATTTTAAGAAGCAGGTCCTCTGAAACATCCTGGCATCTCCTCTGAGGAATATGGATATTTCAGGTTTGCAAGGGCTAGGATACAGCATGCCCTTATTTATCCATCTAAACCAGGGTAGCTAGCTCATGGGTCTGAAATAGTGTGTGGCTCTTGAATTGTGTAAACGAAGCTCCTAAGCTCAGGTATGTCATGTCATGGACAGCAGGGGCTGAGTTGGCACAGCAGCTGGGTATCTGAATACTGAGGTGGGGGGTGGCAAGCCAGCAGGCCAGGGGGAGGATTCAGCTAGGTTGTTCCAGCTCATCTCAAACTGGAAGAGGAGCAGGGAGCTGGTTGTCATATTCTGCCAGGAAATGCCAGAGCCAGAGCCCTTCTCCTCAGCTCTTGGCAGAGACAGAGATATAAAAAGCCCAAGCTCTTCTCTGTAGCTCTCACCCTACTTATTAGTAATTCATATCAGATCAGGAGAAGAGTTTTGTTCATAAATATTGAAGTTTCAGGAACTTCAGAGTGAAAAAAAAATCAGGATAAATCTCAAATATGGACCAAAGTCTTTATGAAACGTGTTTCACTGTTAAGCTGCAGAGCTGAAGAATTCATTCCTCTTCCCCAAACACCACTTGCTAGTGATGTAGAGGAATCATTGATTTCTGTAATAGATGCCAGGGAAGCTGGGGAACATAGTTCATTTCTTCCCTCATGCGTACCACCAGGGTGCTTGAGCGCTTATGCAGGGGCTCTGCACTTTCTTCACATCCACCCAGATCCTATGAAGTACAAAAAAGCACAGAGTTCACAGAAGGAAAAAAATCCAGTGAAGTCATCTTAGCTAAGAATGCAGTAAAAATAAGTTAGCAAAAGTGGTTCATTTGTAAATCTTCAGAATAAAAATGAGCTTCATATTTTTGAGAATTTATTGGGAAACATTTACTTTTTTTTTTTTTTCTGGCTGCTACAACTAGTTGAAGTTAATTTCTAATTGACAGAGGGGAAGTGATATTGTCTGAAGGTAAATAAGAGGTTGGGAGCAGCAGATAAGGGGGATAATGAACCAATCCAGGGAGACGTTGCTTCTATTGAGGCAAATGTTATCATTTTTCTAACAGCACCATTCAGCCCTGAAATTTCTTAAAATTTGTTCTCTGGTAAAAATAGGCTTATTGACATTTTTCATTTTATCACTGTAAACAGGCTTTGTGATAATAACAGGGGTGGGTTTTATACTACAACGAGCATACACTGCTTTGCCTAGTGAGCACTTGACCTTAAGTCATTTGCACTTGGTACAGTTGGAGAACAGTGGGAGGGGGAAATGTCAGGAGTCTTACTTTTGCAGCTGTGCTTTTGATTTTTACCTCTCTCTCTCTCTCTCTCTCTCTTTTTTTTTCTTTCTTTTTTTTTTTTTATTTTTTCTGTGAGTTATCTCTTCAGTTGCCAAATATTATGATTCACCGTGCCCCATTGGGTTTGTTGCTTCATAGCTGTAAGGTCGGTAGAGCAATTTCGTATATGATTCATTAACAGAAAAGTTTTTAAACTGAGATTTGTAGGAAATCTGTTGGGACCAATGAAGAAAATCAGTGTGCACACAGAAACAACATCATCTTAAACATTATCTGCCTCCCTGGCCTTTATGCAGTTTTCCAGTGTGGGTACTTGTCAAAAAAGGGAAGTAAAGAGATATAATTTGGATTAGCTTTCACAGTTTGCATTGCTTGTTTGTTTGCATGATACTTGCCAATAGGGCTGTTTATCTCTGCATGTTCTGAAGAATCCCTAAAACCCACTCTGAATAGCAAATAAATACCATTTGGTAGATAATGTTGGTGGTATTTATGATTTTAACATTTCCTGTGCTAGATATGCAAATATACATACTATGTTTATTATTATATTTATTATTATTATTATTTAAGAACCTGGCAATGCTGATATTTACATTGGTAAATTATTTGGCATTAGATTCTCCCTCTGTCACAGAGGATACCTGATAATCCTGCTGTACCCTATTCACGTTTAGAGGTATGGTATTTTGAAAAACTCATTTTAGGAGGTTAATTCAGGAAACACAGTAACACAGACAGGTACTGTTTCCTCCTGTTTTACTGGTCAAGGGAATATTTTCAAGGCCAGTCCTTGTTCAGCTGCAAGGAACTTCAACCAAAAAATGAAAATAGACTACCTCACCCAAACCATCTGACACTATTTTCTCTTCATGTTCACTCACTACCCATCCCTGGCACAGCTGCACCATGTACCGACAAATCTGCTTACTCTTTCTTTGTGTTGTTCATTTCTTCCTCTTATAAGTACTACCCATAATCTAAAATGCATTTCAGTTTGGATGTTACAGAAATTTGGCTTAACCTGATGTAGACTCAGTGTCACAGGAAATGTGAGAGCATGCTCAGGCTGGATATGTTCTGGAGGCCACCTTGTGAAAGGAGGTAGGCAACAAGGTCTCCACCAGGGAAGAAGCTTCTGTGAGTCTCTGCAGCAGCTTCACAAGGGGTATTGAATGTGGGAGGTAGTTTCAGAAGGAAAACAAGCAAACACTGGAAAGAAACAAGGTCTTCTGTAAAGCTGGGTAGCTGCAATGTGCTGCATGCTGATGCACCACTCTACAGTGCCGTAACAAGGAAAGAGAGCAGAGTCTCTGCCAGTGTGAGCAGAGAGTTTGGGGCTGTGGAAAATATTTATCACTAAAAGTGTTACTAGTTGTACATGGAGTGTGAGGAGAACAAAAACAACACAGAGGACTGTGATGGTGATGAGTTATATTCATATACTCTGAAATACAAAATGCTGTATAACAAGAAATGTTTATATTGTTTGGCAAAACAATTATTTGGTAATTGAAATGACAACAGTGACTCACGTCACAGCAAGACTAGTTCTATCTCTGCAGTCTCACAGAGACCAGCAAATAAAAGATCCAATCAAGAAACACATCCACTCTAAGCTGAAGCCTAAGTATGGATGAGAAAAAAAATGTTAGTTCTGATGACATAAGGAATGCATTCTCTTAAAAACCCTTTCAAATGAAGGGTTAGTTTCATGCAAGATTAAATCACTCACCAGCACATATTTTCTGAAATTAACTGTAGAGCAGTTAGCAGGCAAAGTTCAATCACTTTGAATACACGTATAGACTGGCACACTATCTGCAGCGATAACTTGATAAACTGATAAAGTCCATTGTCTGGAATATGAGAACACTATGATTTTTTAAAAATGTGTTTATTTTTTATTATTTGTTATTATTTATTTATTGCCAGTATCATAAGTTAAGAACTCTAACAGGAAACTCATTTTCCAACAAACCTTTCTGAGCTTTGGCAGGTGTGATACTTTCTTGAAATCCTCTACAACTAGACAGAACTGGCTTGCCACATGTTGTATTTTATTTTATATTATTTATTTATTTATTTATTTATTTAAATGCAAAGGCTGTTACTAGTGAGGTCCGGGATCTACTTTCATATCAAAAGGCAACTTTAGCAAGATTCTGCCATACAAACTGGTGTATTTATTTGGAGTAGACACTTCAGTGTAAAGCCACTTTGCAGCTGATGCCAGCAGGAATTGGAACATGTGATGGATGACTGGCTCAGCCACTCTGATGCTCCTGTATGACCCAGTGGTCTTAGGAGCTTTGTTG
The DNA here is from genome assembly GCF_964211835.1 of Anser anser. Classification (NCBI taxonomy): domain Eukaryota; kingdom Metazoa; phylum Chordata; class Aves; order Anseriformes; family Anatidae; genus Anser; species Anser anser. The sequence continues at coordinate 32,384,231 of NC_139724.1, read as the reverse complement.
AAAAAGAGATTTATGGTTTTATAGTCTAAAAATCTGCAATATAAGGAATAGATGTGACCATATAAAACCCATGGTGATTCTAATAAAAGTGATTATTGTAATCCTGCTGTCCTCTGTTTTGTTAGATTAGCACTTCTTTGCACAGATGTGAAGGAAAAAAACTTCTCTTAGAGAAACAATAAAGTGGAAAGAGAGGGAGGAGTAAGGTCAGCACATACAGGGTGAGAGGACACAAGATGGGTCCGTGTGTTGGCAGCAAGTGCTCTGCAGAAAGGATTAGACCCTCCGGACATGGTGAATGTAAGAAGTTTGAGGCTTCACTTTCAAACAGGTGTTTCAAAGGTGGAACTGCATCCTTACTGGAGAGAGTAGTTGGAGGGGAGTAGGACTTCATCTGTAAAGACAAAATCTAATGTGGCAGATGAAAGAAACCCAGTGAAGGGATTTGAAGAGGGACTTCAGATGTCTGAGACAGCTGAAAAGACATTTAAATTGTTGAGGCAATTAGATTAAAACAAGGACACTTTCCAATCAATTCTTCTTTACAATGAAAAGGGTCAGCAATTTTTTAAAAAACACTTTCACTTTCCTTTGTTTGGAACAAAAGGTATTGAATGATTTTTGGTGATGAGAAGCTGTCCTTGTACTTTTTCTGATCTATTCCAGACTAAGGAAAGTACTTGAAAGTTTATCAGCCTTGTTGTGTTATTGTATAGTTTAATCTGGATATGTTCAAAGAACTTCCAATAAGGTAGGAAGCTGGCTGGTGGTTGCTAACTACATCGTAACCTTATTCAGAACCAGATTATGTTGTACTTCTTTTTTTTTTTTTTTAAAGTACCACTTGTCAGTGACAAAACTGCAGTGTAAGTTGCCTCATTTTGTCTACTAAAATACAAATTAAAATACAATGTTAAAAACTTTCAAGATGTTTTTACATTGATTTTCCTGTCATCTGGAGGATTGCCTTAAGAGTATTTTTCAATTTACTTTCCTGAGCACAAGAGTCCTAATTAAATGCTAGAACAGTGGACAATTCCACATGTGCCTGTGATGAATTAGGCACACTCTGAATCATCAGTTTTCCATCTATTTCCTCCATACAACTTGCTCAGCTCCATGTGCATACAATTGCAGGCAAGATAAGAACTTATGCTTTGCATTTTACTTTTTAATTTACAGTACCATAGTTGACAAATATCAGTTTAACTGTAAATGTAATATATGTCAAGCTCCTTATCACACTCAGGTATCTGGAGAAAAAAGCTGGACACTTGGGCCAGATGGATGCAGTTTTCAGGCTCGAGGACCAGAATGAGGAATCTGTGCTGCAGTGATCTGCTCTTTGATGTCTGCTTCATTTCCCCAGGGCTGGTGTGATGGTGACACTCTCTCACACGCAGCAGGAAGAGCTCTGCTTTATCCCTGAGATGCTCAACCATTCACCATGCCAGGAGAAAGGGAGGACACAGTGTCAGAGCCAGAACAGTACAACAGACCTCTGCCATGCATTTTCCATTGGCACAGAGTGCATTACAGATATTTTGGAAGTGGGATGAGTTAGAGCAGCCATTTTGCTATTTCCTACACTCTCAGGAAAAAGTAGCACCAGGTCAGGAAAGATAAGCAGTGTTAAATAGAGGCATAATATGTGAGATAGTAGAGGTCAGTACCTCCTATAATATGTCCCTAACCACATATAAACTTTTTTTTTTTTGGTTTATTTTATATGTTTTTCAAAAATCAAAAATGAGAATCTTGTCACTCTATCTTCGTCCGGATTTCTTGTGGGACCAAATAATTAACATAAAATCTTTTATTTGCAAGTATGACCACAGACAGAAGTTGGATAAAAAGCAGCAGCCTGAATATTCATTGCCAATTAAACTACAAAGGTGTGAAAAGCCTGCAAGATTTCAAGCTCCACAAAACCTTTGGGCTGCATCCCACTTTTGCAGTGCTGTTCTTTTGTTGATTAGGATGATGGGCTTGCACATTAAAAACAACATTATTTGCGCTAAACCTGGAGGTTTGTAATAATTTTAGTAAAACAGGTGTTCTTATTTTTAATGTTGTACAGAAGGATATTTATGACTTTCTTGTCATTCAGTTGCTGGACTTAGTCCTTTGAATAAGTGTTTTTTTTTTTTTGTTCCTTCTCTTGTGCTTAATTTTCAGCAGTGGGATTTAGCTTTGTGTTTAAACCATTCATTTCCCCATCTGTTATTTTATATAATGCAACTCAGTTTAATTTTCAATTTTTGGCATTCTCAGCCCAGCCAAGACTGCTATGGGTTATAAATAAATAAAAAAGAACAAACAGGAAACAGTTGTTCAGAACCTGAATTAAATATCTGGTAATGTTGCATATCTTTAATTAAATGTTGTTTCTGTATCTGCCACACATCATTTGTTTCCACTTAGTTTTTACTCTGAAATGTTGGCTTATATTAGCCTTAGACTCCATGAATAGCACGACTTCTTTAAACTGAAAACACTGAAGATGTGTCCATCCTGAAGGAGATACTGCTCTGATCCTTAGTTTTGCTTACAGTAGAGACTTGGTTGGATTCTATATTAGTATCATTTCATGATGATGAACTAAAAAAGAAAAAAAATATATTCTTTCTGGCTGATTCAGTGTTTCATGTAACAATTTCCATTTCACTCATCTGTTTACATACTTTCCCATGGAAGGGGAAGATTCAGAGCTTCACAGGAATATTGTTGGCAACATTATGCCTCTTCCTCCTCTGAAAAGAAAATGCATTCTTGATGAATGTAACAGTATAGTTATCTTGAAGTACAGTGAAATCTGGGCATTAGCTTTAATTAATACTGGCAACCCAATTTTAGTTTTAATTATTTGCAGACAAGTGAAAACAGCAAATTTTATTTCTGTAAAACCTATGATTTACTGGACATAAAGCACCCCTTTAGCTTCTGCTGTTAATTATTTTACTGGATATGGAAATAACTCGTTAAATTTTGCTGCTTGGATTGTGTGGCTTAATCAAGATATGACTAGTGAAGTACAAAATAATTAGATTCTTCTGTATGTAAAAGCACTGCAGTATCTTGTGGAGTAGGAAATACTGTTTACTTGTGTGCTCTTGCCAGGAATCTGAGCAAAACCTTGTAGTTATTTTTCTTTGCAGATGCTATTTTTTATTTTTATTTTTTAGGTTCCTCTCAGATAAGGCACTGGGACAAGGATTCACAAGAACTTCAAAAATTTGGTCTCACAAACCATTAAACACCAAAATGGAAGATTCTCTGAGAGAATTTTGGTGAGCAATTGTCACCACAAGAATTGATTTCTAGCCTACCTTGCAGTCTCACTGGAGTGAGTAGCCTCCTACCTTGCAGTCACAGCCACCATGTTTGATCCGTATCGATGGCATTTAGTAGCTGTCTCTAAAAAATTTCATTATTCTGACACTCTCCACTCCCAAGTATCAGTTTGGCAGTATTAAGACCCGTCATTTAAAACAAAGTGAAAATGTGGAGCAAGATGACAAGTGACTATGTACAATTTAATTCTAAAGCTAAACAAAATATTACCTTTTCAGAAAGATAATAAAACAACGAAGGCCATAAATTAGAAGATAATAATATTACTCTTTTAAGCTCAATCAGACAAGAAAATTCCATCAGGTACGTTAGCATGATTATCAACTTTTTTAATTTCTTGGCTTTGTAAGTTCAACTGGTAATCCTAATTAAGTGTACATTTTCACATCTAAATGCCTAGTAATTTTAATGTCTCAGTGAATAATGGACCATTCCTTTCTCTTGGTAACAAAACTTCATGCATCATTTACACAAGTGAATAGAATAATTAATTGTGAGATAACACAGCTTGTATTACTGCATAACTTGTACCAGATATACTTAAAACTCCTTAATAGAGTGGAACAAAGTCTTCCTTTGATTTATTTTTAGTCATTCTGATAAGTGTATAATTGTTGGAGATAAATGAAGATAGTAAGCTGAAATCTGAAGCACCTTGATATGAATGTGCACTCAAAACCTACTCTGGAAACTGGCAGAGACAGGACAATGAAAAGAAGGTTGAGATGGCAAAAGTCACTTTTATCTTGTGTGTTCTTTCAAGCAAAGCTCAGCTGATCATGGGAACTTGATCCAACAAGTTTAAATCCTTTAAATGTCATATAATATTTAAGAATAAAAATTTTATTTGTACAAAGGAATTCAGAAATCCACACTTTATGGTAAGTTCCTTGGTGACACAATCAGAAACTTTAAGCAGAACAGCACTGACTTTCTGCTCTAGTTTATGCTTTCATGGTGCCGTGCCCTTTTCCTGTTGTGTTCTGATGCTGCATAAGAATAAACTAGATGCTTGATAAGAACAACAGTTTCAAAGCTAGGTTGAGCTTTTATTGTTTTGCTTGTGAAGTTTTTAATAGTCAAAATCAGCATGGGGTTCAAATGTCAATCTACAGCATCTCTAGGTAGGTCATGGTTACAGCAATGTTTGATTTTAAAATTTGGTTCTCTTTTTGAGATTTTTATATTACACATTTTCTCCTGTTGAGGCATAATGAGCTAATTTTATTATTCATTTAACAACCAGAGAGACTGGAGGATACTTTTCTTGTGAGGATGCTGGGAAAAAAAAAAAAAAAGGCTGTACTTTCTAAAATTAGAATTACCAGTTGTATTTGCATATGAAAATGGAAGTTTAATGTTCTTCATTAGAAAACACCTTGAGTGGTTGGAAAAAAAAAAAGAAAAAAAGTGTGAAGCGGTCAGATTTTAACTTTGTAAGGAAAGTGAAGACATTCCCAAGTCAGTCTTAATCTGTTCTTTTTCTTACATTTGCATAAAATAACCGAATAACCCCTGTTTATCATTTGCTCCCAAACTGGCAATTCCTTTCAAACTGAAACACTTTTGTTTTTCACTTAGCCCGACTTACTGAAAGTGAGGTTTATAATTAAAATGTTACTATAGGCTCAGATGTACAGTGGTAGGGTCGACATTATTACAAGAAAAAAGCGAAGTTTCACTCTGTTTTCTGGAAGTCTAAAGAAAACCAGACCTTATCTCAGACTTTGCTATTACAGTTCAGAGAACTCTGCTGAACCAAAATTTGTAACTGTAATTTACTTTCAAAGCTTATGATCTATATGAGTGAATTCAAATAATTTCCTCTGAAATATGGTTGTTCATAACATGCCAAATATTGAGTTATGTTTATCAGTTTGGTGGCTCTGTATCTAGGTTACAGTTTCCATGAAACAGAAGAGATATAATTAAATTCCCACAAGACAGAAATATTTGGTACTGTGACAAGTCTCCTTTACAGTGTTGTTGTGTGGGTTAAATAGCGATGGTCTTACCAATCAAACTGGCCTTTGGTACCAGTCGTACCTCACCAGCATCTCATAAAGCTCCTGAGAAATAATATGACTATGTAATATAAATATTTAACTAAATAACAATTTAAAAGATATATATAACTAAATAATGATTTAAATATATAACTAAATAATATAGCTAATCTGAAAAGATGAACATTTGCTAATTGTTGTTGTGAAGGCATGCATTATTTCAATATTGAGTATTTTTAAAAGTGATTGTTATTGCAGCAATATATTCACAGTATCACAGTATCACAGATTTCTAGGTTGGAAGAGACCTCAAGATCATCGAGTCCAACCTCCGACCTAACACTAAGTACTCCACTAAACCATATCCCTAAGCTCTACATCTAAACGTCTTTTAAAGACCTCCAGGGATGGTGACTCCACCACCTCCCTGGGCAGCCCGTTCCAATGCCCAACAACCCCTTCGGTAAAGAAGTACCTCCCAACATCCAACCTAAAACTCCCCTGTCGCAACTTTCGCCCATTCCCCCTCGTCCTGTCACCAGGCACGTGGGAGAACAGACCAACCCCCACCTCTTTACAGCCTCCTTTAAGGTAACTGTAGAGAGCGATAAGGTCGCCCCTGAGCCTCCTCTTCTCCAGGCTGAACAAGCCCAGCTCCCTCAGCCGCTCCTCGTAAGACTTGTTCTCCAGACCCCTCACCAGCTTGGTCGCCCTTCTCTGGACTCTCTCGAGCACCTCCATGTCCTTCCTGTAGCGAGGGGCCCAAAACTGAACACAGTACTCAAGGTGCGGCCTCACCAGAGCCGAGTACAGGGGCACAATCACTTCCCTAGACCTGCTGGCCACACTGCTTCTTATACAGGCCAGGATGCTGTTGGCCTTCTTGGCCACCTGAGCACACTGCTGGCTCATATTCAGCCGACTATCAACCAATACTCCCAGGTCCTTCTCGGCCAGGCAGCTTTCCAGCCACTCATCTCCACTCATATTAATTTGTATTTGGGTAGCACGAAGCGATCAGGCTATGCATAGAGACCCAGCTGTGCTAGGCAGAGAACAAAATCTACAGAAAAGGCATGTTCCTGTCCTCAGCAGCTTATTATGTACCAAGTCAGCTAGAGGAGAAAAAAATAGGAGAAAAATAGGAGAAATGGTATAAGAAAAATGTTATAAAATGTTATAATGTTATAAAATGTTATAATGTTATAAAATGTTATAAAATGGTATAAGAAAAAATGTTATCAGATCAACCAGACAGATAGCCACCAGCATGCTAGTAGCATAACTATTGCTAATTGCATTGTTGGCATCTAGACAATGAAAAAAAGTAAGTCGGGAGATAAACGGGAAGAATGGCATATCTGTGCTAGTGTTTATTGGGAACGCCTCCGAAAGTGAGAAGCAGCATGGGGATTGGCATGAAAATGCTTTTAAGGATGTGTGACAAGAGATGATGGAGATAGGATTGTGTCAGGGGCTGGTCAGAAGTAGCAGTGAGGAGCGTGAGGTTGGATGGGAGCAAGTTCTGAAAGGTTTTGTGAGGGCAAAGGAAATTACATTTGAAGCAATCCATGGAGAAAATTGGGCATGAGGTTAAAGGGCTGGAGTGAGACAACATGAAACTGAGCTTAAGATCTTGTTCTTACCTCTCCCAGGGAGCTACCCTGTGCTGGGCTGAGAGGGTGACAGAGAAAGTCACAGGACTTTGGGGAACCAAGAAAATCTGTGTGCCTGGCAATTCTTTTCCACTGGGTGGATCTTACATGGCAAAATATGTCTCATGCCTGCAGAACCCTTTACAGAAAATCCCAAAATACAACAAAAGGGCAAGACATCACTGGTGTCAGGTGCAAGGGGGCCATTAACAGGAGCTCAGGCTTTCTTAACAAGTCTTGCTGGAAAACTAAAACATCACACCTACAGTTGCACCCTGGTGTATCCAAATACTTCACAACCTCTGTACACCAATGGAAGAAGCATTTCGCTTTTTGCCCATGCCAAGCTGACAGAATCCACCTGCCATCAGAGAAAGCCTGACTACAGGTGGAGAGGTTTGGCAACTCACAGGCAAGGCACATTGCCACAGTGTCCACAGAGACAGCCTTGCCTTAAGCTCTTGAAATTTGCATTTTTCAGCTGCAAAGATATGTCGTGTTGTGAGCATGATGGTGACTGTCCTGTTAACTCCCAGTTACATTTAGCACCAGATGTTCTCTTTGTCCTCAGCTGCTTTGCAGCACTTTATAAATTCCTCGTCTTAGCAAAACACATGCTTTCTGTTGGTTCCCAGCCCAGGACTCTGCAAATGGCTGTTGGAGGAAAGCTCTATTATTGCACAAATGGCAACTTCTCCACGCTGCCCTGTCTTTCAGCCATTTATCCTCATTTTGCACAACCATTCTACTGAGCAATTGGGAGTGCCACATAAGGTCAGAAAGTTACAGAGTAATGCAGAATTTGGCAAGGTAGGAAACAAGCTTTTGACGAGCAGTTACTTCATAATTGTTTTCTTCCTACTGCTTAGTACAGTAGGCTTTATTTTCTACCCCACAGGGTATACATTGCTCATTGTTTGCTCCTTTTTTTTAAAAAAAAAACTTTTTTTTTTTTTTTTGGCTATGGGATAGATTTGCTGAATTCTTAAGGCAACCATTTCTTTCAAAAGAACTAATTTTCTTTCATTTTAGCAAGATAATGGATAATCAACTGGGAGATAACTGAGCTCCTTTGATGAAGCCACAGCTCAAGTTTTAAAACAGATTATTAAAAATAGTTAATAATATATGAGCATTGTACACATACAGAAGATTTAATGAAATATGGCCAACTTATGAATATTTATTTCAATTTTATTTATCACAAGGAAACCTAGAAAACTTAAAAAATAAAATCTAAATATGAACACAGCATGTTTACATGATTTCTTCAATATATTAATTCATATGTGGCTTATTAAGTTAGTAATACTTATGTGTGCTTACTATTAATAAATATAACATTAACTGTTCTTCAGAGGCAATTATCTTTCATAAGCAGGTCAATTATCTTTGTTATTATTAATTTTATCAGAAAGACAAATTTTACATGCTAATATGCTTCTTTTGATCTTAAATTATTTGTAATTTTGCATAACATCACAGTCCTTAAGGCAACTGATAAGAGTTCAGTATGAAGTATTGATAGTCATTTTCCTTGGAGCTTGAGTGGGTGTAGTAACACCAGGAAGTGTTTTATAAATTTTCTCTTGATGTTGATTATTCATGTCTTGATCTCCAGTGGATTGGTTGCTCGTCCTCTTTCTAAAAACGATACAAATAATATTATTATATTAGTAATAATAATTATATATCTGGAAGAAGTAGCATAGGGAGATGAGACAGAAAACTATATTTAAACAATACTGTATGCAATGTGGCCTCATATGCCCAGAGCTGCTATAATCTGACAATACATAAAACCTTGTGACATACATCTTTAATGATTTAATATTTCTGCTTTGTCTAGAAAGTATTGTTTTTTTCTTCTTCTTCTTCCTTCTCTAGTGAATTAAGAAGAGATCTCATAGTTTAAGCATCTGTTCTCATTTTTCAGAGCATATTGTTCTTCGAATGTACCCTCAGTGATTACCTAGAGCAATAGCTTTGGGTATTAGAGAACTTGATGAAACATAACATAATTGCGGTGAAGACAGCCTCATTAAGCTATCTTCTATTTATTGTTATGTCTTGATACTTTTGCTGTTATAGCTTCCCTTTATTGGCTGTTCCGTTGAACTGGGTGAGACCCACAGATACCCAGCCTCCTTGACGGTCTATCTATTGCCTTTGTTTTGATCTCCAACTTTTGGCACTGACTGAACTGAATTAGAAGGCTGTATGCCTCTTGGTATGTCAAGAGGGGGCAATGCTGCTAAGGTTAGGGGAAATTTTTAGTAGAAAAGACCATTCAGACAGCATTTTTACAGAGATGGTGTATATATAGAGCACTACACCAACAGTTCTACAGGCAGACCTATTCCAATTCATATTGGAATTATTTACTTAACACCTAGTGCTGCTCTCATTGCTCAAATAAACAGCTCTGTCATTTTCAGAATTTAATCCTTGGGTTACTTATTTATCATTTGTACAGGCGCACACACACACGAAAAAATACACATTCGTTTTTCCCCTGAAATATAATCAATTATTTTATTGCTCAAGAATTGTTTTTATCAACCACTGAATTTCTCCATCCATAAATGTAACAGTAAATGGAGGGATGAATAATATTTTTTTTCATAATTGTGTATTAGATTGAACTGGTGGTGACTTAGAGCAGGAGGAAAAACATATTCCAATGAGATACAATGTGAAAAAAAATCGTTTGCAATGGAGAGATTGTTTGTCCCTTGTAATTCTAATGACTAAATCTTTGTAGAAACATAACTTCATGAATCTTCATGCTAAGATATTTCTCTAACAAAAAATCATTTACTAAGTTTCTTATCCAATTTCTATGCAGTTTGTTTTCAGTCTTTTATTCCTACTGAAGAATTAGGAATAAATTAAAAAATGGTTGTGAATTCTAGGATCTTGTCTCAGACACTTTGCATAGGATTTTGTTAAAGTAATAAAGCCAGCGAAGTGAAGACCAACAGGAAAAAAAAAAAAAAAAAAGCGGGTTGTTTATAATCACCACCAGACAGTCAGTGGGGAATTTATTTGTGCCCAAGTTTGTCATCAGCATGTAAATTGTAAGCAAAGTGTGCTTGCAATTGAGAGCAAAGCCCCTCAGCCTCTGCCCTGATCAGTCCTCTTGCCAAACCTGTGGGGCTGGCAGAATGCTTCTCCTCAAGTTGCTTGAAGTTTTTTGCACATCTCTGCAGTATCTACAAAGCACCTGCTGGCAGCTGGAAGGGGAAACCTCTCCAAAAGAGAAAACTGCTGACAGAAGAGTGATGAGCTTGAGAGTTGCACATGATTCTTTTCTGAGCCTTCAGCATGTTTAATTTTGGTTTCCCTTTAGTAAGAACTTCATTTAACTTCATTTAAATGGAACCAGTCTATCCATTTCTAATTTCCTGCCTTATTCTCTCTGCCTTCATGTAATTCCTTGTGTATCAGCTTTATTTCTTATGCATGAGTTTAGAAATGCCTTGTTTCACTGGCCCAGGTTTGTGGCTTGGTACTTGCCATGCAAGACTTTCAGTGTTGAAATGCAGGTTTTCAGAAAGGCCTTAGTACAGATCCTACGTCTGTAGAAGCAAAACTTCAAGTACAAATACCTGTTGAGAAATACTGCCATTCAAAACTTAGTGGAAATAAAAAATAAAAACTTCCAGGTGTAAAATATGCATAAAAAGTTCCAGGTGTAAATTTTTAGGTCCAAGCAGAGGGAAAGGGATGTGAGAGCAATTTTTAGGTATAAAAGGAGCTGCAGTAAGTAGGAAGAAAATAAACTATATTTTTTTGGTGTTCACTAAGGTTGAGATGGGCTTAAATTGCAACAGACAAGACTTGGCTCATACATTAAGCTGTTCTACTAGCAAGGATATAAAAGCATTGATGGGCAGAGGCTGGGAAGATGGCTGAATCCCCATTATGAAAGTGTATGACAAACACGTGCTATGAATGCCATAAGGATAGTTCATCATGATTTTGAGGAAGTAGATGGGTAGATTTGTGAGTCTGTAATCAGCTTTCTTATTGCATTAGATGCTAACAATCCAGAGTTAAAAAAAGTGGCAGGCCAAAGCAATTGATTATATTCCTTTGAATCATAAAACAGTGATGACTTTCACAGAGGGCATATCAGAATATGTAGTTCTTGTTTTCATACCAAACTCATAGAAGAGGGACAGGAATACTAGACACAACCCTTTGTTTTGTTTTTTTTGTCTTCCTCATGCTCCACTGCCTATTTCTGTCTGAATATACATATATAATTAGCAGCATAATAAGAAGTACTTTTGTCCTCTTCCTGCTGCCTAAAAAGATATAATACACATGGAGTAATTAGATATTTTGGCTGCTGTAATATCTACAGAGTATGATTTTTGCAGAGCAACAAACTGTGACTGATGTAGGAAAAACCCAGTGATACAGATTTGTCCATGAGGATGCAGTGGAGGAAGGCAGTTTTCTTTGTGACTGAATGCTTCAGAGTTAAATAAATTAATTAAAATAAAAAATTAAAATTAAAATAAAATAAAATAAAATTTTTAAATAAAAAAAAAAATTGGCTTTTTCTATGAAAAGTTGGTATTTGTTGCTCTGAAAATCAGTATAATGCTTAGGATGGTGTTTGCTGTAACTGAAGAGTTGAACTAATTTCCAGTGAACAGAGGTTTTGTGACAGAGTGTAGCTGCATACATTTCCACATGGCATTTACTGCACTGCATTTGGAGAACTGAAACAAGGAAATAAACAAACAAACAATGCAAAATAGCTCTGTTATATAATCTTAAATGCAAACAAAACAACTTTCTCGAACAGGGGCTGTTGTACTTACTTCGTGGTAGATGTCAAGCATATGACTGCTTCACTGCCACAGCCTCGACGGCCTTACTCTCCCCTCTTAATTAGTCGTCTTCTTCTCACCTCCAAAATGTAACACTTGTGACCTTTCTCTTCCAGCTCAAAAACTCAATTTCTTTGTTTCTACCTGCCTTGGGTGTACCAGTGTAACCACCAAACTTCAGACATATTTCATCTAAGTCATTATGCGCATGACCAAACAAACATAACATAGTGGTGGGAAAGGGCACTCCAGTTGTCTTTGCATTTGCCCATGCTTGCCATCACACTTCTTAGATGATAAATGCTCACATCTACTAGTCAAATCTGTATGCCAACAAGTGAAGAAATGGAAAATATTCTGCAATGATACTGGCTGCACAAAAAATTCAGAGAAACAATCATTCATCTTCAGAATGGTTTTTAGCTTGTTTTTTATTACTTGCCTGAAGGTAGGGCAAGTAACAAATGCATCCTCTCTCTTTTTTTTTTTTTTTTTCCCTTCTTTCTCTAATACTCTGATCACCTCCTCTAATCCTTATGGATAAGGACTGCTGAGGTCCTTAGGCAAAGGGGACAAAGGCAAATTCTCCAATAGCACTTTAGATCAGAAGCGTGCTTTTGAAGCAAATCTCCAATCATCCCCATTTGTTGCACACTGTTCTGCATTGCAGAGATTTGTTCTTGCTTTTCAGCACTACTGGCTAACAAAGACACATACTCAAAGGCTGTACATAGGTTTAACAGTGCATGGTCAATGGGTTCTTCAAGTCATCTTGAATTCTACCATTAAAATGAAAGTAGTTTTCATCTTTAAAATCTATGTTATATTCTACTCACTGATGTCTACCTGTATTTGTATTTTGGTGGACATTAAGTTATGATTTATTTTATTTTTTATGCGGTGGAAAAAGCATATTTAAGTCAAAAGGGGAAGATTACTTCTCCCAGCTAGCAAAGGCTCTTTATGTAGGAAGGACAGAGGACAACTTTTCATTGCATCTTCTCTCCTGAATCCTAAACATTGTTGTAGATAAAGTTACATAAAGTGTCAGTTTTCTAGTGGCTTAAAATTACTGCTTCTTCAGATGCTGACCTTCAGAGGTTATCAGGAGAACATGCCACACTCACTTCTTATTGCAAATAGTCATGCAGAGGCCAAACATTTCTAAATTTATCTTCAAAATCCAAGCAGGATAATTAGCTGAAGGGGAGGTTTGCTGCCTGTGAAGATGTAGTAGTAAGCCCCCATCTGGCCTGTTAGACCACTGAGCAAACTGGGCTGTGTAAGGATGGCCAGTTCTCAAGATTTTGCTGGCAGCCTTGCAAACCATGTACATTAATGACAACCAGTACAGTCATGAAATTAATCAGCCTCAGACTTCGTTATAAGGAAGTAAATTTTCTAGTTCTCAGGGCTGCAGAAAAATATAGTTGAAGCCATGTAAAAAGTGCACCTAGAGACTCAGAATCAAGGAGCACACAAAATATGTATATTTAATTAAGATTAAAATCCCATGGGTGTTTAAGACACCTCATTTAGGGATTTTTCTTCACCACTTGGGTGAAGAAACCTCCCTCTGTCATACTAAATAACAATTTACACAAATCCATCATGCAGAGCCTCATTTAAGAACACCAGTCTTTGGTATGACATTGGGTTTGTATTTTTATATTGATTAATGCATGCAATAAATGTAGACATAGATCTAAAGTGTGTATCTATGCAGACATATAAAAACATATATATTATCAGTAGATTATGCCAAAATACCCAAGATAGCCAAGACGACATTTTGTTGTCTTATTCCCACAGGTAAGAAATGCAGAGTTGTCTATCTTCGATGATGTCTTAAATGAATTAGTAGGATAATGATATTTTATTTGTTTCAAGTTCATTCATCTGCCTAAAGCTTACAGTAAAGTTGCCATTAAGCTGCACAGAAGTTATTTACATTAATATATAACCAACAATGCAGATTGTTATTTTAATGGGAATTGAAGCTAAAAATAGCATGCACTCCTATGATACCTATTTTTCTTTTCATGCTTACATACTATATTTTCCTTTAAATGACTGCATGTCTGAGTACCCTTTCATAAAGCTTTCAAAGGATCGTCTATTTTTCACATTCTATTTTGGCTCACTGACTTCATCAAAGGTTTAACGAGCATAAAGAAGTGATAGACAGCTGAATACACTCTACCTTTCTGACATAACAGGGTGGGGATTATACCACACAGATGATTTGATGACAGACTGTACAGAGCAGTGGGTTGCATGTCATGTCTATTTTTTAGGAGAAAAGTGAGCACTTTACAACAAGCTGTCTGGCTGAGTGTAGAAGAAGCTTTTATAATATGATTTGACTGACAGGAGGAGAGAAAAAGGAAAGTTACTGCATTGAACAACTTGACTTAATTGCAAAACACCAAGTTGGTTATCTAGGAGGTACCTGAGGAAGCAGGTACAATGGAAACAATTCTAATGAATATTTCCCCCCAGAGTAATGTGTTCCTATTTTGTTCAAGACAAATTAGTTCGGCATGGTGCTCAGTGTATTCTATGCTTTTGCTGTTAAAATAGTGCAGTTTAGAGAGTGAATACAAAATGGTTGCTCTCTGTAAATTTTTGTTAGTGATTTTGTATCTATTGAGGCAAAAATTGCATTTTGTATGCTCATAACATGTTTCACAAAGGGTATAGGACTTATGAAAATCCTAAGGGTCTGTAGTTTATGAACCCCATCTTTAGGGATTTAAAGACCTGGGTCTACGTTCTTATTTGTGCAGTATTTAAATATTTGATAGATAGAAGAATGTCTTCAATATTGAAGGCAAACATTCCGCCTTACCTGGTTTCTCTGAGGCATGGCCTGTCTATTGTGAATTATGAAGTTATTAGCACATGGTTCATGTTTTTTGTACAACTTTAAGTGGAACTTGAGATCTCTCAAACACCTGGAGTGCTCTCCATTAGGACATGAAGACTTTCACTCCAAAGTGACATGCATCCATCTAAGAGTAATGTCAGCCCAAAGACTAGAAGTTTCTATCTCCATGCTGCATTGCACAAGAGATAACGAAGAGAGAAGGTGAGTGAAGGATGCCAGGGAACTGGGGAGTCTGAGTGGAGGTGATGATTATGATGTGCAATTTAAGAAAACTGAATGTTTGGTGAGATGGAAAAAAAGTATGTGTTATTCTTTTTTCATTCGGTGAAAGCTATAGAAGATTAACTCAAAAGAGCTTTATGTCTCTCGGAACAACAAAATCATTAAGTGATTATATCAATCCAAAAGTATAAATCCAAATTGTTGTATAAATCCAAATAAACATAGCAAACATGCCTGCTATGAGTTTTCTCTCTTGCTGATAATTTTGGAAGTTAATTCTGCCACAGCACTCCTTATATGGAGCAACGATCAAACAGGAATACAAGTCAAGGGTGATAGAGTATTATAATATTGCATGTATCAGTGTATACTGACTTTGGAAAAAATACCAGGCTTCCTTTCTTACTGAAAGGTTAAATTTTGCCTATTAAAAGGGTCAGTAAAACACTACAGTACACTTCAGTTGTAATCAGAGCAAAGAACATTTTATATTTTGAACAAACAGAAACTATTATTTCAGCAGAATAAGGTACGAATATCCACTTGCAGTGCTTCCCTTAGGCAAGTGGTGTTCCACCACACCACCCCTGGGGAGATGCCATTGGACATGGAAAGCATGACGTGTAGCCCTAGGAAACTGCAATCTTCAGAGCCATCCATAATCAAATAACTCTGCTCATCTACAGTCCAGGTGCAGGAGATTCAAAACCAGGCTATGTAGCAGATGGGTTCTTTAATGACGTAAAATGAAATTAAACCAAATAAATTTCTTTTTGGTATTGATATGACTCATTCTGGCAAAATCAGCCAGAATTTTACCCAAACTGATCTATCAGGAGGTACAAAATAGGTAAAAGGCAATCTAGGAATCTAGGAAGTGCCTTTATTTTAATCATGTACACAAAGCACCAATCTAATGTGTTTCTATAGAGTGAAATTTATTAAGCATAATATTCAATTAACTTCACTACTAAAATACTAATCTTTCACTATAGGTTAGTTAAGACCTTACAGCTGATGTGATCTGCTGCCAGGCTTTCATCCTGCTGAGATCCAGAGATGGACTATGAGAGCATGTTCAGGTTGCTTGAAGGGGCTTTTACTGACCTATGGCTTGGGTCCAAAACTTAGGTGCTCCGTACCTACCCTTGTGGCCATATTCTTAGAGCTCTGCTTCACGTCAGGGAAAATACTGGATTTTTGGATACGCTTTTTACTAGGAATTGATTTATAAATAGTTTATAGAAGATAGTTAAATTATTAATAGATGTTAGAAATGTGCTACAGATATAAGTAGTCTGCATTATAGCTGTTAAAAGCACAAAGACAAAAGAGGAGTTGGAGCAGGTGATCTCTGGAGGTCCCTTCCAATTCCAGTCATTCTGTGGAACTAGTTTGGAACTGCTGAAGCGCAACAGGAGCCATAAGCACCTCAGTGTATCTGAGTATCTGGCACTTTGGAAAACTGAATCCAGGCCCCTAAACAAGAAGAGTCAATCCTCTGCCATCTTCGCAGGGAAGAACAGCATGACTGGCTTAATTGCTACACTTGCACAGTATCTCTGCTGGATGCTTAAAAAAGACTCCTTTGAGTTACCTCCAGTTATGCACTTTTTTAAAGTGGGCAGTTATTCTCCCATAAGGAAGCAAAGGAACCTTGTTTTCTTTTGGGGCTCCACTGGGACACTGAGGAAGGGGCACCAGATGTGCCTCTCAAAAAGAGCACAGCAACTTGCACCAGCACTCATACCCGTACCGTGCTCGTTGATTCACTGCGCTTACCAAGAGAGCATCCTGCAGGGCAGACATCCCACAAGGAGCAAGGGGGTCAACCCACATGTTTATGCAGATGAAATAAGCTGCACTTGTTGAATGTTATATCTTTACGGCTTGCAAGCAGCTTAAGTGATTTTTTCTTTACATGGTCAAGATGTTTCCAGGTATTACTTCTACCCTTGAAAGATGTCCCTGACCGGACATAAAAATTATAAAGTGCAGTGACTGCAGGTCTTTCAGACTCTTCTTTGCATTTTTTAACCCTGAGTATATTGACATTTTCCCTGAACTTTATTCCTTATGCAACATTATTTTCTATGTAATCATTCTTCACGCTGTATTTTTGAGATGGGTCGGTTAGACAGGGCTGCCTGTACAACTGTCAGTCCCTGTGCCTCTTAACTGTTCAGCCTCTGCATGTTGAGTGAAGGAAACATTTTGTGTTTCCAGTCTAGAGGGATTTAATGGAGTCTGCAAGTTCAGATCAGGAAACTGATCTGAAACAAACAAACAAAAAACACAAAATCCCCAAACCAGAGTATCTGTTTTTATCCAGTTTTCATGGTAGCACATGCCATTAGCTTTCATCCAAAGGGCTGAATTCTCAGTGATCGTGTTGTCAGTGTAACTCTAGAGGAGGGGTGTATGGGGAACATGGAGGTGGAAACTGAAATTGGATTAAAAGTTACTTTTGAAAGATCAGACAGAAACACACTTCACTGCTTCTAGGACACAGGAACATGTATCATGTTCGAAATAGGTAAACGATTTTGACATTCTTAGAATTAAACTGAACTATTTGCACTGCATCATGAATTATTGCTTAATGATGTGAAAAGGAAATATCATTTGGATGATTACAATATAATCAAAATAAGAATTTTCTTCTTCTGACAGGTCTTTAGAAAATGATTAACTTAATACAATAGTTAGAATCTTAAATTTATTGCAGGAATGTAAGAACTGTGGTAAGTAATTTAATTAACCTTCTATTGGTTACCTATTGACATGCAATGAACCATACATTGACACATCTACTAAATTTCATATGAACAGTTCCTTTGCCATAATGACTTCCCTCTTTTTTTTTTTTTTTTAACTTAGTCATGAACTTGCATTCAGCAAGATAGCTCTTTCTGAAACTGAACTAACTTTTCAGATTTCCCCAAAAAGATGTCCTTTTTTTTCTATGTAGCTATTTCTTTGGGATCAATATATGATATTTAAATTGCAAATGTATTTGGCAAATGATAGATTGCAGCTACATGATATAAACTGTTTTAAATCATGCTAATGTTTTGCTTTTCAATTATTCCAGATACACTTTGTCTGATGGATGAACATCACACCACTTTGTTTGAGTGAAGATTATAAACTCATATTGCATTTCCATATTAATCTAAGAGTATCTGAAAATGTAATGCCTTTTGATAGAGATAAATGCATTGCTCTTGGTAAATTGGGCTTGATTTAGCAAGCTGGCTGAAGAATGCCAGTCTTTTAAAGGAAATCCATTTTTCACATTTATAAAATTTGAGCATGCCTGAATATACAAAGGAAAGAACTTGAATGTGTAAATGTGTGTGTGTGCACAATTATAATCTTTGTAATATTTGTATAACTTTGTTTTCTGATCTTCCCTTTCTACCATAAGTGCCTTGGAAAACTGTGCCCAGACATTTGGAAGAACTGAGTACCATGAAGCCTATTAACTTCTAGTATACTCATGGTGCCTCTGAAATTAAGACTCTAGCAGTGTATTTATTTGTAAGCTGCCCATGGCAAAGGGCCACAATGTTTTAAAGGAGGCTTGAGAGATGCACTTCTAGCATGTCCTGGACTGGAGGGAGGTATATAGTACACCTTACCTTTTTACTTGGTAATCATGTTCTATCAAGTGTCCTGCCAGCCTTCAGTACCAGAAACACAATTCATCTCTATCTGGTTTATAAGGGATTATAACTGTATAATTCCTTGCCACTCATAAAGATTTATCCTCCTTTCCCAAATGATGCCAGAACCAGTTACAATCTCATTCTGGCCATCAGCATTGTAATAAACTTTCTGTCAGCAGGAAGATACATGAGCTTATACAATGCAATTTAACACAGTAGGCTGATCCCAGCAACTTTTGATTTTTTTTTTTATCCTATGTCTGGCTGGATTTTAGCTATGGCAGTGTTACAGAACTATTTCTTTTGGCTTCTTGGTTTAGAACTCAGCCTGAAATCAATAAATTGAGAGGAAGAGCAACACAGAATGAACAACTAGGAGTATGTAAGCATTGTTACCCTCTTCATTTCCAATGAGTAGCTCTCTGTGATCAGGAAGCTCTGAGCCTGGGGAAGAGCTTCGAGGTGCACAAGTCCCAGCTCAGCAATGAGCCACAAATTCAATTTTTGAACCTGACATTTCTGGAAAGTGTTCAAGGGTTCTTGGGGAAAGTAAAAGTGAAATATTTGCAGACTGGCTGATAGGTCAATGCAATGCTTATGGCATACAAATTTGAAGTCATTTGAAGGTACAAAGCTTGCTTCTGTTCAGATTAAAAAGGTAGATAATGAGTTCCAATTCTACCATTCTTACACACTTGCATCTGCATGCATGCTGTATACAGGTATGTGAAAATGTTCATAGCAATGCATACAACAATTTGGCAGGGGAAACATATATGTGAGTTAGTACATAACTTAATGGCTTAGTAAATTCTAATTAAGCAGGCTATTGAAATGTCTGGTTTCTTGGCAGAAAGATGAAACTTTATTTTGTTTTACAAAGTGTAACTTTGATCCCAGTCTTCAGCATAATTTGGATTTTAATATTCATACTTTTAATTTTCCTACAAAATAAAGTAGATTATAATTGTTTATGATATTCCTAGCATTGGGAAGGCTCAGTAAGAAACATCAGATGAGATGAATGTATGTCTGGAAAAAAATCCTGCAAATGAATTCATTATTGTTGCTCACTAAGTGGAGGCAGTCATATAGCTAATGTGTGCCAGTGACAACAGATCTGCAGAGTATCTCTCAGACATAAGATTAATGATCTTGCTATTAGACAGGACTAAGTTCCTGAGGAATTCTGATTAACCGATCTAAATCTATACTGCCATATGCTGGGCCAAAATAAAGCTGAGGAATAGATTTAGGATGTATCTTTACACAGTGGCTTTCTCACAAGTCTAAGATAAATCTTCACCTTACTAAGGCAAAAAGAATGCCTACCTGTCTGCCACATCAGCATGACAAATATCCCCATCATTAAAGGAACAGAAGTTTTAATCTCTGTAAACTGTGGGATTTTTAAAGTTACAAACTTGAGGCCAGGTCCTTGTAAGTGTTGAATATTCCTTAAAATAATCCCAAAAGGTTGTTTCATGTATAGGAGTTGTGTTTGCCCTTTGCCTGCCAAAAAGGTGTTAAATAAATCCTGGCTGTGGTTCCCCTCTCCATCCATCAGAACAGTGTCTGAGGGATGCTCACATCTTCCCCGTCTCTGGTCCTCACAGAAGGGTGAAGGGAGCTATTCCAGAAAGGGGGGAGCTAAGAAAGCACAGATTTTCTGCTCTGCAGAAGCAATGCTTTCTCTCCAGTGTTAACAGGAGCAGGAACTATAGAATAGGCATGCTAGATTCTTTGTTTGGCCATGGGTATGATGTGAACAAAATAATGGACACATAGTACTGAAAGAGTCCTTACCATAATGTGTCAAATTATTATTATTACTGTCATTATACACACCTATATACAAAAGAAAGCTCTTTTTATCTTTAGAATAGCAAATAGCTTTTCCTCTGACATTCTGTATTTAGCTCAATTACAGGTATTGCAAGCATCCTTCCAAACACGATGCATTCAACCTGCAGACACCAGCCCTGTGTTTGATATTTTTCTTTTTTCATCCTCCCCTCACTATCCTTTGCCCATTTTATTCTCCAGCAGAGACTAATTAGAACTGATTTTACCCATACAGTAATTTTCAATACTTTTTCAGCATTTGACAGGACTGAAAATGATCTCAGTGAGAGCCTTCTGCCCTGTCACCCTCAGCAATACTGAGAATAAGGGGATAAAAGTACACCGTGGCCCAGATTCAATACAACATCTGTACTCTTAATTTTTATTTAGGTGCCTAGTTGATTTCAGAGGAAAACTTAAAGCTAAAATGCTTTGTTGAAGTCTGGTGTTCAGATACCTAGATGTCAGCCATTATGGCATCACCCCCAGAGACTCTAAATAGTGGGTATATATCCTTTCAGTCCTCTGTATATAAATACATTTCCATTTGGCCTCCACATTAACAATGGAAAAAAATTGGATTGCCTCCTTTTCTGTGCAATGGACCATTTGCCTCATTCCACAGCCAACATTTTCCTGCTGGTGCACAATTTTACACTGAGATTCAAATGGGTTTATAAGCAGAAATGAAAGAAGGAAGGAAGGAAGGAAAGAAAACGAAAAGAAGGAAATTAATTTGATTCTTTTCATGTCTGTGAATCAAGATCTCCAGCTGTGGAAAACTAATGCAAAGTATGTTAGTGCCAACATCAGCAGCCATGGAAGTGCCAGCTTCCAAAAATTCATTTAGATTTTGGTGAACACATTCTACACTGAGGTTACTCTTCATAATGAATTGATAAAAAATACAGGCACTCATGGTATAACATATTTATTGACCTTATTTCTGCCAGCTTTGTTTGATTTTTCTTCATTAGAAAAATTCATTAACATTTCTGAATCTAGGAAATTAACTCCAGGGAAAAAATCAGAAATAGTACATAAATAAAAAATGACATTCTTTTTGTTAGGAGTATGACGGATGAAAATGTCCAGCAAAGAAAACTGAAAAAATATGACAAAAAAGAATTAGGAAAAGAACCCAGCTATGACCCGTGTTAGACTGTGATTGTGATGTGTTTAGCTCTGCAAGGTGTTGAGTGTCTTCTGTTTAACCTGGGCCATATCTTGATTCCCTCCTCCAGGAAGTTGGATTTTTGTTATCCAACTATCCAGTTATTGGATTTCAGCATATGTCTGTTCTAAACTATGTGACTATTATCTCATCACTATGGAAAAATATGCCTGGTTTTCAATCAAATATATCAAGAATATTACGCTGAGTCTCTCAGGTGACCTAAGAAAGTCTCTGTCATTGTCATATATAAGTATTTTTCTTAAAAGGTTGATATTGCTGCTGGTTGATATTCACTTCACCTATTACAGTGAATGAAAGCCAATTCTAGTTTCTAATAAACAGGACTTAGAATTTCCCTCATATCCATACCTATTTTTCTCTTTATTTTTTCCAGTCTGAATTTGTTTTTTGAATGATAATTATAGTACCTGTATTTCAGATAAGATTTTACTTATCTGAATCATCTTTAACAGCCTCCCTTTAATGAAAATGCCTCCCCTTTGTGTATTCCAGGATCTCATTAGTGTTTAACATGTCTATACCACCTTAGAGACTCAGAGTTAAGGATTTCTTTTTGTTAACCGTTCAAGAACTGTTGAACGTCCTTCAAATTACCTGAACATAGCTCTTAGAGATATCTATTGCACCTAATCCAGTACATCTAACCTATTCTCTCTTTATATAATTTAATCTACCCTTGTCTGTTTATTTGATTCTATTTAATTTGTTCATGACTAATTTAACCTATCCATTCTAGATCATAATATGTTTATGTCACCGATAGTAAGACTTACTGTCTTACTGAGTTGTAAAACAGATTGCCAATAATGAAGAATATGGAAAAAAAAAAATGATTTTGGCAATTGTCTTATATAAAGTGAAAAAAAAACCTGATTTTTTGTTTGATTGTTTTTTTCTATACATACTCTCTTATCTGTTGGAAACACACCTAAAAGTGTTATGTCTTGGAAGAGCCAAGTAACCACAGGCTGACCATGAGAAACCATGGTGATGCGTGCCAGTGCAGCTCCAGGATGCATCAACACGCCTACCAAAATAAAGAGAGAGACAGATGGATATTGACAGATAGCCTGGCAATCATCAGCGCTGTTGTTCTGGTATAATACACCTTGCTGTACCTCTCTCCTAACTTGTTCCAGCCTGCTCTAACCCTTTGTAGTCAGCACTTTGCACTTAGGATTTCCATGGTATGCACATAACATTTGGAACAAATGGCAGGATGACCAGGAGGACAGAGAAGCCATGTCATGAGCATGGGAGATATCTGCACACCACAGGGAGAAGAATTGCTTAAACAGAAAATGGTCAACAACAGATGGGTGCAACCTAGTCACAAATGAAGTGGCAAAAAATAGAGAAGGCAGCCTAACCATCAGAACGGAAAGTTGTCCAAGTAGAAGATTCCTGGAGGTAGAATCAGAGAAAGACTGTCACATTCAATTGACAAATAATAACAGGAACTCAGGATCATGAGACTGCGTGCTACACAGTCCATTGTTATTACATGCTGTTGGGTGTATTGGGTGGATTTTTGACTCTTCTGTACTTCAAGGTGTATGTCAGCACTAGAACAATAAACAGCAAGACCAGTTGTACATTTTTTTCTACTCCTTCTCTAATGCACAGATGACCCATCAATACCAAATGAAATGACTTTATTATAGGCAACAACAAAACCTCTCTTGTATTCAATATTATCGTAGCTTCTTTTCTTTTTATTGAAAGATCAACACAAAAAGCAATGAATAAAGAGTTTATATGTGTGGTCTCAGTGCCTGGCATCTCCTGGCTTTGGAAACTGCTACTTTTTGGCAACGTTGACACAAACTATTCTACAAGATCTGGGATGGTCTGGAACCAGCTCAGATTCAACGTGCTGGAAACAGCTTCTGTGTTCCCCTAGAGATAGTTAGAATGATGACTCTGTCCATTTCTTCTATATGCTAGGTAAGAATGTGAAGTTGAAATTGGATGATAAGGAGTTTGTAGTGTTCATTCTTCTCTTCTGTCAAGTTCCCTGCTTCCCCTTCACCTTTGCGTATCAGCTGTGCCCTCCTCCTGGAGTCCATGATATCTTTATGGCCTGTGTGAGCTGCTAGGGTTTGAAAGATAAGAATCCCAGGCCATTTGTTCCATATTTGCTGACTGCTGATCAGACAAAGGGGTGTTTTCCACAGCACTACATGAATTCGGAGCAGAGTTCTGCAAAGATTTCCACCTCACAGAGTTCTCAGGGATTTCACTTTAAACAAACAGTAGTTCTGGTACATCTGAGGGATTTGCACAGAGCTTAAACTCCATGCACAGCTGAATGGCATTTGTGATTAAAAGGCAACACTTGAAGTGGCAACAGATCCACCCGCACTGGAAAAAAAAGAGCATTATAAACCTTTGAGGGCTGCTCATAAAAATCACTAAACAGCAGACACACCATGAAAGAAAAGAATGCAGAAGAAGAAAATGGAATGCAGTTTATTTTTTATTTTATTACTGAGAATTGAACTGTTATTTCACCTATTTACCCTCTGCATGCTGTTGTTTCCTCATTCTATACTTATTAGTCCGCTAATTGCACTTCTTCAGAGCCACATTATTCCTGCATAACTCTACTGCCACATCCCCAGAAAGCCTCCAGTCTGCCACAGTGAGCTTTATATGAGTTGCTGAGTCCCAGCCTGAGGACAGCTGCTGGGAGAATTCACAGAGGTGTCACGAAGTTCCCCAAATACTTTGAAATGAAGTTTCAAACTCTCTGTTGCAGGCAAGACAACTTCTGGCTCCAAGGCAGAAGAAACCTCTGTCTATCCCTCTGTCTATCTATGAGAGTGACAGAATGAAGAACAAGCACTAAGTTATCTGGACCATCTCAGAGACTAAATTTACTCCTTACCAGGAGTAAAGACTGATCTAGAACCAATCCTGGCTACAAGAAGCCATGAAAAGCTTTTCTGTATCCCATTCACATCTACAGAAGGCTACTCCTTTAATGGGAAGAACAAGCTTCTGGACACTCAGCCACATCAGCATTAGTAACAGAAGGTTTTTTGCAGAGGACAGTCCATATGGCTGCAGCTCTATAAAATGACTGGTTGCTGCTGTCATCAAGGGGGTTCCTGCTGCAGTGAACCTGTCATCCCTACGGAAAACTTGACAAATGAAGTGCTATTTCCATTTCCCTGTCCTAGCTGCAGGCAGAGCTAGCCTGCTGCTGGGATCCAAGACTGCAGTCTGCCAGCTGGACCATGCTGTCCTACAGCATGTACCAGGCAACATCAGAGAGGTCTCTCCTACAACATCTGGTACATTCCAGAAGTCATCAGGAGTGGGCCATTGGCTTGTGTGACAGAATGGCATCTGGCTCTGCAAATACAGATACGACAGTATCCCCTCCCCACCATATCAGTAGGGATGTCTGGACATACAGCTCATTCTATCTACATACCAGAGTACAAAAAAGAAAGGAGTTCCTAAGAAGAGGAATAAATTTATGTCCTTATCTGCATGGAGTTCAGATAAGTGCATAGCTTCTGATCACAGTCAGGAAGCAGGTGAAAAAATGAATAACTTCAGAGATGCTACTCACGATGTAGAGAATATTAAAGAGCAAACTGGATGAAAGCTACTGGCAGAGCATTTTTCTGAGGCAGAAGGTAAATTACAAAGATAAAATTGGGGTCTGAGGCAAAACATGCATTTTATTGATTGTAAAATTATCACTGCTGTCACAGTCTCCAGACTTTCCTTTTGATGTTCATAATAACAGAAAATCTATATTAACCAGTTAGAAACAACAATACAACTTTAAGACAAAAGAAATGGGATATCAGGAATTTAGCAGGAGCCCTTGTTTAAAAGAATACATGAAACACATTGACTGCTTGTAACAGAAGTTATATTCCTGCTCATTAGTGGAAAAGAACCCCTTGGAAGAGCAACAGGAGGAGGAACAAGAACGGACAAGGCCAGAGGAGCTAAGATGGTGGTGGTCACCAAGACACTGAGAGACAGAAATAAGGTGGGGGTATATGGCCATTTGTGTGCCTTGTCTAGGAAGAAGGTGTTAGAGCATGGTGGGATCAGTTTCAGTATTAGGAAGGGAGCTGGAGAGGGCAGTGCAGGGCATTGGAGTGAGGAAACATTGCAGACACTGAGACCGCAAGGAGAAATAATCAGTAGAGGAGCTTGGAAAGAAAATATAATCCAGGCCTTTTTAAGAGGAGAAGCTGAGGTATGATAGATATAAAACACTGATTGCAAAATACAGGAAGAGGAATGGGTACTGAGACAGTGGTGAAAACAACAACAACAAACTGTCACCAGGGGCAGGAAGCATGAAAACGTGCATTTTTAAATCTGTGACCAAGCTGAATGAGTGAACTGAAGAAGACAAGGCTAGATGCCATCACAAGCTGAGCACAGGAAGGAAATTTGCTTGTCAAATTTGTCATGGTCTTCTACTTTTTAGGTATACTTTTGAAACCATCTACTTCACTCTGAAAATGTATTTTAGAATTTCATTTTATTTTAGAATGCTGACAGTGTTATGAATAATTTGTTCCTTTCCTCAAAATGGAAAGAGATTTGTTCCAAAGACCTTTTTGTGTGCTCAAGTACTGAAAAGTGGAACCAAGCTCCATTCACATGTTTTTGCTCTAAGAATGTTTGAAATAAGACATACATATGCCTTCATCTGTCAAATATTTTCATTTGCAGTATTCTCATTTTCCTACATTTCTTTTAAGTTTGTATTTGCAAGTAAATCATGTGGTATTGTTAGGTTCTTACCGCAGTAATCTTTTAATGAGTTTTTAGTAGCTTGTCAAGTGTTGAGTATTATACTGGAAATAAGTCATAACCAATTCTGTGATACTTTCCGCTTCAATTTTGCTTATGTTGAAGGTGGGCCTTTCAGGGAGACAGAAAATACTTCAGAGTTCAGTGCACCTGATTTGAAACACGTATCACAATCCCATAGCATTTAGAAAGATAAATGCTGCAGTTAATTTATTATGCTGCGAATTTCTTATTAACAAGATATCCTCTATGAATTAAAAAAAAAAAAAAAAGCAGAGTTCAGTGAACAGAGCAACTGATATTTGCAAGCGGTCATGACAGTCTTGTTAACAACTATAGATTTCTTTCACAGTAGGAAAATCATTAATCAGAAGGAGATAGGCCAAGTTATATTGAGCTCCATTCCTTAGAGGTCACTCCTTGCAGTTGCAGAGTAGAAATCTTTCAAAGGTTCCTTCCTTCCTGCACTACAAATCCAAGCTGGTTAGTTACTATATGTGATGCCATCTAGTTTGGGTATCTTTTTAAAGGAAAAGGTCTTTTAAAGCATGATCCCTAGAGAAAGTGTTTTTGTCTTTTGAACTTGGCATGCTTCCTCACTCCGGATGGGGTAGACACCATCTTCTGATGTGGTTAGAAAGTGCCTGAAGCAGAATTCTGATTCATACCAAGGCTTGAAGAAAATGAAACATACCAGATAGTATTTACAAAACTTAGGAAACATGTTCTGCACTTCCTTACGCTTTTGTTCTCATAGGGATGTCAGTTGGAAGACACTTCTGGAGGTCATCTAGTCCAACACCACACTTGAAGCAGGACTAGGCCCAGTCTAGATAAGGTCATGTGTGGCTTCATCTATCAAGTCTGAAAATCTCTGAGGACAGATTTTACAATCACATTGGCACCCTGTTCCAGTGCTGCATGAAGGTTTTCCTAATATCCAATCTGCACTCTCAAATTGCAATTTATGGGCATTAATGATTGTCCTGGGATTTTCCAGTACCAGGAGCCATTTTCTTGGGGGTCCAAATCAATTTTCTTGGTAATGTGCCCCTAGTCAGCTACTAGAACACAGAAATATATACTATAAACACATGCATCTGATAGCCAGATGAGCCGTTAGATTACTTAGGTCAGTGAAGCTCAGCACTGTATCACAGCTATTTAGTAAAATATGTTTTATTTCTTGAAGTCCAGAGATGTAAGCATTTGACAGGAGAGAGAAATGTTACCAAATTTAAAGTATTACTAAATATGCGAGAGAGAGCTGCTAGGGTATGTGCCTGCATTTCTTTTCGAGACTTCATTTGCTCTCCCCTCAGGTATAATTTCATCCACTAGGGATGCTGAAGCTCACATCATTTGTGATGAAAAATTCCCTATATTAGGACATACTTCCTTTTATTATTATTATTTTTGGGTTCTGGTAAATACAACAGACATGACCTAATTCTTGATGAGGCCAATGGAAATAGTTTTGTTGCTTTTACATAGATTTAGATCAAGCTTTCTGTGAGCTGACACATGCTTGCCTCACATGAGGCAAGGTTCATTGCAGATCTTTGTCTGTATTGGAGGGAATATTTATGTTATGATGTTGGGTTTTCTGGATGTCAGGGGAAGCAGGATTGTGGGCAGGGCAGAAGGTTATGTAAAAAAAAAAAATCACAATGAAAGAAGAATAAAAATAATTTCCTGTTCTTACTGAAAACTGGAAGAGAGTATTTCCTTGAGAAAGAGGGGGTGAAAGAAGTTAATCTCATATAGGGAGCATAGGACAATGCAGTGTCTCCAACAGAGAGGATTTTTACAGAACCATTAGCATTCTCTACAATTTTGAAATGTAGGAGGAAAAAAAATAAATATCCACTTGTCTCAGTGCCTTCCTTGTGTCTCTTCAGTGCTTCATGGTTTGCAATAAGTAGATTGACAAAAACTTACAAACTAAAAATTCATGTTGAAATATGCCTTATCAACTGACACTAAAAGAAAAGGACATTACTGACAAAATGTTTGAACCTGTCACTGTACAACATAAGGCATTCCTCTTCTATGCTTCAGGACTTAACAAATATGTTCTGATAGCATTATTTTTGAAAAGTTTTTTTTAAAAAAAGAAGAAAACAAACAAACATGAAAACAAGAGCCCTTATTCCTCCTTCCTACCATCCAGTACATTGCAGGTTCAAGTTCTGTCACAAAGCATGCAATATTGTCTTATGTGTTACCATAAGCCTTGAAAGATACTAACAAAAATAAGTAAGTAATCCTGTAGTAGCTCATGTGCTTGGACAGCTCTCAGAAATTCATAGAATAGAATAGAATAGTTCAGTTGGAAGGTACCTACAAAGATCATCAAATCCAACTGCCTGCCCACTCCAAGGGTAGAATGGATGGGCAAGGAAAGGAATAGCAACCTAGGCAGGGGAGCAGGCTGTAAGGAACTGGGAGAAGTCTCTTCCAGGTGAATAAATTTCTGCTTGCATTAGCTCCACCTGTACAATCACTGTTGCTAGATCACCATTCTGTTGCTGTTTCCCAGTGTGTTTAGATATATGGAAAGATGACACACACTTTGCCAAGAAACAGTGAGCTGCAATTCTGATAAAATTTTCTGTAGAAACACCTACAAAGATAGAGGCTGCAGTTTTAGTAAACCATCAGAAAGATCTTAATATTCCAGATGTATTCATACATAATCTATTTAGTAAACTACTCAATACTTCAAAAAATGCGGGAACTAATCTAGCCTGAGAACAGATGAATAGTGCATTACAGTTAACTAACACAGTAGAATAGAATAATGTTATAATTTCTTTCAGGTCCTCCCCCGCCCCTAAATTTGCATGTTCTTTCTTTTGTTCCATGTACTGAGGCATAAAGATTACAATAACTGTTTGTTCATCTTTTCAGAAAACAATCTTCACTAGCTACAGCATAATATTTAAAAGAAACTGGAGTTATTCAAATGTGCAACTGAAAAGAAAGCATTCTAAAGTAAAGATGTATTTTAGATATTTTTAAAAAATGTGATTTGAAGTTAAAATTTCTCAGAATGTATCACCATTCAAGATTAGAAATGTACACCATGTCCCTAAAGAGGGAGTGATACTGAAGTGTTTTTTTGTCTTCCATCTCCCTCCCATGTTGGCTCTCATAAAGGTCCTTTGGTCAAAAATGAGAACAAAGACCTGGCAATACATTTCTCTGTTCCACAAGTGAAATTCTGAGTCTTCTAAAAATTAAGGTAAAAATACCCCTGGTTTCAGTGATTATATCTGTGCTCTAAGGACCCACATCATCTATGCTCTAAGGTTTCACACCCACATCATCTATGCTCTAAGGACCCACATCATCTATGCTCTAAGGACCCACAGCCCTTCCTCTGATGGAGCCCAGCCATCTAAATTTGGCTCAGACCTCTAAGGGAATTAAGATGCAAGGCAATTAATATGATCACGAGTAGCTAAAGATTCAAGATCAAACAAACAAACAAACAAAACCACTAGGAGAGATAAAAAATCCTCACAGAAAGAAAACAGGTTTGGTGGAAGATGGCAACTCAGCAACGTTAAGGACTTGTTTCAGAAAGAAGCAGAGCCTGACCATCTTCCCGACTGATAGATACCTGCCTGACCTTTCTGCCTGAGTAGAAAGCCTCCGGGAGTCCTATTAGAGGTGGTGAGCATACTAATGCTTAGCCTAGGAGCTTATTAAATTTCAGCTGACTTTAGTTCACATTTGCCAATAAAAAAATACAGTATGCATTTAAGCTGTATATATCCTGCCTGCAGAGCCTTTTTGTGCAAACTGAAGTTGTCTGCATGAAGTGGCCTAAAGGAGGGAGGTCTGTAAGGACATGAGAGCTCTCAGCATTCACCAGGGTCCTGTTCCTGCAGCTGTCCAAAGCCAGACCTTGACTGAGACAAACCTGTCCTGTTCAGCCAGTCGTGAAATGTAGCATGGGGATATAGTGGTCTCTGGGTCAGTGCAGAATCATCATGTAATTGTAATAATCACCCGAACCCAGAAACAGTACTCCCAGTCCTTCAGGTTAGACATAGCCTATGGCAAAGGCTGGCAGTTATCAGGTATCATCAGTCTCTCCATCCTTAAATGCCTCCTACAATTGCTTTCTGGTGAAATTGTTTCACCTCTACAAATTGCAGGTAACTACTCCTCTGCTGTGATTGGAATGATTACTGTCTCAGCTGCAGTTAAGTTGGAAGTTACTTAACTTGTATAGGATGTTTGATAATAATCTATTCTTTTAGTATTATAATCTATAATCATAATGTATTCTTTCAATATTACATCTTGACAGATGCATTTCTCTCTCCTTATGCTTTCTTTCTCTGTCATTAACTGCAAATGAACTGTTAAAACTTTTGGAATATGTTCCATTACAGCACATTCATTATTTAACAGATACAATTCATTGCTTCCTCCTCGAATAACAATGAGATAAAACAACGGTTAAATAGAATTAGAAAAGCTCAAAGTTTTAAATCTTGAGTCCTAATTAGCTTCTAAAAAGCCTGAGAAGCTGGCCTAGCTCACTTGTTTTAGGAGTTAAATGAAACAAACCTACCTGAAAATAACACATGCTATGGGGAAATGTTTTAATGGAGAGACCTGAGCCTTCCCCTGGTGTCACTACAGGTCCAGTCAAACAAGGTTGTAGAGAGATATGAAAGCCAATTGCTGGATGTATAATAATTGCTTAAATACACACAAAAAGCTTTTTATTCTCTCTAGTGCAATTGCCTGAATTTCTGCCTGTGAAATAGGTGACAACATGCTTAATATTCTAGGAGCAGTAAGGGACCAGGGGAGCCCTGTGCAAAGCATGCATAAACTACCTTTGAGGAATTAGCCTTTGGTGACAGAAGGCTACTTGTTAGCAGTCTTTTGCACCATCCCCACTACACTTGTTAATAAAATGCCCTCTGAGAAGAAATATTAACTCAGATATATAAACCCTGGGAAGTACAAAATGTTAAATACGGCACATATTAAAAAATGATAATGATTAAACAGAGGTCTGAAAGCAATTATTTGAAAAAATGAACTAATTTATAAATGTGTCTGTTACATAAGTAGGGAACAGTATTACCCAGGTCCATTATTTTTTGTTATTATGCCTAGTCTGTATATCATGTACCATACCTGACGGCCACGAAGAGTGCAGTAAGTGCTTTAAATGATGCTATTTTCAAAGTTGTCTGTAGCAGTCATTTTAATAGCTATAACCTAGAGAAGACTGCCAGACTTTTTACATAAGACCTGAACGCCCTTGAAACAATTCTTCTATCACTTAGGCTAAAAGCTGTGAGCTGTTCTGTAAAACACATTGTCCAATTCTGTGCCCAGCAATAGCAGACTCATTCCATTTGGCACTTGAAGAATCAAATTGTGACCTATCAAATTTACAACAGTGCTCCCACCCATAATGGAGCTCTGATGGTCCTGAAGCTACTTGCTCACTTTGGTAATTCCCTTATTCTGAGCATTATTACTCATTATTCTGAGCAGCTCTAGGGAAATCATGGAAGGTACTACCTTGTTGACCCATGCACCTGTACTTAATGCCATTAGTGCTATAGTTAAAGTGATTCAAAGAGCTACAACCTGTTCTGACAGCAGCTGTTTCAGTGAAAAGAACATGCTAACTCTAGCAATCCTCATGCTTCATTTCAAATTGCTGAATGAGAGTGTGAATTTGCAAGAATATATGAAATTGCTATAGAGGAATGTTTGCTCTGGTTTGAATTTTAATAAACAGTTCAGAAAAGTAATATAAAAAAAATCTGATTCTCTTCCAATATGAAACCCTCTGCGAATCCACAGACTCAGGCTTTGGCAGATCTTTGTAGCACTATTTGAAAAACCTCTCAAATCCTGGAAGAAGCTGGTAAGGTTTCTCAGAGTTTTTCTTAGTTACGGAGTTATTGTTTTTGACTGTGACGGCTTAACATGTTTATCATGACCAAAAAGACACTATCTACCAATTGGTCTTTAAAAACCTCTTAATGGCAGTGGTCTTTACACTTACTGTGAAAAGTGACTATATATCTGTGCCAGACACTTACTGAAAGTCACTTTACATAGACAAGTTCAAACCCTGGTAACTGACAGAGAGTCAGCACAGAAGTAAAAGGAAAATAGGTACATTCCTACACATTGTCACTGTCCCTATCATATTCCATAGATCAGATATCAGATAACGGATAATAAACCTGCTCGATGCTAAATAAATCACAGTATGATAAAATGCCAACTAAATTAAAGTGAGAGGCTTTAATGACTTCCACAGCCTCTAGCTCAGAGTCTTAGTTATCTAAATAGTATAATGATAAATATATTTCAATCACAACTAGAGACTATTACCAAAATAGATTGTAAGCTAAAATATGAATCTTCTCCTGTATTTGAAAAATGATCAATTTTCAAAATAGCATTCTATTTTTCCAAATTGAAGTTCATTTTCAGCGAAAAATATTTTTGGGTATAGACCCAGGTGAAATTGTTCAGCTATTCCTTTTGCATATCTGGACATCTACCTGAAAGCTATTACTGTGAGTTTTGTACAACTGGGACAGATAATAAAGCAAAAACAAGGCATAAAATGAATGATGAATACAGCCAAATGAACACTATGGTTATTCTTTTCTAACCAAGAGCTGCTGAAGATATTGTCCAGGGAAAGTCACACCAAAGAATTACCCCTTAAGCATTTGTTTTATACTCCTACTTCATTTCCTTTCCAAATGTTTTGTTTACCATGTGTTCCCCCAACTACATTTTAGTTGGCTAAACAACTTCATTTATATAACTTCTTTATGAAGATCAGTAATGCAGTTCTGTTGGTAGAGCCTAACCTTGCAGGCTTCTTGTCAAAATACCACTGTGGCAAACCAGCCTTGAGATCTTGCTCACTTACAGACCAGTCAAGCAGACAATCGTATCTTTCCCCCTCACTTCTCATAAAGCTGTACTGGTCTGCCTTGGCAAAAAACAGCTAGAATCATCCTACCTGTAATATGCATACCAAGTAGTCACAAGAAACTGGACTTCACATGACTCCATTAAAGCATCCAACCACATATCCTTTCAGCTTTGTTGATAACATTTTGTGTCACTTTTCAAAGGCAGAATTAATTCATGTGACGGTCAGACTTTCACAGATAATATATCCCTCTCTTACCTGTGAAAGACAAACAATAACTCTCAGCTAATTATTACATGTTCTAACACCTACAGTTAATGGCAAAGGAATTAATGGAAAAATACAGGATTTAAGGGAAAGGACAAAGCTTCCTAAGCATAGGTGTCCAACGCCACTTGAAATGCCTAGTGGCATACAGCTGCCATTGCAGAAGGCAGCAGGTCTCCCATATGCTGTGTGTCATACTTGCCAATGCCTTGCAGATGGCTAGGGCACTCAAGGGAATCTATAATGTCACTCAATACCTCAGTTTGGGAAGTCACTTAACTCTGATGTCAGAAGAATCACAAAAAAGTAGACAAAGCAGCTTTCTAATTTCAAGCTTATAGGTATTATTATTTTTGGCCATCTACTGGGTTTGATTACTAAACTCTTCAGAATGTCTTACACGTTTTCAGAGCACTGTGTGAGATTTTGGTTGTGAAATCTGTCAGAACTAATGTTATTGTGTGTTTAATTCCACACAGTGTTTTGAAACTATATGGGCTGACATTTTGTGGTTCAGTAACTCCAAAGGAAAAAAAAGAAAAAGAAAAAAAAAAAGAAAAACAGAAAAAGAAACCCCCCAAAAGCCACCCCAAAACCAAATTATTGATAAACATATTTAGCCATTCCATATGTCCCTTTAGCACCATATTACAGACACGGCAGCAACAACCCCTGTGGAGTCACAACCCTTTTGCTACCAGGGCTGAGTTTGAGGGACACCCTGAGGACAAGACTCACAGAGACTGCTAGGGTACCCCTCCCTGTCAGTCTCTCCCCTGGAAGCTCCTGTGGAGTTGTACCACAGCACAAAGGTCTCAGTCACAAGTATAGACATATCAAAATTACTTCTGTACTGCTGTTTGTCTAAGAGCCAGTGTGGGTTGCAGTGTGGATTGCATATCAGAGAACTCAAATTCTCTTTTGGCTGGATGAGATAATGCGGGTAAACAGAATGAGTTTGGGTATGCTGTCTTATGATTGCATACATTTCCATTACAGACCAGTCAGAGAAAGAGATTTGTTTCTTCCTTACCCTAATCACCCCTGTAAGTCTCCCAAAATAAGTTTTACATTTCCCTTCCAACATTACATCTGTTTTTTTTCATTTTGTTTAATCTGTTTTTGCTGTCAGTAGGAGCAAGAATATAATTTAGTTCACATGCACTGCTTATTTCCACTTCACCAAACAAATGATGTCCAAGCACTGAATAAGAAACCTCTGATTAAGACTCACCCGGTTAACAGCAATTATGTAATAAACTTTCACGATTTTGAAGACAGTGGTACTAAAACAACCTGAACATCCTCATCAGAAAGCCATGCTGTTAGGGTCAACCATTTTTCTCTAATAGCTTGGCACTTGGTTCATGCCTTGAACCCAACAGAGCAGAAGGGCCTGGGTCCAGGTTGAAGTCAACGAGATTAAAGTATACTGCTGCTTGTTTTCCTTTGTAGAAGCTACCTTATCATTGTAAGAAGTGTCTACATCCATCCAAAAGTACTTACATTTCCGTAAGTCTATATTATGTCTTAGATTTCTCATACAAATTCATGTGCACTTGTGAATCAAGTCATTTTGCTGTTCTTAATGAAATCGGTTCTGTTGAATTCAGTCAGTGACACTTGTACCAAGAGACAGTTTTTTACTCTGTGAGCCAAGAGACAGTTTTTTACTCTGTGAGCTTGCCTGCTCCCTGTCACAAGCAGAAATTGACCTTTTAATTAATCACTGTGAGCTCTTGTTTTATATATCTGCAATGATGGTCATCTGCAATAGGAATCACTTTTGGCAAATCCTGTACATTTCTGGCATTATGTGATTGCTCACAACATGTAAGTTTGTGCTGGATGTAGTAAAATAAAAGTGTTATTCAAGCCTTACTAATACAGCAACTCTGCAGTCAAAATTCAATTTTCACTCCTTTCTTGGAAACCAAAATATTACTTGATCTCATTTTCACAAGTGAAAGTTCCATTCATCAATAAAAGGAAGGGGCACATTTACCAGAAATATTCTCCATTGTTTCCCACTTTAATTGGAAGACTCTCTTTTGTTTAATGGTTTCTGTGGATTGTTGTCAGTAACATATTTAAGCATTTTGTTTTTGCTTTTAGTCAATTTATTAGCATGTAGTCTCTAAGGCATACAGCTTCCTTCCTCTGCTTCCCCATGATGATTTGTCCTAAAACTATTTAGTCAAAAAACATGAAAACATCTCTTTCAGCTTTAAAGTAATCTATTAGAACATCAAATATATTTGTGATGCATTTATAGGAAAAACCATTTTATACTTCATATTTTCTCTAGTAGCAAGGCTTTATTCCCTGTGTGTTTTGGGTGCTACTGCATGCCCTCAGGTCACTTGTGAGATAATACTCCCATCTGCCCCAAAAGAAAACCAGAGAAATTATTAACAAGGAAGACACTGCTCCCTCTCCACTCTTGGAATGTATTTCAGAAAGGGGAATGTGAGCACAAAGCTCATTTTTACTGGAGACAGGAGAGTGCTTGCTTTGCCTCCAAGTGGCAACCAAGAAGCAACACCCAAGGGCACTAGCCGATTCTGATTAAGCCTTGAGTTCTTTATAGGCTCTGAATAACTCCCAGGAAAAAGCATTTCATGCTATAAGTTTGCTGAGGAAGTTTAATCACAAGCTATTCACAGCAACTTCGGGAAGATACCACTCCCATCTAGCTGTATTCACTACACATCCTTCATCTAAAACCACATCCAGGCCTAGCTGCAAGTGACTGTTGTCTTTTCCATGTGTCTAGCAAGTGTTGCTAGACACATCTCTCACAGCATCCTGGTACTCCTGTAGCCTGCCACAGATCATCTGCTGTGGGTGCCATGCCGATCTGAGAGGACTTGTCACTTGCCACACCTGCCAGTTTGCCACTTTAGACTAAGGCCTCATCTTCTGTGGAGTCATAAAGCTCAAGAATGAGCACATGCAGCTCAAGAAACTAGCCATGTTCCTTGGGTGGTAGGTTTTGAATGAACCTTTTGCCCAATCACACCATGAAGGGGCTCAATATCACAGAGGATCCTAAACTCACTGAGAAAGGGAGTTTGGGTTTTATGTTGCAGCAGCAGCACTTCTCTCCTACCCACACGTCCACACACACAGTGGGTAGCATACCTGTGGCTCCTTGCCCATGCAGCAGTCTGATACAGCTCCTACACATGCCTACTACTTGCTAAAAGGTCCCTCCCTCAGGTCAGCACATTAAACCAGGTTCACCTTCCACATTTTTCATTTTCTTTTCACAGGCAAAGGGCAGAAGGATGAGCAAAAATACCACAGCTTTATGCCCTGGAATTAGGCAAAGCAAATGCTGTCTGCTCTTCCCCTTTTCTTCTGTCAGGGTAAGACTAATTAGGTTGATGAAGGGAGGCTTTCCGGAGCAGCTGCAACTGAGAGTCTGCAACCCTGGAGATGCGGTCAGCCAGGCAGCTATGAGACTCTTATGTGGGCCTCAACTCTCTAAGTGAGTTTGTGTATCTCCCCTCATCACATCAACAGCTCCAGCTGACTTTATCTCCCTCTGGAAAATTTCACAGGAGCTGGCAATGTTCCCCGTGCTTTCAGCTACAGATGCCCCTCATTCAAGTTGTTTGATGCTGGTTGCATAATAGTGTCCAAAACAGAGTTGCTGGAGGCCTGAAGCTATGAATACACTTGACACTTATGTCACTAAAACTGGCGATCTGCAAGCTGAGCTTGAAATTTGAGGGCAGAGCCAGTGCGTTTGCAACACCAGCTGTTTGGACCTGACAAACTGCTCCTGGGTTTCAGCGGGTAAAGGCATACCACCCTGCACCAAATCACATTGGCTGGGAGTTTGAGATGACTGACTCAGGTACGTCCACACTATATTTCGCTGCAAAGATAGTAATGCTCTTTTACTAGGAGGGGTGGGTGGGTCTTTACAATTTTCCTGATTGAAATAGCTTTGATATCTGTGAAAGCTAAAAACCTCATTTTATCTGATCTTGTTTGTGCCTTTTGGTCTAATACCCCTGTGTACTCCTGTCTGGTGCCTGCTACAAGAGCAAGGTGGCTGAAGCAGGAGTGCTGGTGGTCTGAAGGGCTGGAGGAAACACCCTGAGCCCAGACCAAGCAAATTCTGAGGTTTCTCCATCCTCTACAGAGACTAGTGGACCAACAGAGCATCTCTTGCATTTAAATGTTCTGTAGTTTGTGACAGACCTGCTACTTATTATAGGTAATATAACACATATAATAACTTTTTATTTACAGCTCTCCACTATTTTATTAACCTCACAAAACAGCTGATAAAATCCAGATGGGGGAGATAAGGTTACTCTGCCTGTGGCTAGTTGGCAAATCAGAGGCTATGATGAAGATAGCAACTATCTGCTGATTCACAAGTCATTATACTCTGTCAGCAGTCATGACATCCACTCAGATAAGTTCAGTTATTAAAATTACAGGTGTGTAGCAGGAATAAATGATAATTTATCTACATAATATAGCTGAAAAAGAGTATGTTTGGAAGCTTTTATTCTCAGTTGAGGACCATTAGTGAAGTTCTACTTCCTGCAGGCAGAGTCTATTGAAAGAAACCACCTGAGGATCCAGTCCCCACTCATTAAATTTGACTTTTAATTTTATCTGTAGATTGCATTAATTTTTAATAGCTAACATAATTTCCTCAGTTGTGTTTGAGACGATGAATTAGATGTGACCAATCTCTACTCTTTGCATGGCCTAATGGTCCTGGTTTTGTCCCTTAATAAAATTATTCAATAATAATGTAACTGCTCATGGAGCCACCATCTGTTATGTACTTCCTGTTTTAAATAAAGATCTTCTTTGACTTAGTATACAGGAAAGAGCTAGGTTATGAGTTACAAGAGGCGTCTTTCAAAAGAAAATTACATTTACTTCTCAGAGCTAATAAGGTCTGAATTCTGAGCTAAATTAGAACTATTCAAAAGTACCTCATGTAATGTGCCAATTCCTGCCCCTGACCACAGATGACCTATGAATGTACAAGCAGGATTTCTGTTCCTCCTCCAGTGGTCATGGTATTCTTTGTTAGCTAAGGTTAAGGTTTGCTGAAAAACACAGTGCCCTAGCTGCATTGGTGGTGACATTAACCAAAACACATGAATAAAACTTGCCTAGATATGTCTTCTTCCAATGTAATCACCTCTCCTGAGTACAATACAAGAGTACTCTTACAGGCATAATCTATTCCTCGTGAACGAAGAAAACTTTTGGGCAGATCTTGGTCATGTAAATCCCAGAGTTGCAAAAGCACTTTTCTGCCATTGAGACCCTCCCAGGACACTGACCTCTACCTGATCTTCTATCATACAGTTGGCAGGTAATGCTGTAGGGAATGTGGTACCAATGGCTTAGTAAGGAAAAAAAAAGTAAGAAGAAACAAGGAACTTCATCACTTTTCTGTGCTTCAGCTTACTATTTTTTGCTATACTTACTACTTATCACTCATTTAATAACACTAGAATTAAATCAAAACCTTATATTTTGTATTCCTTTCCACCATGTTCCTCTTCACTTCCCATTTCCCTGAGTAGCCATCTCACTTTATGCATGAAAAGGTATTTGGCTGAGGACAAGAATCAGCAATGCGTTGCGTTGCTAGGGCAGCTCTGCGAAGCTCTGACCAGCTCGCTTTTCCCAACGATAGCTTAGTGTTGATATTACAATCCATTGCCTGTTATTTTAAAATGTCATTCACAATACCTACATTCTGAAGATTTATATTCAGCATATTTTCTCATGACTCGTTAATTGCTAAAAAATGACTGTTTGCCCTTTGCTTCTGTCATGCTTGCTTAACTGAACTTCTGTTAAAAGATGCATCTGGTTTTGAGCAGAAAATCAGCAAACGAACTGGAACAGGTAACTGTGCTGAGTTAAGTTTTCTGACAACAGAATCTGGTCTTTGCTGAATGAAGAACTTCATCTACACTTAATCTCTAACTCAGCAAATACTGAGATGCCATTCAAGAAACTTTTTTACGTTCTGTAAGAAATACACTATATTTCTTTGTATATTTGGATTCATCCTGCTGAGCTGTTACTGTTGGAGGTTCTCATGGAAGGTAAAATGTATCCAGCATTGATCTGTAGCTCTAAAGCAGTCCCAGTGTTGACAGAGGAAATTATCTTTCACAAAAGCGAAGTGAGTTCTCTCAATCTAAATAAATTCACATGAGGCTGCATAGACCTCTTCCCCTACACGTTGCTAAGCATGAATAAAGGATGACTTCATCACCTGATGGTACTTCAAAATGAATGACTTTTTTACCCTCAATTCAACTATAATATAAGCCTAGGGGAGAAGATTTTACATATGTAGATTTTGGTTCCTTGGAAGTACAAGTAATTGTAATAATAAATTGCACTGGTCTTTTAGCTATAAAGGCAGCAAGAACAACCACAACAAAGGAAAATAAGAGCAGCAGAAAGTAAATATTATCTATAAACACTGAAAATGCTTGAGAATGTTGAAAAACAATAGCAGCCCAATGCTGAATGATATTAAAATGGCTCAGGCTGAGACTTTTTCCTTTCAATTGCCCTAAAATATTAGTTAGCATTTAATAATAAATGAGATGTAAGAAAAGTATATCCTATGTTTTTGGTTGTTCACACTCAGGGGTTCCTCACTATGAGTAGTAAGTGAATGGGAGCTCTTCTTTGTCTTGCCTTTTCAGGAATTAGCAAATCACTCCTTTTTCAAGATGTTGTGGCTGAATGGAAATTGATGAGATCATTTGGTTGTCCCCAAATGTTGTTAGCAAAAAGCTATGGAAATAGTTATATGAAGCTTGGGAGATTCTAAGAAAGTTCTTTTGACTCAAAACCTCAACTATCCTGACCCTTATGTAACTTTCACTTCAATTCAGTCACTTCCAGCTTCTCACTGGAATAATTTCTGATAAGGAGCAGCATTTCATTATTATTCAGACTTCTCACATAGTCACACAGGTCTATTATAACAGAAAGTCAGTATAAACCTCCAGGCTGTTTGCTTCTGCTTTGATAATCACCTCCAAGGGTCTAGTTACTGAAGGACAAACTCCTTGGTCCCATTGTACACATAGGGAGATATCTGTATGAAGCTGAAGATGAGGTAAAAACATCTTGAGGGTAAACTTCAGAATAACAGCATCAGTTTTAAATCCTATGTTTAACTAGATGAGGAAACTGCAATTTCGTTTACAAGTGTGCTTCTACTGTTTTTCAGTTACTACACGGTGATTGTTACACTTTAAGGGAAAATTGAGAATTATTTATTTACAGACACCCAAATGAGAACCATTCAAGAAATACTAAATGGACAAAAGAAAAGAGGAGCTCAAAGTTCCCCTTCTTAAGTCAGGGGTAGACTCATAGCAATCATACAGTACTAGAAAGTCTTGTTGAATTAGGTCTATTCTCTTGGATCCACTCAAAAATTATTTGCTTAAACGTTTTACTACCTCAAAAGAAGCAGTAAGAGAAACTTTTGTGATGCAAGAGACTAACAACTGATGAGTAGCTACACAGTCTTAATGATCACAGTCCTCCCACTGTCCTGGCCTAGTCCTAACTTGCCATGCTTGAGGGGAGTCTGCTACACTGTCAAAGAAACCAAGGTGTGTGGTTGCCACTTTAGAGACCTATGTCAAAACCTTTGGTGCTGCTAATATCCTTGTATCCTAATATCCTGATCTGTCACATACCCTGTAAGCATATGTACTACCTTTCTCTCAGTAGCCATGTGCAAAAGCAGCTCTGTCCTTATGTCACCAAATAGCATCATGTCCTAGCCCAGGCAAAAATTTCACTGCAGGCTTTCCGCTGCCTATCTCACTTCCAGAGGTCAAGTTATCTCGATGTTCTCAGAACCAGGCTGCGTTTCACAAAGACAGAAGATACAAGGCCTTCTTCATGCAGATATTGTGTTTTTGCTAATGATCACTGGTCAGCGGGGTCAGGGTGTGAAAATTCTTGTTTTTACAGCTCCATCTTGTCTGATAGAAATTAGAGTTGGATACAGGTTTCCTAGAAACTAGCAAAATTCTGAAGTCAGCAGGGACTGTTGTGCTAAGAGGTGGCAATCACAATCTTTCCTGTCGGAGGTAGTTAACTTTCCATTAGTAATTGAATATACAGTAAACCAGATTAAAAAAAAAAAGGGGGAGAAAAAGAGTGTCTGCAGGGAAGGGTTTGAGTCCGTATACCACAGAGTCATGTTCAAGCCTCTGACTAGATGAATCTCCAATTATTTGTACAAGTAAACACCCCCAACAAAAACAATAAACAAACAAACAAACAAACAACCTCATTGTTCCAAACACAAAGTAGTAACAACATCATTCTGGCACGTGGAGCACCTACAGCTAATCTTGACGCTAACTTTAGCAAAATGAGAAGGTGGAAGGGAGGCCACAATGCATTAATCACCGTCTCTGACTTCTTAAAGAAAGCCCTTGCCATCTCCTCTCATGTCATAACTTATGGTCAAGAATCCTCACCAGATACTTCCATCTCCTTATGTTGCCATACCTACTTAATTTGAGGCTCACCTGAACCAGTTTGATGGCTTCCATGACTCCAGTTCTTAGGAGCCCAAAACTCCAACATCATGCAGGCAGGTAGGGTAACTTATGCAGCACTGTTTCAACAGAAGGAGCACATGGAAGTCACATGGTGCAACGTCAACATCTTTTTGAATTTAGACCTTCTCTCTCCATGGAGGAGTATCTTACTTAGAAAATAATTAGTATCTTTAGGATATGGTATGAAAACACACTGTAATAGTGATCACTAACAAAGTAGAAAGAGGAAGGGAGAAACAAT
Source organism: Anser anser (assembly GCF_964211835.1). Lineage (NCBI taxonomy): Eukaryota > Metazoa > Chordata > Aves > Anseriformes > Anatidae > Anser > Anser anser. The sequence continues at coordinate 32,341,683 of NC_139724.1, read as the reverse complement.
GGTTTCAGTAAGAAGCTGTCTGAATATTATCTTATACACTTGTGAACTGACATGGGGAAGTATGTTCTGAATCCTTTTGCGAGTGAAATGAGAATTTCAAAATTATTTTGGATATAATAGAAAAAAACACATTGCATAAAAGCAGGACTTTAACATTATTTACCTTTCATTTGTTGCTTTTTCCAAAGAATCCAGGTTATCAACATTCACTGTTATCTGCAACCTTGAACTGTAAACTGAGAAGTCACTTATACAGAGAAAGAGATTTAGAAGATACAGGTATAGGAAATCACTAGCTCTCCTAAGACCAATCCTTAGCAAGTCTGGTCTTTCTTTAACAGGCTTACCTTTCATGCAGATGAGTACACTAATGATTCCTGGCTTTGAAATTCTACAGTTATGAAAATATGCCTAAAGAAAAATGACTTTCTGTAAGGTTATTTTCACAAGAAATTCTCAGACGTCACCATAACAGAAGAGCCGTGATATACAGAGAAGCAGTTGACAACAAATCTTTGTCTTTTTATTGGCACTACATTTATAAGCCTATCTTTGGCAGATAAATGTCACATATATACATTTTCTACATAAAATCAGCCCAAGCATAGTGTAACTCTATTCTGTAAACAATTTGGATGCAAACTTGGAAGAAGGATTGAAACTTGAAGAATATTTTCCCTATAAAAATATCACAGTTAGTGTTTGAAGAAAGAAACAGCAAAGCCATAGTTAATAATATCTCCAGGAGCACATAGTAGCGAAATGTGAAGCTTGGGATAAGTATTTTGCTATTGCTCATTATCTGACTCACCTAGAAATAGTTTGGTACAAAACCAATTATAATATAAAACATAAACATATGCAGCTTTGTGTATAGGTTATCAGGCACCACTAGAAGAGATTCAGAAGAAATTCCTTTGGTGTATGTTATTTGTGGTCTCATTTGCAAACAGCATGCCTCATGAATAACTCATGAAGTTGTATTGCAAAGCTGTTTTGAGCAGTTATTTGGTGATATTACTTCAACTGTATGCACATGCATAAGTCATTGCAGGAACACTAATACAGCATTATGTTTACCAAATCCAAAAGAAAAGCATACTAAGTAAATATTAAAAAAAAAGAAAAATCAAGAGTAACTATTGTAATGACAGTTTATATTTGAATAAATATTCTTGGCCTTTCATGTTTCTGATCCATTGATATTCTTTCTACCTGGATTTACTGAATGGAGTGTCACAGTTCCTAATGTGATATCAACCTTTACTGTCAGGTGATCTAATTTTTCCGTTGTAGGTGAAATCCCTGGCATTGTAAGTAAAGGCATGGCATGTGAAACCCCTGACATGCTATAAGGTCCTGTGACTTCACCATATGCCAGGCAAAAACATGAGTCTCATAAATTCAAGGGAGAAATTTTGGTTGATTTCAGAGAGATTTGAACAGTAAATGACTTTGGTGTTTTCTCTAGCAAAGGACATGTTGTCAAAACACCTATGGTGAAAGCTGGAATATGCTGAGTTGTACTTATACTTAAGTACCTGTTCTGTCTTCACATAAAGTACCACTTTTGAATCCCATGTTTAAACTGTACAGTGCCTACTTTGAGGATGCTTCTGCAAGCACATTCCTAGGTTCTCATGTGATAAAGGGTTGTAGAGCCACAGCTAGCTGAAACATGACAACTGTATGGAAGCAAGGAAATTTCTATGGTATCTCATACATTATAGACATATGTACCAATTTGTTTTACTTGTTGGAGTGCATGCTTTAATGAAAAAATAAATGCATTAGAATGGAAGGTATGGAAGATCTGGAAAATACTTTTCAGATTAGGAAATTTAGAGGAAAAAGACATTTCAGAGGACCAGACCTTTTGAGAATTTAGAGTAAATTTAACAATTTAAGTTCTGGCCACAGAGAAAACATTTTTAAAAAAGTCTTGAGATGCTCTGTTTCAGCTTTATCAAAACAATTTTTTTCATTTTCAAAATATCATGCATTATTTAGAAATGAATATATATTAAAGACAAAATTGAAAAACATACAACCAGAAGTAAACCAGGTTGGTCAGAATGAAATAAAATGTTTCCTTTTAAGTTAAACTATGTTTTGGGTCAACTTCAAACATTTTTCTTGATATTTTTTCCATATTTCTTAAAGAAAAATGTCACTCAAACTGATTTGGTTCGTTGGAGCATGTGATCATATTTTAAATTGTTCCATGGATTTCAACTGTCTATCCCTATACTTCATTAAAAAAATAAAATAAGATAAAAAATCCCCTGCCTTTATGATTCAGCAACTGCACTGAGATCTGTTTATTTCCAAGTGTGATGCAGCACCTCTGGACAGTACAAAAGCAATCAGCAAGATGGGCATGTGAACGCCATGGAAACACAACTTTTCTGAACCACAGAAAACACAGAAAGAGAGTTCTTTACAAGATGTACAGTTCTTCACAATGTCTTCACAACTATTTAATACTAGAACTCACATTTAAAAGGATACCAAATATTCTACATAGTCTGCATATTGGAAAAGATGCTTCCACCACTGTAAAGTAGTTTCTCTGGGACATATGCAGGCAGATTTGCTGCAGCACAAAGCAAGCTGGATGAACAGTTCAGATCCTGAAAGAAAGGACTTAAATAGAAAAGATTTTTGCTAGGGCACTAGACATATGCCTCTGTTCTTATAAAACTTGCCTTTGTATGTCACATGTAATTCTACTCCTGCAACACAGAAGCTGGAACAGAAGTTTTTGTCGTACTTTCTCATGGTGCAAATGGTTGTTTCAGTGGTAACTGACAGCTTTATGCTTCCCCTAAAAACCATTGACTTGATTATTGAGTTGGTTTGGTTGCACAGTGGGAAATAGCAAAGAGATGAGATGATAGACAGTAGGCATGACAAAAGCTCAGTGGACAGTTTAATGCCATCTTGAAGACATCAAAGATCATAGAACAATAGAATAGTTTGGGTTGGAAGGGACCTTAAAGACCACCTAATTCCAACCACCTGCCATGGGCAGGGACACCTCCCACCAGATCAGGTTGCTCAAAGCCCCATCCAACCTGGCCTTGAATGCTTCCAGGGATGGAGCATCCACAGCTTCTCTGGGCAGCCTGTGCCAGTGCCTCACCATCCTCATAGTAAATAATTTCTTCCAAATATCTAAGGTAAATCTACCCTCTTTTTGTTCAAAGCCACTGTCCTATTACTAAACTCTCTGATAAAGAGTCCCTCTCCAGCTTTCTTGCAGGCCTCCTTTAGGTACTGAAGGCACTGTAAGATAATATGAGGGTCCACATCTATTCTCAGTAACAGATTTGTTCTGGGTTCATGTTTTACCCTTTTTTTTGTTGCTACAAACTTCTTCAGAGCTGTCATGATGTTATAAGCACTTATTAAATTCACAAACATATTGCTAAATTGATAAAAGGAATCCTGTACAGCAAGGATGCCACAAAGCAATTTAAAGGCTAAACATTTTAATTTTGTGTACAATGCATGTGAATGTGTGACTCATTGCTGCATTTCCTGTCTTCAGTCTAAGCTGAAGCAATAGAATTGGACAGGAAAGCTCTAGTTACGCTATTGGGAATACAGCAATTTCAAGATCAAATATGTTAGCAGGTTGCTCACATTTTCATGCACATTTGAAAGAGCCCATGGTTTCTGAAGGGCTGGCACTATTCTGTAGGCTGTCAGTGGTATTACACAGTGAGTTCATTTCTTCTACAACTTCTTTAATTGTCACAAAAAAAGGACAATTTGTCAACAGCATCTATAACCTTATTTTTATATTATAATACTCCCAGATGTACACAAACATCACATGTAATGGGTATCACAGTCTCTCCTCTGTGGTTTTTCACAGCATATTGCATTGGAAAGAGAGAGCTCCCTGATAGTGACTACAAAATTTGTGACTATTGGTATTTTTCAAAGAAAGTCCACCCCTTACGCTTTGCACATAGTCCTCATCTGTAAACACATATCTATATTGCAACATCATGCAACATTTTGCAATAAACAAAATATGACTAAAACGGATGTGTATTAGCCAGCTGTTAATCATTTAAATGCATGTCAAGGCAGGCCATGCCTGGGTCTACAGAGATGCTCAGTGAGCCCAAGAAGGTGAGCAGAGCAAGGAAGGAAAGGTCCTCACTCCTCCCTTTCCACTCCTGCGTAGACCTAGCCGCAGACTCATACATAGCAGAAAATACCCATAGAGAGGCAAAAAATAAAAACAAGCAAAAAACCAGAATGTATTTAGATAGGCATGGTATAATTAACCAAAATAAACTGTAGCCAAGAAACTGGGCTGTAAGAAGGCACTACTGCAAGGAAATCTCAGAAAAAACACCAATAAATAAGAAATAAGACTTGAGACTCTCCTTAAATATTAATTTCTGCAGTTCAGTGCATTGGGCTGTGAAATGCCTCATTAAGTCTTTCTCTTGTTGTTATCAATACTATGTTTTAAAAGATGTTGGAGCTTTGTTGGTCTCCTTTAACTTGGTAATAAATTGGTATCATTGTATTTTCCCTTCTATTTCAAGTAATTATAGCTCTCATTATAGTTATAGTGGTATTTATTTCTATTGCCAGCATATTTCCCCCCCCCCCCCCGCCATCTAGATATCTAACCAGGATATTCTATCCTGCCTCATTTTGCTGCTTAATTATATTTAAGTAACGTTTCCCTTTCCTGATTTTCCCTCACTCCTAATTTGCCTGCTTCCAAGTGAGAGGTATATTTAATTTAACAGCTTTCTGTCCCTGAATTTCCCTAGCTGTTGCCCCATACAATAAGGCTTCATTGTTATTTTCTTTCTCAAAATCATATATTAGGCTTAGTGCTTTAGGATTAAAAAAAGCATGACAGAGAAAAGGGAAAATCTGGGGGTGAGGGCAGCTTTCAGTGATACTCTATTCAAGCAATTCAAACTTTTCAAGGCAGATATAATAAAGAGTAATTCACTGGAGGTTATCTGCAAACACTGCCTGAGCTCTAACCTTAAGGGAAAATCAATACAAATTTATACAACAGGCTGATCTGGGGGGCTCTTCAGCATAGTCCTGAACCCCACAGTTCGAAGACCTAGAGGAGAGCAGAAGTGTGGTGGAAAAGGGGTGCTACAGAGAGACATCTTCATGGCAGCTGATCACTTTCCTGTCAAATGCACTTCACATTTGGCAAGCCTGATGCTCCTAGCACAGAAGGGCAAACGGTGCCTGCTTTGAGCAGGGGAGAGTGTGCCGGGGCTGTGCTCTAAGGGGAAAATATTTTCAAAATGTCAGCCAGCATTTTGGAACCTGGAATTTCCTTCTGAAAGACAACAGAACTGCACTGCAGAGTAGCCTTTTTTTTTTTTTTTTTTTTTCCTCATAGTATACACAGACACCTGCTATTATATGATATCTTATGGGTTGCTTCATAGGAAGCTGGGCAGGCCAGCTCAGTGCAGCACAGCCTGATGTGTGCTGGGGCATTGCTGGTGCTGCCAATGGGTCTTGACTCTGTCTGGGACTTTATCCTCTGGGCTCTCTCATGAAATATGCCCAGCATCAAAATCAGTGGTGGATAAGCTATCCAAGGTGGTGGTGAGAGCCCAAATGTCTACAGTTAGTGCAAAAATTTTACTCACCATTCATATCAAGCCCTCAGGGCCGTAACCTTCCTTGAAGAGGTGCTGGCAGGGAAAAGCCAGAGTGTCACAGAGCACATCGTGCTGAAGGCAGCTGCAGAGAGTGAAAGAAGCCCTGCAGTCTAGGAACTTACTTTTAGAAGAAAGAAGTTTGGACAAGGAGATTTTGACAAGCCTGGCAAAACTGTGTTGACTCTGTCCCTGATCTTTTATTCTTCTCACTGCTTTATGCAGATGTAAGTATTAAAAACATGAATGCAACAGCTAATCAAGGCTCCCAAGACTATTCTTCTAAAATCAGAGTTTGTTTTTCATTACTTACATTTAGAAGACTTTGCTATAGTACAATGGTGAAGAGAGATAATGTTAAAGCTTATTTGGTCTAAGAATTTTGCTGGAATTAATGCACAGCAGTCTCTTGCAGGGGATTGAGAGTCAGGTCAGGTACCTCCTAATGTAAATGCCTACAGTCTTCCACAGCTAAAGTGAAGTGCATTCAGAGCAGCAGACACAGCACTGTGGAGTTGTCACTCATGACAAGGGTTGATTTAAATGCAACACTATCAGAGTAAGCACAGTTCTGGCCTCACACTTTCTAGAGAAGCTAGTAATAAGTGAAGGATTAAAAAAAATTACTTCTCCCTTCTTCCTGTGTTGTTACTTTTCTTGAGGAAGAATCTCTATTTAACAGTAAATATTAAATGATACATCAGTAGTTATAATATATGATGTGTGGGGCACACATTTGTACTGAATGTGTTCTCTGCTGAAGTGCAGGACACAGGACTGGGGTTATTCTTGCCCTGAGGTTCCTGATCACTTTTCTAAGGGACGAGCTGCAGAAGCAGGAACCTCACTTCCACCAAGATCAAGGGGATAGCACCTTGCCAACATTTTCTCTAGCTTTCTTCCACCACGTAACAATGCTGATCTATCAAAGTAAATAAGCAGACTGATTCAGTTCCTGACAGCATGATGATTACTTTGGAGAATGACTAACTGAAATGATTTGTTGGAGTATCTCACTCTGCAGCAGCAGTTCAGGAGTATCAAGGAGATGGGGCTATGACTGATAAGAGAGGGAACATAATTTCAGGTAGGGTCACAGAGAAGAGATATTATTCTTCTGGATCTTGCATGCTTCTTTTGCCTCTATATGTCAGATGACAATAATTAATTTGCTGTCATCAGCTAACACCTATCCAGTCAGGTTGATGTGGTCTAAAGACATCAACATTAGGAAGCAGTGGAGGAGAAAAATGATGTTATGGTCTAGAGTGACGTTAGCTCACACAAGAACAAAATTTTTAAATTAAAGAATGTGCTATTCAGAACTGTGTAGAACATTTGCAACTTTTCTGGGCTCAAAATATGAACTCAAAACATGTATTCCATAAATGTTAAAAAGCCAAAAAAAAATCAAGCCCGAACACGCCTCCCTGACTGGGGACTTAGTCAGAGTTTTACTGTAACTTTTCAGAAGTAGAAACCTGGATGTGTCCGTACACTTTGGAGACAGTTCCTGACCTGCTTTACCTTGCTGCGTGCTGAAATACTTGGTTCTGTTCTACAGCACAAGATATGATCCTCCAATTGCCACAGTAGCAGGAGATATCATGTGAAAAAGCTAATTCTATCTACAGTTTAATGCTTTGCAATTTTATATCCTATCTTGTAAGATAAGTCTTAAATGATGGATCTGGGAAGGAGCAAGAAAGGAAAGCAATGAGAAGATTTCCCCTGCAAAGTTATTGGTAAGCAAGGGTTTAAATTCTGGCACAAACCCACAGCCCTGACTTTTCTTCTCCACGTCCCTTCCCCCAGCAATACTGGAAAGTGTTTACAGACAACTTAATTTTACCATCTGGACATGGAGTGTGTTATGCAACGTCCAGATTTCACAATTTATTTATTTTTTATTTATTATTACTATGTCTCTGCAGAATTGTCATTATGACTTTGCAATGGCAAATAAAAGGCCCAGTCCTATCAGGGTAGGTGGGAATTTTCTTTAATTTTTAGAAATGGAACTGAAACATATTAGGGCCACAGATAGGTGAACTGATGTACACAGCATCTGAAGAGCCCTGTCAAATACCTCCTTGAACAACTGTCAGATAGAAACAGTACTAGAGAGACAGAAAATCAAGTTACTTTGGTCTAATGTGTTATTTCATGAAGGTATCATTCTGCAGTTCTCCATTAAGTAGACAGGACAAGCTCTTGAAAAATGATAAATACTTAAGAAGCTTTTCAGTGTAAAAAATTGCAAACAAACAATTTTTCAGACACATATCATTCACCACTGCAAACTGCATAAGACTTACCCTGTTATTTCCTCAAGTTTTCTGCTGGGTAAATCCTTCAAACTGAGAACTGCAACCTAACCGTGAAGTGATAAGCAATAAATTGCATCAGGTATATACTAAAATTATCTTTTAATATACACATAAGTTATAATAAGTATAAAGGTATTTGAATACATATGCAAGTATCATTATAGTCTTGGTTTTCCCTATCAGAACACTGGGGCTGCAAGTAAGGCATGCTATGAAGTAGTGAGCTGCTTTCAGGACAAGTTGTGAGTATGTGATGGGCTGGGCGTTTACTTTTTAAGAAAATGCTTAACTGATGTGTCAGAGAGTCTGAAAGGACAAATGTGCCCAAAATAAAGCTGTAGATCCGAAACTTCTAAAATTGGGAGAAGTCTGAATTGGGATTCGGATCCCAGTTCTGCAGTTGGTACTTATTTAAATGCAGAGGAAAAACAAACAAACAAACAAACAAAAAACAACACTTTCCCTACATGCAGAGAAAATGGGGAACAGGATTAGAAGGCATTGGTTCCTTAAAGGTAAGAATCTTTGAGATCCAAGGTACATATCCACCAAAGCAGTGTAAATATTATCAGTCCCAAGTGTGGCAAAATCTGTCAGGTTTTGGTTTTCATTTCAGACTTGACACACAGTTCATAACTGAAAAAATTCTCAAGTCTTGGTCAATTTTGCTGTAGTAAGTGATCAGCAGGAAGACTGCTTTGTGATTGTGCTTTGAAATTGCCATAGCTTAACATTTTATGTCTTTGCTTTTGACATGGAAGCAGGCGAAGCCTAGTGTTTCTACCTGAATATTATTCATAGGGTCTGTGGGTTTTGAGCCTGAAGAAAATGCATAAAGTTATGGGAAAACAAACATGATTTTTATATCATTGGAAATAAGATATACCGCAATATGTAACACAATATATTTATGAAAATTTTCTGGCACTCTAAATTCCTAATTTCCTTAAAATGATAATATTCAAATATATTTGAAATAATAATATTTTGTAATAAGTAAAGCAGTATATGTAGTTTTACCTTGCTTCAGCAGAAATCAGGGATGTAACCTTTTCCTCCTGGAAAGGACAAAAGGACACTACTTAATGGCATTAAAAATACAATGTATTACTGACAGAAATATGTCCAAACAATTCTGCCTGCAGGATGTAAACAAGCCCCGTTCCAGAGCACAATCTTTCCCTGTCTACCTCCCCATAAGTTTTTGGTGTCCAATTCTCTATCAGTTTTCTTAGAAGACAAAGAAAGTCATAAGATGAAAGGAGTGTGTTGACAATAAAAGCAAAGCTAAAGAACTTCAAACCAAAACACTTGAAAAGAATACAGAAATGAGAGGACTGTAAATACATCTCTAATACAGCAAAGAATTCCACCTAAAGCCTGAAGTAAAGCACACCAGAGCAACTGGAAATATTCTGAGAAATGCACGAGGGATTTTTGAATGGGTTTATGATGTCTAAAGCACTTGATGTGAACTTCTACCTTGTGCTTTTGATATGGACAACCCAGAGGACTTTGATAACTGCCTGGAAAAAAGCCGCAGTACAAATCTGGAAAGATGTCTTTCCATCCTGCTCCCTCAGGCAACAGCACTGCTCAGTATCTCTGCAAATAATGCCCTGCAGCTCCATGTTGAGGTCTACCTTCCTCCCAGCTCTGCAGGCCTGAAGAACATGGTAGGAACACCGTCACAGCTCCAGCAAGGTTTCTCACCTCCATAAGCACTCCTACTGAGGACTGGGGCAAGGTGAGCACAAAAGCTTTGTGTGTGGCAGTGCTGTCCTCTGGGGCTGGTGCCACTCTGCTCAGCCCTGGTGTAGAACAAGGTGAGCACAAGAGATCATCTAGTCCAACTGCTTGATCACTTCAGGGCTAGGCAAAAGTTAAAACATATTATTGACAGGGTTATCCAAATGCCTCTTGAACACTGAACGAAAACTTAACTTCAGCCTGGAGCAGGCTGGAGCATTGGAGGAAGTGCAAGAAGGCAGGAGGGCAGAAGGTGAAACAAAAGCCACACAACTATGGGTGCTCCTGGGCCCTGAGTTTTGTCATTGACCAGACTCAGAAAGTCAGTGAGCTGGAGGGAAGATTTTTGTTTCCTTCCTCTAGCTACTAACTGTCTACGTAGTGTGGTGTCTCTGAGACAGTCTCCTGCTGTACACATTCATATGGCATTGCCCAGCACAAAGGGATTGTAATTCCCTTGGCTTTCTGGTTACTAGCAGATAATAGTGAAATAAGATAGAGTGAAACACTGATATATTGTGTGGGCAAACCTGTTGTACAGACTATACACCCAATGCTATTTATTCATCTTTTCCAAAAGACTTTCTGGGTAAATTAAAATTGAAATTTGTAATCTCAGTATTTTCCTCATGTTCTTAAAATGACTTAAGCAGATAGTTTCATAACTGTCATATATAAAGCTTAGTTTTTGCCTGTTTATTCATTAATTTTCAACTTAGTTGCTTGTGTTGAGTCACTTTCAGTGATTAGCATGAGTAAATTAGCTTTTACTCTGTGACAGTTCTGAGAAGTTGAATTAGTACCCGTGTTTACTGCAAAGATTTTCTTTGATGCTATGTACTTATGTTCTCATACTATTAAAGTGACATTAATAATGCAGACTGTCCCAGCAGAAATCAACCTGTGAAAAGAAGCATAGTGCAACAACAAACAACTAAGTAATCTTTCTCGATTCCAGCTGAAATCAATGATTTCTCAATTTCTCATCAGCAAATGACCCTCCTTCACTGACATTAATTTATCTTCAATGTTACACATTTCTTGCTTGATTAGCTTTTAAATAGTAGTACCAGAAGACATGCTCACTGTTTTGTTGTTGTTGCTACATCTAGATTAGACATTGCTGATTTATATTTTATAAATATTTTTCTTGCATTTCTGTCTGTTGCTGTGCCAGAAACTAGAAAGATCACTACCTGATCAAGAAAAATGGTAGCAGCACGGCTGCTGAAATGTCTTAATGAGTATCAGTGGAACAAACATCGCTGCAACAAAGGCATTGAAGTCAGAGTCTCAGGAGAACTTGAATAAGTTGAAAAAGATTTGGTTCATGTATCCTGATCATTCATTTTTCTAATGAAAAAAGCAATGTGGTAGACCTGTATGAAAAAGTAACATATTACTGAGAAGAAAATGTATCTGCCAATATCTGTAAAAATCTGTAAGAAAAAGATTATTTTTAAATAGCAGAAAAGAAGTAAGAACAAATAAACAGAAAACCAGCTTTCCAGAGGGAAAAAAAAAAAAAAAAAAAAGGTTTTCTATCCCCAGGAGGATTAATAATTGACATGTAGCAGCTTCCGTGGTTGAACAGCCACCAAGCAGATGGATGGATATGATTATTCTCTCTCATATATTTACTAATGGAAAGTTCCCAGTACAAACATTAACATAGTATGAATTACTTTATGCTCTTGAGATTTTTAGTTCCATAAATATTTTTGGCAGCTTAGCTAAGGAGATAAAATTCTCTGGACTTTACTTTATTTCATACTTTTAAAGCATACTTTTTACATTTCCCACAGAGCAGCACACTGAAATCACAAAATGCAACTGTTGCCTCTTTTCTGAGAACTCTGTTTGCACTACTTTATTCCCTTGCTGAAAAAATGCGATATTTAAGAATTTCCTGACTCCACTTGCCCACATAGTATAAGAATAGGATTTCATAAAACTGTCTTGATCTGATGTAGGGGCCCAGCACTTGTACTAAAGCTATCTTTTCTGCAATTAATTTTTAATCAGTAGGACAGCACAATTTAAACAAGTTGTTTCGGGAACCTTAGATGACACGTGATAGGACTGATCACTAAAGACCTGTTTTGAAACACTGACTATGTTTATTTATTCTGAAAAGAACATAGGATCGGGGATCAGATTTAAGCAAGTTTCACAGCTGCAGCTGAGAACTGTTACCTCTACCTCTAAAGAATAATTAATGGCCTAGACATTTCCTATTCCATCTTTTTCATCATGCCTGAGCTTTAAAAAAAAAAAAGTCTCAGTTTTAAGTCTCAGTTTTAACAGACTGTCTTGAAAGACTTACTGCTGCACATACTGCATGTATTTTTATAATGTTGTTGACAATTTGCACTTCCTCTTGTACTGTAGATTATTCTGTGTTGGTCTATGCACAGGTAAATATTCTTGTCCAGTCATTTCCTAGCACATATTATTACTTTTCAATCAAAAAATATATTTGGAAATTCCAGAGCAAATTGCTTCCAGCTTTCAGATTGCTTTCATGGAAACCTATACTTCCAGGGGGAACTCCAGAGATTTTCCAAAATTCTGAACTCTTTGGCATCGCCCTTCCCCACACATATTGTTGACATTAAAAAAAAAAAAAAAAAGAGGAGACAAAGATATTCTCCATTTCAATAATTACTTAGAATACTTGGTTATGCTACTAAAATTAATACGGACCTTATCAAATGTGATCCTTTGTTATAACAAAAAAAAAAAAAAAAAGGTTTCAGATGGCTAGCTCAAATATCCTGATAGAAAAATGAATTATCTAACCCTCTAGCAATAGAAGCCTTATAAAATTATGGGCAACAGCCTGTACTTTGACTCCAAATCTCAGGTGTATAAACACAAATCACAAGCCTTTGGTCTGGAAGCTTGTTGTTTTCCTCCTACTGGCAGCAGTGCTGATAAGAATCCCTTCTCAGTTCTGTCAGCCCTCCCACTACGTCATTCCCTCTTTCAATAGCCAATTTCTTTGGAAAAGGTTCCTAAGCTGTGGATTGGAAAGAAGTTTATAAATATACAACCACAGTGCGCAAGGGTAAATTCTACTCTATCTCCCATAAGAAAACATGAACCTCTTTTCCTTGGTTGTATCTATCTAGTCAAATTACTTGTCTTTGACAGTGGCCAGTACTAGATGGATAGGTAGAAGGACACATACAAGTCCATCTCCTGGGGTCCATCCAACTTTCCCGTCTCTAGCGACTCACATTATGATAGACTCATGTGGTAGAGATGGCACCTGGACAATTGCCCATCTTCATTTCTTTTCCTCCAGAGAAGAAGATGCTAGTTCCTTCAATCTGTCTTTGAAGCAAACTTCTTACTCAGTGGATCACCCTTGTCTCCCTCATCTACCTTATTTCCACTTGGTTCCATAGGAGGAGACACATTAATATGAATTCTGAGCTATAAGGAACTGGCATGCAAATACATACATAAAAAAAATATATATTTTACTAAACTCACACGTGCAGAGTGTTCTTCTATTAATATAAATGCATTTTCTACTTTTACATAGCTTAGGGTAAAGCATTACTGGCTTTATAAAGGGTGACTGTCCTGAAGATAGGAATCTTTAATTTTATAGCCTGAACAGGAAAGGCCCAGATTATGCTGTAAATAATTTTTATGTTTACAAATATCAGGATATAGAATAGGGCAAGATTTTTCTTCCCTCCCTCCATCTTGGAAAGTGATTCATTTGGTAAGGAGCTATTAGTCCGGTATTGATTGAATTGTTTTTTCGTTCTCTATTCCCTCTTCAGCCCAGTGTTCCCAAAACATACACTAGTGCGGAAAGTTCATACCCTAGAAGGTCAGTATTTCATGTTTGGCCAAAGCAAAATCAGGCTATTAAAATAAAATGTCAAGATCATTTTCTCTTTAATGATCTATCACAACTGGGCATGGGACTTCAGACAGGAACCAACTTCAAAGCTGGTAAGAAATGTAATCTCAACACAAAGATACTGCTGTTATATTATTACTTTCAGATACTTTTCATGTATGTAATAAGTATGATTTGAAAGTACATAAGGAATTGTTATAATTATTGATTTAAGAACTGAGGAAATAATAGTGAATCTGTGATCACAGAAAAGTCAAGTTGACCTTCAATAACTGGAAACTATATTGCAAACAGGAAAATATGGGCAAAAAAATACTCTAATTTCTGCATTTCCCTACTTTTAATTTTTGTTGCTGTACTGCAGTAAACTAGTACTTTATCTGCATTGTGCTTTGATACTGCCGAGGTTAATAAGTACCTGACAGAGACTTTTTGTTGTTGTCAATCAAGTAATCTGTTGTAATCGATTCAGTTTAAATTTTTTTTTTTTCTTCCAAATTTCATTCAGGCCTTTAACGCATGGCAAATTCAAATACCTTTGTTTTTCCAGTTCTGGGTTTGGTTGGGTTTGGTTTTGCATTTTTCTTTCTTCTGACTGAAGAAGGAAAAAGGACGGTATGACAAAAATAAAACAGACAACTGCAAACCAAGGCATTTTCAATCTTCACCTTGCCTCTGTGTTTTTTGTTCTTTAATAAGCTGTGTTCTGGTTTTAAATAACTATATATCAATCTGTGATTGCTTGTATATACCAATCTGTGATAGTGGCTGGATGGGAAATCTGTCAAGCCCTATTTTTTGCTAATTCTTTAGAAATGAAATATTAAAGGTACTATTATAACTTAAGCAAATCTTTTTTTTCTGCTGTAGATAAAAAATTGGGAGGAAGAATTCGCTTCTCTTATTTTCCTCTCACATATGGCATTGTTTCTGAGCTAATAGCAGATCTAGCTATCTACTGTGTTACCTTTCCCACATTTAAAATTCTTGCAGGTTTATAATCCCTTTCATTTCCTGCCTCTTAATGAATGGATTTTGTATAACTGTTCATTAGTGTAATTGTTGTTGATTTTTATTTTTACTTCATTATTTCTCCAACAAAACTTATGCCACTCTTACCCTGTGAGCAAAACAGAGCAAATTAATTTCAGCATCTGGGAAAACTGTGTCTGTAGATGAGCATAAACAAGAAGTAAGAATTTCCTTGCTTTAGAGTTTTTGCTAACGTTCACCTACAAACAGATCTCACAATGCCCAAAGATACCTTTTGGAGCTATTTAACTGGCATCTAGAAACATCAAGGTCTTGAATCTTCATAAGAGGTCTCTTTGACGAGACAGACAGTTCATACTAGCAGTGTTCTCTCAGCCCTAATTTGCTAGAAATGGACTGAGACCAGCAGAGCTTTGTTGCGCTGCTAACAGGTTTCAGGAACTACCTGCTTAAATGAGAGCTGAAATAACAGACCTGAACTGAATGGCTCTAATGTTAATAACCTCACTTACTCATCCCTGTCTAACTGATAGCCTTAGAAATAGCTCCTCTTAGAGTAGCTAGAGCATCAAGCAAGTGCCATAAAGAGCCCCTCCATTTCCCTAAAGGCTTGTTATATTTTTCCCGCTTGTTTTTGATTTACATATCAGTCACAAAGACACTGGCGCTGATTTCCTGAACAACTTCTGTGCAACTTAGGAAGAGCAAAAGGGATGGTAGAGCTGGAATAAAAGCAGACATTTCAAAGCCTGAATATGAATAGCTGGGAGACCAATAAGACTAGGATATATAATAATCACTTTACGTTAAGAGATTTTTAAGCTTCTGTGATGTATTTCCTGTGCAGTCTGAAGTTCTAGCATTAGCCTCTAGTGGAGATGTTATATCAGCAGCTGAAGCTCTATTAAGAGTCATGGGTATTTACTCTTTGTCAATAAAGACCAGTCACAAATACCATGAATTTTACATAGTTACTATTTTTCATCTGGAGCAGGGGATTTTAAGTTTATGAATTGGATCAGTTTATGCATTTCTAGCAAGGCCATTACAATAGAAAGCAGCAACAAAGTTCTATTTTCTGCTCTTTGCTTTATGTCCATATTTTCTCTATTTCTTTTCCCTCTTTTAATTTCATTTTCACTAACTTGTTCTCTTGTTATTTATTCTGTCTCATTTACACACATTGTGCTCTGTGTAGTTATCTTTACTTTGGTATCATAGTCTCAGATCCCATACCAAAATTTCTTTCTAGCCAGCAACTTATTCCATTGCCTCAAAATGATCAGACTTAGGTGAGAAGGAACTGAAGAATGGAAAGAAAGAATCAGCTATCATCTGTTCCATGCAGCTAAAATTGTTTGAAGCATAGCTAACATTGACTAGGGTGAGATATGTATTAAAAATCAAATGTATCCCTACCTAAAATATATAGGGGTTGTTTGTTAGTCAGGGTATTCATCAAAAGAGAATAGTTTATTTCAAAGAACTTTCACATATTACAAGTATATTGTCAACCCCATGCTCGCTGGTCATTGAATATAACATTACTTTTCAACTTTGAAGCCTGGTATCAGATAGAAGATAGTATCAGAAAACCAAGATACAGAAGAAACACTGCCTCATGTAAACTTTACAGTATGTCTTCGTTATGGGATTCCTCACTACAGGAGAACAGGGACAAAGAATGGTAGTGGTGAAAAAGACTGAAAGACTGGAATAATCATCTTCACCAACTATGCAGAGCACCTAGATGCAGACCCATAAATGTGTATTGATTGGGCTCTGGGAGAAGTGTGGCGGATGACAGTGCCAGAGCAGAATACTTTGGATTTGATTATGCACTCCTTCATCTCAGCGGTGAGCACTTCCACACAAAAACAGCCCTGCTGACTTCAAAGGGCTGTGCTGGGTGAGAAAAGACTCCCCACCAGGAGCAAGGTTAGTGCAGCCAGTCAAGCTCACGTGGGGGTTCCTGGCAATGTAATTAAGAGTGACTAGCCGAGGCTCCTGGGGTAGGAAAGGCCACTGGGTGGTGAGGAAAGGCCGGCCAGGTGCTACATGAGGACTGAAGGGCTTTGGTGAAGACTGAGCAGAGGGGCTAGGATGGACATCACTAATGGCCTCACAGGTATGTGGGTGGGATTGGAAGAGGTCAGGGGAAACTTCAGCCTCCTGGAGGAAGTGGGGGTCAGTGAAGTTTGAAGGGCTCTGAGCAGGATGAAGGAAAGGTTTCAGGGAGCTGTGGAAGTCTGGCAGGGCAAGCAGGTCTTATTCACTTTTTTTTTTCCCCCCCCACCCTTCTCCCATGTTTCACCATGCCTCTTTTCCTAGGATCATTGCCTACTTAATTTCCACCCTAGACTTGGAAGTTGCACCCCTGTCACCCCTTTCCCAGCACCCAGTCCCACTCAGCCTCACGCCTCCACCCTCCACTCCTACGAGACTCACTGCTTCACTGCAGCCAGGACCTCCTCCATCTGCTGCACCTTCTGGGATGGAGGAAGGGAAAGGAGAAAGGCTGGGCTGCCAGGTGATGAAGTCTGACCCTGGAGAGCAAGAATTTCTTTCACCATGATCCCTGAAGATAAAGCCGTGACAGTGGTGTCTCCTTATGCTAGGAAGGTCTGGTTCTACTGCAGTTGCTGCTGCCCCACTCTTTGGCCACTGCTTTAGCAGCAACCTCCAGAGAAGAGAGCTTAGTGAGCAGGGGGTGGGGATGGGTGTAGGCAAAGAGCAGCCTGCCAGCCGCTGAATGTAACTGTTAATGGGTCATTAATGTCAACAGAAATCGATGGGAGTTGCTCTAAACATGGGGTAAGCCTAAGGGTAGCAATATGAAAACCTGTCAATCCTAAATGATTTTGCTCTGTATGATGCTTGTGTTTAATGGGTTGAATATAATTAACAATGCCTGGATGTCTTCAATATTTTTTTTTTTCTATGCAGGAATGCCCAGATTAGAGGGTCTTTCTGATGTTGCTAAACACTGTGCAAATTTTATTTTGCTCTGTGCTGAAACATCTCTGCTCAAGCAAGGTCACTTCTGTCTGTGGAAAATCTCACACTCCAGTGTACTTCACAGAATTCCTCATGACCCAGACACTGGAAGGTATTTAGATGCTTTCAGAAGGAAACGAGCACAGAAGACATCAAAGCCCCTAACTCCCACTGATTCACAGATACATTTTGAAATATCTCCAGATCAAAAAGGCCAAATCCACCAAGAAACCTAAATCCTACTTGTGAATCAAGATGTCTGCTTGCAGAATTAAATTACTATTAGAAATTTCAGACATTCTGACTAACTGCTTCCTCATCCCTGAGGTGCTTAAATTCTGCTGATTTGCATCCATAAATGGTCCCTCAGTGCCTCTTGCTGCTTGGCATTCACAAAACCCTGGGTGTGCCAAGCAGCTTCAGATGTATTCACACACTAGATCCTCCCAAAGTCTGTTACATTAGTCATTCTCAGACTGCACATTATTCAGACAAAAGAGAAGTGATGTGCAATTTCCACAATAGCACTTTGCTGAGGTAAACTAGTCCCTTTAGGAGGCAACTGTTCAGTCCCTTCCCCTGCAGAACTGGAACAGGTGTTGGAGCTGCATTTCTCATTACTCAAGTGAATACTTGAACAACATGTGCCAGACTGAGATGCTCTCAGGCTCCACGGCAAGTCTGGGAAAGCAGCTGCCTTGGGAGGGTTACCATTTAGGACTTGCCCATCACCTCACTTTCTGATACTTGATTGACTTGGTGCCTCCTGGGATTTTTTTGTAGGTGCCCAGCGTGGTTGCGATATTTTCAAATACTATTTAAAAGTTAGGCTTCACAGAGCTTATTATTAAGTTTTCCAAATCCTTCTCAAGGCTTTTTCCCCAGTGGCCACTTCTAGCACTTTGTCTGCCTGAACTCCTAACTGGTAAGTTTCTCAGGCTGCCTTCTCCTGGGCCAACTAGACCTGGATGTGCCTAGCCCTCTCCTGATCCCCAGGGTTATCTGATGCAGCTACACTAGAAGCCAGCACTTCTTCCTCCTGCCCCCTTACAGTGGGACATGCAGTGTGGGAAACAGTGCTTTGTAGCAATGCTCAGCACCCTGCATGGTGGGCATTTAGGGCTTTGCCCTCAATACCTGTGGGATTTGGCTATCACCTGTAGAAGCTGATAAGTATTTTATTGTTGCTAGGCCCAGTAGGGATGATGAATTAAAGCTTACTGCCACCTACGCTCATAGCCCAGTCCGCTGATTATGTAAGCTGAAATCAATGTGCCAGGCGATGAGCAGTGCACATAATGTGCCAGCCTTTCAATTGTCTCTGCTGTAGGAGCAATAACCTCTGGCAGAGAGAAAGGACAGGCAGCTGGGGATGGTAACCTCTCAAATTACTCTAACATGCATTTGGAAGAACTATAAATCTGAATCCCTAAATACAGATTCTTTGCCATGAAGAATAACTGCAAGCATGTAACAGAGTTTTTCCTGTATTGCAGACTGCTAAAGACAGATGGATTATTCACTCTTCACAGAGGGACAATCAAACCTTTAGAGTTGTGGCTCAATGAAGTATGCCTAAAATGAAAATGATAGTGGTCACCATTAGGATTACCAAATGGGATGACAATTTAAAGATCATAATCCTCTCCAGAGGCAGTTCTTCAATGTCACATACCATAGGCTGGGCACATATTTCTTGCAAGTCAACCAGCCTGTAGCTCTCCTTTTCTCATCTTCACTCTTTTGGGTTGGAACAATTGACCCCCCCCGCTCGGCAGTCCAGGGAATGGCTTTTTGTTCTTCTGGCCAAGGCTAGGGCTGATTTCTTTCTGGATGCAGGATTTTGCTTTGGAAACATTTCCAGAACAACATGCATTTGCTGGGGGGTAGAGTTATCTAACAGCATTTTGACCTCACAAAATTTGAGTTTTCCTGTAAAAGAGAAATGTTCTGTTCTCTGCATGAAGTGCATATATAAGTGTACCCACATTTATAAAAATGCATTGTGAGGCCCTGAAATGACGCTCCTTACTGTAGCTTAACATCTCTTACCAGGATGCAGTGGTCCTCTGAAAGCAGTGTTCAGGGACTCTTTAATTTGTTGTCCCTACTGTCACAGACCTGCAATAACAAGATGAACATAAGTAATCAATAACTAGTAATTAGTATAGTTAAGAAACAGAGAAAACATAACCCTATATAGGTGAGCTACTAAATTATACTAAGTAATCCTGCAGAAGTATTACTGCTTATTTCTATTATTTCTCAATATCAATGGTATTAATATTCTGATTTATTCCCCCTTTAAATCAATGGAAGATCTCCCAGAACTTCAATTTCCTTGGGGATATAGCCTTAGGAGGCTCTTCATGTGTTCCACAATTTACTACAATATCAGAGGTGCTACTTAAGGACCAGCCCAAGAAATAAGCAACATCAGTGTTTCAAAGACTGCCTCATAGCTCTGAAGTGTTAAAAAAGTGTTGACTTGAATGGTGACTTGAAAAAACCTACCTGTTCAAAAAAAGAATAATAAAATAAAGGTATTACTATTCAAGCAGCTGCTCTATTAATTTCCAGCTACAGTATACTTTTCATACTTTTTGATCCAAGTACACTGAATAAAGATACAGTATATTTATGCATTTAATGAACTCTCTGAGCTCTATGCTTAGGAAGTCTGAATTCATTTATGTTGTTTGCATTCCATTTTACTTATAATTCATTATAGTGTCAGGCAAATACCACTCTTGATTTTGCTTGAAATTACTCATTTCTTTTGGGGTTTCACCATGTTTTTATACAATCTTTTTAAAAGGCCACCACTATCTCTTGACTTGTCTTTCCTGGTATCTAAAGCATTTCTGTGATGATGGACCCGTTAAATAAATTGCTTGACAAATGAAGCTAAGACAGTGGGAGTTCAGCCTGAATACAGGCTACTAGACAGGCAATTACAGTGTTATGCTTAACACTTATCATTTACTTGTTTTTATTTTTCCTGTGTAAAGATGAACCAAGCTATTTTCATTCTTCTGAGAGTCATTTTGATTATGATTTGAAGCATTATTCTCAGACACAATAAAGTGCAATAAGCGGTTCTGATATGTTGCCCAGTCTGGAGGAATTGGTTTTGTCTCCTTTTTTTTATAGATTTTGATCACCTCCATATGACAAAGAGATAAAAAGTACTGCGAAATATCCCCGATTCTGAAAGGGATAAAAAATGCCCTTGCTGAGTCCAGAAGGGCAAGCCCATCCTCCAACAAATATACTATATCCCAAAGGCTGGAAGGACAAGCACAAATATCAAAGAAAGAAACCTATCTCACCTATCTCACTGCTGGTAGCTATAAATGTCAGTCTGAGCCCATTCCAAAGGTACGCATTTATAAACACTTCTTGGGAGGGGATTAGGTGCAAGTCTGGGACAGTTCTGTGTAAATCCAGAGAACCTCTGCTATCAGCATTTATCTCACTGTATGTCTCCTTTAGTTTCCATTATCACTGCTGAAACAAATGACACATATTACTGTCTACAAAGGGAAACTGCAACCAGGAGGATGAGCTGTGTAAGGGAAGAGTCATTGATCAGGGGATAAGGTGTTTTCCCTAAAGCTTGGCTTATCAGTTCTCAGAGTCCACACATAAAGTAGCCTTCATCTCCACTGGGAGCTTGAGGACCTGCCATGAGTCCACGTCCAGAGGAGGACCAGAGCACTGCGTGGCATTCAGTAGAACATTTATTTCATAGGTTTTGCAGCACCTTCTTTCAGAGTGCCTATTTAGGCACCCTAAAAGAAGAATCTGGGAAACGGCCCAACTGAATTCTTAATGCATCTCAAGCCTTGCAGAGGAGAGCCCCTGTGCAGAGGACGCTGAGTGCAGCAGCAGCAGGTTGGCAGCTTTTCTGAGTATTGAACAGATTGCATCCGCATGCAGAGACTGTGTGCTGCTTGGAAGTCCTAGTAACCCTGACCCAGCACAGATTCAGTGAGCTTCTCTGACAAACTATAGCAAAGACTTCTTTCAGTTTGCCTTGCCTGTGGAGACTAAGAATACGCTCATTATTTCAATATGAAAGCTGCACTTTGCAGTAATTTGGGAAGATAGTTTAAAATTGTGCCATTTTCTACCAGTGAAGCATTTACAGATGGCTTGCAAAATATGCTCACTGACATAATTCAGATCTATCTACTGTGCTGTTGCTTCTGAAGTCGGAGGAATTAATCACAGTGAAGTTGCTAGAAAGAGCAATGAAAGATTATTAAGAGAAAGATCTTGGTGCAACTTTGTCACTATTAGCTGAATTTTCATAAATTTCTAATTTAGGAGTAAAAATTTTGTTTTAGGTTTAAAGTTGCTAGATAAAATGTCAGCACTGGCATGAATTCTCTCTATGCAACTGAGTCTAATTTTGCAAAGTACCTAACATCTTTCTGGATCTTGCTCAGATTGTAAACACAGAAAGGTCTTGAATCAGGACAGTACCTGAACGTAAAAGATTAAGGTAACTCTTAATCAGGACAGCACTTTACTGCATTTTTAGTAGTACACATGATAGGGATATTTTCTTCAACTGGCTTAGAGCTATGATGCACAGTATTGCCAATCCTGTCTTCAAAATTCATGCAGTTGGAAAAACATCAGACTTGTTTAAAAGTCATAAGATTTTAAGTCTTGATTTTTTTTTTATTTACTTTATTTTTTTCTTTAGGCTATATTTCCGATCCAGCTTCAAACTTTTCTATGAGATCAGAAGGGCTCAAGATGTACTCAAAACTGAAAATTGATGTTCCTCTGCAATTTCTTGCTGCTAGCATTTGGGGCTTGAAGAGAAAGCATTATCAGTTGTGATACTTGGAATAACATTACAAGAATTTGCAAAGTTGGCTCAACCTCTATCTAACGTTAAGAAATTTCAGATTGTAACTCTTCAGATTTTAACTTTTTCCTTGACTTAGAAGCAGAAAGAAATGGAAAAAAATAAAAGAAAAATAAGACACAACCATTTCATGTATGTGCACATATGCATATGCGCATATATGTGTATGCAACATGTATATCTCATTTTGTAGTGTTTGCTTCTGAATGATCTCAACAATCACAGCTGGCTTGGCTAATTGGCATTTTTAACAGAACTATTTTCTCACCTCCCCCTTCGTCCCCAAAAGCTACTTTAAGATGCATCTTTTCTTTCTTTTTTTTTTTTTTTTTTTTGAGGATGCATTGAGTATCTTACCTCATGAGGGAAGTAGATCAGCTGTAAAGAGGTACATCATTTTATGGCTCATGTAAGAAAAAAATGTGCTGTTTGAAAAAGCCTGCATATTTCTTCAACCATATAAAGATAAAGCAAGAATAGTCAGAGACATGTAGAGAGGAGAGGACAAAAGGAAATCAAAGGAAGGAACATGAGGATTACTGTACAATGGATATATATTGACAGACTGAGAAAATTTGGGCTCAGTGTTCATGCAGAGAGAAGAGAAGTAAGAACCAAGTTTCAAACTGATTGTAAAGGTGATATAACTCTACTGATCTTTCCTTAGGTTTCAGGCTGGTATTGCCACTGCGGACTGAATCAAGAGGGGGAGCTATTCATCACTTCAGGAAGCTACTGAGGTCTCTGCAATGATGGTTTATGGGACACAACTACTGCTACAAATACTGTCAGTCACACAAGACAGCCTGAAAGTTAGTGAGCCTCCAAAGGTGATTTAAATACTGGATGCTGTTGAAGCTTCCCTAGGGGAATACCAGCAAGGGTATTTGTCACTGCTGATCCTGAGGGCATTTGTGAGCAAAGAATGTAAGGGATAACCATTTTGGCCTCTACAGCACTAGAGATGTAGCTATTCTGTCTCTGGATTTGCTCCCAGACATCATAACGTTGTTTGGTCTCATATTTCATGGCAATGCCATGATTTAGCCCTTAATTATTTGGGCTGGCAACAGAGGAAGATATATGATTACATTTCTGAAACATATATTGCAGAGAAAGCCCTGAAAACAGAACCGAAGAGTTGAGCTGTGCATCCCAGTAGCCTTTACTCAGTCCCTCTTGAAACTGAACACAGATGGGGAGAACTGCTGCTGCTGCCTCAGCTGAGTTCACCATGAGGAGTAGGAAATGCTGTGGGAGTGGTGCGAGACGTTTAGAGAGCACTGGTTTTCAAATCAGGATTCCTTACTTGATACTGGGATGTGAGCCCCATGTGCTAGCAAAGGGAAGTGTCAAGCCACTGAGATCAATCAGGCATGATCAGAATTATGATTCAATTGTCTAGGGACAATGTCAGCAATGTGTTATAAGAACCTGTCAAACATGAAAATGAGAAGTTTCTGCCTTGAGGCACTGTTCCTCAACAATCTCCAGCTTATATTATCCCAGATTGCAATGCGATCACATCTTCATACACCCTCTAGACACCCACCAAATTTCACTGTATTTGAAATAAACAATGGATTTTAGAACACCTTTAAACATAGACAAATTCCCACCCTTAATCATAGCAAAGTTTTTTTTCCTCTGTGGCAATAATAGACCAAACTAAGTTAAGGCTGATGCAGGCAACAACAAATGAAATTTAAAAGCAGTAAGAGCATAGCTGATGTTGGTTTTTACTATTGCTGTTATATATAGGGACATAGAGACTGTAAATTATATGCAGAGCAAATTGCCACCCATTAATTCAAATAGCATCTTTTCACACATAACCAGTCTGTGAGACTTCCCCCCCCCCCCCCCCCCCCATTATTAGCTGTTTGCTCTCTCCAGGAAAAAAAGAAAAAAAAAAATTAAACATCATACTTCATACTTTTGCTCAAATAAAGCACATTTCCAGATGACGTGATTTGGCATTATTCTCTCTGCACTGTGACACAGCAAATGGATATCAAAACTGCAACCCGCAACTAATTGTCTTGGGATGTGATACCTGATGAATATAAATATGTAGCCATAAGCATGCCTTGGAATAATTTTTGAAAAAATAGCTAGCTATACATAACACAAATATTTTCTTCAGTATTTTCTGCAACAGAAAATCACCTTCTGGTTGAGGGGTGATGGAAAGCTCATCATTTTTCTCAGCTGTTTCTCTGAACTGGGAGAAGGAGCAAAGAGAAATAGAGAAAAGCAAAGAGGCATTCTGCCATGCAGGGTATTTAGAGCTAGATGGGCAACAAAAGAATACTAAGTATGACAGAAAGGGGTAGGTGAGGAGAAGCTACCGCATTCAGTTCCTATGAAATCCTCAAGATGAGAAAGAATTGCTGCTGAGACAAATGGCTCAGTGGGAGCTGCTGCAAGAAGCTTGAAGAGCTCCCGATAGCCCCACAGCCAGCACCATGTAGCCAGGGGGTTTTACAGCCTCTCAGCCTTATGGTCCTTTTAAAAATGATTTAGGTCCCAAACCTGATACCATTACTAGAGCAACTCCTCATTATTGAAAACAATGATTTACTCATTATGCAAAGTACAACAGTCAAGCCACCAGAACACCTGGGAACAAAATACAGCTGTATAAATTGGACTCTGATCCAGAAATTTTAATGAGAGTAACAGAACGTGGTCCTAAAAAAATACACTCATTAAAAATAAAATTTGTGTTTTGTGCCTGCTTGTTTGTAACTCATTCTCTTAGCTCAGCATATTTCTCTTATTTGAATAGATTTACATAATTTTAAAGTTCTATAGATTTATACTGATGATCCAAATCTGTTTAAAGTAGTTTCTTCAACTCCTTTCCTGACACAGCCAAAACAACACACACACACACACACACAAAATCCTGCCATTGATAATTACCACATAGTTCTTTCAGCCGAGAAATATCCCACACCATTTACTGCCTACTGAGATGCAATCAAAATTAAATGGGTGGAAATAACTCTGAAGTGGCAGCTTTAAGCTCTACCAAAGGAGTGCAGGGTCTTATTTTCATGACAACATAGAAAATGGCCTTCTGGGTCAAACTAATCATCCGTTTCACCTACAACAGTGGCAATACGAAACACCACTCCTGGAGAATTCGTGATCCCTGCCCCTCTGCAGTCCTTCTCCTGGTACCCCTCCAGCACCCGCAGCCACAATGAGGATGGCAGCGAGCACGTTCCTGCCCGTGCCTTTTGGTACCTGTTTATGGACCTACTGCCCTGGAGTTTGTCTGCTTCAGCTTTTTTCAGCTTGCTGACAACGTTGGTTTCCACAGTCTCCTGTAGCAGCAAATTCCAGAAGGTAGGGCAGGTATATCTGTGGTATAAAACAAGTATCTTTCACAGATTTTAAACTTCTCTCCAACTAGTTTCAGTAAGTGTCCATAGGACATCACGGGACTTGGCAAATAACAATTCTGTATTGCTTTATTCACTGCCTTCACGGTTTTGTAAGCCTTGACTCTCAAGCCTTTGGGGGTGTGAGTGGGATAAGATCATGAAAAGTCCCAGGTGTTTCTGTTTTGCTGCTCCATTCCCTTTAAGCATCTTGCTTGCCTTTCTCTGCATCTTCTCTGATTTCTCTATGTCCTTCCTAAAATGTGGAAACACAGTGTTCAGGATGTGAATGCACTAAGGTTTTATATTTTCTATTTTGCTCTTAGCATCTGTTCTGAGAGAACCCAAAACTTTGTTCCCACTTCTAGCTGCTGCTGCATTTGAAGCAGATGAATTCAGAGAGCTGCCAACAGCAATGCCCAGGTCTCCCTCCTGAGCTGCAGCCGCCAGTTTGCAGCTCAGCACTGGGTAAGCAAGGCTTAGATTATTCTCTGTACGTGCATGATATATCTATGCAGAAACTCATCTACCAGTTTTTACTGCACCCACTCAGCACGGTATTGAGCACTAGGAGCTCCTTGCCACATGTGTGTGCCATTTGACTCCCTGAAGCAGTACAGTACTATCTGCAAACTTTGAGATATTTCTTCAACGTTTTCTTCTGCAGGTCATTGATGAAGATCTTAAATAATACTCATTCCCTAAGAGGTACTGTTACTGACTCTTCTTCATCCTGGATAGCAACAATTAATCCCTTTGCTTTCTACCTGCAGGCAGCTTTCAGTTCACCCAAGCATCAGTCTCATGGCAACTTATTTTCTTCAGTAGTATTCTGTTAGGAATCTCCTCAATGGCTTGTTGAAAACCCAAGTAAAATATACCACAGGTGTGGATACCCTGTACAACTTCCGAAAGCTAGTGAGGCAGGATTTCCCTTTGCAAGCTTTAGTAAGCCCAATGAAGCCCACCACTTGTGTACGGAAATGGTAGAAAATCCTCTTTGGGTGATTCTGTGCTAATCCAAGTGTTGCCAGCCAGAAGCTGCTTCTGAGCAGCAGGAACCTGAGAGGGATGGATCTTTATATATAGACTTAATTCTTTGCACATCTATCTAGGGTGAAGAAGCTTAGATCAAAACAGTCCAAGTGAGGGGATGTTAAGAAGTCTGCAATAAATTAAAATATATCTATTCTGTATAGACAAAAACCAAGTACACTGCCTGTAGACGCCTTCTTAGCATGGAAACCTCCTTGTATATTTAGTTTCACCCCAAGACTCTTTTTGACCAGTTTTCTGCGAGACAAAGCCACCGATGGAAAGCAGACAGCAAGGCTGTTGTCAGACATGAAGGTGACCCTGAATCTTGACACATTTCCCTAACATATTTTTAAATTGTGGAGCTTGTACTGAAGTAGTGCTCAACACCAAATTAAAGTCCTGTTTCCTTAAAACAAAGGTGAGTAGCAGGATCCAAGCCCTGGTTTTAAATTGGCCTTTCTTGCACCACCGTCTTTAAGCTTTCTGAAGTATAACACATGTATATAGTATAAACTTATTTGGAAAATCTGGATCAGATCTGGAACAAATTAATAGCCCCCACTGTAGGACTGGCAGATCTATTTGTACAGCATCAGAAAATTGTGGTTTTAGCTCACCTAAGATTAAAAAAATAGTAATAACATAAAGCCTGACATATGAAAAGATCATCAAAACCTGATATTTAAGTTTACACCTTTTTCTCCCTTTCATTAAGCTTGGTATTATTTATTATATTTATTCATAATATATCAATGTTTGTTAACATGGACCTTTTTCAGTATAAATGGGTATTTTCCATGGAAAGGTACAATGCAAATTCTTCTTGCATTTATATCTATAAATTAATAATTATATTTGACATGGGAATTATTACAAAATAATATTTGGTGATATAGCACACTATATCCCTGCAATCATATTTATAAATGTGCAATCTAGCATTACTGCATTGTTCTACTGAGTTTACCAGAAAAACATTGCAGAACTGTGTTATCTATATTAAAGACATGTTTTTCTTATCTAGAAGCTTGACCTATTCTTTCTATTATGCTTTGTAAGCATTCACAAGGAAGCATAACTAATAAGCGAAATATTTTTCCTCTAGTGTATGTTAGTACTTTATTGTAATATTGCAATAGTAAAACTATTGTAGATTTTCTTAATAAACTAATTCGGACACCTCCAAATAAATGCTGGTACAGGAATTAAATATGCTCAAAAGGCACATGCCTATTGTATTTAATAATAAGGTGAGAGGTGATGCATTGTGGATGTTATGAGTCACTGCTGTTGCAATAGAATAAACCATGGGCTTATTCTGCCAAAAGAGTTGTTTGTTTGAGTGTGGTGAAGCACTTTTTGTCTTCAAATTTATTGACTTGTTGCCCTGTATTGCAAAATACATCTGCAAAAACAACATTTGATGCATAAGGCTGCTTCCAAAATGAAATGTTTTCACAAGAAATAGAGGGAAGGGTAGAGGGAGGACACAGAGAGGTATGTTTAAGCTAGGAAGTGCTGGAATTTCTACGAGAAATAGGCTCCAGGGTGGTAGCTCCTGGAGGCACCCATTCCTAAGTGGAGATTTATTTAAAATAGAATTAGTATTGCACAGGTCCTAGTTATCTCTCTTCACAGAATCACGTTGTGTGACCATTTCATAAATGGGTTACTCCAAGAAAGCAAGCCCACCATCAGTGTTACCTAACTGGTGACCTTTTCTACAAGGGTCCCACTTTTTCTGCTAGGTGCAAATATCTCCTCAACTCACATTAACCGAGACACTGCTCAGTGGAGGACACTGCTTCCTTAGGGCCTACTTTCAAAGAAATATAAGAGCATGGAAACAATTCCGGATTGGAATTGCTACACCAGCAGGTTCCACTGCCTAAAAATCCTGCCCTGTCCAAAGGTGGTATGAATTTTACTTCTGTTTTCAATGGGAACACAATAAAACCTTTCAACCCCGTGTTCTTCTTGGGAGCCAAGGTTTGCTTAGCAGCCCTTAACATTTCAAGGAACAAGCTGTAGGTCATACGCCTCCAGGCATAAGGTATTCATAATGCCAGATGACTCTAAAAGAACAAGAAAATTGTTTGCAAGTGAAAGTTAAATCTCTTTACACTGCTAATTTTTTCTTTAATTTTACACTGTGCAACCAAAAGCTGGCCTGAAAATATATCACAGAAGTTCCCAGTAGCATCTCCCGCTTATACTTGGACTTGTGCAGAGGTCACAAAGATTCGTGCTTATTTTTTACTCAGCGATACTTTTCTGTACTATGCTCTGCATATTTCATAGTTTGACTTGTACTTGTAAGATCTGAGGGAATGATGTAAGCTGTTGGAGCAAATCCATTCTAGGGAGAAGCAACCTCTTGATATACAGAACTTACTGATTTTTTTTTGTCTCCTTCCTTGACACAGGAATGTCTGTTCTGTTCTGCTGCTGAACAGTCAGAAATAATACCTACCCGAGAAACTATCAAGTACAAGCCTCTGCCAGAGAACAAATAACTTAAAACTTTGAGGTTAGGATTTTCAGTGGTGGCTGAGAAGACAGATACCCAATTCCCATTAGGTTTAAGGGAAACCTAATTTCCTCAATCTGCTTCAGAAAACTGCTTGTAGGTTAGGTTGTAATGGTCATAACTGACATTTAACTACAGAGTATAAGATAAAATGTCCTGGACTGCTTGGAGAAAAAATAAAGCTATTTTGTTCAATGCCTCTGCCTGTTGACTCTGACAAGTCAGATCAGTTAAACAATTGAATTTTTCATAAAGTAAATTTTCTTTAAAATGTCATAAGGTGGTAGAAAATCTAACAGAAATTACCCAAGAGTTTATCTTGATTCCTATTAATGACATTCACTACTTTTCCACTAAGTAGGCCAGATACATTTGCACTATAAAGAACTGGACTATAATGTTAAAAACGCGCAAAACTGTGTGGTGATTCATCCTTGCTGAGGAGAGAAATGAGGTGGTAAAGAAGCAATGTGCCAAATTTCACTCTCAGATTTTATATTGGACCAAAGATAAAGAGGAAGATAAAGAAGCTCCCCCTCCCTCTCACAAAGGGACACTAACACAATTTTCTTGTTTTCTGATGGTGAACAAATTGTGCTATTAGAAGAGAGAAGAGTGCGTCTGATATCCCCAGGAGGGGAGATCAATAGCAGATGCAGAAGCAAGTACAGAAGCTGTGGGTAAGATTAAGTTGGGAAGAAGGTGACAGGAATGAAAGAAGATGGAAATGGATGGGAGTGTCCTGACTGATAGGAATCAATGCTGGAGGGCAACTAGGATCACAGGAAGCTTTTGGAATAAAGGGGAATGAATTGGTGAGAGACACAAATGAAAATTTCTGTACATAACAGAAAAGCCAGGGTGAGACAGGATGTGTGGAGATTCACAGAAGCAGAGCGGTCTTCAGTAGACAGAACTCTGCTATATAATCTGTAGAGAAATCTGCTTTTTCTGAGTCCCCGTACAGCTACCTGTTGATAAGAACATGTGGCATTAACTTTGTGTAATGGCAGATCCATCTAAGCCTGCCATCATCTACATGGAAGTTGAGGATAACTATCTCAGATGCAAACACCTCCATCACAGACAACTGCGCACAGCCTCTTGAGATGCTTTTACATCTCCGTGAGGGATCATATATCTCTTACCGTTCTCCAGGATGCTGAGATGATCCTTCCACAACTCACAGGGCGGTGAGGTGACACTGAAGAGCTGCCGAACCTTCCCAGCTCCAATGTGTGGAAGCAGCATTGCAGGAAGAGCTTCTTGCTGAAGAAAACCTGTACCTGTTGGGCATGCTGGGCAAGGAGATTAGATCTGACTTCAGGGAACAGTCACAGAATTTCACTGGAGCTCCTAGCATGAAGGAGGCTTTCAATTGATCTGGAAAAGCAGAAGCTGACACATTCCTTTGTGAGGA
The DNA here is from genome assembly GCF_964211835.1 of Anser anser. Classification (NCBI taxonomy): domain Eukaryota; kingdom Metazoa; phylum Chordata; class Aves; order Anseriformes; family Anatidae; genus Anser; species Anser anser. The sequence goes on along the minus strand of NC_139724.1, from coordinate 32,310,797 downwards.
AGCTGGGTCATACACATAAGCTGTGTGCACAGATGGTGCTCTGGCTGCTGATCTCCTGGCTGTGTGCAATCACAGAACAGTTAGCCTTCCAAACATACCAGTCCCCTACCCGCTTTTTCCCAAGCCTCTTCCTATCCTTGATCCTTAAATACCCTTAGCAATTAAAATGCCATCAATCTGCAAAATGTGGATGTGAATCATGGGCAATTAACAAAGGAAAACAAAGGGTTCGTTTAGAAAACTGCCAGTTCAATTCTGAGTGGGAAGCAAGGCTCTTTATGAAAGTATTAGAGTTCTCTCTCAACTATGTGAAGCTAGGCTGACAAGCTTAATTGATTCCCATACAGTGGTGTCAGTCAAAAATAGGACCGTAAAGTTTCACGATACTTGTAGACGTGGTGACTGTAATGGAACGTATCCTGTCAGTGTATCAGCAAGGGATAAGATGGAGCAGCTGACACTGTTAAACATTTCTGGATGCTAGTGTCTGAGTCATATGATTATCATTGGAGAAGAGGACTGTGCAGGTTTGTTGCATTTAGCCTAGAACAGATGTCCTTTAGAAGTTCTAAAACTGTGACAGAGTGCACAAAAGAAGGCAGTAAATACTTCATTTCAAAATGAAGTGAAGTGATAATAGGTATGGAAAGTGTTCCTTTTTCATTTCTTTAGTAATCAAACTAATTTTTCAAGAACAAAAAATGCTCACAAATGAAATCCATGAATTTAATGCCATATGTTGCTACCAAATTGCATTATTCCATAAAAAGCCATACAGAGGTACAAAATAACCCTGGATGAAGACAGTGATGTGGCTTAGCACAGCTTGAAATTTCTTTGTAAACATGAAAAAATGAACTGAAATAATTTGCTGAAAGCTTACTAATTCACTTTCAACTAAGAGGGAAAGATATTAACTTGGCTTTTCACTATTGTGTCACTATCCCATGAACTGCGAGTGAAAAAAACGTTTCTTTATGTTAAATGACACAGTTCCATAAACTACTAGAAGCTGTTTTAATCACATCTTATATTTAACTATTTAACCTCACAATGAACATGATGTGCTTTACATGGCACATCTTGTAAACTTTACGATTGTTTCTACACTCTGAGAAATGTAATTTGGGAGGGTGCAGGAGGGGGGACGTATAAAACAAAGATATTTGTCTTTTCAGGTTAATTCTTTTTGTTCCAAAGACAATTCATGCAGCACTTCAACAAATTTCATCAGGATACTGGAAAATAAGCATTATGGCCATATGATTAAGCTTTATGAACCTACATAACTTTTTGAAATTGCTACAGGAATCATTTTAGGCAAAGCAAAGGGTGAGTGGCATTGTTGCTTGTAACAGACAAGGATTTCCAGAATTAGAAATAAACAACGTTCAAGCAAGCATACAGCAAGTAGATGTAGTTGACTCACTTTTGGAAACCATTTAGAGAGATACTGCTTTCCCAGCTACCAGAAACTGAGGACTGGAGTGTGTACCATATTCGAGCTTTAAGCTATAAGTGAGAATCTATTTTCTATGATGAATGCTCTAAAAATAAACAGACTAGGCTAGCCTCAGGAACATCTAAAAAGTCTTTAGTAATTGCAACAACTGGCTTTATAACTAACTTTTAATAGCTTATTGAAGTGTCACCTTCCACGTAACATTTTAGGGTTTGCAGAAATATTTATGTCTCAAAAAAAAAAAAAAAAAAAAGAGTTAATGAAAAATGTAATTTTATGAGATTGAAGGAAAAAAACTCTAAAAATGCAATCAACAAAAAAAATAATGTAAAGTTGTTTATTCCCCATATTTTTTAAGTACAATTAAATGTTTGGCCAACCTCTGTGAATTCCAGATGACAGGAAGTAGATCTTAAAAAAAGTTGAGTAGTTGTTTTCAAGGTCTAGTGATGAAAACACTATTGAAAATCCTGTAAAGAAATGGCAATCTTTATATTCTTTGCAGAGAAAACATAGCATATTGGTAAAGAGAATGAATGAAACTGCAAAATATATACTAAGAAAAAAAAAAGAAAAAATAAGAATTTACTCATTGCATAAACATTGCTAATTTGGGGCTCTGAATAAAGCAGTGACAAAGAAAAAATATGTGACTTAAATATGTTTATGTAAAATATGTTACTTAAAGACTGTATTATAGTTAAATAAACAAAAATGACTGTATTGATATTAAATGGGCCACCTTAAATCTGTCATTTCTTAAGTGAGCTACTGTACTTTACAGTTTTAACTTTCTTTGCATGGAACAACTTTATGGCAACGTGTTAGATGCCTTGAGAAGACAATGTTTAAAACAAAACACAGCTCTGCAGCGCTGTCTTATGTGGTGACGATGCTGGATTCAATCACAGCCTGTGACAAACAGGCAATTGAATTGAGCCCTTAGTGGTATTAGTTTTTGAACCAGATGCACTAAACTGATTGTTTAACAAGCAGTGGTGGTGAAGTACTGCTGTTAGCAACTTGAAGCTGATACTTCACATATCTATCAATTTCTCCTGTTCCCCACTGTCTTGTGTTTATCTTCTTATTTGCCTAAGGTAGATTGATTGCTATTGTTTATGCATACAGCTATTTCTTATTACTGCATTTGAAAAAAGAGAGAGAGGTTGAATTGAACCTGGGAGGCTGAATCTAAACCAAAAGGGAATGAGAACAAAGGACAGTTTATAAATTTACTCTAAAGTGTTCACAGATCTATGTAACTAGAAACTTCATTCTTTAGCTACTTAAACACTTCTGTTCAGGCCCTTTAAACAAGAAGAAGTTTGGTCCTGAATAATTTTATACTCCATAATCTTGGTGTTGGCACCACATATAAAAAATTCGAGATAGGTTTTCTCTCTTGAGGTCACGTTTTCAGGTATTGTTGTCTTTTCATTTAAGTCAATTTTAAATGACTGTCAGTGTTAGGTAGAATGCTGCATGCTATAAAACCTGACTCGCTCCAGGAATATCTGTGTGATTAAGGATTGGCAGAGTTTGGCTCAAGTCAGTGGCATGCAGCACAATGCTACTTTAAAGGTCAGTGCTCAAGGGGAAGTGATTTCTTTTAAATTCACTCCTTACCACAATGACATAAGGAGAATACTGTCTGGGCACAAGGGAGGAGTGAGATTCTGCCTTTTCTGCCTTGCTGATGTCCATCAAATATTATTCTCCACTCCAGCAAATCTGATGTTGGACAATTTATGGACAAAGACTCTTTTTTTATTCTCTTACTATGACTATGTGTCTATGAAAAAAAAGGCATTACTGCTTCAAGTCTGGGTACTATGTGCAGAACTTTTTATCTGTTTGTTTTGCTTCTGAGAAGTGGTAAACTTTTGAGGTGCCGGCAGGAACGCTTATTATTGCTTCTGAGAAACCCTGTGTTGGACAGAATTTGGCAAGACAACTTTCTAACAGTAAAGGTGGTTAAACAGCTACTGCTGGAGGAAAGCTATGCATATCAAATTTCTTACATTCTGCAGTTCTTCCTTAAGCATGATTTCCAGCAGAAACAACATATGTCCAACAGATTATTTTTTTTTCAAGTTCTTCAGCTATACAGCCTGCATTTCACATTGGTACATATACATATTCACAGAAAAAGCTCATTTTGTAGGCTTGCCTTAAATAGGAAGCTGGGATTTAAAGTTTGGGTAGCTCATTTATTTAATGCAAGCCAACTGACATAGTCTAGCTTACAGTCTATATCAGGACATAACAAAAGTGTAGCCAGCAGGTTGAGAGAAGTGACTATTCCCCTCTATTCAGCAGGTGTGAAACCACATCTGTAATACTGGGTCTGGTTTGGAGTCCCCACTGCAAGAAAGACATTGACAGACTGGAGCGAGCCCAACGAAAAGCCACCGAGATGACCAGGGGCTGGACCACACTGCATTCAAAGAGAGGCTGTGGGAACTGTGTTCGTTCAGCCTTAAGGAGGACAAGGCTAAAGGGAGATCTAACTACTGTTTGCAGACACAGCAGGAGCACAGGGCTAGGATAGGAGGCATTTGGAACAGAGGAAACTCTGAATTGATACAAGGAAATTTTGTCTTACGGCGAGGGTTGTCAAATTGTGGGATGTGTTGCCTGGAGAGGGTTGTGACCTTTGCTGGTTTAACAGCTCCTAGGAACCTGCACATCTTCCTGATTTTTCTCCAGGAGTTTGGAAGTAAAAGAAAGGAAAAGCTTTTCCTTAGCTATGGAATGCTGAGGTGATTTGAGCTAGACAGATTGTAAAGATCTGTAGCATTGCTATACTCTTCAAGATGTTAGGAGAAGCAAAAATACAAGTTAAGCTAGAGTGTGTGGAGTGAAGCACAATAGCAACACCCCTAAGATGAGTAAACACCAGCACACACTGTTCGCAAGAGAAGGAAAGGCAAGAATTGCAGTTACAGCCACGCATTATAACAGTGCTGTACTAAAACTCATGGCATGCAGTCATGTCTGCTGGTACACCAAAAAATAAATCCCACAGTGAAATTAAGTTGGGAAAATAAATAAACAGGGGTAGGAGAACTGAAATTCCTGGCTCTTTATTTAGTCATCAAAGAAATCTGTTTTGCAAGAAGCTTGGAGTATTCCATTAACTGCCTTGGAAGTGCCGAAGGACGAAGAGCAAGGCCCTTCGTAGAGAGGTAGCCTGAATTAGCAAAGATCTAAGGGGGTTGTCAAGACATGTTTTGAATTTCAAAAACAAATGTAAATCGCTGAATTTACTCTTTGATACTCACATTCTGTGCTCTGATAAGAGTATTGTACTGAGCTATAACCAAAGCAAGGACCATTACCTTTGACAAAGAAAGAGTTCTAGTTCAGGGTCATCTTAGGAAGAAAAGGAGGACAGAAGAGGGAAGCTTATGCTGCTGAACTTTGAAACTACCTGAAATATTAATGCAAAGAAGAGAGAGAGAAGAGAGCATTCCCTTTCCAGATAGCACCCTCTGTAAGATTTGAAAGGAGATTTGTCCCAGCATTGGAGCTGTAGCCTCAGAGAAAGCAGAGCCTTCTGGTTCCTGTTCTTGGGAGTGACATTACGGCTGAAGCACTGCTCAGTGAATCAGGCCCTCCAGCCATGCACTAAGACACTCCTTTGATTCTCATCTTGTAAATTACACCTCGGAGAGAGGCATCAGAGAAATATTAAGCAGGTCCTACTGATGGGGTTTCATGAAGGCAGACCCCACCAGAAGGAAGCAGTGCTGGCTGGAGCTAGGCTGACAGGAGAGCTTTTTGGAAGGTTACTGAGCACAGAACTTCCTAACTACAGCAGCTGTTGCCTTTGCCTTTGCAGCCTGGTAAATAAACCTGCAATCTTTCATTCCGCTCTTGGCGGAATATGTAAATGCTTTATTCACGCTTACACCTGCTCTAGCACTAGGCACATCCCTTCTAACGAGGAGCAGCAAATCTCCGTGAGCAGGGGCGCTCACAGCCAAGGATTTCAGCAGTTCCCTGCAGCGAGAACATCCCCTTCACGTTCCTCTCCGGGAGGCGCTTCGGAAGCACCGCGAAGCAGCACCCGGCACCGACCAGAATCATCCCTTTTTTCCCCCAACCCCCCTCCCGCTCCCTCCGGCATCTCTCCGGCCGCTGCCTCCCGGGGAAGGAGCACCCCGGGGCCGCGGCTCGTAGCCCCCTTCCCGCAGCCTTGCGGGGCGGAGCCGCGTCCCTCCTGTCCCCCCCCCCGCCTGTCCCCGTCCCCCCGCCGCGTCCCGCCCCGTCCCGCCCCCCGACATGCGGGGGGCGCCGCCGCCGCCACCTCCAAACTTTCCGCCGTGCCCCAGCGCCAGCCAGGAGAGAAACGCCGCCGTGAGTGTGTCGGGCCGGGCCGGGCAGGGCTGGGGTGTGGGGGGGAAATGGGAAGAGGTGCGGGGTCCTTGCTGCCTCCCCCCGCCGTCCCCAGCGGCTCCCGAGCCGTCCCCGGTGGCTGCGCTGCGGCCGCGGGAGGCAGGGTGCGTGCCGAGGGGGTCTCGGGGGTGGTCGCCCTTCTTCTTTTGCTGTAGGAACCGTAAGAGATCCGCCCCGGGCCTTCCTCTGCCGAAAGTTGGGTGCAATTTGATGCGCATCCCTGAGGGGCTGGGGGAAAAAATGAAAAAAAAACCAACCACCCAAACAACCAGCACCGTGCGATAGGGGTGCAAAAGCCATGCCATCGGATGGAGGGCTTGTACTGAAAAAGACTAGGAAGGGTCCTGCCAAACACTTCCTCAGGTAGCAAACGCCACCTCAGTTTTCCCCTGTCCAGCAAAAGCAGATGATTCTTCCCCCACTCAACTGTCCCACTGGCAATGTCAAACTTGTCCAGTTTATTGCATCCCTTAGTGACAGATCAGCTCATCTCGGCTCAAAACCCTGTCTGTCCCTCCTCCATCCCCCAGCTTTGTTGTATTGACAAGACCAAAATGCTTGTCAACAGACCAAATAGTAACAAATGGAATAAAAGTGGCAGAAGAAAAGAGGGCTTTGCTAAATAAGGGGTTGGAAGTAGGAGTCATGAGAATGCCCGTGACTAGAGAAACAAGCGAAAACATTTTTGGGAAGAAAGGGATGCTATGGAAGAAAGGGATGCTATGTTTTTTTTTTCTTTTGTTATACCTTTTTATTATTATTTATTATTATTTTTTTGGTTGAGTTCCATCATCCTCCCTGGGTTCATGGCAAAGAATGGAAAACGTGTGAAATTTGCCTTCCCTCTTACCCTTCTCTTGTAATGTGCAATTATGACTTGCTTTTATTTTGCAATTAAAACATTATGAGATCTTGGAGTACCTGACAGTCTTGGGACCTCACCAAAGTAATACAGTAATTTAGTAATATATGCAAGCATAATTCTTGGGCATAGGTACACAGGTTGAAGGGAAAAGCTCAGATGAGTTCTGGCCATCTGCATAGCCTTGGTGGTGCAAATTTTCATGTATCTCTTCCATTTTTTACCTGGTGGACTAAAGGTGTATTGATTAGGAGTCCTGCCTTGCTGCCCTTGCTTAGACTGGTAGGTGACAACTGATTACATTACTAAAAACTGCACTGTAAGCTTCTACAAACACCTAGCACACCTCAGCTATGTATCTCACGGTGTTACACTATGTCAGCTATGTCTCACAGTGTATCTCTCAGGCTTACACTATTAATTGTACGCTAAGTGTTGACTAAACAGTATAGCATAATAATGACCAGCTTAGGATGGGGGAAGAATATCTTTCAGTTCATGTGGTTGAGCTGCACTTTTTGAAAAAAATAAAGGCTTGCACTGAGAAATTCTTTGGGATATTGTGTGGTATGCAAGCAAAACACAAAGGGCTCAGTCACCTGCTGGCAGACGGTGCTTGTTCTGAGGCATAATGTAGTAGCCAGTCACAAGATGCAGGTGCACATGTACAGCAACTTCGTTAGGAAATCACACCTAGCGATGTTGCCAATAAATGTCAGTGGGGATAGAGGTAGGAATAAAAATCTGCAGTGATGTGGTTGTGATTTAAATAATGATAATAATAAATAAATTTTTAAAAAAGCATACAAAACCACAGTTGTTAATAGCTTGAATGTCTCTTTAGGCAGACCTGATTTCAAGGTGGACTAAACTGTGTGTAACACCTGGTGTCAAGCAAGTGACATTTCTTCTCTACTCTGCTGCTTTACTTATGCAATGTATGAATGAACAAATAGAGTAGTAACTCAGTGTTGGCTTTCCCCTCAGTGGCAAATGTCAGTATTTTTTCTGTGAGCCCACCATGCTGACAAATGCTTGCTTAGTACTTTCACAGGTCAAGCCAAGGAATCCACAGGTGCATGGCACTCGTGACGCCACCCATGATTTGGACAGTCTACCTGGGGACAGGCACACTTTACATAGGATTGAAGTCCACGTCAGAAATTAACTGTAAAGCATGCATTTATCCATCCATGCCTACTGAATTCTTAGGGTAGTGTAGGCTAGCTGAGCAGAATTTGGCTCAGCCTGTGTGGGGAAGTCAACAGAATGTGATTTTGATGCCAGTGGTGAAATCCTTACTGACATCAGAAGGGGAATGATTTGCTCTTCTCTATGGCTGCAGTCAAAAAATGATTGGCAGCCTCCAAGAACTGTGTTTTTTCAAACATTACACAAAAAGGAAATATTTTTTATATCCGAGATTTAGCTGTGTTTTGTGTTAAATTTCAGCATGAATAGGCTGCACAGTCATTTCATAGAAATGCTACTATTTCAGATCTGCTAGAAGGGTATTTTTTCTTGCCTTGTGGCACTAACTTTCATAAAATAAAGTTTCATAAAAAAAGGCATCAATAATCTGTTCTCTGGCATTAAGGATGGGCCTAAACCTAAAAGATTTTGGTAACTATTTAAAGGACACTTACCATTAAGGAAAAGCTGGAAGAGTATTATGCTATTAACAGTCTGGATGGTGCTGTTCCATGTAGAATTCCCATAGGTATTAACGGAAGTTTTGTGCTAAATCAGCAGTAGTTTTAGGTAGTGGATTGTAAAAAAAAGGATATGCTGCCCAGCTGGATCTTAATCCTTCTGCATTTACTGAGTCAAACTTTGTCTTTGAAATGCTTTTGAAATCTGTCCCAATTTTCAGCAGGAGTCATGCCTGAATAATATTACAGGATCGGGCTTCAAGTGTAAGGGCAACAGAATTTAAATATATTAAGACAGATCTCCTCTTAATCCTGGAATGTAGAACCTGGGTTAGAGGAGGAAAGAGCTGTAGCTTTTCATTACTGTAGCTAGCTGTAGCCGTTCATTACTTCTGGTCTTAACCACCACAGGCTGATTTCTCCACATGTTCTTGTGTTGGTTTGTTTTTCAGGGACAGCTCTATTGCTTAGACCAGGCTGCTGCAAGAATGGGGCCCCTGGAAGCAATAGGTGAAGAAAACCAGACAGAAGAAATGAAAATGGAGCTGTTCACCAAGCTGTACTTGCCAAGATACACCACGCCACTCAACGAGCTGGCTCTCGACCCTAAACCCGAACTGAAGGACAGCACGACGCTAGTCGAAGTGCAGATAATCCTCATCTTTGCTTACTGTTCCATCATCCTGCTGGGGGTGATCGGAAACTCCCTGGTGATCCACGTGATCATCAAGTTCAAAAGCATGCGCACAGTGACTAACTTCTTCATTGCCAACCTGGCCGTGGCTGATCTGCTGGTGAATACACTGTGCCTGCCCTTCACTTTAGTTTACACACTGTTGGGCGAATGGAAACTGGGCCCAGTCTTGTGCCACCTGGTGCCTTATGCCCAGGCTCTTGCTGTGCACGTGTCGACTGTTACATTGACTGTGATCGCTTTGGATCGGCATCGCTGCATCGTCTACCACTTGGAAAGCAAAATATCTAAACGGATCAGCTTCTTGATCATAGGAGTTGCCTGGGCAGTCAGTGCCCTGTTGGCAAGTCCTCTGGCCATCTTCCGTGAATACTCACTGATTGAGATCATTCCTGACTTCAAGATTGTGGTCTGCTCTGAGAAGTGGCCAGGGGAGGGACAGCTTAACTACGGCACCATCTACAGCATCTCCATGCTTCTGATCCAGTACGTGCTGCCTCTGGCTGTCATCTCCTACGCTTACACCCGTATTTGGACCAAGCTCAAGAACCACGTTAGTCCAGGGGCTGGGAACGACCACTACCACCAGCGGCGGCAGAAAACCACCAAGATGCTGGTGTGTGTGGTTGTCGTGTTCGCTGTCAGCTGGCTGCCCTTTCACACCTTCCAGCTGGTCAGTGATATTGACAGTCAGGTGCTAGACCTGAAAGAGTACAAACTGATCTACACAGTGTTCCACGTCATTGCCATGTGCTCAACATTTGCTAACCCCCTTCTCTATGGCTGGATGAATAACAACTACAGGACGGCCTTCCTCACAGCCTTTCAGTGCGAGCAGCGGCTGGACTCCATCCACCCTGAAGTATCAGCAGCTTTCAAAGCTAGGAAGAAACTGGAAGCAAAGAGGAGTCAGTTCCCTGGAGACTCTTTCACACAACCTACCAATGTTTAAGATTTCTGACTTTAGAGAAGAAATGCATATGTTGTGGACAAAGGAATTAAATCCATTTTGACACATGCATTTTTAATGCATAGTTTTACTCATAAATGGTGGAAGAAGAGTAGCAGGGAAGTCAAGGCAGGTGGTGTGATTTGAGGGAAGATAAGATTGTCACCACAAGGATGTGACTATACAACTGAGGAAATAAAAGGGAGAGACTTCATTTAGGCTGTCTCATGCTAAGAGACACTCCCATCCCTCCCATCTCTTCATGACAAATTTAAATGACAAAAGCAAAATTTTGCTGCTTTTGCTGTAGGGAGGCAAACAGCTGATTTCTAGCTCAGAAATACTGTGGGAGCAGGCAACTTGTATATTGCATGTGGAGACTGGGGAGAACAGAAGTCTGTTGGGAAAATGAAACCTGTCTGGGGAGAATGGGCTCTGCTGGTTAAAGATCAAGGTTTTCAGACCCCTTTTCTCCCACAGGAACCTTTTGCAAAATAAGGGAATTAGGATGAGAAATGTATTACTGTTTTTGACTTGTACTGAAGCACTTCAAACGAAAGCATTCAAAATGGGTTAGAGGAAAAAAAAAGCAAAAATGAAAAAATACCAGTTTTGGTGTGAAGAAAGGAAAAGGTGGGTTTTGGCCGATCAAATGGGGTAGAAAGTCATTCCTTAAGAATTGGCTGTGGTTATTCTGGTGACAAAACTGCAAGCCTGTGACCTGATGGCTCATTCCCTGCAGGTCCCTACCTTTCATTCCACATTTGGAAGAGCTCATAAATGCAAAGCTGTAAAATGGCATTTGAAGGCAGGAGATGCAGGCTCAGGTCTTCTGTGAACACTTCATAAACTGCCAATATTTTAATTTTCAAGACCTGCTTAAATGCCTAATGTGTTATTAACTCTGCGGGCTTTGAATTTTTGCTGCTTTCTCCCTGCATAATAAAACAGCAGATAATTTTGATCCTCTGGAAAGGCTGCTAGATGGTCATATGCTTTTCCTTATTGTGGTTTTGTCACACACTCATCTCATCTTGGAGCTTTTTCCATCTTTAGCTTTTGTATAAATTAAAACATCTGAATGAGTGTAACCTAATAACAGTATGCTAGGTTTATGTGATAACTTATCAGTTATTCTGCATGCTGTAGTTAATAGTTAAATTCCTTTTTTGCTCAGGTATAAAATTTTAATCTGTTTACTGTGTTGTACACAGCAATGTTCAACTCTTCCATGTCTTTGCTTAGCCTCTTTGAACTCATTAAAGAGATGAAGAAAATTCCAATTGGTGTTTATTCCAAGCTGCCCTGTTGCTTATCAAGAATAAAAATAAACGTGATACTTTCACTTGGAGTCTCTTTCCACAGCTACATTTCAGCCTCCTCATTTTTTTTTTTAAATTTTCAGTGTTCCTAAATTTGTTGTGTTCTCTCTTAAAATTAAAAAAACAACAAAACTCCAGTACTGAACTGTTAGCAATGTAGGGGCATCAGATGTTTGTCAGGTGGAGAAATTCAGCTTTGTGTATACTGTATCTTGCCATCATCCTTTAAAAATCCATGAAATCATTTGGACTTGGATTTTTCATGAGCAGAAGAGGGAGGTCTAGAGAATTAGCTGGTGTTTACTTAAGGAAGAAAAAGTATCCATCATTCTTAAACAGTTCTACAAAAATAGATTAATTCTCAACTATGTACTTTCATGATATTGTCCACAAGTTATTTTTGTCTGAGTGTTAATAATATCCAAAATGTAAGCTCAAAACAGTTAGGGGTGAGGAAGGATTACAGAAGTGTGCAATTATTATGGACATCAATCATAGGTATCAGTTACAGTTGACTCTGAACCCTTCATCAAAACTGTATTATTTCCACAAATAGCATCTTTTATTTAAAAAGTAAATCCTCTTCCCATCACCCCCCACCTCTGGTTAAAAGTTATTTCAACTCTTTTAAGCCTGTTAGAGTGTGGTATATAAAGAGTTTTGAAGTAACCATGACAGTGTGTGCTGAAGTTGTACTTGCTGGGCTAATTCTCAATGATTTTAAGACCGCTTTATATCATCCTGGATGAAAGTGATTAATTAGAAATTATCTTTCAGTCTATTCATGGCATCTTTATGTTACTACTTCTGAGCTTTCTCTGCAGTCATCATTTTGTACCAAAGTTGCATTAATTTATCCCATTGCTTTCCACTGTGCCGTGTGGAGGTGGTGCCTGAGTCAGTGCCTGCTTTAGGGTGACAGACCTCCACATGGTGCACCACTGCATGGTGTGGACTCAACAGCTACCTATGCAAGGGTTCACGTTAGTATCCCTTTATATAGGAAAATTAGGCATTTTTCTCACCAAAAGTAATCAGGTAGCAACTTCCCTCAGAGTTCCCCCAAATCCCAGCTGTCAGAAGGATGTGGAAACCCATGGTTAGTCCCCATTTCCTCCTAAGAGAAAATGAATCTATAAGCAGGCTCTAACCAACAGACTGAGGAGTCTGCAGAGGGTCCCCTGTTTCGTCTGCTGAGGTGAAATAGGAACCTAGGTCTCCCCATTCACACATTGGTACCTTAATTATTTTTTTTAAAGCACTATGTTCTTTTCCCATTGAATAGGTACAAGCTTTATACAAAGCCAAAGAATGCAAACAGCAATACTTGTTTAAGGCTTTGCAAGGAGGCAGTAGAACACCCAAGGTGAAATGTCATCTCTGATTCAGAGCAAGAATTTGAACTGACAGGCCTCATTTCTCAGGAGAATGACTTAGCCACCACGCTGCCACCTCTCCTCAGGTAGCCGTATACATCTTCTTAGAGCTGTTCTATTGTATATATAACAATTCAGTGTTATATATACAGTGCTATTCAGTGGGTGTCAACACAGTGTAGCCGAAGCAGGATTGAGCAGAAAGCATGTCAAAGTGAATTTGAGCAAGATTGGGTTTGAGAGTATAAGCAACAGAAACAGAGGGGCTAGGCTTGCACAACAGATAGGCTTAGTATACGTATGTTTTGGTGTATCAACTGTACCACACAGCTGTGCAGAAGCTGGTGTGGGGCATAACTGACTGTTGCCCCATAGTTGGTATAATCATACTTTGTACAAAATGTGTAATGGACATACATACATTACCAACATATTAATAACACTAAGAGCAATAACTGAATGAAAACTATTATCTGCATTTTATTTGTCAGACCCATAAAGAACCACTGAATTCATAGATTAATATAATCCTTGCCTCATAGTTTCTAAACTCTCTTGGGGACTTTTCTTGTATTAATCCAGATAATGACCTTAAGGGATCAATTTTGTCTTTGAATCCCTGAGTTATTTACCTGGTACTATCATTATAAATACCACTCCACAATAACAGAGCTACTTTGTACCAGGTTCTTTGCTCTAAGAAGCTCGGAGATGTATGTAAATCCATGCAAGGTTAGTGTTGCTGAAGAGCCATGTTTTTAATGCTCCATTAAAATTGCTTATTTGTGCAATCAATAGTGATTTTCATATCTCATCTTCATTTTTGAAGATATTAAACTAGATATTATTTAAAAAGAAAATTGGTACAATGGTAGTGAGGAAATCTGAAGCTGTTAAAACTGGAGAACTCAGAATGTCAGAGAATAAAAGCCCCTGTCATGAACCAAGGAAGAGACAAGAACAGGGCTAGTCAGGGCATAATTGATTTATAGACTTTTCTTCTTCCCCTTGTCTGGGCAGTGAGAGAAACGTGTTCAAATGAAACCAGGGCAAATGAAGACACAAATCAATTCTATGCACAAAGGACAGTGTTGCCTGGGGAAACTGAGGAACTTTGAGGAGAAATTCCTGCAATAATTTGAGCCTTAAAGTTTGTGTCATGTTCTCAAGCAAGTAAGCCTGTGTCCGTACTTTATTTCACCTGAATGCAGTACAGGTAAACAGCTCTGTAGTGATAATGTGTCAGATGCAATGGATGTGTTATTAATTCCAGCTGGTACAGGAGATGAATAATGCATACATACTCCTCATAAAGTTCATTTCTGATGGGATATATGAAAAATTCTCTGTGCTAAAATCTTTTCCCTCTCAGACTTCACTGAGTACCTCTGAAAGAAAGAGAGCTTCAAGTTATAAAACTTAAGGACTGTGAAATTACATATGTGATGATGGAGGCATAATTTAGTTTGAAAAAAATATTGTGTATATATATATTTTTTGCTGATACTGCATAAGAGAACCAGACCATGGTTTGACCCTTGAACCTGGAGTTGAATTTGCATAACTGGACTTTATATGAAACAGACTTTTATTTGTGTACTTCACAACTCTCACGCAATAATTTACTAACCCTGCAGTTCAAGACCTTTTCAATGGCAGAACCTGTGCTTCAATATACATGGGGCCAAACTATTCCTAGCTCTCCAAGGTTGTACAAAAAAATAGAGGTCTAGGGCAATTCTCCTATTCACTGCCATCCTCCAGAATTAGAGCTGTTTATACTAAATTGGATCTCAGTGTTTGCTGGCAGCACTGTGACTTTTTAATTTATTCGAGGTAACCAAGCTGGTGAAACAGCTGGCCTTGCTCCCACTGCACACTGGAGCAGTACGATCACATCTCAGCGGAGCACAGACACGGCTCCACAGCTATTCCCATCCAACCGAACCTGAAGACACAAGCTGAGGGAGATAGGTGGATTGATGTGGATTGAGACGATTGCTCCCAGCAGATGGGCTTGGAGAAACATGAATCAGTTTTCCACCAAGTCTCTGTGTACACTGCTGTAAGGACAATGCAGTTTGTGTTTGGTGGTATTTCATCCCAGCTACACTTTGATGCTGATGACTCCGCAAAGTGTAAGTGCCACATGTCCACTGCCTCTCAAGTTCAGCATAGATCTGTTTCTAAAGCTCAAATGCAGCTGAAATCAAGGTGTCAACAAATCAAGTCTCCACAGGCAGTGCTGCATTGAGCACATCCTTACACTGAAGGTAAGTGACAGGGCAAGGATCAGTTTGTCTGGCTCATCCCGCCCATGTTAGAGCTAGTTGCAGACTAGCTCAGGTATATCCCACAGACTCTAGCACTGATGTGCCCTGTGGCACTGAACACCAGTGGCCACTTCATAATATGTGACCTGAGTGCTGGGAAACCCTGCCACTTCAGCAGCACAGTTCTTCCCTGTGCCCTCGTCAGCAGTCCTACTCTTAACAGAAATGAACTGGCAGTGTGATCCATTGGGGAGCATATTTTACACATAAGAAGTGATAATGTTCTTGTCCTGACAAAAACACTGCCTGACAGATGGTTATGCCAAAATATAAATACTTTAAGGCAGAGCTGGGTGTAGTTGTGGTGGGATGTGAGTGTGCAGCGACATAACCTCTCCTCTGTTGCCACAGCACGGAGCATCTGCTGCTCTAGGAAGGGGCAAAACAAACTTTCTCCTCCAGAAAAGCTGCCTCCATTTAAAATCCAATATTTCATTGTCAGATTTATCTCATGGGACACAAACTGTTGATATAATCTGCTCTTACAGTCACTGGAACATCTTGCCAGATTTCTATAAACCCTCTGGTCACATTTGTTTGTCAGAATGGTCAATGTTTGCTTTTTCATGAAAATCCCGTGATACAAATACTAATACTAATACTAATACTAATACTAATACCAATACCAATACCAATACCAATACCAATACTAACAACAATAATACACACTTTGCAATCTATACTTTATATCAAACAGAGAAGTTAGTAATTTCCTTGCACTCAATGGAGGTTCCTTTGAAACTGTGATGGACAATGGAAATTTACCTCTGCTTGTGCAGAACCACACAGGGATTTCTTATGTTTGCATGCATTCTTGATGTCTAAAGCAATTTAACTACTGGCTGATTATGTTGAAATGGCACCATCAAATAGGGCTGTAAAAATGAAGATTTACGGATAACACATTTTGAGAAAACTACATTACTTAAAAGAGGCAATCACACACAAGAACAATAGGATTTTATACTTAAGATTGTAAAGATGCTTTATAATGAAAGCTGAAGACTGCAGATTTTTTAACTAAAATTTGAATTTGGCTTTATCAATTTGCTTATGGTCGTTCAGCCAGCTTCAGCCATCTCTGGAAATGGGAAAACCAGGGCACAGACAAGTAAAAGCATTGTTGGGTGTCATATGGGCTAAGCTCACTGCTTGTGGCAGTGCCTGTGTGTGGGCGCAGCTTGCTGTGCCAGATGGCTGAAGGCTTCCACACTATCTGTAGAAACAGGCTGGGAGTCTCTCTAACTACAATTATTTTCCTAAATAAAACAAGAATAGAGTGAGAAGCTGAGCAGTATACTGCTGATAATGCAAACCACTTAATTAGCATGATCCCTGGGCGCTATTTTGAACTGTGCCAGCCAGCAGTCACCAATGCTGTCCTATCAACGCACCCTCAAACGTGCCCTCAGTGCCACCACTCAGGGTATGCAGCAGATACCCACAGGATCATGCTATGAAAACTCCTTCCTGGTGGGCTGCAACACAACTCTCCCTTGACCCCTAAGTCTCTGAAGCGATGTCTGAGGGACACAGGGACACCACAAGAGGTGCAGAGGTGACCTAAGGTTAAATATCACACTTTGAAGGAGAGCTACTGCCAGTCTATGTCACCTCACCACAGGGCCAGAAGAACAGTACATGGCCCAGTTGCATTGTGACGTGGCCTTTGTGTATGAATTTCCTGCATGGAGAAGGAAATTCTCAGTCTTTCTAAAACGTGTAAGCCAACATGTAGGCAGCAAGGATTTTCCTGAGTACTGCACTCAAGCCCCAAGCTAACTCAGCAGTGTAGTTGTGGTTGCTGTGAGTAAATAGTGGAGTTGACACTAGGACACTGTAGCTCTCTGAAAGCAAAAATATGAAAATGTGAAAAAAATGTCCTATTTTCTGTGTGGCCAGTCTGACTCATTACTGTTGTTATTGTTTATTTGCTTTGTACAAGTGGTACCTGTGTAGGCTTAGAGATAGCAGTTACCTGCAGTAGAGGGACTTGGCAACACAAAGAGTTACGGAGCATGTACCAGCTAGTATGATATGCAAGAGGTCAAGAAAGTCCAGCTGGGTAACTGATTAATTCCTGCTATTGTAGATGACTGGTAAAACATCAGCAATAGGGCTGCACAGTATATGGTCTCCAGTATGGTCTCCAGTGTTGAGTTCCTACAGGAGTCAAATTAAGCCAGGAAAAGAAAAAAAAGGCAATAATGTGCAGAACTAGAAATAATGAAGGGTTAGAATATGACAAAGACGGCCTCAATGCATATGGCCAGTTTGCTTCCTTCAAAGTGGAAAATCCATGGTTAGCTCAGTTAACTGGAATCAAAGGCAGAGAAAGGAAAGGAGAACTCATTACATTCAGTAATCTCATTTTTATTTGCTTTCTTACATCTAACAGGGAAGCAAAAGGGCTGCTATCCAACTCCGTGTATAATTGATTACCAGGACATAGACTGAAATGAAAAGTAATGCCCTCCATAATTGCTATTCAAAAGCCTAAGCTTGAAAAATACCCTAAAAGGATGTTTGCAGGTTTATCAGTCCAATTCATCATCCTTTCCCTTTTAGTAGTCATTCAGCTTATGCTTTGAATGTTGATTTTAAACATCAGAAGAATATGTTTTACTGACTCTTAAGATAGCTGAAAACCCCCAACCGCATGTGCCTGTATTATTGATAAACTGCTGCTTAGTATCTTTCACAATCACTTCTAGCTTGAGCTGTAAGATCAGACAGTAACTTCCTCTAACTCCACTTTGTCTTTATTATTTAGATATTCCTGACAAATTCTAAGAACACTTCATAATCTCAGATGCATGGGTTGCATATGTATGATACAGCTCATTTCTCGCTTCTTTGATTTTCCTGTGGTAGAATACAGCTGTTCCAACCCAATAAGTAAATGCAAATCCAGTCCTTCATCTTTATTGCTCAGTTTACTACTTCTCTGAAATATAAGACAGGTGATACCAGAAATTTTCTATATTTCTATGAGATAGTATATATGGGATGTATTGTGTACCAGCTTGGTACTGTACAGGAGACTAGAGTCTTAAGATGCATAATACTTGAGTTTTGATTTCTTTTATAAAAACCCCACACCTACAGCTTTAAATAAAATTTCAAATCACTACACAGAACACAATAATTCAGCACAAATAAAGCGGCAGAATGAGCTGCATGGGTGCTTGACAGGACAAGAGGGCAGGAGGAGGTAGTCTGAACCACTTCTGCCTCCTGAGAGCAGCGTATCTCAAAAGATACTGATCTTTGGCTCAAGAAGGTGTTTTCCTTATCTGTTTTGTCCTGTTACACAGAATGCTTGTTTCTTCTGGCCCTTGCAGTTTTTCATCATGGGCTCTGCTGCTGAAAGGGTGAGCAGAACATACAGGCTTTTGAGCATGGTGATGACAGTGCTATAGCGGCCTTGAAATATATCCCCCCACCCCTCTTAACCTATCACTGCACCTTTCCCCACCCAGTTCACTATGGAAGATATTTTTCTCTTGAGATCTACAAGTGACAGTCTTTCACAGGCACTTTTACAGCTTTATGTCTTTGCAAATCCAAAACAACTGACATTTAAACAGCAGGGAGCAGCCAACAGTGCAAACAGAGCTACAACTCCATCACAGCAGGGCTTCCTGTTTAAAGCAAATGAAATGCTGACTTGTCAAAGGAAAACAGGTAAAATGGGGAAGGTCAGAGCACTGATGCTTTTTTGTGTTCTTTACTTACATTGATAATTTCAGCTTAGATACTTCACTCATGTTCCTCTACTGAAGTTCTACCTATCCAGCATCATAGTTCCTGAGGCAAAAAGCTGATAAAAGAGGTAAATTAACAAGACTGTTTTTTCAACACAGATAGACTGAATTGCACTTCTAATCTTTGTGCCACTGGGCATGTCATTCCTGGGTTTGGTGTCCATATCTGAACTCTTGCAAGCTAATGTGCTTACTGCTGAACTTTGATGGATGAATACTGGTTTCTGTTACCAAAAAGTGCTGACAGATGTAGGGAGGCAAATTTAATTGAAAATTGGTTTTGAATTTAGGCTTCCAATCCCTTATACTCTTTTAAAAATCTCTCCACAAGCAATTTCATACCTTTACATGCATATTTAGCTCACATAGCCTGCTCTCCTTCAGTAACATGGAAGAATCAGCAACATCCAACTAAAATTTCATGGGACCTATCCCACTGCTGTGCCTGAAGGCAATTAAGTACCGTGCCTTCATTTTACCTGGCTCCTTTGAAGCCCTAAGCAAGCATATACACTCTCAGGAACAAGCTGGAGTGCTCTTGGGATGGAAAGCTTGTGGATGCTCAATTCTTCTTGGTAAAATTCTGGTCCATGCCATGTGGATGCAGCAAGGCTGAGAAGGACTTGACAGCCCAGTCCATCAGCAGGCTCCCAAAGGCTAACATTAGCAAAGTTAATTGGAAGCATGCAGTGTGTGTAGTTTGCCACACTTCTTCCCTTACAGTAGAGCCTACACCTTAGGATGTCATGGAAAAGTGGCTTTCAGCAGGGTCATTTGAAAAAAGCGTGTAGCAGTATTTCCACTGGTATTTTGGAGACTATATATTTTTCTGTAGCAACTCTTAAGAAACTCATTACTATAACTATCCTGAAAAGCATGACAGACAGGAAGGTCTTTTGTGTGGCCAGGCTTTTAGCTAGCTTCATTTCCTGAGGTGCCTTACAGATCACTCATGGGTACTTCCCTCGGTGCTGTCACCAAGGTCAGGCTTCAGCTTTCAGAAATCACTTGGGTGGCTTGAGTCTGCAGGCAAGACAGCTCTCACCCTACTTCCCCACTCCTCTCCTAGAAGAATGCTGCTGATTTTAATTTCCAGTCAATTCTGTTCTGTAACATGGATACAAATCAGGGAAACAATTTCTTTAAAATGCCATGAAATTGCTCGTGCAATTAAAACGACAAACAAGCTCAGCACAGGTAACATTTGAAATAGGGGCGTGTGAATTCATTTGTATAACATCTGAAGCTCATATAAAGCTGCATTTAGAGGGTGATCCTCTCAGAGGCTACTGAGAACCTTTGCCTGCTGCAGATTTCAGTTTCTCTCTGGATACGGTTCAGGAGGAGAGAGCTGAAAACCAACACAAAGAGCCTAGTTTCATCATCCAACCTTAAAGAGAGACAAAACCTACACAGTGAATTGGCTATCAGAGTTCAAAAATTCATTGGGTTTTCATTTTTTAACACATACAGATTAATTGATTTTTACAACAGCTCATTTTAAAAGTGTGACTGTAGGCAGTGTTCCTAGTATATTTTTATAATGTGACCAAAGGACTGGTAAAAGGGAGATGTGGGTTATTAAGGCACAGATGTGCTCCCATTGCTTATAATCTTGGAAACACTTAATGCAGACCCTGCTAGATCTGAACACTAAGGCACCTAGCAACTCAGGAGTACTCCAATCCTAATGCACTTTGGCAGGTATTTTATTCAGATGAACAGCATGCCACTTGAGGTCATGATTGGTTTGTAAATCCATGCTGAAGAGCTCTACTGAGTTCTGTAAAATCATACCAGATCAAAATATTCTTTTTCATGGACAGAACTTAAGACCAACCTGACATCTTCTTATTATTTTATTTTACCCTCCCTTATTGTGTTATGTTTAATAAACAAATTATTAGTTGTCTAAGACAGAGTCTTGACTTTTTTTTTTTTTTTCTTTTTTTTCCCCTTGGAGATGCTTAACTTGGGGGAGATGTCATATGAAAAAGGAGGGAAAGAAATAAAGAAATCAGGCAAATGTATCTGAAGATGATGCTGACTAGGAATGAATGATCAGGAAAGAAGGAAAATCATTTCTCAAATAGAGATTTATATTACGCACTCTTGCTGGCACAGGGCATAGTTAAGCACTCCTGTTCAGCATTTTCGAAAGCAGAGCACAAACAAACATAATAGTAGGCACTGTAAGCTGCTGACCAGATTCTCAGCTCCCATAAATTAGGTCAGTGCACCTCATAACACTGAGCCCATTTATATCACATTGTGGCACCAGCCTGAAGAGTTTTCCCCTTCACATGCTCAATTTCAGGTAAAGTCTATAAAAAGAAATGCACTATGATGGATCTTTTTCACATGTCCTACTTTCCTGCCTTTGGAGTTCTGTTTGGTTGGATTGTGGTAAATGCAGCTTATGTCCTCATACTGGAAATCCTTCCAGAAGCAGGAGAGAGAACAGAGGGGAAATGGGGTCTGCAAGCCAGGGCAGTCAGTGCAACCATCACACCAGGGCATGTGTGAAAAACAGGTGGTGAGTGACTGGGGCTGGGGTCTCCATGGTGGAAGGCCAAATTTAGGAGGAACGGAGATGCCTGGGACCAAGATTACAAGATGTTTGTTTGTTTGTTCTTTTGTTTGTTGGTTTGCAAGACAGCTTGAAAGCATGCAATATAGGAAGGAGAAGTAGAGGGCTTGGGACCAGAAACTTAAATTTGATTTAAAAAAAAAAAAACAACGGTTCTGTGGTTTGGTAGTAAGAGAGAGTCAGGGACGGAGCTATGGTCAGGGATGGGTAATAAAAATTGCCTAGACCCATTAATTCTATATCTACTAGGTGTCCTTTCCACTCAGCTAAGAGCTAGATTTGACATACCTACAATAACAGTGGTACCCACCGATGTCCATAATTTGCAAGTATTACAAAAATTAAAAGAAAGTCCAAAGGCAATCAGTCACCTGAGCAGAAAGGTTTTGCTTGTCATTGTGGTTCTACTTCTAGTCAAAAAATATTTTATTCTTAAGTTGTGCTGATAATCACAAGATTTGGAGACCCCTTCCTACAGAAAAATATTTCCACTTATCAGGTTATTTAAACCTGATGCAAAGTTTTGTTTCTCCCCTCAAGACGATGAAACCATTTTGAGCTTAGCAACCCAGTGGACTGCCCAAATGGAGCCCCACAGTGGTCAGTTGCTTTGGCCAGAGTTTCAGCAATGCAGCTAAGGTCTGTCAGTTACTTCTTCATCTGTTCAAGCATGTTCCCATAGAAACAGGGCCAAAGCAGACAAACTTAGGTAAAGCTTTTTTTTTTCTTCTTTATCCAAAAGAAAGAACAACAGCAAAGATACTCATAAAGTGCTACTTGTTATCTGTGACCCGGGGCTCTTTTTCATTGGAACTGGCAGAATGCAAGCAACCAGCTACAGAATCATAAGATCTTGTGAAAACTGCGTGGTATGGGCTCAAGTGGGAGAGTGATATTTATATATTTCCTCAGTAAAGCACACAGACAATGAGTCAACAGTAGTAAAAAAATCAGTATGAGTTTACCAGATGAAAAAATAAATAAAAAGCATGACAAAATAGTGGTAGGTGTGAGTTAATCTCTTTGTAATTTAATGGTATTTATTTGTTCTAGTGAGTAAGAAGTAGAATATATTGTTTGTGTTTCTTTCATTATGCCATGGACAGACACAATCAAAACATTTGTCCCTGAAATTAAATTCTTCCTATTGTAATAACCATCTTGTGAAAAGCTACAGCCTTGTTGTCTTGAGAATGCTTGCGCTCATACATCTTTTGGACAACATATTGCTCTCATTCCTACTGAAATTATTTTTTAACAGTGTAGAGGAGCAGAAGTTGGCCCAATGTCTATGTATGTTTTTACATTCCTGTAAAAAGAAGACAATTTTACTTGGCATTTAAATGTGCCAAAAAGGAGAGGAAAACATACAGCAATTTTCCCAGGCAGGGGTCCCTTCTGCCTCAAAATTGGTGGATCTTATGTACTACAGTCACTGCTCTTGCAGACAGACATATGATATATGAATAACAGTGATTCAGACTAATGGTGCAGGTGGTATTTCCACAATGTGTGCATTTCCTGGCATTCATCATCCTCGAAGGCCAACACTTGTTCGTTCTCTTATTGAGACATTACACTATCAAGTGGACATCAGTTAAAAAACAGCCTCCAGATTTATTGACAAACTGGGAAGAAACCCATCCCAAAAGTTACTGTAAAAAGAAAACCACCGTTCTGGGAGTTA
This sequence comes from Anser anser, assembly GCF_964211835.1. NCBI lineage: Eukaryota > Metazoa > Chordata > Aves > Anseriformes > Anatidae > Anser > Anser anser. The sequence goes on along the minus strand of NC_139724.1, from coordinate 32,287,699 downwards.
TTTTCTGTATTGTGATATAATTTCATATAATTTGCACAAAATTTTTGATGGCTTTTTGTGATAATTTAGAGCCTGATACAGGGAGACAATGATTCTTGTAGTCTTCGAGCCTCAGTAGCTTTGAGCTACTTCTAACACGAAAGAAGAGTGAGCTAACTGAGCTGGCGACTGATGGGAGTAATAAAATGGCTGAGGGAAAACAACAACTCTTGTTTGTTCTCATGAGAAACATCTATCTCCAATAACACTTTTGCATTGTAATATGGATAGGAGAGATTTCTTGGTGGTTTTCATTAATAATCAACATTTTAGGATTTTAATTTGAGATCAGCTGCTAACAAGAGCACTTGCTTTCCTTTCATCATTTTCTCACTTGCAGTGGAAGGAAGCAATTTCACATGTCATAAAAAGCCAAAGAACAGTGAGTGCTGCCCCTTCTTAAAATCTGTTCTACAAAAATCTGTAATTTCAGTTTGAAACTGCTAAGGGAGTTAAAAATTAGATTTAGTTAGTTAGTTAGTTAGTTTTAGGAGGTAGCTGAATCTAGACTCTCCATTTTAGTATTCTTTACTTCTTGGTGTCCTATGAACCAGTTTATTCCATTTCCCTTGTAGCTGACTTAGAAGCTGAAATTCTCTCAGTACTGAACATGGACTCAATGTACCATTTATATGCATAACCTGAGACTCAAGCAGGCTTACAAAGCAAACTCTTACTTCATGGATTGGCTCACCTATATCAGAGATTGCAGCTTGTGTGTAAAAGGTCGCTCAGGAAATTACCTGCAGTGTACAAGAGTTCATTTTCTTAGAGCATCAGAATGCCTGGACAAGGCTGGATCAAAGGTCTGTTTAACCCCATAAGAACAGAAGGGATGAGTCAGTAATGTAAAAAGGGAAGAACAGCGACAGAGCAGGCATATAATGACACATCCCCAGTTATTTTCCATTCCCTGGAGAGCTACACCTATTGGGCTGTTAGGGACAGAAGTAATATCTCTATATTAAATAAATGCTAGAATGTTATAAAATAGATGTATTTGAATTCCACAAAGCTGTCTAAGCAAATTTGTCTTGCATTTTAAACCCATTCAAATGTTTAATACTCTCTGGCCTGAGGATTTCAGGGCATAACTACATAACTACATGTTGAAGTAAAGACACATGCTCCTTTTTATTTCTTTTCATGCTAATTGTTGTCAGTTTTCTTTGCTGACTCTCTCAACAAAGCTCAGAAACTTCAACCACAAAGTCTGAAATACCATTGCCTTGTGTCTATTGATAAAAAATGTTCTCAATCAATTACTTACATAAAGCTGTACTGTAAGAGAAGTAGGGGGAGACTGGTTTGCATAAAGACATTATGACTCATCCCCAAGGTCCAGATGGAGTAAGGCATGAGGAGCCAGGGCTGCAGCCCATTCCTCTACAGTGACTCCCCCAGAGTCTTCTCTGGGGAGCTTCTGCAGAGCTTTTTGTTGGCCTTCAAAAGGGTGCACCAGGTTGGGCCACCGTCCCACATCTGGCATGGCTCAGAAGCTGGTCCCTAGCTTCTGCAAGCCTGAGCCTTCTGCATGCTAATTTGATACCCTGATGTACACCAAACAGAGAGTGTAGATCTTTATTTTGCATGTTTGTGCTGGCAGTTCCAGAAAATATGAAAAATAAATGGGCAAAGGAGTCACTCCATCCTTTGTTGTGGAACCCAGAAACTATATTTAGTCTGTAGATTATCATTGTATTAATATAACATAACATGATAATGACTTTATGAGTATCACATCATAAAGTATGTCTTATGTATGACTTATGAGTATTGCATTTTCAACCACATTTCCATAGTTCCTCTCCCTGTCACCTTTAGCATAGCTGTATTCACTGCTAATTATTTAAGGATCTGTTAGGATATCACATAGGAAACAATGTAGCTAGTCCAATATGTAACAGTTTTACAGGTAGACATACAAATTTTGTACAGTTTACATAAACTACAGCAAATGACCTTTAAACCAGAGACTGGACTGTCTCCATCAACAAGTGATGCTTTGGGTGAAGATAAAACACCATTAGAAAATCAATATTTAGTTATTATTCAAGGAGCAGGCTGTTTTCATCTTTATACGCATAAAATTACATAGTAATACATTCAGCATTTTGCTGCTTGGTTTTTCATCAGAAAATCATTTCTTATAAAAGCAATCAGTAGGCCAGCTATCAGTGAAAGGCAGGCATCAAGCATCTCATTATTTGAGACATGAGAATGTAACAGGAAGATATTTCTGTTTCATAATTTTTCCTCTGCTGCCTGTACTTATTACTGGTGCTATGAATATGTTGCATTTCAAAGGTGCTGGCCTGGCATCAATAGAAACAGAACTTGCCTTCTGCACCCCCAGAACCAGGAGGAGCAGTGGCAGCACAACACTTGCCAATCATCCTCTTGTATACCACCAATGAAATGCCATTTCCCATAACCCAGGTTGCTCTGAGTACTTCATTAGGACTTCTGTGTGCAGAAGTATAGGCCTAGGATATGTGCACACTTGCTCAAACATTGGAAGTCTTACCTCTAGTGGTTGGATGGTAGGTTTGAAGCAGGTGGTTGAAGCATGATGAGGTTTATTCAAGGTTTGTCTTCAAAGTTTCTGCCTGTCCCAAATCACATCTATTTGTTCAAAAATAAATTGGACTATCATGCTGCATAGACATGATTATTCCAGCACTTTAGGTACACAGGCAGATGCACCCAGAACCTTTTCATAGCTTACAGAAAACTTCTAAACATGACTGCTAAGTCACCTAGAGCTGACTCAAGGTTTCTCTGCAATACAGGTAAAGAGCTAGCCCCGCACTAGGGGCTCTATACAAGCTCATTCAGTATTTCACATCTTCTTTGGGTTTTATTCACCCACATAGGTTAGCACCACATAGGTTTAGCAAGCCAGGTTATTAATATACTGCTACACGGTTAGATCCTGAAGCACTTGTTCAGGCAATAAGTTTACTGCATTGCATGAGACCAATGGCATAAGTAACGACTGCCGTAACTCAAACCACATTGTGAAACTTGAAGGCAGAAAGTGATTAACATAATTTCTGAAATCTAAAGAATATTTAGCAATGGCTAATTTCCCTAGGCATTCTAGAAATACCTTGTTCTTGTTTAAGACGTATATAGGTCAGTCAAGTGTTATCAGTAACTAGCATTTAATGAGAAAACTAATGCTTTCACTGCTTCAGTCATCAGTTTTTATAAACCTGGCTGTCTATTTCCAGAAATCTGTTTTTCATCATAAACATACAAACAAGGACCACTAGGCACAATATGGACAAGTAACCTCTGCCCTTGTAGTTCAGCAGGGGTCTTCATCACTCCCTCCTGTACATAAAATTTCTCCTATTTGCTCATTCTTTAAGTACTGACTTTACAATTCATTATGATTAAAGAACAGAGCACAGACATTTTCAAAAGGACACCAAAAACACTTTTCACTTTGTAACCCAGTCCTCCCCCTCCTACTTTTATAGTATACATCGATCCAGAGTAGGAAAACAGTGAAACCTTCCAGTCCTGCATGTGTTTTAAGAAGAGAGGGCCAGGGCATGAGAACTGTATGAGAGAAGAGAGCTTCCTCTTCCTGAATGCTTAAAAAAGTGTACTGACACCATAATTAGTATGAGAAGTAAATTGGTATTATGGTCATGGTTCCTACCAATGGCGGAGTCTGAATTTCTGACTTCTCTCCTTAGTGTTGGGAGGATTTATTGCTTGTGTTAAGGATCCTTAACACTTCTAGCATGGAAGTTGCTCAAGACTGCAGTCCAGTGTGTAAGGAGAAAAAACTGCATTAGAGTTTTTTCTCTTCTCTTCCAATGCCCTGCAAAATTCCTCTCCATAAAACTGAAAAGACACTTTCAGTTTCCAATGGAATAAACAGAAGAAAAGTCAACTTAAATTAAACAATAGGCAGGGCTAAGAAGGGCTTCCCAGGGATTTTTTTTCTTAGCATTTTCTACCCCTTAAAGTGACCAGCCAGTGATAGTAACCAAATGATGATAAAGAACCAAACATTTCTTAAAATGAGTTATTAAACAGTGCTGTCACATCTTATAACCACGGTCTCTTCTAATCTGTTTTATTATCCAATTATTTAATATGTACATACACTTGATTCTATGTGAAGAATGACTTTTTCATTTTTTAAGATTTTCAGGAGTAAATAATTAAATATCTGACTACAGATAAGGAAAAAAAAACGAAGCCCTGAGCAAGTTAGATGATGAAAAAATCAGAATTGGAATGAATCCCATGTGATTTTCACTTGAATCTCTTTATTCACTGTGCCTAAACAGTCAATTTCCTCAAAAGACTCTACAGATTCTGTACACAATGCTGCTCAGGAATGACACCGGCAGCATATTATATTCATAATGAACTATGAAGTACTGTGAAGTTGAAACAGAAATTAGATACATTTTCTGCAGAGCTTGACAAAAGCTAGAAGTACAATAAGGTATCCTCATAAAAGTGAAAAATAAATGTATACAGCTTATGGTAAAAAAGACTTTGGTACTAAGGTAAATGTCTCTGTCTATTGCCTGCCACATTCTGGTACTGTTTCCCCAAAGTAGTAAACAAAAATATGCTCCTGTTAGGAAAAATTTCCTATCTGTTGGGCAGAATGAATCATTTAAATGGTGCAGCTTTAGAATCAAAATAGTATTAGTTTACATTTATTTTTAATTTAAAGTTTCTGCAAGATGAGCAATTTAACAGACGAGACTACACATTTTCAAAATACTGTCCTAGGAGCTGCTCAGTTCCCCATGGTGATGTTGAAAGCATGCAGTATTAACAGAGATAACAGCATTTTTCAATCTCAGATCATAGAACTAAAATATTACGTTAAGAAAAGACTGAAATATCAAAGTTACCAACAGCTATAAGTGAAACTGGATTAAAGGCATATAACCTTTAGGAAGAACTGTTTAAAAATAAGCAGTAAAAATGGCAAATTATGAATTGAGTGAAATATGATTTTTTTTTGCACAGACCTGTGAATACATTTCCAGAGAAACAGAAGGACATGGGCATGGTTTGTGATGGCACATCCATAGGATTACACTGCAGTCTCTATTCCACAGAAGGAGAGAGAGAGAACAATGCAAACAACCAGGCTCACAATGCCAGAGCAGAAAGTGGCATTGGCCAAAGAAATCTTCTAAGGAAAGTGAAAAATGTTTCTTTATAAAGATTTCTGAAAGCTTTCTAATTTCTTAAAAACAAGTGGCAAAACTTTAAAAACATCTAAAACGGTTTCTTTAAATTTAAAGCTAGCTTTCTGTGGAATTTTGGTTTTCCATTGTTCCAATAATTTGTAATGGTAGTCTCTTAACATTATTTCAACATAGCTTAAACCACAGAAAAGAATTACAACTACTGGAATGTGAAATAACTGGGAAAAGTGCCTATCCTTTCTTTGAAAAACAAGCATTTGGGGGCTTTCAATTTTCCTCTGAGAATCAGATGAGAGTAAAGCAAATGGAAGAGGAGAGCTAGCTACAGAACTGCATCTATTAGATACATGCAGAACTAGGTCAAATTGTTTTAAGACCACATGCCTTACAAGGGAAAGCGCAAAAGTAAAGCAAGTGTGGAAAGGGATTCATTGCCTATCAAGCCTGGAGGAAGATAAATGTGAAAACAATTAAATGTCTTACAGATTACAGTATTATCAACATTAAGAATGTGTATTAAAAAGATTAGCATAATTGACAATAATTTCATATTGCGTAAATTTAAAGTGTAAGGAACTGCAAGAAGCTAGAAATACTAAATCAATGTTGTCAAAGGAAAAAACACTCACTTCCTGCTTATGTTTACTTGACAAATATGTTACATCATGACTTTTTTCAGTGAAAAAAATGAGATTTTGATTAAAGCTCTATAAACTGTGCCTGTCCTCCATTAAAAAAAAAAGTCATTTTTTTCACTGAAAAACAGTCTCAGACTTTCAATATTTAAAATAAAAATTGTCCAGGCTCTTCAGAAAAAAGAATCGCTTTCTGATGTTGATAACTCTGGATACCTTGAAAAGAGGTTTGGAAATAAATTCATGATGAAATAGCAAGGACAGAAACAGAGAGGAATGAAAGCAGCTCTGGAAAGGATGGCTCTAGAAACAAAGACAAATGAGTGTTTTAACAAAATATTTATGCTAGGGTGATTCAAATAGATTTGCAAGGCTTGTGAATCATGGAAAGCAAGAAAATAATGGGACTGAACAGAATTGTCTCAGGAGATGGATAGAGCTCATGCTCTCCACCATCCTTCCCCAGGTGGTGGTGGCCCTCAGGACCTTGGCTGGACAGCTGAGGAGGATCTGTGCCCCAGCAAAGGGCAGCTGTCCTGCAGGCAGAGGTCGTAACAGGATGGGGAAGGTGAAAAGCTGAGCGACAGTCAACCAGAGAAAGCAAATGATCTATCTGCTCTCCCTCTACCCTTCCTCCACTATTTTACAGTCTTTTACACAAAAGGAGGTTCTTCTAATAATTTATTGCTAAGCAATGCCTTGTTTTTGCCTCTTGGTTTAAAACTCAGACCTTGTCCATCATCTTGAGGATGGATAGCTATTCACTTTTTATACGTTTAGATAACCTGTGCGTGACTGATGGTGTTACTGATATTACACCATGTGGGCAACAGGATGTTTAGAGTATGAAAATAAAGCCAAGGTTGAAGGAAAATGAGGCAGGAGTGGAGTAACAACAGACAGTAGCAGATACACCTACAGGATGTCGAATAGTTATGGTAAACTAAGCAGCCCTACGGAGCTACAAAGCCCTTGTAAAATAGAACGGGCAATGAATTTAGGGAATTGCATGCAGAAGAGCTTCTGATTTCCTTACATCTGTTTGCCACAATAAGAAGTTACATCTCTCTGCTCTGTGTACCCAAAGAGCTGAGCTGTAAAGCCAGTAGTGAGAGACAGGGACTTTGGTTAAATTTCTTGAGCAGACTAAACAAAGAAAAAACATTTTCAATTAGCTGGGTTCAAATGCCAGCTCATTTCACAAATGAGAATTAATTTGATCTCTTTCTCTCTCTCTCATGTCTGTAAGCATCAGAAAATCACTAATTGGGAAAAAAAAAAATCAAACACCACACAACAAACACAAAACAAACAAACAAAAAAACAGAAACCAAACACAAACAAACAAACTAAACCTGGCTAGCTGCTCTTGGTGGAACAGCAGAGCTACTATATCCCAGTAAAGTTTTGACCTGTTTTAAGAAGAGGAAACAGGAAAAAAATATGAAAATAACTTTAAAAGAGAAAACTCCACCATAATGGCAGGAAAGAGAATGCAAACAATATATGCTGTTGATAGAGAGACAATGGAAACATTATTATTAATAAGGATAGTAAGTACTGCTTATTTAAGTCAGCTTAAAGGTAAAATTTACATCAGGTAAAAGGTATAGTTGTGGCTGCTACCTGCATGTTATCAGTGAACATAAAGACCACATGACTAATTCTCAGTCTATGTACTTATTGCTACAATCACGCTCCTTTGTTTTGGTCCCAGTCCTGCATTTTCCACCAGAACTTCTCCCAGTGAAGCTGCAGGCCTGTGGCGTTCGGCTCCAGCTTGGACTGCAGGGTGAACATTTTTTTGTATCTATCTGAGGTCAGACTCTCTGCATGCATGTGAAGAGAAGTCAGAAATGCTGCGCCCTGGGAATACCATTGTTTCTTTCTTCTGTTGCTGCCTGGGATGTGAGCTCTCCTAAGAAACGAGGCCACATCAAAGACTGCCACGTCAGTCCCACATCCATCTGCGAGACCAACAAGGAGCCTTCAAACACTCTCCTCCTTTTCCTAGCGGAGGGGACTCAGACAGAAAGCGAGGCTGAAGTGTGTCAGCCTGTCAGCAGGCTGTCTGTGGGGACACCAGCTGCCGATCAGCCTGCGCACGTGGAAGACTTTAGTTATGTCCTTTATTTACCCAAAGTGAGATCATCACCGCCCTGAGCTGCACGGTGGACAAAAGCCTCTCTTACCCTTCTTACCCATAGCTATATCCTGCAATGTGTAGGCAGGTAAGAAGGAAACGAGAGTTTCTGCTGGCCTGGACCCCTTTGTGGTTTTGGCCAGGGTATGCAGAGTGGTGCTGGGAGGGGATGAACTGATGCCGAGTCCATGTTTGATGGCACACAGGACTAACCTCAGGCATATTCCAGCCTTGAAGCTGCAGCAATCCCCTTCCCTTGCCTTTATGAAACATTTTTCTGACATCCCTGCTCCTTTTGAAGAAGCAAAGGGAAGAAGTCACTGCTGCTGAGGTCCCTCAGTTCAGAGAAGTCAGACTGAGAGGACCAGGATCCTACCAGTCTGTAAGGAGTGCAGCCAGTAAAGGCCAGCACAGCCTGAAGATTTGCACAAACGCAGCATATTGAATTTATTCTCCTTCCCCTCCTTTCTGCCGGACATGCTTAGAAGTCAGAGAAAGTAATCAATGAAGGAACAGTGGCTCCAATTACAGCCTGTTTTCTGGCTTGTTCCAGGATAATGCTCACACTGAGACAAATGGCCAAGCTGTAGCTTATCCACAGTCTTTAAAGAATTCATTTTTTTTCTGACATTTAAACTAAATTTAAACTGCAATTCAGGGCAATTTGGTGTTTGTAGCTGATTGCCTGCCTTTTAAGTCCATGGTGTGATTTTTAAGAATAGTGTTGCATTAATGTTATTTTGCATATCGGCACAGAGTTAATTCTACATTTTCCAGAGTACAAAGAGAGAAGAGAATAAGAGCACAGTATAGCAGAAAGCAAAGCAAAAAGACACCTCTACAGTACATCTAAGTAACACCAAGGCAAGAAAAGACAGGTCATTGACTCCCCAACAGGGGCTGATGTGAGCTGGCACACTAATAAAACCTGGTGAAATATCATGCCAAAGTACCAGTTTCTGGGAGGAAATAACATGCAACAGTTAACCCACAACCCAGGTAATTTGCTGGAGATCATTACTAGTTGGTCATTTTTTCATTTCTCATTCTGTAACTAATGACAGGACGCTTACTGTCAGGTGTGACACTCCTAAGAAAAAGTACATTTTTGCTTCTTCACATATTGCTTCTCCAGCCCATGACACAGAATCGCAAGGGCTCTAGCTCCCATCTCAAGAGCTCCAGCCTTCGCCCCTTTCCCAAGGTGCTGATCCCCATCCCTGGTCCCTGGGGCTGCATGGAATCATGTGCAATATTCTTGCTGTCCAGGAAGATCACAGCATTTTCAGCACATGCCCTAGCTCTTCACCAGTGACTTCTAGAAACAGGAAAACTTGTAAAATATTCAACAGCCTCTGTTACTGTGACACTGGTCTGAGTTATAGATAGCAAGGTAAAGATATAATGTTGACTAAAACTATTTTATAGAGAAGGATGAACACAAAGTTCTGTGATTATGCATTTACATTAAAATTCAAACTAGCAACTTTTTTTTTTCCTGCTAACTTTCAACTAACACGCAAATAATTAAATTTTAATTGTGGCATGTTCATGAAAAATGTAATTGCTTAGTTTATGTACCAGTTGTTTCAAAGCTCATTTTGGTTTTCTCTCAGGGTGAATGTTTGTACTCATAGAGTTTGCATTTACAGAACTGATCTGTGCAGCAATAACTAATCCAAGTATATTAAATGATGAGAAATTGCAGGAAAGAATTTGCCATCGGTGGACATGTACAGTTAAAATTGCAATGCCTCCCTTCCCAAAAATCCAGTCTAGAGAATGATTAAATTAGTAAGATTCATGATTATCATGTTCCATAGTGAGAAAATTATTCGTTTGTGGAATACGTTCTTCACAGTAGATTATTTGTTTAGCTCCAGCATTTTCTGTCCCTACTGCAGAGAACTTTGTTTAGAGCGATGTAGTTTTGCAGTCCAGATCAGCACTGCAGAAAGAGAAATACCAACTGTTAGTTTGGATGTGATATTTTTTAATGGTGAAAAAGACTCAGATCATTTAACAATATATTTTATAGCTAATTCAAACATTATTGTTACCTATGTCATGGTCTCCAATTGCTACTCTTCTTTAATTAGCAAGCTAGACTACAATTATCTCAAATACCATATAGTAAATCAGATAAAAATGATACAAATTAGAAGTACATTAGTTGAGGGGGTGGTTTATTAGCCATAAACATTCAGGTTAATCATACATTGGCTTAAAATGTTTGTCTTGTGGGTTTCCTTCCCCTTTATTAGTATGCTTTGATAGGTTGTTTTTGGCACCTCTGTGTGTTTGTTTTTTATCAGTCGGTGATTCATAATTCATGACAATAGTGATTCATAAGCCTTGAAATATTCACCGCTTTATGCATCTGGGAGTATAGAGGTGCATTTAGCACTGATACAAATTATCAGCACATTACTCCGTCTTTTCATTGGAGACTCCTCTCTTCATTGCTACTACAATTTTTCCCTAATGGGAATTGTCTATGCCTACCCATTATCTTTGCGAATGAGAGCTAAAGGGAAAGAGAGATCACAGGTTGCTACTCTCTACCTTTTTTCAGCTACCTATATTTCAAGCAGAAACTTTTCTAACTCTTAAATTATCTAAATCCCTTGGCCATACAATCCCTCAAAGTTACTAGGATTTCATCTCTGACTGAAAATGAGAAAACGAGGTCAATTTTTTGTAAAACTCTAGCTGAAATATTTTTTTTTTCTTGATCACACCAAATGTTATTTTTTTTTCCAAAAATCAAAAATAAAAATCAAGCTGAACATTTTGAAAAGGACAAACTAGAAATACTGGCAACAGCTCATCCCCAGAGATGACTCACTGCAAGTAAAACAGGGGATTAGGAACCTGACTGTTGTGAAAGTTACCATATTCATGCAGCTTGGTAATGAACAAAGACTAAGAAAAGGCTTTTTATTGTTGAAGAAGAACCGTGTCTGTCCTTAATCACCAAAGTCTGCAGGAGCTGCTACAGCTTTAGTATGGCACCTGAAGGAGAGCTCTGCTGGCAGCACAGTCAATCCAAGGGAAAGACCTTTAAGTAAAACCTTCGGCCTCTACTGATGATAAGAATGGAAATGGTAGAAATGAGCAGATGGTACATTATATACCATCACTTTTTCAGAGCATATACACATATAAAAATCTCTATCTCTCCGTAATAAAACAAAACCTGTCATGTGTAATTCGAACATCCTCTCCTCTAAGGAGTATCCCATTTGTTGATCTAGTAAAAGCAGTGTAGGTAGAACTGGGAAGCTGTGTGTGAGAAATACATTTTTTTTTTAAAAGGTAAATTTCATTTAAAAATCATTAGGTGGATCACAATTTTCTTCCATATTTAGTCCATAATTATTTTATGCTACCGGTTAAATATAGGTGCAAGATAAAGCAGTCTAGTTTCAATAGGTTATCATATTACCTTAATATAAAATAATTCCCTACATTCACTCCATTACTTTAATTGATTTAATTCAATTGATAAAACTTCATATTTTTTACTAATTTTCATGTTGCTTTGAAGTCTATGATACTTTTAAAATTCAACTTTGCTTTGTTTATTATTGATGGAAATGGAACTGTGAAGCTAAGTTTGTGTTAAAATGCAGCAAAAAATTCTCCAGAGTAGATAGAGTTTAAGTGAGTAGGAAGTAACCATTAACAAATTTTCTTTTTCTTTTTGTACAAATGCAGATTGTCTAACTAAGCAGTTAAACACCTAAAAGGAACTTTTTTTTTTTTTTTCCTGAGCGTTAGTCGAACAGAAGAGCTAACATGCTCAAGGTTCTTGAGCATGGTTCCCTCTCCTGGCAAGAAAACGAAAACAAACAAGCAAACAAACAAACAAAACAAAAACAAACAAACAAACAAACCAAACAAGCAAAACAAAAACAAGCAAAACAAAAACAAACAAAACAAAAACAAACAAACAAACCAAAAACAGTGGATAAGGGTAGTATTGTAAGATATGAACAACCGTCTTTTCTCCTGAGTCATTTCTAGGGTTTGTGACTGAGTATAAATAGCATTGAGCTAAGTTAAAAAGGTTGAAGTTTTCTCTTCAGTAACAGCTGTGCAAGGGGAACTGATGGGAACTAGGCTTGTATATTTAAGTCAGAATTAGGCTGAACACTTTAAATATGAGAACATGTTTCCAACACAGGCTGAACAGGAGTAGTTCCAGCAGAGACTGAGTCATGGGGTCTGATCAGAGAGCTAAAAATCAGGGTTGCTGCTCGTGGGATTTTATCACAAGAGTTAGGCATGCTTTTTTCCTAACACCCCCCCATCCTTGCCCTCCCCCTGATCTTTGTATTAAACAGCATGCTAGAAACTCTGCTTTCCTTTAAAAATAAAAGGTCATTTCATCTTTCTCCTGTAGAGCTTAAAACCACAGCCCCAGTAGCAAAACATAAATGGAACTTCTTTAAAAAGTCTCTTGACCTTTGAGTCAGGCTTGGGATTTTGTACAACTCTGGAATGTGTGGTGCCACTGCCATGAACACCAAAAAGCTGCAGGGCAGGCTGGTGGGGAAGGACACACACACAGAATACAAAAGGAGATGGGACTTTAATCTGCCTGTAATTTCTGCCATCAAAACCAAGGCTGAAGACATTGCAGAGGAGAGTGACACTGAAACACCCAAGAATCAGATTCCCAGCTGAATGATCACAGCATTAGTCTAAGAATAAAGGAATACATAACATACCAGGGCACTTAAAGGCTATGAAATCCAACGTTTCACGTTGTATTTGCAACTGGCGACTTGGAATCTTCTACTAAGTATATGACACCATGTACCAGTAACTGATTCAAGTATTTGTAATGAAAGTGGTTGTTTGATAAGCACTACATCATGTCTTCAAATTAAAAGCAGACTTTTAAAATCCCCTTATAATGATATGAAATACCCTAATAATGATGTCCAGAATATACTTACATACATGCCATCATCTTCTCTTTTGACTGATTAGGTTACTATGCAAGCATGCTGTGCTAAACTAAACTTTAATAGCAGTATTTACCTAGCTCTTGTTTTGCTAAATAGGCTTTTTGGAGCTAAAATTAAACTTCAAATTTTCAGTTGTGAAATATTTTATAACTGAAGTACTTTCCTATTGCCAGTCTTTCAAAATATAGTCCTTGCGGCAAGATGCATATTCTGGCTGTGTACAAGATAATTTTTTCTAACAGCCAGCAGAAAAAAACATTTTGCCTTCAGAAAATAATGTCCAATATATATTTCATTACGAATGAGTTCAGAATGAGCACAGAAAGGAAAACTGGCAGAGTAAGATCCAACTCTTTTGATTCAGTACAAGTCTTCCAAAATAAAATGTGCTCAACTTTCTATTATCTGAATTCTTCTGTGGTCACAGATGTTCTGTCTCCTTTCATTTTACTTATTGACTGAGACAATCATGTCTTTAGTCCAGTCACTTTATTGTCTTGCTTTTATCACAAGAAATATGCTCATCTGAAGTGATTCTTTGTGAATCTTACCAAAAGCTGTTTCATGAAATTAGAATTAATATAGAAACCTTGCTTGACCCATGCATTTTGAATTATTTCTGATGTAAAAGATTAAACTTAACTAGCTTTGTGCTTGCTATAAATGTGTCTTATTAAACCGTATGCTTAAATGCTTAAATTCCTTGGAGACTTAGGTGTTATCTCAGCATTCTTCACATCAGAAACTGATGAGGGGTGTACAAAACTGGATGAGGAAATATTGTAAATGCGTTTTAGGGACACATGCAGTAACTGCACACTCAAAACGTACATCTAAAGCTGAAGAGTAGTTTTGTTTAATTGCATGTCAATAGTGGGGGGTATTAAACCTTCTCTTTCTCTGCTCCTCAGAAAGCATGCAAGTGAACAAAGTGATGGGTGTATTCAAGTTAGAGAAGGATTAAGTAAGTGTTCAAAATCATGTATGTTTTCACGTGTTTAGAGCGTGGGTTACTGATGTTAGCGTACCTTTTTTTTCTTTTCTTTTTTCTTTCTTTTTTTTTTTTCTGCAGTCTCCTTTAGTATCTATTAATTCCCATTTCAACTTAGTAATATGGAGATTCAGTCAAATTAAAACCTCACTGTTAATTTTCCTTATAGTAGTAAACGTGGTCTAGATAAATAGATTAACTCACATTAAAATTTGCTGAGAAGCAGAGCAGTGCTGAAGGAGCAAAACATATCACTCTTTGAAGTGCTCTTGGCAGTACTAAGTAATAGCTTCTTATTTAGTGACCTTAATAGAGAGTCCAGGAGCAGCTGGATCCTGAAGTGCAGACACAATGCAATTTTTCAAAAATGTTAAGAGAGTGAGGCATGAAAGATTTAGAAAAAGCATAGGTTTTGTGTTCCTGGTGGCTTCCAAAAATTTGTTTTCAAGCTTTTTCACATTCTGTGACCTTGAAAGACATCTGAAAGTAGTTCAGAAAACTTATGCGAAAAAAATGCCCCCCAAACCATATACATATACATATTTGTAGTCGAGCATGCAAGACAAGAACAACGATATGAAATGAAAACTCAAAGTTTAGTCAAAATTTGCAGAAGATGATGAAAAAAACCCTGCCACTACAGTGTTTAATAGATGTTCTATCAATTGTATCAGAAATGCTGACATCCTTTGATTTTTACAATGTTGGGAAACACTGAGGATTATGTTTTATCAGACAAAAGTGTGAACTCTAAATGTGTTGAAAAAGGCATTAGTCAACAGTGAAATGAAAACCAAGCCCTTCTGTGTCTGAGAAAAAAGTGGTCTGCCTGCTCTCATAGCTCCCAGCCCTGATCCATGTGGAATGGGGCAGGTAGAGCATTTGGGAGCCAGATGCCAGTGGGAGGGAAGCTATCACCACAGGACCATTACATTGACACAGTAAGTCAAATATTTGGTGCTGGAGGTAGACTTCTCCTGGGGTCACCCACTGAAGAAATAAACCTATTTTTCACATATACCTTATACCATACATTAAGAACATTACCAACCAGTTTAAAGCAAAAATAATCAATAAGTAAAATTCATCACAAATTGCATGATGTATCAAAGGAAATGTCTATGCTCCATTCATTCCTTAAGCTGTCTCTCAGCAATTATTAAACAGATGCTATTTGTGGAAAAAGAAGAAGAAGAAAAAAACACATTACAGAGAATAATTCTAAGATCCCAAATGGTTATTGTAAATTGCTGAGATTAATTACTTTTAAATCTAAACCTTTAAAATGCAGGGCTATAAGAACACAATGAAGGCTTAACTTTTTCTGCACAGAATATGAAAATTCCTCCAAGCCTATTTATCTATTTTATGGATTTTACTGCATAAATATTCTGAAAGGCCATTTATTCTTACATCTTGATAATAAAATAATAATAAAAAAATGTTGGTGTTTGGCTTAAAGCCAGATCAATGTCAAAGTTATGACAATGTCTGCTTTATTAAAAGAATCTGAAGTCATGATTCAGTTTGAAGTCTTTCAGAATTCAGAACAGCATGTGTGTGTAGACATGTTACAGTACAGGGGAAGGATAATGGGTGAAAAGAAAGGTTTTAAGTATTACAGACTTTACTAGTGCTTGAAAACATTTATAATTGTACAAAAATGAAAGCATAGCATGCAGTTGCTAATGCTCTCTGAAAAGAAAATTCAGTAAAGGAAAGAAAATGAGGTCAATTTACTTTGGTTTCTAAGTACAGAGTAGAAAGAAAAAAAAAAAAAGGCCCCTGTACCTCTTTAAGTACTGTAACTCAGAAGATCAAATCTTGAGCTTCCACAGTTCTCTTTCTTTATACTTGAAAAACAGTTGCAAGTAATTTTTTTTTTATTTTTTTTTATTTTTTCAACTGAAATGCAATTCATTTTGAAATAAGCACATACTCCAGGATTAAAATAAAGTGACTCAGAAGACTCGGTCAAAAAACTTCAGTCCTTAATATGAACTGCTATTAGTCTTCCTGGTTTAGTTTGTTTTTAGTACAGCAGGGGTTGGAGGCAGATGGAGAGGAGTTGTGTTTAGCTGTGATGCAGCTTCCTGAACAGAAGGAGCCCAAAAGTGGTCTCAGAAGAATCAACAGATGTAACTGTAACAGCCAGGAGACTGGTTTTCCATGCCAGATACTGTTCAGGGGGTGATATGAGTAGCATAAGAATATACCTCTTATCTTTTCAGTAAATTGATGAAAATAATTTCTGTAGATTTTTCTTTCCAGTAGGAGGCAAGAACAGCAAAGAGTACAGCCTTGAATCAGCAAAGATACCCCCTTTCCCCTCCACCTTTTTTCTTTTTCTTTTGCAACAGCAGGTGCTTCAGAACCATAATAAAATCTTGTTCTGATGCAAATGTTTAATTTTCTTGGGAAGAAAAGTGTGATGGAAGCCTAGGCACTGTTCATCCAGCCATATTTTTAACTATTTATTTTCATATTATTTCTCAAAAGCTTTGAAGAATCAACTTAACTTGTACAGAGTACATCACAGAGTTCTGTTACTTTCAAAGGTCATCCTTAAATTTTAATTTTGCCTTACTGTTATAGTGCTTGGTGCTGCAGAAAATATATACACTGTCCCAAAAGGAAAGAGCAAGTCTCCGAATCCTATCTCTACATGCTCTGAGCATATTTATGCTCTGGTACGCATGGGAGTAACTGCACACTTTAATTAAGAGACAAATGTGGCTCAGTACATGAACATCAGTCTGCTGGTACCTTCTACCCAAAGAGGGAAGCGATCTGTCCTGGAACCAATCAATGATCAAAGCAGGCTGATGCAGCTGTTTATCTAATCTCTACACGCGAGTAACACCGACTATAGCAAATCTACTTGAAGGCAGGGAAATCCTTCTGTTGCTGGGTGAAACAAAATATCATGTCATTTCCTTACTTAAATGAGGAATGAAAGTCAAATGGGAATTCAGCCAGCTGTGTTCACAGCTCTGCACACTTGTCAAATCACCCTGAAGACTCTTGGAGGCAGGGAAATCAAACAGAGTGCACATTAAAAACCAAATAAATAATGTATCCACAGGAGGGTTGTGGTGGTCCCAGCTACATTTGCACTCAGTGAATGTGCCCAGAGCTTTGGTCTGGCAGGTTATTTACATATTTATGTATTTCTATCCCTTTCTTAAAGCCTATTTCAATAACACAGCAGGTTACAAGTCAAAGACTACAGAATAGGCCTTTGAAGGATTTTCCATGAAGTGATGGTAATACAGAAGAGTTGCTTTTCACACTTCAGGGTGGGAAGTCTCATGCCAGCAGGTAGAGAAGCAAGTATTCATTGAAGCACATAAGTGAAACCATTAACCAAAATTCCTTTGCAAGATTTTTCTTCCCCATTGTTATTAGAATTTTTTCACAAAGACCCTGGAAGAACTACAGCCACTTTTATTTTCCTCACTGAAAAATCAGTGATCTCCCACAAGCAGAGGGGAGATTTAATTTCCATACATAACAAATCATGAAAAAACTGTCAGAAAATGCATTCTTTTGAATACCATGCCTTTCAGTGCTTACTGGAAATAAATCATACATCTAAAGTCAAACATTTCATAAAGCACTACAAGCAATTGGGATACATTTGACTACCTCAAAAACGTTAAAAAATAAAGAGCAGCTCTCTCAGAACTACCTTGTTGCCATCTTTACCTTCTTACTACTGTAGTAATTAGTGGAATTTGATCAACTTTTTTACAAACTCTTTTTGGACTGTTCTCACCTCCAGGGAAAAGGGAGGTCTTTTAGATTCATTTCTTCAGTATAGGCAGGCAAAACAGACAGCATTTTCAACGCAGCTTTGGCAGGAACTCAGCTTCTGATGGAAATAGGCACTCAGTACACTCAGCAGTTCTACGTGGCTCAGAAAACCCATCTGGGTGGAATTAGGCTCTAGGAATACTTTTTTCCTCCTTGGAAAAAGGAAGTATTCTATCTCAAAGTGAGGCTGCAGTACATCTCAAATCCTATCACTTGCAGTAGAAGATGCTCTGATGGTACAGTTAGTCTACTATATTTTTGCAAAACTTGCTTCAGTGTCTTACTGTCCAGGAAGAGGCACAAGTTACTAGATCACTTCCCCAGAAAGGCTAAGAAGATTTTTCCTTTCCAATATCTAATTACCATTGGAAAAAATCACTATGCAGTGAAGTATGCAATAATTGGGGTGAAAGGTAAGAGTAACGTCCTATCTTTGATGAAAAATAAGCTTCACAAATTTCCTCTATTGACACATAATGTTACCAGTAAAAGAGTGGTGTTCAGTATTTTCATGACAAACTGGTCATGAGCAAGACCCTGGATCTACACACAGGAATGCTCAGTGAATGATGTTAGAGGAGACTGGAGAGCATAAGAAAGAAAAACCTGTAGTCCATAAGAAATGCGGGAAGTGTGTGAATGAAGACAACTTAATCGCAATTAGTGAAAACAGAGAAAATGTAAGAAAAGACAGAGCAAGTGACAGGTGTGAGCAAAGCAAGGCAGCAACTGTGTGTGTAATACATGAAGAAGAATTGGTTCTGAGAAGCAGCCCCTTGCCAGCCCATGGAGGGAAAAATGGCCTTGGGAGCTGCTGTTTTAGGCACGAGACCAACTACACTCCTTATGCTTTTGTCTTGTTTTGGCACAGGTTACTTGGGGCACCAATGTAACCCACCTGGGTATCTCTAAGCCACAAAAACACCTTAGAAGGAAGCATAAATGTCACTGAAAGAAGAGAGTCCCATTTGAAATGTTAAGACGGTGATAAGCAGTAACAAGCATCATCAGCATGCTCATTGGGAGTGCAGGCTCCAGTTGGATAGGAAATCTTTCATCCCAGGATGCAGCATCATGGCAGTAGCTTCAGTGGGTCTGTCAGCAGCAATGGTACCACTGGCCAAGGGCAGCAGACCAGGACTGCCTGCAGGAGAACAGCACTGGTCCTCAGGGTGGGCAGGAGGCAGCGCTAAATGGCATCCAGTCCATCCAAGTTCATCTTGCGGAATGCCTCAGCAGCCAGGAAAAAAAGGAAAGCTTGGATTAGTGCCCTGTTACATAAAAGGACAGCGTCTGAGATTACAGAAGCTGTAGGGATAAATACTGATTTCTTCTTTCAGGCCAAGAATGTTTTCTCCCCAGCTGTTCACTAGGGTATGAGCCATTTTCTGGAGATCTACTGGTAAGCTGTTGGGACAAGATGGCACCAACAGCTGACCGTGCTGTTCAGTCAGGTGTTTGCAACAAGCAGCGTGAGAACGGACGACTTGGATAACTCTGGCTGTGATGACTTGAACAAGATGGAGCTGTTAAGTAGTGTGACCATCTATGTTGCTTTCTCTTTCAGATTTAAGACAGGAGATGACAACACAGGACAAGCAGAGTGAAAGTGTACTGTCCAGACTCTGCTTTTTGACAGTATATAGGGACCTCATCAAAATGTACCTGCAAAAGATACCATTAAGATGACTGCAGCAGGAAATGGGAAAATGATGTTTATTATTATTTGTTATTTGCTGTTTGTTATTTATTATTTATTATTGTTTGCTTCATGCACTTGACAACATAAGCTTAGGAGAGCAACCTATAAATAGCTGACAAAGACTTGTGTTCAAGACATGGATCAATGTCAATCAATGTCAGTCAATTAGTAATCAAAGCAGACTTTGTTTGTCCCTATATATTTTATTTTCCACTCAAACTATTTCACTTGAACTGGCTGAAAATTAATAGATATGATACTGATACCTTATAACTGCTTTGCAACATACATATACCATTAAAGCCTTATCCTAAATTAGCAGGACTCCAACTACTGAGGGAAATGCACTGCTTGAATTCATACTGCCTTCATACAGTTAAAGAAATTTGCCTTTGATGAACAGAAGCAACTCTGAAGTCTACTGGCTTTATATTTCATATGTGATTTTTATGTTTTCTGAAGTTATTCTCCTGAGGATTTTTTGTCTTCTGATTATTTTCACACTGAACAATCAACAGTCCCTGAATTACAGTGCCCATAACACATCTGACAATTCCTGAAGGATCTAAGACTGAATTTGTTTTGTATCAGTTTATTTATAGTATTTGTTCTATAGAAACAGTTATTAGCATTGCAGCCTCATGCTCTAAATCACCTACATGTATCAGTACTGCTAAATTGCAAGTCGTCTTCCTGGACTCCACTGAAAGAGGAAATTGAACAAGAGATTAATCATTAAGTTAATGCAGGCAACAAAATATAAGGGTCCCTTCAAAGGTAAAAGACCTGCTCTTATGCTTTCATCTCTATCTCAAAGTCCAAATGCAAACAGCTTCCATACTAGTTAATTTACAGGGATTAATAACTGAAGACTTTATAATTCACTTCAGTAAGACTGGAAAAACAGGTCAATAAATCAAGTCCTTTATCCGCCTGCTCAGGCTTGTTCTAAAGTCTGTTCCGCATCTATGAATGATTAGCAGCAGGTATAAAATAGCTCCCCGAAGGTTGCTACTGGCAAGTCCCATTCATTCATGGATCATCCTGACAACAGTTTATTAACTGCTATATGTTTGAGACCTCAGTCTTGACATCCAAATTAAGGGTACATCGCATCTGTTTCCATTAAGAGACCTTGAATGACCTCAGCCCGTAATTCAAATCTTCAGCAGCTTTGCCAACTTTCCAGGATGTTTTTCCATAAAAGACCACTAAGGAAAGAACCAGGTGTCATTGACACTCTTGTGCTTTAAAAAGCTAGCCTTCTTATTTCTTTGTGTAAATCTGTTAAAAATGCAGATTACTCACGGGAATCTTTAGACAACACTACAATCTTAGCCATGTGTGGTAACAGAGGCACAAAAAGGATCATATTGCAATGCTGCTATTTGCTTTCAGGTCATCCTCATCACATATATCAAGATTCAGTAATGCGCAGTGGTGTGGGAAGAGCAGACTTCAGCTGAGTGTCACACACCTTAGGAAAGGTTATTTTAGCAGCAGTTATTGATACAGTATACTAAATCGAACTCCCTCTTCTTATCATCAGATGCCAGAGTAGGTTATTAGCATTATCTTAACATCCATCTGTCAAGAGAACTGCAAAGCAGACCTTAAATAGTGAGCAAAAGGCTTTATAGACTGTTTCTCACCTCCCTCCCCATAATGTACATTATACGCCTTTTCAGAAATTCTAGATAATTCAGCTGCCAATGATGAAGATTGCCTGAAGCATCAGAGATGTGTACAAAATATGTCTAGTATTTGCAAGGCATTTCTTCAATGTTTAGTTCAAATAAGAATTGTGTCAGTAAGTGGTGCAAGTTCTACATTCTATATGGCATTCTATCTAAATTTTATTACTTTACAAAATGCCTATCAGCATAACACCTGCTACTGTAAGAAGTTTTGTTTGTTGGAGATCTGTACATTTGGTGAGATTTCAACATGGAAACCATAGAATTTACAGTTCTTTTTTCCAAAAAAAATTTTACTTTACTCTTTTTTCAAACAGCAACAAATGTGATTATGTCTTCCAGGGTGACAGCATTTGGTTTTTGATTTGTAAACAGATTGTAGGAATAGCTATTTCTCATATGCATGCAGATGTTAACACAATGAAAAGTTTTATGAGCTAATTTCTTTGCTAGTGAAGTGTAAACCATTTACTTATTTCAGTATTGCTTTTTGTCCAAATCTAAATTTATAGTGATTCCTACTGATGTTCCAGTATCAGTTAAGCAGTGCAGCATTGTTATGCTCTCAATTTTGAACCAGGACAACTATGGTAAATAAGTGCAGAATATGCTTTACTGACATTTATTACTGATAATGAGGTAAAATCAGTCAAAAATTTGCCAGATTTTGAAGGAACCCCTGTGCATATGATGAAGGATTAAGCGAAGTTACCATTGTAGCTTTGTTGATCACTCGTACACCATGAACAGAAAACCTTTTGTGGTACTCATAATAGTGGTCAACAAATACCTTCTGTTAAGTTTTGCCAGGGCACACGAGCCTATTTTTTGTACAGTATCTAGAGCAACGTCTTTCTCCAGTTTCTTCTGGGAGACTACTGAAATTGCAGTTTCAGTACCTGCTCGTTAGTCTAGACATGATTAGTTATACTGATCCAGAGCGGACAAAGAGAAGGCATGCAACAGCACACAGCAGAGGAGGAAAATGCTTTGCTAGAAAAATTGCTCACTTATTACTATCTGGTTTCATGGTCAATACCTGTGATTCCTTCATGCAGTTGATCACAATCTGATAACTATCATAATCAGAGAAGATGGAAATTGACTCAACTGGAAAGTGTGCAAACGAACATCAAGTTTTGAGTCCTTACTAGGAGTGCTCCAGGTTTTAAGTCTGACACAAATATTAAGTGCATAAAAAATCAATTCAGTTATCAGGTTTAACAGAAAACAGGCCACACAAACTCATCCCAGAATTTCTATAAATACACAGCTGTATAAGAAGCCAGGAAGGCAAAAAAAACTCATACCATCAGCTGTGCAGTAAGTTGGTGATAAAGAATCAAGCTGTATCTTTCTTTTTGTTGAAGAGGGATATTGCTGGTGCTGTGCAGAACCTTATTTGTGTCCACTTGTGTGGACAAGTGAATAATTTGTTACATCCACAACAGTCTGCATTCAGCATTCCCTCCACTATACTTAGTGTGGATAACCAGAAAGTACTGAAAAGGAAGCTGATGTATCATATCTGTCCGCTTATTTTCTGTCACCAAGTGCACAGTATGATATAAGAAAGCAGACTAGTTTGGGCTTTGGTCCCATAGAAATAATAAGAAGTTTGAATCATCTGTCATTCCAAACCATGTGCTACTTGAGAAAGAGGGGGGGAAGGGGGGAGAGAAAGAAAAAAAAAAGGAAAAAAGTATTTCTCAAGGCACCAAGTATATTTTCCTCCTACTTCAGCTATAAGCAATGTACCAGGCCAGAACTACAGTTTGCAAATAGCTTGGCTATTGAGAACAGACACCTTATCTCTAAGACAACAGTGACTGAGCATTTCCTCTTGATGAAAAAGACTCCTTTATTAAGCAGTAATGGTCAATGAAGGGTACTTAGTGGGAATCAATGGTTAGCACAGGACATTTTTTTGTTAGTGCATTTCAGCTGGCATATTGATAGCTTTTACAGAAAATTAGCAAAAAAATGTATTCACTTGCTTGCAAAACATCTGGAAGTCACTCTCCATCTAAGATGGTTTGTGCTACCACAGCTGAGATAGGTAGTTATGTGTGAATCCGTTTCTGATCTTACCCACTACACAAATGACCAGACTACTAAACAGGCTCAATTCCAGTCAGATGCATTGGTTACATGACTTCTTTTGAGACACAGTTTCAGCCTCACTGAATTTTCTCTTCCAAGTAATTGTCCTTACCTGAATTTTTTTTGTGTGTGTTCTTCCTGTTTTTAAGTATCATAGTAGGTACTTTTCTTAAGAAAATGGCTAATTTGCCCATAAACCCTAAGTCTAGAATTCTATTTGCTTGAAATTGAGTACTTCTTGTACTCTGGGTCCATGACTCACAAACAGCATCAAGTACTTTCAAGAATGAACTTTAATTTATATGAAGAAATTGCATGAGGGGTTTAAAAAAACCCTTATACGTACTATGTATTAAGGGATTTTAGTGTAATATAAATCATTACAAGGCAATTGTTCATTCTTCTTTCATTCTCTTTTTGCTCTTGAACAGTTTTAAAAACATTTTGAAAGAGGAAAAATTTGGTTAACTTGGAGTTGAATTAAACGTACGTAGTTCAGAAAAATGAAGGATGACAGCATGAAATGAATAATATTCCTCAGAGGTACAGTTTTAGCATAAATAGGGAACAGATTTTTAAGTTGCACATTTTAAATGCTAGCAGCATACCTTGCAGCAACTCACTTTAAACAGTCAGGGAAGATTCTTTCATTTCCTGAGGAGTAGCCAGAAGATAGGGAGCTACGCTTCCCAGACTCCATGGCTGTGTACAACAGAGGTTGATAACATTCATTAGCTTTCTGCTACACCAAACGAAAGGTGAATTGACGTTCACTTCCCAGTCGGAAAATAGTTCATAACAGAGTGAACAGAGGTAACAGCAGGGAACAGAGCACATGAGTAGAAACACAGTCTTTAATTGCATATGAAGATATTTGTAATTCCACAGGCTGTTCGCATCTTTAACTTGGAAGGTTGTGAGCAAGGAGCAGGTTACTGAAAACAAGTTTATGCTGTTAGATTTTTATATTGATTTAGAAACTCTGAAAAGGAACATTTAAATTTCCACATATAGGATTTCGGAACATCATACATCATATGATTTGCAGAAGTTAAGCAGTTACTGCAACTTCCAGCTCCTTCATTCAAAGGAACTTATATGAAGCTCATTATCAGGAACAACTCAGCAATAAGACTAGTTTAGAAGAGGTTTGTTATTGGTGTGAGGTTGTTATTTCTAGCATTAGGTTAGCTGACATGCTGAGAGCTACAGTGTTTCCATGCCCTGAAAAACCTGCAGGTTTCATAGATTCAGTAAGTGCTATTCAGTAAAAGTTACAGCTACATCTGAAGTGCTATAGAGGGATGCAAATTTTCAGTTTCATGTTCTATTTCAGAAATCAGAAGCACTTAATTTTCATCTCACTTTCAGTGTCCTACATATCCCCTCATCGTCCAAAAATCTGTAATTTTCTCAGATATATTTCTCCGAGAAAATCAGAGAACAGAACGCACTAGTCCTTTTTTTTTTTTTTTTTTTTTTTTTTTAAGCCATGCTCAGAAATACATGAAAACCTTTCCAGAATAAGAGAAGCACTTCAATACAACCAAATATCAGTTGGAAACAACAAACTGGAACAGCTTCTTTTCACAAGATACTGTGCCAAGCCCCAGATGAGACACAAATGTTCTTGCATCACTAAAAAAAGTCTCCTTGTGTAAATATGCATTTTCAACCAAACCACTTTTAAAAACAATGTATCTTCAAATGTGAAAAAATATCACGTAAATGCCAGAGGGGGATCCAAGCAGAGTGCTCAGGGAACAAATGCACACAAAGGCACATTCCCCCCTCCCTGATCCCTGTTGCTACTGGAGGCCTTGCAGTCACCAGCCGCAAGGTGCTGGTGATGCACAGGATGCATCCCTGACCCCTCACCCCCTCCTCACTGGTGTCAGTAGGAGGAATGGCTTCATACCCTCTGGAGCAAGGATCTCCCACTGTCCTACCTGTGTTCGATGCACATCCCTGGGCACTGATGTGCCATCACGCCACTTGTGTATTTCAAAGTGGTGGAATGGAGGAATGGGTTTTTCTTCTACTGCAAATCGTTAACAAGACGGTGAAATGTTAGTTTCCTCCACATTTTAAGAACGGAAACATATGTGAGAGCAAACAGTGTGAAAACTGTGGCTCTGACTGCAATTGAGCTGCAATGCTTTGGATTTTAAGTGTTTGCTACATAGCATGACCTTTGTCTTCATGTTTTCTTGAAAGGTATTTATAGCACATGTTCTGCCACAGTGCATATCTGAGATCTGTAAGCACGCCAGTGAGCCTGTTGATGCCATTAAGAATCTCTGCGTAACTGAAACTGTATTTCATTTCTACTTTACAGAATCACTTCAGTGATCTCCCTTTCTCTGACTGTAATATTTTCGGATTTATTTCTTTGACTCGCTGAGCTAAAGGCTAAAGTAAAAGCCATTACGATCTAGAGCATCTAATTTATGTTTCAACCAGCCGGCACCCTTGGGCAGAACAAGATATCAGAGACAGCTGTTAACACTTAGTAGAAGTTCATATTAATCAAAAGATGTGTATGGGTGTACATGCACTAGTTTTCATAACACCTGCTACATCTCCACGTTTCCTAAGGTGGAAAAAGACATTTAGGGAAAACAGAATCATTTGCATTCCTACCTATGGATGCCTAATAAAAATATTAAGCACACATTATCTAAAACTGAAATTTCTGAGCAATACAGATTAATTCAAACCACACAGGACTTTACAGGTCCAAAAATCCCAAGACACCAATAACTTTATTTTTATCTAGAGACAAACCAAAGCAACGTAGGCAATAACATAAATGACTAAATAAAAACTACACATTTCTTCACATGGGACAGGTGATATATGCTTTGTCTCCATTATTTTTATGGTATAATTGATAAGCCACTGTTTTACACATGGTAAATTAAAGTTGGCTGTCTAAAGAAATCTCTTAACCTTTTTAAATTGAAAGCTTCACCCAACCTTTTTGGAACAGAAATTTCTATTGACCACCTGCTGCAGCATTTTTTTTTTTTTTTACAGCTACATAAAAATTAGGCTGATTGATTCTTCTTGCAGTCACTTCCTAGAAACAGCTTTTCTGTCTGGTTCATAGTACTAACTAGGTCTGAGCACACTGATTAATTTTATTTTTTTATTTGGTGACCTGTGCAAAAAAAGAATTATTAAAAAAAAAAATAAATTCATGCCAAGTCAAAAACTTACATCTTTTGAACTGCTGACAAAGCAGAACAACTCACCATGCTGACCAAATTTTTTCCTTAGACCACAAATGAGGTATTAAATTTATTTTGGGAACAATTTTTTATGAACAGTAAGCTGAAGTCTCAAGATGGAGATTGTGAGGATAATGGAAGTAGTTGAAGTCTCATATTTTTGACAGAAACTATTAATAAAATTATCCTGTTAGCTGATATATTGATTTTATTTAGCTGATTCAGTAACTGTTACTAATATTGCATTTCCATGTATGATTTTCAGCAGAATATTTATTTCACGGTAGTTAACATACTGCCAACTACACATTATGTTTCTCTAAAGGTGGAGCAATTTTGTGATGGAGATGATGTATATAACTCTAGAGAAGGCAATGTTAGACAGGTGAGGAATCATATTTTAACATTTCCAAATGATTCCTAAAGCTATCTATCAAAGATCATTGACAGTGCAGAAAAGTAATCTGGTATCAACAGAGCAAGAAAAAATTTGTAGGAAGAGATAGTATTTTATCAGAACAACTGATAAAATTGTGAACAGGTGGATGGGATTTCAGGTGCCCTCCTCTTGCGCACAGAACGTGGCTGAGCGTACTGACAAGCCTGTGTTCTCTTTCCAGCTGGAGAAGCTGGACTATTTACCATCACAAAACCTTCCACGCTGATAAACTGAACATTTTAAACATTTCTCTATAGCCTGGTGACTAGAACCCTCACCAATAGATAAACTCACTGTATTTTCTCCATGCAGTCATGACAAAGTCACTATCAGTCCTTGGATATACCAGTGAAGTATGACTCCGCTGTGCAGTCCTTCATCAAGATACGTCGATCAAACACTAATGAGTGCTACTGCCCGTTGAGCATTGCTGTTTGACTGCTTAAACTCTTCAGCCTCTCAGAGGTCCCCAGAGTTACATTCTTTTTATCCTAACAATTCTTTAAGCCTCTGTCCTTCTTTATATAGAATTACCTACTTCCCCTACACAGCATTTTTTTTTCCACTGTATCAAGACACACACAGGGAGTACTGCAGGCAATTCAGTGTTCATAATTTTTTACTTTGTGTGTACCCAAGGATATCATTCTAGATCACGGCCCAGGTCCTCTTTGTGGAGCTGTGCCATCAAATAGAAGGCAAAGCATAGTTTGTCCAGCTGCAATTCATATACATGTCAAATTAGACAGGGGCAGCAACAGGAAGCCTAGGAAGAACTAGCTTACATGGTGGCCTTTCATGGCTTACCCTTACATGGGTGATTATCAGGAGTTATCAACTATACACTGCTTCAATTAATGTATTACAATACATTATATATATGCATATATTGCATATACTCATTAAACCTTAGCAAACACATTCTCAAACAGACTATAATTGGTTAGCTTATAATAAATATCTTCATGTTCTAGTGATAAAGTTATTCCTGACGCCACCATGGCACGGTCTCTACCTGAAAGCACAAAGCAGATTGCACTGACAGAGCTCCAGCAGCAGCATTGGACCTATTTTTGTGCAGTGCGTGTGTCTATCCAGACAGAAGTAGAGCACAAAGCAGCTTGACTATGCACATGTAGGGTACCAAACAGAAAAAAGTCTCAGTATTGCTGCAGTGTACAAATTTAGTCTCAGTAAAAGACATTTTGGGGAAGGATTAAAAGCAAATAGCATCTGACTGAGGATCAAGTACCATTCTTTGCTATCTCCCATCATTTCTACAAAAACAGTTTCCTGCTATCTCACCTATTAGGAAGAGAACAATTGAAGCTAAGTACAGATTAGACACTTCTGAAATATTGTGATTGTTCACTATTTGACCTCATAATGGGTATGAAATACATACCAGTTCAAGTATTATAAATATGGTGATAAACAAATTTGACCTAGCCTGTGCTTGACACAGGTTTTGCATTATTTAAGGCATGATATAAGACCGTCTGTAAGTGTTTTATCTGTTATTGTTACAAATGAAATCCAAGATGACTGAAAGGATAACTGATTAGAGAAAGCGTTTCTTTTTTCAGCTTGTTTACCTAGTGCACTTGACACCAGTTTCTGTACAGTCAAATTCCTCATGCAGAAAATGATGAGGTTGTACAGATACTCAATCATTATGATAAAGCTTCAGTCAGTACAGCTTAGGCGCTGTATATAAATCCTGCTCTCTTTCTGACCGCCCAGCCACTTATAAAATCATGACAGCAAGTAACCTGTACTCACAGTAATTGGATCTCACCCTAGTGTTGGGTGCTGAACTACAGGAACTCCTGAAAATTACTGCGTATGTGAAATTAAAGCTCAATGACTGTTCTCCACCAGCTCTCCTTTGGGCAGCCTTACTCCTCAAAACCAAGGCTGAAGAGGGGTCCTCAAGCCAAAAACTCGCTTGTAATTGCTCTGGGACAAATGTGTGCAACCAACCAGCTGCCAATAAAAAGAAAACTGAACTTGAAAACAAACAAATAAATAAATAAATAACTTTACCTCACTACACTGTGACCAGTCGCTTCTCTCAGGCTGCCCCACTGCCCTGTGGGTGACCCAAAATGCTTCCAGACCATTTCACTCTGCTTCATTTCCAACTCGTCTCGTCTGCACGCAGTTGCCATGAAGCAGGGTGCTCTGACTCCAGACCTGAAGTTCTATACTCTGTTCATGTCTGCTATGTTTCTAAACCATTTTGTTTTGCTCTATTTTTACCTCCAGATTTAAAAAGTAGCTTTCTGGTAATGAAATGCTGTAGCCCGCCCATCCAACCTAAATTTAATTCACAGATAATTCATCTGAAAACTTGGACCCATTCCATATTAATTTCCCCTGAAATATACATTATGCCACTTCGTTGCTTGGCAATATACTAGGAAAGATGTCCAGCACCTGTGGGAGTAAAAAAGGCCAAATAACTGTTGTTTGCAGACACAAGCTTTTTCACTGTAACAGTGCAGCCCACACTTGCTCATCTAGTAGAAATCTCATTAACTGTCAACACTGACAGGACAATTATCAATATATGTGAGTAGATTTATCTGAAATAAAGTGTTTGGACTCTTTCCATCTTAATAAATATATTAAGGTTTAGAACCATATAAAGGAAAAAAAATACCGATTTGGAATCATTACCTTTAATACCAAGAGACAAGCAGAAAACATTTATTGAGCTTTTAATTAAAATCTAATGAATGCTAGAAGTATTTCTAGAATGTATCACCATGGAGAATAAGGTACATGGACTTCTCAGCCTTTAGCCTGTTTTTCAAGAAAATACAAAAATAGGTATATGTGATTTCTCTAATGTAACTATATTTTGATCAAAATGTTCTCTAACATTCAAAAGGGTTCAATCACTGTCTTACATAAATTTCAGGTATCTTCCACTCTGCCTCACTTTTACATTCATGCACTTTTTCCACCTACTTATGTTCACACTTGTAACATTAATTGTCACATTTCCCAAAGAGAAAAAAAAAGAAAAAAAAAAAAGTTTTGCTTTTGAAACTGCTCCTTGCTCTTGTAAAACATGGCAGAAGAGGACAGGAGAAAGATAGCACAACCAGAATGCTTCCCCTTCCAAAAGTTTCAGCAGTAGCAGTAGTGATTGCAACTATGTATGTTACTAATACTGGCACTATAGAGAGGGGGCATAGGACAACTCATTAGCCTATATAGATATACCTGTATTGGGAAGTAAAAAAATTCTTCTGTTAATTATCAAAGCCTAATCCTTACACCAGGAAGAGATCACATTCAAGGAGCAGGATCAGGCAGACCTTTGTTAGTGCCCACATAAACATGTTAATACACAGAGAGTCAGCAACAAATCTAAAGGTTAAAGTAGCTGCACATACTTTACTGTGTATGCCCTTTAAACTAGTTGTTACTCTGAGATTACATGAGATCAATTGAACTTCAGATTACTGGAAAAGGGACAGCTGGCAATTTTGTTGTATTCATTCATGTATGAAAATCTCATGCTAAGACGATTGTTTTGCTTTCTTACATTTCACTTTGCCTTGGTCTTTACAGTTACGGTTTTTACTTAATCCAAATTCACATTAAATGATTGTGTGGATGGGTAAAAATTCAAGAGTACACTGAACAACTTTATACATCCGAAAGACTTCAAAGTAATGTGTATTCACATAAATGTGAGCAAAGATACATTTCTTTATCTTCATCTTATCTTAAGGAAAAGGGAAATTTTAGCAGTTTGTGAAATTTATTAATTTAGTTTAGATTTAGAAATAATATTCCTAATATTCTACTTATTCACTTTATTAACAATATTCTATATAGGTCAGTTACCAAATAAATATTTGTCATGCCACTGGAATGTATGACTGCTTACCTATATCACTGGAGTCACCTTTCACTCATGAGAAATCTTCCTGCAGATTTGGGCTGTCTGAAGCACGTCTTTATTGCATATCTTAGAGAGTTTTTCAGTTCACATTAAAGGCGATCACACGGCACTCCCCAAATTAAAGGCAATTGTAACTGCAATGGCAATGTTAGCAAGTCACCATCTACTTGACCATCTCTCTACAAAATAGCGCTTTGCAATGTTTTTGAACAACTGTCTATTTATTACTAAAAAAGGAATTCATTATTTCACTGCAATCAACATCGGCCAAAGGGGAAGAGTACAGGAAATCTGGCACCTGTGGATGAGAAGGTATTTAGTAATCTAAAGGGATTTCTTCAGTTTTGCAGAATGACCTACTTTTTCTACAGAGCTAGAGCATACAGATTTAGTATTAGTGAGGACTGAGCAACACAGATCACCTTAAGCAAAGTATTTGATCTTGATACAATATGTGTATATTTTGGAAAAAATAAATGTTGCTTAAATATTCAAAGTGATTCATGCATAGCTGTTTAAGCCTTCAAGCAGCTTTTGCCTGCAACAAGGCGCTGAACTGATGTGTACTCCCAACATTGCCTTCCTTTTGGTCATTGGCTCCAGCAACTTTTCACCTGCATTTAGGTCCAGCTTTTTCAATTTGCTTCTGGTTTATTTTGCTTTTATCAGCATCCTAAGGAACAAATTAGTAGAACAAGTACACAAGTTACCCACATCACTAGATAACATTCTTACACCATTTTACCGCAGAAAAAGCCTCATAGGAACAGAAATTGTGAGAGCAGAAATGGACATCATGCTATCAGCTAGCCTATCTCCTGGCCCAGAGGGAGAACAGTCATTCCTAATATTTCTAGAACCTGCCTTTAAACCAGCCCCCCCAGGATGCCATAATCTCTTTAGTGCCCAACCAATATCAGTGCTAAGCCACCTTTCCTTAATTTTTGCTAATGACTTGCCTAAGTCTGCTTGCTGTCATTTAAGTCCATTACTACTTGCCCTACCTGCAGCACAGGGAGAGGAATTTAATTCTCTTCATTGCACCCTTCAGTGTAATTGAAGACTTAGGTCTCCACAGTTTTCTCATCATTAAATTTAAAGTTACCTTTTTGTCCCAGCCTGTCCTTGTAGGATGCGTTCTGATCCCTGACTGGGCTCGCCACTTCATACTCTGACATTTGACTTATATCCTTCCTGACCTGCAGAATGCAGTGCTGAGGAAGAAAGGGACTCCTCTTTCAATACTCTCAGATCCACTCTGATGTGTCCCCCTCCAACTGCATGGCACTAAGTCATTTAGGTTGCAGTCCTCTGCAATGCTTAAATCCTTGCCAGCAGTCCAGACAGTCTTGTCCCTCCATCCCTCTGATCCTGGCATTCATCTCAAGTGAATTTTTAGATCATTCCTCAACCGTTTGAGAACATGATGTTGTCCTCCAGTGTGTTTACAGCCTTTTAGATTAATACAATCTACATAGGTAAAACATTATTCCCTCATCCAAATCACTGATGAAAATACTGAATGCATTTGATATTTTTTTGAACAAATGTAGATTCTAGCAAGATCCTTGAAGAATACTGTTTGATCTAGTCTTCTGGTTTGACTTTGAAGCACTGATTTTCTGTTCTAGAGTGAATTTTTCTTACCAGTTCTGCATTTCCTAATAGCCTCACCTACTGCATATTTTTATAGTTGTTAGACATAGTGAGGGAGCATAAAAATCTGTAAAAGTCAAATTATTTGACTCCTACTGCTTCTCCCCTATTCACACTGTCAGGGAAGAAAAGTAGATCAAATTGACATGCCTTGTTACTAGTACATTCATGCTAATTGTTACTCATCTCTTGATCATTTTCTAAGTGCCTACAAATTGATCATTTGAGTATATTCTGCTATTTTTCCAGGATCTGTGAAAATGACAGCTGTATAATTCTTTGACTGCTCTTTTTTTTGTTGTCTTCTCCAAGATAAGCTCAGTGTTTGGGAGAGTTTAAAAAACAGCTTACTACACTCCAGGATCACCACTAGCAGTTATGATTGCTAAAGTAATTTGTCTGTTGCTTCAAGCTTAAATTTTGTCAGGTCCAACAAAACCGAGAATATCTGGTGTAAAACACCTTTAACCTACTCTTTTGATATAAAAAATCTCAACTTTACCCTTTTGCGCCTTTTAATGCAATGTTTTGCTATCTTCGATTAAAGAGATTTGCAACCTCTTGTGGTGCATACATTACATTAGATACATATCATGAATAATCTAAGAACTAATCTAGAAGATATTTTGAATAACTTCTTTCTGATAAGTGTTGCTCCTTGTTCTAGTCTCATTAATGTTCCTATCTCTGTTAAACTTGATACTTATTGATGTGGAATAAACAGATAAAATCTGTACAGTAAAGTGTTCTGGTCTGGTTTGGGACAATAGATATAGTGCCCTCAATGTCTTCAGTGCTTACAAGATTTGATAATTATTATTATTATTTTTAAAGAATCACTGTCATCTGTTAGAATTATCTGAAACTAAAGAGTTATATGTTTGTTTCACTGCACACATTCCTTTCAAGCTGTGAAGCATGAACAAGCTAGATATAGAGTAATCACACATAGGAATACATGTACATGCACATTCATGAATATCTCAGCATTTTTTTTCAAGCTGAGAATGGAGGGCTACATTTCAATATGGCATCCCTGATAATTATCTTCTAAACTTTCTGCATATAGCCCCGCATAATGCCTTAATCAGTCTTTTGATAAATTGCAAAGTTTGGGAACTTAATAATTAGAGTGTATGGTTAGTTAAAGCTATAACTATTGCTGCTGTTAGTTTGTCAGTATTTATTCTCAGAAGGCTGCTGGTCTCATTATGTGCTAGGATAGGATCATCAGAAGCATGAGACATCACAAGAGGAAAAATTCGGAGCAGAAATGAAACCTCTAAGCTAGCAAGACAAAATCATGGGCAAATGCTCTTACTGGCATCATTCTGTTGATAATGTTTCTACAAAGGCAGTTTGAGTACCCTGGCCCGGTTATTTGGCAGGCTGTGCAGTAATGCATGAACTGGGCAGACTTTCAGACCTGATTGCAATTAACAGTTTAAGGGCAGATTTCCTACTAGGCACAAATGACATGTATGCCCTAGCTCTTGAAAGCCAGTAGGAACATCTCCCATTTTTTGGCCTTCATTACCTTCCCTCCAATAGCTCTCTCACAATGCAGAGGGGGAGGACATGACAGCAATTTCGTCTGTTGCAGCCATGCTTACTCCCTGACGAGCAGGTGAGACACAACACCAAGCACAAGGAGGCCCTGCCACACCAGCACCAGCCACCTCTGCACTGGACTCCCTCAGTCAGGAGCAGAGTGCATGGCTCCAGGCCAAGACAGCCAGGTCCAGCTGAACATTTCAGGGTAGATTTGTGATTAAGGAAACAGTGACTCATTGTAGGAAAGGAGCAAGGGACTGCACACCACGAGGCACAGCGAGTCTCAGGCAAGGCTGAACTACAAAACAGTAGATCTTATGGGTGATACCTACCTGTCACATTGCATTCTTCTTCATGACAGCTGACAAATAGCTTCTCAAACAATTCAGTATTGTGCCAATGTAAGTGGTGAATAAGCAGATGAAAGAGCAGATCTGAATTAAAAAAAAATAATTATGTATTTCACCTTCCTCTGAGGCAGACAAATTTCTGCAGTAAGAAAGTAGTAAGTAAGCAAGTAAACTATGCTCCAAATGTCATTTTAGATTGATTTTACTGTTGTCTTCCTAGTGGTCAGTTTCACCATTTTTGTATTTATTAATGTTGTCAACAAACGATTTACCTGCATTTTCTTTTTTAATGTATGAAAATGCTTGCAGAAGACAGATATAGGAATTTAGCTAGGAGAGATGCTGCAGCAGAAGATTCTATCACATACACACCAGAGCAATTTTACAGGTAACAAAAATTAGTTTTCAATGACCATTCCGACCTTCCTATTTCAATAGCTAGTCTTTTGAAGTACCAAGTCCAAACTACAGAACACTGCAGTCTAATTCCACAGAAAAGAAATCAAGAAATCACCTTCCCTTTAATACTTACTACAAACATCTTGTTGTCACCCTCTACCATGAAGAAACTGGTCTCAAAAACAATGAAATGTCTGACTTTACACGAAGTTCAACCTTATTTACAGATTTCACAGATCCTGTCATACTATTTTGCATTTTTATTACTACCTTGTGTAGCATGGAAATGCGACATAAGTGTATATCAAATCTGCCTTATTTGCCTAACTCTAGTTGAGTGTTGAACAAAGAATCTGGACTGTTCCAAACATCTGACAATTTGTCTGAAGCTCCATTTGATGGATAAGCAGTCACTGTATATCTCTAGCAATGAATGTAAAATTGGAATTTTAAATGTTATTTCCATATATGAAAAGAGAACATTATGTTATCTGCTCCATCCAAAGCTTTAAAATCTCTGTTGGAGAAGTTAACAAATGCATTCTATTTAATTTCATACCCCCTATGATCACACAGCTGTGTGATATGATACCACCAAAATAACTTTTCAAGGAATGGAAACACTCCACACGTTAAAACTCAGAAAGCAGTAATAAATCTTAAGGATTCAATTTGCTACAGATGTTGGATATTACAGCAACACAGATCTGAATATTGCTAGAAAAGCAGGACGTGTGATGAAAGTGCAATTTCTAGTTTTCTAAACAGTTTCTGATTAGCTTTTTTTAAAAAAGAGAACAAGCTGCATCTGTCAGCTGAAGACTTGTGTTTTAGTTAATCCTAAATCTTCTCCTCGGTATCTACAAACTTTTTGAGCTCTCTCTCCATTCTTCAGTAAGTCTTGCTGCTATTATAAATCAAGCAAATAATTTGGAGGGAAAATTATGTTCCAATTTAGCTGGCATAATAGATTCTTATTAGATTATACCTTTCTCTGACACATCATGTACTAGCTGCTATTGCAAACAGGATACAGGACATTGGATTCACTCTACCATGATAGTTCCTAGGTCTTGTTTAAATATTGTATGGTAATCCCTCAAAACTTACTTAAGCAACCAGGCAGTCCAACTGCACTCTTATCACAGAACATATGCTTACCTTCACAGACTGTTATCAACAGCTAGTAAAGCCTCCCACATGTTATTCTTCTGCATTTTGGAAGGATGGTGTTAATTTTGTGTTTAAATGAAATAAAAGTGTTAGACAAGTATAAAGAATTGGTGTAAACAAATAAAGGCATGATGGTTCAGTGCCAAACTACCAGCCGAAGGAGAATGTTTTCCTTGCATTCAGGTAATTACTTGTTTACAAGCAGTTAAGTATCAAGACATGAGCAAGCTCAGTTTGCCATCTTGAAAGAACACGGCTGTGTCTACTTATGCCAAAATCACAGCATTTCCTAGAACCATTTTATTTAGGCAGTGTTTCAGGAAGGAGAGTTAAAGTCAAAAGTGGTCATCATGAAAATCCGGGCCAAGCAGAGGGCAAAAAGAGGCAAGGGAAAAGAAGATTTTAGGAGTCCAGATAGCTGACGAGATCTTCCTTAGATAAAACTCTACCCAGGATGGGAGTTTTGGCTAAATACCTAATCTATATCATGATCTCTGTACATACCTGGATAAATGGGAGTAGACATTTCTTGGAAATGATATGAGGTATTCACAGATTTGTACACAAAGATACGTGTTTATCTTCCTGTAAACCTAGGAACCATGTTGCTCTACTAGGATTGCTGAAGTAGTCTTATTTTTACCTTCATCAGCTAACTTCAGGGTCATTTCCAGGAGGCAAGCAAACAGCAAGGGTTTCCAATATTATGACCACTGCAACACTTAAATATGAGGCACTAAAGTAGTTACATGGTATTTAGGACCCAAGAAAGGTGTTTAGGCCAGAATCTTCTCTTGAAGGTATGTGTTTAAAAAAAAATGCATTGATAATGGTGCTGCCACTCATTTTTATGTAAGAGATTTAAGCTCTGTTTAGGATTCAAACAGGTTATAGGAAATATAGATCTTGCAACCTTGCTAGAATACCAAGAATCTCTCTCTGGACTATCAGTATGAGGTGCTATTAGGGAAAGCATATAACCCTGGCCAGTATTCAGCCTGCTACCTTCACACTTCCCAACACTCACCACTGTTGTATTAGTGCTGGGAGAGGGCATGTCCTGCCTATGAC
The DNA here is from genome assembly GCF_964211835.1 of Anser anser. Classification (NCBI taxonomy): domain Eukaryota; kingdom Metazoa; phylum Chordata; class Aves; order Anseriformes; family Anatidae; genus Anser; species Anser anser. Next base: position 32,250,599 of record NC_139724.1, on the reverse strand, counting down.
TTCAGAGAACTGTCCAACTTCAGCATCACCTTCTGGAGTTGCAACTGCCAGTTTTGAGTTCATATTCACAGATTTATTTATTTTTCTCTTTAGAGACATTACTTTGCTTTAACTGAGTAATCTGCATTGAAAACTTTCTGCCTTGTTTACCTTTTTTTCCTCGCAGTCAGATCTGTGAGGTTCTTCTGAAGCTGCCTGCCATTAGCACAGCATTTAACTACCCAAAAGAGCTGAAATACATTAACTAGAAAGAAAGTTTAAGACAGAATAACAGAACAATATGAAGCTTAGTAGTTAGGACACGTACCAGGGTAAGACCTGGTTTCTGTCTGGAATTCATTTAAAGTCCTTGAGTATCTGGTTGAATGCAGTGTGTTTCAAAACTTTGTTGGAATTCAAAATAAAAATTTAGTCTCATTATCAGTGCACTGAGCCACTTACTTACTCCCACACACAAGTCAGATGCATGGCAAATCAGTTTGCAGAGATCATTTAATTACTGATGAGTGCACCTAGGCCAGTATATCCTAACTCTCACAAACGACCTGTAGTTTCAAGTGTTTATTCAGAAGAGAAGCATTTTGGAAGGTCGGAAGGGATCATTCATCAGAGGCTTAGAAATTGCTTCTCTCTCAGTTTTACGTACAGTAAAAGGACACAGAGTGATTTTCAAAGACTCGCATCAGATTTCATTATTTTTCTGAAGAGCTTTTTTTCCACAGAAAGATCCAGTTTTCCTTTAAATGATTTCTTAACTATTATATTCTTTCATATTGAATCTGCTATTGAACATAATTTTACACAATCATCCTAGGACTGTGAATAAGAATAATTGTTTATTTATCCTGGCATTCAGAATTTGATTGCTTTTGTACTGCTACATTTTATTGCAATGTACAAAAATTCTCCCTCCCCTTCCCAAAATGAGAAAGAAGGCTAAGCTCCATTAGGTTTTGAACATCCATGAGGTATCACAGTATTACCCTGAACATGAAGGGAATCTAATTTTCATCATTTTACTATAGGAAATTCAGACTTATTCTATTTAGAAGTCTAGAGATATTTCCTGAAGAATGACAAAGATGAGTTAAACCACTTTCCCTTGCCTCCTCCATGTGCATCATACATGATGGCAAGGCATGTTCTTACAGGGCACGTCAGGGAGCATCATGGAAGCCCCAAACTATAATAGTCGTGTGGCATGGGGTGCAATGACACATGACATCAAGTCCCTCCAAGAAAGGCAGATGAGGGGCAGCATGTGCAGTTCCCACCCATCTGCAGAGGGGCTGGGGGCCACCTGGCAAAAGAGGAAAGGAAGGAAAGATAAGCACTATGGCTTTCCCCCACTCTGGCACTATTTGCAGCAGAAAATTAGATTTTACTACAGTTTAACACTGGGCAAGTTTTGCCCAAAGGCTTCCTTCGTGTAACTGGTGGCATTGATTTTTAACGTCATGATTCATTTATTGTGGCTCTCTTCGTAATGAAAGATGCATTAAAAATGACTGCAGTCTGCTCAGCAGCCAACATCAGAGATGTTGTGTCCTGAAAAGCAGCTCCAGACAAAGACTCCTTGGCTTGGAGCAGATGTTTCAAATCTTCCCACCTCCCCAGGAAATATGGCCAGCTGAACACAGACTAGTGCAAATGCAAGTCTTTGTAAAGACAAAATTCCAGAATTAGCTCAGTTTTACCTTATTATTCCTTTAATTTCCTACATATCGCTTGAAAAATGACTGGGGGTTGAAATCTTCCTTGCTCATAAAAAAAAATAAAATATATATATATGTATTCTAAAGCCTAAGGAAAGCATTAGTGTAAGCATTAACTGTTCAGATATCCACCATTTCAAAGGCAGATACTGGAGAAAGGAAAAGAAAAAAACCAAACCAAACAAACAAACAAACAAAAAAACAGAAGATATGAACTGCTGACAATAATACTCCTGAAGAGAAACAATGACAAGTATGAAAAAATGAAACAGGCGTAGCAGAACCAGGGCAGAAGCAACTGAGGTTTGTCACTGAAGTCACTGTCACACTGCACAATGTAAATGGTGACAAAGTTGTGAAGAATTAGCAGTGACACAAGGCAAGTCTCTGCCCTGGTCTCACCTGCAGACATCGCACTGCTCTCAGTAAAAATCTGTCTTTGAACAGACAGCAGCATATATGGGCAAAATTTCTTGGCTGTAAGTCAGAGTATAAATTATTTGCAATGCACAGTCTCTGCTAAAATAACTTTGCACAACTCAGGTCTGAGATAGCAAGCCCTCCAAAAATTGAAGCAGGAAATTGATAAGAAACTACAGCATTAGCTGCTGTGAGTACGGTCTGAATATCTGCATAGCTTCCATAAGCTCTGCCATAGGGCCCTAATGTAAAGTCTGTGGAAGTTTTCAGATGCAGCCGCTCCATGGCTGGCTTGTCAGTGCTGATCAGCACTTCTGAGTACATATCTGCAGGTGCCAGGTTTTCAAATGACCTGACCCTAAGAGCAATGAGCTCTAATCCTCAGGTAAATGTAAAGAGCCCAATTCCCTGCTGATTTAAAACAGGATTGAAGAGTCTCTCCAGCTCCAGACATTGCCTAGTAAGGAATAGCAAGGCAAAAAAATTAGGAAATTTTCCCTGCAGTAAGCACAGGCTCACCATTACCATCAATCAGTCTGAGGATCCTGAGCAGCTTTACACTCCCTATAGCAATTAGAAAGACAGCTTTGTGGTAAAGATAGGCATTTGCTGTTGAATGAAAGATGCTTAACAAGCTAGGCTCCAGCATCTGAGATTCTGCCTTTTTCTTCCCCTCTTCAAACAGCCCTAATAATGTAGATGCTATTTTCAAGGGTAGAAAATTCAAAGTATGGTTGCCCTGTAAAAAGAGTATCCCCATTTCCTTCACATTTTTATTCACTCCCCTCGATTCAAGCTCATTAGTATTTCTACTACTGCAGTTTGAAACAACGTTAGTCAAAACATATTTCCATAAAACTTCTGACTGTACTCCCCCCTCTTTTATCTTGTTTATTTTACTGATTAGAACCAAATAGAGCATGAGCTACAAAGGAAGAACTTTTGCTCTTCATCTGCTGACAACAGGCAAACCAAGCATGGACCTGCTGGTTTATAAATATCTTCCAGACAGTCAGTCACATCCAAGCCTCCCTAAAAGTGAATTGAGGGGAAGAGACGTGTTTGGACAAAAATCTTGTTCTGGATCATTTAACCATTAAATTGAACGAAGAATTCAATTATTTGGTTACACTGCATAGAAATATTTGGGCAGATCTTCACTGTCTTCACTGTCAAAAAATTCATCAACTATCCCTTTTCTATTTTTGCTACAGTTGCTGTAACGTGAATGTGCTGGCAGGAGCTTCATAAAGGGATGATCACACAAATGAATAAGACACCTGGATGCACCTGGGCAGTCCAGACTGCTGGATTCTTGAGGTTTTTTTTTTCTTTTTTTTTTCCTGTTAGGTGATCCAGGTGAAAAGTACTGATTACCTTATCTGGAAATATTTACAGACATGTATGTCTTGAAGTTTATGTGACACTAAGTGGGATAAAGTAGCATTGTTACTTCATGAACTACAACTAAGAACCAGGATAAAGCATCCAAACAGCATCAGACCTCACATATACAGTCACTGGTCAAGCTTACCAAAGCATCCATGTGGTTGCACTTTGACATGTGCAGGAGTTGTGCTTTTGTGGCTGCATGTGTTCCAGTATTTGGTGTTTGTTTTAACAGTACCATTTATGTTTGTTTTTCTCTCCTAGGGAATGATAACAAAAAATTCAGAAGGATGTTGTAACTGTTTAATATTTTATTAAGGGAAAAAAAAAAAGCGGAACACCTTTTGGAACCTAGCTGTCTGAAGTTTGCTCCTGATGCCCATATTTTCCTGAAACAGCTCTTAAAAAATGGCTATTTTTATAGCTTTGGTACTATTGGTAAGCATCTTTCTAGAGATTAATTAGAACAGAGGAACATAGTCTTGCTATTTGAAAGAGCTGAGTCAGGTGCCCTGCTATGTGGCTCTGCTACGACTTTGTATATTCATTGCCTCCAATTCCTCCAGACTCAAAATTTCTTTAGTAATTCACTTACATGTTACCGGTCCCTTTAATTTAAACAGGACAATAAGCAAAGCAAGTAGGAAGGTGTTGGAAATGTATCCTTGTGCCTTTTGACAGTGGCATCACTTAGCCATCTGTGCCGTGTTGACAGTTGTTATTTGTATTCATTTGGTTTTCTGCTGCTTTAACATACATAATGCAAGTATTAAAAAGTTGTTGCATGGCCATATTCACTTCCATATTTGTTATTTTATGCCAAAAAATAGGACCAGTGACCAGCTTGTAATTGTGCTGAGCTGAAGGCTGTAGGGTGACAGGCAGTGATGATGATGACAAAGCTGAGAAGAAACACTTGAATTTAGGTGACTTGAAGACACTAGCAGAAACTGGCAAATGATTTGTTTCATCAGCCTAACTGAAAAATATCACCTACATTGAAATCTTTAATGTCAGAAACGGACATGCTAAGGCATATTAAGTCTTGCTGTTTTCCACCTGTAACAAGGCATCATGTCTGCTGTTGCTCCTGTACCGATAGATTTTCATGTGGAAACACCAGACATAGAAACTGCACAGAGAAAATTGCCCATACAATTATGACTGACATGACCGAACATTTAAAGATCAGTGTGTGGCTGGTTGCATAACTGGACCCATTCTTAGTCTTCTTAGCACTTGTTCAAATGAAGGCAGAAGTGTTTGGGTTAGATGTGCATCACTTGCAGGGAATGAAGAGTTGCATGCCATCCTACACCATTCAGATACTACTAACAGGCTGCTGGACAAGGAGCTGAAGAAGGTAATGTTTCCAGGAGGACTGGCATAGCAGCTGGGACGCTGACACAGACTTAGAGACTGGCTCATTATTATAGATTCAGATACATTGATTCAAATGTATTCATCCAAATACAAACCACTATTGTATAAGATTAAATGGTAGCCAACATTAACAGGTTCATTTGGATATTTTGGCCCCTGAAGGGAGAGGTGATCCCCCAGTAAATAAATAAATAAATAAATAAATAAAGACTGTCATTCTACTCAACTTCATTGGTAGACTGCAAGGAGGAAAAACAACATCCTTTTCTTAACATCTCGTAACACACTCCTCAGTAGCCAGGTGCATTGTGAAGCTGAGACCCAGAACACATGTCTAGCAGAGACCTGACGCTGTTCATTTCCTCATATCAGGATGCCCCTGCCTTGTAAGTTACCCCTTGAAGTAAAAAGCAACTTCAAAAGAGAACACTGTCTCATGTTTCACCAAATACTTGACATCAATGCACGCAAGTTCTCCGGGCTCTGATGGTTTCCTAAGCCTTCTGGTTTTAAAACTTTCTATTAAACAACACTTCAGCAAGTGAGAATCTACTTTCAAGTGGCAGTGCAGTTTCCAGGGTGCTGTGCTGTAATTTAATAGTTCCAAGTACTAGCTGGAATTTTAAAGCTTGCTTTTAGCAGTTATAACAGCATTTTCTATGAGACTATTTCACTACAGATACTCTGTGCTTGCTGTTACACATTCAAAGAATCACACTTTTGAGAACATTTAAAGATCACAATCAAATCACGATTGCCTGATGTACTCACAATAGCTGTACCAAGTCTAGCAAAAAAAAAAAAAAATCCAAACAAATAAACCATCACCAAAACAAAAACAAAGAAACCGAAAAACAGATTATGTAAGATTTTATGATTAGCAGAAGTAACCTTACAATAATACCAATTTTGGAGACAAGGCATAACCATTCAGGGCCAATATATGTAGCTTCTCCAGCAAGTGTTGGCATACCGAGTCTTCCCTGAGGCTTTCTGTTGTTGTGTGGACAACTCCAACCAGTCTTTGCTTAGCTGTGTTTAATCTATTTTCTTTCATCCAGCTTTTCAATTATAACAACATTTTTATCTTAATGCTTTCTTCACGTTTTTGTTTAGGTACAGAATTCAGCTTCTCTCTTTCTATTTCTATACTTTCATTTAATTAAAGCATCCTTTGTTGCTTTGTTGTTTTTCTTTTTAGCTTCTGTGTTTTCATGGCAAGCGCCCCCTCAGCAAGGCTCACCGTAAGATTTACTTCACCTTCTTTTCTTCCAGCACTTCTGAGCTGTCCCCATGCTGTTTATCTGGTTTCTTTTTGAAATCACATGGGAACTGCACTGGCTGAGTAATGTGCATGCAGGGGGAACATCACAGGAGCCCTTAGACTCATTATCTTTCTGAAATCATATATGAACATGCATTTCCCATCAGGGAGACCCATACAGAAATGCAAGGCTGCTGCTAGCTACACAGCCAAATTGACAGCCCTAATGCTGCCTGAAGTGTCCAGCAGAAAAGAAATTATACGGGAATGAACAGAAAGGACTCGCAGCCTCTACTCAGTCCTCTCCATTGGTGTTACCCACCCCACTCCTCTGTAGCCTCTCCTATTGCTCTCCGTTTCTCATTCCCAGTATGCAGCACTGGCTTCATCCGTGTTCCCTGAACATCACCCATGAATATTTCATCAGGTTCCTGGGATTCCCTCCCTGGGGACAGTGGCAAATGGATCCCCATGGCCCAACATTCCCACCGTTTCATGCAGCCTCCCTTGTCAGCTGGAAAAGTGATCCTCCACTAAAACTGAGCTTCCCGTGAAGGGAATCTGGCAGCATTCATTTCAGGTTGTGCATTTCCAAAGCTTTCCCACTTGGAAGAAGTAAACTAAGCTATTTTGACAGTTTCGGTCAAAACAGACATTCCACATCCATAATTGAAAGGGGGATTTAGGTTTGCTGGACTGCCCAAAGTGCTAGCTCCATTGTTTGTCGGTGCAGCGGTGCTGGGCCGTAGCACTTAGCCTTGTCGGAGCAGGCACCTGGGAGAGCCCATCCATGACCCCAGCTGCCCAGCCAGCCTGGCCCCTGGTCACACAAGATTTTGTGTAACGTACCACGCTCAATACAAGCAAAATATTTACCATGATTGGATTTACAAGGGGTCTGGCTCTCAGGAGAGAGTGAAAGTCTGAAGACCACATCAGGAATGAAATAAAGCACAGTGTTTTGTTGTTGTTGTTCTTGTTCCTGCTTTTTTTTTTTTTTTTTTTCCAGTTGCACGCAGAAAGTTTGAAGCCAGACAAAAACACTGTTTTGTTGGGGTCAGTGGCCACAAGAATCACTTGAAGCTTTCTGATGAAAGGGAGGATAAGTGGTAATTGAACAAAAGCAACAGTTTCCACCAGAAAGCTGCTGTGCTTGCAGCAGACCCCATGGAGCCGGAGCTGCTGGGGCTGCCCGCCAGGAGGTCTCCTCCTCTCCCTACTCCTGTCTCGTTTGCTCCATCCCTGCAGTGCTGCCGCATCGGTGGCTGCGTGTGGCTGGCTTTTCAGAGCAGCAGGGGGTAGACATAAAAATATATAAGATGCTTTTACGGCTTTCCAGCAGGCAGGGTGCGTGCGGTTTGGGAGCTGGCGCACTGATGGCACAAAGTGCAGCAGCCTCCCTCAGAGAGGTGAGAGCAGCGGGGGCCGTGCCGTGGGGTGGGAGCAGGGAGATGCAGTGGGCTGGAGGCAGGTGGAGCAAAGCAGGAAATCCAGCAGCACGAACTGGGAGAGCAGGTGGCCCACAGTTTCTACTGCGTGTGCTACCTGGGTCCTCAGCACGCTGAAATACGTATTTCACTCAAGCACATAGCTGGCTGGTTTGGCAGTCTCCTCAGGTTATATTCACCTACTTTCTGCTTAACCTTCCCCTCAAGCCTCAGTATTTATCTGCCTAGCCAGCCACAGCTGTAACAGCCCACTGAAATGAACAGCTTTGGGTTTTCTCTACTTGCCCTGCTTAAGGTTTGGCTCCAGCACTCGTTTTCCATCGGAACTCACATCATCTGATCTCATGAGGCACAACAGTGGGATGCTGCTGGTGTCCCTCGTCTGTCCTCACGAATCCATGCTGCACTAAGTGCCAGTGTTCAGGCACTGGATTTTCTCCTAGAGATGTGTCATGTTGGGCACTGATGACATTTCTAGAATTTGGGGCTTGGAGCATTTTTCAGGTCACGCTGGGGTGGCTGCTGAGCTCTGTCCAGCATCTCCACAGCTCTTCACCACATGATGGTATAAATATCTGAAAAACAAGTTCCTGTTCTCCTCACTAACCATAGACTGCGTGGTGGGGGTGCAGTAAGTGAAGCTGGCAGGAACTGAAGCCTTGGTGATGATTTTTGCACAATGAAAACTCTGTAAGAAAACCAGCAATGCTGGCAGGAGCCAATGCAGGTCCAGGAATTAAGAAGATGTGTTTTCTGAGCTCTGATTTGGTTGAGAAACCACATTTGTCTAACATGAGGGATAATAATTCTTACCTGGGAGGATCTCTTTAATTATTACCTTGTGCATGTGTCGTGCTGTACATGAATACCAAGTGTACATGAATACCAAGATTTATTCTGGTATGGCTGGACATGAATATAAGTGAAATCTCTGGGAAGTTCAGGCAATTAACACCTGAAAATCTTTGCTTTACAGAGCTGGAGCTCAGTATTTATAAGGCAGGATGGATTTGCCCTTGAGGTGCTGAGATTTCAAGTACGGCCATAACAACAATCCTTGTTTTTTCCCTTAAGTATTCTTAGAACCATTCAGGGGCAATCTCGGCCTCATACAAGAGCAATGAAGATACGTGTGCTAATTCTTGGCTGCATGCTCTGCTAAAGATGAGTAAGACTCAGATATTGAAGTGTTTTATTGTGGCAAAAAAATATCCCCTTTTTAAAAAACAAATATTTAAAGTGATGCAAACAGAGCCTTGCCAGCCATGACTATAATAGGTCCTGCCCACAGTAAATCCTGTTCCAGCATGTGTGGGCAGAAGCTTGTTCAGAGGGATTTTCCCAAACCTTGGAAGCTTGGGAAAGACGCAGTTAGCCTACAATGAAGCACGAAACCCATACAAAACCCCTCTGGCCTGTCTTGTCCTTGCTCTTTTTTTACCCCATCAGTGGAGAGACAGTGCCCAAGCTTGGGATGCCATCGCATCGTGGTGGCATGGCCCCACATTGCACACACACGGTTAAATTACCCCTGCTCATTCTCTTATGAATGCCTTATCCAGTGTGATTATTTACCACAAGTATCTGCATATGAAAAGGTGAAAGTGAATCATAAAGAGCATAGTTTAAAGGACATTTAACTTGCAAATCACTAAGTAGGCTTTGTGAAACACCGAGAGTGCAGTTGGTACATTGCCTTGAGCGGTTACTCCTGATGCTATCACCCATAATTGCCCTGGCACCATTTGCACATAACCTCTCTTTCAAGTAATATTTGGTAAGCCAAAAAAGATAGCTTGCCCTTGAAAATCAGGTGTCATTATCGTGTGCCCCTGCTCTGGATAGGTTACAAATATATAGCCATTTGCAAAGAGCATTTCTCTAATGCATTCTTCCCACATTTTATTGATTCACATGAGGAATAGAAACTTTAAGCAGAATGCCATCTTTGCTGCCGTGAAAGTTAACAGCTTGATGCACTACCATCTGTTTAAGGGAAAAATAAGTATCAAGCTGATGTTAGGGTTTAATACTATAATGATACTTTACATTGTGTGCCAGTTCTGAAGGCAGAGTCATTTTTTGAGTAGATCGATCTCTTTTGGAGGTGCTGTAGGGCAGCAAGAATGGACAGAATTATTCAGTGTCTTTAGCAGGAAAGACAGGAAATATGTTACATTAGGGAAAAAAAAAAAAGAAGACGACGACAAAGGATGCTTGACAACATAGTCAGCAGAAAAGTCAAGGAAAAAAGTGAGCAGCTTGCCTCTGGCTGCTGAAGGTGAGATAGCAAGCAAGGGCAGTAACTGGTGAAGTGTAAAATCAGACTGCCAGGAGCTGTGGATGCCACTGTACCATGGCTGCTGGCCCGAAACTGCTGCTGCCTGCCCAAGACCATCCTCTTTCTGCTGGAGCTTTTGTCTAAATCTCTCCTACCTGCTTCCTGGAAGAAGGAGCGTTCTGTGGCAAGTCCAGAGGTCCCTTCCTGCCCCTACAATTCTGTGGCAAGTCCTCTTTCCCTTCTGCTTGTGCAGTACCCAGCACCATGTTCATAACCACTAATGTTCCTGCAAATGGTAAATTTAATAATGACAGTACTGATTGCTTTCACGTTCTCACCGGTATCGTCTCTTTGACCGTGACAGCCAAAAATATGTTTAAATAAAAGCCTGAATGTTTTCATTTAGCTCCCTGACCTTTTGCAATTGAAGTCTCTCCTGCTCCCGTCTCAATCAAGGATGACATTCTCCTTCAGTGGTAGATGATTCAAGCAATAAAAATCGTATCAACAAGGCTTTACTTAGACACAAGGCAAACCTGGGAAGTTTAAAAAGCTATCTGCAGGGGTTAGTCATGGGCTGAGATAACTGCTGCTTACATTTTGCCTACAGCTGTCAGTGAAAAGATATTTGTGGCATAGGGAGGGAAGAGTGGATGCCATCCTGCATGTGTCAGGGAGCAGAACCTGCAATGCCCAGGCCTCCCAGCAGCTCTTCAGGATGGGAGCAATCATCCTGCCCACCCGCAGGTTTCATGGCCATAGTCTGGTAGACTGGGTGCTACATCACCTCTGCACGTTCTCTGCGCAACTCAGTATTAGAAGCACTAAGAAGCTTGTAGGTATTCTGGGTAGATAATTTTATTTTATTTTAAAATCCAAAATATGATTTATTCTCCAAAGTTCTTCCAGATGTTTATTCAAGAAAGTGAAATAGACTGAGGATAGTTTGAATATTTTTCCTCCAGATTTTTTTCCCCTTTGTTTTTCCATAATTCTTTTGTTGTAAAGCGGTATATGGGGAAGGGTCGCCAGTGTCATCCACACAGTTAAAATGTGCCAAGGGAAATATAAAATCAACCGGGGTATTATTGTTATATGCTACCCCTGGGCACTGATACAGTTAAACAGCAGAACATCCTATTTCACTTGTTGGGAGGTAATGATGCTTGAAAATAATGTTAGCCTTGTATCATTTTTTATCATCAAGGGCTGGGCATCTCAGTTTATATTCATGAAAATGAATATATACTCATTTTACATTTCTCTGCATGAAAAATGATTAACCTATAATGGAAGTTCTCACTTGTTCTTTAAATGAAGAATTAATGAAAAACCTTTCCACTGTTTCAGCCAGAACTTAGCCAGAAATAAAAGCATTAAAGTCTATTCATAAAAGAAGTAGTAGAAAAGGAAAATGCTTTGCAATACTAAGGGCTTTTCATCTTTTATGAGCGAAGGTGCTAAAATTATGGGTTATGTTGAAAACACAGCTTAACTGTCTGGATACAGTCTGATAATATGAACAAACATCTCCACGCCCCAGACTGAAACAATGAGGTCAGTTTTGCTATTACTGATTAGCCATTAAAGTCTAACCAAGATATCTTACTGGTATTTGAGAAATTGTTCTTTAAAACCAACAGTTCCGTAGAAACCTGGAGGTGGAAAAACTATAAGTAGCATTTGATAGTGCTGGTGACCTGCGAGATGCTTCTGACTAGAGCTTAGCTTTTGCGTGTTGACAGGAACGAAGTAGTTTGGGTTGTGAATGCTCCTGGAACCTTGGCTGCAATGACTGAGACTGGGAAGCTCTCAGTCCTGCAAGAAGGGAACAAGACAAACAGCAGAACCACAGCCTTGGTCTTCAGGAGAGCAGATGATGGCTTGTTCAGGGAGCTGTTTGACAGGATCTCACAGGAGACTGCCCTGGGCAGCATTATGAAGTTTGCACTGCCACACAAAGCAAGAGTTGTCCTTTGAAAACCAGGCATATTAGGGGACGTGGAGCTACTTTTCAATATAGCAGTGGAAAAGGTAGACAGTGTCTTAGTCATACTCAGGTGACTCAGTTCAACACACAAACAACTGAGTGAGATGTAGCAGTCCTGGGTACACAGACCAGGTAAGATGATCTAAAGGCCTTATATTCTATGAATATGAAACAAAAAAAAAGTACCAGAGACCCATGCACAGTCTTTCTTACCCAGAACAAGGAAATTGAACAGAAAATTGTTTATCCTATCTCCTTGTTTAGTTGCTGTATCTAAATTTCCCCCTGCAGAAACAGTTTCTGAGAAAGAGGGGTAAGGCATTTTGCTACCTGTCGACATTTTGCCTGGACAGCTCCCGGTGGATAAGTGCTTCTGTTTTTGGAGGTCTTGATGTAGCGCATAAAATTTTTGAATTTGCTTAATTAGACCATCAACCTGTCCCCTTTAGTGTACCAATGCAACAACTTAATGCCTGAATAAAATACTTTGGAAAAAATGAGAGACTGTCTTCCATGTCAGTACTTGGAACCCCTTGCATTCCTTCAGTGTCTATTTATATTGGTGTGGCAGCAAGCAGAAGTGAGCATCCGTGAACCAAAGGAGAGGGCTGTAGTGTCAGAAGCTATAACTTGAGTGGGATATAATTCCCAGACTGTCATATTAACAATCATGAAAGAATATGTTGTGCTTAGAGATAGTGTTTAGTTCATTTACATGCATAAAAGCTTTAAATAAGATTTTATATCCACAGATCACATGCAAACATTGATTCCATCATACTAAAATATACTTTATTAATAAATATTTCCCCTCTGTAAACATAACAGGACTTATAAATAAATATACATTTTTATAAGTTACTGTACACACCTGTACATCTCAGCTCCATTTTTTTCTACATCATGCATTAACATGTCCAAAGTTTTATAATGCAAGATTAGACAAAGCTCGCAAAATTTTATTATAAAAGTCAAACACAGAGTTGTACCATCTTTTTTTTTTCCATGTGTGTCTACAGATCTTCAGCATTTTTTTCTCACTGAAAAGCTGTGAATTTATGTGAGTTTTTGGTATATCACTCCTTTGCAGGATGTCACCAACATCTTCCCACTTGTATCTTCTGTCAAAAATTTTCTATCCAATCATCTAAAAGCTTGAAGTGAGTAACGGTGCAGCATTCAGCTTAGCAATAGGCATGTGATATACCTTTTTCCAGCTCTGCCACTACCTCTAACAATCTTTTTATTTGCATCCCTCACTCAACTGCAAGCCTGTCAGCACGGGGACTTGCCTTGCTTGCCCTAGCTGGACACTGCAAAAATAAAGATCTAGATGATTCAGCATGCCAAGTTTCACACAGGCTGCATGCTTTGTCTCAGTCTCTCCTGATGACAGCTGCACAGCAAAATTTCCTGTCTCCTATACATTTAATTTTCCCATGAAATTACAGTGCTACGGTTTCTTGACTAAACCTGAACTCAGGGCTCCTAGTGCTAAAAGCCTAGCAGACAATGCACATCACTGCTCCAGCCTAAATGCCTGAATTCGTTCCTCTCCCCACCCCACCCCACCCCTAAAAATTTGGGTGGGCTAATTTGAGCTGGCAGTTCTGTTGTGTTCTGGCTGTGCTGTAATTCTGTTACATCTCCTGCTGGTATATGTAATTTTACCCTGCCTCTTAGATTGTCCACTGAAGCTGCTCTGGCTGTGCATGTTCACAACTTCTTCAATGTTTCTGTGGGCAGTGAACTTTTGCTTTCTCTCTGGATACTAACACAGTCATTGTCATACCACTACTGCTAGAAAAAATGCCTGACCTGTCACAAGGTAGCAGGAAGTCCAGACAAAGCCAGGCCCAGAGTTGATTAAAGTCCTCTCTATTCACTTGTCTGTATTATCTCTAGTAAAGCGCAGTTGAAGCCAGGTAAAAGTCTGGATTTGCTGGATTACCTGCAGACTGCATATAATCAAAGGATGGGTATCATAAAGTTCCCTTGCTCCACTACAAACTCTTTAGTAGAACAAAACTGTTCCAGCCACAACATTTCTGGGTGAGCATGCCAGCAGAAAATGGTTAGAAACAAACAAAATTATAAAAGCCAGGCCAAGTACAATTACCTTTTGGGGAAGAAACAGACCTGGAAGCAAGAGGTAGGACCAGCAGAGACCCACTAAAAAATTGCAAACCACGGCAGGGCTACCATGAATTAGGTGCTGGCAAGGAAACTGGAAGTCAAGATGTGTAGTGTAAAATATGAGTTAATGTACTCAAACCTGATTCTGGGGTAAAGATACACCCTAATCTAGAAGAAGCCATATCAAATCTGCAACCACTCCTCACAATGGATCAAATATGATCTATCAGATGATTTGGCTGTACACAAATCCAGCACAACTATTAGCGAAACCTCATAATTGTTCTCAGGATTAGCAAATACTTCTTTACACAGTGAATAGATGATTTGCAACAGAAAACTGTGCATCTTATAAGCCTTCCTTTACCCTTATTTACTGACAGAAATTAGGTTAATGATGATAACTACTCCACCACCGACTAACATATTTATCTTTCTACTTCTGTCAAACTTGACAAAGCTCTGAATTATGCATTCACAAAACAAGAGTGCATACTAACAATAATGAACAGAACCATATTCAACTATAAGGAAAGGAGATATCCTTCTGAATTTCACGTTTACATATACACCAACAATAAATTTCACCTACAAAGCATTATGGCAATAGAATAGTTATGGCCAAAACAAATGTGTTTAAATCATCAGTGGCTCTCACTAAAACATAACAAACAAGCAAGCAATGTCAGGAACTGAAGAAGTTCCTCTGTTTGACAGTCTTGTGTTTTTTCTCTTCTGAGAAGATGCCCCAGCATTGAATGAAATACAGAATTAATGAGTATCTCAGTAATTTATAAACAGAATAAGAGTGTAAAAGTGCAAGTTTACTTCCCAAATGCTCCTTTTACTTCCCAAGGAGGCTGTCAGTCTAAAGAAGTGCAAGATTTTCATTTGAGAAAATACATCTATAATTTATGAACTAGGGTTTTTCGTTGGTTTTCTTTTTTTGAATACTCACTTCAGAAACAAATCTGGCATGATTATTAAAATTAAAGTAAGAAAACACATAAGTAACAGCCTGAGTTTAGACAGTAGGCAAATAAGAGATGTGAAGATCTCTAAAGATCTGTAGTCTTCCCATTGATTCCAAAATAGTGAGGCAAATAGCCATGGGAACCAAAAAAAAAAAAAAAAAAGTAGTTTTAATAACTTACTACAGCAACTGGCTTATTAGCAATGATGAAAATGTGTTTGGGAGGGATTTATTTGATCACGGAAAAACAACAACAGAAGTCTTTTAATTAAGCTCCAGAAAAGTCATTTTCAGTGCCTAAGATTGCCTCAGAAGAGTACCACTGTTCTGCCCTTGCAGTTTTTATGTAAGATTTTGTGTGAACTACAAAACATGCTTCTAAAATAGCTGTTTCCTGCAGGAAACAGGAAATAGATGGAGTGTATATGAATACCTGAAACAGAATTAACAGCTACAGTCTCAGCCCTGGATCATTTTACATTTCACCAGTTCCAGTTTAATTCTTTTCTACCATCCCATAGCTAACTGGGTTTGGCCCCATGAAAGGCTGTTTCTGTATGATGTACTTTTAATTTAAAAGTTATTTTTGTATTTCACAGTGTAACATAATCAAAGGGTTAAATGTGTTCTCTGCAGCTCATCTCTTAACGCATGAAAACAACATCTCCCCACCATACTGCTTAGCTTTATGTCTTTGCTCTACCACAAGACAGCTAACATCTCCTTCCCCATCCTCCTCCTGCCTTCACCCCACAGTTCTTCCACGCTTAACTCCCCAGTCCCATCTTCCTCATGGCAGGAGCATTCTTGATCATGTACTTTCTTCACAAATACACTCTTACCTACCACATAAGAAAAAGAGCTGCTTTTGCCTCTCCATTACCCATTCGAAACTGGTCTTGCAGATAAAGGGAGAGAAGCATTTCAAACACATCATCTAGCATTACTGTCCTTTCATCCTGCACATACAGTTTAGCTCCCTTGCTTGTACTTTCCCTTTTATTGAATTGTCACCTGTTCATCATCTTTTAATGGTTTATAAATAGATTGTCTCTAAAACATTTCTGAAGGCAAACACTTACGTCTTTCCTTCTTTTTTTTCCCTGATTCTGAATGTGCATAGTTGCAACTGACCACTCATTTTGAGCAATTACGGTCATTACTCATGCTGAATACGGCCTAATAACTTAAATATAACCATTCTGCTAAATAAACTGCTACTTACTGTGTGAAAAAAAAGACCAGGGTCCAGTCTCACATAGCCTGAATAGAGACTTCAACAAAAAACGAATGAAGTAACATAGTATTTAGCAAGACTAAGTTAAATGCAGAATTACAAAAATTAGTGCATTTGCTGAAGAACTGGAAAAGGACAACCAATCTCCAGAGATCGTACTAACTAAAAAGAAAGGATGCAACTTCTATTACAGATTCAGTGAAAAGCAGGTGTTATTGAAATAAATGACTATTCACTGTCAGAAGTTTGCAAACGATCTTTTCTCGTAGAACGCAATAGACCGCTCAGTAATTCCTTGAATACATGACTTTACCAGGTGGACTCCAGGGAGAATGCACTTCATCCCCATAGGCTGCCTGGAGCTTCTTTTGCTGCCTCTCAAGCTGCTCTCTCCTCTCTGTCTTTTTCTAAGAAAAAAAAAAATGTGTCAAAAAAAGAACTCTACCAATGGAAAAGTCAGAATTATTGCTACACCTTTCTTGGATAAAATGAGAAGTTAACACACAATAGAGATTTGCCTTTCGGAGCTTAGCACATCCCGTTTAGGGATTCAGTCATGCACATTGCACAATGCAACACAGAGGCTGCACACTTGATGTTGCTTACAATTAAGGTGACAGTCTCAAGGATGAGCTGGCTTTGTGCACTAGCTAAACAAAAAATGCAACAGAAGGCCTAGTGGATTAGGTATTGTATTTGTCTTGCATGTAATTAGTCTCATCTTAATATTTCTTTTAAAAGGATACTTACACAATGCTAAATATGTCCCTTGTTACATTAATTTTGATGCATCTGTGTAACCTTCTGTACTTATTAAATCACACAAATGAGCTAATCTGGGAAGTAAACAATTATAAACAAACCTCCATCTATTTTATAAACACTGTAAGGTTCTAATGATATTTTCTATTGTTTCAAACAGCAGTGGTGAGTTAGGATGATGAAGGATAAGCAATACTTGCAATGATATTTTTGTGCTTGATTAAAAATAATAGTAAATAATTGCTAATTAGTTTCTGAATAATAGGTCTCTTGAATATCATTAGTTAATGTCTTATATTGTTCTGTTCATACAGAACATTCATTCTGTTCGTACATAAAATAAGTGTTCTTCTTTGTAAAGATGGCTGCCATATCATTGTTGTGGAGATCAAAAATCTAAGAGTGCATCTACCTTAGCAATTTAGTATACTGGAGAGTTCTTTACAGGTGCAAATTTTCCTTTTATCACACTTGTAGGTTTGTGGTGCATGCATGAGCACACCACTTACTGGCTTAAGGAATATTTCCCTCTTGGTGGAATGAAGGTTGACATTACGGATCAGAGCATCACTTACAGTGTCCCATTAGATAGGTGGATAAAAAGGTCCTTGAGCTGCTGGCTTTCTAGCACACGAACAGTGCACGCCTAGGAACAGCAGATGGCATACACGCCATTGGTAATAAAGATGCACTGTGGATACGCAGGCTTGAAATCATAATCAATTTGCCAAATCCATCTAACCTTGGTTCTTCCCTCTGTTGCAACCTATCAGCCGGTATTTTGAAGCACCATAAAAGTTTAATATTTTCACATGTGAACTACATTGCTGTGGAAGTACTGCTCCTTGAAGATAGCTATAAGTGGCACTCTTAGATAATCCATGATCCGATCCCTTTGAGGGACACTGCAAGATCCCATGATCCTGGCAGAATCTTTCTGTTATTCATAACTAAGAAGAGAAATAGTGAGGTTACTGCAACTAAAGGAAGAGACTAGCAAATGGTGGTAGATGAGTTATTGTAAAAGAGGGAACTTGAGAGGAATTTTTCCTTGTTTTATACGTATACCCTATTCAAACTTACTAATGCTAGCTACAACTGTGATATGTACAAAAATGTAAGAGTACAACATACTCTAAAACATCAGCCCTATCAGTATGTTTTTAAACAAAGACCTGAATATCTTTGTTAACATAAAGACACAATTCAGTAAGGAATATCTATCTATCTGGTCTGGCTAAATCAACACACAATGATTTCATGTTGTTACTAGTAAAGCTGATTATTAGCAAGGCAAGGTTTGCATGGAGAACTAATGCCCTTTACTAAAACAAGCGATACAGAACTGTCAGTCTACTAAATAATATTATCTCTCTGTACAAACTCTACCTTCCTGGATTATAAGGGATAATTGAGACAAACTGGGCTTAAGTAGCACCATAAGATTCTGACTCTTCTGTCTAGAACAAGTTCAAGATATGTTTCAGACATTCTTAAAGGAAACTGGTTAGTGCCCTAAACAGAAAGGAATCTGCATTATCAGTGATATTTCTCAAGAAAGAAGATGAAAAGATATGTGCTAGCAGTACACGTGAGCTTTGGAAGAATATTCTCTATAATGGAACATGGATGATTCAGACTCCTGTTTGGTGTATTTGTACATATCCTGAGTATGTACTTTTACAAACACTTAATCTTATTCTACCAATCTTAGAATCTGGATCTGTATTTGACATTCAAAGAGACATTACAACAAGTAATTGGAAATTCATTAAAAATAAGACTTATTGTAGCAGTAGTGGCAATTACGTGAGAAATCATGTCTTAAAAGTGTGCATATTTCATGTTTATAAAGCACTCTTTACTGAATACATGTTGCACAACCGATTCATGTAAGAAAATGCCAAACCAAAGGTAAAGCATACACTCACCCAGGAAGGGACTTAAAGTTGCTTTGGATTTTTTAAATCGCATCTCTATTTTATATACTTGGATTTGAAGATCCCATGTTCATGAATGAATCCTGATGCAAAGCAGAGTGTCTTGGGTTAAGTTAGCTGTTTTTTTTAAAGATAAATTTGACAGGAAGCCTTGCTGACTTCTTCCCTGCCTTCAACACACACCATGCTTTTTATGTTCTCATCCTGGCCACAGTTCACATCTTCACAAGACATAATAAGTGATATAAATCTTCCCTAATACAATAAATAAGAGGTTATTTGCACTAATGAGAGATGAGTAAAAGAAATATTGCAAGATGAAAACTAGAACTACAGTTTGTCATACAGCAGATCAACTTGATTGGCTTGATTTTCTGTTTAAAATTTCTTACTCAATAGCCTGGTAAAAGGAATACATTTTTCACTTACAAAATTCTGGGAAGATCAGATTTGTTAGCAGTGTGACTGTCACATAATAACTGAATTTTAGATAGTACAGAAGACTTACAACATTTTAGAGGAATAATATTAACAGTCGTATTTCAAACATATTGCAATACCAGGAGATTAAGATTCCAATATAGAAAGTATTTTCAGATAGATCTTATTAAACCACATGAAATGAAAAACTCACATCAGCTGTTTGTAACCAAGAAAACCAACAATTCCATGAGACTAATCCAGTACAATATCACTTCCTGATGCTTTTTAACAGCGTTAGAATGCCAGAAATAGGTGTTGAGCATACTCAATCTCAAGGTAATATTTCAACCTTCTTCTAGGAATCATAACCTTACTGTATTGATTTTCAAGAACTGTAAATCTGAAAGAATGCACAGAGCAGCACCACTTCTCAACAATTCAACTAGGTTAACCAAGTACAATGGAGAACATAACACATCTAGGATACTCACTTTTTTTCTAGGTTCTTACAGAAAAACAGTTAAAGATTAACATCTAAAAAATAATGTAAACCAAACTAATCCATCATAATAAACTTTCTACGTGATTCTCCTCTATGTTCCACTTCTCAGACTAGGTGCATGTCAGTGACAAATGTCAGACACTGGTAGTAAAAGTAAAAAGTACTAAGTAAAAGCAGTCATTTAATCAAGAATTACATCTAGATTGGCTTGAAGAGTACTTAATGAGTAGCAAGAGGCAAATATTATGAAAGAAATAAAATTTTTAAAAAATCAGAAGCTTAACCTTTCTCAGCAATACTAAAGTATCTCAGCTCAAGATTATCCTTTTTATGTTAGTATTTTACACATTAATAGCCTTTTTCAGGGCATTCATTTTCATGCCTTAAAAAGTAATCTTCTGTATTAAACTGTGTTATCAAAGATCGACACAATGTCCTCTAAAAGTATATATAACAGAATTTCCATTAACAGCAGAATGTTTCTTATAGAACTTACAAGGAGGTTTTAAAATTTCTGCTTTACCCATGCATTATGATCAACGCTTGGTTCAGGAAATGAGGAAATGAGGATGAATTCACACATTTATTTCTGCTCAACTGCTAATGAAAAAAGATAATAGAATACTTCCCACTATATTACTCTTATTTCCCTTCAAACAAAAATCCCCTTATTTTAAAGAATACATTTAAGACTTTCAAAATCCTGCCTTCCTAGATTTGACAACAGTTTATCTATCTGTACGCAAATATCATCTGCATTCTCTTGGTAATAAATTGACAGCTTTACAAGTGTTTCTCTCTGCAGTTCACTGAAGGTGTATATTTTCTCTGTTACTACACAAAGTGATTATATTATTCCAGCCAAAGAACATGAGGAACAGAGTCATTGCTGATATGCTATTTGAAGTAAAGGTGTGTTAGCTGCAAAGCAAAGAGAACAATCTCATCTATCACCAGAGAAAAAAGCAGAAAATCTACTTGAAACTCTGGAAAAGACTTTTTTTATAGTCTACCGATGGTTTAAATGAGCATGCGTAAGGATCTCAAGCCAGCTGAGTTGCAGGATCCTCTTCTTATCAATGGCAACAGAGCCCTTATGTACCGGCTGTATGCCAGAAATCACATGGAAGAGAGACAATGGAAGAAATGCTCTCAAACTAAGAAAACTTTGGAAGTCAACATGATGAATGACCGTGTCATAGGCTGAGGATGGAAAATGCAGATTTTTCTTTAACTAGCAAGTCACACATATTTAAGAAAATATATGCTAAAAATATTAGCAATCTCTCCTCTAGTTTGCCTTTCTATTGCAAGGAAAAAAAATATTGCATTATTGTTGGGACTAGACTACCAGATTAGTTTACTGCTTAACAACTAGGAATAAAACATGCTGTTGTAGGGAAAATATAATTGGCAGCATTAGAATTTTGCCTTTCTAGTCAATCAAAATAATCTCAAACCTCAGTGTAACTGCTTTTATCAATTTAAGAATTCCTCACTCTAAATGTTGCCTTGAAGGCAAATGCCTACACTGCTGCAGCTGGCAGTGCTGCTAGGTTTTGCTGGTTTTGTGCTGTGGTGAGCTGGCAATTCAGAGACGGCTTCCCCTGACATGGAATAGAAGAAAAGATTATGAAATTCAAAACTCGTAAGTCATGTAGGTAGGAAGAATACATTTTCCATGTAAGCTAAAGATCAAGCACACCATACTTTATCGTTTTGTTCAAGAGTGTCTGAGGACTAGCTATGTAATACTACCATCATCTGGCCTCTCTTGTAACAGCATGAAACAGCAAGAATATTACATTACCATATGAAAGTATTCACCCTCATTACTACATTAATTTTTTTTACATAGTGAAAAAAAAAAAAATTACCAGCCATCTTTCATATTCTTCAATAGCCTTTTTATCTTTCTCATCCTTCTTTGTCTGTTGTATTTCTTGCTTTCTTCTCTCTAGGATTTTTTCTGCCTTCTTTTGTTTTATATATTCTTTCTTTTTTTCATTCCTGTATAGTGAGAAAGAAGAACAGGAGATCACTGTGTAACAGTCTAAATGCTGTATCTGTGACTGATTAACTAAACTGAGTCCAAAGAGATATATTATGCATTTAGTAACAGATCAAGAATATACATATATATTTATAAATCTTTTGATGTCCGTCTTCATGTAATTTAACACCAAGGTATAAATGAAACTATTATTCTACCTACTATGGCATCATTTTCTCTGTACTACTTTCCCCCTTATCTGGTATCATATAAAAATTAGATTTAAAAGTTCTGCAGGTAATACAATAAATTGCACTCAGTCTCTGAAAACTCTTGGCTTGTAAAACTAACAAAAAATTCCTTCAGCAAACACATCTCATTTGCTTTTGAATACACCTACATTCTTTAAGAAGGATTTACCTTCCTTCCTATTGCTTACTAATGAAGCATGAGACTAGTCACGCAAGACATTATACTACTCGGTGAATCTTACTTCTCAGTTGTAGTACCTCTGCCTGGGCCTAGTCTTTTGGGGAAGAAATTATTTAAGTTACTAAAACAAAAGAAACTGTAGAATGTGTTCTCACTGGGATTGTGCTTGCTCACTGAGACTGAAAAGCCTGATCCCAAGCAAGCCATTGTTTCCCAATCACAAGCACATCAAGCACTCACAGAAGACCTACTGCATTTATAAGCAAAGGTTCTGGAAACTGATATGCCAAAAATCAAATGCAGTACCATTTTTCAACTGCTGATATGTTGTCTTTCTTCTTTTCTTCAACCAATTCCTCTTCTTTCTTCTTCCTGATTCTTTCAGACTGTTTTTCCTTTCTGCTTTGCTCTCTTAAGTATTCTGTTTTTCTTTCTTTCCATTTTTCAAATGCCTAAAGAAAATCACAGGTTCATTAGAAATCTTCCCCCTCATCTTTTTGTCAGTGCTCTCCTCACTTACACTAGATTAATATTTTTGGTATTTCTTCATGTTCAAATTTTGGAATATTTGTTTGTTGCATTGCTCAGAAGGGGATATCATTATATCTAAAAAGCATGTTATTTTCCCCAGTACACAATAGTTCTTTGCCTATGCATTTACATGGAGTTTATTTTGTATTCAGCTAATAGACTCCAAACACAGAGAAATGCTTGTCTGTGTACAAATGTAAACATTAAATATTTCCAACAGAACTGAATCTCACCATGTTTTCTTCAAAGATTAACTGCGTTCAGATTTTAGAATCCAGTTCATTCCATCTCTTGCTGGATTAACCAAAATTATTCTCAGCAATTTCCTGAACTATATCTGAACCACCTTTATATACATATTTCACATTACCTTCTGTGCTGCTTCTATTTTCTCCGCATTCTGTTCTTCTGCTTTCTTTTTCTTAAGTTCCTCGAGCTTCTTTTTTTCACTTAACTTCTTTGCTTCTTTTGCTTTCATTGCTTTCCAGGCTTCAAAAGCTGCAATTGCTTCCTTTCTTTTAACACCTTCTTTCTAGATTGAAAATAACATTCTACATTTAAATACGCTTAAATATAAAATATATATCTATAATTGAAAAAGTATACTTTAAACTCGTTCTCAAATGTAGGATTAGATTCAGCAATAAAGAAATGGAAATGGATATGTAGAAAACATTCCAAGTAATACTCAAATTTGAACTATATAGACTTTTCTATGCTCATTTTTAACTTAACTCACTCAAATTATACAAATGACTTTTGCAAAATGTGTAGAAGAACATGAAATACATATTAAATACTTAAAAGGGAAACATATTAAATACTTAAAAACCCAATCTAGCAACTGTATATGTAAAATGTAGATAAGAATCTCTTGAGATAGGGAGCAAACTCATTTTCCACCAGAAGATATGATGAAATTTAACGTGTGAAAGGTTGAGTATCCCAAGATCATTGTAAACAAACCTGAAAATTAATCTAATTAATTTAAGAACACTTTTAACATCCCTGGTGCAAATGTGTAGGGAAGCATTAGCCACACACCCTTTAGCACAACCATAACAATCAGGACATGTCACTTACTGCTTCCAATTAGAGAAAGCCGGAGGCCTTACAGTAGCAGAGTGATGTAATTAGACACAAAGCACAGGTAAACATACTTCAGAGAATGATAGTTTGTCAAATTCTCCTTAAACAAGAGTGTAAACAAACCTCTTCAGTATTGATCCTCAGATTTTCAGCTTTTTTCTTTTCATTTCTCTTTAATTCCAGTAGTAAAGCCCTTTTCTTTTCCAGCCAATTCTGTAACAATATTAGAAGACTTTTACACTTTTAAAGTGTTTTTAAGCTGTAACTAAAGATGTTCGGTTAAAACAGATGAATATTATTAGAGCAGCACCAATATAATGACAACCAGAATCACTCTCAGTTCTTCCATGTGCTACTTTAATAATTATCCCATGTGGAAAAGTAAGACACGGTTCAAATTAAACTACTTTAAGGACCTTCACAACAGATATTTTTTTGTGTGATTTCTTTTATGTTAAGAAAAGTCTAAGGTTCTACAATGATAGCTACAAACGTGAAAAGCCTTAAAGATCTTTAATAAAATCTCTTAAAAACATCAACAAGACATAAGCATTTAAAAAAAAAAGAAGAAGAAAAAGAAATATGGAATATTCTTATTACTTGGGATACAGGAATATTGTTTAGATTTATTGTCTCTTGCAAATAATTGTAACTAAAGAGAACAAAGTCCAACTGGGAAGAGTGAGACTCCAGGCACTGTTATATGTTATGAGTCATTTGCAGAATCTGGCCTAAATTTTCAAGGTTTAATTATATATTTGGTATGCTGCTTAAAAAAACGAGTGTCCTAAATGTAACCTATTCTACCTTTAAAACTATGCAGACTATAAGTATGGATTTCAGGCTCTAAATTTTGGGTTAGAACCATAAATAGTATTACAAACATATACCAATAGGAACAACATCTGTTAACAAAAGGAATGCGTATTTTTCATCACACAGGTTAGTAACAAAAATCTGTTGGAACCCACATACGAATTGTGATGAAATTCTATACGGAATCCACACAGGTTATCCTTCCAGAGAGAATACTAGACTTGTTTTTACTTTTCCTAAATGCCAACTGAATAGAAGATACCAGAAAAAGAAATTTTAAACTAAACACTTACTTTTGTTAAGGAAAAAATAAAAATAAAGGAAAATATATGTCTGAGAATAGTCTGACACAAAAATAAAATTACAAAACAAAGTATGTCCCTCTCATCTAGCTTTTAAGTCTGTAATTTGATGAAAAGGTATGGCCACTGGAATAAAAGGATTATTGAATCTGTAAGCATATGAAAATAATATACATAACAATATTGATTTCATGAAAATAAGTGTTGTTGGCTCCTATAAGACCTTTATACGCATAGGAGATTTTGTTTTATTTTGTTGTCTGTTTAAGATCTACCTGGAAAACAGCTGCTCGTAAACTATCTGCTTTGTCAAATTCTCTACTGTTCTTCTGCAAGTGTTTATTCTCCAACACCTTCAATGTTCCCAAGTATTGAGGTGAAACAGCTGTAGCTGATGGAACAGCTTTTCCTTTTTTCTTTAAGTGTGCAGAAGACAGAGACCTGTAAAGACACAAACATATTAATCATCCTTTCATTTACTGTAGCTGCTAGCAAGCAGTGTTCCTTTCATTTCTCTTGATACCAGAACTTAATGTGATTCGGTTTGTACATGTACTTGTGTGGAGATAGGAAAGGAGGAAAAAGCACGTTTTCTTTGGGCAGGTTTATTACTGAGAAAACAAGCCATTATTCAACATATTCAGCCCAAGAACATTTACAAGCTCCTTATGCTTTCATCCATAAAAAAGCTTAAAACCTGTTAAGATAACACAAATTGGATTCACTGGTGGACACATGAGCACACACTCATTATAGAAATTGACAAAAGACTTGGAGTCTAATCTGACAGAGGAGATACTGAGCAAGGATTATAATAACGTCTCATCTCCTAAGGTATCCTCCACAGATGGTGAGAAGTTGTCAGCAGTGAAGAAAATGCTGACAGAAAATGAGAGCAAAGTGGCATTGTCAGGGCACCTACGTACATCTTATGCTCTGTAGACTATGATAGACAGCATTGTTCTCTCACCTGCAAGATGAAGGTTTTGATTTTTGTAGAACTGTCGCCTTTGTTTCACTTTGTTTCTAAGAAATGCAAGAGAAAACAAAAATTGCAGTCTCTCAGATAACAGAACTAGATCAGGATGACACAGATTTTAAAATTTAACAAGGATGTTAAACATATATACACATGAAAGCCACTCAAATACAGAAAGGGTACAGTACAGTACTGTAAGAAAGTTAAAAAAACACACCACCTTTTGAAATGTTTGGAATGGCATCTAGAAATGTTTCTTTGTATTATGTTGAAATACAGTCGATAGTTTAGAGATAAAAAGGAATAAAAAGAACCTAAAGGGACAGTGGGCTCCCCTGTTATATCAACATTATTTAAATTGTTTTTAATATTTAGCTTTAACAGTTACATATACCTACATATTTTCTTTCTCATGATAAGGCATAAAGTACTTTGTGTCTTATTTGTTAATCAAGTCACACCATGGATTCCATCCTCTGCCAACATACACTGCTCATTTCAACTTTTCAATCCTCAAAATAGAGATTTGGCATTTTAACTTCCATAAGGATAATTAATTAAGATTTGAAAACACACATTTTACTACCTTTGTCTGTTTAAAACTATTTCTGTGAAAGGTATTCCCTACATCTTCCTTAAAACTATCCATAATTTGTAAGAGCCTCGTGTCTAAAACTTTTACAAGCAGAGTTTTACACATTTAAGGTACTAACTGCAAATTTCTTTACAAAACTTTTCATTGCACTGCTCATTGTTCTGAACAACAGTAAAAACACATATAAAAATACCTGGACAAAGTCCTCTGAAGTATTCTTTGATTCCACATGTTCAGACTGACCATCTACTGACGCTTCCTGTACTGTATCAGTTACTATTTGCCCTTGCACAAAGTTCTCCTTTTTATCTGAACTGTCATCTGTTGACTTCTCTGATTTCTTTGTTTTCTCATACGCTGTTGTGATCATTGCTTCTATCACACTGGGGCTGGTATCCTTCCTCTCATCTAACAGGAGTAAAAAGATTAAGAGGACACATTCGCTTAGACAATATGTTAACAAGAGTTTCATGGTTTCTCATTATTGTTATTTCTGTACTAAAAACATTTGTTTATGAAACATATTACTGAATTTCACATAGGATAATGTGTTTACTATATACAACCAAAGTTTTAACAAGTATAAGAGCATGATAACAGCAAAACTTCCCAGCTGCCTCTCCACGTGAACTTGGCTATAGAGCAGAAACCAAAAGCAAGAGCCATTCCGATCACAGCAGGAACTCTTCACATCTAGAGAAGTCTACACTACTACTAAAGTCTGTATGACAATCTGCATAAAGAAAAAAAGAATCTGTGTGTTGTTTTATGGGAGTGTGGGATGCACAAGGAAATAATGGAAAGATTATTTCTCACCTCAGTGGTGAGGATTTAAGCAAAATGTCACATCAATTTAAATGCATGCCTAAATGGTGAAATTGCCAGTTAGGAAGCACTTTTTCAATAATACTTAAAAACGTTTTTATCAGATCTGAACAGACATTAACAGAGATCTAAACTTTTCAAATAATTAAGATACAAACCAGGAATATCTATGATAAATTCTAAGTTACAGTCTTCTGATGAAAAGAAGTAAGTTTTGGATGACAGTAACTCCAAGTTAACTGAAGAAAGAACTACTGACGCTGACAATGTAAGAAATTTAATCACAGTGATGAAGGTAGGTTCCAGGTGACAAAGAAAATTCTGAATTCGTATGAACCATTTTCTATCTTCTGTTGATATGTAACCTTTCATTTTTGACTTTAAGCTTATTACTAAGCTAGTATAACAACCGTATACAAGCTGTAGACATCAGAAACTATACAAGTGTAGTTAAGTTGCAGCAGTTGGTGTGCAGGACACTGTAGACAGCTGATTTACTTTAGATTTCTGACTATTTTGTAGCATGAGCTTCATCACTGAATTTCATGTATAAGTCAGTTTAGCTCTGTTTGCAAAACAGATACAGAATATTAACTGTAATGAAAAAAGCCACGTAAAACCCATAAGCATTGTTGTAGTTTCCTCCTTAATAGTTCTAGCTATACAAATTTTATTGGTCTGCTTGGAATCTTTACACTTGCACACTTTAGCATCAAATTGAAACACTTATTTTCCAGTCCCTTTTCCACCACTTGACACCAGCACCTTATCATTCTTCTCCATTTATGCTGTCCCTCCTCATGGAGAATCTACACATTCCAGTACACTGATGCTCATATCCTTTTCCCCATACAAATTTCTCCTTAAATATTGTTCTAGTAACAATGCTCAATGTACCAGCAAAACAAAAAAGAACTAAAATTAAACACAGTATCACAGTATCACAGTATCACAGATTTCTAGGTTGGAAGAGACCTCAAGATCATCGAGTCCAACCTCCGACCTAACACTAAGTACTCCACTAAACCATATCGCTAAGCTCTACATCTAAACGTCTTTTAAAGACCTCCAGGGATGGTGACTCCACCACCTCCCTGGGCAGCCCATTCCAATGCTTAATAGCCCTTTCGGTAAAGAAGTACTTCCTAACATCCAACCTAAAACTCCCCTGTCGCAACTTTCGCCCATTCCCCCTCGTCCTGTCACCATGCACGTGGGAGAACAGACCAACCCCCACCTCTCTACAGCCTCCTTTAAGGTAACTGTAGAGAGCGATAAGGTCGCCCCTGAGCCTCCTCTTCTCCAGGCTGAACAAGCCCAGCTCCCTCAGCCGCTCCTCGTAAGACTTGTTCTCCAGACCCCTCACCAGCTTGGTTGCCCTTCTCTGGACTCGCTCGAGCACGTCCATGTCCTTCCTGTAGCGAGGGGCCCAAAACTGAACACAGTACTCAAGGTGCGGCCTCACCAGAGCCGAGTACAGGGGCACAATCACTTCCCTAGACCTGCTGGCCACACTGCTTCTTATGCAGGCCAGGATGCTGTTGGCCTTCTTGGCCACCTGGGCACACTGCTGGCTCATATTCAGCCGACTATCAACCAATACTCCCAGGTCCTTCTCGGCCAGGCAGCTTTCCAGCCACTCATCTCCCAGCCTGTAGCTCTGCTTGGGGTTGTTGCGCCCCAGGTGCAGGACCCGGCACTTGGCCTTGTTGAACTTCAGATCTAAGTATATTTGCTATTCACTACCCAGTATGCTGTGCCTGATTTTTCAACTTCTGTTCACCTTCCTATACTCAGTTCTTCAAGCCAAGTCCTAACTTTGATCTCATTAGGCTGCAGCCCAGTGCACAGACATAACATAGGCCATGCCAACAGCATTTCCCTCACTGCATCCAACAGGCTATGTTACCTACCCGCTGGAGTCTTACAAAGTACTCCCAAGCATGATAACCTTAACCAATATGAAAGGTGTTTAACAGCCCATTCCAGTGCTTTTCAACTTGGGTCCATTCATTTTTTGTAACACAGATTTTTTGTCTAACAAAGGAGACTAAGAAATGCCCCCAAAATTGAAAAACAATACCAGCCTGAAGAAGAGAAAGGCTCATCCTGGTCACGTTGATGGCAAAGAGGAAATGAAATTAAAATGACTTGTTTTAAGTCTCAAGGATGCTTAGGCAATGATGCCGACACTTGACTCAAGTCAAAAGTGCAAATTCACTTCTCAGACTTCGATCTGTTCCTCTCCAATCCTAGGACATTTCCAGGACCCAATTTCTAACTACTTGGGTTGATACTGCACTTAGACATAATGGCAAGAATGAGGCTGGGCCTTTCTTAGAAGCAGAATACAAGGAGACATGAGGGCAAGAGAAAGATACTAAGAGAATGTAAAGGAGGAAATTAAGAAAACCATTGATTTTAAGAAGACTTGAACTGGAACCTTAGATGTTACCAAGGTGTAAATTATGACATTTATCTGGCTGTACATATCTAAGTTCTACCTTGTGAAAGTGGTGTTTCTCCACACATCAGTAAATTGGAGTCTCCAGATCTTTCATTGTGGGACGTAAAATTAATGGTAAATGGTGGTGAAATACTTTCTAGCCATGGACCCTTAGATCAGAAAGTGGCAAATAAACAAGTGAGCAATTCATAACAAATCAGAACTATTTAACTTGAGTTTATAATACACTGACAAAATGTTTCTTCAGAACTCTCCAAGTATAATTACTGTCTCACATTCAGAGAAATAAAACCCATGAACCCATTTCTGAACAGCTGCAAAACATAACAAAATCCTGTTTCTAGTTAGAAAGAAAATGAGTAATATTCTCTTATATGCCCCTCAATAGCATTTCTAGAATGCTATTGGAAATTGTATTTTCCCCCACTCCTATATTTCCTACAAAAAATTTTGACAGCTAGTAAGTTACTTTTTAAAGTTTCCAATGTAAATGGTAAAAAATAAACACATATACTCTTCATTCTCGGTCTTACTTCAGGACCACGGCTTTCGGCAAGCACTTTTTTCTCAGATGAGGCTCTGGTATTCAGAGAAGTTAGGGATGATGGTGCTGAAAACGAAGACAATCCACTTCTACGAGTTATTTTTTCTTCTGACCTACTAAACTCACTGTCTTTCATGGGGCCGCTTTTTCTCCAGACACTTCTTGGTTGAGGTGATGCTTTGTAACAGCCACCTAATGAAGGAATGCTGATATTCTCAGATGAAAATGAGTATTATAGTTTAGGTTATGTCTAATTAAAGACATTTTAGTCTGGAACACTATTTTGTCAAGTTAGATTCAACTATTTTCAGTTAAACAAGCTATTTAAATAGTATATCTGTCTTAACACGGGACTAAATACAAGCAGCTATATAAGGAATTACTGACATTTCAGAAAGTTTAATGGAAGTTATAAAGCTTCTAACAATTTCGTAGACAGACAATCTAGAAACTTATTTTTTCCATTTATCATTCTCTCTATGTATATATTGAAACTACATGCAAGAACTTATCTGCAGTCAGAGACAATTTAAAAGTTTTCATAAACATAAAAGAGAGCATGTATCTAACAGCACTGTTGTAAGAAACTTTTTGTTATTCTGCTTAACTCTCTTTATCTACTAGAGAAGATATGAAGGGAAGACTGCTTCTCTCCATATGGTGCAGAGCAGAAAAACCCTGGGTAGAAGAAGACATCATGAGAAATGTGGTCAGAGGAGGGCCCACAGTATACATCCACCTTCTTCAGTGATGTCTCCGATCCTTTCCTAAGTCAGTCACTGAGCAGCAGATCTACTTTGCAATGGTTTCTCAGAGATTTCTATCCTTTGGCTCCTAAACTTCCTCCAATTTTCCTCGCATTTTCTCCCCCCTACCCTGCCACTGACAAGATCAACAGCTTTCTACCTGCCTTTTGCTTGATGTATGTTGAGACACATGGAAATACATATCTAATTCTGCAGACTGACATGGAAGTATTACCTATTAAGTCCTTGTTCATATACATCACAGGAAATGAGAGAATCACCATGGCCATTCAGCACATTCAGCAGTGTAAAGCCTAATTGTACAGTTACTGTGAAGTTCAGAGAGCTGAGAGGTCACAACAATATTCTTACAAGTGACTTATGGCATGCAAAAACCGTCAGTGCACACTAACATCAAACGAGCAGACAAAGCTGGTAAGTCTTTGGTTGGTGGACTCCTCTGTTGGCTAGGGATCTATTTATCTAATATGAGTAAGTTCACAACAGTTGACTGTTGAAGACAATGTACTAGCATTTACATGAGGAAAATGTTTTTTCTCCAACGTTTTTTCTGCCCATGTAAAAACTACACAGGCTTTCTGGCCATGAAAGAAAAACATCTAGAGTGCCTAGCTGCACATTCAAGTATCTGGCACTTCGGTGCCATCATGTGGAAAGAAAAAAAGTAGCAGATACCACTAATTATGCTTTACCAATTTCAAAGTTGTCATCTTCCATCACAGGTAATGACCAGCCATAAATTCCTCTTGAAATAAAACCAAAAAACTAATAATGGAAACAGAGCACAGGAAAAATTCTTCCCATACTGGCAAGTAGGTAAAAAACATGAAGTCTTTCAACTTTTAAAATTTTTAAAAGTACATACAGCCAACTAGCAGAATTCTAAGTTTCGCTTTGCATGTTATAAAATAAATTAGCTCTTATAATGAAACACTGAAGTCCTCTTTATGTCACTAAACTTTTTTTTTGAATATGCATCCAAAGTAGCTCAGTATCTACAAAGCAAAGAACATTTTAAGTCCTAGCTTTGTGATGATAAGAAGTCTACCATCCATAACATTTTGGTTATGGCTCATTCTGACATTCTATTACACAACAGCAGCATGAAGTCTCAGCATCATGACTTCAACACTGTATTTGCGAACACTGTGTTCTAACTTCATTGACCGTGGAGAGGGAAGGCCTGTTTAATGACCTTTCCATTAATGGATGGGTGGATGCCGTGGACATTGTGTAAATATGGCTCTCTGTGTTATGCATACATGGAGGAGACGAAGCTTTAGCCCTCCCACACCTTCCATGCAGATGTACTGATGGAAAAGTAAACTTTAAGCACCCAAACAGTTGGTTTCCAGCTCCTGAAAGGAAAAGACAGATAGGAACCTCTTGATACTTGACCCACAGTGGTTCAGATTCCCATCCAAGCAGGTTATCAAAACATGTATTATTAGAAGAACATTAAATAAATACATCAAAAGTCAAAACAACTGAAAATATACTTAACACAGAAAATAACCCTAACAACAACACATTTAAAATAATATAATATGGCTAAGCAAGCAACAGCAACAATATTCAAGTACTTTCTTTTCACCTGATGCTGACGTATTTCTTGTTTTGTGCACCCTTGGCTTTGGTATTGGCTTCTTTTCCTTTTGATCCAGCGTAACAGCCTTTCTTTCTTTCTTTAGTTCAGGCATAGGCAAATCATTGCAGTGGTCAATCTCACTCATAGGACATTGTAATTCAGCAGCTGAATGCTCTTCATTATTTTTTCTGTCATTGTCTTCATTTTTACTTTCCAAACAGCACACTTCATTTATTCTGTCATCTTGTATGTTTTCACTTTCTGAAAGTGTTTTTTGCTGAAGCTTCCTTTCATGAAAGGATAAAGTCAAGTCATCAGCACCTTCATTTTCTAAGTCAGCTGCTTTTTGTGATGTACCGTCATCTGAGAGAGGACTCTCAAAAGCAACAGATTTCTTAGTGCTGTCAGCATCTGAACTGCTTTTACGACATTCCTCCACAATACCTGAAAACCGTATATTTCAGTATATTAGCAGCTTTTGAGACAAATGGAAAAATACAGGACACAGAAACTATATCTTCTATGATTTAAATGTGTTTTTCATATAACTCTCTTCCGACTTAAATCTCTAAGCAGTTCCCTTTCTGCACCTCTGATCTCCCCAAACCACCAAACTGGATCCTTTTTCTATATCCTTTCCTGTCATCTGTTTTTGTGGGCCCAATCTGAAGAAAAAACTTCAAATCTTCAATGGTTAATTCTTATCTGTCACGCAATTTAAATCCCTTCCAAAAAACGGCATCTCCAATGTTGTAAGAAGCAGAAGCAAGTCAACACAATAAAGCTATACATGTGCAGTTACTAGACCCCATCATCCACTTCTTTTCTCTGTACTTCAGTCCCATCTGAAATCAACTAGAAGATACTTAAATGAATATACTTTCCGCTCCAAAGTTAAGGTTCACACTTTTTTAAAAATGTTTATCTTTCTGTAGACTGTTATTACTAATTTACTTTACTTCAGATTCAAATACTCAAGACAGATGACAAAAAATGCCATGATAGTTGAGTACAATATTTAATCCACGAGGAGCTTCTTTATAAAGCTTGTCTCCACAGGGAAATCAAAGCATCCCACCAACTTTTAAAAGATGCTTCAGAAGTGAATGAAAACACAAGTATTACACATAGGTAGTCCTTTTAGAAACAGATTACAATATTTAAGATTCATATTTCTCTTAATATGCAGCACCATATCAGGAATTCACCACATCAGTCACTAGGTCAGCCTAATTAATCTAAACATAAACATTACCAAATATCAAATGCATCCCGGCCCTGGAAAAATTGCCAGACCAAACCTGTTGCTGGCTTGCCTACACTGCCAGGCAAGCATGCTCTGCAGCGCATCTTGCATCTCTGATTGTCCTGTCTGGTAAAACAATAAAGCAGCATTATGGCTTTCTCTCTGACCATGTCAACTTTTATTCACGGTAGTGTGCACTGTCTCATCCAGGTGCAGATCTAAAAACTTGGCTTAGGTGTTTCACAGCTATAAGAAACAGCACATACTGTGTCTAGTGTAGCATGTCGGCAACACCCCTAATTTTGCTGGGAACACAGCTCCTAATTTTGTAGGGGAGGACTAAGTGATTTAGAAGTTGACACAACATGAATCTTGGAACATTCATGCACATTGACTCACAAAGATTCCTTGTGATCTTCTAATGAGTTAAGAACAGAAAAGACGCAGGCAAAATTTTTTAATTCTGTCTTACCGTTTAATATGGCAACTTCTTCACTCTCAAAGTCATCTGAGTAAACAGCTGTTTGTTCCCTTGCTGCATTAGCAGAAATTGCTTCTTGTAGCTCACCCTGAAATGGTATTGCAAATAACTTTCATACAGAAGTTTCACTTCTTCAAATTCAGCACTAATCCCCTCCTCCAACACATGCATAAGTAAAACTGTGCAACAGAGATTACCCCATTTAACTTTAAATTCCTAAGAAGGGTAAGTAAAACACTGTTTTCACTCTATCCTCATTCTCCCCATTTTTAAGTGCTCGATACGTGGAGGTATTTTTAACAATGTGGCCAGCTGAGGGCAGCCTTTGTACATGAACTACATCTCCCATTTTCACTCGCGAATTTCACCTGCAAAACCCCTCGGCAAGACGGGGCAGTGCTATGGCCACTCCTCCGCGGCAGGGGAACGGAGGCGCGGAGAGACCCCCCCCCCCGACTTGCCTAAAACCCTAACTGTGGCTTGGGGGAGGGGAAATCAGAGGAGACGGCAGCAGAAGAAGGAGCCGATCCCGAGCTTTGCGGTACCCCCCGATGCCCAAACAGCCGCCTTCTTCTGCAGACCCGACCTGCTCCCGGGGCCTGCCGCTCACCTGCGCCGCGCCTCTCCGCGCCCCCGCCCGCCTGCCGCCGCCTTGTCCCGGCATGGCGGCCGCCTGCCGCCCCTGCGCCTTGCAGCGTCCCGCCTGGCTGCGGGCCCGGGCCGCGGGCTGCCTTCGGCCGCCCCGCACGGCCGGCTGCTCCCGCACGGCCGGCCCCGCCGCCCGTATTGCCCGTCGCTTGGCGACGCCGCCGCGCAACCACGAGCGGACAAAGGGCGGGCGGGGTGCCCGGGTGGGACCGCGGGGCCGCCGCCCCGCTGCAGGCCGCGGGCTCCGGCTGAGGAGGGCGGCAGGCCCCGGAGGTTGTTTACACCGCCGAGCGCCCTCCTTGCCCGAGGCCCTGCCTTCATTTGCTGGTGCCCTTCTGCTTGGGATTTTTATTTTCCCCATCATCGTACTCTCACTTCTGTACCACAAGAATAAAATACTGTAAAAAGACCCTTAATGCTTTTCCTGAAGGAGTTTCTCTAGTGCTGGCCACCCCGCATGGTGTCCCTGCAGTTAAAAAAAGAGAAACGTTTCCCAGTTTTGTGCTGCCTTTCCCTCAGCGTGTATGTATCCGTGTACAAGGTCAGACGCTTCAGTACCTAGGTGTTTAAACATCAGTTTTCCATAACTACTTAGGCTGGAGATAGGGCACAGCAGTGGATACATCTATGCATCAAAATTTGGGCTGAAAACTGACTTCATCTGTGCTTTGCAGAATATATTAGGGTTTGAGAACCCATGCCTATACCCTACGTGTAACCCACATACCTGTTACTATGAGGTGGATACACGTACTCCACTCGGTTCATGCCACCACAGTAAGACTGGAGGGACACATTTTCATCCACCCCATTCTCAGAGGCAGGTGGCTGTCCAAAATTTTCCAGCATGGATTCAAGTGGACAGCTCTTTCTGTAAGGAACAAACTCACTGTAGCGCTTTCTGAAAAAAATAAAATCATAGAACCCATGCATTAGTTTGAATGAAACCCTAGAGATGAAGGAACAATAGTGACATCAAAGTAAATTACCTGGTGCTCACGTCTCCCGATACTCTGATTCTTATTTCCCAAAAGGTGCTTGTGCAACACACCAACAAATAGCAACCTGCAGCTGACCAGGTGCTTTGCCAAGCAGCACATGTCCTGCTGAGCCGACCGTCGTCTGTAATCTGTATGAGCAATTCAGGGATGCAGGCAATCAAACGCCAGGATGCTCTGGGAATATTGATCTCATGCATCAAAAGAAAATTGCCAGCTTCAGGACCACATACGGATATGGAATATTCTTCCTTCAGTTTAAATGGGTTGTGTTATCTGCCTTTCTAAAATAAGTGGAGTTTTTGTCTTTCCAGTGTTTCAGTTGTCTTAGCAATAATAAAGGACTTTTGACATGCTCTGTGCACTTGTATTATATTTGCATATATTAATCTTCCCCAAAATGCACTGCACTTTCCAATGTTGTACAGAGGAAAATATCTCTGACAGAAACCATGAGAGAGTATGTAGGGCAGACTAAAGCTTTAGGACTTCTTTTACCTCCTGTTTATTTTTGAGAATTACATTTTAAAAGCAGTGCAGATATGCGAAGGCCACAACACATTGAGGGGAAAGAGGCCCCACATTCTAAAGAGCAACCTTAGCTTTAAACTAGCAAATAATTATGGATCATTATTTGAATTTGTGTACCATCTGTGAGCAGCAGTTTATTTTTATTTCTTTATGACCAGCTAATGCTTGGTCTGCTGACTGACTATTCATGTATTTCATTGAGACTTACTTGATGCGCAATATTTTTTTCTTCTTAAATTTGAGTCTGTGCTGTGCTATCTCTCCATGGAAGTTGAAATTGGACATGTTTAGAATGTAAAAGTAATAAAGAAGAAATGTATATATTCTTTCTCTGTAATAATGTTAGCAGTTGGTGTTGAAGGCTGAATTATGTAATATTACAAACATCTGAGATGGTGATTTTATTAGACTCCAGAAGGTGGCAGCAAAATGTTTTAAGATTAAAAAAAAAGGTTTATTTTTGACATGCCCACTTTATTATAGTTTCTTTTACTTTACTGTTGATGTGTATGGGATTTTTAGAAAGGCATTGCATTCATTTAGATCATTTTTCCAGCCTTGCACACTCTATATAGAAGGAAGATTTGGTTTAATTATGTTATTTATATAAGTGAGACAATGGAGCCTAATATCAACAGTATTATTAAATATTAAATGCATGGAGTTGGTAGGATGTGAAAACAAAGATCAATGCTGTCAGCAATAAAGAACTCAAAATGCATGAAGATGTTTTTGTCAGAACACACGAACATCAGGTCTGCATCTTACATCTTACAGTCTTATCTCGGGCAAAAAGCCCATTGACACCTACTGAAGGCTTATTGAAAACAAAAATCATAAGATTTTATGGGCTGAAAATTATCAGTCTTTTTTTTTTAATTAATAATTGCTGAATAAATCACAAATATAAATTTGACAAAGAAATGCACACTTGAAGGTGAAGTTGCTCTTTCTCTCACACATGTACATGGAGCACTGAGAAAAACACTCTAAATAATCCCTGCAATTATATTAATTTCACTAAAATAAATGTAGAAGTAGCATTTAATTCTGTTGCCCAAATATATGTTAGTCTCTGCGCTGTCCAGAAGGTTGAAAAATAACCATTTTAAGACAAACAATCAAAAAATGTTACAGTGGCAAGCATCACAATACAATGTAATTCTAGTCTGAAAAAAAAAAAAGAACTTTATGTACAGAAAGCATTTGGGTATGGTGAATTTTTCAGATGGTTAGCTCATATGCACATCTATTGCTGTATGCCATATTTTGAAGAGCTATGTCTGTCTGGCCAAAATACACCATCCTTTTTCTGGTTGTCTGAAAGTAAAACCAGAAGTATAACCAACCTTATCTTATGCCTTTAGGCTAGGTCTGCTGGAGAAGAAGATCTGCAAGTCACCAAGCATTGACATAGCAGAGCTGGGTTTGACCTTTGCTACCTCAGAAGATGAGAGCAGAGTCACTGGGTTGGGAAAACATTCTGCATAGTTTGAGCTCAGAAAAAGCTGCATAATTTCATAGGCAAGTTTGCAGCACATGCTATCACAGCCACTCTGAGGCCCAAAGTTGCCCAAAACAGCTTAAAACAGTTCTGGAGTAACTGCAAAAGCAGTCAGCAGAGCAGAGGAATGTGCAACGGCACTTCAGCCTTTTGTTCTCTTCATCAGTATTATTTTGAGTAAATGTCATTCTTTCTCAGGGAACAGTCTATTCAAAACATGACATTACCAATCTAACTGGAAAGTATTTGACAACTCACCTTAATTAACTTAACTCATACTGGCAGTCTTTTACAAGTATCCCTGGATTATTGCACAGTTACTTCTGCCAGAGTGGAAGGACTTGGGCTGTTCTTATAAAAACACTTTTTTGTACCTCTCAGACACTTCTGGGAAGACAGACTCAGATATATTCCATAGCTGTCTGATTCCTTCCTTCCTTCCTTCCTTCCTTCCTTCCTTCCTTCCTTCCTTCCTTCCTTCCTTCCTTCCTTCCTTCCTTCCTTCCTTCCTTTCTTCCTTGCTTTCAACTGCTTAAACTAATGCTCAGTTTGAAGAGCTAAGCTGATACAAGTCAGGAAATACCATAAGTGACAATCTTAATGTCCCCAACCTTCCTTTTGAATTTGTACAATGATATAGTCTTTAATTATGTAATGGAAAATAAATATTGACTTTTTATGGTAAATTTTTATGGTAAAACCTTATTTCATGGTAAAAATATACATTTATTCTTTTTTATTATTATTATTTTTCTTAAAAGAAACTGTCATTCTTTACTTATTAGCACAGCAGCTTGGTCCCCCACAACATAAATGAAAAGAGTTGTATTCCAATAGATTACAAAATACTATGGTTTTCATCACATCTGGGACCATGAGAAAGAAGAGCTATCAGATTGAAACATCAGCTTAAAATTTAGCTTGACCTTTTCTTCATCATTTATTATTTTACTGGAACTGTATTCAATGATTTCCTACTATGTTTCCAGAAGAGAACAGCTAAAGTTTGTAATGCATTCTTAATGCATTGAACGTAGTAATATCTGTAAAATGCGCTGCTATGGAAATCAGGTAGGAAATCCACTTTGTCATCAAATTCATGCTCTCACTTTTATATCTTGATCCTGATTTGCAAGTAGTTAAAGAAAATTCTGTCAGGATAAGGAGGTATGCCAGCTTCACTTGGTAGATTATTGGTCTCAGGCATATTATCTTCAAACCTGAATTTGATAAATTTGATATATATAGGAGTAAGCATAGATGTCTTCAAAACTGGGGCAAAAGAAAGGTGGTTAAAGCAAATAAATTCAGGACAAATTAATTTATATAGCAGTATGTAGAGGCACAAGTTTTTTTGAGTGGTTAATTTAGTCCTGAGCATTAGACTTAGAAGCAGCAGATGGAGGCAGACATCAAGAGAAAAAAAAAAACACAAACAAAATAAAACAAAAAGTGTCCTTTCTCTTTTAAAGTTATTTTAAGCTTTTTTTTTTTTTTTTTTTTTAATAGTACTTGATGTGATTTTAAGGAAACACAAACGGAACACAGAGAAATGAGACACAGCTGTCTTGCTGTCTTCTTGTTGGGCTTGGTCATGCTAACAGACAGTGAACTTTTCAAACAGACAAAGCTCGTATGTGTTACTGACAGCAGATCAGACTTCCTGTAAGGGGAGTCAGAACATGCAAACCTTTTCACGTCAAGTGGAGTCATTTTGTGTGCAAATGACTCAAGCTACTGTTATCTTTTGTATCTAGATAAATTCTCCTTTTAAAGCCTTGCAGATGTGAGCTCTGGTTAAATAAACACCTTTGATAGCAACCTCACAGGCTTGTAGTTTCACTAAACATCTCTCACTCCTGAAGCATCTCGATGTCTAATGCTGTATTAATGCTGACAAGAAAATCCAACAGCTGTTAAGTGCTGAGCAGCAACTCGGGCCTTTAATGTTATGGCACATTTCACAGTGAGAGGAAGAAGGTTTGTCAGATTATCACCTGCACATTTGAGAAGTGTCAGGACTCCAGCTGTTTCCACCCGCAGGGTCACCAGAGATGGGTACACAGGACCTTGGGTTAAAGACTTGGACAATGTTCCGCAGCCTTGCAGCCCCAAGGGACGAGAAGTCTGACATCATTAAAATTAATCAGAGACAATAGATGCAGTAAAAGGCCAAATTTAATTGCTTTGTGGTCAGAAGGATCGACCGACTAATTCTCACTGACAATAATAATGTCTGCTCCTGCTCTTTATGTCTATAGTCCTCACTTGATGCCTTTTAGTTTGCAGTGCTGTTATGGTTCACTAGGGCAGGAAGATTTAAAGGAAAATAATGCTGCCAGGTCTGACTTTGCTACCATTCCCTAATGACGACAGAGCTTCACAGTGCAAGTAGTTTGGGCAAGTAAAGTTGTGTGATTAATATACTTGAGGAAGTGTAGGAAAGCTAAGGCCCATTAGGAGCACAATGACTGTATTACCTTGCTTATGCTTTTTAAATTTGTAACCAATATAGGGGAATAACTTTTTATCTTTGGAACACCTTGGTTTGTCTTTCAGTATGCTTATATGAACCTCATTGGTACAGTGTCTGAGGACTTCTTAGTTTTAAAGGGAGTTACTGATTCTCCCTGCTAGATTGCTGAGAGAAGGGATTATTATTCCCATTTTATGTATGTAGAGATAAGATTCAGGAGCTACACTAGCGACCCAAAGGAATGCAAAAATTTTATGGCGTTGCAATTTTGACAGGTTTCTATCATCTTGTTTTTTCACTCAGTTAGGCCCCTAATCAGGGAAGAAAATTCAGACATTGTAGGTGATGGCTTGTACCTACCAGAGGCAGTGCTGTACAAGAAGCAGAAGGATCTGCAGAGCTTCAGTGGTGTGTTTCACTGCTTGATAGAAGATTGAAGCACTTGCAAACAGCCTCCTTTTGTGTGTGTGTGGTTTTGTTTGTTTGTTTTGTTTGTTTGTTTGTTTAGTAAAGGAGCTGTTGAAAGACATTTTTTCTGCATATACTACAGACAACATATGTATTTATGAAAATGTAGTAGAGAAAGCTACTTCAGCCCCTCTCCTGAAGAAATACTACAGACAAATGTAGTGTCTTGTTGGACATTTCCTATTTTCTATTTAGCACATAAATGGGTCGATCATGGAACATCTTGTAGATTGGACCCCTGGCTTCCTTAGCTGCAGGTGCACTGTCCTCAGTTGCACCTTTAGAGGAGAGCCATTTGAAGGGAGGGCTCTCACATACCCTTTCCCTTTTCTAGGCCAGCCAACACATGCACGATGTTAGCCTCAGGGACTGCAGGCTGAGCTCTGCAATGGTGACACCAGAGAGACCTGCAAAATAGAAGCTTCAGATTTTGTGTAGTTCCTATGAAGACCATGATACTTTATGATATTTCTCTTGCAGATTAAGAATTATATCGACTTCCCCTATCATTAATATTGTTGTGTACTTTTATGTCATTTCTACAAGGGTTATGGAAAGAACATTTCATTCAGACTTGTTAAAGGAAAGCGTTGATTATCCCTAGCACTTGGAAACAAACAATCCAAGTCAGTAATCTGGAACATTAAATTAAACCCTGTATTTGCAAAAGAAGCTTAACAGTTCATCTTTTCTTGTTCTCCATGTTTCCTTCCTTCCGTCTGGTGAGTTATTTTATAGTCCCTGTAACCGATTTGAAATTTTGCAGCTGCTGAGATTAGTCAGCTTCAGTTTAACAGCAGACGTCCTCAGTACTAATCTGTCCTTCAAGTGAGCTTTCTTTCCATTTCCTATTTATTTTCCAAATTGGTTAGCCATCACTTGGGGGGATTATCAAAAGCTGCTGTAAGACTGGTTGGGTCTCCATGCTAGGGCTCTGCAGCCTGCTAAGTCAGAGGAGAAAGCTGAACAGGAGTCAGGAATAGGTATGCCAAGAAGATCTGTTCTATATGTCTGAGGTACGTGGAAATGTTTCTGGGTACAAATCCAGCACACTGAAGCATTACAGATAAAGATTATTACTTTAAAATGATATTCTAAAACTGAATGCTGTATCTGGAAGACCATTTGTAATGTGAGCTTATTCACCATTTTTAATATCTTGGTTTCCGTGCTTGTGCTTTTAAAGTGACAGTGGCTGATGCTGAAGCTACATTTTCCTGAGGATAAAATTTACTCCTTAAAACAAGTGGTTTAAAAACTACTTGCTACCTGTCAGTAAGCCCATACATACACACACACATTCATGCTACAGCATCTATCTAACTGACTGACTGCCCACCTATTTACTTAATCGTTGGGCTCTCTGTGTTGACAATAGACCCTGGGATACTTCAAGAAAAGAACCAGCATGATCCTTTTCATTTTTTGCCTATGAATTATCCATAGGATGGCAACTGCACTTCACACCAATGATATTTTCTGAAGCTTTATAGCTCTATAACCTTGACAAGCTTCAGATGCAATATTAACAGGCAGCATCAACGAAACAGAAATTATTTACCCAGCTGCTGAGAATCTATCCCTGATAGTAGAGCTGTGAACTGTGAAAGCCATTTAATGACAAAATACAGCTGGGAACTGCATTTTGGCTTGTATCAAAACATTATTTTTCCTGTAGAAGAAGAATAATGGTAAGCAGATCAAGACGAGGTAGTAATCGCATGCTGATCTTTTTATGCAATGTTTCATAAAAAAAATCTTTTTGCTAATGATGTGAGAGACCCATTTGCACTGCATTGAGTTGCTAAATGGATTGTGCAGTGCTTTTCCTAGACAAGATTGTTGCCTCTTTCTCTTTGGGTTTTCTACTGCTGATTTTGTTCAAATACAGTTATTTACCCCATAATTCAAATGAAACATGCCAGCTGTACCACCAGATCATCTGGGGAAATGCTGTGCAACTCAGGCACTGCCAGTAAGAAACACAACTCACTTCACACTGTCTTTTGAGCAGCGGCAGCACTGACAGATGCTGTTGGCTTACTGCACCAGAGTACCTATTACAGGTCTAATGGGATTTCCTCTAATACTATCTGCTTACTTTTCATGTCTCATTTTCTCTCCAAAATCACCAAGGGACCCTTGGAAATCAGTGGGGACCTATCAAAAACAAGCTTTTTCCTTCTGACTTCTTTTTCTAATTTGTGTGGCCAGCCACTGGAAGAAGGCTCTTAGGAAAGTCCTGTTTTTTTTCTCTTTTTCCTCATAATCCAGCCAACACCCAGCTCATTCAAAACAGGAAAAATCTCCAGCAATATTATGTCCATTATACGTGCTTAAACAAACTGAATTCAATGCAATAAAAGGCAGTGGTTTTAATATATGTTAATCCATGCATTTGAGATATATAAAGCATTCAGTGGTGGCCTAATTCTGCACTACTGGTTTTAGCAGCAAGACTATAATGATCTGTAAAGGGGTAGAGCTTGGGTACTGAGGATTTTTTTAATTCTTTACCACTGTATTAATCTCAGTGAGGACATAATCATCAGGTATCAAGTTCCAGTCTTTTATCTGTGGTTTAGTACGGTGTAATGAGGGGCTTTAGCCAGGTTTGGATGTAGCACAGCAAAGCTGCTAAGTGAGCTCAGACAGGTGCTCCACAGTCAAATGGCACAGTTACACAATTCAGTGCCTCCTCTGCCGTCTTAGCTAGCTTTAATCTTACCTAATACGGGTAAAAAGACTGATGAAATCAGGACTGCAGAGACTTCTCTATGCATTGTATAAATCCTGTTGATAACTGCATATGTATTTAGCAGCTGACCTCTGCTATGTTGGAAGCTAAGCTGGCTAGAGAAATTTATCCTGTGTAGCAGTCAAATGCAACATGTAGAAAAAAATCCAGCTCGAGAAAATTTTTTAGATTCACATTTAAATCGGTGGAGTAAAGCTCCTGAGTATGATTGAGAGTAGGGCCAGTGGGATGGGGTGATTGTTTTGTATTTTTTTTGGCTTGGAGCTAACTGCATTAGTTTGAGAAAAGCTGGAGTAATTCTGCAATGTCTTGTAATGAGAATTATTCCTCAACGGTACTATACCACTCTACTTACTCCTCAGAGATAATATCCAAGAAGGCAGAAATAAAGCTAAAGAACAAAGTAGGAAGAATTAGGATTATAGGTGAGCTCCAGTTCTTCAAACTGACAAGAAGAAAAGTAACCGACCCCAATTTCATTTTCATGTGGTGTCTTTCCTTCCCTGTAATAACAGTGGTGTAATGTAGAACATTATGTAGAATTTCATGAGTTCAAAGTCATTGGTGAATGATATTTACAAACAACCAGTTTATTGTTTGTTGTTACAACAGCAAGTAAATTCTACCTTCCTTTTAAAATAGGGAAAGTGAGCATTATAGTCCTGCATAAAGCAAAGTGAGCATAAAGTCCTGCATTAAAAAAATTGAAAAAATTTAAATTTATATCTCACAATAAAGTATTTAGTCTCCACAGAGATCTGGATGGTTTTGGATGTTAGGGTGGATTTCCATTTCTGCCTGAAAATGCTTGCTGCTGGCAAACAGGAAAAAAAAAATTACACTATTTTTTCCAAGTGGATTA
Source organism: Anser anser (assembly GCF_964211835.1). NCBI lineage: Eukaryota > Metazoa > Chordata > Aves > Anseriformes > Anatidae > Anser > Anser anser. Next base: position 32,205,836 of record NC_139724.1, on the reverse strand, counting down.
AACATGCAAGATGGTAGCCAATGTGACTGCTTAAATTAATCCATCAGTTTGAATGTTTAAATAGTCTGCTAATCAACGTGGCTTGGGCATAAGTAGGTAACTGCACCATTTCTCAGTTCTTGGGTGTGCAGTGGGAATACAGGCTTTTTTCATAGTTTCAATCACATGGAAACTTTAGTGTTATCTTCTGGGAAAGTTCTGTTTGGAAGTCTGTTTGCATGCCTTTTTCTCTGTCTTTGTTTTTCTCTCTTACATACACACACACACACACATAATCATGCATATATTTATATATTATTTCTATCTGTGATGTTAATGTGTACAGATTACTGAATGAACATTATACTATACATATAATATACATGATATAATAATATGTATTAGTCTCTGTATTTGAGTTCATATATCCAGTGCCGAAATTATATGCCATATTGACAGGTTTTACACAGATGCAGTGAGTGGGATTTCACATAGCATTATGTACTGAACAAATGCTCTCCTTGAAGTTTGTAAGAGTTTTACCACTGACTTCTACATGTGGAGATTTAGCCCACGGCTATGAATTCTTGTGAAGTGTATATTCCTTCTGGATTACATCTCATTATCCTAAGTTAAGCAACTGTACTTCCATTTGGTACAGTTTCTTTATGAAACAAGAGGCTATGCTAACAGACCTATAGATGTTAATTTGCAGATGTGAAAATTTAGAAGTGCAAAGTTTGATTTATTTCCTTGCTTAGTGCTATGTTCTATAATTAGCTTTGGCTTGCTTTCACATGGGACAAAAAACATAACATGGTCCACAGGGAATCATCCAAGTGTGCCGAACTTGGATGTAGTACATAAATCCCTTTAAATTTCATTTTTTTCTTCCATGCTCTTTATTACTTTGTAACTCTCACTTACTTGAAAAGATTTGCAATGTTAGAATATATTTTTGAAGGGTAGAAACTTATACTTAGAATCTAGGTTTCAGATATCTGGATTCTTTCTTATTTCTTTTAATGGAGTGAGAAAAGATATAATGATGTGCGAAAGGCTCTTGTGATGTCTGCAGTGTCTAAAGTCATATTGAGGCCATGATGAATACACACAGTATATTAAGGAGGGCAGATGGAATACACACACTTCTAAGGGTCAACATTTTGGCAGACATAAACACTGTCATATGCTGAGGAGAATCAAGTTTAAGTTGTGTGTATTCTTCTATCCGTAATTTTTGTGGCAACTGCCTATGTAAACATTCTTCCAGGATCTGGGATGAAGTGTTTGAATAAAGTATAATACCTTTTTCTTTTTTTTCTTTTTTTTTTTTTTTTTTCCCTGTAGGTCTCTAGGTATGAATCTGGATGATAATCCAGATTAAGAAAGGAATCAAATTGTAGAACCTCAGTCCTGCACATGAAAGGGACCACTAAGTGTCATAAAACTGCTATAAAAACATATGCAGGGTCCAACCAAACATTCCTGTTTTTATTAACTATGCTAACAGTGTATTTCCAAAGTTGTCCCTAGAAAACAGAGATCCCAGTTACTGGAATAACCTGTAAGCACTGAACAGTGTTCTGATTTTTTTCTGATATTTAGCAAAGGTTTTGGAACTAAAAACATAACTGAAGGATCTTTTCATCAGTTTTCCAAATAGCTTATAATAAAGGAAGGTACTGACAGGTACATCCTCTCTGCTGACTATCACGGTACTAATTGGCTGTGGTCCACAGAAAAACCGTGTTTATTCAGTTCCTAATTGCTTCGATGTTTTCTGTTTTAAATAGGGACTGTGGATCAGAACTGCATTCCTTCTGGAAGACAAGGTGCAGCTGATGCACAGGAACTGCATCTGCATTAAATAATAGGACCTTTGTACTAATCAGTAAACTCCGGAAACATGCTGTTTTAGTGGCTTTTAGCAAGTTTGGGCATCTGCTCCTACAACGCAGGATGTCAGAGTGTATTACTGAGCTCACGTGACCCTAAGGATGGAGAATTTGCCTTTACAAACAACTTTTTCCACTGTTGCTTTGTTGTTCCATGCAGGGTTTTAGGTCTTTCAGCCAGCCATATCCTTCCCAAGATTTTTTTCTTATGAAGAGTTTGTCATGAGGCTTTGCTTTTCATCTGGGAACTGAACTTCAGAGAGAGCTTGAAGAGGTCATGCCATAGTAGAATTAATCAGAGACATTTGACTAGATGCTGTTGCCTTTCCAAATTCGTGATAAGTTTGTAACATTTTTTTTTCAAATCAAATCCCTTGACACTCTTTAGAGCTCTTTCATTAGTGAAACATCCACAAAAAGCCCTCCTCAAATTTTAAAGGTAAATATTTTTGGTAATCAACTTTCTTGCCACACAAGGTAATCACCGTGCAGTATATTTATAAGTTGTATTTCTCTCCAGAATGCCATTCTCAGAAATACATGCTGGGTACGAGGAGTGGAAAAACCCACAATGCAAGGTTTAGGAAAGCAGTCACACTTCTTGCTGACCACCCACAGAAAGCAAAGAGAAGCTTAGTCCTTAAAATTTTTATTGAAAGCAAGGTGATTCAGGCACATCTCCCATTAATTTTCTGCTACCTCAGAAAGTAATTTAACTATTGCAATTTTAACAATGCATAGCTGGATTTCAACATCTCTCCAGCAAACTGGTTGCAAACAGAAGACAGAAATGCCTGACAGGGCTGAAAACTCAGGAGAAAAAAAAAAAAAAAAACAAAACACTTTTTTTGAACCTCTTTGAAACTTTTCTTGTGAAGAAATGTTATATTAATGTGACCATGAACAGAGCTGCAGTGTAAAATTACATATGAATATGGGAAACAGATTTTTTTTCTCTTTCAAGATATAAATTCTTCTACGTACTGCAGATACAGGAAATTGCATATTTCTCTTCCTCAGTTGTGATCTATCCTAGTTTATTTTGCTTTAATCCAAGAATAATAGCATCTAAACCATTTCACATGGAATGCAAGGAGGTGAAGCTCTAATGGCTGTGAGATACTTACCGAGCATTTCTAATCCCTGATTGGAAGCAAATCACTAAATCATGGCAGTGAAAAATGCTGATATTTTATTTTTATGCTTTGAAAACACTTCCACCCTTAGCATATATATATTTTTGGCATGTGGTAAACAGCTATTTTGTGTACCCTGAACACAAAATATTTAAAGACATACTACTAAGCTTTGTTTTCATTCATACTGCTGAAACAACCTTTGTAACTTCATATGAACAACTTGTCATCTGGTCCCAAATTCTTTTCTAAGAGCTAAATGCTATTCCTTATCAACACAGTCATCCGGACTGCTATTGATCAACTTGCAATTAATCATAGAATATCCCGAGTTGGAAGAGACCCACAAGGATCATTGAGTCCAACACTATTAAGCAGTAATGTGTTGCTCTGCTGTCCTCAGGACAGCCTGAGAAATCCCTTCCTGTCTTCCAGCCGCTCCAGGAAGGAAAGCTTACCAGCTGGACTGTACCTGTCCTGTGAGTTATCATCCAACCTCAGAGGGACAGCTGGGAGGAAAAGAGTGCTGGCAGGAGTTTGGACTATGACCTACTGAGGTCCTTTCTACTCTAAATTATTGGATTATGCTACCTGTTTCGATGTTGCATGAATATGATGACATTGATCACCTTGAGGCTTTTTGCAATGCAGCATAGTGTGAGATCAAAGTTGGAGCCAGAAACAATTATTATTTCTACAACAAAAGATGTCTCCTTTTTCTCCACTAACTCTCCACTAATGCCACTAAAAAGTAAGGCTGTTTCTGCTATCCGTTCACTTTGAAGGTGATCCCATTGAAGTGAGCAGAAAAATTGTGGAAGAAATGAACACTGGCATAAGCAAGAATGACTATGGAATCTGGCCCAACAGCTTTTTGAAACTGTGGTTCTTTTTCATATATAAATATATGCAAATGATTCCTATTTTCTACGTGTGTATTCAACATTCATAAGTATTTGTTGAATAACTTTTTCAGAAAAAATCAGACTGTAGATGGCTAGCAAACTAGTCATATCAGTTGCTTGCTATTTATAGCATATGAGTGGTCAGTCATATAAGAAGGGACAGATTCTGCTCCACAGAAGAATGTGTTTATATTTGCTCTGGTACTATTGCTGATGGTGGAAGTTAGGTAACTACAGGTAACTCCATACTTCCAGAATTAACATTACCCTGATAATATATATATAAAATCTGAGTATGTAACATTTTTAGAAATATCTCACCAACAACAAATAATGGCATCTTCTGAAATAATGGCCAATTAATCTCTTTGATTATATTAACAGAGTGTGTCTTGATTACTTTTCGATTTATATAACCAGCTCTTTTAAGCATTTCCAATGCCATTTCACAGAAAATAAGATCAACATTTCCTTGTGCATTTAGACACTGCCCCATAAACTCAACATCTGGAACTCTTTATAATAAAACTATTTAATACCGTTGTCCTCCAAAAAGACACACAATTTATGTCATAACTGCAATGGGTGTTGTTACTGTAATCTTCTTACTGCGTTTATGGATCACAGAATAAGTAGTGGACAATTCTAAGTACGTCAGCTTCTTCAGCCAACAAATTTATGAGAAACTCAAAACAATTAAGGACACTGTAATCTCTTGGGAGAACATTAAAAAAAAAAGCCAGTAGATAGAATACTGTTAATATAATTGCAAAATGTTTAAAGCCCATTCAACTGCCAGTTTCCAAGATCTGTTTATATCAACAGTATCTCTGTGGTTGCTTTTTTTTTTTTTTTTTTTTTGACTGGTACCATGGCTTTCTTATGGTTTTTGCTACTTGCTGTAGATTACACTATGAAGGCAATCAGGGACAAAGTTTAAAACCCCTCTTGTCTGTTTTTCACTCCTAACATTTCACTATTTCACACATAACATGATTGTGAAGATCGATGCAACCTTTCAGTACTTGAAGGGGATTTGTAAAAAATTTAGATTAGAGGTTAGGAGGAAATTCTTCACTCAGAGAGTGGTGAGGCACTGGCACAGGTTGCCCAGAGAAGCTGTGGATGCCCCATCCCCAGAGGTGTTCAAGGCCAGGTTCAAGGCAACCTGATCTAGTGGGTGGTGTCCCTGTCCGTGGTACGGGGGTTGGAACTAGATGATCTCTGAGGTCCCTTCCAGCCCAAGCCGTTCTATGATTCTGTGATGTTGTCTCTTCCTTCCTTCCTTCCTTCCTCCCTTCCTCCCTCCCTTCCTCTCTCCCTCCCTCCCTCCCTCCCTCCCTCCCTCCCTCCCTCCCTCCCTCCCTCCCTCCCTCCCTTCCTTCCTTCCTTCCTTCCTTCCTTCCTTCCTTCCTTCCTTCCTTCCTTCCTTCCTTCCTTCCTTCCTTCCTTCCCTCCTTCCTTCTTTCCTTCCTTCCTGTCTTTCTAATCTTCTGCTCTTTCTCTGTTTTTCAGGCTACTCTTTACAATTCTCTCTTACGCAGAAAATGTAAGAGAGGAGTTAGATATATAAATACCAGTTACGAAAAAGTAGACAGGAGTCTTTCTGAATATAGAAGTAATGTGGAAGTTAAGCCTGTCCCTTCCACCAAAGCTAAGAGTGAATCAAACTCTCAAAGTGTGAGTGAGACTATGTATCTGTGTGGGTTTTGTAGGGGAAAAGAAGAATTTTGGGGAGGGGACCAGGGTTGAAGATGGTGTCTTTTTTCTCTCCTGACAAAATAATGCAGCAAGGGCATGTGCAAGCATGGAAGTGGTGTTTGCTCCCATGCTACACATATAGCCTTTGTGAATGAAACTCATTAAAAGCTCAGTTCTGTTCCTCAGTGGACAAATAGCATGCTACATTTCATTGTTGGATTCTCACCTGCTGATGGACGTGTTTGTTAATAACCTTGAGAGTGGGTCTAAAACCCACATGTGTATAGATTACAGCCCGTGGAATCACAGAACCATTTTTGCAGAGCTGATGGATGTATGTAGCTATTTCTGCAGCCCATTGGATGTAAAAAACATTAAGTCTACTTAGTTACTTGCTTCAATAAATAAAAAGTGTGCTTGACTTTTAATAGTTCCACAATAAATTAAATAGTGTTATCTGATTTGGAATAGCTCCTGGTTTGTGACAGGCAGCATATAGGTGCTTGGGCCATTTATTTGTATTGTTTTTTTGTTTTATGTTTTTTAATGCCAAAAGGCTATTGGAGACATGTTGGGAAAAATAGGGAAGAAAATCTATTTATTTCCAGTAAAAAAAAAAAAATGAGATCACAGGTGTGTAATGGCTGGTTTCATTGCAAAACTATCAGTTTCACTGTATTTGTATCAGCTTAAGTAAAAATGTACCAGTTGGAAAAAATTAAATCAGCATGAATCATACATCCAAAAGATCACTGATCTAAAAATATATAAACCAAGAAAAAGATAAAAATGATGTATGCAAACTAAAATTACCAAATAAAAATTAAAATCCTTCTAAACATTCTAAACTACATTAATAAATTTGAAAGTAATGTGGAAAGAGGCAAAAAGCTACCCTGTGATGTCGCTTTCATTACATGGAACAGAGCTAAGGAGATAAAAGAAATTCATGCAGAGCCCAGAAGAAGATTAAGCTTCTTTATCTCGCTGTGGGAGGAGGGGGGGAGCATACATACAGGTAGTATTTTGTATAAGGAGAAGAGGGAAGAACTCCAAATGACTACGTTTTAATGGTGCACTTCTATCTTTTAATGTACTGATGCATAACAGAAGATACCCATGTGAATACTAAGGATCATAAAGTTCCCCATTGTCAGTCCAAATTACAAAGCTAGCAAGTAAAACCAAGTCCCTCTTCTTAACAAAGTTCCAAATATAAATTTTGAAAGGAAATAAAAACAAGCTCTGCTGGTACCTTGTTGTCATAGCATGATACTTAACATGAATGAAAAGATAAAGCATAAGTGGTAAGAATGAAAATAGAGTGCAGCTACTTTTGAAGTCAGAGCTCTGTTAGAAAAGCCTAGAGCTGATTTGATTCAAAAGTAGATTGTACAATGATTTGTCAAAATTGTTTTGTGTGTGTGTGTATGCCAGAAGGTTTGAAAGGATACTAATTAGCCTTTCCTTGTCCGGTGATAAAATCTCAGTGCAACATCATACACTGGTAGAAGCACCTTTGCAGACTGGTGTGCCACTTGCTGGCCAGGGAAAGGTTGGATGCATTGCCACACAGGGAAATGACATGTGTATTGTCTCATATGACTTTTCCTAGGGAATATGGCTCATATTTAATTTTACCAGCAAACAGCCCCCTCATTCTTTTCTTAGCTATTCAATTACAGTAAAAGGGCCAGATGGGCTCACACTAAGCTGTTGTAAATAATATAGTTCCACTAAATTCAGGGGAATAAGACCGACTTGCACTCATAGAGGATCTGGCCCAAAATATTCACAGAAAGCTTTGAAATGTTTTCTTCTGTCTGCCAGGTATCTTGGTTCTGCTTTAAAATTTCATGTATGTACCCCTCTCTCTGCCTATCTCTTAGGATTTTGTAATTCCATGGTGTGGGGGCACCTCTTTTGAAAAATCCCTTCTTAAATGCAAAGTTCCCAATGAGCTTAATGTGTTTTTCTTCTTTCCTGGAGTATCCATTTCTGCTTAAAGTCAGGTGGTATCCTTCTTTTTCTGGTAAGTTTATTAACTTTATGATTTTGCTTATGTTTATTTTTACAGGTTTTCCAAAGAGAGCTAGGAGGGCAAATAGAAGGAGGAGCCATTGCCATAAATGCTCTTTGGAGTGATAGAGATGAAGAAAGTTTGCACTGTTTTGTAAAGATGGACAAACTCCAAGTTTATTTAATTTCCCTGGACAGTGCTTTTCACTGCCTCATCTCCCTGACTGTGGGCTATCTAACACACTTGTAAATCAAGATAAGACCAGGTGGTGAATCACTGCACCAGCAAGCAAGAAGAAAATAGGAGCAGAAGGCCAAGCAGTGGATGACTGCATTAGAAGGAGGCACAAGCATTGTGTTGTTACATCAGGAAATGGAATGGAGAAGCTATAGGAGGGCATAAGCAGAATAGAATAGTACTGTGAGATTATCAAAGGCTCGGTTCAGCATATGCTTCAGTGAGGTTGTGGCAGACACATATTTGGTAAAGACTGGTACATTCAGAATAACAAGGGCTGTGTAATTTAAGGGAACATGAATGTCAATTAATCAATCAGAATAGTCCAAACTGTTTTAAGAAACAAAGCCAATTATCCTAATTATGTAAAAACTTATGTGTTATTGTTGCTGTTTGTTGATACAGCTATCATTGGCAGGATTCCTCCCTCAAGTGTTTTTCTGAACAACATTCCCAAACTGACACATTTTATTGTGGGCACTATCATGTAAAACAAATAAAAATGTTGATGTGCTAACTATTTCCAGTATTTATTGCACTGTTTCTAAACCGTGGGAGACCAGTGTTGACGTGATTGTTTTTCTACTATATCTAGCTTTTGCAAAAATAAAATAAAGAAATACTTGAAATATTCAGGTTTTTATGTCACAAAATGTCTTCCTAATACAAAGAACAGCATTAGAGGATCAGTCGTAATCTGCAGCATGGCAAATAAACACATTTTGTGTTTGTACTTTAGGATTGTGACTTTCTGCAATGATTTTTTTTTTTTTTTTGTAACAATGTCTCAGGCTTTGATTGCACAGAAAAGTTTTTTGGCTAAGGTTTTTGCTGGTTAAACCAGCTTCCTGTCTTCAAAATAGAATGACCTTCACAAGCAAGATAATTCTTCAGCCAGCAAAGACAAGAAACAACATTTTCAGTTGCACAGTTGGATGAAGGACAAAAGATAATCTTATGCTTCCCTCCAAAACTAACCATTCTGGCTACCAAAACACTTTCAGACATGTTTGGATGGCACTAGGGAGAGAAGACAGTCTTTCTGACTGGAAATGATTAGATCATCTGAGAGAGGAAAGGGGACATGAACCCTTCAGAAAACCAGGATGACTTCAAAACATGTATCTGGGCTGGGCAATGCTGTCCAGGATCCATGGTAAGAATACTTTCATGTTACATTCAGGTCATGAAAAGTGTAACCATAAGCACCAGTCAGTGGTCATATCCATCTAAATCTGTTTTAATAGCCTGGTGCCAGTATTTTTACCGTGACCCCAGGAGTCCTCTTTCCTGCCACAAACACCTCTCAGAAAGGCTCTCGGGAGTTCCTTCAGGTTTATTGTGGCTTGACCTGTGGAAACAGCTCTAAAAAATTCTAGAAATTTGACCTATTCCAAATTTTCACCAAAGTGTTTTGCATTTTTTTCTCCCACACTTGACATTTTATTCAATGTGCATAAGTGCTTTTTTAAGAAAAGCTGAAAGTACAAAAAAAGATATATTAGAAGAATGATGAAAATTGCAGGAGGTCTAGGAAGTGTATAGCAGGACTTCCATGGATGAGAAAAATTGCTGGAAGGCCTGTGGGGAAACAAAATTGGATGTGCCAGAAGAAACTTCACACCCATCTTAGTGTAGCTAAGTTTAAGCAAATAAAGTATTACAGTCCAAGTTCATAAACTGTAAAGTGTATGTCTGTTTTCACATTGCTTATCATGATTTGATATAACTTTGTTTTCAAATCATGATCTAGGTAATGAGTATGAAAATCATATTTATACATATTTCCAGGTTCTAACAGTCCCTCTACCATTTTCATAAAAGGCATTTACATGTTATGAAAAATCAAATTAAAGCCAACTATGCAAACAACTACACAAAGGCAGCATGCTGTGCAGTTCTGACTGACTGTTAAAGGGAACTTTACAGCCTTGTTTAGCTCTTCTGATTGTGCCAGGTTATTCAAAATCAGCAGCCCTTAAACTTCGTTCCTCCATCCAGCTAATTCTTGATCCTCAAATAAAGAAAATATAGCGCACAGTAGCAATAACAAGAATACTTACTCATTACATCTTAGGCTAGCCATGAGTTGCTATCAGGATTTTTCAGTCTGTTTGGTACACATTCAACAGCTTTGTTGTCCCTGTTCAGTAAAAAGGCAAATTGTTCTCTACTGCTACTCATGGTATAGTTTAATTAACCAAGGAAACAGATGGCCATCTAAGATAAGCACTGTCTCTTTAAATGCAAAAATCATGCAAAAATGCATATCCTGGAGTTGTATTCCTATTGGTTTTGTTGGAAAAGATTTTTAAGGCTACAGCATCATACGCCTTCTCCACCTACTGAACACTGTTCATGAAGCATTTGCATTGCACAAATGCGGCTGCTATGGTAGAAGACTATGAAGTCCCAAGCAGACAAGACACTGAGTAATAGTGAGCAACGTTTTGTTGTCTCCTTCAGTATAAAATATAATGAACATCAAATGAAATTAATTACCTGTTCAAAGCAAACTCAGTAATGTAGTTCCATAGGCAACTTCTCAAAAAAAGTTGTTGAACATCTTACCACAGGTTGTTGTGGATACTAAAATTTTAGAGGGTTTCAAAAAGCAACTGGAGAAATTACTGGAAAAGGGATGAATCAAAACATATGAAATACAATATGAAAGCTTAAGACCTGGGAAGTCCTGAGGGTGGGAGGATATTCTGGAGTGGGGCTACCAGATGCCCAGTCTGCTCTTTTCTCTCAGATTCTGTTGCTGGTCACTGTCAGAGAAAAAGTATGAGGCTAGTTAGACCTCTTGTCTGCGGCAGTGTAGCTGTTGCTATGTTCCTATGTACTCAAAGGCATGATGTTGCGAATCAGACTGGATTATGCACCACACTTTTTGTGCCTTCCAAAACGTCCCATCATTTCAAATCTGCCTGTTCCTGTTTGTTGCCACAGTTCCAGCATACCTGACTGGCAATCTCTTTCTATGCTGGGCTATCCAGCCCCAAACTCATTAACCTTTGGGTAATAATCTTGGCCAGGTAGAGAAAAATTTTGGATATGAAAAAAGAGGAAGGCTGTGCATCCATACATCTGAGAGCATATTTTGCTATGCTGGAGCACTCTGAGCCCATGTACCAGGGCTAAAGGAGGGATTATAATCCCTGTAAAATCTCTGGCCCCTCTTGTCCCTAGTGAATCAGCATCTGGGCCATGGGCTAGCAAGGGAACAATCTCTACAGTGTCTCAGTGCCGGAGGACTTTTCAAGCTTCATGAATTTGGGTGCCACTGGTGATTTTCCTGGATTTGTACCATGGTATAATGTGGCATACTTTTCAGTGTTTTCTTCCTTCCTTTTTGTTGTGCACAGTTGGTCAGAAAATGTCTAGGACACCCAGACTTTTTCATGCACTACTATCATCAGCCAGTTCACCTGGTGTCAATGGCAGCTCCATGGGCTACCTCTGGCAGTAGAGACTCTGTGGGGAGTTTTTGTCTGTAAGCAGACTCTATTATGCTACTTATCTCTCTGGGGCCCCATTTCTGATTGAGTGATTGAACAGGGAGATGAAAAGGCATTATGAAGAATCTAAAACAGTAATGTGAATGTCAAAGCATGGGAGAAACATTGTGGGCTGGAAGAAAATTAATTAAGAGATTTCAAACCTGAGCTCCTTGATGATATCTCACAATGCACTTCAAGGTGTTCCCAAGAAACTGTGCTGAGAAAAGTTGTAGGGGTCAATAGAAAGTGTGCATACCATATATTTTGCCAAAACAGATTTTCAAGGGGAGGACACTTGGCACTAGCAAAGGCAGTTCAGCAAGTACGTATCTGTCCTTCCAAAGCAGTGCGAACAAGCTGCAATCACACGAAAGTACTGCCAGCAGAACTTTCTGATGTAAGCATGACCTCAGCCCTCTGCAGAAAGAAACCCAGGCTAATATTTGTGTGCCAAAATGTAATGTCTCTCTTGTAACCATGCAGCCATGATTGCTGTGAGTTAGATGTTGACTTGACTTTTCATACAATCCTGAGAACAGTGCATACAAGTCAGCTATAATTAAGCTATACAAGCTATAATCATGGCTTCTTGCACATAATATTTTGATATTTTGGAGGAAGTTACCTCGACCTTTTTATTCCTCCTCATTTGCCTCCTCAAGAAAGGGATAGTTTTTGTTTGACTTCAGTAATGCTCTGGTCATTTATTAAAAAGTTGTCATATGTTCATACGACTTCTATTACATTTGATAAAAATGTACAATATTTCATTGTGCAGTTTATTGTGAACCTTGCTGTTTTTCAAGAATCATTGTAGTTATAAACATAATTTCCTCCTTTCTGTGTGAGAAGAACCGTAGTCTGCATTCTTTCCATTAAGCAACAGTTTACCATGAGTCACAGATACTGTACAATACACATGGCACCAAGTCTTTTTGTCTGATTAGGTAAGATTAAGGTGGAAAACCTTTTAATCAAGATGAGTACTAAATTTGTACTGAGATAGTATTTTGTGATCAGTGGAGATCTCATGTACCCTCTCCTGTGGATAGGGGCAGTGACACGTCTTTGCCACTAGCTGACGTGCATGTCACTTGTGTTGCCAGCAGCAACATTCATGTGTTGATCCTAATGAATTGCAACATGTATTGTTAATTATTCTGACATGCATTCTTTCTGCCGTTTTTCTTTCGGACAGATGTTGTGTGTAGCATTAGGAAAGTACCAGCCAAATACATTGCTGTGTTGCTGTTTTCAAAGAAAGTTGTTCCACTGGATATATACTGAAAAGCAGTTTTGAGTTAGGAACGCAGCTTCAGCTCTATATTAGGATAAGCATCCCATCACAATTCTTTTGGGGTAACTTTGGAATGTACAATATGGTAACGTGGAAATGACACACTGAAAATCAATTTATGAAAACAGAGGGCTGGTATCACAGTGATGCAAATACATACCAGACAAATTACTTCATTTTTATTAAACAAGGCTACAGATGAAGTCAAAATAGTAAAGACACACATTTGAAAAAGTGAGGGAGCAGTTACCGCAGGCAGTGGGAGGTCATCAGTCTGTTGGTGTGTGATCAAACAAATTTAATCAGCAACCCATCTCCTTTGGCAAGTAGAACTGAAATTCTGCTTAAAAAAATACATAAAAATATAATCAGCATGGCTGATTAGGGAATTTCATGTAAAATGATGACTTTCCATTTTCCCACTAAATGGAACACATATGATAATATTAGGCCTGACTTTCGTACTGTATCTCTTTCAGAGTGTCACTGGGAATTGGTTTTCCTGACTGGAACAAGAGACAGTTCTACCGAAATTCAGAAGCCACTGCCTTTGACAGGCTTCGGTCTTCCTGGTCAATACCCATAAAGTACATGGCTCTGCAGGCTAGCTAAAAGATGAACTGAAACTGAGAACATTTGTGTTTTATGTAAATTATAGCAACAGATAATATCCTCTTCAGCATATACTGTTGCCTGGTGGGTAGGAAGTGTACATCTTTGAATAATAATAAAAAAAAAATCAGAACATTACAACAGAAAGCAAACTGTAGTCTTTTTTTTTTTTGTCACATTTCCTCTATTTTTTTCTGCAAACCTAGAAATACTGCACAAAAGAATAGTCTGTCTTTTTTTTTCAGCTGCTGCTTTTGCTAAAATTGATGTTATTTTTCACAGTTGTTTCAAGTCACTCTGTACTTTAAAGGTTTTCTCTTGCTGTCCTGTGCAACAACATATGGAATTATAGCCTCACAGAGAATATTTAGCAAAGAAAGGTACCATGACTATAAATCCCAACAATCAGATTTCTGCACAGATGGATATCTAGCTTTGTATATCATCTTTGAAACCAGGATCAGCTCTTCTCTGATATACTGTTCATGACATGAATAGCTAATACATGAATAATAGATTCCAAAGGATAGCATAAGTAAATCTCCTCCCCAAGCAGACATAAAAACAAACCCAAAATTGAGCTGCAATATTCCTGATTAAAATTAGTTCTCTAAATCCTTTTAGAAATCTTTTAAATACACCAGCTATTTGCTGGATATACTTTTATTTAAAGAGATACATGAGTACGTAACTCAACCACTGAAATCAGATGGAAAATAAGAGCTACTACTTTTTTTCTCCTTCACTTGCCTGCTGTGGTTCATAGTGTTTTAGAAAAATACAAAGCCTGTCAGTAGGGAAATTAATATTGGACACCACTAATCCCAACAATGCAGGGACATTCTATTGTTGCCTGCTATAGTACCTGTGTTTTCAGTGTCTGTTAATTATTTTTACATCAAAGTAGCAAAAACATTGGTGAAACTTTGGTGAAACTATGCTAGCAGTTTACTTGTGGTATTCAAGCCCATGACTTATAGTAGCAATGGGTTTGCTTAGAAAATAACAATTATGTCATGGAAAAATTCTGAAGTTATAAAATTGTGGAGGGTTCTCCATTATGGAGGTCATGGAGTAAGAGGGGAGATACCCAACTCAGTGTAACCAAGAGATGGGTAGGACAATCAGCTGAGAAATAAGACAGTCTCAAGCCACTCTTTTGCCTGACACAAAGAAACAATTTAAAGCTTTTAGGAACATTCTTGATTAGTCAAAGGATGGATACATACTCTGGTCAAAATTTGAACCTGGATGTGAGAGTGTCCAAGTGAAATTTTAATCAGACCAATAATTATCATAAAATGCTTTGATGCTGCTGAAACAGTAATTTTTACACATTTTGTGTGTGTGTGTGTGTGTGCATTTTCCAGAGTAGCCATACTACAGAAAATTTGAACTGCCTGTTGTAGATTGTAAAAGTCTGTGATACTCTTCCAAACTGTGAGCATTTTTTGCTAAGGAAAGCCTTTAGCTTATTTAAAATGTAAGTAATGTCTCTTGGCTAGACTTTTCTCTTTGATGCTTTTAGGCTTATAGCATTAGACAAAATGAATCAGATTATTTCTCACAGCTCTGTACCTCTTTATAAAGGTCAGTGTTTTGTTATTGAAAATGCTGGAAAAAAGATATATGTGACATTTTATGCTATTGATTTGTTTATAATGGTGTTGTACCATAGTGGCCTCCAGTGCTTTAATTTCCTTACTAGCCTGTTTGTAGTGCTCCTGTCAAGGTGGGAAAGAATGTTTTTTATGTCTTCTTGTGTTTCTCTGTCCTTCTGTCTGTTTTTTACCACTTTTTATCTCTGGACTTGGGTTTTCTGCATGCAGGACAGACCATCGGGTACGCAGTTAGTAGGTCTATAGCCCTTTTTACTTTCTCTCTTGTGCCTCAGAGACTTTAGCACCACATCAGCTATATTATTATCCAGTGCACGCTTACTGTGGAGAGATAAGAAGCTGAAAATAATTTTGAAATTAAATATTCATTGACTTGAAGGTTAATTTGACTAGGAGTGCATGTGTGTAGGAGTAGTATGCTTGCAAGCTCTATAGTAAGTAGGTTTCAAATTATATAAGTGACAGGCTCATTTCAGAGTTATAACATTTCATCTTGGGGACCGACAATGGAAATGGAAATGAGTATATGAAAAAACTGTCCTTGTGTCTCTCTTATACTAGTTATAATGAAGCTAATCTGTATTTACATAATGTACCTAGGATCAGGGAGAGGCTTTTCTTGATTTGGTCCTTAGCACCTAAGGTGTTCCTAAGCACATGGAATAAATGGCTGAATTTTGGGCTGTTTAACTTGCATGGTAAAGCTAAAAGTTCTGTCAGCAAGAAAGCAGGATGGTGCATTCATGAGTTATTCACATTGCTTATCATTTAGAATTTTCACTGCAGGATAGAAAGCTGCCTTCATGGGAAATCTAGAACAATATTCTGAATGCAAGTTAGGAATGAAAAACATTTTTAACAGTATGTGGAGGTTCTAGACTCAGAAATGGGAAAGAAAAGCAAAAATGTCAAAAACCCAATACCACGTGTTTCTGGATGAACAAAAAGAGGAAAACTTCCATGAGGAAAAAGCTAAAAAAAAAAATCAAAACAAACAAACAAACAAAAACAAAAAAACAGAGTTCCAAAAGGCCTAAATAAACCTCAAAATTTTTATCTCAGCCCTGCTGGAGACCCTTGTGAGTTAGAGATTGAGACACAGTTAGTAGTTTTCCCAGCCTGTTCTTGGGCTGGAAGACCATTCAGAATCTTTTTTAATTAGATCACTACTGCTGGTCTAAGGGTGTTGGAATTTTTTTTCCATTCCTCTGCACTATCTTTTAGCATATTTACAAACTGTGGGCAGAAGGAAAATTAAAAATAGATCTAACACTGAAATATGTTGGTTACTTTCAGCTTGGAGCTGTCTTTTTTGTTTATAATTTCATTTTATAGGCTATGCAATCTTGTGTTCATCTTGCAAACTTGTATTTTCACGACTGACACATCTGACACACAATGCACTCATCCCTAGAAGTCATTGCTTACTTTAAAATACTGCTTTTATAAGTGTGTATGGTGTTGTCTCCATTTCTTCCCAGAACCTACCTAAGGCTGCTAAATGCATGCTTTGTACATTGCCCTGTTATGTGGTGCTTGGATCAATTAAAGGCTGATGTTCTTTCAGTAGATAGTTCTCATATATTTCTCATGTTGAAGGTTCTTTTACACATTTCT
This sequence comes from Anser anser, assembly GCF_964211835.1. Taxonomy (NCBI): domain Eukaryota; kingdom Metazoa; phylum Chordata; class Aves; order Anseriformes; family Anatidae; genus Anser; species Anser anser. The sequence goes on along the minus strand of NC_139724.1, from coordinate 32,189,312 downwards.
GAGGTTTCTTTTTTTTTTTAAAAAAAATTGAGCAAAATATCAGCCTTTTGAAAATTATTTCTCATGTATTATATAAATTGAGCATTTGTAGTATGTCCTCTGAAATAAATATTTGAACTGAGCTTCATAAAATCTTAAGTTTCTGCCAAGATGTTAACAGTGAAGTCTGCTTCTGACTTCCTCACAGTGACTGAGTCTGTTTTCTTGTACACAGATACATGCATAAAACTTTTCCCCAATTTATTAATTAAACATGCACGGCACTCTTTTATAAGTGAATCTTTAATAAGAATTCATAAAGTATAAAGGAATTAAAATTACAATTAACTTGAAGAATGTAAATTAAAATGAAAGTTAACAAGCTACACTTACACTGGAGAAGAACTGTGCCCTTCCATTTGCCTTGGTGGTATTGCTCTCAGGATTAAGTATGATAACATGACTTTTTCCCATTCTTCTTAACTCTGGTTTTACCACTATTCAGTGCAGGATCAGGCCCAGTATGAATTTCAGATCGTCACCTTCCTAGTTCTGAGGAAAACACAAAGTTGAGGACAACAAATAAATGAAAACTATTCTCCAGAGCAAAAGTCAAGAGAATAATCACTGTTTTAAGAAACTAAAAATAAAGCAAAATGGAGACTGTCTCTGTTTAAAATGCAAAGACACAAGGCTTGTTTTAAGAAGATCACTGAATAGTGACCAGTTTATGCTGTAGTACAGAAATACAAGAGAAAAGTGATTTTGTAGGCTAGCAAGCACCAATTAGTATCAATTTTTGTCTTTCAGACAAATAGTTCATTATATTAAAGAATTTTGTAGAATAAGGGCCAAGAAGGGAGAGAGCTTAGAACGTAGTAGACAAAGTTTGTCTAAACGGTTTATTGCTACCAGGCAGAAGTGAACATTCCCCACGCCCTAATCAGACACATTTTGTTCTGCCTCCATCCCAAAAATAAATAAATAAAAATTAGGAAACCTATATGACCACATGAGAGCATGTGATTGTAATTCTGAGTTGAAGCTAATAAATGCAGAGGAGCTTGACAGACTGGACATGCTAACACACACACTGCCACAGTGTTCCCTGTTGCAGAAGTAAGGCTGCTGGCAGCTGCGTCGAGCTCCATTGCAAGAATGTGCCCATTTATCACTGTGCAAATGGCACACCCAGGAGAAGGCAGTTCTCACTCCATGGGAAGTTCAAGTAATGTCTAAAATTAATACACAAAGCTGATAGAATACTACCACCATTACTACTTGCACTTTGAATTCATACTCAAACCAAGTACAGAATGCAATGAAAGCATTCTGAAAGAACAAAGGTAGTGAAGGAAACACATCATCATTTGCTGCTTTCAGACAGCACCAGGTGGCTTGAAGAACAGTACTAGAATTCAAAGAAAGTTTAAAACTAACACAGATACGAACGATGTGTTAGTCTGAGTTTCTGTATAGTCCAGTTCTTGCTCTGCTTGGAATGAGAATGAATAAGCCAGATGCAGAGAATAAATCACAGAACCATAGAATATGCAAGTTGGAAGGGACCCACAAGGATCATCGAGTCCAATTCCTGGGTCCTGAAAAGACCACGCCCCTCCCCCCCCCCCCCCCCCCCATCACTTCTTGTGTCTGAGAGCGTTGTCCAAATACTTCTTGAACCAGCAGGCTCGGACCCTGTCCCAGTGCCCGACCATCTTCTTGGTGCAGAACCTTTTCCTAACACCCAGCCTGACCCTCCCCTGTCCCAGCTCCATGCTGTTCCCTCGGGTCCTGTTGCTGGTCACCAGAGAGAAGAGATCAGCAAATGGTGTGCAAACAAACAAAAGGACAAGAGATCATGTTTTTATGTTGGGTAACAATGGAGTGAAAGATCTTTATGTTTTTATGTCTGGTCCTTTATTTTTTGCATATTTTTTTTCCAACTTGCTCCAGCATCATTTGAAAACACGATGTTTTTGTCTCTTTGCTGCTTGCTTTGCATCTCTGGGTCAGAGATGCTATTTGAAAAGGTCAATTAGTTTCCTTCTATCATTGTTGTTTACAGTGAGAGAACCACTCTGTGATAAATTCTCTTTCATTGCTGCAGAATCTGCAGCCAGAATATTCTACTGTCTCTGTTCCACTGAATGAAGAGGTTAAAAAATTGTTAGCCTCATCTCTTCCACAGCAAATTATCTCACTATCAATTTAAAGCAGATTCTTTGTCTCCATTATGAAATATTTATTTAGAATAGTACATTGATATTGCATTGAAAGAGTATGCTTTTTATTTTTTTTCCAAGTGGTAGAAGTGAACAGAATATTTATCTTTATCCCTTAGATGAAGATGAAGGACTTAATAGTTCTGGCTATTGCAAAGAATGCTCCTACCCGTCGTATGTATAAATAGACCTACACCCCCCAAATCCCTTGTGAGAGTGAAAAAACTCCACCCAAACCCAGGAACCTTAATGTGCCTTTTCTCTCACTCGACTATTACTGATGAAAATAGAACCTTTTAAACCTGTAATGAAAATACATTTCCTATCCACGAGTTTCAAAAGTTCTGTTCCATATCAGAAACAAACGCTCTTTAGATGTGAAAGGATACTTTTAGGTTAAGATTCCAAGTTACATGCAGAAAATATTGTAATATGAAAATGAATAGACCTAAAAAAATCACAACTTTTCTCCTCCCAACCACCCATTAGAAAAGCAGAAACAAGTTTGCGAAGTTCTTAAACAAGTACTTTGTGTTTATATTTGGCACTGAAAAACCAATCTAGACATGCTTTCACAGACACATACCTGCAAACAGATACCTAAATCTGAAGAGATCTGCTTGTTAAATGGTGAAAATTCATGCTTTATAAAACCTTTGATAGGCATTCGGCACTTTTACTCAGTACTTTTTAATTACATGCCCTTTTCTATTAAAATTTTAGTTAAAATTGCAAGGTTTACACGCAAAGTGTATGAAACTTAACAAGAAAGGATATCCTTGATGTTCAGAAAGTGTAGAATATAGTCTGCAGAATATAGTCTATTTGGTTTGATTAGACTCCAGAGATCTTCATATGCAATTTCAAAGCTACGAGGATGGATTTTCAAAGAAAATGTATGCTAAATGACATTAAAGAAAGTGAAGGAACCACTGGTGAGTGAGGATAAAGAAGAAATAGATGGAAAAGTTTTCATTGAGAGTGAGATTAAAAGGCGTTTTTGGATGAGTCTGGGTGAGAGAAATCGTGTGTATGTCAGAGGAGGGAGAACTAAAGCAGAGCATGTTCTTTTCTTGCAAATCCCTTTATAAATTTGCAAACTGGTTAAAGAAATATGCCTTCTAAGAAGTAATTAATATCTTTTATTAACATCACATCTCAGAACGAGACAGTAATTTTGTTTGAAACTCTCTGCCAGAAGATAAATTAGCATGATTGAACTGGGAAATGTGAAAGCCATAATTCACATGCTTTATTCAGGTAATTATTTAAATTATAGAAAAGCCAAAAAGGAGGGACTTACATTTTAATATACCACAGAACAATCAGGTGTCAGAAAAGTATGCAAAACCCGAAAAGAAAAGAAAGGAAAAGAAATATCTACAAATTAACAATTTTGAGCTCTTTCCCTGAAGATAAAAAGTGCTATATATAATCTGTAGGCTACTAGTGATGCAGACTGTTAAATGCTGGCAAAAGGTGGTGGAAAATTTCAGCCCTTATAATCTTTTCTATTTTCTTGTCACGTTCAAGACAATTTTTAACAGAGATGATTAAAAGTCATCACTGAAATTAATTTAAAAAGCCTTTTTGATTTAGAATGCAAAGAGAGGAAACTTTCAAAGTATCTAAACAAACTGTAATCTACAAAAACACATTTCTTTAGAAATTATGAAGTTGTACCTGAAAAAAAAAAAAAAAAAAAGGTGGAAATTAAATTGAGTGTGGAATTCCAAAGTTTGTAGCTTGCTATATCCCATTAGACTGATTTATCCATTTTTTACTCTTTAAGTACTGAAATGCTCTTTTAAAGATGTTGCCAAAGTGCTTGGAGAAAGAAAACTCAAATGGAAACTAAAATGGCAATGAAAAATGGAAATACAAAGGGACAGAAAACTCAGAAAATTATGTTACTGAGTTTTACTGAGTTAAATAAGGTTGACATAGAATTTTTCTGTACAAGTTTGTATTATACTTAAAAAGGATAAGACTTTACTTAAAGCCTTAATCTATTGAAGACAGTTATTCATTATTTTTCTTGTTTATTCTTTAAAACATTAATTTTTATTGTTTTTTTTTTCTTTTTACCACTATTGCAATAATAAAAATTAATCAAAACTGCAAGAGTCAATGCAGATGAGTTTCCCTGTGTGCTTGTGGTAGTGTAGTAAATTCAAGTTCTTCAGGGCTGTGGCCAGTAGAACAGTATGGTGAAATCCTCCCAATTTCATTTGCTCCACATGTACAGTGTTACAATTCTACACTTATCCCTGTACAAGAGAAATAAGATTCAGGCCCATAAAAGAGAGCGAGAAGACTTTTATGAAAGCTTTCTTAATCGCTGCAAGTGTATGGAACAATACCTTTATAAGATTACCATTATCCTCATCTTGTTTTACATAGTTAATCATTTCACAGTTGTCAGAGCAGTATTCAGTTGATTTAAAAATCCATTTGCAATATATTTCTATATAATAATAGCAATTTTATGTAATAATAGCAATCTGTGTTAAGGTCTGTCTAATATGATATGAATTTAGTGCTATCATATGTATACTGAGTTTTAAAATATTGTAAATGTTTAATGGAGTTCAGACTTCATCTCCAGCTAAAGTTTCCAGACATAGGGCACGAACAAAGAGAGGGAAGGTTGGGCAATCATTCCTGCGAGTTCTCTCTCAAGTGGCATTATGGTCAAAGCAAGGTCTGGGGCAAGAGCCCTATCCTGGGCAAGATGTCAAAGACAAATGAAGCATTTCTTCACCCCTCCCTTCCTCCCTCCTTCCCAAGGGCTCTTGTTGGAACCTTCTTTTTTTCTGTACCCGTTTTGGTACCCAAAGCCCAGCTAATAGATTCAACTGAATGACTGGCTCCTGCTTTCTATGGCTGCAACTCTCAGCCAGTTTTAAAGGACACTGTTGAATTGCCCACTCTGGTTAGGCTTAACAGCTGGCTCTAAACAAATACATTTACGCACTGCATCTGATGTGCTTCTTTTTGGCAGACATCTCAAACATGCATAAACGTAACTGCAGTAAATGTTTTGATAAGCTTAGTAGCTTCGGTAGCTATTTGATTTTTGAATGTATAAATGAGCACAATGAATGCAGCGATCACAAGAATATTATGGAAGCAGAGTCCATCTAGTTGCTAAACAAGCACATACAGGGATGAGGTTGTTTACAGTTTGGAACCCCTACTTGCCACAACAGTGTCCAGTGCCGAAATCCTATTATTTAATTATCTCTTCTGAGATACACAGTTTCATACTGTTACGTGTGAGTGTGTGTAATGGCTGTTGGTCTGCTCACAAGGTTACAAGAAGGCTCTCTATTCTAAAAAGGCTCAAAATCTATATTAAAGAAAATTTATAGAACAACGTCATGGAACATAAAAACATTTGCTTTCTCAGTAATGTCCAGAATGTTTGCCAATTTACCAGCTAAAGTGAAAACTAACAGACAATATATGTAACAGTAAAGATGAAGAAATTGTTGGATTACATGTAGAAGTGTCTTTACATATAATTCTATATTGAGTCAAACATTATTATTATTATTATTATTATTATTATTATTATTACTACTACTACTACTATTACTACCACCAGGCTTTTTTTTACCAGTTGTAATTTTGATTCTGAATGCTAAAAAAAAATCTCTAAGTTAAAGGCACAGATTGAATGCTGCAGACATCGGTAAAAAAATAAAAGTAATCTCTTTACTTGTACAGTGGGAGAGGAGAGAGAAAGGACTATGAGAATAAAGTATATGGTGATGGAGATGAATCAAGATTTACTTTCTGAAATTTTTATGGAAATGAAAGAATAGGCTTGCAGTAGAAGCTAAATGAAAACTCAATTAGTAATTAGTCTTTTGTACAGAAAATAAATAGGAGACAATGGTGACAGCCACAATAAAAAAAAAAAAAAGAATAATTTTGAGGACACCTGACAATAGTCTGGTGCTTTCAAAGCCCTGCCTTAGACAGGAACACAATTTGGTGCATGAGGAGTTTGAAAATCATACACAAAAATTATACTGCTAGCAAAAAATGGACTAGTGAGTCTCCGTCATTCTAAAGTCATATGCCATTAAAAAGAATAGGAAAAAATGATGTAAAAAGATTTATGCTAGGGATGTGTCTGTGTTGTGCCTGGCAGCATCATGCAGAACTGCTTAGGCTGGGAACCAGCACAGTCACATTAGGGGGGCTTTTTGCTCCAGCTCTTGCATCGGAGCATAGCTGGTTAGCTCAGACCCCTGGCTGATGATGTCCAGAGCTTCCAGGACTGGATCCTTTTGGATGGCACTGCATAATGTCCCATGGATGTAATCAGCATTTTCATAATATTCTGCCATGGACAGCAAAAATGTTAGAGATATATAACAAAATTTGTGCAAGTACTTTGCATTGCCGTGAAGCCTTGGTTGAAGATACGTAATTGAAGCGAGACTAAAAAGGTATTTCTGTGCTGGTCAGTCTGTGAAATGGAAGTGGGGTAACTCTATCACTTAGGAATTTCACTCACATGACTAGATAGCATGTAACCTGCCAGAGGGATAACAGAGAATATTTTTGCTTTGAATGAGGGTTGGCTTCCCTTTGTGTTCTAACTTTGCATCCCATCTGCCAGAGATGTCTTTCAGGTTCTTTAATTTAGCTAGAATCACATGAAATAATCTCACTGCATTCAGATGGATTTTTTTTTTCCAGTAGGCAAATGTACAATTTTTAGTTAGTCAAAAAAATCTTTTTTTTTCTTTTTTTCTTTTTTTTTTTTTTCTTTTCCAAAATTCTAGACCAAACCAAAAGACAAGGAAGCTGATAGGCAAATAATTTCATGACAAATAAACAGCTTCAACATTTTTTTTGGTGACATTTAAAAAGCATAAATAAAACTGAAAAAAGGGAGTGTTACTTATCTAACCCTGGAGCAGAAAGGGAACCAAAATGACTAAGGGGTTATCAATGAATTCATGTGTGTGTGTGTGCACATATATTGAATTTGCTCTTAAGAGAGCTTTTGCATTTCACTGACAAGTGCCACCAAGGTGATGGCACCATGGTAGCTTTGGCAGAGCGAGGCAACGTGGAGATTAGCACTGTCGAATATAGAGAGAGTACATCAATCACACCTCCTTTCTATTGAAAATGAGGATGCCAGTTCAAAAGAAAGGCAGAGTGTGCTTTAGCACCTTTCCCCCTTTAATCCCCTCAGAATACAGCTCCTAACATAGCCAGCAGCCTCACCAGTGGGTGGTTATTTCACTGCCTGCAGCTACAGGCTGTGCTGTGACTGTATGGGCCACAGGACACATCTTGCTGGAGTTGAGCGAGCTGTAATCCAGATACCAGAGCAGGGGGCTACAGCATGTGAGGGATCTGAAGGGAGCTAGATTTGAAGGGAGCCCACCAGAAGCCCCATGGAATTGCTCATGTAGCTAAAACGGTACGATTTAAGTGGGCTATGCCTATATGAGTAACTAGAACAAGCCGTGCCTGCTTGTGGGCCCTGGGGGTGAGTGTCAGAGCATAGCTCATGTCCTTGCAGCCATGCTCTCTTCATTTCCCAAAATAGAGAGACCAGGACTACAGCACCAACTGGGAGCCTTTGCTGGCCTTTGCTGCCCCCAGGCTATTCCCAGGAAGAGCACTAATTGGCATTGACCAGAACTGGGCTAGGGGGCACGACAGAAACAGGAACACACTGGGCAGTCACATGCCAGCTTGTGGGTCCATGGATTTAACTCCTTTAAGTAACTTCCGTGCACGCGGCCGTGCATACTAGTAACTGAATTTGCTAAACTAAAGCTGTCCTGTATGTTCTTCACTCAACCTTTCCTAGTAGGCTGAATAAGGTACAATCTAGTGTATAAGCAAGACACTAGCTGAGATTAAAATAGTATTCACATAATTGGATCCCAGCTGTAAACACCATAATATCAGGTTTTGCACTTCTCTGTCCTGCTGTGTTTGTTATAAGGGAAGGGAAATCTAAATCATTTCTCTGTGTTTATGAATTCCCAATGTGTATTAACATTCAGTGCAATAAACTGGAAAATGCCAAGTGCTATTTTAAAGCTTCTTTTTCCAGACACGCTGTGCTTCATATTTGGTCCTTTTTCTTGCAGGCTCTATAGCCACAGAAAGAATAGTGAAGACATCAGGATGAATAATGCACTTAATTTAGAGTGATTTTGTAATCTTTTGCAAGGAGATTTCTAAAATCTTATTATGTTAAAGAGAGTTATTTCAGTTTTTTACTTTAGGGTAAAAAAATGCGTTTCCCTATCTTTTAAAATGTTTTCTCTATCTTTTTTTTTTTTTCCCTACAAACTAATGGTAATGTGCAATGTTTTTAGTTTCTGGGGCTGGGGTGGGGAAGAGCAAAACTTTTTATTTATAGAGGCTTATAAGAGGATCCGATTCACTCTCCAGAAATCAATTATTTGGTACAAATAATAGTGTGTTCTTTACCTGCGTCACTGAGAATCATTGCACTGCTCACATGGGAACAGATCCAAGTTTATACTAAAAATCGCCCAGAACCCTGGGATAAACAGAGGTCTGGATGTGGTGACCAGTAATACAACAATGCTGGTTGGAGACTTAGTGGGAAGAATGTAGAAAGAGGAAAGTTGAATGCCACCAATTCTTTGGAGATGACAAAATGATAGGGAAAAGAACCTGGCATTACTCCTCAGGATCTCTTTGAATGCAGGCAATCACCACTGCCAGTGGCAAATTCCCAGATTCACACACTCCAGTGTTGGCTGATTAGGAGTGGAAATAGCATGCTCAGAAATATCATCTATTTGAGGAAAGAGTGGTTAATAATACTACAGCTAAGATATGAACTTTACAGGCAGGGGTAGGGACAATTCTCCAGCTGTACAGAAATTAGTTGTACCATGGGATCAAGGTGCCAATGGGCTTGTCAGCTTGTATTTGCTTTGTTTTGCTATATATAGTATTAAAACTCTAGTTCAAGGGGATGAACTAGTGGTCAAAGCATCAGGCTGGAGTGGGTTTGCACGTCTCTCCTTTTTCCCTGTTACCCAAGTTATATGCAGTCCTATTTGCTGGTTCCTGTTCTCAGCCATGCTGCCAAATTCTCCTTCTACAGTTACACCCGCCCAAGCACAGTTAGTGCAGTCAGTGCAGTTTCTCAGGCTTTACAACAGGGTAACTGACTCAGTCTGAATTATCTCAAAAATAACATGCGAGAGTCAAGGAAAAGCAAAGGCTCAGAAACCGCACTGCTGTTTTCTATTAGAGACTTATGGAAAAGTTGAGGAGGAGAAGCAGAAACTATTCGTTCTTTGTTAAATAACATAGGATAACTTCCTCCACCAGTCCTCTATGTCTTTACTTCTGTATCACTCAAATAGCAAAGATTTGGGTTAGGAATAGAGAGTGAGTTGGGATACACAGCCAAAGTGGGTTTTGTCTCATCAGCATAGCTTAATAAAGCAAGTTTTAATTTCTCCATTTATTTTCCTAGCACTTTGCAGAATCCAAATCTTCACACACACACACAGGCATATATATGTATGAACTGCCACCCAAGACACTTGTGAACTGCCAATTCTTTTGAATTACTGGGAAGGATTACATCCCATGGACAGAAATAGATAGGACAACCACAAAGTGTTTCTAAAGCATTAGAACAGTATTCCATGGCTTCTGCTAATGGCAGAGCATGATGTCCACTAGAATGCGAGGGAGAAGCATAAGATGCACAGATACTCAGGGTCTAGCCACAGATGTGCAAAAATCATAGTCTGATGCATACTGTTTCGCAAAGACATTCATTTTGCACATTAGCAACTCTGACTAACCCAGTAGACAAGTCCCAGAGAGCTATTTACACTACAGCTAGCACAGTTACTAAAAACATTTGGAAATGTACTACAGTACATTACAATTACATCCTAATGTAAGTAAATCCTTGAGAACAGCTGACCCAGATATCTAAGATAATTTGAGCATGTCACCCACTTACTAGTCCACACAAGTATGCCAGAAGCCAAACACCTTTGAAAGTTTTCAACTTAGAGGATTTAAATGTATCCAATGCAAACACTCTTTAAACTATACTGAAATTGAAAAACCAATAATAATGCCCTGGAAAAAAAAAAAAAAAAAAGAGCTTCGTATGACTAAAGGAAAGAATTACCCAATGGAGCCAGGTCAATCTAAACTTTAACTTATAGTTCAAATGCTGATTGTTCACCATAATAGGAAAGCTGTGCCAAAGAAACAACTGACTAAAGGAAAAAATCTGGTAGCTTTTATAAGTGAATTAAGAGTGCATGTGTAATATGAAGTGACAGGAATTTATGATTAATAACAAAATGATCCTTGTGAAATTTGTAGGCTGTCCAAACACACTGTGCTCTAAAAACATATGGACAGTGAATAACTTAAAGGACAAAAAAATGCATTATCAATATTCTGAGGCAAAAAAATATTTCTTCTTACTTCTTTTCCCATAGTCAGAAACATAACTATTGAAAACATCCTCCTTTTTTTTTTAAAAAAAAAAAAGGGGGGGGGATGGGGGCGGGGGGAGTAGCTGAGACTTGTAAAATGTATTTAAACCTTAGGCAGGCTTATCAACAGAGCTCTGCTAGTTGATAGAACTATCTGCACATACCATCAGTAAAGACTGAGGCTTATATCCCTATTGCTGGAAATGACTACAAGAATGATTGAGAGGGTATCAAGCATGCATAACGTATATATATAGATGGTCAAGCAGCTTAGCTACCGACTTCACTATGAGCCCTGTTCTTGGCTCTTCCACACTACATAAATATTACAATGTTTTTATTGTTATTATTATTTTTATTAATAAACCAGCTAGCTTTCTTGAAACCAAAACAAATCCACCGAACACCACCACAGAAGGTTTTGTACCTTTATATGTCCTCCTAATATATATCTATATATGTATATATATACACGCACTCAGTTTCATGATAGAAAAATATTAGTGTGATGGACTGAGCAGTCATATTACAAACATGGAAGTGAAAAAAAATAAAATAAAACAAAAACTACAAAAAGTTAGAATTATGCCCTAGAACACGAGGAGCAGCACATGCAGGGTCAGGGGACCCAGGGCCTAGTGCTGCAGGACCAAGCCACATGACAAATTCAAGGTATGGATTGTACAGGCTTCCAGTTTCCATATTCTCACCTTCTCATAAATAATTTTACAGCTGCTGAGTCTTGAAACCATAACTTGAAAGAGGCCTATTCCCACTTTTTTTGATCACAGTAAGATTGACTTGAAAAGAGATGTGCTTGGGTCCAATATTTTCTTGAATACATGATGTCTGTTGGAATGGTTTATAAGAAAAGATACTTCAGTGAAAACATAACTAACAATCTCTTCTGAGTTCTGGGAGAATTTGGAAGTTTATCCAACCCTCTGATTTGGGTGTCTGCTATGAAGTTGTATTTTTCTGCTGAAGGAAATGATGTTTATTTTATATTGTTACAGCCAGGAAAACCACTAAGCATGGTTTGTACATTTTCAAAGAGTGCCACAGATTTTTAACACCACAGCATAAATATTCTTTGAAATATAACAGAGTATGCCTAACAAAGGGAGACAAAACAGAAAGGAGGAAAACTCGGAAGTCATTCTTTATACAAACTAAATTCTTTGTAGGAAAATATGCTCTTTCTCACTCTTCTCTAGAGTAAATATTTCAGAGGCAAAAAAGCTTTCAATAATGAATTTCTTGTGCTGCTGAATATCTTTCTGGGGAGTTGGGAAGGAAAGAAGAAAAATTATAATTTGGTGAATTCATTCTCTGTTGATTATGATTAAAATTCCAGACTTTTAATGAAGTTGAAAACCCACAAAAGAGAAGGGAAAACTGATGTCACATTTATGCATAGGAAGGCTGGATAGAAAACAACAAGAAAAATGCAACTGCAAGAATTCTTCAAAAGAGTAAGAGACTTGCTTTTCCTTTGTTAATACGTAAATATCCCTGGGATATACTCCCTTGCTCCAACAACAACTGCAATAATTGCTACATCTTCTCTAGGCTTTTCATTGGTGCTCTGAGAATTCTGCAGATTCTGCCTTTAATGTATTTTTTTTTTCTGAGCATTGTGAATAGGGACATCCTGCTGCAGTAACACTTCCTTGCACTGTTTTCAGTACTAGGACCAGAGATAACCATTTTAATTGAGTCTGTACCTCATTGTCTCTGCACGCACACAAAAAGTGGGATTTCAGATGTGCTTATAGGACTTTACAGCATCCGTTCCGTTATTATTTTTTATTTTGTTGTGGTGGAAATTTCCGCCCATACTTAGAAGTGTTACCCTTACTTCTTCATCTTGAGCACTTCTACAGAGCAGGTGCCATCCAGGCAGCAGTCACTGATGCCCCTGTGGTAGACCTTAGAAGCCATTTCACATCACACTGCAACACTGTGCAACACTACAGGACCAGATCATGTGGAGAATGCTTCATCTATCACTCATCACTTAACTGCAGCAGTTGTTGGAAATATCAACAAAGCAATGAAAAGAGTATGATTTATAGATTATACTGGAGTGGCTTTGAATTCTGTACTGTCTGAACTGTAACAGGCAGAATTCAGTAGGCATCTGTTAAAAGAATACACTTGAATCTTAAACTCATTATCAACATACTTTTTTTTTTTTTTCAATAAAGTAAATAGAAAGATTTAGCAAGTAGTGAAAACCAAAGACATTCCTAGGAAATCACCAAAAAGTTCTTACAGATGGAGTTTAAATAATTATCAGTGCACAGAACTCGAAGCTGTTTTATGAAACACTCAATTTGGTAGGTAATTGCACATTCTTCTCAGCATTCAGAAACATAAATGGAATTTGCAGGTAGGTAGTGCAGGAGAGCAAATGAATGATAAAAGACAACCAGTTCATCTGCAAAAACACAAGCAGATAAATGGTCCTTACAGAAGAAGACAAATGTTCTTTAGTCTTTATAGCCTAGCATGTTAAGCATCATTTGCTGCTGTCAGTATAAAGCTCGTTTCTGAAGCAGCGATATCTATTGTAAGCTGTTCTCATTTGCAGTTGAAGCAAAGAACTCACAATGGCATTTCAGGTTCTTTTCCCATCCTTTCTCATCCTACACCTTCTAAAATGAGTTTATCTCACCATATTTTCTCCAAGACATCTCAGAAACTGTTTATTCAGATTTATTTATTTTTAGTATCTGAAGGTGGTTTTAAATCTGAAAATGCAGAAGGCCACCAGAACAAAATTATAAAAATAACTACAGGTTTCAGGCTATGACACACTTCAAAACCATTGGCCTGTTCACTGTAGGTTTTGAAGCCTTCCTAAGGTTGCTGCTGAAAAAAAAAAAAAAAAAAAAGTGCTTTTGAATACCATCTGAAGACCCGGGATCAGTATGCATTGAAAGGGCTCTTTGTGGGAGGGTTGGCCTCAGCCAGAAGACAAGCACCCACCAGGCTTCTTGCTCACTCAGGGATGAGAAAACTCACGTGTTAAAATAAACACAGGGAAGTCACTTACCAAGTACTGCCATAGGTATAACAGACTGGAGATGAGGAATTGAACTTAATGTATTGCCAGTTAGCATAAACATTGAATTACTGATTCAAGTAATGAGAGGGAAAAAAAAAAAAAAAAGAAAAAAAATAGTATAATATTTTAATTTAATATATAATATATAATATTCTCCAAAATAAGAATGACTCCAGAGAAGAGTTGCAAGGATGATCAGAGGGCTGGAGTACCTCTCCTATGAAGACAGGCTGAGGGAATTTGGGTTGTTCAACCTGGAGAAGAGAAGGCTTTGAGGAAACCTTATTGCAGCCTTCCAGTGCCTAACGGGGGCCTACAGGAAGGCTGGGGAGGGACTCTTGGTCAGGGACTGTAGTGATAGAACAAGGCGTAATGGCCTTAATCTAAAAGAGGGTAGATTTAGATCAGATATTCAGAAGAAGTCCTCTACTATGAGGGTGGTGAGGCACTGGCACAGGTTGCCCAGAGAAGCTGTGGATGCTCCATCCCTGGAGGTGTTCAAGGCCAGGCTGGATGGGGCTTTGAGCAACCTGGTCTGGTGGGAGGTGTCCCTGCCCATGGCAGGAGGGGTTGGAACCAAATGGTCTTTAAGGTCGCTTCCAACCCAAACCATTCTATGATTTTATGATTTTTTTTTTTAATACTGCACACTGTAATTCAATTTGAGATAAGGACAAAATTAATTATGAGTATAGAACAGACTTCTAAAACTATTTTTCATATGATCAATATTCTTGAGAAAGAGGTGATGGCTTAAGAGGAGGAAAATATGAAGGCAATAGAAATCTCTGTAGTCTTGCCATGTTCAGCCACTGCTGAAAGTTACATATCTTTTGGGTTATGAGAACATCCATACACTGTTTTGCATGCCAACTATTTGAAGTGCTGAACTAAAGTGATGGCAATTTTAATAATAATAATGTAATTGCACTTTGAGTAATTGTACATATTGTATTGAATTCAAAAGCTTTGACTTTGACTTACAGCAGCATCAGAAAATGTTTTGATTCTACTAAGCACAGTATGAAGACTTTCATCAGCCTACAGCCTTCAGGCACATAGGTCTCTATCCAAAAATAGATTAGCTACTTCTACTAAATGGAGAACACCTAAATCAAAACTCTAAAGTTTATTTGCCTGCTACGTATATTGTACAGCATACTGAGTACTGTAATTAGTCATCCCTTCCCAGTGGTAATTGATGGAAAAAAAGTTTAGACTTCAGGAATGGTGTGTCTCTCTTCAAAACCTATCAATCATTTTTAAAATTTGCATATTATATAAAACATTTTGCATGCTTAGAGTCTGTTAAATCTTATTGCTACATCTAGCCTGAGGACCAGAATTCACTGGCATTTTAGTTATCTAAGAGGATTTAAAGTTTATATGTGAAGTTGCTAACTTTATTAACAGCTATATCATTCTTACTATGCTTGTGCTGTTTCCTTCATTTAAGGAACTGACCATCAGAGTTAAGTGAGTCAGTACCATCTGTGTTAAGTAACATTTGATAAGGCAGATTTCCCCAGGCAAACATGTTGATTTTGTGCTCATTATTTTATACAGTTCTAAATCTTTATACAGGTAAATTTCATAAAAGATATGCTATATGAAAACCTAAAGCAAACAACTGGCTTACAGTTTTATTTCTGCAGATACAAACACTTTTACTGCTGCTTTGCAACTGTTGATTAGTAATGTATTCATGTTTGCTTTTGAACAGTGCAAAGCATAAGTATAGTTTAGGGCTGTCATGATCATATAGGTAGCATTGGCTTCTGGTGACTGCAGCAAATTAGAAAGGATGCTATGGCAAAAAACAAAGACTGTGTTAACTTTAATCCTAGAAGTGTGGAAAAGTTGAAGGTAAGGTTTTCCTGTAATGGTACAGTTCAAATCAGTGGACTAATAAGTGCTTTCATATGAAATTTTGGCCTTTATCAATCTGTCCATATACGTGTTACTATAAGAACACACACACAAAAGGTGCCTGGAATGAAACAGCCTGAAAATGTCTTTGTTTCTATTTATCTGGGAACTTGAAAGGGCTGGTTAATGAACAACAAAGAGCCTTGTTAATTATTGATCACAACATTAGTAATGTGTGTGCATGATGGCAAAAACAATATACAACATAGTGCAATACTAAAAGGGGAATTTTTAAAAAACAAAATAAACAATCTTTAACTTTCTCAGAGAAGTTGCTGTTGACAATTTATTGGTTTTACAATAAGCCCCTGCACATAATGGGCAAAAATTACACGTAATGTAACACAAACAAAAAGCTGTGCCACATGGATTATTTGTGCAGAATGATGTTGAAACCACTGAGATTAACTAGCAAAATTAACAGTCTATTTTTCAACTTCTGTCAGTGTTGGGAGTCTCAAACTAGAGCACCAGTCTCATAATATTCCAGTATCAGGAGATTACCTCATATCAGGAGACTGCCTCAATACCCTTCCTTTTTCACCACCACGGCCAGCATTCTGCAGCTGCATTAGACATACTGTATGAACTTCGTGGATATGTGTGGCATAGCAAAAGGAAAGTCTGTCCCACACAGGACAGGAAATCCCACTGACAACCTCAACGAATTGTACTGTTATGTTGTGCCACAGGACAGGTGTATAAAAGAAAATGCAGTGTGTCATGTAGATCTCATGCACTTTCCCTAAATGAGACTTGGGAGCCATCATCACAGGAAACTTTGGAGCTGGTATAGTGCACCACCCTTTCTGGGTTATCAGGACTTGGTATTTGTCTTTCTCGTACCCTTTCCAGGCATCTGTTTAGACACTACCTTATGTCATGAAGATCTACACAGAAAATTATACCATAGTGCTAGCAAGAAGATATCCTAAATAGCTAGTCATAAAACAAGGTCTATGCAGTGAAGGCTTTCTCATTGCATTCAAAATAAATCCAGCAATATGTTTGCAGCCATACAAGATGCAGTCTTCTTCCAGAAGGAAGATTTTAAATGGGGCAGCGATGTTTCCACTATTTTGCTATAAAAAACAGTAAGCCAGAGGGGAGATGGCTTGAACCTGACACTGAGCAACTTGCAGTAAATATTGAGAATATTATTTCATATCTTTCATTAAAGAAATATTTCTAGTCTTACTGTAGATATTGTTGCTATGGTTTCCTTTGTTGAAATACGTCTGTCTCCATGTTGCCTATTGCTGAGGCTACCTCATATGATAGGGAAATGAAAGGAGATGCAGGTTTGAAATCTTCATCCTCCAGAACAGGAGAAACTATGGTCTCCTTCTATAAGCTTCTACAGAATAACGGCCTCAAATATACTACCAGGTAGTCTGAAAGGGTGATGCAGGGCATATGCCAGATTTGCAATGGAATGTCTTGTAAGTACACAAGCTTAGCTCTGAACAAGTTGGTTCATTTATATAGCACAAAAAGTGCATCTCTGTAATAAAATGTGGTACTACACAGAGACTTTTCAGCATGGTTCATGCCAGTTAGCACACATTCCAGGAACAGTATTGTCTGTTGTTCTGCTTGGGCAGTCTCTTTGTCCTAATCCAAAGTAGCTTTCAGTAATCTAATGCATTCTGTGATACTGGCTTCTGTCCTGGAAGGAGCAGGACTGTGTCACTATGGCTCTGCACCATCACAAGTAAACTCAGCCCCAGACTACTCTTGCTTTACTGCTTTCAGCACACAAATCAGTTTCTGTGGAGTCCCTTGGGTAGCCTCACTGTAATCCTTGGAGCAGTTTTGAATGTGCCCATTGACCATAAATTACGAGAGCAAAACAAAGCCTGCACTGGGACTGTCCTTCATTAAAATGATAGTTGTAGAGAACAGAACATTGTTCAAGATTCAGGATTTCAGTGTCTCTTCCAAAAAGGTACAAGGCTGCTTCTGTCTTTGTTGCACATTTGCATGCTGCAGGAACAGAGATACTTGATACCAAGACACAAGGGCTTACAGGTCTGAGGGATGCTATCCCTAAATGAGCAACACTCCTGAAAGAGGATAGAATGGCTGTGAACACACTTCAGCTGAGCGAGACTCACTTGCAAAATAAGTTCAAGCTGTGGGGAAAAAAAAAATGAGAGAAGAGAAAGAAGACCAACCAATGTATTTAATTCCCAGTGACTCTCCTGCTCACCTCCTCTGTTGTCACACTCACTGCTGAGAACAATGCAAGAGGCAGGTCTCCCTCACAGAGCTCCACAAGGACTGACCTTAGCATTTACTCTGTTATCCTCACCGTGAACGCTGCATAACAGTCCAGCATAGCACATAAAGTGCAACTCTCCGATTCAGCTTAACCCTTTGAGGAGATGCTCTTTGTACTCTTTCTGCCTTGTATAGTCAAATAGACCTATCTTTTGCAATATGTGAGAGTTTTCATTTCAATCTCTTGCTCTTTATTTTCCATGCAGCACTGACCTAGGGATGTTCCATGCAGCAGAGTCACACAGATCAAACAATTCAGCCATGTTTATTTATACAGCCAGACTAATCATTACAACCTTCTGATGGTCACCATGTGTCTGGCAAGCTTCAGTTGCGGTGTTCTGGGAAGCTGCAGCCTTGCTTTCTCCCATGTATTCCCCTATGCAGCACTGAATGAGAGAGGCAGCACTGGGAGACAATGAAAATTGAGCTTTGCTACCTACATATTATAACAGCTGAACTTTTGCTCCTTCCTTATCCTTCCTGTCCACATCCTGCAAATCCAGCAACTGCTTGAGAATGTTCTTTATACAGAGTATAAACTGAGGTGAAACATTTGTAAGAGCTAGTGCTGCATGCATTTTCACATGAACTATCGCACTTAGAAACAAATGCTATTTAAAGTGAATTGTCCCAGGAGTCTCCCTCAGTTAGCACAATGCACTTTCCCAGAAGGGGTTCAATTTCAGGTCTTGAACTTGTCCCACGCTCCCAGACCTTCTGGGCCAAAGAGTGTGGCAGAGTCATTAAACCCAAGCCCTAGATGGGAGCTGGTGCTCTGATAGCTCGGTTTTGAGCCATTCAAAAAACAAAGTTTGTATATCCAAGAGGGAAATCAGACTTGGCCTTCCTCAACCAAAAGCCATCCCCCTGCCACACCAACAAGGGGAAGTGGTGCTCTGATCACTCCTGGGAATGAGAACAACAGTCCTTTTCACTTGTTTCTTCCCCAAAGAAAGCCCCCAAGTAGCGCCATAATTACAAAATGGGAGAGATTTTAAAGTGTAAACTGAAATCCACGAGGATTTTTTATATCTATATTGATGTTTACATGAGAGATATTTCCTTGCTATGATGCCATAAAACAAGCTAAAACCTGAAGGACTTCAATAGGAACCTGGCTTAAATTTTGTGATACTAAAACTCTGCCTTTTGTGAAGAGTGCCCATTGACTTTGTCCTGTCATTGATAGGGGCTGAAGTCAATAGGGAATATGAGGGACATAAAGGGGTTAATCAATACCTTGCAGGAGAAGTTTCTTTATTTTGCATATTCTCTTCTTTTCTCCTGATTTCTAAAGTTATTTGGCAAAAAAAGCAGATGACTTAACAGCAGTCTGTTTCCTCTCCAATCAATGAGGCTGTGCTGATTTACAGCATTTCTGGGGGAACCCATGATGGTAGCAACAGTCTAACATCTGTAATTATCTGCTGCAATCTCAAGAAAACTTCTTCTGAAAGATTTTCATTCTGGCTTTAAAAGCATTGTTACAATTTTTCTATATTCAGGAATGTCATGCATTAGCTATTAATGAGGGTTAAGAAGATGTACAGTTAAGGAAGAAGATCTTACAGTAGCTCAGTTTTGATATTATCAGCTTCAACATATGAGTTTTCAACATGTAAGACAGCAGTCATGGTTTCTCAGGAAAAACTTTTGTTGATGTTCTGGAGGAAGAGGACATAATCACCTTCAACATCAGCTTTCCCATATCATCTCCACCATAGAGACCTTATTTGTCTCCACCATAGATAATATTATTGTCTCCACTGGAGTTTCTTAAACATCCACTAAAAAAGAATGGAATCTGGATGTTTAACACCATCTGGGAATCTCAGAACACGAACCAGGGTAAAACTTGATATAATGGGGCTTTCAGATAATTTAAGATAATTGATATGGAAAAGGGCATGGCATACTTTTCTAAATACTCTTGATGGTCAAGAATAAGTAAAGACAGAGAAAATAAATTGGAACATGCTTTTGAACTCACCAGTGGCACTTTAGGGACTTAGCAAAAGCATACAAAGCCACCATATTGTTTGGGGAATCAAGCATCAAGCTGAGCAAGAGGGAGAGAAGGGTAGGAGGGAGGGAGGAACAAGAAGGGTGGAAAAGAGGCAAGCACCACAACATGGATTTTGCTTAAGGACTCAGTGTGCTACTGGCATTTCCTCACTGAGGCTGCAAAGATGCTATGCAGAGATGTTAACACAGAGGCTTTGCTTAAGCAAAAGAGGTACAGCAATACAGCAATAAAATGAACCGTATCATGGATTTGAGTATAAATCAGCAGCTGTAGCACAGAAATGGCTTGACCTGACTGATGATTACCATCAGAAGATAACCAGGGAGTGCTCATCTTTGGGCTGCAGAAAGGCCCACTGATGCTCACCTCAACCACCAGGCTGTCAGGATGATGTGCTCAAGGGAAGAAGTCCTGTATTGAAGGAGATGTATGCTCTATGGTAGGACAGAACTTTGTGAAAGGTCATTGCCCAATAATATGCAGAGTGTGGATATTTCACCATCCACTTATTTCTATTGATACTACCCTGTTTTAAGCTTCCTAAAAAGGCTTTTCTGGTTTCACATTCATAGTGGATGGCTGTGGTTGAGGACTGTACTGCTCAATGAGGATACCCAGAGAACAGCTAATTATTACCATGCACACCTAGCAGAATTTCCATTTCATTTGTTCCATTTTTTCATGTATGTTACAAGCACTTGAATAAGGAAAAGATTTAATTTTAAGCTCAGCCAGACAGACTCCTGAAAAATCAACTTTAAGACTAGAAGGCACCTTAATACTCTCAGAGGCTGATCTGCATGCAAGTGGTAGGCTTGATAGACAGTAGATATCTGTATTTTCTGCTTCTAGCAGATATTCAAGGTTAATACAAGAAATACTTCAAGAAAAGGAGAATCATTACTTAAGATCTTTTGGAAGATAAATGCAATAGCCACATTAACATCTCTTTAGGAGAATTCCTATGTATTTTGTCTAGAGTGTCTGTTGCAGCAGACAGCTACTGATTGCAATCGTTCGTGTATTAGCGCATATAGACTGGCAATTTAATTTGTGCACAGCACTGGGCATTTCAGTAGCTAGTTATTTGCATTTAGTAAACTGAGGAGTAGTTTGTGAATAAATGAGTGATTATTATTTTTTAAGTCTGGGAGTAATACTCCCTACTTATAAATTTACCCATGAATTCCAACATTTTTACACAGTGCTAGAGTTTGCAATGTCATTGTTAGTAATTTTGAAGTTAATGTCAAAGACTTGATCTCTGGTGGAAGGCCTCATGTATATGTCTCATCTTATAACGGAGAATGGCCCTGAGACCCTGGTACCAGCCCTGACAGTGAGAGCAGAACTGCTACATGCAACTAAGCAAAGGCTGTTTAGCTTTACTGAGACAGAGAGTATAGCTACTGTGCTTCAAGTTCCTGGATCATGCTTCAAGGCAGTGCATTTCTTTGTGGAGAAACTGTCATGAGCAAGCATATTTAATGCTTACTTAATGCTTTTTTTTTTTCTTTTCTTTTTTATTGTCCTGTTGACGTGTACCCTGAAGTTTATGTTCTCCAGAGGAAGACAATCCTCAGGGTATAAGACAACCCTCAAGGTATAGGCAGGCTGGAATTAGATTGAAATGGTAGGGTGGGTGGGGTGGGTAGAACTGTGTTTTATAATCTTTCAGCAGATTGAGAAGTTTCCACAATACTATTTTAAACAATTAAATTTCATTCAAATATTCACTTAACAGAGACTTTGTGGGCTAACACTCAGACAAAACCTTAGTTGGTACATGAAGACAGAAGAACGTGCAAAAAAGGTTGTGCCTTTTCAGATTTCTCAAAGGTTAGCAATAGTCAACAGTAACTTATGCTGCTCAGAACTTCATTTCACAGCCTCTAGTCGAGTTATTTTAATCTCTTCAAATCTTTGATAACATTTAACGCTAAAAATGCTTACATTCTTAATATAGTGTATCTTCAGAATATGAAATTAGATAGGAGTTAAACTGGGCTCTTGGTATAAGAAATCGGTTCTTTCTGATTTCACTGGTACTTAAACTTCAGGAGACAGATCTCAGGGTGTATATTCCAGTATTTAATTCATCCCTTGGGTCCCAGTTATGCCGTGATGTACATGCAACATAATTCTACTGAATCAGTATTCCTACTCTGCTCCCCATCTCTAGCTACCAGTTAATGCTGTGCATGTTCTTACAACACATCTACCACAAGGCTATGCAAACCCTCCTGTTAATCATACTAGAGATGGTGTATGATCCTGGTGGGCAAGAGAAATGAAGCAATGAACACAAATCCTAACACCAAGATCTTGCTTACAACTTAAGGCCCCATTTTTACACATAGCTGCTGACAGCATATGTATATGCTGAAGGGCACAATGCAATTCTCACTACATAAAAGCAAGCAGGAGAGATTGGTGTAAGAGTAATTGTGTTTTCCACAGCCATCTCCCTAGTGGCCCCTTTGTTTTGAAAGTATTCACATAAGAGATTCAGTTAAGTTTAAAGTGCTTTCAATTGAGATGTTTAAAATTAAATGTTTCACCTTCTCGCAGACAAGTGACACTTATCAGCACTATGCCATCTGAAAGATGCCAGCTGCCCTTTTAGTAAAGCAGCAAGATTGGAATAGCAAACAAACCAGTTCTCCTGCCAAATTCCTTTTACTCTTACTTTATCACTAGGAGACATAGCAGAGAGTGAACGGTATTTTTTCTGTTTCAGGAGAACCTTGATTTTTATCCACATATTTAAATTAAGAAAAATAATTTAAAAAATGAGAAAAAAAAAAAGCTTTGTATCTCTGCCAACATGTGACACTATTGCTGCAGAGTCATGAAAAAATTATGCATTATGTATTGGTTAAGAAAGTCATCCTTTCCTAAGACCCAAAAGGCAAAATTTCACTTAAACATTGATTCAAAATAAAAATATCACAGAGACTTGTCCCCAGGATGGTACATTACACAAGCATGTAGAATGACGGAAGGAAGAAAGGTCACATTAAAGAGAATGCAAGATGTATTTAATCTGGTCAAACAGCTGAGCTCTTCAGGGCAGTAACTGTCTACTTACGTGTCTATGTAGTGCCTTACACAGCAAAGCTCTTACCCTAGAAGAGCAACAATACTCAGGATTATGGGAGTTACAAGAAAGACCGAGGTCCATATTTGATTTTCATTGGTACAGCTGATTCTCTCTGACCTTCACGTACAGCCTAGTAGGACAATTGCCAGCCTTATTCGCATTTTTCTACTGATAACTCCAGCTTCATATTTGAGAGCTGGCACTGTCATTTTTTCATCACCAGATTGAACCTAAATAAAATTTCATAGATTCCATCTGTTAGTGTATCTTTAGGCTTTAATATCTTATATCTAGCATAGTCCAACTATGTTGAAATATTCACCTCATAACTGTTGGCAGCTCTAAGCAAGTCAGGTGTTGGAGTTTATTTGATTAAACAGAGAGAAAAAAACACAACTTCTAATGAGAAGCTTAACTGAGCTTTCTTCACCTCTTTCTTATTTCACTATTAAGCTCAAAGACAAAGAACGTCTCTGCAAAGTACTCTGTATTTCCTTGTCTAAATTGCACATGATATGGTGGCTTAATATTTGATCCTTAAAGACAGTTTTCCTACTCTTATGTCACTCAGCATGCAGGTGTTTTAGAAAGAAATACACAGAGAACATTAGCCTTTTAATATTAACCTCTCTCACAGAGAAGTAATTCAGGAATAGCTTCACATGTACATGTCTCACCAGTGAAGAATTCGTGTTAGTAAGATAAGAAAATGACTGCAATGCCAAATCTGTCCAAATTGTTGTCCTTGCCTTTAATAGGCTGTATGAGGTAGGTCATGCAAAATTCAACCCAGAATCCTTACATGATTATCTGTACAGAGCCAGTGATACTCCAGAGGCTTTATCATAATCCACGTATGGTTTCAAATGCATTTCTTTCTGACAAACTTCAAACAGATTTAATTATAACAATGAGAACAGTACAAGACTTGTAAGGAGACAGTGTCAGTAAAGGTTTTACTCACCAAACATACTAGATATTTTTCTGTGTTTTCTGCCAGAATAGCTCAATACTTTGTAATGTTATTTGGCTTTCAGTTTAAAACCAAACAAAAAGGCTGCTTGTAATTCTCTTCAAAACGCATGCAAATACTGCTTTGCCCTTCTGTTTTGCCTCTCAGATCAAGAGCATCTGCAAACATTTTATAAGTATTTTTCCAACCCCCTTGGAGGCTAGCTAATTAAATTGCATGTCTTTGGAGACACATGTGGAAACAGACTACAAGATTAAATAATGTGCATCATTTAGAAATGTTGGTTGCTGTAAGCCTAGTCCAACATTCTTGTCTGCTGTTTGACACCCTGGCTGTTCGCTGGGTGCAGTACCTAACAGTGCTTTTTGGAAAAAGCAGCCCTTTTTTTTTCAGAAAATGTAATCTCCAAACTGAGTTCCAGTGACTGAATTATATTATATATATCTTATAACTAAAGCATATCCAATTTTACTCCAACTTTACAAGTCTGTCATCTTATAGGAACCTGCTTTGGATTTACAAAATGGAATGAATTTGGTCCAGCAAAATCCCTTCTCTGCCAAGCACAGGGAGCAGCAGTGTCAAACTAGTCTCTGCTGGCAGGGAGCAGCTCACACTGCCTCAGGTGCCTTCCCCAGCACTGTGGGGAAGCCAAAGTCCTGTACCACTGGTGGCATTCAGTGGAGGAAGCCCCTTGTGTTTCCTGTTGCAGTGACGTTTAGATGGCTTTTGGCTTGTGCTAGCTCGCTCACAGCCCCTGACGGAGCAATTGGTGTCTCTGTTCTGCTAACAGAGATGAACCCAGGACCCTGGTAACAAAATAGTCCTTGCCAGTTTTGCTACACATGGAGGAAAGCAGAATCATCCTGCACAGAGATAGCAACCCTGTATTTTTTTGTGGCAACCAGAACTATTCTAAGCACAGAAGCTGTCAGATTGCAAATATTTGGATGAGGCATTACAAGAAATATGATGTGAAAGAATTCTACTGCCTTCTGATTAACACAGTATCTATCACCATCCAAACTCTAGCGTGAGGCCAGGCACCAGTTTGTCATTGTATTAATCATTTTTATGTCTCAGCTCCAGTCAGAGAAAAAGGAGTTAAATAACTCAGTTTACAACTACTAAAAATAAACTTGCAGACTTGCTGGATTCCTACACATTAAAATGTAAACAACTGTCAGCTCTTTTGAAAAAGCTAGTTTTGCCCTGCCTCTGACTTCCCCGGGAGAATTTCTGTGTTGTTTTTTTTTTTAAAGTTTTATGCTGAGGATTTGTTTCCATAATTGGGACTGGCCAGTTTTCTCTACAGCAAAATGAAAACTAAACTCTTTCCAATTTAAACAATTGCTACTAGAACCACGGCACACAGACCATGTAGAGAATGGTGTGAGCTGCTTCAGCAGGGATTGCAGCCAATCGTTTTTAAATTTGGGTGCCTCAAGAGGGGCAGCTAAATCCATATTTAGACACCTAGTTTAGAATTGTCTGGTCTGGCTTCACTACCCAGCACCCACAGATCCTAGGGATGTCTTCAGCTGTCTGTCAAATCGAGGTTATTTGAAAGTAAAGTATTTTGCATCTTGTTTAGGGGCCTAAATTAAGAACCATTTCTGGCATTAAAAATAAATAAAAATCTCAGGCCAACAGTTTAAATGCTTTGTTCAAAATGTTCTTCTTATGTTACTTGCTTTCTGAAACTACATTAGACTTAGTGCATTAAAGCACGTGCTCTTTGCTTTAGGGCATATTTGTGGTGTTCTGGAGCTTCAGAGCTGTAGGTGTTTTAGAGCACTTTCATGGTGCAAGTCTCCTGAAAGCTCTGAGACTGCTTGGTGCAAAGGTAGAAGACCTGGGGTAAGTAGACAGATAAAATGTAATCCAAAGTTTTATTGATATATTGCACTTCACTTTGGGCTCGGACCATTTAATCAGAGCGTGCCCAAATCATTGTGTAATAATAATACCACAGTTAGCTAGTCAAAATGCTCGTTTGACTAATATATACATCCTCATTATTTAAGTTGGTTTGGAGGACCCCTTTCTTAGTACAGCCTTTCTGCATGGCTTAGATTGCAGAAATTGCATCTTTCTGTCATGGATAAAAGTTATGTTATAGAATGTTCATACGCCTACTTTTTCAGGTCTGGGAAGTAATGGGTTACAGTGTACTGCACTGACTTAGATAAATGGATTGGATGCGTGAAAGAATAGTGCTAAATAGCCAAAGTAAAGGGAGAAATTATTTTTCTTCCCTTACTTTAAGGAGAGGAAAAAAGCAACAGAATGGATTGATATAAGGTTAGATTATGCCTTAATAAGCAACATAGACCATCCTCATATCCTAATGTAACATCAGCTGAGACGACTGTCGGTTCTGTGAAAGCCTTCCAGTAGTGGCTCTATCAGGTCCCCAGGGAATCTCTTCTAGAGCTTCCTTGCCCTTAGAAAGATATTACTGCTATTAACCAGCTTGCAGACAGAAGCGTATTTATTTTTGGCCTACGAAGACATGGATAACAAGTGTTCCCTACCTCTATATGACAGACTCATTTGAAAACTTATGTCCCCACTAAGCAATCTTTTTATTTAAAACAGTATGACTTCGATCTTTTCCTGTAAATCATATCTCCTGACTTCTGATCTTTCTTCTTGCTCTCACCTGAGGACTTTTCAATCAGTATGCAAGTTTGCTCCCAAGCTGTCTTCTGGAGTAAATCAAATTATTCCCCTGAGATGTAACTGGGTATGGCTGGTGGGACAGTTCCCCCTTAGAACCGCTTCCTAAAGGCAGATTAGACGAGACATGAGACTTCATCAACTTCAGCTCCTGCACCTTCCTTGCAGTTCCCCAGCACTACTCACCAGTCCCAGTCAAACAGTAATACCTTAGTGTAGGCAATGTGTACCTCTAATGCTGTCATAAAAACATGGTTCTGCAAGGCTTCAGAACAACCCCTTAGTTATTTCAGGCATTGTGAGCTGAAATTAATTCAAACACTAACAAAATGAAGGTTTCCCAACACAGAAAGATTATAATGCAATATACATATGTATATGTATATACATACATATATATACACGTAAGTTAATTGAGGAAAAACTAGGGCAAAATAATAATTATTATTATGTCCTCCATTTTCAAGACTTCCAAAATCCAGACTGTGGTTCAAACACCATGTTTCATCTCTGACTGTTAATTTTCTCAGGATCCTCAGTGTCCTTGGTATCCACTTTCCTTAATGCTACTCTGGGAGAAAATGAGGCTATCAGTTCTTGCACCTTCTGCACTTGTCTTTAAAGAATTCATAATTCTCATCTGTTTCACTTGCACTTCGTCTTCTGAGATAGGGATGATAATAGGTCTTTAGTCCAAAAGAATATTATGCCATCGTGATTGAGGGAAAGGGTTAACCTGAACCTGTACATAGTTTGGGAATGGCCTCACAAGAATTACCGATTCTCTCATTCAATGTCTCCTCATTCAAGCCTTAGAAAAGATGGTGAGCAACTTTTGACGCTTTTGTAATGTGCTCTTCTCTGCACAGTGGTATGACAGTTGTCTCTTTTCCCAGCAGGGTGGATGTGATCATCATACTGAATCTTTATTAAAGCTTAGATCCTTTTCTGTACTTCTGTGACATCCACTGGATCCTCTTCTAAAAAGTTGTCTTGCCCTTACCAACACCATCTAATACTGAGGAGGCTTCAAGTGAGAAGTTAGCAACTGTGGCTAGAAGTTCAGCCATTTCACATTCATGCTCCTGCAGAGCTTGGGCACACGCCAGCCACTCCTGGTGGTTTGAGTATCCTGTCACTTTGTCCTATAATCCAGTCCATTGACATTTCAGTTTGCTACAGATTCTCTAAATACCTCGTCCAACAAGAGTGTGGAAACTTCACTTTAAGTTTGTCCATGGCAAATGCCTTAATGCTTTGCTTATCTGTTGGCTCTAATGCTTCTCTGGCAAGCTTTCTGCTCCTGATGTGTTTGAAAAAGAATTTATCATTGCTTTTTACATCTTTGCAAGTTTTTTTCCTCAAAATCTGCTTTAGCATACTTCCCACATTTAACCTACCAATACTTGTGGCTTTTTCAGATAATCTCAGCTGGACAGGACTTCAGCTTTATGAAGGCATCCTTCTTGCTCTTAATAACTTCCCTTTATCTCCAGTTTAGCTATGTTATTTTTTTTCTTTTAGGATAGACAGCATGCATCTGATGAGAGCTTCCGATATTCTGTCTTCAAATAGCCTCTATGATACCTACAAAAATTTCATGCTTTGGACTACCCCTATAACTAAAAGCTAGAATAATTCTGATTTAATCCCAAGAGAGTCCATCATCCCAAATGGTAGTTTCTTTCATGTTTGATGCTTTTCTTCCCCTTTATTTTTTTCTCTAAAAAAAGCTTCCCATAACATTTTTGATCTTAAGTATTAGCAGCTGGCTTCCACTTTGGTTTATATGAAGTTTGTATTCCCTTCTTGTACAGCATATCTTTGCTTCTGAAGTTTTTTCTTTCTTTTTATTTTTATTTTTTCTAGTTCCCAGTAAACCCGACCCCCCTACTTCATTTTCTCAGCCATGCATTGAAGCTTTTTTTTTCTGCCTTCATGTGGCCCTGAGGCAGGAAGATTTCAGAAACCACTACTCTGAACATCTTGGCCTCTGTAAGCAAGCTTAATAATGTTAACTTCTGTTCCAGAATCTCTCTCCTATCCCACTGCTTGTCTGAAAATGCAGAGATTAAATCTTCCAGTTTACATACAATTTCACTTAACTGCAAGCCAGGATATATGTGTTGAGGAGATTAAAGAAATGTGCTTGCAGGCTTCTTCAATTCTTTTTATTTGCTGAGCATATTTTGATAAATAAATTGCTTCAGCTCAAGGGAATTAGCTAAGGAATCCATCTCCACTTTTTAAGCAGGATATTGCATTTTATAGATTATAGTGTTTCTGTATGTGTCATTATTTTGCTAGAATTGGGTTTTAAATCTAAGACAATTTAGAGAAAATAGCACAGTAGCACTTATATGGGGTTACATCCGCACAAACAAATGATTGAAGCAAAAATTGTTCTTACAGCCAAACACAATTCTGTCATATTGTACAAAATACTGTTGGACAATGTTCATTTCCATTAAAATTATTTTGCAGTAACTACATCTATTTTTTTATTTTGGAATTAGAAGCAAGGTCATTATAAATTATCTTGGTGTTCTATGTCTCAGTCATAGTTATGTAGGTATAGTTTAAAGTTATTAATTCAATGTTTTTCCTTTTATTTTTATATTTTCTTTGAAGTTTTAATTTATTTTTCTTCCGTTTAGTACTAACTGCTTTCACTTCTGAAGCTTAGGTAAGATGTAAAAATAATACTACAGGTAAACAGCCCTAAACATTTTTTTAGAAGAGGGAAAATGATGAGATCAAATATACTTTTCATATATACTTACAGTTGATATGGACACAAACATGTTTTTTAAATGTATATAGATAGAACAATACACTGGTGATGAGTATTCCAGAAATTTCCAGCAGTTTTGCTTTACTATGCTCTTACTATTTATTCCAGGCAATGTTTCTCATTCTGAGCTTTTCATATAAGTTTCATGCTCTTTCAAATTTCCATTGAGTTTGTCATCTTTATGGTTCACAGGCTCCAGGAAAAAGAGAGAGAAAACCTAAAAAAAATAGTTCTATCTGAAAAAAGGAGAAAAGACATACCAAGAATCACTAAACAATTACATGCTTTCTGTCAAAATCCTCCCACTATGCCAAGGAGTAAAGCCCCTTAGATACATCTCAAAAGATTATAATTTTGAAAAATGCCTTGGTTCAGGCTAGTCATCCACAAACTTTTTTTTTTTTTTTTAAGATGAAGATCTATTAAACTTCCAAATTTGTTTAGGAAATCCTCTTTGATGATTTTGGTAATATACAGTTCTATATTTGGCTCCAAAATAAATAGCTTGATCAAATCTTCTTTTCTAGAGAGCATAAACAGGAAGAGAGGGAAGGGAAAATTCCTTGCAGATTTCTTTGTTGTGTTTCTTCCAAGTTCTCCAAGGAGCTGGACAAAGCTTTGATCCAGTTCACTGTTTCAACAAGACATACGGCATATGCATCCCCAAATCCACAGATCCTGGAAAATGTCCAAAGTTAGCATCATATTCACACAGGTCATGCAGCAATGCCCCGTTTCATTGCTGCTTCCTAGCACCACAGCTGTGACAGAATCTTAGCTCGGAGGCACCTCCCAGTTCTTCTTGTTCATGAGAATTTACCAGCAAAGAGGGATCAATGTCAGCTCCAGTGAAAATCAGCATCTTTATCACAAGCACCAGTTTCACCTAAACCTGTTAGGATCAAGCAATGGGAACTCTTCCTGGCAACAACAAACCCTTGTTAAGGTGCATAAGGCTTCTCTTGTCAATTAGAGTTGATTCAGTGGATGCAGACAGCAATGATAAACATCCATCTGTGCTTCTAAATGAGGTTTCCCAGGTTCAAATGCTCATCAACATAAGTAATTGTATCCACCCAAGAAATCAACAAGAAAATCAGTTGAATGCACTCAAGAGAATAGGTTCATATCTGGCATAAACTCGGGACTGAAGCTCTACCTGCTCATTTTTTGTCAGTTCAGGTTTTGTCCCTCCACAAAAGAAGAGTTAACCCCAATACTTTGCAAGTACTTTTTATGAGCATTCGGTCCCTTACAATATTAAGGAAAAAGATATTTACAGATGTTTTATTGCTTTTGGTATGCTGCAAATGTTTCGATCATCCTGTTTTCTGCAAAATTTAAATGCTCTGTAGAGGAGGAATCAAAGCGCTTTCTTGAAAAATAATGATTTTGTGAAGCAGTTTTTCTATTTGTGTTTTCTTTTGTGCAGCTGCTACAGACAACCTCAAATTTATGCCATTTTTAAAATTCAAAATGAAACTCGAAGCTCCAACATGTTAAACTTTTGAATCTCAAACAAAAAAAACCACAAACCAACCAACCAAAAAAAATCCAACAAGGCAATCTTAACAGAAATTGTTTAGACTAACTGAGAGCAGCCCAGAGGGCACAATGAGTCTCCAGTTGGCTGGACATCTCTGGAAAGAGAAAGGAGAAAAGTTGTTTGTCTCTTTGAAATTTACTGCCAGAACAGACCAAGTAGACTTAAGAACAGAATTCAGAATTTTCGGAGAGATTTTGGCAGGCTGCTCTGAACCACTTTATTATGCTACTGTAGTCAAGTATAGCGCTATCATTTCTGCGGAGCAGGCTTTTTCTTCCACTCTCCTTGGGTTTTTCCACCCAAACATGACAAAGATAATAGCAGTAAAATAGGGTAATTATTCATGTAGGTAATATCCTAGTAAAGCAGGATAGACCACAGAAAGCATGAACAGAAAGTATAGAACATTGGAAATAATCATAACACAAGTTCATAATGAAAAGCTACTTCTGGACAAAGAATGGCTAGCGCATTTATGATAATGCAGCATTAGCAAGGAATGCACTCCAACAAAAATTAACTCTGAAGAAAAATAAAGTATTCTAAAGCCATTAATCCACCCAACTTCTCAGTGACACTACAGTTTTCCTCTCATTTCTTGGAATTCTACTTCTGACATTAGAAATGAAAAGTCAAATGGCTTCCACCTGAAGCACAAGTACTGAGCTTCTATGAACAGTTGCAGATTATAGAACTACAGAAAGGGCCCTAACCTCATGCTAGTCTACTGCACCCTCTCTGGGGAGGTTCAAATTCCCAAACTTACAAGGAACATTTAATTGTAAGAAGGTAGAGAAGAATTTGTATTTCTACTTCAAAATGTCCTTGAATTACCCTAAGCAATTTTGCACATGCTTGTCTATTTATTTCCAATCATGGAAATTAGTTAACAGATTGTATAGCCATGTAAATATATATATATTCTGGATTTTTAAATACTTTTGTTCCACAAAATGACACCGTGAATTGTGATTTATGCTTGTATTGAAGTTAAGCTGGATCAGGCTTTGGGAAAAGTAAAAAAAAATAGTTCCTCTAAAATCTGCATAAATTACATGAACGTTATACTAATGCAATAATATAAATAGGTGATATTTTGTCCGATTCTACATAAACACATCCCTCTCATATTTTTACCTAGATAAAATGACTTTACAACTCTAATATTATCAGAGTAAGTATCTAATTTTATTTTAGAAATGACTGCAGTCAATGAAGCTATAATATTTTCTACTAAATAATCAGACAAAAATGTCTATATGCAAGCCAAACCCCATAATATTTCATAATTATCTTAAGAGATAATTGAGACAAATTTAAAACAGAATGTAACCTTCCTGTCTTCTCCACCTGCTGCAGAAGTTTGTGGAATGCTTTTTTCTTTTTTTAATACTCAGGTGTAACTTCCACTTAATGGTTTTCCTTATTTGTTCAGAAAACATGCAAATATATGCTATCATTAGATTCTTATCTATCTGAAATTAAATATTTGAGGGACAATTAGAAATTCAATAAAACTAACAAATAACATACTTATTTATATCTTAATCATCAACTAGTTTGCATCACTTTGGTTGACTGTATATATTCAAACTTTCAGCAGCTATAACGGTATTACCTTTGCAGGACGCATAATGAAACCATGTATCATCTGCAAGCCACAGTCATTTCTGTATGCATGCCAAAAAAGAACTGTCCATGGAAAACAGTGAGAAAATCCTGGCTATCTTTTCCTTTCAAGACAAATTCATCAGGATGACTGTCCCATAAGCAGACCAAAGAGTAGCAGAAGAGAATGAGAATCACGTCAATTCAGTATATACAGTGGGATCAACCATGATTGTTGGCAGGTCTTTCAGGGAAATGAGCAGCAAGCAGCCCTCACTCAAAATACAGTCTGTCGTAAAGTCATTAGGGAGCCTCAGGAGAAACTGATGAGCAAGACAAGTATGAGACAAGTGCAAAAGTCTTATATACAGTTAAAAGATGGGCTTGTTTTGAGAGAAAATGATCTTTTT
Organism: Anser anser; assembly: GCF_964211835.1. NCBI lineage: Eukaryota > Metazoa > Chordata > Aves > Anseriformes > Anatidae > Anser > Anser anser. The sequence continues at coordinate 32,156,180 of NC_139724.1, read as the reverse complement.
GGAGAAGCTGAAAATAAAGTTACTTCTATTTTTATGACTTTGAGTAGCCTCATTGCTTTAAATGAGAGCAAAATACATGTTCTGAAACATTACATTCTCCATCTTAATCTAGTTTGTACCTGGAAAGTCACTCTGTATTTAATCTTCCTAATAACATTTTATGTAGGAGTTTATATTTGACTTAAAATTCGCTGCCTGTACTACCCACACAAAATGAGTTACTGATGATCATTTTAGTCTTTAGATAAGGTTTGGAAAAGTAAGAGAAAAGTTTCATAATGTATTAACCTTCACATCTTGACTGAAGTAGGAGTCCCATGGAAATGAATAATTTGCAGTTCCTGGCTCTTTCAGATGCACAAAAATACCCCGTATTCCAGAGCTTCAAAAATCTCTATTTGATATAAACTAATACTCATTTTTCTTCCAAAGCCCATTTGCCAGTAAGGTAAGGGAGTTAAAGTATGGCTATACTTATTTGCATGCATATGTCAGGAAGAGTAATATGTCAAAAACAGGTCTACGTTCTGAGAACAACAAAGGACGAAGAAACTAAAATGAAAGGGAGACAGACCTCAGAGAGCACAAGCAATATCTAAAACATTTTTACATTCCACTTTACTCTAGTCCTCTAAAGCTGAAAGCACGCACCCGCATTTCACATAAGACACTGTTTCAGTGGTCAGAGATTTGTTGGTTTTTGTTGGTTTCAAATAAAAATGATGAAGATTCACATGCAGATGCTGATTTTTCAGTTAGTTACATCAAGACCCAGATAACCCATATGTTTGGATCTATCCATTTATGTGAGCAGGAGTACTGTGCTCTAACCAGAGGCCAGAATTTGACTTCTACTCTTCATAGAGTTTTGACAACTCAGATTTTTCTTGGCTTTCAAATAAGCAAAAACTGATTTGCCTTTCCAACTTCTCCTTGCTGCTTTAGAAACACACAGAAGATATGTCTGTATTTTAAAGCACAAATAAAAATGAGAGCACAGAATTTGAAGTGGCCCTTTGGCACATCAATAAATCCTGTCTAACCAAAATAGTTCATCTGTCCCTTCACTCCCATTCAGTGAAAAAAGCCAGTGTGATCTTTGCAGCTGCTACTTTTCAAGACAGCATCTCAGAGTAAAACATCCATCAATATGTCCTGCAACTTTTAAGTGTTCTGAAGCATTGTAAAAGAACAAATCACACAGTAATAAATATGTCATACCTTATTTGGAGCAGAGGTTTGTGAATACACATGGCTATTGTTTTTTAAGGAATCCTGAAACCACTTTCTACTGCTGCTTTTCTTTCCTATGGTTTGAAAATTAGTACACAGACCTCAAGCAGAATTTGCTTTTTTCTTCTTTATTACCATCAGAAAAACTAAGAAAAAAGCTCCCTTTTGTCATCATATGCAAATGGCAGAGACATATAATCTTGATAGCAATAACTTTAAGAAAAAAGATTCAGATATTTAATAGTTAATTGAAACAAATTCTTATTCAGTTGCATATTTTCAGCAAGAAAAAATAATGCAAGTCTACGAAGCTTCCTAATCCCTGTGGCCTCACATTAAAAAAATACAAAATCCAGAAACCAACAGAAATTTTATTTTAAAACAATGGAAAATTTTAAGTAATAATGTTGCTAGTTTCCTTTTTACCTCAGTACTGAATCATATCATAGACAGTGACTTCAAGTGTCCTGAATGACAGACACTAAGTGCGATATTGAACAAGTCACATTTTCTTTATGCCCCAGTTCCTTCTCCACAATAATGTGATAGAAACACGCCTTTTTTCTCACAGGGAGGTTATCAAAGAAATATGTTAAAAACTGAGTGATTCCCAAAATGACCACTCTCATTATGTGACCAAATATGACACTTGGCAATATAAATATATTTGCCTCTGTTATAGGCAAGTTTATTTGCTCTAATGGAAGGTTTTCTCTTGAACATGTTTCTTATTCTCCTGTCTGTTTAATATTCTGTTTGAGTTCTCATGAGACAGTTATTACAATGCTACATTAATACCATCCAAAAGTATAGTCTTTAGCATCCTATCAGAGGTGTAATTTTCCCTATTGTGGTAGTTTGGGTGGGAAGGTTCGGATAATTTCATGAGCCTCCCATTTGGTGTGCTCATCTAGGGAACAGCCCCAGAAATCCTAGTTCCATATACCAGTTCCATACTCAACATAAGTAAACAGATCCTGTGAAAAGTCACTGCTGCGAATGACCAAAAGGTGAAGTTTGTCACATCAGTTGGGGCAGTGTATTGAGGACAATTGCTTACAGCTGAGCTAGACAGCTATCACACAGGGGCAGCAAAGGGAGAAAGTGCTTATAAGGTTTGCTCGCATATTGTTCTGTCATTGACTGAACTAACTATAAATTGCTAGGTTTTTCTCTCTCTTTGTTTTAAAAGGAGTAAACCAAAGCAAAACAGCACAGAATCTCAGTTAAATTCTGCAAGTCACTGTAGCTAAACTTGAATCCTGCATATATGAGAAATAGCCTTTCTTTCAGGAATAGGTGAAGAAATATAGCTATTTCATCAATGGCTGTATCAGCAGGCAGAAACAACAGAACAGTACTGGAGCAGAGACCCTTAAGTGGTCTGGGAAAAAATATTTTCTGTTTTCATGCCTTTTTAAAAAGTAGTTCTACTTTAGCCTTTGTCCATTTTCTGACATCAGCTAATTACTGGCACAGCCTTGAGATAGTACTGCTTATGCCTGATATGACAGTGAAAGCTTTTCTCTAAGCATCTAAAGATTATGTGCCACGCTATTCACAGTCTCTTGACCTCATCACAGAAATACCAAGTAGATTGCTGGAAGAAAAGGATTCACTAGGGATGAGAGTTTATAAAAAACTAGCTTTCCTACTATTGCAGACGCAGAGGGGCTACAATCCAAACAGAGTTGATGAAGACATCTCTGTAGGATCCCACCTTCCTCTCATTTCTCCAATAGTCCTCAATTCTTGAATTAGGGTATTCTGTAAAGACTTCAGAAAACAACAGGTACAAGAAGTTTAAAGCTCTTTTCATGTTTCCACTTATAAAAATTTTACACAGCTGGAAGATAATCCCACATTTTTCCCTGTGGAAATTTTTCCCTGTGGACATTTTTCCATAGTAAAAGGAAGAGTGAATTTCATCTGAGATTCTCCAACATACTGATCATGTGCAAATCAGGCAAGTGTGGCTAATAGGAGTGCACCTGAAGAATCTCTTCAAAATTATGGTGTAAGAATTTACAGTTATTCCACTCCCAAATTCCATGCTGCCAAATGACAAGAAAAAATCAGGTCAACTATCAATCATTCTGCCTACTCCTTCTTCCAGCTAACCAACCAGTGCTACAGAATTATACTACTTATATTGGTGTATACCTTTTTTTTTTTTTTTTTTCCTTTTTTTCTTTTCGGTCTGCATTTAAACAGCTGAAATAGCAGAGAAATGTGATATCCCTCCTCTGTCCTTGTATTTATGTAGGAAAGGTAAAATTCCCTCATCTGCTAAAATAACGTTCTATACACATCCATACTGTGGGTAGACACATGACAGTCTTTCCCCATCAGACACACTGTATAATGAGTTTACTCAGTTCAAACCGAGTGAAAAGTTTTCTGAAAATAGAAAAAGTAGTAATGAGGACAGGGTTTAGTTAGAAAAATGAATCCCTGATCATAAAGCTCACTAGTTACTATTGCTTTGAATCAGCAAGTAAAGGTTGCACAGTTGGTGTCTCTGCTAGCATGTACCAGGGTAACTAATAAAAAAGGAATAATAGCTGTTCTTAACACTAGAAATTTGGATATATGAAAGAAATTATTGGGTTATAAACACGATTGAAATGCAAGAGCTAAATTCTGGTCACACTCCAATTAGTAGAACTGGAAAACTGAGAATCAAAGCTCATGAGAGTCATTTAATTTTTATTTGAAAACCTAGAGGCTCTTATCTCTAACAGGTTTACTAGTAAAAGAGAATGCATTATGTTTTGTGTAAAAGAACAGAATGAGCCCATTACTTTTTAAATCTATATTTTTAAATTATTTTAAAATAGGAAAAAATCAATCTCTAATTTGTCAGCCCTTTTAATATTAACATGTGCTAGGCAGTGACATTGTTTCTATGGCAGTGTTTCTTGGGTTTTGAGTGTTGCTTTTTAAATTATTTTTAATGAACCTTCCTGTGCAAGTTTAATCTAGATAACTATTACTACTTTAATGGGATGCTTCTGCCAGACAAAGCATACTCTTTGTTGAACCTGCAATATACAATTTAGAAAGAGCACAAATTACAAGAAGCAGATGTATGGCACAGCCAATGACAGTTTTGACAAAAGTAATCTAATATCACACTTTATAGTTAGATAACAGATAAATGTTCAAATATCACAGAAAAATAAGAAGAAATATTTACATCCTTTAAATCATTTGGTTGCTCAACCAGTTAGAAATTAAAATTAGAAACTGATGGCTAAAAAGAAATCCTAAAGGAAAAGACTAGGAGAAATTCCTGTTTGAATGGAGATTAGGGAATAACCCCCTGACATTGCAGCAGTAATTATGGCTTCCATCATATAGGCTGAAGAGAGATTAAAAGTCACCTCTGTTGATATAAAATAGTCAAGAGCAGAAGCAGACCCTCCATGCAATATTATGAAACAGTTTATTATCCTTAACTGGGGTGTACAATGTCAGGATGACCTATTGATTGCTTGTTATGGGTTTTTGAGGATAAGCTCTTATCAGAGCTAATATTTTTTGTCTTATCAAAACCTTCTCAATGACATACATCCACCATAATTTCTACAACTTCTGATTGTGAACACAGAGCCAAGCATGGTGTTCTCCTCACTCCTGCAATATACATGGAAATCTAGTCAGGTACTTTTCTACATTACCCTGCTGTAGAAGTCTGGTTCTGAAGCAGAGCTGTCAGCAATGTCACTTTATTCCTGACTACATTAAGATGCAAGTTCAGGACACATCCATGGGAGGATGCTGCATTATAAATATGAGCATAGATTTTTATTGTTCACAGCTGCCTTCCACTCCTTTAAAAAATTATCTCACTGCCCTAAATGTTCAACGTAATAGCTAAGAAATGGAGACCAAATTGGTCTTCGGTTTAATAATGAATCTGCAAGTGGAGGAAATAGATTGTCTGCAGTTTCTGATTATTATTTTTTAAATAGAAAAAAATCTTGTAATTCATTTGTGTAAATATCCCCATGGAGTCACTGCATCAAACTTCTTGACTACTTAAAGCTGCTATTCTTTTATTACTGTAAAGCATCCTGATGTTGTCTGCCTGATGTTTTTTGGCAGAAATCTGGTAAACAGCTGTAGCTCAATTAAATGAGTTTTAATAGAAAGCTGAGTTATTTTATTCATAATATTAGTGTTCTGTGCATTTATTAAACTGTCCTGCTTTCTTTCTTTGTGTTGATTAAATAGAAGTCAAACTGTTAAAAGAATCATTTAAGGATATTAGGGTGAATTCTCTGTTGACACAAACTGGCATAGTACCAGGTTTGGCCCAATGTTTTCAGTACAGCAGCAGAAATAGAGTAATCAGACCTTGTAGCCTAGGTAGCTTATAATCATCAAGCATAAACATGAACAACTAATCAGCAGACTGAGGAACTGAAGTGTCTTTGGTCTGTTTCTTTTGCTTTTTGCAATTCTACTGAGTTTAATTTATTTCTGAAAGCACATGGCTACTGGAGAAGAAATTCTAGGAAAAGGCATTTATAAACAGTGTATTGTGGCCAAAAATATCCTTAGAATGAAGAAATATTTGAGCTCTAGCAATAGAAAAGCTGTCAACAAATAAAAAATATTAGGTTTATCCTGTCAATGGCAATATGGCTTAGATCTGATTGACCTGTGCTGTCAGATGTCAAAGATGTTGGTGGCATTTGTGCATTTAATAAAAGCACCTATTCCCTTGTCCTTTGAAAGTCTGATTTTATCCTTGCGTATTGTGGACATCTCACTGGAAATTACACACTCCTGCAGGTTCAGATCAGTCTAGGCTTTCACTGAAGGCAAGAAAAATCACCCTGGAAATTTTTGAGCAGCCAAGGGAGTTTATGAAAGCTCATAACGGGCAAAAAACAAGACAAGTTTCTGGCAATCTTCTCTCTTCCCATGTTATATAGCCCCTGCTACATCTTAAGCATCTAAAAGGGAGACACCACCTTTCAGACTGAATATTCTGCCAGTGCTATTTTTGAATGCAAAATGATCACTCTCAAGCACAGGAGCACAGAGAGAGGTGCTGCCTTCCACAGAAACAACCAAATGCCCCATGAGGTTCTTCAAGCACTGTGGGCCAGGCTGACTGAGCAGCTTCTGGCCCCTGTGAGTCAGCAGCTCCTGAATGCTGAGGAACCATGGTCCTACTCAAGGACAAGGTAACATCTTGCTCCCATGCAGGACTAAGAAAATATGAAAGCTTGTTGTCATTTTCCAGGGAACATTTCCAAACTCTGGATTCTACTTATGTTGGAGCTGTTGGCAGCTAGAGCTGGTGAAGCTGTTAGCACCTAAGGCAATGGCTACAGAAACAGGGAACCTCTAAAAAGCAGATGAGTAGAAACATCCTGTAATGCTGCTAAGACTCCGTCTGTGCTTTGGGAATTTTTGATAAAATGAACAAGATAATAATTAAGGATAATAATTAAGGTAATCTCCAAGTACTCGGACACTTCCAACACAATGATGTTAAAGTCTTTTTTATGTTAGAAAGCTTTTAAATTTTTTTTTTGCTTTTTAACTTGAAACCAAGTGAAACATTTTAAAATGATGAAACCAGTTTGCTTTTAAAAAGTAAATGGGAAGAATTTCCCAGCTATATCTAAGGCAACCTTCTACGCTTTTTGTTATGTGATCGTACTCTTGCATGCAATGTGAAAGTAGGGACTAAGCCTTTGGAGCAAGAAATGGAACAAGACTTTTCATGGTTTCTGCTATGCATATCCCTCTGATATCCCTCTGAGCAGAATAAAGCAACTGAGTTTTCAGCACAAGGCACTTGCTCTTCTAGCTGGAGTCAAACTCCTAAGCACAAGCAGGAAATGGGAACAAGGAATACATTATGAGAAGAAATTTAACAGCTTTAGGCCCTTGCACTGAAACTGTTTAGAGATGTACAAAAAGGGTGGGAAATTGAAACTATGTTATGGGGGATTTCTTTACTGAAAGGGCAAGCAAAAGGTAGTGTAACTCCCAAGACTGGTTAGGTATAAATTTATGTGGCTGCTTTCCATAGTTTATTAGCTTCAGCAATGGATGCAGACATTTTGCTCTGCCTTTCATACAGAAATGAAATATATTGACTGTATATTTTGAAGCAGAGGAGGTAAAGGAATGGAGCCAGATAGGAGTTTGCCTGACCTAACAAAGAAACAACCTTGCAATTTTGCAGCTTCGCTGATGGGTGGTTGGTGCATAGCATGACATGCATCAAGACTAGGAAGCTTCGTCTTGCTATTAGGAGACGAATCAATTGACCAGACTGGGCTGAAGGTCAGCTCTACCATGCATCCCGGGGTCCTTTACCATTATTTGTCTGCAAAAGCAGTAGGCTGACCTGCACTGTGGCATCCTTCCAGTCTGCATGCTTTTTCACAGAAAGCAGGGCATACAGAACTGGGAAGAAAAAGATGGCTCCCCCATGACAGAATGCCACTTTCGATATGGGGTTGAAACACAAATGAAGTATGTATCAGAGAAAAAAGTAAAATACTCCTAGGTCCTGAAAGTTTGGTATAACTGTAGGAAAGTTCAGATTAAAAAATAAAAAGAAAAAAAAGGGAGGGCAAACTAAAGGGGGAAGGAAAGTTGCATACTGTTCCACCTGCTGTCTTTTGATGAATCATAAAAATCTCGTTCAGTGAGGAGGGGGAAGTCTGAGAGGGTCGTAGTGACAGGGAAAGTAATAAGTCTAAGACTGTCACAGAAGATATCTATTACCCTTGAAACCCAAGACTGTTTTGCATGAATAATGGACATGAAAACAAGCATAGAGTTAAAAAAAGTCTGTTTACGGGTTTCCAAAATGCTCTGAATTATGAAAGACTAAAAGAACTGTACGTGAACACAAAGGCATCACAATATATTTGTTTTGGTGAGCTGACATATTTAGTTGAACTTGTGTTTTTACCACTTTTTTTCTTCACTGTGAGCATCTGTATGATTCTATGGTTGTTCCATAGATGGATCTACTGACAATACAAAATGGAATAGCTTTGGAGTAGTAAAGACAAGGAATTGTCTTTGAACTGCCTTTGTATGGTCTGCCTGCAATCTAATTTTTAGCACTGACTCCCAAATTTTCTTTGGACATTATTGTAAGAGATCAGACTAATAGGCATGCTAGATCTAAGAAATTTTTATTTGTTGTTAGTTCATATTTTTATCAGTATGCTCTTATACACAAACTGTATCCCAATTTTTGAAATGTTTTTCTCTTTCAAAGCTAGGGCTGTCATTGTTAAAGAATCTAGCCAGAAAAATAGCATTATAATAGTGATTAAAACTCTATTGGTAATATATTTTCTGTTACTACTACCAGGACCATCAAAGCACTTACACAGTACGTGAACAATTCCAAGAATAACCTAGATGCCACTGGAAACAGGATATGGGACTATGGTGAAGTAGCTGTGGCCCTGCCTTATGGCCCTACCGGAAACAATATGACTTTGTTGCTGTACATTTGAAATACAATGACTATATAATTTGCATGGAACAAACTTCATTAGCTTAGGTGATGCTCTTATAACTCTTCATCTCAGCGTTCATATAAATCGGATCTCCCCTAGGTTTTTAGAGACTTTGAACGAGTACTATTGACATACTTCTAAATAGTTCACATACTTGCTTAATTATTGATGCCTGTCCACTTGGTGTTTATTTGCAAGAAGAATATTGGCATCATGGAATTAAACTCAAAATCAGATTAGGTTTGATGTCTGTGTCAACAAAACACAACTAATAAAAAAACAAGTCAAACATAACTGGCTTCTAAGGGTGACCAGGACCATAGCCTGAACAAAGACTGAATGAAACAGAACAACTTAGGACTTTAAAGGAAATGAATATTTGCTGCATGGTTCACATTGTTTTGAAAGCCACCGATTTTTCAAGTTCTCTAAGAACTGTTTTTTTTTGAGATCATTTCAGAATATGTTTACAAAGATAAAATACCTCCCAATTTTTCCTTAGATGAAATAGTATTTGTTTCACAGGGCAACCTGATCACAATAATGGCTTGCTCTTACTTCTCAAGAGCATGTTTATAAGGAAAAGTGAAGAGAATTAATTTTGCAGTTAACCTTCAGTTTCCCACAAATACCTGACTAGGAATTTGTATACAGAGCAGATGCAGTTAATTAATGAAAAATGTAATGTTAAGGCAGTTTATTTTAGCTGGTGCAAGTTTGTCTGTAAACATTTATTAGTTTTGTTGCATCTCTCTTTACAAAAATGCTAACAAACTTCTCTTGCATCCCAGAGACAAACAACATCACACCATGTACTTACTAATTGTGTACAAACACAGAAGATCCAATTACAAACAGTCTGCTCTTGTGACTGGTTTCTGGCAGCTCACAAAACACAGAACATACTGAAATCCACTACCACTCCCAAAAACTATTTAAAAGTTGAGCATTTAACCCTAATGTTTAAATATCTAAGTTTATTTTAGCTTTAGCTTGCAGCTCTCCTAGGCACCTAGCTCTTCTCCTTGTGTCTGGAGCTAAATGAGGCCCTCTGGTTCCCCTATACAGCATGCGGGGCACTAGTTATCCGAGAAAGATGCAATTATGTACACTCACCTTCAGCAGTCTTTCTGGCTAGAATGAGAGTCCCAGATTCCACCCCCTCCATCCCAAAGGCTGTGAGGACAGTTTACTTGGAGGTGGTACTGCAGGTCTCTCACCTAGCTGTTACCCTTTGAAAGGCCTCACCAGGCCCTCCATACTGCAGAAATAAAAGAGCCTTCCCACAACGTGCCAGAAGAACTCCTCAGTTAATGTAGTAGATTATTCACAGATGAAACTCTACTTTTCCTTCTAAATTTTAGCTTGCTAGAGTTAGATATATTAGATATTATTTATAAAGTTACAAATTTTAGGAAGCGACAACTGGTAGAACCTTTTCTACCCTCAGGCATTCAGAGGGCAGGAAATGCCCAAAATTATCGCATATGTCAGAATGGAGGCCTACCTACCCTCTTCTTGTTCACAGCCCTTCAAAGTTCATTAAAAAAATAAAATAAAATCAAGACTTATAGGTCAATCAAACATTCTTGATAATCAAGCATTTTGTTGCAGATTTTACAAGGTGTCTGGCTCCTGCATGTGCAAAGAGATGCCTTGCACTTTCATTAGAATCACAGAAGTTATGAGTAAACCTGGGTGCTCCATCAAGCACCAGATGCAGGGCCCACATGCATGCCTTGAGATGCACAGGGTGTGGGAGATGTGAGATTGGGTTTGTGCTACTACTCCTTTCCTTTACTTGACCCTCTTTCATGTCTGGGTTTTCTCAAGAAAAAGACAAGCCACAATGGGTGCTAAAGGTTCAATCTACAATTAAAGTCACTGAAGTCAGGGAAATTCTGGTAGTACTGCATTTTTTGGAGAACCTCTGTTTGCTTCTGAAAGATGTAAAGCATTTAGAAACTGCATATTGTTATCCTGATAATGTAAGAGTATCTAGAAAAGGAGATTAGTGTCTATAAAAAATATCTAATAATCTCCTATTTCTATAATGATTTGCAAACATCTGGTCCATGTATGTACCTAATGGATTTGATCAGCAGTGAGATCCACATGAGTAGCAGCTTTCAGCAAGTCCTCCTTCATTCAGGTGTACTTTTACTTGCCCTTTGTCCTGGTTCCAGTTAGGACAGAGTTAATTTTTCCTCATAGTAGCTGGTAGGGTGCTATGTTTTGGATTAGGATGAGAAGAGCGCTGATAACATGCTGATGTTTTAATTGTTGCAGAGCAGTGTTTACACCAGGCCAAGGACTTTTCGGCTTCTCGCTCTGTCCTGCCAGCGAGCAGGCTGGGGGTGCAGCAGGAGCTGGGAGGGGACAGACCCAGGACAGCTGACCCAAACTGGCCAAAGGGGTATTCCATACCATCTGACGTCATGCTAAACAAGATATAGGGGTGGCTGGCCGGGGTGGGGGGCCGGCTGCTCGGGGATAGGCTGGGCATCGGTCAGCGGGTGGTGAGCAATTGCATTGTGCATCACTTGTTTCTTACACATTATTATTATTAATACTATTATCATTATCACTATTATTATTATTGTTATTATTATATTCCTGTCTTAATAAACTGTCTTTATCTCAACTCACAGGCTTCACTTTCCCGTTTCTCTCCCCCATCCCAGAGAGGGAGAGGGGAGGGTGAGCGAACAACTGTGTGGTGTTTAGCTGCCAGCCGGGTTAAACCACAACACCCTTGCAAGATGGGTGTACATATTCAAGTATTTTCAGTCAATGAGCATATGCTCCCGGTTATTCCCACTTGTCTTGGTTTGGTTTCTTCCCCTTATGAGGCTGGACCTGAAGGCATACTCAAGAAGAGCACCTAACCCACTTCAGCCACCAATCAGAGTTCAATCCAAAGGGCCAAAATGTAATAAGATCAAAATAAAGTCCCTTGAAATTTCTCTAGCATAAGAGTTGGGTTTCCAGCAACAACTCTTTCACCCTTTCTTCCTTCTGGACCCACATTACTTGATAATATGGACATTAACTTTAGGTTCACTGAAGAATGTAAGGGGCTAACACCCATTAAAAACAAACTCACTTTTATTTGACAAATGTTTTGCTGAAGAAATCAAAGTAACTACTCTGCAGAGAAGTATTAAGCAACATTTATGTAGTGGATCAAATTTGAGAGTCAATTGTACTATTCTATCATCTCCTTAATTGCTCTTTACAGTATCACAGTATCACAGATTTCTCTAGGTTGGAAGAGACCTCAAGATCATCGAGTCCAACCTCCGACCTAACACTAAGTACTCCACTAAACCATATCGCTAAGCTCTACATCTAAACGTCTTTTAAAGACCTCCAGGGATGGTGACTCCACCACCTCCCTGGGCAGCCCATTCCAATGCTTAATAACCCTTTCGGTAAAGAAGTACTTCCTAACATCCAACCTAAAACTCCCCTGTCGCAACTTTCGCCCATTCCCCCTCGTCCTGTCACCAGGCATGTAGGAGAACAGACCAACCCCCACCTCTTTACAGCCTCCTTTAAGGTAACTGTAGAGAGCGATAAGGTCGCCCCTGAGCCTCCTCTTCTCCAGGCTGAACAAGCCCAGCTCCCTCAGCCGCTCCTCGTAAGACTTGTACTCCAGACCCCTCACCAGTTTGGTCGCCCTTCTCTGGACTCGCTCGAGCACGTCCATGTGCTTCCTGCAGCGAGGGGCCCAAAACTGAACACAGTACTCGAGGTGCGGCCTCACCAGAGCCGAGTACAGGGGCACAATCACTTCCCTAGACCTGCTGGCCACACTGCTTCTTAGGCAGGCCAGGATGCTGTTGGCCTTCTTGGCCACCTGGGCACACTGCTGGCTCATATTCAGCCAACTATCAACCAATACTCCCAGGTCCCTCTCGGCCAGGCAGCTTTCCAGCCACTCATCTCCCAGCCTGTAGCTCTGCTTGGGGTTGTTGCGCCCCAGGTGCAGGACCCGGCACTTGGCCTTGTTGAACTTCAGTTGACCTCAGTTGACAATACAGTTGACCTCAGCCCATCGGTACAGCCTATCCAGATCCTCCTGCAGAGCCTTCCTGCCCTCGAGCAGATCGACACACGCACTTAGCTTGGTGTCATCTGCAAACTTACTGAGGGTGCACTGGACGCCCTCATCCAGATCATCGATAAAGATATTAAAGAGGACCGGCCCCAGTACCGAGCCCTGGGGGACACCACTAGTGACCGGCCTCCAACCAGATTTGACTCCATTCACCACAACTCTCTGGGCCCGGCTATCCAGCCAGTTTCTAACCCAGCGAAGCGTACGCCAGTCCAAGCCCCGAGCAGCCAGTTTCTTGAGGAGAATGTTGTGGGGAACTGTGTCAAAAGCCTTACTGAGGTCAAGGTAAACCACATCCACAGCCTTTCCCTCATCCACCAAGCGCGTCACTTGGTCATAGAAGGAGATCAGGTTCGTCAAGCAGGACCTGCCTTTCATAAACCCATGCTGACTGGGCCTGATCGCCTGCTTGCCCTGCAAGTGCCGCGTGATGACCCTCAAGATAATCTGCTCCATGAGCTTTCCTGGCACTGAGGTCAAACTGACAGGCCTATAGTTCCCCGGGTCTGCCCTGCGGCCCTTCTTATAGATGGGCGTCACATTGGCTAGCCGCCAGTCAACTGGGACCTCCCCCGATAGCCAGGACTGCCGATAAATGATGGAAAGCGGCTCGGCCAGCTCCTCCGCCAGTTCTTTCAGTACCCTCGGGTGCATCCCATCCGGCCCCATCGACTTGCGCACATCCAAGCTCCGTAGCAGGTCACCAACCATTTCCTCATGGATAGCGAAGGCCACATCCTGCTCCCCATCCCCTTCCACCAGCTCAAGGCACTGGGTATCCAGAGAACAACCGGTATTGCCGCTAAAGACTGAGGCAAAGGTGGCATTAAGCACCTCAGCCTTTTCCTCATCCTTAGTAACTAGGTTTCCCCTCGCATCCAGTAAAGGATGGAGATTCTCCTTAGTCCTCCGTTTCGCCTTTGAAGGTAGTTACACTAAAACTCATATCTGTACTCCTCTGTGGAGAGACTGTACTTCCCTATAGCACATGAATGGTAAATATGGGTTTCATTCAAAGTCAAATAAAGGAATGTATAAGCAGATGTGGAATAAAGTGATTTTCCTATTTTGCCATTGATCTCAGATGCTAAACAAAAACTCAGAGTTACTATCCAAGACGAATTACACAAGGATTTGTAGTTTCACTTGAGAGGAAGCACACAACACGGGCCTCATGCCTTTGTCCTCCTCCACCTCCTCCAGGACAACTCATTATGACACAGAAGCAGCCTTGTGGCTGCATCGCCTCCGCATCACATTGCAATAGCCTCTGCATTCATTCTCTGTAAAAGGATTAATAAACATACCTGTTAACTACACAGAAGGAATTTACTTCTCAGATTAATTTGGTACATGAAGGAAACACTTTCTGAAAGATTTGAAGCAAAACTAATGCCTATCACCAATTTACAGAGAAACAGGGTGCTGCAGCTAAAATGCAGCAGCAACAAATCAGTCCATCACTACTACCTTTGTGACAGCCCTAAAATGCAAGACATTCATGGCATGGTGACACCAGGGATGGCACAGTTGACCTCAGTGTGCCTGAAAGTCATCATATCCTCATGCTGTGTAAGAAAAAAAATATTTGCAACATATGCTATCAGAAGTGCTGGCTAACTTCAGGAGAGCAATACAAATCTTCACCCAGCTTAAGGAATCTGAGTTCAAGGAAACATTTTAGCTCTACATGTAACAGCTTGCCCACACCACAGCAGTTTCTGAAATGCTCCAGAGATAAAATGCTATTTATTCAAAGTCATGGAAAAGTTCAGCTCCATGCTATATCTTGTTTATACTTTTTCACTTACAAAGTGTTCTCAAATGAAAAATGTACTTCCTAATCAAAGACACATACTTAAAAATGTATCTCCTAAACTACCAAAGCCTGGACTAGAAGTCCTCATGCTTCCTATATAGCAAAGGTCAAATGATCCACACCTGGCAGATTTCACTTAACAAGGGTGGAGCCAAGAGACCTTGTGGAATAGGCTCATCTACTTGGCTTCAGTCTTTTAAGGTCAATCGCTCCGTATCACTAATAGAAATAACCCAACAAGGGGCTTAGTGGTTAGAGTTGACCTAATGAATTAACTACAAAAGGTGCACAAGGGTCATATTTCTGTTAGTCATTCTGTGAGGAAAATTAGTACAGAGCCTGTTAAAATAAACAAATGAAAGAAAGAAAGAAAGAAAGAAAGAACGAAAGAAGGAAAGAAAGAAAGAAAGAAAGAAAGAAAGATAATGACCTTAAAGGCAAAATTGCTATCATAGATTTTTATCTGTCTAGTCAGGACAGATAAAGAATATAGCAATCAGAATTACTTTTCCTGACATTCATGTTGTTTAAATTTGCTTTTCTGAGATCTCTTCTTTATGTAGGACTTTTCAAAATCTAGCCCCGTGACCTCTGACTACACTATTTACTTTGGCTGTGTATAAACTACCATGTATAAATGCCAGGATCTGGATCCTCACTCACTATTCAGGTCAAGGACTGGGCTGAAGGTTTGGGCTTTAATTTGGTTACATGCCTACATTGCTGTTTCCTGGCAGGTCGTGGGAAGAAGATTGGCTGGCTTGGGGGAGCTTATGTACACGTGGCTTTTAGGCTGCAGCCAAAGTGTTCCTCTAGATCTGGAAGTCTGAAGAGGGTTGCAGTCTCCAAGCTCAGATACAACCACATATGAGTCTGGCGCAACTGATTTTTGTGTTCCTTGCACTAGCTGCTTCTTCACCTCCTCTTCAGAGACAAGGAGACGTGTCTCTTTCATGCTCCTTCATTAGTAAACAAACCAGGATAGATTAAAGCCTCTTTCTTCAAGTCAGTAAGATACTGGGCTACAAAGATGGTGAAGGGCCTAGAGGGGAAGACGTATGAGGAGCGGCTGAGGTCACTTGGCCTGTTCAGCCTGGAAAAGAGGAAGCTGAGGGGAGAGGGAGACCTCATCGTGGTCTACAACTTCCTCACGAGGGGGAGTGGAGGGGCAGGCACCGATCTATTCTCTTTAGACACCAGTGATAGGACCCACAGGAATGGTGTCAAGCTGAGGCAGGGGAGGTTTAGGCTAGACATCAGGAAGAGGTTCTTCACTGAGGAGGTGGTCGCACACTGGAACAGGCTCCCCAGGGAAGTAGTCACTGCACCAAGCCTGTCGAAGTTTAAGAAGCGTTTGTACTGTGCACTTAGTCACATGGTCTGAATTTTTGGGTGGACCTGTGTGGTGCCAGAAGTTGGACTCAATGATCCTTATGGGTCCCTTTCAACTCGGGATATTCTGTGATTCTATGATTCTATGAAGAACTAATTGAAAATACATCCATTTTAGTTCTCCATACTGAAAGTACCTCTAAATCCCATAGTGTTTATAAACTCACTTTTGAGCTCCTGAATTCACCTTATGTGTCCTTCTACTATGGGCCACTACCCTAAAAAAAATAGTTTGATTTTGTAAAGCCTCAGATGACAACATTCTTTGACATATGAATAATTGGGTCAATGTAGATGAAAGCTCCTCTTGAGTACGACATTGAAGATCATCTCTTGATCTCTTTATATTCCAATTTACCATATTAGAGAATGATTTTTTCCTGCCCAGACAGCAGCAAAGCAATTAACTGAAAAACAAATGTGCTATCAAATTAATATAAATGTCAACTTGGGAAATCTGAGTTAGTGGTTGCTCTAGACTAGACTAGACCTTTCATAAATAAATAAATATAAAAGACTTTTTCAGGATATTCTCTTTGGAAAAAAAAAATCATTTTCAAATGCCCTGTGCAAGTGCTTGTGCTTTGTTTACAGTGTCAATCTGAGAACAATATAACAATAGCCCTAATAAACTGCATTGATCCAAAGCCTATCACACGAAGGTGAAGACTTGCCTGAGGCTTGTGTGCCAGGCCTAGCTGAAAGTAGTTCTAAACTCAATATTTTATTTCCATATCCTTATCTGTAGTTTTTTCCAAATGTGAGATTGTATCGATTTGTCTTTTCTTTTTTTTTCCTTAAAAAGTTCCTATTGTTTGTATATAAGGTTGCTAGTATTTGGAAAGGGTTTAAACTATTTAAAACACCATGTTGTTGGCCACACAAAACATTCTGGCTGTCCTATAGCAAGCTACAAGAAAGAACAACTAGTGCAAGTTTCCCTTTTTATAGAGCAGCCAGTGGTATTTTGTTGCACAGAATAGAAGGTGCTCAGATCTGGGATAGAAAAAATTCCTGTCTGCCAAGATTATCTCCTATCCTTCATTAAATGTCATGTAGTCCACAATGGCAGCAATAAAAACAAGAGTTCATATTTAACATACCTAGCTAAAATGTCTTTATAAATGAATATAATATGCTTACTAACACTGTACATGCTCTTCTACTACATTATTTATTCTCTGTGCAAACTTACTACTTTCGTCAGTTTGAATAAGGTATGCTATAGGTCAGCTATTAATACTTGGATATGGTGACTTGGGTACAGAAAAGTAACTTTAAGTAGGAATAAGAAAATTGTTGTTTATAACAATGTCTTAAACAGAATTCTGACTGCCAAAGGAACAGATACTTCATCATGTATTCTGGAGATTCTGGAGATGACAGTAAGAATTCCACAGTACAGGGTCCTCTCTAGCAAAAGAGAAATACATGACCACATCCAATATTCATCTTAATGTACACTGCAATTATTCTCCTCTCTTTTCTGTCTCAACTTCCTCCATGTTTCTGCAGAGACTTTGTTCTATTCATGTAGCAAGAATAGTAGGATTTTTTTTCGTATTGATGGAACGTCATCTCCATTCACCTCTACATTTTTCTTTCTTCCTGAATATTATTTTATTTCTAGTATCTATAAAAGAGCATTGGTATCTATGAAAGAGTGTTGGTATTTTCTATAATTTTCATTTCAGATCTTGAGACAGAAGTTTACGACTCTCCAATAAGAAATCAGAAGCAGAAAAGTTGGTGATTTAGTCAGATAAGATTCAGCCTTTTCATCAGTTTCACTAGCAATCATTTTTTCCATCAGCCTCGACTTTACAACTTTCCTGTGGATTTCTGCATTTACCATGAGCTACAATAAAAGTGTGAAAGAAACATGGGAACATAGGTCCATAAGCATTTGTGTGTTTAACTGATTAAAAAAAAAAAATCAGGCAAATAAATCCTTTTCACATTGCTCACATTGCTCTGCCCAAATTTTTAAGCTAGCATTGACAAGAATCAAGGCTTTCACATTAAATCTGCTTTTCATAAGCTTCGAATACCTTCCATCCTGTCAAAGACAGCAACTTGCATTTTTCAATGAATTTCATTATGCTGAATATATAACTTGTTAAAATGCCAATATTCTGCTCAAGTTTGGCAGCAATACAGTGCAATTACTTTTGTAAAGGAAGTATAGACTGAACTCCCTTCATGTTAGTACAAAGATGTGCACATGCTGTGCCTGCATAACATTTACGAGGTGATAGTCTACTGAACTCAGGGGATATTGGACCAAATCTAAAAGGATTCATTCAATCTGAAGACAAGTTGTAGCTTTCCCATTTTAGACTCTTTAAGATTTGTCCATGAAGCAGATTGACTGCTGATAAAGTGTTTTGTAAAGACCATGTTCTCTCATGGTGGTCACGGGCATGCTTGTTTCTATTGACAGATAAAATTGACATCTATTTTTACTTACATGTAAAGATAAAAGATACTTCCTTGCCTTCTTTTCAGTGTAAAACCCCCACAAAGTACAGTTGTAAAGTGTGAGTTTTCTATTGATAATCATTTTAGAACAGGTACCCCTCGAAGACAGTAAAATGATGCCATTTTTGAAACACATTTTCAGTTACATTCTCCAATATTGACACCTTCTTCACCCCTTTTTCCTTTCCTTTCCTTTCCTTTCCTTTCCTTTCCTTTCCTTTCCTTTCCTTTCCTTTCCTTTCCTTTCCTTTCCTTTCCTTTCCTTTCCTTTCCTTTCCTTTCCTTTCCTTTCCTTTCCTTTCCTTTCCTTTCCTTTCCTTTCCTTTCCTTTCCTTTCCTTTCCTTTCCTTTCCTTTCCTTTCCTTTCCTTTCCTTTCCTTTCCTTTCCTTTCCTTTCCTTTCCTTTCCTTTCCTTTCCTTTCCTTCCCATCTCCCATCTCCCATCTCCCATCTCCCATCTCCCATCTCCCATCTCCCATCTCCCATCTCCCACTGAATATGAATGGAAAGGAATACTAAGGTGATAAGTAAGGAGAAGATTCATGGAGTGAGACAAAATCTGAAGACTTTCTTAAAGAAACAGGTATATCAAATGATCATGCAGGCACCCTGGGAGTAAATCAATAGACTCAGACTGAAATTCAGTAACATAGGAGGATGCTTTAGCAGGGATCTGAAGAGTGAGAAGTGCATTGTCATATCTGTAGCCAAGCCTCACTCAGGAGAATCAGAGTTACTATCAAAACTACCTGCACCTGTAACACACCTTCCTCATATCTGATTGCTGGTCTCAGACACCACAGAATAAAAGAAATGTGGAAGCCTAGATCCCAGTTCTGTTTTCAGAGCAATTATTGCTGTTGGCAACTCTGACAGAGAAGGAATGACTCAGAGTGAATCAATATGTCCACAAGCAAAAGCAGAGTGTTTACAGCTAAAACAGGACACAGTTACAGTTGCATAAGTACATCTATGGTACAGTCATAATACAGAAACCTGAATATACACCAAACTGTTTCCTTCTCCCTGTCCTCCATATCATCTCTATGTACTTGTGACATGAGGAATTATATCTGGATTGCTGTTAATGAAAGTGCCTGAGCCACTTGCATGTATTTGGACTCAAACTGACAGCTTGTATCTTTTCTTCATTTAGATCTTTGCATAGAGACCATGTGCACTGTCAGCAGGCTATTTTGTCCAAATAATATTCAAATAACATTCAAAAGACTTGGGTGTACACCAGATAAGTATCTGTGGAACATAAGCAAATGTGACTTTATATGCAGGTCAACTCTAATCTTCATTTGCCGGGCAAAGGACCTGTGTTTAATTCATCTCTGGAAGGACTCTTCCGATGAAGAGATGACACTTCATGTGTCACACATCTCTGTCCTGTGGCTTCTTTGTTGTTACCATATAAAATGGCCGAATATTTCCAGAGTATATTAAAACAAATGAGTTCTGAATTAAAGGAGCCCTAGAAGTCAGGTTCAATGTCCTCTAACAGGAGCTTTGTCTTTAAGACCTGTTGTGCAAAGCACTTACATCTCTTCATCCATGTGGTAAGGACGCAGCTTGTTCACTGATCCCCCCACTTTGATTTATAGCTGAATTCTTCCATACAGACAAAACAGTAGAGTCATTCCTGTCCAGATTAATTGGACAGAGACCTTGATTTAGAAGGATTTTGTTTGTTTGTTTGTTAAAATTTAAACAAGATTATTAGTTAATTTTGCCAGTGGACAAAAAGTTGCAGAACTATGGAATGGAAGGCTTATTTTGTATTTTCATATATTTATATTTTGCTATAGCATAATTTTATTTCCTATAGCAGGGAGAGGTTTCAAAAGACCATTGAATTTATCTCTAGCTGTCCAGAAAATTCAGAAAAAGTCTCAAAACAAAGGTTTATTGAAAAAAACTAAAAGTTAAAATAGAATATAGAGCACATTTTTTAATTAGTATGATAAATTTTTGATGATATGAAACAAAATAGCCCTGTGTTTTCATCCAGCTATTTTCATCATCTGGCAGCAATTTGTAATATAAAATTTACAGCATAACTCATACACTTTTGAAAGGGGACATTTTTTGATACTCAAAGGTGCTTCATACATATTTAGTTCATACAGGAGTGCACTTTTAAAGTAAATCTCCTAATTGCTTCCCCTTACTGTTCATATCACAGAAGAGGCTTGGAGGACCTGACTGGGTTCCTGCTAGATGAAACCAAAGCAGAAGATGTACCCTAGAAACCACCTACTGGGCTCTCACCACATCTGGCCATTCAGGCCACAGAATCTTGTCTGAAGCAAACCCCCTTGAGAGTTGTATTGTATGGTCACTAAGGGCTTGATGCCAGGAAGTCCTGTTACACCACAAGATTAGCTAATGTGAGTGTAGTCTAGGTGCATTCCCCACTTAAATACAAATGTTTTTACAGGTGTTTTTTCTCCTGCAGTGGACAAAAGAATTCGTTGTCCATATTTAGACACCAAAAATTCCACAATGAGTACATGTGTGATCCAGCATCAAAAACAAAGGAGCTGCTACTTGAGATACTATAGGACTGCATTAGCGCACCATTGTGCCCAGACTAATTAATCTTGCTTTTCAGAGGACTGCCCAGCCTAAGTAGCACACACTACTGACACCACTTCCTTCCTTCCAGGACCTACCAGCTTAGCATCATGTTTAGCAGCAGAAATGCAGCTTCCGCAAAGCCCTGTGTGACTGAATGTGATCACAAAGATTCACCAAAACAGGGGATAAGAAAGCACCTGGCAACTCTGGAGATGGTCACATCACATTGTAAAATAAATAAATAAATAAAAATCGTTGCAGACTGTTCCACAGACAACCTCTTCAAAGTGTATTATTTATACCTGCTTTTTCAGTTCTTTGAGGTGAACCTGCATAACTCAATCACCACAAGTCTGATGTGACAAAAAGACTAGTCCCACCCAGCAATAGAAATGCTAAATAACGCTTCCCTAAAGGCACCAGATAAGGAGAGCCAGACCTCCTTCCAGCCACTGTAAGATGCGTTGACACTCCTCCTCTGCAATAACGTTCATGAATAAATTAGGACAGGGCTAAATTAGTCTACAGCAGCCTGTTAATCATTCCATGGCCAATGTGGGGTTTGTATTCCCCATCAGAGAATGTTTTCCACTTGAGTTTCATGCCTTTATTATGATGCTGCCAAACTCTGGACAACCTACTTTGTAAAGACACCGTCAGTCTTTTCTGCAGTTAGTTGCAGCCCTCTCTATACACCCTCAATGAATCAACACCTAGCAAATTCAGGATAAAAGAAAACATATATATTTTTAATCTGCTTCCTAGATCAGATAATCATTTCTCATTTCTCATTGTGAGATGGACTGTTATCAAGATCTGTGAACAGGTACTTTCTTACTAGAAAACCTGTTTCTTCCATGTAGAGTATTCCATATTTTAAACTTTGAATTATATTACTGAGTTTAGTTTAAAAATAAGGAAAAAGAATTCCAGATATTTCTTCCACCTTGTCTTTGTAATTCTGGTGACTTAACGTCTAAGTAACAATGGGGACACTTTAAAATGTTATGTTTTGTCCTCATTACAGAAGTACAAGTATGAACCTCTTTTTCTGCAATGCACAGTTTCCACAGTGACCGTGTAGTATCATCTGTTGTTTGTCATATGATGGTGCAAGACACCCACTTCTTGCTGATGTCAAAACAAAAAATGAAAATTGAGAAATCCTGGCATGCATTGGTAGATATTTTTAAATATAGATATGAAAATACATATCACTGACACTGATTTGGTTATGTGTAATTCTTTGATACTCTGACAAAAAATGTCACAGATAGATGTATAGCCTGTTCATCAGAGTCAAGAGTCATAGGAGAAGTATATGCCTTCTCCTATGAACTTCATTAAGAATGTTTGCACAAGCAATGGAAGAAGTACTAGGCATATTCCCATTACCCCATTTCCAAGCTGTGTCCTCAGGAAATATTATCACCGTAATCCTGGCAGGAGATAATAACCCCATGCAGATGGAGGTCAATCTGTCCTACCCTGTAGCAAAGAGTCACTAATGAGCTCCATCACCCCAAAGTTCCCAGATATACTTCAGTAACTTTCTTTGCAAATCTATCCTCAACTTCTTTCTCTGTAAATAAAAATCATTTATTTTGCCCAAAACAAAGAAAAATGAATGTTAGTATGGGTGAAATCTGCTTAATTTTTTTCCACACAGCCTGGCAACATGGCATGCTCATAGCCAATGCAACTTACTATATCTGCCTCTCTTCTTTCTCACTGAGAACTGTTACTCTGCTTGTGTGTACATGCAACTTTTCCTATCTATTGTGTTCAGAACCTGTTTTTTTGAGTGGAACCAATACCATTCCTTTATACATTTAAAGAGAATCTCCTGCCTCTGGCTAACAGTTTTGCTTGACTGAAAACATTACATTTTAACTAGCAAATACTCATGGGATTCATATTTCCAGATATATTTGATTAATAACCAAGAGAATAAGTCTCATATTTGATCCTTGTTCACAGGAACTATACACAGGGGCAGACAGTGTCAGTCTTACATGAAAGAGTTGACAGCTGTTGCTAGGGGGCTGGATTTAGTCGTGACTCTCTTTGACCCAGTGCCTCACATTGTAGTTCAAACAATGCACTAGGAGTGCAGCAGTCTAACCAACTTGTGCATGTAAAATAGCCAATTTTGTATTCTTGCCTCAGAAGAGGCATACTATTTGCTTTTGGATCTATTATCTGCTAGGTTGGGGGGGCAGTTAAGTCAAAAATAACTGTAAGGAAATTAAAATGCTATGTTGCTCTGCCAGCAACTTCTATTATTACATCTAATTATCGTGAGAACCTTTCTCGGTTCTCAACAGTATTTTTTTTTCACTTAAATACCTTGTCATAATAGCTGCCATCAACACTCTTCTTTGATTCAACTACAGTTATTTTAAATTTCCCAAATGACACTTGCAACTTTCTTGAGGCAAGTTTTACAGTGATATATCCATTGCACTGCTCTGTCAAAGTCAGAGCAAAATCTGACTCCCTCTTTTTCTTTTTCTTTTTTTTTTCTTTCTTTTTTTTTTTTCCTGAAACTGATTGTATGGAAATGTTTTGTGCTTTTGTTATGGTAGGACATTCATATTCTAACACTAGACTTAGATATGAAATCAGCAAAGGAAATGCATGTCTTAACACATAATTACTTAATTGCTAGTGCTGTATATTCGTTATTGCATATTACCCTGTCTTTTTGAGTTCCTTGTATAGTAAAATGAAAGTTATGAAATAATGGAGAATTATGTCACAGAAAATGTAGGTATAAATTATGGGTGCTCTGTGCTGTTTTAATAAAGAATATTTTCTTTTACCTATTGAGTTCTGTTAATGAGGCAGTACCCTTCAAAGAAATTATAAATATTTTCCATAAGTGCCCCAATGAATCATAAGATTAAACTTTTTCTTTTTATATATAAGCATGAATCTCACTTCATGCATAACAAATCACTGTGTTGTTTTCTTTTGTTCTATTAATAATTCATTTGATATGTTCGTTTCCAAA
Organism: Anser anser; assembly: GCF_964211835.1. Lineage (NCBI taxonomy): Eukaryota > Metazoa > Chordata > Aves > Anseriformes > Anatidae > Anser > Anser anser. The sequence goes on along the minus strand of NC_139724.1, from coordinate 32,132,016 downwards.
TATAAAGCTACATGAATTTTCACATATATAGTTAACAGTCATCCTGAAATCCCAGCGCTAAACAATAGGAACAAGGAGAAATGCATGGACGTTAGCTAGTTAAATCTGAGTCTTGGTAAGCCGTTTCATTTATATACCTGGTTTACTGTAATATAGAATCTTTTTACTTGGTCACCTGAATAGCAAATGCTTGTAATCAGTCAACAGCACAGCTGTAGTAAATTTTGGTTGAGGCTAAGTAGATGTCAAATGAAGGCTTTAAGGGTTCAAGCGTCAGATAAATATATTAGATTTCATTCCTGAGCTAAGCTTAGCTAAAAGAAGAACCTGACTGTATAAACAATATTAATCAACCACTCCTACACTGGTAAAAGAGAAGTATCTCGACACCTCATATATGAGCAGACTTTTAGAAATACTCGGATGATTTCTAGTTGGTTTTGGATGATCTACATTGCTTTTTACTGTAGCCTCAGTGAACAGGATCTTTGTTTGAAAATCCATGCTCCAGAAAGAAACAGAAGAAAATTTCAGAAAATTTTCATTTGTATTTTCCATAAGGACTGAAAAGAGTTATACACATGTCTGATATCCTCAAGTGTGATCACCAGTTCTGGGTTTCTCTGGTGATACATCTCTGGATTTGCCTAACTAGCTCAGCAGGTTGATTACATGTATGGTTCTTTGTTTTATCCTCAGCTCTTGCACATATACTGATTACCACAGTCTCCCAGGAGCTTATGGAAGTAAATAGTTCTTAATATAACTGAGTCTTGATACTTTAATTAAGAAATGGACGGTCATAAAAGCAGCACATCAGACATGTTGCAGATCAACTCCAGAAGGAGCTTTGAGCTTTTTTACTTTGAGAAGTTCCTATATTTTCTTCCATATGATTTCAATAGAGTTGCTCAGACTATTGCCGGAAAAAAAAATGTTTACAGTAAGAGAGATAACAACAGGTAATAAATAATATGTTCTTTATGTGTCAGTGCACTGTTGTTGAAGGAGGAGTGTCCCATCTTCACAGTGCTTCCAGGAAGACTAAATGCTGTCACAATGGGCCCCTCATGTCTCTGGTCTGTAGATTCTTCCCCCCCTAGCTAGTCCTCAAGTTTTCAGATATAATAACAAATTAGCTACAAAATATGCAGACCAATAATGACAGCTGTACTGCGTAAGTAATTGGATTTTATATTTCCATAATTTCTTTCTAGTCATGTCTGTAAGAACTGTTTAAGCCTGACTCTTTCCAGAAACATCCTAAAATACAGATTTTAGTATTTAGAGTGGTTTTTTTTTTTTAAGACATAATTTTTTACCTTTTCATGATACAGAGTACAACCAGTACTTGAAACTAAATTCACTGTCTGCCATTATTTTCAGGTTTGTTCCATTGCAGATGCTAACAAAGGACCAAAATGATGACACCAGTTTCAGAAAATGGCAGTTCATGTACTGTAAAACTAACAAAAAAAAATGCAGTGTATATTAACCTCCCAGGTACTTACTGAATTTGTCAGGTGATGTCAACACATACTGAGTTATTTGCTGTCACTAGTCAAATGTTGTCATTACCTAACTAAGCCACAACCCCATAAGCAGACAAGGTGAAGTCAAAGCATGGTCTTCTTCCATGGTTCATAGTCATCTGTGCTGACTCTCCTATGCACCCTGACACTCAAAGGAAAAAGGAAACTGCCTTGGATTTATGGAAGAAAGACATAGTTCAGCCAGGGATGTCAGCCTAGAGGGAAAAAACAACAACAACAACAACAACAACAACCACCAGAACAAAACAAAACAAAACAAAACAAAACAAACAAACAACCAAACAGGGACATTGCCTTCCAAAATACAAAATCTGTGGGCACCATTGCAGACCTCCTCCCCCCTTCACCACTAAAAGTACTGAAATGACACTTGAAATACAGTATACCAATTCAAGTCAAACAACATGATAGGAAATGCATTATTTTGATATTTCTCATGAAAAAAAAATGAAAGATGTCAGAAAAAATCAGTCTTTCTGAAGACATTTTCAATGTTGTGCTCTCTGGGTCCTCTTAAGAAGTATTACATAGAACTGCTCAACTTTATTTTAAATGAACAGGAGTTAGATTTTGACTTACATTGTTTATGTACCTGATTGAACAGGAATGTATACAAACATACTTAGCCTGTCAGAGGTGACAATGTTCACCTCAGCCAAACGAGCCTCTCCTGTCAAAGGTAATTCCCTTTCAATAACCAGTTTATGGGTGATTCATTTTTCTTTCTGAGTCGTGTATACTTAGAACAGTCAGAAGAAGGGATCAGGAACAGAAATGTGGCAAGTCAAGAGTGCTGCTGAATTTTATGTTAATATTTTTAAATTTCCCGTGTTTAAGTAAACTCTTAACAGGTAAATTTTAAAATACTTGATGAAAATGAAAATCATTGACTTGATACCAGAAAAGAAGCTAATTTTCTGGGGTCACTGTGGAGAAGTCATTACAACATTAATAATTACTGAACATGGATTTGAGGATTCTTAAGGTCAGCCATATCTGTTAGTATAAGTAAAGATAAACAAGTAACTGGGCCTGGGGTCTTCTGACACAAGCCAGATGTTGACAAAAGTTAAGAATAAGCCCCAAGTATTGCCCTTGTTCTTGCAACCCTAAGTTGCCCCCTAACCTGGATAGTGGCAGATTCTGGATTCCTTGCCCAGCTATACCTTGCCAGCTGTATTTTCTTGTTTATGGTACAAGCAAATTACATTAATCATAGAAGTCCTATTTCTTAGTGCCAACACAGTATTCATTAACAATATTCCCAGAAGATCTGCCAATATATCTATTTTTTTTTTCATTTCTGTCCCTCAAGTCTGCTATGCAATTAGTCAATGTAATTAAAGACTGCAAATCATAGGAAAAATGTTTGGAAAGTATATCATTAATTAAGTTCAAATGATTTGAACACATTGCCACTAATGTGCTACAGTGTTTCTGTCACAGATTTTTAGTAATCTATAGCAAATTTTCTATTAATCTATTAAGTATCATAGCTTGTCTCAGACCCGTAGTGTATGCATTCCACTTAAGCTGGGAGGTACTCCATAGCTGTACTCAGGCTTTGTCAGGAGTTCCTGTGTGGGCACAGGAACACACCTGGGGATATTAAAATGTTCAAAATATGCATACATTATGCATGGAAATGAGTAAATGCACTGGTTTCTCTACCAGGTCATGTTAGGTTTTTTAAAACAATAAAAATAAAAATCATTGTATGGGTAAATTCTTTCTTGTAATCTTGTAATCTCCTAAAATGCAGGAGAATTGTTGAATTAAAAAAAAAAAAGTCTTAAGCTCACTGGTATTTTTAGATATTTGTCACACAGCATGAAGGATTTCAAAAGTTTGACCCTTCAGAGCCCCCACCATCTACGCAAACGTGCAACCCAGTTTTTCAGTTCACAGAAAACAACATTTTTCTCCTCTGTTTTACTTGGCTTGAATTTTAATTGGAACTTCTCTTTCCCACAGTGTACTTTGAAATGACAAAGAAAAAGATCAAGAGTTTTCTTAATGGATGACGGAGTTAGCAGTAAAGGTCTGTGACTTGCTAATTTTCAGTCAGTAACCTCTTCAATAGCGAATATGCTAACTCATTATTTTGCTCTTCACATTTGAAAATGCATTTGCAACGTGCCCTCAGGAAGTATGGCCTGGCCTATCTGCTCGCCATGCATTAAAGGAGGCGCAAGCACAGCCACCTAAGCTTTAGTGCAGCACATCCAGTCAGCCCCTGCAGAAGAGGACGGGGGCACGCACTGTATCACAGCAACTTGCAAAATCTATTTGTCATCAGCTACATGGATTTCAAAACAAACCAGAAAAATGTTCTAAACACATAATGAAAAAGCAGGCTTTGCACAGTTACTTGAATGTCTTATATGTGAAGCTATGATTAGTTTATAAAATAAACTATTCTGATGGAAAGTAGTGACATAGTTCATGTTTAAAGCTTGCAGTAAGAGTAGCAAGTAGTAAGACAGCATGAAAGACCTCATGTTTAGTTTAACTAATCTGTTAGGGTTTGATGCAAAGTGGTGCATCTCCTAAGGGGAGGAAAAAAAAAAAAAGGCAAAATAAGGGAAAGACAACTTGCAAAGAAGAATCTGACTGTATCTTCACTGAGCAGCGCTCCCCACTCTTCAACGTTGGGAAAGGATTCAACCACAACTTCTGTTTTCTAGCACTGCTCTGGATATCATGTACTTCTAGCACTGTAGCTGCAGCACAATTAAAATACTTTATCCTTCTCATCATAACTAAATGGACTTGGACTATCAGCTAGCTATTATCCTACAGGAAATGTTCTCTGACTTGATCATTGCTGAATGAATCTACAATGCAGATAATTGATTATGCCTGTACATCAGTATCAATTGTGGTTATGACCATTTTAATTTACTTAGCAAACAGTAATATAAAATCTTGGCAGGTACTATAATCTGTATTTTCCAAGCTGCTGTCAGACAGTCTGATAAGAGTAACACTATGGTTTGCTAGAGTTAGCAGCCAAGTTGATACTTATGCACATGAGATAGAAAGCCAGTCTTGTGGGAATATATGTGCTGTACCCAGAGAAGCATTTTAGTATGTGTTTATCTTTGAATACAAGAGCAACCTCATTACTTCTGTGAGCTGACTCAGATGTTTAATAACAAGTACATGTTGAACAAGTTGGCAGAACTGAAATCATAATGCTTTGCACTTCGCAAGGCTGATCCCAAAGGGCCTTTCATTTCAGAAAATCTGATTACTGATCATACTGCAAGGTCAGCCATTCACTACTGTCGCACGTTCAGTACCAGTCAGCTGTACAGAATATATCAAAAAGTCCTTAGCATAAAGCTTTGCATTTAGATTATTGAATAATTTGTTGAAACAGACTAGACAGAAGTACTATAAACTTTGAGCCAAATTGTACCATTATAAGTTTACATACAGCTTCCAATGACTTCATATCTGCTGACTGCAGGGTAGCCACATGCTTCTGTCTGAAAACAGAATTTGGCTCTATGACAACTTAAAAACAGAAAGAAGCCTTTCAAACCAGTTGGTAGATAAATACTTTGTACCAAAGGCCTTTGTATTTCAACCAAAATGAATCACCACTCTCTCTTTTTAGACAATACCTTTTCAAATCAAGTCAGAATTACGAAAACCACAAAATCACACATTTGTATTATTATTTTTTTTCCCAAAATGAGACCAATTCTGTGACCTAAAAATCTATTTTCAGCTAGATAGGAATTAATTATATTTATAGGGCACATAGCTAATTCATCCCTTCTGGTAGCAGAAGGTCTGTCAATGGAATTGAGACATTATAGCAACTGTTTAAATGTTTCATATATTACAGATGGGAAGAGCTCATTTAGAATATCACATCTGATTACTAACTACACTATTTACACTAATTAGTATAATTATACACAAACTAATAACTAAAGAGGGGCCAGTCAGAATTTCCCTTCTTGCAGTTTGTGTCTGTTATCTCACCTCCTTTGGCTATGCACGCTGTGAAGATTCTGGTTCCATATTCTCTATAGTCTTCCATGAGATACTAAAACACCAGCAAACCTCCCTTGATCATCTCATTCACCAGCTGCACATCAATGTACTTTTTAAATGTCCTGGACAGTTTGCACCCTGCTATGCTGCCCTTCCATCACACCTTGTGGTTCCTGAGAACCAGAGCCTGCAGCCATTATGCTTCTTTCAGTAGCTTAAAGAAGGCCTTTGCCACAGTTTGTTTGGGTAGTCTGTAGCAGAAGCCTACCATGGCATGCACAAGTTGGAGACCTCACTGATCCTGACAGGTATACTCCCAGCTGTCCCCTTGCTCAGTCCATTGCAGAGCTCTTGCATGCACAAACTGCTCCTGTGTGCAGCAGGAGCCCTCTTCCTGCTCCCCCAGCTTGGCTTTCCTAAGGGCACTGTATCATTCCCTGCAGTACTGCTGTGATGTGAGCTATTCCACCACTGTGACCTCAACGGCACACATCAGCAAAAGTGCATGAACCTCTAACTTGTCATGTTTGCTTCCCATGAAGTATGGGCCTGTGTATAGGCACTTGAGATGGGCCACGGTCATAAAAGCCAAACCCCTGCATTTGACACCCGCCATGAAAGTATGTCCAATCTTATTCAACTTTCTCCTCTCTGGTGGCAGGACAAAAAACACCAGTGGGACTCCAAAGCCCCACAGTCACTCCCGATATGTCTGTTATCTTCCTTAGCAGGTTGTTGGTGATCACATGGGTAATTGTCCCCATGAGATGGCCTTGGCAATTTCTGTGCAACATCCTCACTCTGGGCCTGTGGCAAGCAACAGACTTCTTGGGATTACTAGCATAGGGGTAAATCGACTCATATAAAAGGAGCAGCATGTATTCAAGATAAGGGTCTATATTAGTTTTATCTACAAATTCTGGTTTAGGATATCCTAGCTCTTTTATACAACGTCACACTGGCACTAGATTAGATACCAGCAGCAATAGTAGCAGCATTTGCATTGAGGCTAATCCAATTGGCTTTTAATGCACAAATCCTATGATGAAAAGCAGTACGTATGAATCCCAGCAGAATTCTTCTCTAATGTGGTTTTATTACTCCCAGTATTCAATCTTCTCCATTTATTCATAACTCTGGCAATTCTGCATTGTACTGCAATGTGCAGTATAGACATAATCATCAGCTAAGCCAACTGTATTCCCTGTGACTAGAACCTGAAGAGCTTCCTTCTGTTACCAGATGGCATAGTTTCTGTCTCATGACACTGAAGTGAACTTACAGTGTTTAATGCTAAGGAAAAAAGCATGCTACTTCCATTTTGAAAACTGTTTGCTATCTGTTTTCTTAGCACAGATAGTACTTCTGACAGCCCATTTTATAATTAATCCTGACATCTTTGACGGTCTGTCTCTACATGGGGAAACGGTGTTTTCTTGCTATACTGACATTTCACATCCCACTGAGTTCAGAACAAAGGTGGTTCTGCTGCGTTGCTTGAATGCTAAGCTTTGAGTAAGAGATGACAAGGTGAATGTGTCTTTGATTAGGTGGATCCATTTTTAAGACATGATTGATATATAATATTTGCATCAGATTCATACTGAAGAAGTCCTGTCCCATTAAAATGTGCAGTATTTCTCGGAGAGATACATTTAAAAGTAAGTATGCTCTGCCATTGGTAAGCTAACATTCTGTTCTAGGTAACAGTGTTAGCTTTCTTATAAACAGTACAAGACAAATAGAATTTTTTCTACTTTACCCGTATCCAGAGCATGTTATTTTGCTTCAAACTATCAAAAATCAATCTCAGAACCTTTACCACAGGGGAGGCTACAGCCTGAAATATAATAATACCTGAAAATCGGAGGCTTTATTTGTGCCCTCTTCTACTTCTGCATGCTTCCTCTACATGAGGGCATCAGAAGAGTGTAGAATATAGCTACCTGTACTTGTTTGGGACAGAGGACTGAGTAAGATGCAGAACCAGTTCTTTGGCTTTACTCCAGCCAAGGGCAATTCAACACAAGCTGACCTGAAGCTTTAAAGTTTCTGTGCTTTATCATATAATACAAAATGAAAGTTACGTTGTCTGTACCACAACACAGATAACTAAATTAATTTATAATCCTTTTTCCACAGTTCTGCTGGAATAGTCAAAGGGTTTTGGTAGATGATAGAGGTTTAATTTTATTCCTTTGAAGCCATGCTTATTTGTTGATGTTGTACAGTAATCAGCTAGAGTAGGTGTTTGGAATTCAGCTTTAATTATATTTTTGGTTCATTTAAATGATACTGCAGCAGACATTGTGTAGCTTGTAGGATCAGCTTAATTACAGAAACTCAGTACCTTTTTTAAAGTTAGGAAATCTAATAGCTTAATATGAAACACAAAATGTTCCTAAATGATATTAAAGATCATGCTCCATATATTTTACATTTTAGGGCAAAATTTGCACATGCAAAACCTGCACCACAGCAATAACAGACACCAGTGTATCTGCCTTGAAAACTATAATCAGGCTTTTTGATCTATTTATTTAATGTTATGTCACAGCATAAATAGAAAGTGGGATCATCAAGTTGTAAAGGGGCAATCTTAATTTCAAGTCGTTGAATAAAGAGTCCTGCATATTCTGATTATTGCTATCATGTCACTTATTAGTAAGGCATATTAGTGTATGGCAGTATTAAGCAGATCTGCTGAAAGTATCTGTAAGCAAAACAGATTGGACATGTCCATTTGCACTGTGTTGAATAAATTTAGTTTTGTATATAGTTTTTTTTTTTAGATTTTCAAGAGATTTTCTTATATTGCAGCACTATATCAACTAGCAGACTGAAAGAGCTATGTAAGGATAGAGACTCCAGAAAAAGACCTTGCTGCAAATATTTTTGTAACTTTTTGAGATGCATGTCTCATACTGATGGTCCAAAAATACATGGCAAGAGTGCACCACCCACACTGCAGCACTTCTCATGTGCCAGGGAGTGGAAAAGAGAAGCATTAACTTTCTTCATTCTGCCCATTTTGAGTAACTGGCATCTTGTTTGTGCAATTGTAAACAGCAGGAGCTTTACCCTGCTATGGGATATTGGATTCTTTCATTTGGTAATACAGGGTTTATTTATAACCTGGAATACATCGATTAGATGATTTTCCACACACAAATGCATATTCGCACACATTCATAAATTACTTATGGTATAAATAAATAAGAAAAATGGGTAAACTTTATGAATCAACTGACTGTATTGATCCTGTAGTACAGTACAAAGCAAGAACAACAGCTGCTAGACTTGCATGGTTGTTTTAATTTACTTTTGAAAGTAAAGACAAGAAAGTTTTGCTTTATGAGTTCTCTCATTAATGAATAAGCTGGTTGCCATACAAAGGTAAGATTCAATTTTGGGAGGAAGGACCTCTGCAAATCACGTGCCAAATAGATCTATGTACATAGTGAGTCACACTATGAATGATCAACACTGAAACTGCATGTTGTCACTGCAAGAAACCTTTCCAGTACTGTTTAGTGAATAATGATTTGAATGCACTACAGCATGAAGAATAATAGTGTATGTGTCCTCCTGCTGTAACCATGAAGGGATACAAAAACTCATCTTTAATATGGTGAAGACAGGAAGCTACAATCAAGCATTTTTCCATTCATATTACACTGATTGTCATTCATAACCTGCCATTTTCCAGTCCTGTTAAAAACTTTGCTTAAAAGAAGACAATTTCCATTTAGAAACAAGATGCCCAGAAACCCCCAACCTCTGTTTGTATGAAAAATACTCAACACTTCAAAGAGCCCGGCCTAATGCTTCCCATGTTCTCTAAAAGCTGAAGAAGAGTGAAGCAACATGCTTTCTGTTCTCCAGATTTGCTGGTTTATCTTGCTTTATATTATTGTCTGAGAGATACAGAATAATCTAGACATACTAAACTAGTTGCTTTAAAAATACAGCATATATAAAGCCTACACATAAGTATCTCTCTCTCTCTATATATATAGTAAGTATACCTACTATAATGACACACTTTTGCTGAACACTTAAAAAAATTTTTGGAAACAGACTTAAGTATGTATTTCTGAAGCGTGAAGGGCTAGAAACCTAATTATATTTAGCAGCTATCATGCAAAATAAATAAATAAACAAAAAAAATATAAATTAATCCAAACAGTATGTTCATGGAGATTTTGATCATCCTATGTACTGATAGTAGCCCAATCATGGGTTACTTATCCTCCACATGTTTTCCGAAAATAAGTAAGTACATTAAAATTCTGAAGTGCTCAAACGTGGTAAAAGAAACAGCAGAGAATCAAAGGGAGGGAAACAAAGAAAAGCACAAAAGAGTACCAGGAGAAATAGAGAGAGAAAAAGAGAGAAAGAGATAAAATTATCAAATACAGCTAGCAATAAATTAATTGCACCTGTCAATGGTAGGAAATGATCAGAAATAAGAATTCACCTGAGGAGGTCAATAAAGGAGAACAGTAGCTAAAAGGTTTCTTCCAATGTGCTACAACCCAGAAACTTACCCTAATCTTTCCCTTACACAGGGAAGTCTACCCCATTAAATAAATCGTTCAGTATATTTTTCACAATAAATCTAGGTACTAGGTCTAAATGGCATAGAGGATCTTTTCTAAGGCAGATAGCTCTTAAGCTGAGATTTAACACACTTCAGTAATTTTCTGAAATTCCAGACTGTGCTCTCTAGTTTTGTGAACCCTGATAAAAATCAGATGCTTACATATAGATTTTTTTATAAATTCCTATATATCAGTTTTTATCATAAGTTTGCTGTTCTGCAGTTTCTACTACCGTTTTTCTTTGTTATCCAGCTTTAATCAACAAGGCTCAGTTTGTAGATATATCACATTTTGTTAAAATGGTTGATTCCTAAATTATGGCAAATGGTTTCTGCAACATCTTTCAAATCTGTACTAAGCTGCTGAAGATTCACGTGTTAATGAAAAAAGCATGAACATTCATGACAGGTTTTCAGACTGAAGCAAATATTACCAAAATAAACAAAACACAATGTGCTCACAATTAATTAGTTAAACCAGTGCAATTTTGTTTCTCATGAACAGAAATTTGAATGAATACAAAGAAAAATAATTTAATTATAAATATACTTGCAGTTGAACATAATGGTGCCATCAATTTTTTAGCAGACTCCACATTACAGTCCATGGGGGATCTGTTAAAATATTGATAGCAGGATATGGCCCATTATGAGGACACACAATGTGTTCTATTTTAAACAGAGAATTAATGAAGATTTGTTTGAGGAGGATGTAAGAAGAATAACTGTAAGCTTTATTTCAGTATATTGCTGGAGCATATAAGGATATCTGAACTATTGTCTTTTTTCCTCATACATACACATTATTTATAGAAAAAAAAAAGAAAAAAGGAACAGTGTGAGCTAGAATATTTCTATTGTGTAATATATATCATAATTTTCTTATGTAATAAAAATGAGACTCCCTAAATCAACTGGAGTACTCAAAGGTGCGGAATATTTTCTTAATTTTCTGCTGTCATCTCATCCAGATTTACCACAATGGCAAATGTTTCCATTGTTCTGAAGGAAAACAAACAAACAAACAAAAAACACAAAACCCCTTCACAGGCACAGCCACTAATATAATATTTCATATATTTGTCCTTCTCTTCCTGCTTTCTTAGAAAGAATTGTGGTACCTTTTATGAATGTTTTCTAGCTAATGCTTTCCAAATGCTCAAAAGAGGAGGACAATATTACACTGGTGGCATGTCAGTCTTTGGGATTTTTATGTGATTATCTTCGCTCATTTTACAATTTGTTCCCACATAAAAAAAAATCATTTTCTCTCTATTTTTTTCTTCTGCTGGGGTGAAGGGAAAGAAGCACAAGTATAAAGAGGAACTGGAGGGTAATGAAGCCCGTCGAGCCAGCACATTCCTCAGGATCCAATAGTTCAGACTGACAATCTCCAACTCTGTTTCCTGTACACTGTATTTTGGAAACAAGGGGAATTTATCACCACCTAGACAGGGATCTTGAAAACTGATGATCAAATCCTTTATCTTCAGGTTTCGCAGATTAAATAAAGTGTTAGTTTACGTAACTTATCGTTACTTATTTTAGCTAACACAATGATATATGAAGATAAGCTATGTGAAGACAGCTGGCTGATAATGACAAGATTTTGACTGAAGCAGGCTTTTGGCTTTCCCAGTTGGTGAGGCTGGGATATCTCTCAGAGCAGTGATTAGGAGTTCATAGCTCCCCTGGCCCCCCTGAAGGGATAGAAATCTGGCATGTCTGTCACAGCCGCCAAGCCCGATTTGATGCTGGGAATAATTTACATCTGGTCCACTATGCATATAAAATTAGAATTGATAGATCTTGGAAACACATGTGGCACCTGTACAAATGCCAAACCAGTTCATTAAAATTGGTGGGATAATGCTTAAATAATCATCAAACTAATCAGATCTGACTGAGCTTTCAAAGAAATGTTCCTGAATCCCTAAAATCTAAAGTTATCTCTGCTTGTGTCTCCTTTTCCTCCATCTTTTACCTGTGTTGTCTAAGTCTAAGTAGTATGTAGAGGTTTGATCCTGGTCTGATCCCCAGCAAGGCTAGGGTTACAACCTTGAATTACAAAGGTGGAAAATGAATAAGCTCCAGTTGAATGTAAATTTGTACCAAACTGAAACCAGCAAACTCAAACAGACAGTGTCATCCAGTGGGGCCAACAGTCATTCACACTGATGGCATTATATTAGTATCTGGTGGTGGCAGGATGTCCCTTCCTTTTACAAAAGAGGTCAAGAAGTCAAGCATTAGATCCTGAGGATTTTTTCTTCAGCAGCTGCATCAATGAATGCAGTTTTCTAAATCTATACTTCTGTGTCTTTTTTCACTATTCTTTTTTAAAGCCTTAATAAAATTTCTTAGTCCTCGTTTGTATGGGATGTTACACATAGAAGCTTCTTGAAAACTGAAACAAAGACCAAGCTTCTGTGAGGGAAAAAGTCATACCTGCTCTGGTGTGGCCACATAAAGAAATGGGCAGAGAAAGCATCTTTTTGATTTGTCTGAGACCCTATGACTGCATCTAAAATGTGGGTAGAATCACCCTGAAGTGTGCCTTGTTTCCCGTCATGTAGATCAGGGATGTGTTGGAGCATACTACAACCTCCCTTGCCAACAGTGAAAGCAGCAGGTGATGAAGGAAATAGTGAATCCTAAGTCTCAACTTGGAGTGTTTTCATGACATAAGAAGGATGCTTCTTTGATGTGGGGGTCCACAGATGTGCCATTTGTCACCTGTCAGACTGAAAGCAAGTTTGGCAGTACACATGAGACTAATCTGCAGGAGAGAGTACATAACCAGGGAATGTATGTACAGATGTATCAAATACGCAAATGAAAATAATAATCATGATATATGAAAGAAATGGATGACAGCATTTTGGCTGCAGAAAACTCTCCATTCTTTGACAACAGGGTTGCTAAGTTGCTAAGTTTTCTCCAGGTTCAGATAGCTTCACTGATGAAGTGGATTTCCACCAGTGTAACAGCTGTCACATAAATACTAGCCAGACAAGCCATATTTTACTTACTCACAACGGTGAGTCCATTGACATGGAATCATAGAATCACAGAATGGCTCGGGTTGGAAGGGACCTCAAAGGTGATCTAGTTCCAACCCCCCTGCCATAGGTAGGGACGCCACCCACCAGACCAGGTTGCTCAGGGCCTCATCTAACCTGTCTTGAACACCTCCAGGGATGGGGCATCCACAATCACTCTGGGGAACCTGTTCCATTGCCTCACCACCCTCTGAGTGAAGAATTTACTCCTAACCTCTAATCCAAATCTCCCCTCTTTTAGTTTAAAACCATTCACCATCACAGAGTCATAGAATATCCTGAGTTGGAAGGGACCCACAAGGATCATCAAAGCCAACTCCTGGCTCCACACAATACCACGCCAAAATCAAAGCATACTTTTAAGAGCTTTGTCCAAACGCTTCTTGAACTCCATCAGGCTTGGTGCCATGACCAGTTCCCTGGGGAACCCATCCCAGTGCCCGACCACCCTCTGGGTGCAGAACCTTTCCCTAGCACCCAGCCTGACCCTCCCCTGTCCCAGCTCCATGCCGTTCCCTCGGGTCCTGTCACTGTCCCCAGAGAGCAGAGCTCAGCGCCTGCCCCTCTGCTCCCCTCATGAGGAAGCTGCAGGCAGCCATGAGGCCTCCCCTCAGCCTGCTCTTGTTCAGCCTTTGGGCTAGACAAACCAAGTGACCTCAGCCCCTCCTCATACACCTTCCCCTCTAGACTCTCTGCCATCCTTGTAGCCCTGACCAAAGCATTGTTCACCTCTTGAACTCTGACCATACACACAGCTTTGCTCATGCACTAAGCAGGAAAAGCAATAAAGGTATTGAAACCTGTGGCATGCAGAGAGCCAGAACAAGAATTGCAACCAGCTTAAAGGAGAGCTGATTATTGTAGTGCAGTTTAATGCCAGGATGTTTTTGGTGCAAGTGTTTCAGCCCTCTGAATCAGAATATAAATTCGGTATCAGTAAATCACTAGTGAATTTATTATCCAGGTAAATCTCAAAAACCTACAGGACAGAAACTACACAGCCTCCCTGGACAACCTTGATGATTACCCTTATGGTGAAACTGTTCCTTTGTCATTGTTCTGCTTACGAAGTTGTCTTCTCATACTGTCCTGGTTCCAGTTAGGACAGAGTTAATTTTCCTCATAGTAGCTGGTAGGGTGCTATGTTTTGGATTAGGATGAGAAGAGCGCTGATAACATGCTGATGTTTTAATTGTTGCAGAGCAGTGTTTACACCAGGCCAAGGACTTTTCGGCTTCTCGCTCTGTCCTGCCAGCGAGCAGGCTGGGGGTGCAGCAGGAGCTGGGAGGGGACAGACCCAGGACAGCTGACCCAAACTGGCCAAAGGGGTATTCCATACCATCTGACGTCATGCTAAACAAGATATAGGGGTGGCTGGCCGGGGTGGGGGGCCGGCTGCTCGGGGATAGGCTGGGCATCGGTCAGCGGGTGGTGAGCAATTGCGTTGTGCATCACTTGTTTTCTTACACATTATTATTATTAATACTATTATCATTATCACTATTATTATTATTATTGTTATTATTATATTCCTGTCTTAATAAACTGTCTTTATCTCAACTCACCGGCTTCACTTTCCCATTTCTCTCCCCCATCCCAGAGAGGGAGAGGGGAGGGTGAGCGAACGGCTGTGTGGTGTTTAGCTGCCAGCCGGATTAAACCACAACACATACTTAGGGAGAAAGTTCTAGCACATTAGCCATTCCTCACGAAGGTTCTTTGGCTTCAGAAAATACACATTGCCACATCTTGTATTTAAGGAGATGGTATAAAGACTGTATTTCCCCTTAGATTTTCTGTGAGCAATTTTATCCTTAAATTGAATAAAATCAAGAAGACATGAACTAGCTACATTTTAGCTACAATAGAACTATGTATTTTATATTTATTTAGAACTGTGTATTTTAGCTACAGTGCAATCATTTAGTATCTGTAAGTTGTGAATGCTTTACAGAAGTGCCCTTCTTTGGCTGAAGAGGCATACAAACATAATCACACTGTGTGTTAAAAACAGGCCTCCTGCAGCTCTGCATCAAGCAACGTGATGAGGATATTCTCTATGTGTTATGTCCCGTTTTGTGTTAGAGCAACATGAAAGGGGGATTTTATGAATTCTGAGGGAATTCAGGGAGGGAAGAACAAACAAAGACCGGTAGAAAGAGGAAAGGTAAATTTCATAAAGCCTTGTCTTCGACACCTAATCAGATCTACAGGATTTATAGGCTCATGTTTCTATACCCCTCAACATTCCTACAATCATCAAAATGCAAATTAAATACTTTAACAATAAATCAGAAAGGACGAAATGAATATAATGAAGTTTTGATTGCACAAATATAACTAATTGCACAAGTCAGCATAACAGAACATATCAAACAGACAAAATCACTCATTTTCAATTGCGCTGTGAAAGAAAGCTAATTTCTCTATCATTTGCAGACCTTTTTTTTTTTTTCTTACACAACATTTGAGGCAAAAGGCTAGAAAGACCTATTGCATAAACACATATGCACTGTTTAAAATAAAAATGCCAAGGGTTTGCTATGAAATTAGATACTAGCTGGGTTTTAGAAAGAAACGCCATGTACTACGGCTTGCCACGTTAGACTGGCAGTTCCTTCCTGTTAGCACACAGTCTAGGTGTTTTATTAGAATTGCTGTAACAACTGTGAAAATACTTCTTCGATGACGTGAAGTTAGAAATAAAATTGAAAACTGCAATTGTTAAAGAAAGGTACCGGGATCAAAGGGAGATAAAGTATCAAGCTTTTTTTTTTTATTATTTTTAACAAGTTGTCTTTTTAAGGAAAGTATGTGATAGAAGAGCTGTGGTGCTAATAGATACACAGAAAAAAAATAATTCTAATTTGTCTTACAACTTTAATTCCTGCCAGCAACAGAATTACGCAGAAATGCAATACAGTGGTTTTGGTTGGATGCTCTCTAATTAGGGTGAGATATATTGAAGTACAGAGGTTCCCAAATTGCAGATCCAGAGGCTTTCTTTCCCTTTCAGGAAAATGCAGACAGTTTATGAGTCCCACCCCTGCAGAACTGGATGCATGCCTAACAGGGTGTTACAAGTTAGTCTTGTCTACAAGAGCAGGTACAGAGATCATGGGCCTTTGGCAGTCTGTGCTTCTCATTTCAGTAGTTAAATTTTAAAAACATAAAACCAGTGAATGAATCTTTTATGTATGTCAACCATCTATCACAGGAGTAGTGCTGCTGAAGTCAGTGAAGAATAGCATTCATTAAGGATAAAACAACAATAGCAGATGTTGAATTTACAGGTTGATATCTTTGCTTTAACTGTACATGTCATGACTGTTCTTTAACCTAATATTTCAATACCGTAAAGAGAAATTTTTACTTTAATTTCTTAGGCTAGTCCCTTTTGGACATAATGATAATATTAGGTGAGCTGTGGAACTAGTCCATGAGCATTATCCCTTTCTATCTACCAGAAATTTATCTTTTTTCCAAAAGTCTGATGAATAGTGCTCAGATGTCCTCCCTGGTATGAGAACTAACTGGTAGGAAAGTGGCCTGAACATTTCTGAACTGGAGCTTTACTGTCTTCCATGACATAAAACTAACCAGCCAAGATTAGCATCTAGTTATGACATGTTATGACTCAGCAAGTACTATAGCTGTAAATACCCAGAAATGCACCTCAGGAATATCAAAGTACTTCACATATACAATCCACGTAACAAAATATTGAGCAATCCAAACACAAGTACTTAAAATACAGTTCAAATAATTACCACTACACATGATAAACTCAGTGGTTTGTCGTATAAACATTAGGGACTGCAGAAGTAAAAATATTTCCCTCAAGAAAACAAATAAATTAATTGTTCTGTTATCATTGAGGGAAAGGAAAGCTAAATAGCTTTAGCTGGTGCCTGTTAAACCCTTGTGTAAATAAAGTTATGTTCAATCTTGTGAAATACTCCTTTAAATAAATAAGTAAATAAATAAATAAAATAAAAAAACAGCTCACTCATTATGATCATTACAGTTTGCATATTCATTCTCATCCATAAAAGAAATGCAAATATTGCTCCAGGTCTATGCATATCAAACTAGGGCACAATGAATCACCTTTCAGAATACAGAAATATTATGGAAACAATTGTTTAATTCAAAACCTGAGGTACAGTATGCTGTATTGTGGTGCAATATCATACAATGCCATCATGTTGTATCTTACTTCTTTAGGGGAAACAATAGAGAAGAACAACAGTCTTTCACTCAAATGAAGCAATGAAGTAATCATAGCAAGAAATGCCAGGACTCTTCAATGTCTTTCTTATACTTACAGTTTACTTTTGGCACAATCTTCAGCAAGGATTCCTCTAATCATCACAGTAAGGAATAGCTTCTCCCAGAACAAAGGTAGACTTCCCATTGAATGTAATCGAATATTCCCCAAATTGTCCCTTGTGTGCAGACTGCAAGTTTTTGCATGGATCAGAATATCACAAACTATAATGTAGGAACCACTGTGGCTCCACAGAGTACTTGCTGTTGTTTGCAGAAATTCAGCTGACTTAATGATTTTACCTACACCTTTTTTTTCTAATGGCTGAGTTGCATCACAAGACATCCGGAAATGCACAGAGTACTTTCCTAAAGCTGATCTGCTATGGAGACAACTGCTGTTTTTGCCACATGATCCTAAAGCAGATGCAATGGGAAAAAAAGATATCTGTTGGAGGAGCAGCATGCGGAATTTATAAAGTAAGGACTGGTTCATCCACATAAAAGGCCAATAATGAACATCTGGTGACATTTCCTCTGGTGGAAAGCCTTGGTGGAAAGCCTTCCTCTGAAGGAGGAAGCCTTGAGAGGTCTAAAGCATGGGAGGGCAGGACAGGAAGAGACTAGTCATGAATAAGGTATTAAGATCAAACTGATCTGCTGCAAAGATAGGATTTGCCCCAGATTCACAACTGCATTTCCTAAACTTTCATAACACCATTGAGTGTATTTCCCTAATTGTGTTTAAAAAGTAGCTTAACCATGCTCTCTCTGTTCAGAAGGTTACAGCTAGAGCTGTTTGAACAAACAAGAAGTTCAGTGGCCATAAAACTGTATTGATGATCCATTTTTCAAAACCATTTCAAAAGAGATGTCTACCTATGTGTTTAACTACACCAGAAAGTACAAATAGGAAAAATTCCCTCTGCACATAGTTTTTATTTTTAACCTATGTTTGCTTTCCTCTTTCTGTGAAATTTTGTACGACTTTTCTGCCAGTAATATTTTACAGGGTCATTGGAGGAGACCAAAGAGCAGAACTAATAATATTCATAAATATTTCTTACTTTCCCTCCCTTTCACATTCTCCATTTTCTGTCTGTTTGATTTCTCCTTCTGCTGCTTTTAATAAGTCTGTGTCCTTTTAACTTCAGTCAAGGCTCTGACACTGTATTTTACTGGTATACCACTAATAATAAAGATTATACAGGTCAAAAACATCTATTATTTGCACAAACATAAGTCATGACATTAGGTGATCAGTAATCTCAATAAAACTTAATGTTCGTTATAAGCAACACACAGAAATTATCTTAAATTTCAGACATTGGCAGGCACATGCCCTTTAAACCATAACTTGTTAAACTTTCAGTGTGTTTTGATGATTGTTTTTCTTTTAGCCTGCAGTTCTGGATTCAAAAGGTTACATCTAGATTCTCACTTTTTATTTGAAAACCAAAAGGCAATATGAGTAATTTAAGAAAATTTAACATGCTATTTAAAATATTTTTCTTGCTAAGCTAACATAATAATTATTTGAAATTTAAATCCCATGTATTAATGCATGGGGTCAGAAATACTAAAAGACAATAATGTACATGATGGTTACAGGAATTAGCTCTTCTAATTCTTTAGAAGCTTCAAGGAAGGGCACAAAATTTGGACTTTACTGAAGTCTTCATTGGTGATAATCTTGTGTTGAATACCTTTACCAACACATTCTATAAATAGCGCGTTAAATTCCATATTTGTGAATAGACCTAGTAATTCAGTGGCTAAATATTCAGGGCCACAAGTCATAAAACAGTTCAACACCGAATACGTATCACTTAAAGAAGTTGCAGAGGGTTCCTCCCAGTTGTGTGCTCTGTTCATCTTGATGTGCCTTTTGTTAATATTCATGAAAAATCCTTCTTCATTGTGCTAAGCTGAATATTTTGTGCAGTGCTCTCCTAAACACAGATGTGAATATGTGAGGCACAAAAGAGTACTGCCACCCTAGATACTGAAGAAAAAAAATCTTTTTTTTTTTTTTTGTTCATGACTAAAAGCCTTTATCTCTCTTTCAATAGTCTTTTTGAAATTGCATAACAAGTTTTCGAATAGGCCCCATCAATTCTTCAATTCAATTAATATATTAAATTGTCTATCTCAAAAAGTCATATATTTCCCATAGAAGAGGAAAATTACATTTTTAAAATGTACTTTTCTGCTGGACTTATTTTTTTAAAGTAGGAAAAATAATCCAATCCCAACTGTACAATTTATGCCAACAGAGCATGGAAAAATATATTCACTGAACCACAACCAAAGTTAATAAACTAATTCATCATTCCAAGACTCAGGTGAGAGATTTTTTAGACAAGAGGCATGGAAGCTGCATGTGAACAGAGTAAGCCTGCAAGCTTTGTGGATGCTGACCTCATCTGCCTTTTGCCCTGAAATACATTTTTGTGTAGTTTCAAAAATATCTGTAGAAATTGATATATTCCTACTAAAATATGCTATGCGCCCTTGAGAATTTAATTCCATGTTGTCCCTTTTTTGCTTGAAAGCCTGTTGAAAGCATACTATTTGTATAAGTATATATGTCACATTTGATATGTTTCAATTATATACTTTGAGAAATTTATTTGCATTTATTTTAGTCCTTCTCCCACTGGCTACAGTGAACTGCTTCAAGTTCTGTCCCTACTTTGATCTTATCAGATCAAAGACAACAAAATACTATTCTTCTAAGTTTCTGATGGGTTTCATTCAGAGCATAGATAAAACTGACTGCTTGATTTAAAACATAAAAAACATTTTACAAACAATCAAAAAATCCACACAACACATACATACTAATATGGTGTTTATGCTGAATATCAGTTTATGACACATCCTGTAGTAATCACTGCAAAAATAGTGTTGGCAACCTTGTTTAGTATCTAAAACAGCACAGGATAACATAGAAAACTGTGCTTACAAAGCAAGTCTGCACAGACAGGGATGAACAGGTTTTTACTTTTTACTTTTGAGAACTGGTTGGTTTCTTCATTTGCCATTTGTTTGTGAAGTCTCCCCTGTAATATGAGGAATGGAAGCCCTGTAATATTTCTCACACACAGGGCTACCCATTTTCCCTTCCCCTTGGTCAGGGGCTCTCCTGATATTTTATAAAATTGGAAATAAGAAGACGAGGGAAATTTTTTAAGTCTTCTGTGAGCTAGGATTTTTAGTGGTTTCTTTTCTTTTCTTTGTTTCTTTTTTTTTCCATTGTACCTTAGAATCAATTTTTTTTAGTTCTTTCTGAATTTAAAGTAACAAGTAAACAAGCAAGTAGCAAGGAATTCCATAATATAAACCTTGGCTATTTGGTGTCCTCTGACTGATACTCTTCAGGTATAGCAAGAAGTACAATAGAAAACACAACAGTCTGTTGTATCTTGCTGCATACCTATACATCACTTAGGAAACTATTATTGATAAGACTCTTTCCATACTCCGTAAACACAGAAAGTTCACAGTGATGGACAAAGATCCTCTTGTATGCTCCTACTATATTGTATCCTACTGAACATGGGATCCTACACTAAGTCACTCTTAAAGTTGACAAAACTCCCTGGGTAAAAAAACAAAAACAAAAACAAAACAAAACAACATGTTAATACAACGGTCAGTTTAATGCAAACTGACAGTTTAACAGAAACATGGGAGACTGGATATCTTTTATTATTATTATTATTTTCCCCCAATCAGCCTTTTCCAGAATGATGCTGTTTAAAAGTAAATAAATAAAAATAGAACTTTTATATTTTGACTCAAACACAGCACACTGTTTCATCCAATTTAGTTCATCACCAATGGCTATTGACTTTTTCATTTCAATGTCTCAAGTGCTCAGTCCTTCCAGGAGTAATATAGTCCAGAAGTCATAGGATAATTCAGAATATATATATTTTTCTCCCCATATTCATTAAGATCTAAATTTAAAATATAGCTAGTTTCTTACTTCCTTCCACTTTTTTTTTTTTTTTTTTCTGGGCATCTACCATCTTTTACACCTTTACCTTAAATTCATTCAGCTGTGATTTTTTTCTTTCAACTATGCTCTTATGTGATTACCACCTGGTATTCTGTACATGAATAAGTCAGTGTCATGCCTGGACCCAAGGCAGGAAGTCCATTTGTGTGCTTTCAGATTCCTGCTTAGACCATCAGTCATTTCAGCTGCTGCTTTACAGACCCATACCCTCACAGAGAAGTAGATAAAAAACTGCACACCATAGTCTCATCAAGTCATCTATTTCAGAAGATTCCCTTACAAGGATTTCTGCAACAGGACACCATCAGCTGTTATCTAGAACTGTTAGAGAGATATTAAAAAGAGACTGTTTTGCATAGTAAATGTCAAAACCACCTGGGACAGCAGCAGGTTATACGCTGAGGTGATAAATGTAACTGAAAAAGAATTAAAGCAGATGGATGAAACTTGACCCCTGCTTAGAATGTCTTAAGCACATCAATTGTCTTATCTTGAGATCTCTATAATACTATGAGCTCCACGATAACAATCTGATTTACAGAATCACAGAATCACAGAATCGTCTAGGTTGGAAGAGACCTCCAAGATCACTGAGTCCAACCTCTGACCTAACACTAACAAGTCCTCCACTAAACCATATCACTAAGCTCAACATCTAAACGTCTTTTAAAGACCTCCAGGGATGGTGACTCAACCACTTCCCTTGGCAGCCCATTCCAATGTCTAACAACCCTTTCAGTAAAGAATTTCTTCCTAATATCCAACCTAAACCTCCCCTGGCACAACTTTAGCCCATTCCCCCTCGTCCTGTCACCAGGCACCTGGGAGAATAGACCAACCCCCACCTCACTACAGCCTCCTTTAAGGTATCTATAGAGAACGATAAGGTCACCCCTGAGCCTCCTCTTCTCCAGGCTGAACAATCCCAGCTCCCTCAGCCTCTCCTCGTAAGACTTGTTCTCCAGACCCCTCACCAGCTTCGTTGCCCCTCTCTGGACTCACTTGAGCACCTCCATGTCCTTCTTGTAGCGAGAGGCCCAAAACTGAACACAGTACTCGAGGTGCGGCCACACCAGAGCTGAGTACAGGGGGACAATCACTTCCCTAGACTTGCTGGCCACACTGCTTCTTATACAAGCCAGGATGCTAAAGAAAGGAAAAATGCAATAACATCTCAGTTTTGATAAATACAAAATTGAGGCTACTAAGAAAAAAAATGGTTATAGTAAATTTTCTGGGTTTTAGCTCATTCCTGAAAGCAGCATGCAGATAATTTTTAACCCATGAACATTTCGAAGTAGTTATATAATCCATTCACTGTGGACTTGCTCAAAAATTGGATTGACTATCTGTACAGGTGAGCAAAGGAACAAAACAGACTACTGGAATTTTACACAATATGAAAGGGAGAGCAGACTTTGTCAGGCTTTTTCTTAGAGTAGGAAAGGATTGGAAATATATTATTTAAATGATAATCTGATTCTAGATGTGTTTCCACCACAGACAAGTAAGTACCATCTAGTAGGCTGGTTTGTAAAGTTACCAAGTTCAATCTTACATTAAGTAGGAAAACTCAGACAGTAATTACAAAGAACTTAAAAATGCAAGCAAATAGATACCAGACCAGATAGTCTATGCTTAGTTTGTACTATTACTATAATGGTATTTAGATAGTGCCTTGCTAGATGAAAAATCCATAACTTTGTAAACAACTTAGTCCATGGTGGTGCTGCGTATGATAGCTATACCGTGGGCTCATTTCCTTAGTAGGAGGATCAGCAATCTTTCCAGCCTTGGCTGCCTATTCAGACTTCTAAACCCACCATAAACATAACAAACTCTTACATAAGACCTGAAAGAAAGTCTTTTCATCCTCCACATTTTTAATTTAAAAAAAAAATCAAAAAAAAAAATTTAAATTCAGCTTTGAGGTAAAAGAGCTGCAGTTCTGTTACAAGAACTGGCACAAGGTGATCCTGTTGGCAACATTTGGGTGTACAAGAGGAAAGTGAACTTTGGTGCATGTGCATTTGTAAGACTATTTATGTGCTTTGGATTTTCCTGCTTGCTAATGTGCAGTATATAATTTGAAAATACTGCAAATATAATAAAATGTACTTTTCACCCTGCTTCATAAATATTTTAACCTAAAGAGCTACTTCAAGAAAATCAAGTTAAACCTCATGATATCAAATCAGTACAAGGGAGGTGATGAGGCTAAGCACAGGTGTATATGATCTTTACTAGTTGAAGAATAACTTTCAGTCTGCTGACTGAAGGTTTTCTGTTTATTTTTTTTTCTTTTACTTCAGTTCTAAGGATGCATGATTCAGTTGTGCAAAATTGCTCTAACATACAGCTCTAACTTTCAGGACTTTTTCTATATCAAGCCAGTTATCATAAGACTGACAACATCAAAATGCACTTTTGAAGCTTTATCATGTGGAATTACCTTGCTCAGCTATGTATCTGCTTCACTTGATTAGAAGCAAACATCTTTGTTCACTCAACCCTTCACTATGAGGATTTCAAAACTGCTTGAGATGTACAGACTGTAGTTTAAACTGAGCTATTTGTTTCATCTTTATTTACCTGAATTTTAATATCAAATTAAATTATGCTTATATAGTACTACTTTACTGCTCTATTTTCTCTTTCTGGGCATTACAGAGATGTTATTACTGTGTGAAGAGCATGATCTTTACTTGTTTCCTCACTCCAGCACATCACTGCACTCACCAATACACCATGGCCCATATTTCTCCCACAAAACTTCTTAAAGTTGACCAGCTAGTCCTACTCTCCATACTCTTATCATTTCTATTCGAAACCGTTGAAACTTCTGAAAAAGACTTTTTACCTGAAGAAATTTCAGTCTTGAACCTATTCAGATAACAAAAAGCTGAACAAGAGAATAGGTTATAAAGTCTATTCTACCTTTGAAAAACTAGCATGCACCCTTCTCTGTGCTTTAAGCCTTGTCTTAGAGCAGTGCCTACACTGCAGATCTCATCTTCACCCTGCATGTTTTGGAGGTAATCATACTGCAGAACTGTTTAGCCTCTGAAAATGATGAAATATTCTGCCATCAAAATCCAAGATCAGTCAAGGAAATTAGAAATATTATCTGAGTTTGATGAAAATGAGATGTATGAGAGATATATACTATCCGCATACTGATGCAGCTTAGATCAGTCACATAAGTCCTCCATAAGAGGACTCCATAGATCCTCCATAAGTCTATAGACAGCATAGTTAAGGCAATGAAACCCGAGGGTCAGTAGAACACTCATTAAGGCTGAATATCAAAGGATAAATTAAAATGTGTGGGTCTTTCAGATCATGTCTTTTATTTTCTTCTTACTGGAATTTCTCTACATTGCCTTTGTAAGCAGCACTTTGGAGAGTGCACACTTAGGCAGGGCAGGGACATGTTTTTGCTGCTGACCATCTTGTAGCAAGTGCACTGGTACCTGGTGTAAAGTAGAAGTGGAAATTTTTGTGGAACAGCTAATGTGTATTGCGTTTGAAATTCAGAGGCAAAAGTATGAAATCATCCAAGTGATTCTGCTCTTTTGTTACTATTCACATTATTTTATTCTTCTTACCTATACTTTTATCTGTTACCAGGTAGTTCTGGCTTTTCAGAATGTGTTTTTTTCTCTCTTCCTTATTCTGGTTCTAGTCATTATATTAAGTCAATTTCAGATTTCCTTCTTTTGTTGTCTTATTATCATATTTAATTATTCAAAACTGAGAGCATAAGTGTTACTTTGTACTGATTTACACAAAGAATCTACTCACAGACTTATTCCATGGAAAGGTCTGCAGAACAAAAGGAGTGTCAGGCTCATTATAGGACAATGTGCACTGCAAAGAACTAATTCTTTTGATGAATACAACTGTGAGGTGAAGGGAAAATGACAAATTTTCATGCCTAACATAAAAAGGAAGGTTTCTGCAGAGATGTGGGACATGTTAAAAATGATTTTATGAAGTTTTAGAATGAAGGAAAGAATCACATTTGAAAAAAAAAAAAAAGTTCATTTTATTTTGTAGAAAATCAAAGCTCAGCATACTTAATGTGCCAAATTCAGGTGATAATATGCTTTCATCTGTAGTCAGTCTTGAAGTAATTAGTATGTGCTTGTCTGAAGAGCAGCCTTGTTCTTACCCTTTCAGTGCTCAGCCGCACAATGCACTGGGCTTCAGAAAGAATATTGGAATACCTTTTTCCTGGTGTCATTTCATAGGAAGTGTTCTGCTGCTGCGTTAGCAGGAGGCAGTTTCTTTGTCAGCTCTCTTAGCCACTCTAAAACTAAACCACTCTGTTTAACTGGGCAGGTGGGAACTTTTCTTGATGAATTAGAAAGACAACTGCAATCAGTTCCTTGCAGTACGATAAGCCTATTCAAACATTTCTAGCATTCAGTATCAAGTGCTGAGAGATGGATTCTGCTGATGATAATACCTTTGTTCTATAAGTAGTCCATTCATTTTAACTCCATGTGAACCAAGCTAAGAGGATTCAAACTAAAATGAGGAAATTCAGGAGCAAAATCAGAAAACAAGAAACACTGCCTTTTTTACAGTGGGTCAGTAGGAGTTTTGCCATGATACATAATTGGAATAAGAGAGAAACCTTTACCTATACAAACCAGTGTTTGCAAAACTGAGATCAACCAAATTTTATCCCTTTCTCAATGAAGATTATTCAGTACTGTGTTCCATTTTCTTTTGACACAAAAGGATCTCTGGAATGAAATCTCTGTAACTACTCATGATAGTTTGCTACAAAAGCAAAAGTGGATCCAGATGTTTGCAAAACAGTATCCAGAACAGAAGCTTCATGACTTTGCTTGAGAATGTTTTCATGAGTGATTTTAGCTGTAGAAAAATGAGATATTGTGCATATAGGAGGTTGGATCTTAGCATATATTTGTAACCTCACAGCAGCCAAACATATAAAAAATGACTGGAACCCATTGTACTTGGCACAATGCAAACAGACTCTCCTTAAAAAAGAGCGAATGAGTAATTTTTATAACAATGTAATTATGCAACTTTATCTAATTTAGAAGATTAGAGATTGAAATACTGAATGAGAACTACTGTTGTGCACAAGAATAATACTTGATCTGATTTTCAATAATGCTAAGACAGCAGATAAAACAAGCACCTCAGATGTGATTGCCAACTTGTGCACAGGATTTTCTTCTTACATCAGTTCGACAGCTGAATTAAATTGATATTCAGAATTCCTGTTACCTACGAGAATCAATTCACTAACCTGAAGATAAAATGTGAGACAGGCTAAAACTTATTGCAGCATAAATGCACTTTATGGCATTTGATCTCTGCAGTCCTAACTCCCGGAGCTCTGTGCTCCCTATGGGAACACCCTGCAGCTCTTTTCCTGCCTGCCTGCCTAAGCTTTCTTTTCATGTAAATCAAGGCACAACAGAAAAAAAATGCATCTGCAGAGCTCCTTCAAGACAAAGTCGGGGTGTTATCAGGGCATGCACCTGGAACTGGGAGCTGAAGAATGATTTTGGATCACACAGCATAGGCATAGCCAGTGTTTAGTACAATGCATGACAAAGATTTCATAACAAGTCACTTGGGACAGGAAGGATTCAATAACAATTTAAATAAGAGGAGGATGCAAAGAGTTTGCAACTACCCAAGCTGGAACTTGTATTTTAAGTTGAAATCTTCTTAAGTATGACTTCAGAAGTGAAAGAAACTTATCCTCTGGCCAAGTGTCACAGCTTCCCTGCCTAAAAGGAGATATTAATAATTGATCAGTACAAAGCATTACATTCATCTTCTGA
Organism: Anser anser; assembly: GCF_964211835.1. Taxonomy (NCBI): domain Eukaryota; kingdom Metazoa; phylum Chordata; class Aves; order Anseriformes; family Anatidae; genus Anser; species Anser anser. The sequence goes on along the minus strand of NC_139724.1, from coordinate 32,104,657 downwards.
ATGAAAATAAGAATATTGGGCAAGAAAGCAAATCTGTCTGGCAGGGTAACTTCCAATGAAGAAGGCTGGGAATCCTATTTCTCTGTTGCTACTGTTAGAGCCATTTTAGTATTTCTGTGACTCTTTGTGCTAAGTCATCTTAAGAACGTCACAAAATTGTATTTCTACACAGTATACAGGCATATTGTCAGAGGACACACAGTAAGTCTAGCCAGTCCTTCAGGAAACAGTTTACCAAGAAAACTTGCAACAGTAACAAAAAATCCTTTCTGTCCTGGAAATCATATGTTCCAGGACAGCTTGCTTGCATGTGTACAGTCTATGAAAGAATGTGGAACCTATGCTTTTATTTGTTCATTGACACAAAACCTTTCTTTATGGAAGAATTGAAGCTCTCTTTGCAACAAACTTCCTTTGGTGAAAAAGTAGACGTTACTCCTAATAAATACTCAGATCTGACTGACCAAAGCTGTGTAACAGTAAGAATATGACACGTAGTCTTTGAAAAGAACAAAAATAAGTGGGAGTCTTTCAGGGGAAAAGGGCGAAGGAAAAGACATTTTAACATTGGTGCCATTTTGAAATGCAGTGTACATTCAGACAGCAAGACACATGTTCCTGGTAAAGGTATTTATGAGCCTTAAGGATAAGTAATTTCTAACTGAGATGAATTAACATTGTCCAAAAAGGGATAAATTGAACTACATGTGTATAAATCACTGGAATCTCCTCTGAATTTGATATAATTTCAGTAAGAGGTCTGGTAGACCCCTTCAGGCCCATCACAGGTAGTATGTTTCCCACAGTGTTTTCAACTCACTATAGCAAGAACTAGAAAGGAATAAAAGAATTCTAACCAGGTGGCAGAGGTGTCCAACACCCATAGTTAATCTGAGTTTGGATGTATTTTAGGTAGTGCAAAACTATAACTCTCCAATTTACAGCACACCTTTTGGCACTTGGGTTGATTTTAGAAGGGTCTTAAAAAGATACAGCGCATGAGCTTTTTTTTTTTTTGCCTTTTTTTTTTTTAAGATTTTTGTACTCTCATCTGCCTTGAGGAATAATTGAATAATTGTCATTTCTTGATCTGTAAAACTTAATGTGATTACAAGTGCCATGGATCAAGTGACTGTCACCTTTCTGTGTCATGTGCACCTCCTCTGCACTAGAATGAAAAGCTATTATGTTCCTTGTGTGAGTCTCCAATATTTGTCACTGAATGGCAATGCTGGAAATGTGGGGGGTGGAGCATAAATTGCAGTTGCAAACTAGAAACACTTTGGGGGGGGGAAAAAGTTACAATGGTAAACGCTATAGTTTAGGAACAATTAAGTTTGCCCATGCCTTGAAAAAAGACACAGAGTATAGCCATATCACTCTCAAGTTCAGTAATTTAGAAAGTAGAGGTGAACTGAGCCAGGGAGCCCATGAAGAACCTGATCAACCAATTTGGATTCAAAAGCTGAAAACCAAAGTGTTCTTAGTAGTGTATCCACATTAATAAAATTTTTGGATAAATAATGGACCACTGACTGAAATGGACATCTGAAATATAATTTGGGCTGCAATAAACTTTGTATGGGCTGCATTAGGAAGAGCACTGCCATCAGCTGGGGGGAGGTGATGCTTCCTCTCTACTCAGCACTGGTGAAACACATCTGGAGCACTGGATCCACTCCAGAGGTGCCTTCCGACCCAAGCCTTTCTGCAGTTCTGTAATCTGCCAGTATCTCCAGTCCCACAGGGCTGCTGCCTGAAGCCATCAAGGCTGAGCCATCAGTTGCTCAGCATCCAGCTCTGGGCTGCAGCTTTCTGTATGTGCACTCAATCAGTGTCAGAAATTGCAGTTGCCATGGGGGAGATGATAAATTTGAGAGGCACTTCTTCGAAGACATATGATTTTGAGAACTTGATTTAAATACAGCAGATGCCAGTAAATGGCAGTTTAGGAGTGCTAATTATGCTCTGAATTATGATTCCCTTATATTTGATTTTACATACGTCTTAGCATCATTACAGCAAATCTTGACATTTTATTGGTTGAAAACAGACCTTTAATTTAAAGAAACTGAAGAAAATGCAGCCATTTTAAAGTATAACATAAACGTTTCTTGATGGAAGCTTTTTTTTTTTGAGATCTTATGAAATAAATTTATCTAATCTAATTTTGCTTGAAGAACTAATTTTCAATGGTTAAAGAAAAAAGAATACTGCCGTATATGAATATTTCAATTAATGTAATTTGAAATATCATTTTCTTCTTCCAAATCCTCACTGCAAAGGTCTTACTCATAAGCCTTCTCTTTGTCTTTTAGTGCAAGTTTGCAAATCATTACTAGTGCACATATAGCGAATGATGTGACAGGGATGAGTAGCCTCTTTTCGAGAGCTCTGGGAGACCTCTGAGTGCTGACGATCCAGTTATTTGGAACCAATGCCCAAATCCACCCTTGTCCCCTAGCATTAGTCTGTTACTCTGGGCACAACAGGTTCACACTGTAGTGATCATCAGCTCTAAATTTTTGTTGCACATGCTGGAATAGGCATTCTCTGTGCAACAGAAGCTCTTGCTCCTTTTTGGTAGAGAATCCTTACAACAGAATCAATCATATCAGGGCTTACAGAAAAAGCTGGTTCCCCGAGGTCAGAAAAATGAGACTGAACAGGAAGAGTGAGGGTAGTTTGTAAATGAGGGCAAACATTGGCAAGACCACACCTTGCTGTGAGACTAGTCTTTGTTTCTGGAGGCAAGAGACTCTATCAATGCACTATTTATTAATTCAGTAATTTTATCAGGTACAGTATGTCCCAGTCTATTTAGCACTCAATTAAGCTTCACATTGCCCATCAATAACTGCAGAAATGGCAACAAAATGGGCTTTGGCAGATTATTTTCAGCTGAGTGACTGGTGGTTGGAGGAATTCATCAGTTGCTTTACTCTAGCTGTCAGGTTTGTCTTCTGTCAACACAGCAGGGAGGGAGGAATGGTGTGAAGCAGACATTTATGAAAACATTTTTCAGTTCTGATAGTCAAGAAGGCAACAAATCACAAATCACTCACACTCTGCGATTTGATATCTCTCTCGTGTAAAGTTGATCTGTTCAAAACCACTCAGATATGCTGGTTTTCTTTTGGTTGGTTTCAACTCTGTCTTCAGTACTAGCTTGTTAAGTTACAAGACATTATACCCTTTCTTTTCATATCATGTATGCGAACACTATACGGTGTATGGTGCTCCCACAAACTCATCCTTGAGCACACAACAGCTGTATTTCTTGGTGAAATCTTCTGTTTGCTTCCATGTGACTTCACAGGGCAACTAATCCTACTGTGAGGTCTGTCAGTGTTAATTGCCCAAGTCCAGCAAAATAACTATTTCTGACCTAGGGCTTCCAAAAGCAATCCGGTGTTTTCACAGAGAAAATACTCCATTTACGAAGATTTAAAAATTGTAGAGACGTCATTCTGTTTCGTTGATGATATTCAAGAATTAAGATTGTTCAAAAACGGTCTTAATGATTTGGGTAGCTCTATAAAAAGTATTTTCTGAATTTGAAGTGTATCTCGAGATTAACTTGGCACTCCAATGTTGTGAAATCGTTTGAATTCTTCTTCTTTCCTGTGCTTATTTTTGTTTGGAAAGGTATTGTTTCCCTTCCGTCATTGCTGAGCTACTGGCTGTAGTAGTCAGATAGCTACAGTAAAAACGTATGTATCATGGAACGCATAACGATGTAGGGTATCCCCAGCACCAAGTAAATGAAGGCTGTGGTGGCAAAAGTGCAAAGGGAACAAACACGGTAGCACCCGAGTGCCACGCTGGGGAGCGTTCAGAAAGATTCTGGTCTGGGAAAGGCACCAACAGCCTGGTCGCTGCCCACGCGGGACCGGCAGCCGGGAGCCGCGGCCCGGAGCAAGCCGTGCTCCTGCGCCCGGGCGGCTCGGGGCGGCGGGGGCCGCGCACCCCCTCCCCGGTCCCCCGCCGCGGCTCGGGGCCCGGGGCTCGGGGCCGCCCGTGCGGGCCCTGATTGGGTCTGCGGGGAGGCCCCTCCCGCCCGGCCTCCGCCCGCCCGCCCGGGCGGCCCCGCCGCCGCGCCGCGCCCGCTCCCCAAATACACCTTGGCGGCGCCGGGGAGCGGCAGCGGCCCCGCGGCATGGTGAGTGAGGGAGCGGTGAGTGCCCGCGGGGACCCTGGACAGCGCTGGGACGGGGCGAGCAGCGGGGAGCTGGGGCAGCGGGGGCTGAGCGCCGGGAGCCAGGGGGCGCGGGGTGCCCCCGCTCAGCACCCGCTCAGCACCCGCTCAGCACCCCCGGCCCCGCGGCGCTGCGGTGCTGGCGGCTCGGGTGGCGGTGCGGGGCGGTGCGGGGCGGGGGGCTTGCCGGGGGCTGGAGCCGCCAGGGGCACTCGGGCGGCCTTTGTGCGTGGTGAGGCTCTCCAAGAATTTGCCAGCTGATAGTGCCCGTCGAGCTACTTGAAACCATTCAGGCTACTTTCGTTGCCTTACAATTAGGCAAGGTTTCTTATCTTGTTCTCAGAGTAATTCATGTCGCTGCACTTCATGAATTAGCCACAAGCCTCATACTTAATCACATGCTTAATGCTCTAACAATAACTTCACTTTTGCATTTATTTCATTTTCTGGCATTGCATTCCTTATGATTGGCAATTCATTTTTGCAGTCGATTTTCACAGCTTAACTCTTTTTTCAGATTTTTTTCTCTTTTTCTTTTCTTTTTTTCTTCTTTCCTTCTCAAAACTGTAGGCTCGTAATTCCTTGTCTGCATGGCTAGAGCTAGCTGTGTCTGTGGCTCAAATCCAGGGAACATTATTAGCCTAGGCCTAGTGGAGTTCCTTTATAAAATCATCTCTGTGTATAAACATTTGAGACACTTGAAAAGTTTTTGTTTCTAATGTAAAGGAGCACTTTTATACATCTTATGTACTCTATCAAGCTTGATCCAATGCTACTCCTAAAATGGCTGTATTTTTAGAGCTGGTCGCTTACTCTGTGTGTGTAGTGAAATGGCTTATTTATGCATGAAGGATGAATTAAGAGGAAAAGGAAAAAGTCCTAAGCAAAGATGTAGCATTGGTAAAATGAGTACTGCAGTGCAATGAAGTGGTTTATAATGCTGTATTGAGCCCATCCAGTTTCACTGGGCTGCAGTTTACAATATGCTGCATATGAGATGGTCTAAAAAGAAACAGTAAGACTTTTGATAGTTGAGATACTAGTAGGGGAAAATAAATTTTTATTCACTTTTTTTCATGGTGAAGTCTCTAGTCAGACTCTAGTAACAGAAAAAATGTAATGAGCAGTTTCTCATAAATGTGAATTGTAACAAAACAAGTGCAAATGTTCAACTGTCTTTGTTAGTAGAATAAAGTGTTTTACTTGTTTGGAAATGGCCTAATTGTATAGCTTTTCCTAAAGCAAAAATCCCAGTAGAGCCACTCCCTTTTCTTGTAGTTATGCTAAGATGATTTGTTTCCAAATTACAGAAAGTAGGAGCAAGGAAACATGCACTTTAAATCACATAAATAGGTCTATTGCTTTTCTAGCGTTAAGAACAAAAGGTGATGACAGTCCATGCTAGAAAGAGATTCCAGTAACAGACTATTTTGTGTAATTAATCAGAGAACAGGTGATTGAAGCAACCAGAGAATATGTGCAAATGTGTTAGAAATGCATGGGATGTTCTCTTCATTGTAGGGAAGTTTCTTGCTTGGATTGCATTGCTTTGGAGAACTACGTATGGCCATACATTCATAGCTCTTATGACTTTTCTCTTTAGTTTGCCAACAGCAAGACCCTTAAATGAACTAGATGATTTTAAGGAAGCATGAGGAATACTGTAACAGTGACTTTACACTCCACGTTCTCAGAAGAGAAAAGCAATTGCTGATATCATGCTGACCCAAAGCATCCAGGAAAAGTAAGGAAGGAGAAAGGAAATCACATCTTGAGATCTCTTGTTTTTGTTTGTTTTGTGGAATTATGTAGCCTACAGCTACTATGAGTCATGACAGTGCAAGATCATGAGGCAAACATTGCAGGAGAAACAAAGGAATGTAGTTCTACAGTGGTTTTTATCCTTTTTTTTTTTTTGGATGTAATCAATAAAATCGCTCACCATCCTTTCTCCCACTGGTTCAGTTGCTGTCTGACTATTCAGATAGATTATTCAATTGAGGTTTTGATGCAAAAAAACTTTAAAAATGAGAAGTCAAGGTTAGTATTTGTATTGTGTCCATAGAAATAAGTACTAAAATGTTATATATTTATCTTATTCTGATTGATGTTTATTTAAAAATGTCTTTAACCATTATATGACAGTCTGTTTCAAAACAGATCCCATAGTGAAATCAAAACATAAATAAGAGTTTATAATAAAATATAATACTCAAAATATCGGTAATAGTCAAAACCTGGCTATGCCATGTACTAAAAGGTAAAATATCACAGCCATTATGAAGATGAATGCTATGTTTGAAATTTTAAAATAATGATGAGAAGCAAAGCAAGCAATCCAAGCACTCAAGGTAGATTTTGTACCAAATACAGCTATTTTCCTTTTAACTGAAATGAGTTGTTACACCAAGAGATGTTGTAAATTAAATATTTTTTTTAAAAAACAATATCAAGCTCCTCTGTAATCCAGAGAAACAGATACAAAATTCTAAGTTTTCAGAAAGGAAATATGTATTGGAAGGTATTTAGTCATATTTTCTTTCTACTCTGTAGACAAGCATCAGGTTTGCATTTTTTATAAAAGCTTATTTATTGAAGAAAACTTCTATGTAGGTTTTAAAGAGTGTTTTAAAATAGCTATTGGAAATGACAGGATATGTTTTAAGGATTTATTTATTTAATGATATCTAGAGATTGTTATATTTGACCTTGCCTGTTGTATTAGCAAATGGAAATTAAGCTATTCAGGACTTTAATTAGACTTTCTTTGCTGGAGTTCCTTGTGCATTCTGTACAATTTCATTTTTTAAGATCTTTATGTGTTTATTGCAATTCATTGCATTTATTTAGAGGTCGTGGTCTTCTATGACCAGTGGTACCAGTGGTAGAGAATCAAGTCTCTCATTGGATAGGTACGATATTTTAAAATCAGTATTCAAGTATAAGCCTTTGTTCAAGAAAGCAACACTGTTCAGGACAGGGTACTAATATATATTTGAATTTAAAATTCCAATAGTACTTACGTGCATGCATCAATGAGCTAAGGCTAGGGCTTTCAGTTAGGGGTAAAACCACTGATTTTTTTTTTTTATTTTGTAATAAAGACAGGAAAATTTGCTAAGGACAACAGGGTTTTTTATTATTATTAGGGTTTTGCTTATTGATTACTATAAACGAAATGAAAAGACCACGTTAATATACCTAATGAAGCCTTTTACTTGTAACACAAGTATAGATTGCCACTCATTTGGTAACATGTTCTTCCAGTTTTTAGGTTGTCTTACTCAGGTGATGCCACTCTTAGATCGGTGCTAGTGTATCCTAGTTATTTTAACTCCTCATTTATGCCCTATGTCTCATACTGTATCCTTTGTTTTTGTAGATGTGGAGTTTAGATCAATCTGATGTCTACTATTTTAGTTTAGTTTAGTTTAGTTTGTTAAGGAGGGCAAGTTCCACTGCTGTCAGTTGTTATGCTGCTTCATGACATTAAATCAGAGCACAGATATTCTATAGGGATTAGTTTTGCTTCACTATGGAGAGATTTCATCAAGTCCTGTTCATTGTGGCAGACCCCAAGTAGATTTGAGGTTTAGGGCTTCCACAGACAGACCTTTGACCTTTAGAATAATCTCACCCTACCAGAGAACAGTGTTTTGTGACATTCACTTGCATTTATTTTTCATTCATATTTCTTATGATATGATATGATAGTTTTGTTAGGTGGAATTAATGCTTCTGCTAAGATTACAGCTTTCACATCTAACTGCAGAGTATTCTAACTAACATTCTTATTTTATTGAAATGTCCCCTTCCATAGTTCAGAGTCTGTTAGGCACCTTCCCTGCTTCTTGAACCTGGCAGTATTACCATTATTTTTGATTTCATGATTCTTAATTTCACTGCTCTAACTAAATTAGTTCAGTTGTGTTACTTAGAGCTAAGCTGTGAATTGATTTTTCTCCTTGCATATTCATTCTAGAAGTAGCTCTTTCAAGAGAATGGTGCCCTGCTAGTAGTATTCAAACAAGCCAGCGCCTGATGCAAGCCAGCACCAGTAGGGTGATTTCCCACAGGCAACTCACTGAGCCTAGATAATAAGCAAGTAGTGACCTTATCTATTATTTCTGAGAGGGCACTTTTTTCATGAGACCCCCTATGACTGTATCTTGCGCTTGTGTGTTTCTGCCTGAATGTGTAGCAAATGCTACAAATACTGTCCCTGCTTGAGTGCCAAAGAGACTTTTTCCTCTGCCATAAGACAAGGCGAAAAATGCCTGAAGAATTGCACCCCAGCATGGGCCTATGGTGCCCAGAGCTCTCTGAAACTCTCTTTAGGGACTGTTTGCCTATGACTTGCACTTTACGCATGGCTATGCCCATTGATTGTTTCAGCTAAGTCCATATAGAAAATAGGTCAGCCATGCAGTGGCTCAGGAAGAGAGCTTTAATTGTGTGGATTGTAATCTAGAAAGCAGGGTGTGCTCATCATCATGGAAGAGGCTGGAGACAGTTCCAAAGATTTTATCAAGCATTGTGGAATCTAGCCCTTAGACAGCTATTTGTATTACAGTTACAGGGAATATCCCATGCAAGTCATCCAGCTGTTTCAGTGTGAGTAAAATTTTCTTGCTATAAGGCAATGTGCTCAAATCATTTAATTTTTTCCACAAATGGAAATTGAAACAAACGTGTATTAATGAATTAAATCTCTTCCTTAGCCCCGTTCTAAGGTATTCAGAATGAAAATAAAACATTCTTTTCAGAAACTGTATTTTGTGGGAATCCTCCTGGTAGTCTTAGTGCAGCATAATTCTAGAATGTCACAGATTCCAGAGGATGCGATAAAACATGGTTTCTGCAATGACGCATACAGGGGTTGCTGCTAAACTTTCCACTTTTAATCAACAACAGCATGGTAGTTTTTGAGATCCCAAGAACGTTTTTTTCTATGGTATATTAAATGGGAATATGTTGTACAGTGGCAACTGCCTTTCTAATGCTCACCAAAGTAAACGTGTTTAATTTCATTTTAACCTTGCATTTCACTTGGCGCTTGATACAGATGGAAACTGACAAAAGCTGTTCAGGGAGAGCTGATTTCCCTCTTCGGCAAATGCAGAAACCCTTCACACACGAAAGAGCATTAGTAAAAGGCAATTGCAGAACACCTCAGCAAGATTTCCAGTTTGTTGCTTGGAAAAATTGGGTTTTTGCATTTCCTGGTAATTACTTGTATGATTTGAAGACAGAAGACAATACACTCAGTTGCTTTCTTGTTGATAGGGAGGGGTATCTGCTTATACTAATAGCTGTGTGGCTCCGTAGTCTTGACTGCAGGCACTCTGGAGCCTAAAATACTTATTACAGTTGCTGTTTTAAATAGCACTGCTAAAAATGGCAAAATTTCCATGTCTTCGGAGAAAGCATGCATCAATCTAACTTTTAATTCCCCCCCTTTTTTTTTATTTTTGCCTAAATTGTCTTCATAGTTACCCATTTGCACTAGTAAGCTGAGAGTACGAAACCATTGGCCTCTTGTTGAGGAAAAAATATTCAGGGAACTGAAAACCTGTTCAGATTGTGGTGCAAATAACCATTAATCCACAAAGCATGTTTAAAGGTAGGATTTTAGACATTCACAAGGGAAGAATGGTATGAAGAGAAGGATAGTCTTGGGGCTTAAGAAACTTAACAAGGCTTTTGGTGAATATGGTACCAAATTTTCCCCTCAAAATGTCCAGGAAATCAAGACAGGAATAATTACAATTAATTGTAGATTGAATTAAATGCTTATTTTGATGCAGTTGAAGTTAAAGCTTCCCAAATGTGTTGCATGATATTAATAAAACCAGCCAAGAGGAAATGCCTTTCTTATAAGCAATTGCAAGGCCTTCTGAAATGAGAAAATGAAGTTAACCCTGGTGTGTGTTAGGCACAAAGTTATACGATGAGGATACATTCCTTGTTCTGCTTTTATATATAGCACCTGCATGCTTCTATGAATCTATCTGCAAAAACTATTTGAATTTCACTTGTAGGAATGTGCAAGTGTTTCTTTCCCATATTTATTCTAAAATCTGTATGCAAATAGAAGTAAGGTCAAATCTTACCAATGATTTTTGCAAATCACTCAGATCTAATGATCTTCTATCCCAAAAAACTTGTGCAACTCTGTTCAAGAGATCTGGATTTACTTCTTAGTTCAGCTGCAGTCTTTCTTTTGTGATCTGCAGCATGCCTCATTTCCCACTTCTAAAAGAGGCATAGTAACACTTCCTTTCATATCCAGTTTTTCTGTCTTAGCTATTCAGAGGGCAACCCCTTCAAGTCAAATATCATCTTTTACTATATATCTGTATATGGTCCTGATCTTAATTTGGGCCTTCTGGGAAGTTAAAATAAACAAATAATACACCTAGCAACAGTGATAGAGAAAAAACAGCAACTCCAGCAGGACACAAGATGACATTGGCATAATTTCTCAGTTGAGAAACCTGCCCAAAGATAAACTCATCAGACAGAAGGTTAAATAACGGTATTTCAGTGTAAGCAAAGGCTCCATAAAAATTTTCATATGTTGATCAAGCATCAGTCTCACTAACTGAATGGTATTCTACTTGATTGCTGAAATGTAATGCAGTAGTTCCTTTCCCAGACAAAACAATGTTTGGTTGTGTGGTGGAAATGAAATACTATAGAGTAGATGCATCTTTGAGTCATGGGTTAGGTATGGCTTTCAAAACGTTTTAATAGGCTCATGAGGCAGAGACTATGTATATAGTTTGACACTGAAAATCTACAGCTGATCTGAAAATTAGCATTAGCTTAGATCAGCTCTGCACTTACTCTGTATGTCATGTGCTCCAGATCCGCAAGAGATGCGGCATGATAGTCAAGTATATGTGGGAAAAGGTTGTTGACCATATCAATGGTAAATTTTAGAACCAATGGAGTCACAGCTTAGAGTTTAAAATATGCAAGTATACCATGCTTGAGATAATGGTGGGCATCGTGACAGAAAAAATATTATTCTCATAGAAGAGTAGAGTCTGGCACTAGGAAGCAAGAGTAAAAACTGTTTTATCTGTTGATTAATATAGTATATGAAATATGATTTAATAATATCTTCCAGTTTCTCTTTGAAAATGATTTCCAGTTCTACACAATAAGTTTTAAGCAAAAATATATTTAAACGATAAAGAGGAATTAAAAGGTAGAAGTATCTTTTCAAGTAGGATTTGAATTGGTGAAAAGGGAGGAGTACTGAAGGAATACAGGATTATGATCTACATGTAGCAAAAGCTAGAAAAGAACATCCATCTTTGCCCATGCTTTGGGAACATTTTCATTAGCAAAAATTGAAATAGGGAAAAAATGAGATAAACTAAAATGAGAACAGTACTGCCAGAAAAGCAGCAAAAGGGCTTGATATATTAAAAAAAATACAGTTAGACTTTATTGCAGTTGCTGCAATGTACTGTGTTCTAAATGGCCGGTCTATCTAACAGTGGAATAAATATACAGGAATTTTTATGCTCGCTGGTTTGTCTCCCTACTGTCACTCTACAAACATGGAAAACACTCATAATCTTTAGTCAAATATTAATAAATTAATTCAGATATTTATTCCTAACTTAGATTTGGTAATCTAGCTTTTAGCAAAGAAGCTACATTAGTTAGCAATGTGCTTCTTTTGTCAGTTTGAAATATAACGGGCAGTACAGTATTTAGATGCTAGTTACAAACAGAGTTGAAAGCTCAGAGCAAAGGTTTACAACATAAATATGTTGCAAGAACTTCAATCCTTTATTGCCACTGGATACTTGGAAAGTTAGTGTGTTTGTCTCATTGGAAACTACCTGGCACAAATATTTAAAACATATATTTTGAATTTTCAGCATCACCTAAGTTGTAAAGAGAAATACCAAAAGTTTCTGACTTCATGGAAAGGAAGACTATATATATACAGTGGAGAAAACTTTCTTTCCTCCCCATTTTTTACCTGCTGAGAGCACAAACTCTGCAAGATTCATGGTGTTTCCAGGTGCTCCAAAATACCAAGATAGTTGATCTTGGCAGGAAATTCTTCATGAATTCTTCACAAAAGGTGTACTACCTCTCTTCATCCTTAACCTTAGGTCTCTGGTTATGTCCTCTAGAAACTCATGCCTATCATTCCCTCCCTTTGCCCGAACTATACACATGGTCTCTCTTTTCATTGTGAAATATCATATCCCTAGAAAAATAGGGAACTTCCTGTGTAGCATCATCTTTCTGTACATATAGACAAACACCTAGGTGGAAATTATTACTTGTTATGGGATTTCAGTTATCAAGAACTCAGTTAACAATAAATTTAACCTTCCAGTCACAGGAGCATTTATTTTCAATATAATAATAATTCAAAATCTATTTGAAGTACTAATCTGAGTACATATGGACTTGCTAGGGCTAGAATTTGATTTTTGGTTTATTTTTATGTTTTTATCCCACAGTTCACTGTCCCCTCTCCCTGTCCTTACACGTCTGAAACAACTGAATTGTTTTCTCTGCTGTCTTAGAGCTACTATTCAGAGTACCAGTATGCAACATTGCAAGTTGGAGACATCCTATTATCTGGCCCCTGCATAACCCTCATAAAAGTTTATTTTAAAATTGTTTTTGCCTTGAACTTCAGCTTACACCTGACCTTGTATAAAAACTTAGGAGAGTCTGTGACAGCTTGCTGAACCACTTAAGCAGATCTTTGTATAGAGATGTGCTTATTATTCCAATCTCCCCTGTGGTAAGATTTTTGAAATTAATGTGGTTCCTTAATATAATGAAAAAGCAGGTGTTTGGGGGTGGCGTGCCTATTTTAAAGGTTTAGAAAATAGTAAATACTGAGTGGGTGTTCTTTAACATTTTAGTGAGAAATAGTACTCGAAAGACTTTTGATGTGGGACTTCAAGTGTTTCTTACAATATCTATGTAGTTTATCTATCATTGCAGAAGCTGAAGTGCTGAGACAAAGGTGTTTAACAATTACACTTGATATTAGTATTGGTTCATAATTAAATAAATCTGAGATGACCCTGTTACCTCAGTAAAGGCAATGCAGCCCAGGTCCTCTATAGTCCTTGCCTGCTACTTCAGGGTTCAGATTAAGGCCTTCAAGAATGACTGGCACATTGTATCTGTTGGTCAGTTGTCATTTCCACATTCCTATGTGGTGCTACTTCTCTTTACCTGACGCTCTCATTTGGAGCATTAGCCTCTAAAGCAAGACTCTGTTCCTTGTTTATTTTGCCTGAGGACTGAAACCCAAAGACTCCCAGCACCGAAGCATAAATTACCATACTTTAAACTATGAACTGGGTGAAGTTACAGTTTCCTACCTTCTGTGGTGCCACAGTGGGAGGAAGGTGTGGCTTGCAATTATTGGTAATTGCTAACAGTAGCGCAGTCTCATGCTGCCTCACTAGGTTGGAGGTCTCAGCCTTTAAGGAAGCCAGGTAAGTAGTATTTCTGTCTTGGTGTCTCAGATGTGTGTGCAGCACTAAATGGTGTCTCAGAAGGCCTGATGGAGAAAAGAAAGATTCCTTATAGACATACAAAAGAAAAGTGAAATAAATACCTTTACAAAATAAAATGTAAAACTATGAAATCTTAAATCAGCTAAAATGTGTAACTTGCCTTTAACTCACAAACCAATGCCATTTAAAACAAAATACTAGAAAATAACATATGAAATGTCAAGTCTAGAAAATTCTTCCTTCTTTTTAACACCAGGTTACCACATTAAGCAGTGCAGGAAAACAAGGTATGTCACTCCCTGCCTCCCATTAGACGATAGTGAGACAAAACACTGAAAGTAGAACTTCAATCTTTGGAGCCAAATCAGGGTGATAAACTTGTATCCTTCTGTATATGATTCTGCATCTGAGAATAATATACAACCAACAAAGTTGGTTGAAACACAAACTGTAACAACAACAACATCCCCTAAAATCTAAAATATTGCGGAAAAGTTCATTGATATTATCATTTCAACATTTTCTAATGGCTTTACTGAAGACTACAGACAAATGATTTGCATAAATACCCAGTGTACTTCAGTGAATTTGTAGTGCAGAAAAAGCAATATATCAGTAAGAGAACAGTCTATGCCTTTGCAAATTGTTCTGTTCTGTCGCCTATGTTTTCCTTCTTTCTTACAGATTTTTAATCCTCATGTCCTTCTATAGGCTCCCTTCTCTACTTTCTTGAGTTTTTTTCTTCCTTGTTCCTTTTCCTGTTTTTATCTCCCTTCTCTCCTTTTTCTCCTTCACATAATAAAGAATGGCAGATATTGTAAAATAATGTTATGATAAATGAAAAAGACTATGCTATCTGAGAAATGGAGCAGAGCTTTGATCTTTCAGACTTCAGTAAGTATGCAGTGAAGTTAATATTGCAGATAATGCAGTTAAACAGGTTGTGAGATCAGGAACCATGGTCTGTTGTAGGTGCTCTTCATAGAATAACTCTAGGAAACTTACGCTATGGTTCATACTGTGCACAATGCTCAGGTTCTGCATCACAGAAGCTGTTTTGTTTGGATAACAAACATATTGTTTGGTAAGAGTTCTTCATGTGATTCTTGCCTATGAAAAATCTATGTCCTCTGGTGAAATCATCTCCCTTGATTTATAGAAAAATTATCTGCATTTTCCAAATGGGAGAAAGACCTAAGAACCTTGCCCAGAAAGTCATGAGAGTTTGTGGGAAAAGTAGCATGAGAATCCTTATGGTTAAAATACGTTTAATTTATTTCCAAAATTAAATGTTGAATTTGTATACGAATTTAAAAGCCAGTGATTGGTACATCCTGACCAGAGATTCTCCACTGTATTCTTTGTTAACCCTTTCTTGGATTTCCATTCCTACAAATCTCTTAATCTGCTTTGTTTCCCTTGGCAGCACCCTTTTCTCTGTATTTCTCCAGGTCTGGTTCGGGGAAACATACTTGCTCAGGACAGAGTCTTGCCACAGATACCAGTCAATTTCAGTGGAACATTTTAAGCCAAGCATATTTTTCTGTGCTATTTCAAAAATGCTGGAAGGTAGATACTATTTGTATTTTTGTGGGATTAAATACTCAAATTTGATATTGCTACAAGAAGCTGAATTTCAATGGCTAATGTACTTGAATTGGTATATTGCATGGTTTGGGACATGCTAAATGTTTCTAAATGCATCTGTTATAACTGGGAGAGCAACACTGACTGAGGTTTCTCTCATTTGACAGCACTTTGGATATAAGGAGAGATCTTTTCTCTGTTCTTTAGAGCTACTGAACATTTAGAAATTAACGTACCATGTGTGGAAGCCCAATATTTCACAAAACATCTCACTTTTACTTTGTTTTATTATTTTAATGAAAAAAGAAGCCATTTTATATAAAATATAAATTCACGTTTATCACATATTTATATATTCACTTATCTATCTTTCCCTGCTTTAAATGTGTATCTGCTGCATTTTCCAAAGGAGTATTAGAAACCAACTAAGCAACTCAACAGTGAAATTGGTATTGTAATGTATTCCTAGAGGATTCAGTCTCACAAGATGTGCTGATATCCTTTGGAACTGTGCTTTACAAAGGTAAGATTCACTGCCTTTGTGCACTCAAATCTTTTCTAAAAATAGCACATTGTCTGAAAAGTGACAGACCAATCAGTGAAATAAAAAATGAAGGTACTCATCTGCAGTGTGCATGGCCAAATCAGCTATTTAAAATATTTTAATCGCATTTTGTAGCAGAAAACATCTGTAACCATTTAACTGAAAAGGAAGGTGCCTTCTGGTCCAGCCCTGCAGGTACCATGAAAGAGAACAATTAGGGAAGTGGCTGATTTTTCCTCTTCTTCAGAGCTGCTTTCTTTGCCTCGGGCTCTAGCTAAAGCAGTGTCAGTAGTTGCATGATGGCTGTGAAAAAACGTGGTTGAATACAGTTCTTCACTTGAAGAGCTATATTTTATTTTATTTTTTTGGTTTCCTATCTGAAAAATTACAAGGCCATGACTTTGCTGCTGCAGAAAAAAACATCTTCACTAATTAGAAGTTTCCACTGTTAGCTTCCCAGGTATAGTATTTAACTTTTCCAGAATCTTAAATGAGATCAGTTCTGCATTTACTATCACATCCACACATCTACATGCAAATCAGTATTTCTGTGACAATAGTGGCAGAACTGGTAGGGTCTAATCCTATTCCTACTATATACAGAAGTTGTTATTGACTTCAGTGCGAGCTGGCATGAGTGCTTAACTATGAATAAGTATGAAAGGCATTTGTCAGTGATTTTCAGTGTGAAAATGATCTTGCAGATGTTGTAAGCACAAGTTGCAGGTGGCAAATATTAAGTTTAAAAACTCTGTGCTTGAAATCTACTGATGAAGCACTTTGCTTTCCACAGATCTAATTTTCAAACAATTCTCCAAGATCTGTAGAGTAGAGAGAAATCTTACATACTCCAAAATCTCTAAAATTTAATTTAAAACCGTGAACACATAGGGAATGTTTGCACTGTCATAAGACACAATAGTCAGTGTTTTATATTCCTCTATGACAATTCCAGTATCTTTGGGAAAAGAGTAACAATAATGGTGTTATATGTGCCAGTTGTGTAAACAGTTATGCATCTTCAACTTCAATTGGATGAATACAATCATGTAAAGTCTTGGCAAGATAAGTATCTCTGAAGAAGCAGTAGAATTATTTTGTCATCTCTAGAGATGCTTTACAGTTAATACAGACCATGGTTCTCAAAGGAGAAGTAACTTCATGCATTAGAAATTTGGCACTTCTAATAAGTTTGTTTCATTTATTATGGAAGATGTAGCAGTCCTGGATAAATCATGAATACTAGCTAAAGATTTCAGTGAAAAACACCCAAATTTATTAGATTTCATTTTTATTGCAGAAGATTACAATTGTTTCCTTTTTATTTATTTTCTTTGCTCCTAAAAAGTCTTTCCAATCTATGAGCTAAACAAAAAAAACAGAGTTTGGAGACACTCAAAGTTACAGGTCTACTAAAATGAGTAAATCTATATGTATTGGTGAGTTTGAGAGATTCATCTCTAAGTATGTGTTTCAAAAGAATTTGTAGCCACAACAATTGCCAACTACTTCATGTTCTAGAGCCACGGTGCTTCACCTTTTGTAAATTCTAATTTACATTCCACTGACTATGGGCAAGACTTTGATCTTTGCATTTAATTTAACTCCTCCTAATTGCCATGAACACTGTATGTCTGCAGGACAAGCTTTAATTCTTGAAGTGACAGAAAGAGTTCTGAAGACACAAATTTGATTATTTGCTTTCTTATGACACTCATTAAAATTTTGTGCTTTCATGGACTGCAAGTGAAGATTAAAGGGAAATGCCATATTTAAAATATACTCCTTTAGAAGTGTGAGAACAATTTTTGGAAATTCAGATATTTTTGGTATTGCTTGTCCTCACTGCAGCACTTCTGTTTCATTTGCTTCCCTCTTTGCATACTTCTGGTGTAATCAATTATGTCAGTCCAATATTGGGAGTACTCAGAAAAATTAAATAATCTGTTGCGGATACACACAACAGGTTGTACTGTTTGTGAATTATATCTAGCTCTGCCTCAGAACTAACGCGTGACTAACATGAGCAAAGTTAGGAGTTCCCCCAGAGTAAGGCGGCGGTGGTTTCCATGGGTAGTATAGTATCTCCACTCCAAGCCACTTAGCTGGTGGTACTACCCATGCCTCAGACCAGCAGTGAGGTTGAGAGGACATGCCACAACCAGGAACTGCTGTTTCTGCCTGAGAGCGTGATGGGGGAGCTGAGAATCAGGTGCACAGAGACTGCCTGCTGGGCTTGCTGTGGAGTGTTTTCACAGATAGGCTTTGACTAACAGGAAGAGAATATTTTTCCCACGCTATCTTCTCAGCATGCCTCCCTGTAATTTGGTCCTAGCATAGGAAAAATATTTATGAATGAATGTGCATGTGATACTTAAAATGACAAATATACATTTTATAAGCAACATTTGGGAATCAGTCCTTCCTTTAGTTACATGCCAAAACATGGGGGCAGTAATTAGGGTTCCCCCTGTGCCTTTAATTGAAACCAGAGATGTAGCTGCAACATAACTTTCACATCTGGAGTCTGGGCCTCTCCCAGGACTATATTTGGATCCAGGGATTTGCTGCAAACCACTGGAGGGAAATGAGTCAGTCTCAAAATCAGTATCAGAAATCCAGTGATACTTTAAAACTAGGGGTTTTGCCTGTCTCCAGGAATACTGGTTTCTATGCCAAGGTACAGAGCTTGATGTTCTCCTACAAATGTTAATATTTTAAACTAGAATAAATGTATGTCTCATGATGACCTTAACGTGAGATGCATTAAGAGTTTTGAGGTTTACTTTTGTATTTCCTGAACGTTATTTTCTGCTGATTAAAATGGGGACAAAGGGATGATTCAACATTCTTACTTCATTCATCTCCTAGCTTGGTACCTGTCTAGTTTTGCAGCAGATCACGCTCTGCAAGACATGTAGCACAGAGAAAACACTTGATAGCATTTTTCTGTTTCTTAAAACATTCCATGAAGAAAAAAGGTGAATAAATTCCACATGATATGGGGAGAAAGTCTTCCTTGTAAACAAGGTATAGATTTTTTTAGTTTGTCCTAAACAGTTATACAGGACAGAGACTGTGATAAGTTACCACACTGAATTTGGATTTAGCAAAATGTTTGGGTTGTTAAACCAAAAGTTGATGACTATAACTTGTCTAATCTTATCATAACTGCATTACTACTTTGTACATAGCTTAGTAATCACTGGGATTCCACTAGATAGTTTGGTATGTGCAGTGGTATCTCCTTCCTATCAAAATCAAGCATGCTATGATTTATAGAAGAGTTGTGAGTATATGTCTCTTAGAAATAGCCCCAAAGAGAGCTAAATCTGGCAATCAGGCTACTGGAACTAGGCTTGCATAGCACACAAAGGCAATCAGTGCTTTGGAGTGAAAAATAACACTTCTCTAAAGTGGTCTGTGGTACAGATAGATCAGAATTGGGATGACTTGTCAGAAAGAAGAGTGAATGTTTAGGGGAAGAAGCAGAAAAATTAATGACTGACAAAGCATCTTTCTTGCTACAGATAGAGCAGAATTTGAGATCACTGGTATCCAAGAAATTACTAGATTCAGCAAAGTATTGTGGAGTCCAGTTTCAAATACCATGTCTCATCTCACCTGATCTACTCAGAGGAAAACAATCTTGTCATCAGTTATTGCCTTTGTTGAAGTAGCCAAACTGTGCCTAGAACAAGCCTAGAATTCTGCTGAATAAAAAGGTTACTACTTTGTAGTCCAAGTGAAGCCTGGGCAATAGTATCTAAACAAGGGTGTTAATGATTTAGGACTGAATAATCACCTACATTTGGAGTTCCCTAGAGCTCAAGGCCTTGGTTTTGCAGTTTTCTTTTTACAGTTACATTCTTTATGTAACCTGTTCTTATTGACATTTTAATTGTGTTGTTACTGCAAATTTAGAAATCCTATCCCTGCTATGCACTTCACCTAATATGCACGCATGATACGTTTTTTTAATTATTCTTGCGTAATGTCACAGTTGTCCTCAGGTAGGTTAGCAAATGTTAGCAAAACCCTGTTAAAGGACCAAGTTACTGGAAAGGAGTAAATGAGGCATCCTCAAATTTCAGTGGAAGGGTTAGTCTCTTACTGGGGAGATGCAGGAAAACATCTCACTCCTCTTTATGAGGATAAACCTCTTCCAAGATGTCCTCTACCTAGGTAATCAACTGGCAGTTTTCTGTTTGGTATGACTTACTACTGCTCAGAAATTCGAAAACAGATTTGCCTGTCTCCTCTGGTTACTTAGATATTATGCTCCCTAAAGCAGCAATATCGAAACAAATTAATGATTTGAAGGTGTGTGCTCTCTGAATGTGTTCAAGTTTAGTGAAGCAGCCAGAGTAAGTTAGCTTATTTACTTGTAAAGGATTTAACAAGATTAATGAATACTTACTTTGACTTCTTAAAATATTAACTTATATTTTGATGCAGACTTGATCAATTTTCTCTGAGGATTTTAGAAGCCTCCTTAAAATCTTTGGAAATGGACAAATCACCAAGGCTTTGATTCCGCTGCTACACACCACTTTAGATAGAAAAAGTAAAGTGCATATATTGCGCTTCAGATTTGTAAGACTAAATGACAGCATTTAGTTTTTTTTCCCCTGAGTTTGTTTGCTGACAAGAGCTGAATCCACAATGAGGTATTTCTGATAGGGTAATGGGTACTACTAACCTGTCTTGCTAGGAGCTGACTGTGTTTTGCCTGTGCATAAAGTAACAGATCCTGCCTTGCTTTGTGCAGAGTCCTACTGGCAAGGTGTAAAAGGCAGTGATTTCTGAATCCCACAGGAATTAGAGCTCAGTAGGAATTGCAAGTCTAGATTTTACATAAAGGCAAGATAGAAGTTAACAACTATTTCTGTTGAGGCAATAACTTCCAGACCACACTAAGCTCCTTCAAGCGCTGCAATCACTCTTGTGCTGCAGAAAGTTAGATCCAGTTAGTAATATATTTTGACTGATGCAAAGCAAACTAGAAGTTGGTTTTTTTTTTTAATTGTTGCTTAACATGTAGCAGTTCACCTAAAGTATGTCTGATTAAAAAAAGTAACACAATAGCACATAACAGATTCTGCCCTACTCTAAGCAAAGGACTCAGCTTACATGAAGAAAAAAGTATGTAATGTTACTTCTAATTTTTCACCCACGTCTGCAAGTTAAGATTTTAAAACAACTTTAGCTACTGTTAGCAAGTGGCATTGCTTAATTCTTATAAATGGCTATGTTAATATTAGGGAGTTTTACTGTATGATTGATTCATTGCACTTTATTTCATGCTATTGTCAAGGAAATGCTTCTGAATATTTTCCTCTGCTAAAACAACTAGTACAAACAAGCATACAGGAAGGCATTTTGGCTGTAAGACAAGTACAGATGTAAATATACAATGAAATGTTTGCACAGAGCATTTTGAGAACTGTTAAATTATTCTACTGCTATGACTATACTATGTAAAGTCATCTTAGTTTTTCTGAGTGGCACAATGCCATGTTCTATTCAGTCAGACATTAAATAAATTCATTGCTTGTAGTTTAATCTCACCACAGATTATTTAATTTTAATTTTCAGTTTGTTTCCAAAGGTAAATAAGACAGCAATTAATACAGCAGAGATGGAGAATTCACACTAAACACTGCAGCTCCCCTGGGATAAGCTCTCACAAAGCATGTTTGGAGAGAAATCAAAACCAGAAACTTTTTCCATGTTTCCTCAATTTTCTTTTTTTTCTTTTTTTTTTTTTTTTTTTTGTTATGGTCAGAAAGTGTCCTTAAATATTATCAACAATGGAAAGGCTGGAGTTCATTATTGTTGAAACACATCTGCAAATGTTTGATTTAACCTGTGATATGTGCCCCATCTCATCTTTCTCATAGTTTTTTAAAGTTCATTATACTGCTGGAATTCCTTCTGTAAACTCTACAGTGGTGATTCACTGCCCTTCTCCTTTCAGACACTTAAACCCCCTGTCCAATTACTGTTTGAGTGAGGCAGGTTTTCCTAGAACTTAACAGACTTTCCTTTTCTGAATTTTAGTTATATTAAGTGCATGGTACACTTAAGATACCAAATGGAAACTCGATGTTTCAATTAAGAAAGACTTAGTATATGTATGGTTTTTATTTTCAGTACCTGAATCCTCTGAAGTTGTGATGTAATTAGGTTTCCACTCTGTTTCTTTAAAGATGTGATTTAGGGGGTCTTGTCATTGCAGGTACAGAATCTTAACGTAATCACTGCTTTAAACTTGCTATGCCTAATAAGCTGATATTGGTTTGAACTGGGGTACATGCTATCAAAGGTTCATCCCCCTTGTTCCTAGGAAAATAAGGATAGTTACAAAGTATTTCTGCAGAAGCATTCTTTAGGAACTGTGTCATAATTATTTGGAATTTAAAGATCTGCACATGAAAAATATTATTTTTGTACAACAGTGTTATTACTAGAAACGTCACAGATCTCATTTTACATTCTTGCAAATGCATGATAGTTTTGATATAAACAGCACTTGGCAGGAGCACAACTTCACGTTCAGAGGAAGGGCACAGATTCTAGCGCCCACCGGGGAAGAGGAGGCTAAGAGTGTGGGTGTCCTGCAGCACCAAGGACGGTAGACTGCATCCCAGAAAGAAGCTGTGGATACAGCAGACACATGCCCAGCAGCTCTGCCAACTCAGGGATTTTTTTGCCAGTGCCCACTTTGCCCTTGAGTAAGTTCTGGCCTGCGATCATCTTCTGACCTGACAGGGTGGGACCTGATTCCCACTGTGCAGCTTCTGGCCGCTCCAGGTTTTCCAGGTGTAAAATAATGGCAATAAGTTCCTTCACTGAGCTGATTCTACCTGCCCGGATATTTTTTGTACTGCATTGAATGTAACTTAATTAAAATACAATATCCTACAATGGAAGTGAACCCCAATGTGATTCCAGATTACTGTCTTCTAGAAACAAAGGAATAATTCTGCCAGCTGGGGGAGGGGAAGGGTTGGACACAACTGAAAACTACTGATCATTGCTGAAGGTCAGTCACTACCTTTGTTCTTAGTTTAGTGCAAACGTGCTAAAGATTTGTTGGTATCTAATTTAACCATTAACTCAGTCTCACGTTCTCCACAGACAGAGAACCTTTCTCTTTTTTTAATAGCAACACATAAATGAAGTATGGCATTAACTGGGAGATGCTTTAGTGTTTCATTATACTTAAACATATTTCAACAAAAAATATATTTCAGAAATTTTCTTCCAAAATTTTACTACACTTGATTTAAGAAAAGTTTTAGTAGTTATTTTGTAAATTCAAGATTTATCTTGACATTTAAGGCCCAAATTCAGTAAAGCATGTATGTATGTAAGATCCATCACAGCCATAAATCTATCTTTGACAATGCTTCACATATATACTTACATTACTATTTTTCTTAACAGTTTTAGTACACAGATTCAGTACACAGTCCAATTAAGTACAAAAAAGATGCATTTTTTTCTGCTTTCCTTTTTTACTAAAGCAATGAGGTTATATAATGGCTCCTGAAGAAAAATATTTACATATATATGTAAATACTTATAAAGAAAACTAACACGTAAACACGCATACAGACAGTGTGATTCTTGCTTAGAATTTTTCAGTGTCTCATCTGCTACACAAAAGTATGCAGCAATAAAAAATAAAGTATTACTGATACCCATGCAGTAAAAACAAATAATTTTCTGTATAAAAACTGAAATCAGAAATACAGAATCTTACTTAAACATTCTTTAGCCTCTTGTTCTTAGCATTGCGTTTACCGATTCTTAAACTAATAGTTTAATAATTTTGATAGATATCCCCTAGAAGCTGACCTGACACCATCAGTATTAAAGCATACTTTAAAAGGCCTTTTCTGCCAATGCTTTTTTTTTTTTTTTTTTCCTCTCTCTATTCCAGCAGGAGGTCCAGCCAAAGTGGCTTCTGCCTGTTTCTCCTCTTATCCCTGCCACTTGTGCTGGCTCTGCAGCATACCCCTGCTGTGCCATTCATACCCCTGTTTCAAAAGAAGCAGTTGATAACCTGGATCAGAGAACTAGTTATTTTTAAACCCTGGTGCAATTGTTATGTGACCCTAAAAGCCCTTTGGGTGTCTCAGAGGGAGGAAAAAGCAATGTGGTGCATAGGCTGATTAAAGCCACAGTGCCTCTGAAAGAAAGCGTTATTGTACTACATCTCTAGAGAGAGAAATGTAACACTTCAGCTGCTTCAAGAGTTGCCGGAAGGTCTCAAGGATTACCTTGTTAGAGTATTACATGAAGATGAGGGGATCTGATTCAATGAGATACAGTCAATAGAAAATGTAGCCCTTTAGGGAAGAGCCTTTTCAGATTAAGTCTTACTGAAATATATGTAACAAAAAGGGAACGATTACTAAAATGAAATGTTCAATTCTGTTCTTAATGTGATGTTTGAAAGACATCACCTGTAAAAGCATAAAATCCCTTGGTGTTTTCCAAGTAACTACATCAGTTATGTGGTCAAGTTCCCATGATGTCAGCTGTCACCAGTCAGTGGCTTTTACAAGAGGCATTAATCCGTGGTCTTGGATGGTCTTCAGTTCCAGCAGTGAAAGTGTCAACTTTATTCACGCAGTTCTCTGTTACAAAAAGGATACCTTGAGCATCAATTAAATTGAGATTTAAGTGTCCATTACAAATCAGTTCCGTTGTGCCACATCAGGTAGTTTTAATAGCTGCTTGTGAAGAACTAAGAAGGTTTTCTTATTAAAATTCAGCTCTTTACTCTTTCAGGAGCCTCATCCATCACTATGACCCAAGTTGTATCATTTCCTCTGCCTTAATCACCAGAGCCTCAGTTCAGCCAAGCACTTAACCACGCACACCACTTGAAGCATTATCCGAAGCATTCAAATCAGTAGAGATTACATGCTTAAAATGTCACATGAGCAAAGCTTAAGTGCTCTCCTGAGCAAGGCCCTAGAAAAGCCATTATTTTAAATGGTAAAAATGGAACATTATGAGAATTTAAAGGAGAAAATGAAATAACGTTTTGTTGTGTGCTTTTATTTTTCTTGTTTTGTAGGGGCGCATATTTGTTCCCGTGATGATTTTTAACTACCAATAATCTTCCACAGTGGTTGCCTCATCTAATATTCTGGCATCTTCTTCTCTTGTTAGTAAACAAAAGAGATCTATTAAACACAAAGCCAAGTACTCTTAATCTCCAGAGAGAGACTTTGTACAGTATGTTCTGTACAAAACTGAAAGACTTGAAGATCACAGGGGAATGTCCTTTCTCCTTACTGACTCAAACTCACATTACTGATGAACATGAGAAGGACTGCACAGAAAATAGCTCTAGAGCAGCTCTGCCCATCTGCAAAGAAGTCCATGAAAAAGATGCTCAGGGAGACCTTCCACAGAGGAAAACGAGCAGAAGTAGAGTGTACCTGCACACATTAACTGAAAGCATCTGCAAACTAATCTTTCCTGAGGTAAACAGATAATATGTATTAATACTAGCATTTCATTATACATATTAAAAATGCATTTGATGTAAGCCTTTTGAAAGCTGTTTTGACTTCAGAGTTTGTATTCTTATTTAGCTCAGCATAGTTTAAACCCTCATTTCATCCTTTTCCACTCCTTTTGTATACAATTTTGTCACAATGAGTTTTGTCCACTCTTACAACATCTCTTCCATTGTATTTCCCTGTATTTTTAGCCTTGCATTTGCAACCTTCCACTGATCATTTCTTCTTATAAACATGCATTTCCATAGCATTTTATTTTACTTAGCGATACAGTTGGAGAAACTCTGCCATGTCACCTAATTACATGAATTACATGAATTATAGGAATTACATGGTTACCTCGTCAATTCACCTAATTGAATCCATACTAAGTACATTATTCATTATCACAAAAAAAACAACAACACTGTTTTCATCTGCTATGATACTGACCTCTGCTATATTATTTTTAAAAATATTACTGTCTGTGTTTCATGCAAAGGAAAATCCTAAAGCATGTATTCAAACAAATAATTCAAACAAAGCAAACAGAACTCGTCTTAAGTGAGCTGTACCATAGCTAACTGATATAAATGTATGATGACTACAGAACTTGACACCTAGTTCCAGTGTCCCCACAGCAGAAACCATGTCTTACTCCCTGCCCTGGAGAGACTGAACAGAATAGCTGTGCAACTGGGAAATGCAATGATCATATTGAAACACTGAACTAATTAATATCTATTAGTTAAAATGAAGAAAATCCTGCAGCAGTTCTACAGAGGAATTCTTACATCTCTTCTCAACTCTACTGAAAACAGGCACAGTACATTCACAGCAGTTTGCTTGAGTGAAGATGAATACCAGGGCTTATTTCTGTATAAAGAATCACAACTTTAAAGTGCAGCTGTGTAACATTCTGTACTTGGGCTTGCCTCAAATTCGGAGGAAGGCGTGAATGAACTGACTGATATATATTGGGACTATACAGTGAATGGCCTTCTCTGGATGCTCATTAATTACAATCCAGTTAGGGACAATCAGTGTACCTTAATAAATGTGCTGGAGTTTTTTGAATCTATTTGCACATCTATTTTTGCAACTTATCCATCTCTTATTCTTTTGCTAAAACTCTACATTATCCATTTTTTATAGATGACTTTTTTCTTCTGCTGCACTTACATAGAAGAAATTCATCTGTTTAAACTGATCTTTACTTTAAATGTGTAGAGGAAAGGACTTCCAAGGCAAAAATGAACTGACAAAGTACCCTTCATATAGTGTCATGATTGCTGTTTTAAGTCAGATTGGCTGTAGTCTTCTATTTCATCGAATTTTATTTTTAATATAGTTGTTGATGGGATTTTTAATGAAATTTTTCTTTTCTTTAAAGAGTGGTATATGTGTATGCACCTGCCTATTATATAAATATGATAGGCTAGTTCCTCAGCTATGACAAAAGGCTGGCAAAGTTCAATTTAGATTTTTGCTTGGAAACAGTCTCCAGAAGATACTGCCACTCTTTTATTGGATATTTTATTCTGGAGTGAAAACTTTCCTTTTAAAAAACAAACAAACAAACAAAGTAAAAGATACAGTGGAAAAACTAATTTCCCCAGGGAATGAAAACCAAAGAAAAGCCAGACCAAATCAAGCATAACATACAAATTCTAACATGGCAGTGCAGTACTATTCTATGACCCTGTCTCTGTTGAAGATTGGGTTTCAAATGATTGGAGACTACATACAGAAGACAGCTCCTCAGGTCACAAAGCAGTTGTAATACGCATTTGGGAAGTATTGTATCTGCTTCAATTAGAAACTACAGAAAGGATACGGAAGGAAAGGATTGATGGAAAATGAGGTAAATCTTCATGGTACTCTAAAGGTTCTTTATTACGAAAAATCTTTACAAAGGTTATCTACAGTGAATAGATTTTCATCTGGGGGATACTTGGGCTTGCAGAATACCTAGCCAAAATCCTTCTTTTTCTACAAATATATATCATATAACATCATCTTGAAATGTTATAGTCTTGAAAACAGAAAAGGAGGTAATCTGAAACACAGAATGTTATATTGATCTTTAATGTCTGCTTTGAAACTGTTACCTCTAGCAATTTCAATGTTGACACTTTTGAAAATTGCCCTGAAAAAAAAATCTACTATTCCAAGAAAAGTTAATATTTAGAAGAACCACTTTTTAATATCTTTTGCTGGGGATATAATGCAGAATGTGGTAGTGTTTTGTTTTGTTTTTCTTTTTCTTTTTCTTTTGTCAGGAGAATAAATTTTATATTTAACAAAGTAGTTCTGAATTGAGGGGTAATTCTCTTTTGGGGGTGGTGGGTTATGATAGAAAGTTGGGTTAGTTATTTCTCAGTAGCACTGTCTTTATTATCCTCTGACAACTTGGAGGTAAAGTACATCACTATTTTAAATGCCCAACTACAGGTACACATCAGCTAAGGGGGCTTAATTACAGTGGTACTGGAGCTGAAGACATCAACATAAACTAAACCCCAAACACAGAAATAGCATGGTCTTTCTAATGATACCACCTTGAAAAAAGATGTTCAAGGACAGCAAAGTAATTCTCCTTATAAAAATGTTATTCTTCTGATTAAATTTTCAGCAATGATATTTTAATCAATGTAGATTTTTTTCTTCCCCAGTTTGAAAGGCTAAATCTTGCACTTCAAAGAACACTAGCAAAACACAGAATAAAAGAAACCAGGTATGTATGCGTAATGGGTTTGCAACTGCATTGTGCACCAGAAATGTTTTGCTGAGAATTCTTAACAACTAGGGTGGTGACTGGGAGTCAGGAATTCTGGAATCTGTGTTCTATTACCTTGTTAAATTGGTGTGTGACATTTCATGCAATGTAAGTTAGCTTGATGGGCAAAATAAGCCATTTGTGCGGGGAAATATTGCTTAAAATAAGCAGGTGTTTTGGAGGAACTTGGAGACTACTCAGACATAGATGGACAGGTGAATATGGTTGCCTTATTTCACAACAATCGTATGGCCTTCTAATAGTAAATAAAACACTGATATTTCTATGACCCTGGGGAAAGAATTTTAAATGGAAGTGATTAGTATTACACAAAAAAAAGTTGGCTTTTGATACAGTGAATGATCATAGTCTAGATAGCTGAACAGATGTGTATTGCAAATGCGAACTGAAATGAATAATTACGTATTGTTTCATGCAGTATTAGTTTGAAACAAAAAAATAGTATTCTATTCTGAATGGTGTACTAAGACAAATCTAAAGCAAATCTAAACATCTGTATTGCTGCTTTTGCATATATATTTATTTAAAATATTTCAATTAAGGAAATTCAGAAAATCTCTATCAATGGCTAACTGTTTATGTAGAAGTTCATCTAAGCTACATCTCATCATTTTGCATCTGACATTCAGGGTGATATTTTTTGACCTCACAGAACTCAGAGAGCTGCCATCCTGTATCACAGAAACCTGGATTACTACCTATGAATAAGTAATTCTAAAGTAATGAATTATTCTATAAAAACAGAAATACCTTCTCACATCTTTTCTATTTAATGGAACGTAAAATGCTTGAATGTATATTCCAGTTATATTATACATGAATATGAAATATAGTTACAACTTCAAGTAACAAAATATAAACCAAACTAAAAATAGGGTTGTTGCAACGTAAGAGATTTTAATCAATGACAGCCTACAACATTTGGCCTCAATCCATAATCTGAGCTCAGACCACTAAAACTTTAATTTATCTCAAATGCACAGGATAATCTAAGATCCCACCAAAACCCTATTTTGAATGAAAGAAAAACTGCCTATTTGATCAGCAAAACTTGGTCTTTACTGAGTAAAGACAGGCTAGATATAACTTCTGTTGCCTATTATTTTTACCGTGTTTATCTTGATTTTTCAGGGGTTTTATTTATATTTTTATGATCTTTACAGAAAAACTGGGGATAGAGAAGATTTTGAAAAAATAATCAGTGATCATGCTGATGCAGCAGGTAATGTAAGCTTGTTTAATAACACATCTATATTGCACATACATAGATTATATAAAGCTGATGTAACTATAAAGTAATGCATGAATATATAAAATAGTCTTGCTACTAAGAAATAATTTCCTCGTCATCATGGCTTGGGTGATGCTGACATCACAGATACTAAACTGCATCTGTGCAACTAACAGCTCGAGTCAAGATTTGAGTTAAAGAGTTTCTCAAGTCTGAGATGTCATAGATTCATACACTGCTAAGATAACAACATATAGGGAGTTGTAAGATATGTTCAGTAATACATGACAGTGTTATACTGAAAAAATGTTTGATCCTTTACATCTTCTGGAGGATTCTAGTCTGTGGGAAGAGAACTGCTTTAATTTGCAATAGGAGAACTCTATGGCCACATCTATAGTAGTAAATTAACATTTCCAGAAACTGAAACTTGGTCTTCTGTACACTTAAGCTGTTAAGCTGGTCCTGGCACACGGTTGGCCTGTGACAGATAACGGTTTTCCAAATGATTCCCAGTAACAGTTGGGGAGTTGGGACATACTCAACAATCAGTTTGCGTGCAGCTATCCCATTAAAATGAATTTGCTACAAAGATGTGAGCCGTTCTGTGCCAGTTGGTCTCAGTGCCCTGGAATATTCCTAAGGTCATTTAATTTATTGGATCAAGCATAGTACTTATATCTGCATGTGTGCACAGAGACGATTTTATTTTGACTCTTATTTTGTTTTATAAAATTATTTTAGTTCTTTATATCAAGCTAAGGGAACTGGGTTAAGTCCTGTGCCAAAATGTGCATTCATTCTGTCTACACCCCCTACCGCACAGCACTGAATCTTGGATCATTCCAAACTACAGCCTATTGTCTCCATGTTTTCCAGGCACCAGGCAGTACAACTTTAAATGGTCACAACAGGACCTAAGAGAGAAAGTCCTCAGTTGTCTGTGATGGGTCAAGGAAGGAAATTGCTAATTTGATTTGATCTAGGATGAAAAAAGTGGAGATCAGCCTGAGATTCAGCATGATGAATGCAGTTCTGACTAAAATGTGATTGCATGCAGGTGTGCCTGTGGAGTCTCTACGGGAATCTCTTGGTGAAGAGCTATTCAAAATATGCTATGAAGAGGATGAACACATACTAGGAGTTATTGGAGGAACCCTGAAGGACTTCTTGAACAGTTTCACTACTCTGCTGAAGCAAAGTGGCCACAACCAAGAAGCAGGAAAAAAGGACAGACTTGAAGAAGCCTCCATATTATGCCTGGAGAAAGATCAGGACTTCTTAAATGTGTATTACTTCTTTCCCAAGAAAGTCACAAGTCTTATTTTATCTGGCATTATTAAAGCAGCAGCTCATATTTTGTATGAAACTGAGGTGGAAATCATGCTCATGCCTCCTTGTTTCCATAATGACTGCACTGAGTTTGTTAATCAGCCTTATTTGCTTTACTCTATACAAGTCAAAAGTGCAAAACCTTCTTTATCTCCATGTAAACCACAGTCTTCACTTGTGATTCCTGCCTCTGTGTTCTGTAAGATTTTTCCGTTTCATTTTATGTTTGACAAGGACATGTCTGTTCTACAAGTTGGAAATGGGATAAGAAGACTTTTGACCAGGAGAGAATTTCAAGCTAAGCCTAATTTTGAAGAGTATTTTGAAATTCTTACCCCTAAAATAAGCTGCACTTTTAGTGGAATAATGACAATGCTAAATATGCAGTTTACTGTACGAGTGAGAAGATGGGATAATACTGATATGAAATCATCCATGGTAAGAGACTTTTTAATACAATGGCTTCAGTGAGGAATTTGTTTTCTTCTTTTGGGAGATGCAAGACAGTTAAAATAGCCACCAAACAAAATTATGTTGTATTTTTCATTGTCTACCTTTCAACATCTAATACACATAAATAATAATGATCTATGGTGAGGGCACTGTAATGTAATTCAGATTCTGAAACCAATATTCAGTCAAAATTCTCCATTAAAACTTTTTTTACAAGAGTAAAATCTGACTGTTGACATGATTTTATTAAAAAATGAGTAATTTGAAATATGGAGATAAACTCGGTGAATTGAGATAAAATCAGCGGCATGTCCTGCTGCTGAGAATAAGAGCATCACCAATACAGAGACAGTGGCAGGGGAAGCTTAACCTAAGTGCAATTGAGTCACCTAGAAACAACAATTCTAGGATTTGGGGAAAGGAATAGACATTTCCTGTGCTCATTGAGCCTTTGCTTTCTTCAGGATTTTGTATCTTTGATATTCAGATATCTGAACTGATGCAGTCACTACCATGAAATATCCTTTTTTTTTTTTTTTTTTCAAAAAAAATGGTGATTCAAAGCAATGTTAGGGAGAGCTCTGCAGCACCTTGCACATTACACAACTGAATATGGAAGAGACATAAAAACAGCACTTCACACAAAATACTGTGCTTTTTCAGGTCATTAAAGTGGGATATTTCTGGCATTTTTGCTTTTTAATTTTAAATTGCAGTGAGTACTGAACATCCTCTAATAAAACTGAAACAGTTGTTCTCGCTTTATCTTACAGAGAATGAAGTGCATGAACCAAACATGGTTTTGCTAACCAATTGTTAGCAGAAATTCATTGACCACTGTAATCAATAACATCTTAACCAGTAGATAAAAATGCACAAAGTTCTTCTTTTGATTTTCTTTTCTCCCTAAGATAAAATTGATACTTACTAATACCCAAACATAATTAGCGGTTTGGCCTTAAGCTGTGGTTTAACTTTTGCACCAGAAGGCTTAAGTAAAATAAGCTGAACTTATGATTTAGCTCTATGATTTTGTATTCCATGTTTTCTCTTTAGCAACTGAATGAAAATGTGAGGACTGTGGGCCACTCTGATTCGCCTGTGGTTCAGCAAAATGTATGTCTTGTTTCTAAGCACTTGCCATGCAAGTTGTGCATGAATCCTTGTTTCTTTAACTGTTTCAGGTAATGGATCTTAAAGGCCAAATGATCTATATTCTTGAATCCAGTGCCATCCTATTCTTGGGATCCCCATGTGTGGATAGGCTAGAAGATTTTACAGGACGTGGATTATACCTCTCAGATATTCCTATTCACAATGCACTGAGAGATGTTGTTCTGATTGGAGAACAAGCCAGAGCTCAGGATGGACTGAAAAAGAGGTTAGGAAAGCTAAAAGCAACCCTTGAGCAGGCCCATCAAGCACTTGAAGAGGAAAAGAAGAAGACCGTAGATCTTCTGTTTTCTATTTTTCCTGGAGAGGTTGCTCAGCAGCTGTGGCAGGGACAAGTTGTGCAAGCCAAGAAATTTAATAATGTCACAATGCTTTTCTCTGACATTGTTGGATTCACTGCCATCTGTTCTCAGTGCTCACCTATGCAGGTTATCACCATGCTTAATGAGCTTTATACTCGCTTTGATTACCAATGTGGAGAGCTAGATGTCTATAAGGTACACAATTTATTGTTCTTCTGTGGGGTTCTGTGGCAGGAAAGGAAATTATTAGTAAATGGGACAGAGGATAATGGAAGTCCAAAAAATATTTTGTCCTACACCTTCATTTTATGAAAGATTTAAAATCAATCACAAAACAATGAAAAGTATATCAACAGCATCAGCCATGCATGCAGCCAAGTGAGAAACCCATCAAAACCTAAGCGGTCATTTTAAAAATTAATTTCAGCTACAGTGCTGTGAATCTGGGGTAAATAGGTCTGTAATGTAGCTACAAGTGCCTGACAACAGCTGAGTAAGGAAAGGTATTCTAGCATTGTGCCTAGCAATAAATACAAGTTGTATATTTTTTTTCCTTTTGAATGACACTGCAGGATTTGCCCAGAACCATTTAGCAGGACAAATAAATCTCAGTCAAACTGTTAGGTAAAATTCCTGCTGAAACCACAGGCTATTCTTTTATATGTCAAGCAGTATAACACTAAGGAACAAATATACCTGTTTCAGGTTGAGACTATTGGAGATGCCTACTGTGTTGCTGGAGGTTTACACAAAGAAAGTGAAACCCATGCTGTTCAAATAGCATTGATGGCCCTGAAGATGATGGAGCTGTCAGATGAGGTGGTGTCTCCCCATGGAGAGCCTATCAAGGTCATATATTTTATTGTATTTTATATGGTAAAAATGGAAATTTTTGGTTGTCTAGTTGGTTTCAGGGTTTTTGTGTCAAGGAAATTTCACATTAACTCAAACAAGGTGTGGGATCAAGGGTGCATGGCTGGAGAAACTGATCGTTTTAGTTCTATGAATGAGAGTTTTGTGGAGAGTTAAAGATGAAACGGAAATCTGAAAATTAACCCCAAAAGCTTAAATGCAGTGAAATCAATAGGTGCACACTGATAAGCTGCTGGTTTTGTCTCAGTAGCAATAGATTTGTAAGTGGCGTGAAATATTCTGTTATCATTTTCTAATTAGGAGACGAATCCCTCAGAATTAGAACCAATGAGAACATCAAAGTCTTTTGAGGCAACAGGTATAAACATGAATAATCAAATACATGTTCTAAATGCAGCAATCCACATATCTTTAATGGATTCTGTTGCTGTTTGTGTTTTACAGTCAGATACTGAACCAATACCATAAGAATGGCAAGACAACTGTCCGATTCAGTGGTAGTTACATTTATGGCCTCCTTTCAATGAGGACATAAGCATGTACTGAACTTTCCACATAGGTTCACCTCTCACTGGGAAAAAAAAAAAAAAAAGAAAAAAAGGAGAAAGATCAGTGCACATGACAAATGATGTGGGCCTTCTCCATTAAGTTCAAACGTCCTGGAATGTGGTCTATTATTTTTAATACTGGTGTCTCAATTCATTATGTCTTTCATTTGCTCATTTTTAACATTTGTCTGTTCATTTATTACTTTAGAAAACTTCAAACTTCTTTGATTATAGATTAAGGAATGTTTGTATTCCAAAAGCAAGAAAGTGATTATTAAGAGGATAACATGTTCCACATTTATCATACATTTATATAACAGCAGTGTTATAAATACCATTCTTTTTGTATTTCACAATATCAAATTAAACTAGGGTTAAAAATATAGAAACATCTTGTCAATATTATCACGTTTATAATTTCCACACAATTGCTACTTCTATGGTTTTGAATGAGCAATGTTGTTACATTCAAAAAGTAATTTTAAAATAGAGAGAAAAAATGTATAAAAATTCGAGAAGCTTCTTAGAAGAAAACAGAATCTTTCTATTTCTAATGAAAGCATGCATCTATTTTAATGAAATGCTTCATGACTGTTTTGCAAAGCAACAAGTATGTCATGGTATACTGTCATTTTCTATATGAATTGTCAAAGAAAAGACGTGACTGCAAACTGCTTATTTTAAATCAGACTTCTGTGTCAATGTACATATATGAGCCATCTTTGCTGTGGGGGTGGATTTTGCTTTTGTTGCCAGATTTTTTGCTTTCTCACTCAAAACTAGAAATTGTAACTTCTTCATAAATGATATGGTATTCGGTGGGTATATAAAGAATAGCACACATAGTAGATATGCAAGTTTCCCAACATCAGCCATTGCTGTGTTAGAGTGCTATGCTGAAGAAAACATGTCTACATATGTATAATGACCATAAAATACACTTAAAAAAAAAAAAAAGGAACATAGAAATCAGTACCAGCTAAGCAAAACTCAAAAATCTGAGTACAAGTTGTAAAGAAGAGGTATCAAAATGTTTCCACTGCTGTATAATTTCATTAATTAGCCGAATTATGTACTCTGAGATTGGGATTTACTCTAAGTGGTACATTGTAAATACAATTCAACTGAAACTACAGCATATACATATTTTCTTCACTGTTCCCTAAGTCTTATCTTCCGACCATAACAGAAAAGTAAGTGTGATTCAGTAACTGTCACCAGTCTAACACTGTGCCATGCAGTCCCTCCCAGGAAAATATTCAAGTGTCGTAGCGTCTCCTGATGATGTTTATACATTGAGGTAAACTTGGGCTAGCACAGGCAGTAATGAACAGAATACAGACATCTTAAGGAGGCTTTACCAACTGAATTTGTATTACCAGCTCATAATCTATTTATTTAAAAGGAAAAATGTATAAAACTGACTTTAACCATTTCATTAATTTTATTTAATGCTGTTTTCTATCTTTTTATTTGAAGATGCGTATTGGCCTTCATTCTGGATCTGTCTTTGCTGGAGTTGTGGGGGTTAAAATGCCTCGTTATTGTCTCTTTGGAAATAATGTAACTCTTGCCAACAAGTTTGAATCTTGCAGTGTACCTAGAAAAATAAATGTCAGCCCAACAACTTACAGGTACAGTGCCTTACAATGTACATCTGTAAAATGTCCACCTGAAGTAGTTAATGTGAAATTTATTCATTATCTTGCTGATCTTTTTTTTTTTTCCCTCTGAAGTGCTGCTGTTTATTTTCTTTTTTTTTTTTCCTTTTTATCTGACTGCTCATGATCGCACCGTGGTTATTTTTATTCCGAATGCAACCAGCAGCAAGAAAAAGGGTGAAACAGAACAGCTGATATTTATTTTTCAGTTGTTACATTTAAAATAAATGGAGGATCAGGGCCAATTTTGCTTCTTGCCCTGAAGCTAAAGAAAAATCTCTTGAATTTTTACTTCTCTCAAATAGTTGTCTCCTCCTTGAGCTATGTATCTTTCAGTGTAAACTGGATGCCAAGTTTATGCAGGTGCCCTTGAAAATAACCACTTAGCTGAACAATTGTTAAGCATCACCTTATGCATCTCCATTCTCTTTTGATTAGGGTAGTTGAATGAATAGATTGCAATGAATCAACCAAGCCAGTGTTTAGTTTATACCTGTCTTAATCCCAGCTAAGTTTGAACCTTAGTATGTAATCTAGCCTGTACTATTTATTATCCATTCAAATCAGACATTTTTAGGGTATTTGTTGTCATGCAGTTAGCAAGCTCTGCCATGGAAAATACAGCATCTTTCCTTTGTACCCTTCATACTCCCAACCTCTCTTTGTATTACTGTTTGTAATACTTCGTATTATCTGTTTAGTTGTATTTTAAAATTACCTTACAAATATGTTTGTGGCCAAGTAATAGTGTTTTATAAGTTTGAATTTGGTGGTAGTAACAGTTCAGACCGTTACTCACTCCAGGTCCAGGTCTGAATTTTATGCCACTTAAATTGATACACATTATTGTTTCTTCCAGAGCGGCCAAAAATTTTAAAAAGTGAACTACACAGAGTGAATTCAGTAATAGGAAGTAATATTGCTGGATGGGTAAAATAACCAGAAATATGGATATAAAATCTTTTTTTCCTTTTAAGGAAGCACTACTGCCTTCACTGCAGCCTGGACAGTCAGCTATTCCTACTCAGCTTGTACCCACTGCTGCACATCTGATCTTGTGGCAAGGTCCTGCAGCCAGTGTTAGAGAATTTGGCATGTGATACTCTGACATCCCCTGCAGCACCTGCTATGTGACTTACAGGGTGCCAAACTATAGATTATCTTTTATAGGTGATTTTGATACATGTGTTAGAGGCATCTGAGTACACAGCATGTAACCTGCTTTTGGATCACGTACTCTAAAGAGCTATAGTGTATGTTAGAAGAACAGTGGTGGCCAACAGTGATTTCTTCCATGTGCATATGGCATAACATTTTGAATCATACTAGCTATAGCCTTCTCTTAAATCATTAGACAGTTTTTCCACACAAGATTTGTTTATATTCTGAGGCATACTCTGCATGGCTGTGTATTCATTTCAAGAGAATATCTGAAATGAGTACACTGTTGAAAAAAATAAATAATTGTTTGGATGCCTAGAAAACAGGCAATTTAGTTAAAGGATAAACTATTGTTATTATTCTCATGGTATGTTTTTTCTTTCGCCTGCATGAATGATGTGTTAACATATTTTGTGTTCAATGTTTTTACTTTCTGATTTGTACATGAATTATAAACACATATTGATAACATTATGGCACCTTGCACAGCTCCTATATGTAAAAGCATTTGTCTAGAACATGAGGAACCAGTTTACAATATTTATCTCTAAAAAGTAGTGATCTGTATTTCAGATATAAAAGACTACTATGTTTAGTGGACCTATGTGTGAAAAAGCAAAATTCTTAGAAATAGTAAGAGGATCTGAATAGTTTAGTTAATAAGCTTTTCAGTATTTCATTAGCTGTAACTAATTATGCTACCAGTCTCATGCTAAGGTGAGCTAGCTCTCAGTACTAGACCATTTTTGCAAATACAACAAATATATCACCTACATTCAAAGCACTGACAGGACAAAAAAAAAAAAAAAAAAAAAAAAAAAAAAAAAAAAAAAGAGGCAATGTTCCTGTTTGCAGTGGTGCATGAATTAACAGGTTATCAACGTTACCAAACAGTTTTTTTAATATTTTCAGTAAATAACATTTAAATATAAAATTAAATTCTGCCCTGCTTTATAAAGAATACACAAAGAATTATTGAATGTCTATGCATGTAGTAACAATTTGTGACTAATTCATTTTTAACCAAGATGATTCATTTTTGTTATAGGTTGTTAAAGGAATATCCAGGTTTTGTGTTCACACCTCGCTCAAGAGAAGAACTTCCTCCAAATTTTCCCAGTGATATCCCTGGAATTTGCTATTTTCTGGATGCTTATATTCAAGGAACAAGCTCACTGACTTGGTTTCAAAAGAGAGATTTGGGAGATGGCAATGCCAATTTTTTGGGTGAGGAAACAGGAATAGACTAAATTGTCTACGACATTCACAAGTGTATAGAATAAATTTATAAATATTCTTTTTTTTTTTTTTGTATAAATTGAAGATTTTAAAAAAATGTATGAAACATGAAAGCACTTTAGATTGTTAACACCTGAAAGCCAGTATTAAAATTTCAGGAAGTATGTCACTGAGTACTTTTTACTTTTCCTTTGGATAGGGAACATAGTCACTAAAGTAATATTGCAATTTTACTGTTCAAAATGCTACTAAAAATACATTTTCCTTGTGGTGGTTTGTAAGTGCTACATAACAACCCTCTCAGTTCTATCTGTGCTGAGAATTCTAGACGTATTGTATATGCAGTGTGCCAGGAAACATAATGTGCAAGTGATGCAGCCACATGCCGTGTTGTGAGCTGGTGCTTATCAATGACTATTAAAAATATATTTTCTTAGTGATTCCATAAGAAAATTATCCATAAAAATGCTGTCACTGCTATCACATACTCCTTCCAGTGCATCCTTTGGGCCCCATCCTAGTAGCTGCTGACCATCT
Source organism: Anser anser (assembly GCF_964211835.1). Classification (NCBI taxonomy): domain Eukaryota; kingdom Metazoa; phylum Chordata; class Aves; order Anseriformes; family Anatidae; genus Anser; species Anser anser. Next base: position 32,065,973 of record NC_139724.1, on the reverse strand, counting down.
TCTAACACTTGCTGGAGTCAATGTGTTGAGTGTGCTCAGCATCTTCTGGATCAGGCTGTTAATTGTAGCTAATACACATATAAATAGCAGAGTTTGCTGCTTACTGTTTCCTGAACTTTATTTTGTGTATAAAATGAACATAGATTAAAACACTGTATAATCACATACTAAGTCTCTGTAATCATCAAACAGTATTTTAGTTCTTGGGGTTTTTAAAATACTTTATAAAAAATATCAACTTGCTATTATGTATTAGAGCAATAAATGTTTTTTTTTGTTGTTGTCATTTAAATTTGAAAAGTTTTAAAAGGAGTGTAATAAAATGTGCTCTGGAGTGTTTACTTAGAAAGGAAATTTCTAGTCAGACTGTATAACATGGAACAGAAACACACCGTTTTAAAGCCATGATCCTTGTTCAAGGAGAGCAGTATAGATATGACATGTTACCTGGAACGCCTATGCTACACTCGCTTTATAGTTGTCAGGGGGATCTACAGATGAACAGAAGTGCTTTAAAACATATCAACACATATATTAGTATTTCTACGGTACAAGCTTTTCTATAGTGGATGGTGGAGCATGAGTGGAGAACTCACAAGGGTCTGCCTCTGGAACTGGCAGAATAGAGTTAGTTACTGAGTCCTGAGTTTGGGATTCTGCCTTTGTAACTATCAGATTCATCTGCGCAGAAATTTCTCTGTGTTGTACAGATTGGTCCCAACTGCAGGCTGGAGAACTGCATTGTTTACACACATAAAAGTATTCCCAGTAGTACCAAATACTATTTGTTATTACTCTAACCTCTTAAACTCTTGGGTTTTGGCATATCAAACCATAAAAGTCTTTCTCCAAGATACGTGCTGCTGAATCAAGATTTTGCTCTCTGAATATTTACAGGACACAATTTTATTAGGCAAAGGTGCCATGCTGTTATTTTTCTGAATGTGACTGTTTCATTCTGAAGCTATTGTTCTTATCCTACTCCTTTGCAGTAGAAACTTGTACAGAACAGGTACCATCAGAACTTTGAGAAAAGTCATTATAAGAGACTAGCTTTATGAACATTTAAGAAGTGTATTTTAATTCATGTTTCCTGTGAGCATCATTTGAACAAAACTTGAAACATGGAATCCTGCTATTCCTTGAGATGTCCTATATCCATCCAAGATGTTCAGAAACTCTGACTCAAAAAAGGAACCTGAAAAGCTATATGTACATGATACACACACACACACACACATATATGCACATTTGTAATATTTTTAACAGCAGTGTTTCAAGAAAACAAGAACTCTGCAAATCTTGGTGACTGATCTTTGCAATATTATTTTCTTAGGAAAATTCTATTCTATTGACATAAATACCCCAAGACTAGTAGCAGTCCCATAAGGATTCTCCTAGATATAAAAATGATGAGAATTATACTACTGACTCATGATATTGACCCAGTAATAACCGAAGTCAGTAAGAATCTATCCATCTCTATGTCATTTACTGAAGATTAAAAACCACATAGACTTTTAAACAAAAAGGATTTCTTTTCTTTTTTTTTTTAAAAAAAAGGAATGGGAGGGGGATGCAGTTATATAGGATGTTCATCCTGGAAGTTCCTGACCCCTTCCTATGCGTCTCTCTGTAAAATAAAATGTGCCCTAGGCCAAAGTTTTTACTACAGATCAAATTCACCCTCCAGTGTTACTTTTTATAACTCTCTCTTTTGTAACACACAGTAGGCTACATTATCAGCTAAGATAAAATTGCTGTAGAACTCCTTTTTATTTCACTGACTTTTTTTTGCTGATGAAGTCAAAACATTCTTTTGTCTACTTCAGCCCTAATTCAGAGAAGTATCCTGATTAGTTGCTTAAGCATAGACATAAAGCTATATGCTTTCATGTCAGTGAGATAAACAGGATTTGTGCACATATTTAAGAAAATGATCTGGGAAGGTACTTTAATATGTACTTGTGTCCATACCTGCTCTGAAAAAAACAACAACAACAACAACAAAAAACAACACAAGTCTACGTTTATTTTTAAGTGTAACTGTTAAGAATTTAGGTCTCACTGAAGCTGTTCTTCTGTTTAAGTTTTTTGTTGAATGAATATATTTTTAATAAGGGACAATTATTTTCAGCTAGTCTTTTCACTTAAATTAAATCTAATGGAATTAAAAGAATCAGAAAATCGATAAGCAAATTGTTGAGATAATTAAAAGGAAGGCAATTTAATTGATACAATACTGGGAGATTTTGCAAGGAAATCAAACAATTGTTTTTAAGCTGATGTCTTGTATACTATTACGTTGTCTGAAACTGTGAAGTCTTCAGAGACTATACAATGCTTTTGATATAAAAATGCACATTTTAGTATTATGTACAGAAACTGATGTGATGTCATTCTGATTCTGATGTGATTTTTTATTTTGCTAGTACATCAGATGTGGGACTGATTCCTGTTCACATTTACGCTGTGTGATGGAAGATACGGTTTTGTCACACTGTAATTCCTTAGGCAAAAAGTTGTAAATAGTCCTTGGAATAAATAAGAAATAGTTCCTCTGAATCTAACAGTGATATAGCTAAAGTAAAAGATAGAACAAAATATATATATATATATATAAATCCACTACTCTTCTTTCATTCAGGCAAGACCTGATCTGATATCAGGGAAATGTTGGAAATTTTTTTCTCATTGCTGGTGTCAGAGGAAGTGCAATTAGCGTAGAGTGGTGTTTTCTTTCTCTGTGAACTACTGTACAAAAACAAACCAAATGAATTCACAGAAACTGACAAAACATTGCAGTGCACAGATAACTGAGCCCCAGGCCAGATCTACTTCTTCCTGTGAACTCATACTAAGGAAAAATTCAGACCTCCTCAAACCCAGTTTACTTCTCCCATCACTTTCTTTTGCATTCTCTGCAGAAAGAGAGTATTTCCAGCTGTAAGCTGAAAGCCATTAGAATTAAGGGAAATTTCTCTTGAATCTTGGCAAAGGGACCTTCTTTCAAACCCCACCCATCCTATAACCCAGCAGCTACTCTAACTGCTACCATTTTTTTGTGTGTCTGGTCATTGTTCTGAAAAACCAGTGGAAGGGCAGTTTTTGTTTCCTGGAATAGCAATAATTTTTGTGGCTATTTGCCATACAGCATACAAGAGACTATGTTGCTTTCAAAGGCATGCTTCAGTTCATCCGAATTCAGTTCAGCATGAACCAAAATGAACTTCTCTGAAATGAAAGCTAGGACTTTCTTTTCTACTTCTGAAGTCTGCAAGATATGTGCTACAACAGACTTTAGAGGCCTCTTAAATCATGTCTGGTGGTATGGCTGCTCACAACTGCATAGGAAGGAAATGAATCAGATATAAACCTTTTCCTTTTTTTTTTTTTTTCCTTAAATTATTTTCCCAGTCCAAATTGCATGAGTTCACTGGCAGTCCTTTTCTGTAAAGGGAGAGAGTAAAACCCAGAGTCCTACATTACTCAGCAGCACTCTGATACAGAAGCACCAATAAAAGGCAGGAGAAAATCAGTGGTTCTGAAACCTCTGCTTCATCCAGATGCAATAGTTTAAAGATATGTTTTCTCCTGAGCACAAGCAGTAGGATCTGAATGTTAAATATGCAGCTAGGCTGGAATATGAACCTGGAGAGCCACTCAAAAAAATAGTAAACTGGAAGAATCTAAAACCAAGTAAACAACCTTATAAAATTGCATGTCTTGAGCTTCAGTGGATTTTTGATGCTGACAGTAAAGTCGAGCCAGCTGTTTCCTAACCTAAATGGAAATGAGGACATACATTTAGTAATGTCCCAAGTATGCGCAAAGGGGCAGATCAAGTAATAGAGAGTTCCACTCTTCTATATTTTTTACCCCAAACTAAACCTGCAAAGAAATATCAAGGACTGTAACTTCCCAGGAACTTCGGACTACAAGTCTATGAAAATAAGCAGGAGTCTTTCCACTGATTGTAGGAGGTGTTAGGAAAGAATTGGTTAAATATGATTACTTTGCTCTGCATTGCTAACATGATATTCCTCTTACAGGAGGATGGAACAGAGCCTGCAAAGTTTCTCAAATCTACACAGATTATTGTATTGACATATTGAGGGTAGTTTCAGTTATAGCTTGTAAATACCAGAATTAGAAAACAAACAAAATGGTGTATTGCTACATTAAAAATAACTAGTCTTGTTGAAGGGATCTTAAAAAAATGCATGCCTGTTTCTGCACCTTAAAAGCATATTATGACAATCCCAAATTTCAAGTCTCAGACCATTATGATTTGAAATAGAAAAATAAAAAATACCCATAATTCAGTTTGATGTTAGTAAAATAGCTTCGCTAAATGAAATCCAACAATACCATATAAAGCACCATTTTTATTAGGGTTTATATTAACAATATAAACTTTAAGAGCAAAGTCCAAAATTAAAAAATGTAACTTATTAAAATGCTTTGTTTTATAGTGGTTGTGTATTAATACAAACCACACTGAACTGAGTGTAAAAGTTCTTGGCTTTTTATCCCAAGTAGTTATCCCAAAATTATTGTCTCAGCAGTTGTCCTCTCATACAGCATAAAAGGATCTTATGTTACTTTTTCCTTCCACAGACCTCAGCAATTCCCAGATGAAGTTAGTATCTCACATCAGGAAAAACCACGCATATCAACACTTAAAAAGTACAGCAGTTGTTTTTTCTCCTGTAATCTGAGACTGCAACTCTTTTGGCTTTCTGATGGCCAATGCAGGAAACTCCTGAGAAGTATGCAAGGGTTCAGGGGGACACAAAGGGGAGAAGTTGCCTTGTGGGATTTCAGTTATAGGAAACTTTCTAGAAAGCATTTCACGCCATCATTCCATCCCACGCACATCCCCGCTGTGGCTAGTTCCACAGCTACTCTCCTGCTCTTGAACACTAAAAAGCAGCTGGGCAGCAAGTCATGAACCCAGTGCATGATGGTACCCAAATTGGAATGAGACTGCATGCTATAGAGAATGAGCTGCAGGCTTTATGGAAGTGCAGCTGATACAGCCTAAATGGTTGTGTGAAATGCCAAACTCCGGTGACCAAATGCCTAGTGACTGACGGGGCTGGGCTTTGAAACACAGCCTGGGGTTAACAGCTTAGAGTCTGACATGTACATAGTGTGTCTTGTTGACTTAAAGCCTGTCTGTCCTTCCACCGAAACCAAATGTTGTCTAAGACCTACCAGATAATCTTGATTCAGCTAACACCTCAAAGGAAGGTTGGCCCCTCTCAGCAAATCACGTGGTTGAATTCTTTAATTCAGCATTGTCCAAACCTTTAAAATGGGAACCCTGTTTTAGAAAAGAAAATTAATCACTGTGTGCTTCAACACTGCCTATGCTGTTGAGTCTACCACTTTTCAGTTTACATTTAACAAATCTACATCACCTCTGATGCCAGAACACTTGCATGTAAAGCTTAATCCCAAGAACAGCCTGCAATGCAACCTACAAGCCTGAACCAAACCAAAAGAATTGTATAGAGCGATTTTGAATTTTGCTGATATCAGCACTTTTAAAAAAGTGTCATGCTTGTATGCAAAATTGCCAGGATAATCTACATTCTGAAAACCATATTCAAAAAGAATTTGATGTAATTTCTCTAGTACCTTTTTATAAGCATAGGGGCTTACCCCATATACAGAATAAAGAAGTGAATTTCCTTGAAAGTTTAAAAGAATTGGGATGTTGTTATTACTGATTCTTAATCCACTCTTGTCCCTGCCTTATCCTATTCCAGTACACATCCATCCCCTGCCCAGGACTTCAGAAAAGCAAAGCTTATAAAGATAGAGCAGGATGTGTTTTCCTGTTTTCCCCAAACTTAGTTCCTACCAAACAGGAAAAGTAGACAGCAATCAGAAGTACCCAAATCCTAGTTAACTGGTAAGAAGCTGACCCCTCCTAAGCCTTTTACCCAATTACAGCAGCATGATTTATCACATGATGTCTAATGCAAAAAGAGATTTACATGCCTTCAGATTTTGCTTGTTTTCTACAAAGATATCTTCAACCAATAGTTTGCTTGTTTTTTTTCCGACAATTTTCTTTCCTCCTTTCAAAATTAGCATATTCTGTGCATGGTTTTAACTGGTTATATTGAAACATTCATTCTTGGTCATCATTCAAAATAAAAGCAACCAGAAGTGGCTTTCGCAGTAGACGTGGACTGTGTTAAACTAAGTAGAATTGATTATGCCTGCTTGATGCAAATGCAGGGTGTCCCTCTACTGTTCTTGGAATGCCAACTGAAAAAAGGTTTGCCAACTTTCTGATGTCCATCCATCCATAATTTCTCTCCTCACTTACTAAGAATTTTAACAGATCTTAACACAGATTCAGAAGTTCACCAAGCACTACATGAGATTTCAGAAGATTTTCAATGTTATAATTTTTTTACTTATGTGGCAATTCAAACACATACTCCATTTTTTCATAAAGTATGTCAAGAGCTTAATCAATTTTTAAAGTTACTTTGCTTTATCTTACTAAGGTCTAAACTTTTACAATTTTACTTACATCTAGAATCCATACAGATCCTTACAGCTGGATCTATGAGCATCTGTGGCCCTTCTGGCTTCATGTAGCAAGGTCTCTGCCCAAGAGTTACTACAGCAGTAGCCCATCAAGTATTCGTCCTATAGTCCTCCCAGAAATCTTATTATGTCCTGAATATTCTTTCATTCTTTTTAAATAAGCAAAAAGAATTATAAGTCTCCTTAGGATTTTTATTCCATACACCAATTCTTTAGATGGTATAAAGGGCTTTAAATGTTTTTTACAAGTGCTGCACTACCTCTCTTGTTCCACATAGATTATCACATGTGATGACTGTGTTATTTCTGAAGTCTCCTTGGCATGTTGTCAGCAATCCTCTATTCAAATTTCAGTTGTAAGGGTCATAACTTACTTGGAGATCCCTTTGAAAATCTCTGTTTAGTAGGTTATAACATTGTAACAACACTGTACAGTAATGTCTCTTTCACATTAGCTACTGACAAGGACTTGTCAACGCACACCAAAATGTATTGAAAGCACTTATTACTGTGTTTTTAATTTCATTAACCTTTGAAAATTAACACACAGAAACAGAAGTATCTGCAATCGTCTTGCTCTTCTGGTTTTCCACTCTTCAGGGGGCATTTATCTGGCCAAAAGCTGTGATTGCATGTGGATATGAAACAATTCAGGAACCATTTCTATTCCTGCAAAAGCAACCACTGCAAAGGGCATTGACACCAAAGCATACACTGCCCTCCGTGTACCTGCCTAATCACTGTGATTTTGCCAGGCACTTTGACAATCTTCAGACTGTCAGGTGAGTCCTAACAACTCCAGTTGGAGAAAAGCATTTGGAAAATCCCTTTTGATGTGCAGGAAACTCTAGGGCAGTTGTTTGGATGCTTCTCTGCTGGGAAGAGCAATGGGGAAAAAATTAAATGGATGCACGTATTTCACAGGCATCACGTCAGCAACAACGCGGTTTTCCTCTCACGCAACGCACCCCGAACAGAAGGGGGACGTGGCACAAAAACTCCCCTGCCCTCTGCAGGGGTACTCTGGCCATTCTGCCTTCCGTGGCCGAGGCTTTTCGGGGCCCGTCCCTCCATCCCCGTCCCACAGAGGCCGGCCGGGAGCGGAGGAGGAGGAGGAGGAGCCGCCGAGCTGTCGGGCAGCGGGCCGCCTCACGCCGCGAGCCCCGCAGCTCCCCGCTGGAGAAGGCGGCCGCGCCTCCAACCCCCTCGCGGCGGCCGTTAGCCGTGAGGCGACCGTTTGCACGGGGCGGCCGTTAGGCGCGAGGCGACCGTCAGCCGAGGCCCTCGCGCCCAGCCCCCTCCTCCCCGCCGCATCCCCCCTTCCCTCCACGGCCCGTAGTCCCGCCTCCGCCTCCCATTGGCGGACAGCGCGCCGGCCGCGCTCCCCATTGGCTATGGCGGCTGCCACTCGGGGCGGTGGCGGCCGGGGGAGGCGGTGAGGGCACCGGGGCCGCTCTTCGGCAGCGGCAGCGGCGGCACCATGGTGAGCTCCGGCGGCTGCGCTCCCTGCCCGGCGCTGACGGGGCCGGGCCGGGCCGGCGGCGGGGAGGGGAGAGGCTGGAGCAGCTTGGCAGGGGAGTCAGGCCTCCGCCTTTTATATTTTGGGGGGGTTTTGGGGTGGGGGCGATGAGGGGAGGGGGGCGGTGAGGAGGGGGGGGCGGCGGGGGGCTCCCGGGGGCTCCCCAGGCCGCCTCCTGACCGTGCCGCCACCTCGCCCTGCCCCGCAGTACGGCTTCGTCAATCACGCCCTGGAGCTGCTGGTCATCCGCAACTACGGCCCCGCCGTCTGGGAGGACATCAAGTAAGTGTGTGGATGGGGGGCGTGGGGTGTGTACATGGGGTGTGGATGGGGGTGTGGGCGTGTGTCCGGCTCTGGGCCCTCCGTCCCGGGGGCCTGGGCCCGGCAGCGCCCGCTGTGCCGCCCGGTGCGGCGCTCCGGTAGCGGCAGGTGAGGGTTAGCCTCCTGCTGCCGGGAGGCAGCTGCCCGCAGCGCCGAGAGCAGTCCGCATCTCTCCACCTCTCGTCCCGCTCGGGGCCTTTCTCAGCGCTGCAAAGACCCGCCTCGTTGCACCTTTACTACTCTCCAAGAGCCGCAGCGGAGATGAAACTGATCCCTGCGCTTCTCTCGAATGTGTAAAGTCTGGGATAGAAGTAAAGAGCAGGCGAAACATCCCAGAAACCACGGAAACCCTTCCTTGAGTCAGCTGAATCATTTAACACTTATTTTTCTTTGCGTTTGTGGAGGGATTGAAATACATTTTTTGTCTAATAAACTCTATCTACAATTAATGTGAGATTTTGATAACATACTACACTTGAATTAGAAATGTCACTGCATACAGGAACTGTAACTTCATGTACACATAAGAGTGATTTTTGTGTTTCTTCTCTTGAACCTGCTTTCTTGTATCCAACCCTTGCATGTCTGGCAATGACTGTCTCCATTTAAAACTTCTGATGAATTGTGGGATTGCAAGAAATATATGAAATGCATAGTGCCAACAACATTCTGTTTGCCATAAATATGGTAGTTCTGATACATAGCCACAAGTATAAGAAATGTATTAAAAAAAGACATAAATGCTTACAGAGTTGTAAGCTTTGTAAGGCTTCAGGCTGCTCTGTAGTTAGAAGAGATGGTTTAATATGGTCTCTTGATATTGTATGTTTTAAGGGAGAAGGAGATTATCCAACTTAGAGAAAGCAGTCTTCTTTCAACAGGCCAGCTTCTATACTACCCTATCCCATTTATTTTGGGTCAGTTTTAATAATTGCTCTAATACAATTTTTTGAGTTAAAGGGCTGCCCTTGAATGTGAAGTTATTGTGACCATGATGCTTTTTTTCTTGAATTCATTCATTAAAAATGGGGTAATCTTACCAGAGAATCACAGAAATGTTGACTTGAAGGGACCTCTGGAGGTCATCTAGTCCAGCCTGTGTTCTAGCCAGGACTGTTACCAGCACTGTATCAGGGCTCGGCTGTGACTTTGTCTAGCTGAGTCTTTAACATCACCAGAGATGGATAGTCCACAGTTCCAGTTCAGCAATCACTGTTCCAGTGATCCAAGACAGTTAATCTCTAAATTACACGTTGCAAATACAGTTCTATGGATTGCATAGATGAGTCTTCAGTGAATACCATACAGTTTTGGGCTGCAAGTTAAGTAAGCTATGTAAGTTTATTTTTCTTGCACACCTTAACTAAACACAACGATCTATTTTGAATTCTTATGCCTTGATACTGAGTTTATATGACATGTGCAAGTTAAGAGACTTAGTAAGAAAAAGAAACATGTTAGTGGTACATCAATTGTTTTCCATGAAAATTATAATAAAATAAGTATAAAATGTACTAAAGAATGTTCACTTTTTCCTGGCATATCATCTTTAGCAACATGCCTTTGAGTCCCCTTTTGTCCAGATCACCCGCTCAGCAGAACTTGTACAGGAAAGGAATCCATCATAGAAGATAAAAAGTCTTCTCCTCTAATAAGGATCGTGCTGCAGACTGTCAGGACCCCCAGCCATAATTCCTGATGCAGCCTACCTATAAGATTTTTGTACATACCTACTAGAGTACCAGAGATCAACTGAAGCCTATGATCAGTAATACTCATTTAACGTTTTGGAAAAAATTAATAAAAAGATATGAAATGTTTGGCTAAAGGTCAGCTGTGAAAATTCAGGAAGCTGCTACATCCTGTTTCTGTCTTTCAGCTGGGAAACATTTTTGTACTGTTGCAGCCCAACAGCTAGGCTCTGCTATTAACTCCCAGAGAAGATGGCTTTCTGGAAGGAAACAATACCATAACACCACCCAAACAGAAGAGTGGAACATGATCTGCAAGAAAGAGCCAATATATTTTTATATGCAACAACTGCTGTAGCTCCTTATGCAAAAGGAGTTTGCAACTGGATTTTTATTCATCAGGATTTGTCTTAAGAGTTAGTATATTCTAGAGTTGATAAACCAGCGAAGAAACCCTTATAAATCTCCTGGAACAGGTTATAGTGGTTGCGCTGCTTTAGGGGATGGTACAGGGTCCTCTGCTAGCCATTGAAAGGTCCACTGAAAGGATCTGCTATTTTAGGACCTTTCAGTTCCTCTGTTACACTGACGGAGATGTTTTTAGGTTAGACGTTTGATGCTCTTGTGAAAGTGTTTTTTTTGTTGCCATCATTTGTTGTTAATTGAATCAGAATGATGATTTCATTGTACTTCAGTCCTTGGAAGGAGAGACCTGGAATACATGTAGAAATGCTCTGATCAGCACTCCACCAGTCCTGCAGTCATTTTCTTAGCAAATAAACTGTTACTTAGAATGATTAACCACATTCTTGCTGAGAAGACACTTCTGATTTGTCCCTTCCCTGCTTGAGAACCTGTCTCAAACTCCTTATTTTGTCATTGTCACATCTAGAGAGCTATTTCAGATTGTTTGGCAATTACAGTGTCCCTAAAAGATAGTTTTCAAGATTCCTTTGGCATTAGATATCTTTATTTCTCCTGCAGCCAACACAAATGCTAGCTAACGTAAAATTGTCAGGCCTGACCACTCTCACATACATGCAGTTTTGTGCTCATGTCTGATCAAGGCCAAATTTGTGCTGCTGGGCAATCCTGCAGTGTGTGAATGTGATGGTAAGTAGTGGGCACAGAATTACTGTCTATATACCTGTCCAAAACAAAATAGATTACCACATCAAAACCAAAACAGCAATAACTACAACAACAACAAAAAACACAAAGGAAAGCAAAGCAAACCAACCAAACAGAAACACACAAAAAGGCTTTTTTGTTTGTTTGTTTTGTTTTGTTTTTGGTGGATATATTTAAACAATTGTGTGGTAACATTTTTAAAAGGGACTTATGCTATGATAAAATGTGAGCTCCTTTGCAACAGATGCTACATGTAGCTGAGCAGCACAGCCAGTACATGTGAAAATCTGAGCACTCTGTTCAGCAGCTCTAAAGGCTTAAGTGTGTAAAAAACTGAAGTATTAACAGTGATGTCTTCTTGAAACAGCTCCAGGGTGGTATGTGGGAGCTAGGGCACTGCTGTCTGCTGGGAATATGTACATAGTAGCTTTTCCTGTGTTTCCCTGTGTATCACTTCACTCTGTGTTTGATTAAATGAATACAGGATTTTCCCACAGGCTCCTAAATCTAAATTTAGGCCAGGTTAGATGCTCAAACTGTGACAATTTCAGATATATTGCCAAGAATAGGAACGAGAACTTGAATGTCATATTAAGAAACACATTCAAACGCTTCATCGCAACAGTGTAAAATAAATCAGTGTTTTTCCCATAGAGGTACATGAAAGGTCTAACAGATAGTTTTTGAGAAATGAAATGGTACAGTCACTCAACTGTAGTCTCCATCTTCCTTCTGTTTCTCTGTTAGAAGTCCCCGCAAAACGTGTAGCCTGCGAGCATAGAAAAACTAGAGCAGAAGTTAAAAACTCTGTTGCAAAAACTAAACATCTAGAGGTAAAACCATTTTTAATTGATTCTAGAAAAGAACATCTGTGTTGAAACTTTCACAGTAGCAAAATACTCATGTTGTGCCCCGAGAGCCACGTATTCTTTGCCAGATGAACCTTAGTCCGGGATGTAGAAAGCAAGAAGTAGTATTATTTTCCTGGTGCTCAGTGCTTAGTGTGGGACCAAAGCATCATCCTGCCCTTTTGCCTCATCCTGCCTCATTTGCCCTTTTGTGGATCAGTCTGGCATGTGCTGTCCACACCTGCTCTTAAATGCCAATGCTCAAGGTCTGAGTAGCCTGCTGGGTAACACTAACTTCCCATGGATTCAGGGGCTGGAAGTGTGCACCAAGGAAGATCTAAAGGCAATCACTTTTCCTTTGAGGAAGGAAAGCTTTGTTGTCCTCCCCCAGACTTTATCCATTATCAGCTACCAAGCATCTAGCCTAGTTCACTCATCAGAATTTGTTTTCCGTAACTATCCTGTTATGGTTAAAACAGTGAAACACAGGGGGCTGGGTAATTATCATGCTATAATTATCCTGGTATAACGTAAGCAGAGAGCTTCTCTCCTCAGATTCAACTTGGGTTCAGCTTAGTGTGGTAGAAAAAACTGATCAATTTAAGGGAGTGAAATAGATGGTAGGGCTGGCATTTTCCTTTAGGAAAGGGTACGGACACAGCTTGATGTCAGTAAGGGGTAGCATAGATCAGACTAGTTACTGTAGGCTTTGCAGTAAAAAGTAGATGATTTAAGAATACATGTTTATTGGATAAATTTTCAATGGCATTCCTAGCAGGTGTAATGGTGTTGTTACAAGTTGGCTAATTAAGTCAAGAGAGGTAGATGGTTTTGTTTATTTATACATGTAAAATTGCCCTCCAGTAACTTTCATTAGAGTTTGGGTACTTATGAACTTATGAACTCATTGACAGAATGTGATATTCTCATTAAGTTTATGTGCAGTTATATTCCAGTATAGTAAATAATAAAAAGTCAAATAATATAAAAAGAGAAAATCTACTCAACTGTGCCTTTAAGAATTTGTATTACTTTTTTTTTTTTTTAACAGGGGAGAGAATTGGATTTGGTTTAAACTCACATTGTTCCCTGGGAATTTCTAGTATAACAAAAACTAGATTTTTATGTTTCCTATACAAACAAACAAACTAAAAGAACTTCTTTTGCAGCTGGAAAATAAAGTGACTATACTTCAGTATATAGACTAATGTCTTTATACTGAATTTAGAATGTTACCTTGCCAAAGATAATTTTCTCTGCTTATGTCTATGGCAAAATACAGTTTTTGTTTGTGGCAAATCCTGTAAAAATCGAAGTTTTTGCCTATTACTGTTGCTTAGCAAAATGTTTAGATGTAATAATAGTTTATAGTGTACCAGTTTGCCTTTTCAGATATTATTGACAAAAGCTACAATGAAAGACTTGTGACAAGTTACAACAGTAAGCTCTTAAGAGGTGCTGGAATTGAGATGGATTGCGGATCTGATGCTGGTGACGTGTGAAGTCCATGAAAGCTGTGCTTTGACCATAAAAAGTACAGAGTATCGTGAAAAAACAGGTTCACCTGTCTCAAACTGGGCATTCAAGATTAATGAAACCTTTTGTTCATTTATTGTTACCATTACATGTATTTTTTGATCTGTGGTTTTGTCATCCATTTAAAACAGAAATTATATAATTGGTCTCACTAACCTGTTCATTAATACTTCTCCATGCAAGTATAGGGATATATAGAAAGACAGGCTTCTTGGGAAGGAACAATTCTGTCTTCAGAGCTGGATTATAAAACTATGCTGTATATCAAGCCTGATGTTATATATTGACCAATGGGATAAAATATTGAATAGTTGTGTACTGTCTGTGTAGAGCCTGTCCTCAATACTGAAAGATTCAGTAGCCTTGGGGAAAAGATTTTAGGTGTGATGGGTAGGTTGCATCATGTAGGCTCGGGGAGAGACAGGGAAATGTAGTAAGGAGCAAACTTCACCAAGGTTGCTATAAGCAGTACTTGAGCTCATCTTTCCAGCTTGCGCAAAGCAACAAAAAGAAGCTCATCACATGCTTCTGGCTCTTTATGAGACATTTGTTTTATTTCTTATAGTAATTTCAGAAAATGTTGTGTTCTCTAAGATTTCAGCTAATTTCCATATATAGGCCAATATAAATAGAAAAAAAAAGGCATGTAAATGTACTAGAAATAATGTAAAACTGTACCATAGTCTGTATCAATCTGTACTGTGTTAACAGCATCACTTCTGCTAGGGGAGAAGGTAGGTTAATCATCAGCTTAGAATGTAAAGTTTCTGGAGAAACTATACTTCCCTTTATAGATACATAGGCATAGAAATACTTATGTGTACAGGTATATACGCGCGTGCGTGTGTGCATATCACATCTACATAACCACAATGTGGCCTGGGCAATAAAAATGCAGATTAAATAGGCAAAATCAAAGACCTGTACAAAGTATGAGATATGGTATTTCAGTTAGGTATCATGTTGTTGAAGCATGGGATAGTCGTTCCATTTTTTTTTTTTGTGGTATTTCTCAACAAGAGCTGATTTGCATAAGAAGCTTGGTGCCAAACTCCTTTTAGACATCTGAGTGTAGATTTGGATGTGCCTAGGACTTCAATTATTTTATTTTATTTTATTTTATTTTATTTTATTTTATTTTATTTTATTTTATTTTAATCTTAATGCCTTTGGGATCACTCCCAGGTTGCTGGCTTTTCTGTTCCTTTCCTATGTACTTCTCTTGGCAGGAACTGTAGAAGAAGTCCAGGTGCCTATCAAGCCGGTTTTGGATTTTACCACATAGACATGTAGAACTATATTGCAGCGCTGATAATCAGTCCTGTGTGAATCAACTCTCTTGCTTTGTTGAGCTGCAGGACCTTGCTCAGTATTTGCCCTTCCCAGCCCACAACTAATTTATTACAAGGAATGTTTGCTTTACACTTTACCCAAAGTTACTGATTCCTTCATGCTTAAAGACATTACAGGCATACTGTGTTAATTATCTTAAGTGCCTTTTCACCATGAACACTAATGAAAAAATAGACTCTTCACTAGAGCTTTATATATGGGAGTCCATACTTTTTCTGGGTTGCGTAGAACCGAGTTATAATTAATTGCAGTGGTCTGTGAAAAGCCAGGAAAATCGATTTTTTCCTGCCTCCATTAGCATTGTGTCTACCCAGTACTGAAGATGGAGTGTTCCCTTTGATCAATCTCATAATAATTAAAAAAAAAATACAGGTTAAGTATAAATAGAGGTCAGAAAGACAATTTGGAAAGCCATTAGTGGTGAAAGGAAAATAGATTGATTATTTTAATCCATTACACCTCTTAATGTTAGTAAGTGTTTATCCAGAAAGTGGCTGCTCCTTCAGTTCCTCACAGCAGAAGGACCTGTTTGGAGGTCAGGATTTTAAACTGTGTGGATGACAAATTCTTTAATTCATTTGAGAAAGACCTGGCTAAAAAGAAATAGTGCCATGGTTTGCAGCATGGTGTGACTGTGCTTGCAGTATCTCTCAGGTACTTTTTAGATTTCCCAGAACTGGGAAGTACTTTTAGATCTGTCAGGATACCAGGTGTTATAAACATATCAGTCACTCTTATAAACGAAATGATTAAAAGAAATACCATTCCTTGGTATGGTAAATACCATTCCTTTTAGTCCACTTATGTAAAAGGAAGCAAAATAATACTAGCTTTGTGTTTTTAATAATATTTTTAGTATTTGGATTAGTAACAAAGAACTTGCTCATTTGTTAACTGTATCTTCTAGGATAATCTTGTTTTGAAAACCTACATTAAACACTCTCATCTCCAGCTTGTAAAACTGGGAAATAGCTCAGAGCACTGAAGTCTATAAATACACCTATTTACTTTACCCAGAATGTCATTTTCCTGGACAGATTCCCATTTTTTTCTAATCTTGTAACTTAATATAATTTATGTTTTTCCCAGCTGGGTGTTTAAAATATCTCTAGACCATCCATAGCACGTACAAGTCTTCTTTTTTTACAAGTTTTCTTTTTTTTTTTTTTTTTCTGTGAGGAGTGGGAAGCTTGGATCAATATTTTAAATACTTTTAGTAAAGCATCTTTGTGAAATACATGAAAAAAGATTAATAGTGTTTTGAAAACACAAACCATGTGTGAAGGAATACAATAAGCAGTGATTTTGCCATCCTAATGTAAGAGGGATGCAAGGATGATGATTCGGATTTCACTGATATCATCTTTAGTTCTGACACGTAATTCTGCTTAATAATGTTGCTGTTGGAACTGAATTAAGCTTGACATGCTCCTATCAGTGAGATCAGAATCATGCTGGGTTTCTAAGTGCAGTAGTGTTATTTTGTCAAGAAGATTGTTTTGACTGGTTTCTTCAATTTAACAAGCACTTTTTCCATCCTTGGTACACCAAGAATAGTTAAGCACAATGGTGGCAAAAGTCCCAACAGAAACAACGCCTAGCATGGAAGGAGTCATAGAGGTGGTCTTGGAAGTCGCTGTTGTGGCGTGTTCAAGGTGACACACCCATGGCATGCACTTAAGACCACAGTTTTGATAGGAAGAGGTCCAGTTGTACTTTTGGTACACTAGATGATCTGTTAAAGTGATACCAACAGCTTCTAAATAGTATAGCTGTCACGGATAAGCTTGTGTATCTTGAGGATACAAAGAATTGTTCCACCTAGTCTCCAATCATCTAATTTTCCTGTTTGTAACCATTACATTTTCTCAACATTTACTGCGTGCAAAGTTCTATGACGAGAAGGGTTCTTCTGTAGAAAAAAATGTTTTTTTTTATTGTTGTTGTGTTTTTTGTTGTTACTGTTGTTTTTTAATTCCAGCCTTACGACTGACTACAGAGATAAAATAACCAAGTGCTACATAACCAAAAATAATAAAGTTCTGAAAGCTGCAACCTTCTACTTGATTATGATTTATTACAATTGCTTTTAAATGCTACAATCTGACCGCAAAACTACATTAAAATCCACTTTGTGGAGGATGTACTACATAAGTAAGAAAAACATGTATACAGGACCAACCTGTCATGGCATCTTGTCCAACTGTGTTGCCTGTAAAATCTCTTAAGATGGCAAAAGGAAATCCTTGAAACATCAAAAGAGAGAAAGTATTTCCCATATGTTTCCAGGACCTTAAAGATCAACATTCATAGCAAGCCTTTTCCCATGCATACAAATTAGGAATCTCTGTGCTAAGAAAAAATGGGTCTTTTCCAGACCACATTTCATTGAGGTTTACAGTGTGAAGTCTGAGGGTGAAATAAAAATGTGTGCAACCTGTGGTCTAAAAATCCATAGTACAAGATCTGTTATCATTTTAAGAGTGGTTTTTGTCTGAATGTTTGTTAGCACTTAAGATTTCATTCATCTTTGTGAATTATTAACACTACCTTTGAACGTGAGTAGTGTGTTTTCAAATACTAAACTAGCTTCACAATGGAAAAGATTTTCAAAGGGCCCATTGTACACCTTTAACACTATTTTGTGCTTCTAGACCAACGGCAATTTGGGGGTGTTAGCATGACCAATAGCGGAAGGGCTGCTTTTAGGACTTGATCCTGCTTTGATCACCTTGGTAGGAATTTTTCCATTGATTTGGATGATGTCAAGGTCAAACCCGTACGTGAGAAATGTCCTCTGTGTTACTGTTATTTTCCATGGTGCAATGGTTAAGGTTATTTTTCCCCAAGTAAACTTCCACAGATTAACCTGGATAATTTAAACATTCGGGAGGAAAACATTTTAGAAAAAGTCCTGGCTGGAATCTTTGTTTGCCACAGTTGGGATAGCTCTGTGTAATCATTCAAAATTAGCCTAGAGTGAATAAAAAGGACTGCCAGACCACAGCAGTTAGGACAGGCATAACAAAGGATGCAAGTTTTGAACCATGAAATAGCACATCCTGTGTGCTGACAGCAGGAGTCTGTTCAGGCAAGAGCATCAGTCTCCTGGGATTTTTTTAAATTTTTAAACATAAACTTACTGGGGAGCAAAACACACCCTTCTTTTGTTTCTAGAAATGTAAATGAGAAATTAATTGTAAATCATGTTCTATTTGTCTTAGAAGTTGTTTTGAAAGCAAGGGCATATGAAAGTTAAAAGTTTGCTACTGTAGTGCTGCTGCTTCACTAAAGAATTAACCAGAGCTGGAACTGGGAATTTGCCAGAACTTGTTGCTTTTGGTTCATTTCCAGTCAAGCCCTTAAGAAAGTCACCACATGTTATTGCTGTTAATACCTTTGTGATCAAACACCAGGGTCTGCAGAAAACATCTGTTAAAAAAAATGAGAATAATGATTGCAGCAAAACATTTCAAGAGAAGTGCCACAGTTTTTCATAAAGCTGTGGATGATGACGTTTTTTATGAAATATAGTCAGCCAAATGTAAATTCTGTGCATTGAAGGAGGCCATGTTATATTCCAGTTCTAATCCCAGCTCAGGAACCATCTGTCAGCCAGGAGAGAGAAGCTGTTCAGATGAGAGCAGTTGCAGCCTTCTGGTATTTTAAGGTTCAGACACCCAGGCTTATATAGTCACATCTTGTTCCACACAGGCAGGTTTGTTTTCATACATGATACTCATAGGTCGTGGAGTAAAAACAGTTAAAACTGGAAGAATTGCTGGTTTCTTCATATCACCCGTCTTGTAGAAGCAGCTCCTTACTGTAAATGCAGACAGGTTTGATAGAGCAGGTAGGGGTCAGGCAATTAGGTGAGAAAACTGCAGCCGTGAGGAAATAACTTGGGCATTGCCCATTCACCTAAATGATTCACCTGTTTCCTGGGCTGCTGGTGTTAACATTGTGGTCAGCCTCTGGTGCTCATACCTCTGACGCTCTGCTCTCAAAGAAGTTTACTAGAGGACCTGCAATTCGATACATTTGCTGAAGGACAAATGCCTCGGTGGAAATAAAAGTGTTTTCACATTGCATTGGTCATTTTGGATAAACTTACAGCAGCATTTCCTCATCACCTGTAGCCTTAAGGATAATCATGTGTTTCAGAGAGAAGGGTTTCCCAAAGTTCTCATTGATGTCAGATTACCAAGAGAAACAGAAAGGCTTCAGAAACCGCAGTTTGTTTCACTGGAGGCAGGGGAAAAGGCTTCAGCCAACTTCACTGAACTGCCTGTCGTGTCCTCAGCAGCTCTGTCTACCTACATGTTGTTCGGTATGCACAGCAGCTTCTGTGACCAGGGGAGGAAGAGACTGGGAAATCCATCCAGCAGAAAAATAACCCAGTAAAACAAATACTTAGCTGAATTACAAGTCAGTTCTGCATTGAGCTAAATGATTGGGATGTACCAGCACAGCAGGGCTGAGAAGTATGGAGAAGGAATCATAGCGGGAAAAAAAAAAAAAACTTGATTCTATTATTTTTCAAGCACTGGTTTTAGAAAAAAGCTGTTTGTCTTTTGACAGAGGTTTACATCAGACATTGTCAGGGGATTTACCATAACTGTAGGACAAACAAAGATTTTTTGACCACACAGTTTTGAGTGAGGAATGTAGTCCCCTGCTAGAGCAAATATTTACTTCAGCAAATTCTCTAGAAAGAAAAAATTTCCCAAAAGGAGGTTGGCTTTTTTATGGGCCACAATTTTTTAATATCTTTCTGTGTCTTTTTAAAATAAAAATTACTAAAAAGCAGGGCATTATTTTTTCTCTTGGATGATTAGACTGCAGTACAAACAGCAGTTTCTTTGCCTGTACTGCTGGAATGCCCATCAAGACTGCTGATACTGAGGGAGAGTGAAGCCTTGGAACTTGCAGTTTCTTCCCAGAAAATTATGTCCAATGCAGACATAATTGCTAATGAACTTTTTTTGTTTAACTTTACCAATAACGTTATTTTAATAGGAAATACATACTAAGGCTACAAAGAAGATGGCTGCTGAGTGATGCAAAGCATGTAGAGAAGAGTGGAGAAAACCCAAAGTAGCTGAATAATATAAATGGGGTATGCATTTAAATAACCAGTGCTAATTTTAAAAAGAGATGGCTCAGAGAAGCTGTAGGCATTGAAGACAAACTTTGATGAAATACAGTGAAGCTAATTAAGAAAGTAAGCATGGCTTGGCACTGAGAAAGAAGCAGGAAAAGTTCCAGTCAATGTAATTGGAAGGAACTAACCATTTTGAAAGAGATACCAGAGTGATCAAACTCGTTCAATTTTTTTTAATACAGAAAATTCTCACACACAAAAGCTGTGTCTAGTGGCTTGTGCAAGTATGCAGTATTTCTGAGGATGTTCATTGCTTTTCCAGATGTGTGTGTAATCCTTTGTGGTTTGGCTGAGAACTGAGAGACTAAGAGAAAGCACAGCGTGTATCAGGGATGTGGGAAAGTTTGTGCACCCTTTGCAAACTTCCTTCTAAACCATATTTGACTTCCAGTTACATACCATTTTATGAGAATCAAAGAATCAAGATGATTTTCTTTTCTCATGTGATTTCAGTTCAGTTCTTAGGAAGTGTAAACACCTTCTTGTCACTGACGGACCTCATATGCTTCAGGATGTTTACCATTAAAAAAACTAGTTATTCTGCTGCTTAGGAAAAGATGGAATATATGGCATAGGAGCTGTTTTCAGGAATCAGTGAGACTTGATATCCTGCAGGCTGATCTGAAGTTTTCAGAGAATGACTGGGGAGGAGGACCAGAAGTACTTTTTTGGAGTATGAAAAAAAGAGTTGTAGGGGACTGTGTGTACACAAACAATTTCTGCTTGATTTTTATAAAAACACTATTTCTTAACGAATAAATTATTGCAATTGGTTACTCATAAAAAATAATACTGTGCTTTTTATTTTTACATATTGTGACAAAACTCTTGCAGCCAGTTTTGCTCTGCTTAATGCTGTCTATTCTTTCATTCCATTTGGGAAGCTCCCAGAGAGTGTAATAAAATAAATAAATAAATAAATAAAAAACACGTTAAGTTTATTAATGTTTTCCATGTCATTTAATAACAAGTGATGTTCCTTTTATATCTATTCCATAGGATGTTTACTTTCATCTAAAGGCTATATAGCCTTGTGAAACTTGTAAAACTTGTGAAACTTGAGAACTTGGGAAAGTTGCTTAGCTTGTTTTTAGCTCATTATGCCTATTCATAGAATGGGTATAAAAAGGCGTATGTCATGTAGATGGTATGAGAGCTCATTAATTAATAAAAAAAAGTCAACATATTTTAAATATAATACCAGTGTAGTATAATTTTTGGTCAGTGGTAAGAATATGATGAGCGTGATTAAAGAAAGTGGAAGAGGAAGAAGAAAATAAAGGATTCCAGACTTCCATTGATAAGTGGGCAGATGGTCAAAGACTGATGATTACTAACTGGAGGGTTAAATGACAAGTAATTTCATTTAGGTCAATAGAATAATATCACATGAGATTGGAATCAGGCCTTATCAACAGTACCATTTGTCATCTAGCAGTTTTAACATGAAACAGAGTACTTAATCCTCAGGCCTCTCTTCCCATTGAGTAACACAGAGAATGTTTCTGTATTTGTATGGATGGATATTTCCAGTACAACTGTAAATACTTGAATTGTTGTATAGGCATTATTAGTTTGTATTATTTTATTTTAAAAAGAAAATATGCTAGCTTTAGAAAATCAGAAGCTAAATGTCAAAGAGTTTTGTTCTAATGATGCATGAAATATGGTGGTAGAGATGGAAGATTTTGTTGTAAAAGGGGATACAGAATTTTAGATAGTAGGTTTAGAATCTAGTTTTTAAAGGTTTATAATCCTAATGATTGTTAGAAGTTTTGAGCCATTAGAATATTTGCTCTTATGCAGTATGTTTCAACCTTATCTCAAGACAAGTTTCTGTCCTTCTCTGGTAGGAGCCCTTCATTACTACAGTACTAGTAAGTAATTTTTCCCCATGGTTGTCTTTCATTTTTCTATTAGAGAAATAATTAGGGTACAGTGGTGAGTTGATGATTGTCTTAAATTCATATGACATATACCTTGTTTTTATTAAAAAAAAAATTAATCATCTGTCTTTTTGAAAATTTTTCTAATTCTGGTTTATTAGATATTTCCCTTTTTAAACTACAAATTCTATCTTTAATTAGTTCAGCAGCTTCTTTGTGAGGCTCTGTGCTGAAAAATCTTATTTATTTTCTTCCAGCTAATTATTATTTTCAGAGTACAAATGATCATAAGAGAATGGTGTTGTACTTATCCTGTATTTATCCTGAGGTATGGATCAGATGTATTTCTAATTTTCTACAAGTAATTTCTTAAAGGTATAACCTACGGACTTACCTTATTTAAAGACTAATACCAAACAATATGTAATTGATTTATAGATTTGGTGCTTCTCCCTCAACCAAAAATATTTTGTTATATTTTCTTTTTAGGAAGGAGGCACAGCTAGATGAGGAAGGACAGTTTCTTGTCAGAATAATATATGATGATTCCAAAACCTATGACCTGGTTGCAGCTGCAAGCAAGGTCCTTAGTAAGTAATATGGAAATGTTCTTTGCACACTTATCACATGTATGATTAAAAATAAATAAATCCATGTAGCAGAGAGACACAGGATTTAACAAAGAAGAAATGGAAACATGGTAATGGTCAGAGAGAAAACTAAAAAATCTCGGAAGAAAGGATTTGATCTCTGCATCTTTGATCTCTCTGCTGAACTAGCATGCCCAGTTACAGAAGTGTTTATGGCATGTCATATTTCATATCTATCATTAACTGGGGTAGCATGTTTTCAATCATTCCAACAATGGTCTGTAGTTTAAAAGGCAGAATTATGCCCATCATTTTTATTTTATCTGCAGACCCAAATGCAGTATGAATTTGTTCTGAAAGAGTAATTAGCCAAGAACTCAAAAGACAACGATGACTAGTAGTCATGTTGAATTGGAGCAGCTGATGTGGTTTCACACTATTGTAACCCAGAAGTAACTCCCCTGAGGCGAACATTGACGATTATTTGCAAACAGTGTTTCCTTATCTGTATCAAAATCTAAAACACTACAGATACACGGAATGCACAATGCCCCAAAACCATAAAGGTAATCAGTAAATTGTACTGAAATTCCCGTACTGAATACACATTCCTGGGTATGTGGACCCTGAATCTTGTTGTCCCCATATTCTTGGCCTGCTGGGTCTGGGTAGAGTTTAGGTACTGTCTTTCTTATTTACGAATATGAGACTAAAGTAGTAAGCAAAGTGCATGAAATGCAATATTTGAACTAAGTCACATCTTCTTGTTTTAACTAGATCTAAACGCTGGGGAAATTCTTCAAATGTTTGGGAAGATGTTTTTTGTGTTTTGTCAAGAATCTGGTTATGATACAATTCTACGTGTCCTGGGCTCAAATGTCAGAGAATTTTTGCAGGTAAGATTTTTACACCTAATTATTTCAAATACATTGGACCAGGCAGAAGTATGGTCTAGCCAACAGGTTAGAATAGGATTTGGAGATAAAATGCCATAATCTGGTATTATCTTCCAGTTACTTGTGGAGAGGTATATGACAAATGTTGGTATTTGTGTTCTATAGATCTTTTCACTACTCAGAAGTTCTGGCATTGCTGTTCTGTTTCCCTCTTGGTTAATATATTCTTCGGTTACCTGATATTTCAGTCCTATTTCAGTACCTGATTTCAGAGTACTATTTTTCTCTTTAAACAATCATCTTTGACTGTTTAGTTACATGAAAAGGGAATGAGAAGGCAGGTAAGCTGGATTTGCAGAGGCATTCATAAATCTAAAAATTAATTTGAAACTGCAAGTAAAAGTTTTGAACAGGAGTTTTCTAGGTAACAGAAGTATGGAGTACAAGAGGCATGAAAACCCCGCACCAAATTGTCTGTGCATATTAATTAAAAAGGCTTTACGTTGTTTATATTAACAGAGAATGTGGTCTTCAGATTTGCAGGATATTTCTTATCCCAAGTGCTCTTTGACTAATTACAGATACTTGTTATTTCTAATTGTACACTATGTACAGAGTGAAGATCATACACAGCTTATCTCTTAAGACAGAGATTTTATTTTCTCCGTGAACTGAGGGTGGGATAGAGTAGCAGTGTTTAAGCCCATTTTTGTGCTTCCCTAACTTAGGAACAGTTTGAAAGTGTGCTATAAAATAAAACAAACTGAACGTAATTTTTCAGTAGCACGGAAGAAGTGTAATGACTTCTCTAAAGTGTGATTTCCAAGCGTAGAAAAAAGGGGTTTCCCTTTCTTGTCACTTCAACATTGTTCATTTCAAAAACAGTTTGAATTTATGGTTTGTGATATATGTCACTCTTGCGGAGAGGTGCATGCTGTATCGGGTTTAAAAACACTGAACTGATTAAGGTTTCACGGGAGATTGTCCAATTGTTGTGTCAAACCTTTATCAATTTTCACTAGAAATTTAGCAGCTTCTTGTCATCTTTGTCCTTAAAAATCTCTCCAGTAATAACAAGTGAAAAGAGCAGAAAGCACGTTTTGCTGAATTACTGGAATGTTTACTTGTATACCTCAGTACCTGCCCTACAATCTGGATTATTGCAGAGCATCCTAAATTTATTCAACCCAGAATTCTGTTGCAAATCCCATGGACTGTAATTGCTGGGCAGACAGTCAGGTTATATGTATGCTCCCACTGATGCCTACCAAGTGTGTGGTCTGTGTACCATTGTCTGTCTGTGGGAAAGGATATCCTTTATATTTTATAGCCTCATTCACAGGCTTCCCTCAAAGCAAGCATTCAGATCAATGTAATTTTTAAAGATGTACTGAAGCTGTGATTAGGGTTGAGAAAGAATAGGAGAGGATAAAAAAAAAAGATGTAGCTGGTCTATTCCTCCATCACTTTGGGTACACACTGGTGGGCTAGTCCTTTCGTCTTCCTCTCATCCCCTTTTCCATCCAGTATACTTCTGTTTCTATTCCTTACTGTGAATAATGGTGGACATGTTTGTAGGACACACCAAACCTCTGTAAAAGTGTGAACAGCATACATTTATATTCTTCTAATGACAGTATTTTAGGCCTTTCTGTTTGCATTTCAATGCTAAAAGATGACATTAGCTATTATGTACTTCTGTAAATTCTATCAAGACTAATATATTAATAGCTGTGCCAACAATGTACTTTTTAGCTTTTAATTATGATGGAAAATCAACATTATCTGTGATTTATTGTTTTTGCAGCTTCCAGCAGTCAGATTAGGTCAGGAAGCTCATTTATATGCTTACAAAAATAGGTTTGATTGGACTTGATGTGCCGAGATTTTGTCAGATTCTTAAAATACATAATACAGTTCCAAAAGGTGCTTCTTGAGACCTGTACAGAGCCCAGGAATGTGTGAAATAATAGAGAGCTGCTGGTTTTTTAAGCGTGTGAAAATAAATCTCATATTTATATTCTATTTCCCTTGACATCTCTGAGAGAATTTAGTTTATTCGTAGATGAAACACAGATACTTCAGGCTTCAAGAAAGAGGAAGAAGACAGCACAACCAAATCTAATATTTATACTTCCTATGAAAAACACAGGGCTGGAAAAATTGCAAATCATATTGAAAGGAGACACTGTGCCAAAGAGAAGTGGTGTGAAAAGAGATACCTCCTAAGAAACCCAAAGTGTGCTTTTGTTATGTTCAGTAGCTTTCTGCTGAAAGAAAATGAAACACTGGAGTAGTGGTTAGTTCTGTCTCATTTAGGAGATCATTTACTTGGCTATTTAATTGTTCATAATTGCAGTGCAATAAATTTAACGGGACTAATTGCTCTTTTAAAACACTTTCCAGATGCTCTGTACAGCACAGAGCTGAACAGTGTATCTTTGTATTTCAGGTGCCAGTCGTAACTTTGCTGTTTTCAGACAGGCCAGGGCCTGCCTTAGTGTTGCTGGTCCGTGTTCATTCCTGCTTGGAGATCACTTTGTGTTTCACCATGGAGATGATCACTGCTCTCTAGAGCTCTAGAATTAGTGTCTCTGGTCGCAGCACAAGCTCTGGCATAAATCTGAGTAACCTGGGAGCCAAGATTTCAGGGAGAGTACTTAACCTGTTATTATGTGTACCTGACCACTCCTCTGGCCCACAGCAGGTGAACAAACTAGAAAAAAGATGCATTTGTTCTTCTAGAAGCTGCAATGTCAATTTAGAATTGCTCAAACAGAAGAAAGGAGTAGTTGTTAGAGGTGACAATGATAAGATGTCTAAATGACAGGATCTGGGAGCAATTTCAGCTCCTGGGTCTTGATGCACATCTCTACTGAGTCTTGACTCCGGTGGAGCAAAGATCTGGATGCAATAAGCTCTTTGCTCAGCCCATAATCTGCATGCACAGGGAGAAAACACACTGGGGACTCAAAAGCAGCTGCAGCGCGTTCTGGGCAAGTCCTGTACTCCAGCTGTTTTGACAGTCGAGACTAAAGGGCAAATCATGTGGATTCACCTCTGATGTTGCTTGGACAAAGCCAGTAATGAGGTATTAGGGAAACAAAGTGGTCTTTCACAATTAGGCCACTGCCATTTGTTAGCAACACTTGTGCCAGACTTAAATGTTAATCATTAGACAACCATATTATAAAAATTCTCTGCTTTACTCCTTTTGAGATTCTTCAGGTGTTGATGACTGTATAACTGGATAGTGCACCCTCTGTTTCCGTATATCTCCGTAAGAATCTTTTTTCTAAAAGGTCAGTATATCCCAGCTGTTTCTGAGGCATGTATACTGAAAGAACAGTTCTGCACACAATTAAGGAGATTCAGGAGCACTCCCTTGAAGTCAGCTCTCTCATGTTTTCATCCACGCTCTTTCAAAGCAGTCTCTTCCAATTTCATTGTCTTGAACTCTGTGAAGATCTTAACAGCATTTGCCTTCAAGCCCATTGCAGCTTTTTGCAATTGAATGCCCACTAACAGCTGGAATGAATTGACTCTCAGAATGTTGCCTTTTCAAGGTTTAATTTGGAGGTGTTGATAGAGCAACAAAAACATGAATTTGAAACAAATTAAAAAAACGAAGGAGGAAGTTCCAGGCTGAGTGCCTGCTATGGAATTCATTTCTAAGAGCCTCATTTCCTCTGGAGGCCTCCCAGGAGAAGAGGCAGATGCTTGAGCGCTTCACAGCTCACATGAAATCAAGTTCAGTATGCTTCCACAAATCTAATGATTGACAGATGGTCATGAAAGGTAGAGAATGGCCCAGCCAGCACACGGAAAGTATTTTCACCTCACTTCTTGTGCAAAACAACATGCAAAACCTGATGATAGCAGTTGCTTGTGGTGTGGGGGGAAGTACATTTTAAATATACGGTAATGTTCTGGACTTAGGATGTATACATTGCATACATTTTACAAGAGGTAAATAATTATGTGGGTAGCAACATTAATCAGCACTCCAGATTGCTCTTTCTGTATTAAACATTATACAGTAAACAGCAAGCTGGAGCCTTGATAATTGCTTCCTAATCAAAGTCAGAGCTAGCATTGTATTCTTAGTGTGATTTTGATCTTGTTCTCTTTTTTATTATCTCATTAGATATGCCTGTCAATTTCTCATTTTAACTTTCCTGCCCAGATAACAATTTCTCTTGTGAAAATTTAAAGTTAAGTACATAAGATGTCCAGGGTATCAGCTAAAAATATAAAAGACCTTTTCTCTTTCTTGAATAGTGTTTTCTGAAACATTTTTGTAGTAGCTATGTGTTCTGTGTTGTTTTTTTTTTCCCCCCCTTATTCCCAAAGTCTGTATTTGAGATCAGTCTTTTTAATCATTTAAAACTTTACTTTGAAGTTTGAGACTTTGTCAGGTCCTGTAAGCTTGGGTTGACTGTTATGATGATAGAGCTAGCATGTTGTTTCATTGACAATATGGAGAAAGATTCATGCTTATTCAGACACACTTATTTGTATTTGACACCTGAATCTGAAGGGGAGATTATAGAGACAAGAATCTGGAAGGGATGCAAATGGATGAGCTACAGGTTTGAGAAACATATACAAGGTCTTTAATCACCAAATGTTTTGAAATACAGCATAACTGAGCATAAATTCTTACTACCTAGAGTAATTTTTATAGTGCTAGTTTTGATGTCATTCATGTCCAAACATTTCCACAGTAGATGGAAAGAACTTTGCAAGCTACCTGAAAAGCCTGCTGAGGGCTGTTTTAGAAATAGTAAGGCAAATGTGCAGGGAGTGTGACCAGTATGAGAAAGGGAATCATGGAATAGATTAGACAAGATATGTATTTATTTTCTTTAAAACTAAGAAGTATATGCCTTATAATTATGTTTTTAATTTCTTCTTCTAGAACCTGGATGCTCTGCATGACCATCTTGCTACTATTTACCCAGGTATGCGAGCCCCTTCCTTCAGATGCACTGATGCAGAGAAGGGGAAAGGACTCATTCTGCATTACTATTCAGAAAGAGAAGGTCTACAGGATATTGTCATTGGAATCATCAAAACAGTAGCTCAGCAGATCCATGGCACAGAAATAGATATGAAGGTAATGTTTGAAGGGTTGTACACATTGAATGTTTATGTCATTAGGATGCAATCAAGACAAGTGAAGTGATGGCAAACAATCGTTGTTGCTGTCCTTTGTTAGATTATGGCTTTACTACTGACTCAGGAAGAGCCACTGTCATTTGGGTTGCTTTAAGGATGGGTCGGTCACATGCTGAGAAGGCCAGCATTTAATGTGCAAGCAGACCTACTCGAGAACAGTTCAGAACAAATTCCCATTGTTCAAAGAAGAAGGTGATGTACAGAAACTTGGTACTGGTTTATTAGGGTTGCTCTTTCCACATTCCTAAATTCTTTATCTGTATGTAAACTGTGAGGCTGATGTGCATTGGTGATACCTGGCTGGAGAGCAGTCTTCTTCTCGGCATTCATGCCAGGTCCTTAGCAGAACCAAGATACGTTTGTGTGTCTGGGTTTGTGGGTTCCATTGAATGGGAATGTGACTGGATATGCACCTACAGCCCCAGAAGAGGAAAAATGTTCCTTAGTCATAGTAAACTGTATAGTTTACATAATATTATGCATGCTAAGTTACTTGTGAAATGGAAAAAGAAACTTCTGCTTTGAGTCCGTACAGAGTAACAGAAAAATTTAACTGATCAGTCTAACAGTGTAAAATCAGGGTTTGATCTAACATGCAGTTAGCCTCAGATACATCAGGGGGAAAATGGCAACATAAAAACTTGTTGGTGTTAGCAATACTGCAGTTCATACCAAATATTTTACATCAAGTACAGAAGAATATAAGCAGGTACAGCAAGCTTTTTTCTTTTTTTTTTTTATTAAAAAAACTATTCCCTAACCATACTACCTTTCTAGCACGGTTTCACTACTCTAGCTGAAGTAATACTTTATTTTAGCATTAATTTGGCTAAAGTCTAAAAACAAAAACTTCAGTGTAACGTTCATTCAGTCATTGCTATAAAATATGATTGATTGTTTGCTTGCTTTCATAAGAGATTTAAAAATGACCCAGTGACAAAGGTAATTACTGCTCCTATATTGGAGTATAAACTCCAATATGAACTCCAATATAAAGAGTAAACTCTTAGGTTTCCTGTTATAAGCTATCTCAGGTTTATAATGAATGGCTTTTTCCATATTGCAGTGGTGATATACTTGATGTCCTTTGTTTAAATTCTGCTTGGTAGAAATCCATATTTAAAACTTTTACAGCAAGTGTTAGTACTCAGATAGGTAAGGGTGCAACAGATCACAAAAGTCCTCCTCTTTGGTCCCTGTTTATTCAGTGTTAAGACAGACTAGGAGGACCATGTTGGAAAGTTGGCTGCAAGAATGCTGAAGCTGTTGCTTGACAAACATTTCTTTTGGTGGCGCAGGCAACTTACACAGTCCCCCCTTTTCTTCCTGCTCGAGCTTGTCCTAGGACAGCTTTTTCTGATGTGTCTCTCCAGCTGTTGTGGAGCTATAAAATAAACTAGATGGAGGAAGTGAGCTAGGTTCAAAATAACATTTGTTTTTCTGGGTTATTTTTACCCATATCTGTTCACTTATGTTGTTTGGTGTTCTATCACAGAGAGTTCTGCCAGCATAGTCAAAGGGTTATGCAGAGACAAAAGTGATCACTGGGAAAGAGGAGAAATCCAGGTTGTGCAAAGCAGCTACCAGAACAAAAGTCTGATAAATTGTGTCCTCAGTCTGAATGTTACTTTATTGAGAAGATTGTATTGGACAATACCAATATCCATATAGGACTTCTCACAAGTAATAAATGTCCCAAAGAAGTTTAAATATTGTTTCTAAATTTTACTTTTCATTTTTATTTGTTTTTGTTAGGCTTTTCTGGAGATCTTATTGTTGTGCTGTAATTAAATAGAATTGTGACAATATTGGTCAAATCCATTGTAAGTGAACACAAAGTTTCATTTAAATCCAAACTGTTCTTCCAGACTCTCTGAGCCAAAGGCATATAGGCCCATAAAATTGGTATTACCTCTTAACTGAAAAAGTGCACATTGTCTCGTATTTTATTATGTCAGTTACCCTGATTTTTCTCATTGCTGTTAAAAAATTATGTCCCTGTTAGAATATTATCTCAGCCCTGAACTTTTCATCTTTGCCAGTTAATAAAACCTAGCTTTTGACACCTTTAATGACACCAAATAGTGCTTTAATCTGCAGGTAATCACAAACTTCAGTGGTACCTAAGCAGAGAATAAACAGGTACTATGTTTCTGCGGGGTGACAGCACCAAAATTTGCAATTAATCCACACAGACAATAAAAGTCTCTCCCTGTTACACCACAGGTCAGCTATTAATCATTAATGTTACCGAATGAGGATTTTAAACTAAAGTTTGTCATTGTGGTACCTGGCTAGTTTTACACCATTCTAAAAATGGGAACAGGAGAAAAAAAAACATTTTCTTTCATCTCAATCCCTTGCTCCATAATTTAGTAATTATGCATTTCTGACTGTTAGTAACACATTGTTTAAATAGCACAGCACAGAGGAACAATGCAGTTGCTTTTTATCCCCTCAGTTTTTATAGACCAACCAGTGCCACCTTTTCTGTAAATTATTTCAGTTTGGACTTTAGCTAGATTTTTGCATGAAGAAGAATGTATTTTGGCATCTATTTATTTATTTATTTATTTTGAACTGATTCAGCCTTAATACTCAGCCCTAAGTTTCTGATTTTGTTATGGGAGTTACCTTCCTACTTGCAAGAACAGAGCTGAGATTCCCAAGTTATCCTTCCAAATCTCTTTATTCAAACATTTATATTACAATCCAATATGCGACTGTTTTAGTAAGATCTGTAGTTCTCTTTATATTAGTATAAAGTCCATATCTGCGACATGATGTTTAATACTTTGTTATCCACTTTTATCCTCCAACTGTTCAGAACAATTGCTCACGTAAATCTTCTTGAGATAGTGCAGGCTTCTAAGTTTACGTTTACATAAAATTTTGCTTGAAGTTGTCTTTCATGTTACAGTTGCTGTGAAGTTGGCAGAAAATCTTAATTGTTTACAATATTTTTTTTTTATTTCATTAAGCGTTTAGATTTTGTTTCATGCATTGCACAGAATCACAAAATGGCTGAGGTTGGAAGAGACCTCTGGATTTCATCTTGTCCAACCCTTGCTCAAGCAGGACCACCCAGAGCAGGGTGCCCAGGACCACATCCAGGTAGCTTTTGAAGATCTCCAAGGAGGAGACTCCACCACCTCTTTGGGCAGCCTGTGCCAGTGCTCAGTCACATTTATATGTATGTTCTTGTGGTATACAGTAGGGCTTTCTTTTTCCAGAACAGCGTCCTTCAGGAAAAATGCCTTTTAACACCTGAGACGTGTATGATGAAGGCAAGGAAAAAAGAAAGGTCTGAGTTTGTCTCTGTTAAACTCTGTTAGCCCTGAAAGGGATTTTTTTTTTTTAATTTGAATTCACAATTCCAGCTGAATAGTTCAGGAAAGCCTTGGTTGACATTAATCAACTGATTAGTTCAAATCCAATTTGCCTTATCTTCCCTGATGTTGTAATCCATTTTAGCTAAATAGAATTAAGATTATTTTTTTTTCAGCAAATACTGTCCTAAGAATTGTTCCTGACTTTGAGAACACACTAAAAATATTTAACTTCTGCCAGTCTCAGTATGAGAACTAAAAATCGTCATGCTGCTGGTTACTAGCTTTGGCATAAGATCTCTGTAAGCAGCCTTCTGGCTGTGCCTTCTCTTGCTTTGCTTGTCAGAGGTTGTTTGTATATAAATGAGGGTGACCTATAAAGGTGAAGTCAGGACAGAGATTCTCTCAGGGCTACAAATGGTACAGGACAATGAAGTGTTGTAAAATCCTACAAAGCCAAAAAAATCTGTTGGGAAAACAGCATGCTGCAGCTCTGTTAGTATCTGAGAGTGGATTATCAAAATCTGTCTTTCGGACTGTCAGGGAAGATGGTTTACAGTATCAAATGAAAAAGTGCCGGAGGAGATCCTTGACAAGATCCCAGGAGGGCCAACTGTACCCTGCATCAGGGGAGCATCAGGCACGACATGGCTAGCTGGTTGAGGGAAGGGGTTGTCCTGCTCTGCTCTGTGCTGGTGCAGCCTCACCTCGAGCACTGTGCAGTTTTGGGCACCACAGTATAAAAAGAACATAAAGCTATTACAGAGCATCCAAAGGAGGGCAACAAGGATGGTGAAGTGTCTAGAGAGCAAAATGTATGAGGAGCAGCTGAGGCGACACTGCTTGTTCAGCCCAGAGCAGAGCAGGCTGAGGGGAGGCCTCATGGCGGCCTGCAGCTCCCTCACGAGGGGAGCGGAGGGGCAGGCGCTGAGCTCTGCTGTCTGGGGACAGCGACAGGACCCGAGGGAACGGCATGGAGCTGGGACAGGGGAGGGTCAGGCTGGGGGTTAGGAAAAGGTTCTTCACCAAGAGGGTGGTTGGGCACTGGAATAAGCTCTGCAGGGCTGTTGTCACGGCACTGAGCCTGAGGGAGTTCAGGAAGCATTTGCACAATGCTCTCAGACACAGGGTCTGATTTTTTATTTTATTTTTTTTGTGTGGTCCTTTGGGAACCCAGGAGTTGGACTTGATGATCCTTGTGGGTTTCTTCCAACTCGGAAATTCTATGATTCTAAGATGGTAATTTCTGACTGTCTTATATAATGGCAATCCAAAAAACAAAGCCAGAGTGTGACCAGCTGGGGATCTGGCCTAAAAAACTACTTAGGAACTTGTCACGGAGGACAGTCAGTACTGAGCTTGTACATTAAAAGGTTAGCTGTGTATGAAGATGAGGTGATCATGGAGCACAATCGGCCTCTGACCCAAGGACAGCTGGAAACTTCAGGAGCTTCATACTCAGAGGTTCAGTGCAGTGAGACAGTCTCCGCCTTGAAACCAGCTGCCAGACATCCCTTCAGTTTTAGCCGTGGGTGTGCAAAGCTAACGATGGTACCACTTGGACACTGAACCACCCTGGAAGAGCTGCAGTGAAATTTGTCAAGTAGCATTGCACGGTCAGTTTTGATCAAAAGAGATCAAGAATGTCATCCTGTATTCAGTTTTAAATGGCAAAAAAAAAAAAATGACTATATATTCATCTTCACAATGCAAAGGAAAAAGATCCTTGTCTAAGGACATTCTTGTTTGTCACTGATGCTGAGATCTGAGTATATCTCGGGGACCCGCTTTTACCTATAGAAATGAGTCTTGTCTTGCAGGTACATTAGAGAAGGCTTAACAGACAGCATGTGTTTGTTATACATGCTGTATCACAGTGATACTGTTTGATTTAATATCTTGTGTGAAGCTCACCGAATATATTAAACCATAGAGGCATGTTTAAAATAATTGTTCTCTAAATTGTTCCTCCCTGAATATTGGTCTGACTTTTCACTTGGCTAAGTAAGAGCAAATGTTGAAAATATATTTTCTGAAAAGCACAGGTGGGTAACCAGTTAGATGTTATATATTCTCTTTGAAACCAAGAGAGTGATTTTCCCTTCAGTTTTTAACTGCAGTTACTATGGTGATTGAGCTCTTAGACGTGGTGAGCTGATGTCACTTCAGCTAAGACCACAGAGGGAGGCAAAAGAATTAGACTTAATTCCTGTCTTTGTCACTTCTGTCACTGAACTTTCATTTGTCAAGCATTTAATTGAGGCTTCCTCAACAATATTAAAATGATGTTGAAATTCTGTGGCTTGCAAACTTTGCTTGCAGAATGAGACAATAGAAGAGTTCTATCCTCGTTAAGCTTACTTCAGAGTAGCTAGAGCAGGTCTTTATGCCAAGTAGGTATCTGGCCAATTAGGTTGGACCCGTATGTACAAGGGTGAAAAGACAGACTGTAACATATTATGTTAATTGCCAGAAGTGCTGATTTTAAATTTGCTGACAAGTAAAAGCTCAGGGCATTGTAGGAAAATTGAGTAGGACTTAGTTACTGTGAATGTCACTGTAATTCAAGAATGCACTTGGACAATGTGGTCTCTCTAAGCAGACAGCCCATGTTATTCAGTGTTACCTTCATTACTTTCTTTAGGATGGATTTCATCTCTAGGACAGGAAATATATATATATGTATATATATAATGATATATCAATATATATCATTTTGAAGATTGATTTTTTTCTGTATCTGAAATGCCTCAGAAAAAGGGAAGTTGCAAGTTGTTTGAGGTGGGTGAGATCACACGACAGGAAGATTAGCTAGTGCATAAATTAAATGAGCAGGAAAGACATCATGAAATTACATATCCAATAGGGAGTTATTTGAGGATGATTCAGTAGCTTTCTTAGCCTGTAGAGGAATATGACTGTAGCTTCTGTTAATAAGGATCTGTGCATGGAGGATCAGAACCAAATTCAATAAATCCGCCATGTCCACAGCGTATCAGGCTTACCACTAGTGTGCAGCTGGTGCTCTGGCTGTTTTGTAGGTCTGACACATTTCCATGTGTTTTGCCTGTAGTGCATCTGCTGCACTATCATGATGCGCTAGTACAGCCAGCATTTCTAGATGCCCTGGAGTCTAGTCAAAAATAGTGTTGCAAATGAAGTTGAAGATGCTGGGGAAATTTGCAGCTTTATACTGTTACTGACACAGTTCTTATCTATAAAGATAAGGAAAATAGCACAATGTGCATGATGACTGACTTAATCACCGTGAAAGTCTGTAGTAACCGCAGAGGATCATAGCTCAAACATACCTAGACATGTCTTGAAGCATGTAGCAGGTCTAGTTTAATGCTGTTTCTTTTTTAAATAACACTTGAGTTTTGTTTATTGATGCATCATTCATTCTAATAAAAAATGGGAAGCTATGATAAACCCTTACAGTGCTGCATGGTAGCAGGAAAAAACCTGTAAGTACAGGTGTAGCATGGTAACAGAGTATGCAGTGACTAAGATGGTCATTAGGTGGTAATATTAATATCTCTGAATATTATCTGCTGTTATTATGAACATTTCCTTAAAAATATTCAATCTTTAAAAATGAATTTTATGACTGCTTTGGTGAATGAAGAAGCTTTTCATCCAAAGTACTGTTTTGTTTTGTTTTGTTTTGTTTTGTTTTATTTTGTTTTATTCACCTCTGTTAAGAGCAACTCTTTGAAGTAAGATCCAAGACTGGAAATCATATGGAAGCATAGATGAATTCTAGTGATAATTCTACATAATTTGAAAAAGGTTACTGTGTATAATCTCAGCTATCCTTTGGCCACAATAATAGTAAAGGTTAATAATACAACAAAACCTGTGGGAGCGTACATGAGTGAACATGGAATATAAGAACTGAGACACTAACTGCATTTTATCAATCCTCAGTATGGCCACAGTCCCTCACAATTATTTGAATAAGGATTTATATGAAGAGGAATACATGGAAGACCTTTAAACCATAAATTCAAAAGAAAACTAGGTTTCCATCTCCTGTGTTCCGTTTTACTAGATGAATCCACATAATTTGTTTTCCTCAAATGACCACCACATACTTTTCCTGTGTGGTTCACCTCTTATTAACTAGTAATTTCCCACTTCTCTTTGCTATGCATTGTCACATGGATTACCAACAGTTTTTAAAGGAAATTGGGTTTTATCATCATTAGCATTTGAACTTGTTCTTACATCCAGCTTTAGGTACCTACCTGAGCCAGTAAATTCTGATCTTTTCTAAGTTGTATACACAATAGAAAGAGAAGACTAATGCACCAGATTATATAGAGCACCTCCATCAGACTCCTGCTCCAAACTGTCCTCAAGAAAAGCCTCTCTTTCCTTTAAATGTATAGTCAAATAGGAGATCTAGGAGCACCACCTTCTTAAATTAAGCATCATTTAGAAATAAAATACTATTATGTTGTTTTATGCTGCTGCGTGCAAATAGGAACAAATAAAGTATCATCACACCCCAAACCACCAACTAACCAGTTGTGGAGGGGAAATGTTTTAATAGTCTAAACATCACTGTTTGCACAATCTGTGTTTTGTTTTCATATTTTAACTGTTAGTCTCTGTGGCTAGATATGTAAAGGGCAAAATCAGGATGCATTAGAGATTTTAAGAAGCCTTTTTTTGCTTCAGTGGCTGTTAGGATCAGGCTCTGTGAAAACAGAACCAAGAGCAACATGTTCCAAAAAGTTGCTGCTGAACAATACTGTGTAAATAGAGTTGTTCTGTTCCAGTCATTAAATCTAATTAGGCTTGAGAAGAGGTGAATTTGGCCTCTCAGGGTAAATTATGTTATTCTATTAATTATTAGCTTTAATGATACTATAACATATGACTCTCCCTGCAAACAAAATAATCCCTATTAATTTTGTATTTTTCACCAACTTTCAGTAAAATTACTAAAGTATTACTGCTGTATTCAAGACATTTATTTGACATTTCACTGATGCAGAATAACCAGTCATCTATGATTTCATTTAATACGGAATACGACTCTGAGAAGATTGTAATTGCTTTTCGTTTTATCTGTTGGGTGTGATCTTGAACTCATCACCGTTTGCTTGGATAAGAACTGCACGTTCAAACCTTTGCTCCATTTACCTCTCTTCTGGCTGACTGTGACATGCCCACCCTCTGATCAAGCACTGTTTGCTGTTGTTTTATAGGCCTTGCAAGCAGCTTTCATTAAAATAAGGATTCGAGTGGTTTGTGTAATTCAAGACTTCACACAGATCCACTCAAGGAGAGGGGAGAGTCCTGTTGTGAGGCACATACCAATAAAAGCAAGCATAACCTGAGCCTGAATCCCTGATTTCAAGATGTAAATTTCACTCATCACATATATATTATATTTGAAGGATCGTCAGTATGTTGTTCATGTGAAGAACAACTGTTGCTAAGCAAAGACACAATTCCTCCCCTGGAATTATAAATACTTCTTGAAATCAGAAATACTTACTAGAACACAGAATTTTTAAAGACACAGTTACCATTCTTGAATTTGTCTTTCTGGTCTAAACGTATCCCTGTCTTCATAGTAGCATTCCAGTTAATAATGAATAGAAGGGTTTTCAGTTTTTCATCTTTTCCTTCATTACTTTTTTTTTCTAGGTTATTCAACAGAGAAATGAGGAATGTGACCACATTCAATTTTTAATTGAAGAGAAAGAGTCTAAAGAAGAGGACTACTATGAAGACCTTGACAGATTTGAAGAAAATGGTACCCAAGAATCTCGCATCAGTCCCTATACTTTCTGCAAGGCCTTTCCTTTCCACATAATATTTGACAGAGATCTGGTGGTCACACAGTGTGGCAATGCTATATACAGAGTCCTTCCACAGGTTAGATGATTCTGTTACATAGTCATAGAGATGCCTTATGATAGATGTTACACAGCTGTTGTTTATTTATTTATTTATTTTAAAAGATGAATAAAACAGGTTTAGGATTCTCTGTCTAAACAGCATTTCCATTTAAGCGTATAACACTTACTGCACTGTGCTCCTGTTGTTTGAAAAAAGAATATGAAATAGCCCTTAACCTGCAACAATTCTGTTCCTTAAAGATCATGTCTATAGTGTGCAGTAACAGACCAGAGAGTAAGCTCAAACAGAGAATACCTGATCACCCACACAGCTCAGGTGTTAGCTTGATACCTTCTTTTTTTTAATTTTATTTTTATTTTTTACTTTTCACTAGCCTGCTCCAAGATATATTTGTTACATAAGTGTTAGATTAACGGGTGGACTTAAGACAGCATGACTTGTTGGCCTGTGGTTTAGGAAATAGTCTTGCACATACTTCTCTATAATGTAGCAGCAGGTACATAGTCTGTATATATTACTTCACAAAAATGCCTTGATATATACTTGAGGTGTGTGATGCACAAAAATGGAAGAGCTTAATAACAAAGTTATATACTTTCTTAGCTTGTGCATTATAAGCATCAATATTAGCTGAGGTGTGCCAAACTATGATTGTGATATAAATCTGTGTTCTGAACTGAATGCAGCTGCTGCGATTTCCTCTGGTTATTTGAAATAGAGGAGCATTCAAAGGCCCATTTAATATTATGTATTCTGTATATGAATAGGATAACTCAGTTCTTGCCTGAAAGGACAGAGCTTCTAAAAATAAGCAGTAGGAAAAAATAGGAAGAAATGATATGATAGAAAGAAACAAAAGGAAAAGAATGAAAAAAACAAATGGCCTTTATAGTTATGTGGACATACTATGTTGTATATGAATCATAGCCATATTTTTTAAATGTAATTTTACATTATTTACTTTTTCCTGCTATTGGCTTGTGGTGATGTCTTCCTGGATTTTGTGGAATGATTTGAAAGAAGAGCTTTGAAAATTTTTCTAAAGGTTGTTCATGGAACAGCTATAACTATTTAGCCTGCTGAGGATGGCCATTGGAATCCTTGCTACCAGATGACACTCTAGAGAATATGGATTATCATTGAAAAAGGAGTTACAGGGAGGATACTTAAGAGGAAAACACTGAAGAGGTTTTTTTATACTTTACTGTAGAATGGGGGCAGTTTGTCACATAATTAATGTGAAATAGCGTAACACAAATTTACACGGTTATCTTGCAGGCTAGAGTTGTACTTTGAATTCTAACATACTTTTGTTGTAAAATCCTTAATTTGAAAACCTTGTGTTCTAATGGAGAAATATATAAAGTACATATTCTCTTCTGTTCAGTATTGTCATCTAAGCTAATTGAATATAATTACTCCATGTATACTTTTATTGTAAAACATTTCATTTTTTCTTTCTTTTTTTTTTTTTTCCCCTTTACGTTTTAGCTGCAGCCAGGAAATTGCAGTCTGTTGTCAGTTTTCTCCTTGGTCCGGCCTCATATTGATATTAGTTTTCATGGGATTCTCTCACATATCAATACAGTCTTTGTACTGAGGACCAAGGTAATTAGAGAATATTCACCTGGCTTTTATATAAGTAAGTATGCTTTGGAGAGATAAGAAGTGCTGAAAAAGCAGAAGCGTTCAGAAAATATTCTTTGAACAGTAGTAAGCTCAATCCCTTTTGAGTCTTGAGACAAGAAAAAGTGTCAGGTCTGAATTCATGTTTAGTAGTTAGGTTAAATGCTTTATAGGAATGGTGAAGTACACTTACTTCATGCCTGATGCTTTCTTTGCAAGGGGCCAACCCCACATACGGCATTGTACGAAAGTAAATGTAGAAAGGTAATTACATGCACTTTTGCTTCTTAACAATATGGGAGACAAATATGAAATATGTTATTGCTTGAGCCCATACATTCCTATACATTTCTGTACCCTTTTCTCTAGGGAGGGGAGGAGAGGAGGCAGCAATGTGAAGCAATGCAGCATGTAGAGTAGAGCCTACTATGCTAAAGAGCCTGTTTATTTATAGAAAACTGTACCTGAGAGAAACCAACAAGATTTCTTAAGAGATTCTCCCAGGCACAATTAGAACTTCACAGAATAGGCAATTCTTGTTTCAAACCATTGTGAAGAAATCACACAGAAGAAAACAAGAAGTTACAAACATGAAGATAAAGATACCATGTTTTATAACTTAGAAGTAGAAAATCATAGTATTAAAGTAAGGATAGTGTATTGTGCTCAAATGATAATTGGGTTTTAACGTTGGGTGTAACTTTTTTAGACATTCTGACAGCCTTCCTTGTGAAAGCACTTACATATATGTTGTGATAAGTAACACACGTGCCAATGCCGTTATATAATAATTGTGACTTTTTTTTTTTATCACCAGGAGGGGCTGTTAGATGTAGAGAAATTGGAGTGTGAAGATGAGTTGACTGGCACAGAAATCAGTTGCTTACGCCTGAAAGGGCAAATGATCTACTTGCCTGAAGCAGACAGCATTCTCTTTCTTTGTTCACCAAGGTACTTTAAACCATAAGAGTTCTGTAATATTGATTTTCATTTTACAATTACTAATTTTATGAGCACTTATGAGAGTAGTTCTACGGAGATGAATTGGCTCAAGTATTGATTTAATTGAATTTGGTTTATACTGAAAGAGGAGGGAGCATTTAAACATCAGAAGTTAGCTGATTATTAAATAATTCAATATAAACATTGGGATGCTCTGTCTTAGTTTGAACAAGTGAGAATATCTCATGATTCAGTGATTTTTGGCAAGTCTTGCCCTTTATTTCTTATTCTGGGAAAGCTGAGATGTCACTATGATTTAGTTTCCTATGAGGATTCTTTTTTTTTTTTTTTTTCAGAAGCTTTAATTTAAAAGAGCAGTGATGTTTATAAAAAGAGTGGTTGGGACTGGGAATTGAATGGAGGGCTTTATCTAAAAGTTTATTGACGTAGTATGCCAGATTACCTCATTAATCTCACGTGTAAAAGTGAAACAGAGAGTGGATGAAGACAGGAAGAGTAGAGGCTACCTTAACATAATCTCACTTTTATTTGTTCACTGAAGACTGTGCATTTCATATGTTCATGGAACTCCTCAGTAAGAATTCTATATTTAAATTAAAAAATCAAGAGACATGTTTTAACACAAGTGAACACAAGGTAATTTGTAGATGGAATAATTTATACATTTCATCAGAATTTTAGAAACATAATCTTTTTTTTTTCTATTATTCCACAATCTCTGCTGTTCATCTGAAGTTTAAATGCTCCTTTGGCAAACTTAATTGTACCCATATTATTATCTGTTTTTCCACATTGCAGTGTGATGAACTTGGATGATTTAACCAGAAGAGGGTTGTATCTGAGTGATATTCCATTGCATGATGCTACCCGTGATCTGGTTCTTTTGGGAGAGCAGTTCAGAGAGGAATATAAGCTGACTCAAGAGCTTGAGATCCTCACTGACAGACTGCAGCACACACTGCGTGCACTGGAAGATGAAAAGAAAAAGACAGACACGTAAGAACAAAATCCTGATTTTGATCTGAAACAGTCACAGCAATGTATTATTTATAGGTACCTTCTTCACAAAATAAAAGAATCTGGGAAGGAATGTAAAAGATATGCAGCGCCAGTAATTTTGGAGTCAAGAAAGAGCATTTCATTTTAATTCCTGATGGGGTTTTCCTTAATTCAGATTGTCAGATGTCTTCTGCAACGTAGGCTGTAGCTCACACAGGTTTTTTGATGGCTCCTTCCTTTATATGGACAGTTATGAGAAGTGAACTGGCAATCCTTTTGGCTTTACTAATTAACCTAAAATAGCAGTTTTGCAAGCTTTCTTACCTGCCATTGCTGTAGCGAGGTGAATCTGATGAATGCCCAAAATGTTACTATTTGACAGAGTTCTGTAGACCACTTACTTTATCTTTCTGTACCACCACGCTGACGGGTTAGTAGATATAGCAGAAATGCTTAAGCAGTAAGTAGAAATGATCCAAGACACTACTAATGGATCATGTCAGAAGAATTAATAATGTCTGCAATATGTAAAGTCCTTTCTTAAATTTCTTTCTTTTTTGCTTTTGCCTTTCTTTCCTTACTCATTTAGGTTACTGTACTCTGTTCTACCACCATCAGTGGCAAATGAACTGAGACACAAACGTCCTGTTCCAGCTAAGCGGTATGACAATGTCACCATTCTCTTTAGTGGCATTGTTGGATTCAATGCTTTCTGTAGTAAACATGCCTCTGGAGAGGGAGCCATGAAGATTGTTAATCTTTTAAATGATCTTTACACAAGATTTGATATTCTAACTGATTCACGAAGGAATCCATTTGTTTACAAGGTAAGCGGAAAATTTTCAAGTAATTTAAACTGCGACTTTTCAATAATTTACTGTAATGTCTCTCTTTTCCATCCTTTGGACTTCAGGCTTTTGAAAAAAGTAGTTTTATTTGAACGGTGTTGCCTGATACTACATAGCTAAAGAAGAGTATGTTGTTTATCTCTAATTGTGTGAAGGAACATAAAGGGCATGGTTTCGAGCAGTGTTTCTGCACAGTCACCCATTGGGTGGATATATCATTTTCCTTCCACATTTAGCAAATATAAACACTTAAGTAAGCAGTTTGTTGTTCTGCTGACCCCGTGCTTTAAGTCATATACCTGGGTCTCCTGGTTGTAAATTATAACCTATTACTTGGTTATTCAATGTGAATTTCATTCCTTTGGTAGCAATGAGGTATAGTTGCAGATATAGCTGTTACGAGATAGAAAAGTAGATATGTACGTCTCATATATGTATGTACGTGTGTATGCTTGTGTGTTATATTTATAAAATCCATCGCTAGTTTTTTCTAGAAATAAGTTTTATGTCCTATACCAAGTAAATCGAGTGTGTGAGTCAAAATAAACATGGCACTCAGTTTCTACACAAATTCTAGAAGACCCGAAAAGAGAGGCTGAAGTTCACATAATCGGTGTTATTTTAATTTGTTAATACACTAAATGTTTATCAATACAATAAATGCTTATCAATAACAAGAAGAGGTCATTAGAATTAGGATGATTTGAGTGAATTCGAAGGGAAAATATTTGAAAGGACAAGCCGCCTTGAAGGAAGTACTACATCCATTCTAGTACTCTAAAGTCCACAGTAAGTATTTTGAACTCAAGTAATTGAACAATGCATGTCTTCCCTATTGCACAATAGGTGGAAACAGTTGGGGACAAGTATATGACAGTGAGTGGTCTACCAGAGCCTTGCATTCATCATGCACGATCTATCTGTCACCTGGCATTGGATATGATGGAAATAGCAGGCCAAGTTCAAGTAGATGGTGAGCCTGTACAGGTTAGTAAATGTGTGGGCTTGAATGAAGAGCCTGTTCTTTGATACGATGATAATGCTTTGAAATATCATAATGCTAAAGTCTGTGTCTAATAAAGTCTAATATCATAATGCTAAAGTCTGTGTAAACTTTATTCTGAGACAGATTTCTACAAATAATATGAAGAGTCACATGTAGATGTAGTATGTATAGTTCCTCAGACCTTAAAATTACACTTAGCCATTTAAAGAACTAAATTAGGTCCACGTCATGTGTGTTTGTTTTCTGATCTTTTTAATCTAATCAACAAATTTGCATCAAATACAATTAGTTGAGTCTTCTTCATCTCAATGAACAGAACAATAGTATCCCTTGTTGACATTTTCAGTTGTGCTTGAGATTCTCTTGTCAGCATGGGAAAATAATTGCATTATAAATAGAAAAGTATGGTTCCATAGGCAGTTACAGCTATGATTCTAACAATAATGTATATTAGTGGAAGTTCAGTCATTATGGGACTTTTAAAGGTGTTGGTGCATTAATATAGGATTGATGAGGGTGCATTGACCAGTTAATGACCTGTCCTCATCAAAAAGCTCTGAGGGCAAAATAAATAATGAGTTTGATAGATATTTCTATTTATATGAAGCCTGATGCTCTAACACTTAGCTTAGGTTTGTGTTTTTCACTTTTTCAGTGGGCAAGGAAGTGAGAAGGTTTGATTTGGGGGCTTTACAGTAACCATAATGTGCTATAAGAATGAGTTTCTTCAAACCCCTGTCCTTGAGCTTTTAAGTGCAAAATACCATATTTCCTC
Source organism: Anser anser (assembly GCF_964211835.1). Taxonomy (NCBI): domain Eukaryota; kingdom Metazoa; phylum Chordata; class Aves; order Anseriformes; family Anatidae; genus Anser; species Anser anser. Next base: position 32,021,858 of record NC_139724.1, on the reverse strand, counting down.
TGAGAAACAGTCTTTTTCTTGGCCTAAACCATCCATTTCTGCATCTTTGAGAGCTCATTAAACACACACCTGCAGAGTATGCCACTCTCTCCACTTATTTTTATTTCACAGTATGTAATAGCAATATGGCATGGTGCATGTTGGAAAAATATGATGTTTGTTCTTTCTTGTGGAAGGCAGAGACATAACAATACAATAATAAAATAATAAATAAGAGACAAAATGACACAAAATACAAAACTTTGAAGAAGCTGGAATTGTCCACTGGGGAAAAAAAAAAGCTAGTTAATAGAAATGGCATAATACCTGTATTTAGTTGGAAGCAGCAGATTAGCCACACTGATTTTAAATATTCAACCATTATTTTTTCTCTCTAAAGATAACAATAGGAATCCATACTGGTGAGGTAGTCACAGGTGTCATAGGCCAAAGGATGCCACGTTACTGCCTCTTTGGAAATACAGTCAATCTAACAAGCAGAACAGAAACTACTGGAGAAAAAGGAAAGATCAATGTCTCTGAGTATACATACAGGTAAGTGAGTAACCATTTTTACTGTTGTTGACATTTTAAAGCACTTTTTCCATGTAACATCAAACTGTCTTCAGAATTGATAGTGATGGGAACCTATCAAAACATTAGAATCACAGAATCATAGAATGGGTTGGGTTGGAAGGGATCTTAAAGATCACCTACCTAATTCCAACCCCCTGCCATGGGCAGGGACATGTCCCACCAGGCCAAGTTGCTCAGAGCCCCCATCCAATCTGTCGTTAAACTCCTCCTGGGATGGGGAATCCACAGCTTCTCTGGGCAACCTGTTCTAGTGCCTCACCACCCTCATAGTAGAGGACTTCTTCTTAATATCTAATCTAAATCCATCCTTTCTTAGTTTAAAATTATTCCTCCTTATCATCTTGCATTATTTAAGTGCATGAGTTCATATGAAACCACTGCAGAGTGTATTATGATACAACATTATTTGTATGCAAATATAATAATGATCTGAAGATAGACTTAACTGTTTTGTTAAGTTGCTCACGTATCTGTATGTGTAATATTTTATATAGTGCATGGCATGTGTGCATAGTACATAGATTTACATATTTTCTCTTTCAATTTCAGGTGTCTTATGTCACCAGAAAATTCAGATCCTCAGTTCCACCTGGAATATAGGGGTCCAGTTTCTATGAAGGGTAAAAAAGAACCAATGCAGGTTTGGTTTTTGTCCAGAAAGAGTACAGAGACAGAGGTATGACTAACCAAAGTGTATTTTTTTTTTTAAACAAGGTATAAATATGAAAAATTTAATCTAAACCACTGAGATCCATTTGCATTTGCAAAATAAATGTTCCCTGGAAGAAATGAACAGTTTTGTACACACTTTCATTAATGCATTTATTATCTTGACAGCAGATTAAAGGCCGTGATTATTTGCCTTCGGAGTTTGTGCAATCCCTGAAAGAATACTTTCATATTTTAAAAAGTCCTTGAGGGAATGCCAAGCGTTTAAATATTTATCTCTCTCTCTCTTACGGATTTCTCCACTGTACTAGATTTTGCAATATAATGTCCGTTTCTGTTTAGCTGACATGTCTGGTTATCAGCACTTCAAAATTTACCATTTTATTTCTTACAGTGAGTGAATAAATGTGCCTTCAAATATTTAGGCAACAGTACAGCAACTACTTGCAGGCAAATTTGCACCTGATGTGTGTGGTGTTCTGTTAATCTCAGATGGATCTGCTTGCTTGGACAGAGACTGTTGTGTAATAGAGGTCTTACTTTAAAAATATACAGGGTGAAAAATATGTCTTCTGAATGACATATGAAACTAAATCCTGCTGTCAAAATGACATAGTGTAAAGCTCTTCAAGCACTAAGTGGTCTTTGAGCTTATATGTCTAGTTCAGAAGTTTGGGCACATAGTAACCAAAATCTTATTAAAGGACAATGAGATTTAGACTCATAAGTGGGCTACAAACTTAGACACGTAATCAGGTTACTGTGGGCCAGTTGATTTGCCATAGCTGAGCAGGTGCATACATTCCACCCATTGCAAACGGGGAAAAGTGGGTAAAAGTAATACACATAGCTTGAAATTTGTCCTGAAGTAATACAAAAAGAAAGGGTTCTAAGCTAATGTATTTAATCTTAAAAATACCAGACTAAAATAATGCAAGTCATCAGTTACCTTTACTGAACTGAAAAGTCACAGAGAATTAATTGTACTTTTGAATTCTCATGTGCTTCTGAAAATGAAATTTAGGCTGCTAAACCATTTGGGATCTTTAGGAAATCGGCTCTAACTTTAATACCACTGCAACCCAAGTATATGTATATTGACTTTTTAATGATAACTCCCAATATTAACCCCTCAGTATTAAAATTCAGGGGAAAGCCTGTACTTTAACTCCACTGAATTCTGTATTTTAGTAAATATTACTTGTAATAATATTCTGGGCACCACTTTTGATAGTACTTTTATGATTTTGTTCTATATCAAGGTTAACTGTAATTTCACATGGCTACCATTTTTCAAATCCATACTTGTATATGCAATATATTTTAATTAAACACCTTAGACTTTTTTCTGCATTAAAAAAATATGTCCTATCATTTGTATCAGGGAATATTGTAATTTGAAATGTAAAACTTCAGATGAGTACTGAGTCAAGGTTGTGTTTTCTATGTTTCAATCTCACATGACTTTAAGTTTAGGTTCAGGAAGTTTATAATTTTAAATATTGCCATTTCCTTTTAGAGATCTTGTATAATATCTGACAGCAGCCCTGCGAGGTACCTGCTGTTACCATTATCTAATAATTCAGCTTTGTAGAGGGGGATATAGGGGCAGAAATAAACCTGACAGAAAACTGCTGTCAGGAGCACTTAAGAGTCACAGCTTAAGCACACTTGAAAAGTCTCTCTTGATTTTTGTTAGTTTCAGTTATACATATAATTATCATACACAGAAGGACTTCCCCCATCACAGGTATCTCTTTTATGTTGTAGTAAGTTTCAGAGAATACGAAAGTAGAAAGATAATTCATGTGGTGAATGAAACTGATAATCATTTTGTCAGAGGTGACTTTGAAAGAAGATCATTCTCTAATGGTCTTTTCATTCTTTTTCACTCCCTGCACCATTTCATCTGTCCACACACAAAAAGATGCTCTAAGATTTCCTACTTTAAGATTTCCAAACTGTTGTTATTTCTGGCACTTTATAGTCTGTATATAATAGTTGTAATCCAAAAGCAGAAATCAGATAACCAACTTTTTATGTGGTATTACCTTAGAGTAATTGCTTTGCAAAGGTACAGTTTTGATTTTCTTTTCTGATACTCCATCTGACGTTTCAAACATATACACATGCTTATGTTTATTATCATGTGTAGTGTGATTAATTTCAGCGGGGGCCATTCATAACGATTAATACTGCATATTAACATATATTTGGGATCTACATGTTATATATATTTCTTGAATGGTCACTCCAGAATATTGCAGGAACTGATTTAAAGAAGTAAACCTGAAAATATTTTTAAGTCATCCTGAAGATATTTCTGCTGATAATTCTTTTACTGTGAAGTTTTCTACCTCCAATATCTTTAAATCTAGGTTTGAGTCATATTAGTGATGTGTTCCCCTCTTCATTATATACCTAAGGGATTGATTAGCTCAGCATTCACAAATCTGTTAGCATATTTTACCCGGAAGCCTAGTAATTGATATATGGTGGGGGAAGAGGACAAAATGGTTACAGCTGGCATAGAGGTATGAAACCAAGGTCTAAAATATGCCATATCTTCACTGAGCCTGTAGAACATGATAGGGTTGGAGCAACTCATCATACTTCAGACTTGATTACCAAGTTGGCATCTCTATAGTGAATGAGCAGCATTTATTTCTGGGAAAGATCTGTTTTACAAGAATCACTGTCTGTTCGGAATGCTGCTCCTTTACATTATTCCCAGTTAAGTTATCTCTTCCATAATACCATTCCAGCAAAATTTAGAATTGTATCAGAAATGTACATAGAACCAAAGCAACTCTGACTACTTACTTGTCTGCTTGCTTGCATGAACAGAGGTTCAACTGCAGCTTCTCTCATGAGAAATTGACTTATAAAACATAAAGCTTGCAGAGAACCTCAGATGTCTGACTGCAATTTCCATCATTCCCCTCTTCCAAATATGTTTTTCTCCCACGTCCCCACATTACTAATTGGAACAAGTTAAAGTATCTCAGAGCTAGTAGTTCATCAGGGAATGTAGGAACTACTACGTTCTTACATACAACAAACATGTACGAAAGAAACGCTTTTGTTAACTATGCTCTGTTCTATTATTTTTATTATTTACTAATACTGGTTGCAAGTTGTCAAACATATTTTGTCACTGCATTGATCCACTATGTTGTTGCTTCAAAGAAAATCCCTTACTTTTCAAATTCTACTTGCATGCACTCAAGGAAACAAAGCAAGATGCTTTCTGAGCTGAGGGAAGAGGAAAAGGATGCTGAACAGGGTGCAATACTGTCTCCAAATAGAGGGCCAGGCAGTAAGGATGAGTTTATGGATGTTACTTCACTTTGTATCTCCCATTGCCATGTGCAGTAACATTGTCTTTTGCCCTAGTCCTGAAATCATATTCATCATTTTCCTCCAGGCTTGCTTGCTACTTTTTCCTTAGTGTTTGGTATTGTTATATCTCTGCTATGGGCATGTATTTCAAGCTTTCTTTTTTCTTTTTAATATGCGTTTTTGCATGTCAGTTATGTGGCCCTTCCTATCACCGAATAAAAATTTCATAATATGCACGCCACAAATAACCACTTCAGTCTGATGCTTCATACCATCTTCATCTCCATCTTTGCAGTACAGTGGTTGCAAAAATCAGTGACATTTCTGGAAAGATGGGAAGCATTTCAATTGTTTGGCAGAACGAAGAACCTAAAGAACTATTTGTAAAACTAATACATAAAGCACCATTATGAAAACTATTCTATAAAACTTGTTTATCAGATTTACTTCTGCTATTACCATGCTTCCTGTTCATTTTGTGAATAACACTTGATGCACTGTTAAAACTTGGTTAGAAAAAGGTACCTCTTTTGATGTCATCCTGCATTTTGGCTTTGTAGACACTAAGTAAACATTGTCTATGTTGAAAGGAGGCAGTTGTTTGTCTGACACTGCCATTTGAAGCATGTGCTGATGTACTTTTACTGAAACGCTGTTCTCTTGCAATGTATTTTGCATTGTTTTATATTAACTAAATTAAGTTGTCATGTTAATAATAGTTTGCTGGACAATTTTAGGCCACTGATAGTGCTCTAATTCTTTTCTGATAGAGCTCCCAGAATTGACAGGCATACTGCTAGGACATGATTGTCATGGTTGCCTTTTGTTTTGGTCTCTAATTTTTAGAAAAAAATTTATATTACTCCTTGGGAGAACCTGATGGTATTCTTGGCATCATGGCATAATTAAAAGATATATAGCTTGTAAGGGGACATAGTATCTTTTATTTTACCAGCTGATACATTTGGTAAAATTGGACAAGGTTTCAGATGTGTTAGACCTTCCGTAACTTCAATGTATGGTGCATTTTTGCGTGAATAATATCCATTCTTATCTGTTTGACATTTCTGAATATTTGCATTATAAAATAGGATAGTGCAATTACTTTGTGTATAAAAATTGTCTATCTACTATACTTTATGAGCACAGAATATATATGTATAAATGTTTCATGTTAATGTGCAAAATAAATTGCAATAAATTATTTTTTCCACTGATTTTAGAAATCTTGGGGTTTTCTTTTTAATGAAAATTGCTTTTTAGTGTTGCAGTTGATACAGAACAAGCATGTTCTCCATTCTGTAATTCCAAGTTCATGTTTAAGTAATTTCTCAAGTCATTGTTCCAATGTGTACATATGTTTAAGAGTCTCCCATGTTCAGGTTTGTGGATAACATCCTCAGGTTAAAGTGGTGTTAAAAATGTGTAGATTAGTGCTCCAAAAATAGTAGAAGAGATCACAGAAATACCTACATGGTATTTCCTTTGCAAAGTCTTCAGGTAAATGCTGCACTCAACAGCTAAAAATAAAATTGCTTAAACATTTATCTCAGATAACTTTGGGTATTTAGTTCCTTAGTGTGTGCTCTCTTGCCTCTTTGATTTAAATATAGTGATTTGCTTTTTCAATAGAGGCTCTCTAATTGAAACGTGAGGTAAAATAATTTAAAGTCTGTTTCAAAATCTGTTTCATTTACAAATACATCTGCTTTATCTTAGTATTGTTTTGTTAAAAAAAAAGTTGAAACAAGAAGAAAAGTGAAAGCAGCAATGAAACTACAAATTACAGAATGCTTAGCTGTTTCTAATCTTCTGGATCAAATGCTTTTCTTTGAATTCATATATGCAAAAGAATTTGGTTTTCTGTGGTTTTACTAACTAAGGCTGGCTGTGCAGAGGACTCTGCTAATATGTCTTAAAGTTGGTGCTGCAGTTGACTTGAGAAGTCTGACTGTTGCTAGTGTTTCTTGGATAATGTATGCACTTTTATCTATTATGGGGCTTGAAAACAGCGAAAGGACTCTCACTGGCTTTAGTAAATTTTGAAGCAATCTTATTAAGCACATACTCTCAATCCTTGGAAGCTATATTATAAAGGCTCACAATGAATGAAGCCATTTGATAACATGGCCTATATTTGCTGATCTTTTCATTGACCTTCCCCATGCAGAGTTCCATCAAAACTAGATTTTTATTATTATTATTTACAGGGCTAGGCAAATATATCTCTGTACTTTTTAGCAAAAATATTAACAATTCTAACATATTAAGAGGAATGTCTTATTATCATATATTACTTTTTAATCACCATTACACTTCTCTCAGGCTGTGTTTGGATTGAGATGTTACAGCTCATGAGCCTTATGCAGTTGATTTTTATTTATATTTACATGCCATAAAATAGAATCTGTAAATTTTCAGTGGGAACAAATTCTGGAAACATAACTTTGTGTTTGTTAACTTAGGGGGAAAACAGAATAATAAGCAATGATTAAGATACTCGTTTGAATATATGTTCTTATCACAACATTTATTCTTGTATTTTTTACTTACAAAAATAAATCATACCACTGTGTACAAGGAACTAAAAAGACTTTATAAATAAGCATAGTTTGAAAATTAGCTTGAACCTTTAATTGACAGGAGGGGTGGCATACTGCTGTTTTTAACTCTTAGGTATGTTTCTGAAAAGTTAGACAGACCAAGTAATAATAAGCTACATAAGCAGAACTCCAGCTTCTTGAGCATGGGTCTTTCAAATTTTGCCTTCTTGGCAAACACATCTACAGATGCCATAATCAGGCTATTGATGGCAAGAGTGAACAAGTCAGCAGATAGAGCAGAAGACAACGTTAGGATGGCAGCTCTCATTTTTCTGACTGATTGGTATCAAAAGCTATTACGCAGCTCATACACAGTTCTTTTTCTTCACGTATGCAACAGCAGCTTCGCTATAATGATCCCAGAGATACAAAGTCTCTGCCTTGCACCAGAATTAAATGATATAAAAAAAGGATGCATTATTCATGAAAGTGGTGGCCTTTTCATTATTACTGTGATTTCTGTTGGGACCATTCGCTACCTTCAGCTGAGTGCACACTTAAATTTTGCAGGATCTAGGCAGTTTTTGTTCACTAAGTCACTAGACAGCAATATGTCTTAGAGTTGGGTACAGTAATAAAAACTATTGCCCAAAGGAGTTTTAATTCACCCTTCCCTATCTGCTGCTATTGGGCTGCTATTTTTTGTGGGTTTATTTTTAGAGGAACCTCACATTTTTATTACCTCACAAAGGCATCATTGGCAGCAATGGTTTACTAGCACCCAATATGTTCATTTAGCTCTTTTTTATATACGTGTACACACGCGCACACACACACACACACAAAATCCCTCAGGAAGGAGACCTGAAGACAAAAGTACAAAAAAACAGTTAGGGTATGTGAGTTTTTTTTCATGACTTGTTTACAGTGTTTAATGTAGGTTGGAGTACATCTGACAAGTTCATGTTTAAAAGACAATCATCTACATACGAAGGAAATAGGAAACAATAAGGTAGCATTTGATATGAATAGGGGCTGGCTGGAGCTGAAGACCCCAGAGCATTTTCTATTAACAAAACTCCTGTAAAATCTAAAGCTAGTAAACATTTGAGTGTGCTGCAGCCAAGCTGTACACTGCATTAGACACTTTTGTACTCTGAAACCTTGATAGCCTTATCAATAACACCCATCTCCGTGGAGCCAGAGCATGGTCTGAGGCATCCGTATCCTGATGTGTTTTTAATTCACCATGGTGACAGGTCAACAGTAGACATACGTTGTCACAAAATCAGGGCATTTTCAGAGCCATCATGAAAAAAAAGGAAAGGAAAAGGAATAGGAAAGGGAAAGGGAAAAGGCTTATGGACTATAGTAAGATAATTTTGCCACTGTGTTGGCTCCAAGCAAAGGGATGTTCCTAGACTTTCAGTCCTTATTTACCGGAGTGCCATGGTCACACAGAGGAACCGTGTTACTGTTTTTCAATAAATGTTCCTCTTCACTGCTTGCTGACATGATCCTCTCTTTTCTGTGGGAGAGGCTGAAACTGTTGTCATTTCATGCACCTACCTGACGATGAGAGGCGGACAAGGAATAAGCCAGTAAACAGAGCAGTGCTGATCTAACTGTAAAAACAAATGAACAAACAAACAAGCAAAAGTCGTTCCATTCCACAATCTATAACCACACATACAAGGCACTATTTTTTTCTCTATTGTTCTTAAGAGCTCTGGCCAGCTTTGGGTGACAATTGTGGAAAAACAGCAACAATACATGCTGTCTCCACCAAATCACTCATTGTTTATTATTAGCAGGAAAAGGGTAATGTTCATTATCATCATAATGGTCAATGGGTCCTTCTGCCAATGTGACTGGTTTGGAGATAAAGATGACTAGGAATATAAGAACAATTTTTTGATTATTATTCTGGGATAAAAAGAAAACAAGCTCTCTGTTACAGAGGTTTGTTCCGGATGTAAACTCTGCAGTGGTTACCAGATACCAGTCAGATTGACATGACCTTTGTTATTTTTTTTCCCCAGAAATTATTAGGGAGATTTCAATCTAGATAAAGGACCTAGTGCGAGTTTTAGGCTACAGTACAGTTATATTCTTTGGGGAAGTGATTTTGTGTCATGAGTGTATATGAATTCACAGCAGTTAGCCAATGCTAGCACACATTTATTTTTATCTGTTTACGTGCAGGACACCACTGGCATGAAACCTGTACATTTTTTATATTGCAGATTCTCAGGATCATTCTAGCCTTCCAAAACTGATTTTACACTTTGATAAATATGGTATTCTGTCTGGAGCTCAAGCAAGGGACTTGTGATTGAAATGACAGAATTTAGCTGAGTGCAGACAAAAGACTGAAAATATACATAGTTCCTCACAGCTGTTAATCGTAATCCCAAACTGGAAAACAATTAATAGTCCTCGAGGCTTTGTTTAAAAATAAACAAACAAACAACAACAACAAAACCCACACAAACTACACAGCCATAGTTTCCAGATGAAAAATAAAACCAAGTTCAGCGTTACGGGCTTCAGCCCTTACGTCAAAACATGCATAATGAAAAATGAATTGTGAAACTAGCTTCATAAATCTCACTGATATGTGATGTACTAAATGTGAAGAAACACACATTTCTAACAAGTCCTGAACACTGGGTGTAAGCCTCCTAGAAAGAAAAGAAAGGTTATGTCGTGTTATTTTCAGATATTTTGTGCAAATCAACTTAATGAATGGCAGTTTTCATAGGGAAAGAGTTCAGAAGCAATCTCATTCTCAACAAAAAGCTTGTATAAAGAGGTCCAAGGGTAAGTACTCTTTTTTCTTCAGAGGGTATAGTGAATCATTCAGAGATTTAACAGCCTGTACAAGAAACCAAAGCCTTGCCTTCTGTCACATATAGCAGAAATTGTGGGCATTTATGTAAAGATAAGGTAAAAGACTTGCCCCAAAAGAGAGGATACATGCCATTTCACAGAGCCTTCCTTTGCCGTATCATCCTATCCCTCAGGTTATATATCAACAGATAGATAGACGGACAGACAGATAGATAGATAGATAGATAGGTAGATATAGCTTTAACTTCTGCAGAGGCTATCTTGCATCTATATAGCTTTAACTTCTGCAGAGGCTATCTTGCATCTTTCCTTGCTGCTTGGCCTGTGTAAGGGAGAAAGACAATACTCATGAGACCTGTAAAACAAGTACTGCAGTACTACAGTAACCCAGCGAAGGCATTTAAGTGGGGTCTGGGACTGCCCCTGCAGGCCCTCTTTTCTGGTTAATGTAAAATGTATGAGTAATCTTGGGAGCACAATTATTGACAGGAAAGGATACCACTAGGGACAGGAGGGGAACAACTGAACTCCAACTAGAATTCCAAAAGAAGGCTCTTGGATTACGAAGAAACATTTTTTTTTGTCACCTATGGCTCATACCACAGATATCCCAACCAAATTTAAGGTTCAGTGTACATACATTGCGAATCTGGAGATCATAGTATTTTCTTAAGCTTTAATTAATTGATGTTTTATCATGGAAATGCCAAGAAAAAGGCAGCATTTATTTATGTAAAACTTGTCCAAGGACAAGTTTCTTGCTTACTCGAATTACTGGGCATGAGTCATTTTCCCAGTGTGGTATCTGTGGGTAAATGTTGACTTGTATTTTCAGTTGGAAAACACAGCACTACAGCTGGAGGCAGTCTCCTCTGTCTCTTGCATTCCCAGGTATGTCCCATTTTAACTATGACACTTCCTTATCTTTGGATGACATTTTTGCTGGCACTACCAGCACTGCAAAACATTGCTCTCTCACAGAGTACTGTAGCCTGTGAAAAATATCCAGACTGAACCCAACACTTTAAAAAGCCACTGATTCCTTTTCTCATTGCACTTTCTTCCTTTCTGGCTAAAAACTCTTTAGTTTTAGTTTTAAAAACTCACCAGGCTAAAAACTCTTTAACAAATTGTTCAGAAAGAAGCTGCAAAATGACGAGCTGCTGCCCCATCGGGAGACCAGGCCGCAGTCAGCCAGTCAGCCTGACTGGTAGCTCCTCACTGGCACGGCTGCTGGTCCCCAGGTTTTTGTTCCTTCCTGCCTAATGGCAGAGCCTGTTCTCTGTCAGGTGACGTCATGGTTAATTGAATGCTGCAGAGCACTAATATTTTCTCCCCCTGTTGCTACAATAATACTAGGCAATCTATACAGAACACTGTGACCCTCTCGAAGGAAACAAAAAGCATGCCGTGCTAGACTGCACTGTCCAGTTTTAAGGGCTCTTTGTAGCTGGGAGGACAAAGCCACAGCTGCCGCTCCGCACGTGATGCTGCTCGTAGCCCTCAGGTCTAGACCCCCAGACACAGTGGCAGAGACACACTGTAGGGGCATTTGTGTCCTCCGGTGTGAGAGCAAGGACTTACTTCTCCTCCTTCCCTAATATATTTTTAGACATAACAAGATGGTGCCCTGGACAAAAAACAACAGAAGAAGTGCACCTGTATGTCCCACTATAGTACCACCCGAGTAAAGTACTCTCCATCTGAAAACCTCTTGTCATCCTTTGTAAAAGGATGACAAGAAGTTGGAGGAACACACTTTACAAAAGGAAATTGTACTTTTTCTAAATAGAAACATAAATGGTGGGCAATGAGATGGGCTGCTGAACAGGAATTCATGCTTGTCTCACTAACACTGTCAGGGACATTTTGGTAAGACATTTGCTCAACTCACCTGGTATCACTGCATGTATAATGTCTTTAGTGATTTGACAAGAGTGGAAGGAATGATGTGCAGTTCTCCAGTTTTTACCATAGACTGTAGTAGTAGCGCTGACATGTCAGTGTTGAAGAGCTCACTGAAGGAAAAAAAAAAGTGGGTGAGTTGCAAGATCCCATTCATCAGGTATGGCACCACAATTAAGACTAACAAAATTCTAACTACATTTATCTCAGTCTACAAAAATATGTAGGCAGAGCTGACCTTAGGATCCCACACCTGGCCTGTGACTCCAACAAGGGAAACAGCCGGGTATAGGCCTCTGTTCACAGATCTGTGAACCAGCTGCTCCTTTTTTGTTCCCTAACATTTACCTAGAAGTGTCATTTTTGTTGGGCAGCAACTCAAAACTGATTAAAGTATAACAGGCTGTAAACATTGGGAAAAATTAACAGTAGGCCTCGCTCTGCCCAGCACAAGAGGAGTTAACAGCCTCAAACAAGTGGTCCTGGAACAGCAGCAGGCCCAGGGTGGAAAGGGAGCTGTCTGAAAAAGAAATGTGTTTGTCTGGTGTTTTTTTAAATTGAAGTCTGTAAGAGAAGATGCTGTGAACTGGATAGTTTGATCCTATTGTGTTTTAATGTTTATCATCTGCTTATACGTGATTGGGAGATAAAGCTTTCCCTGGAAACGAGGAGCTCACTGAGTGGGGCTGTGTGTTAGGCCCTGAGTCACTTTGTGCTCACTAGGTCGTGTTGTGAACACACAAACATTTCACACTGCGAGGGGGTTTCTTTCTGCGTCCTTCTTGGCTGGTGGCCATAGTCTGAGGCCGTCACCTCTGCCGAGAGCAGGGCCTGCAGTCCCATTTAGCTTTCCTCCATAAAGCCTCTCTTGGAAAAAGGAGAAAGGAGGTGCTGGATCATGCCAACCTACCAAGTGCTTATCTTCGAGCTGTTGACCTCCGTGGGAGTCGATGACGTGCACAGATGCCACACCGTGTCACTTCCCTTTTTGAAGGAGGACAAGGACCCTGGAGGCTTGGTGAGCAGGTGGTGAGTGAGGCCCTTGGGAGGTGGCCTGATGCTGGCGGGCATTTCCATCCCATCCGTGGGATGCCTGATTTGCAATCATGAGCAGAGACTCTGCTGCCAAACGGGGAAGGGCAAAGATCTCTCTGGCAGCAGGACTGTGCAGCTCCAGGCTTTAGTCAAACCCTCACGTTGTCACCATGCTGGCAAAAGGGTCTAGAGAAGCCGCTAGGGGGCCAAGGGGCTTACAGCGGGTACCGCTGTAGTGAAGGCTTGCTTTTGTAGTAGTCTTGCTTTTGGTTGGAGGCAGCAGGATTTTGCAGATACTTGTTAGGGAAGAAGACCAAGGTCCTGGTCACCTTGCCAGTTCTTATTGTTTTTATGCTAGACTAGGGATAATACTGAGGAAAGCAAATCTGAGATGGATGGAGGTTCTCCATCTCCATGAGCGTACAGAGGGAGAAAGAGGGGCGTTAGGTGTTTGGTCAGCTTTACCCTTCCCCACAATTGCAGAGGGGTGTCCCTTCCTAGGAGGGCTCAGGAGAAGGCCCAGATAAGACTTTTAGTCAAATAACTCTTCTCAAAAGGAAGTTTTCCTCTGAAAATAGGTTGTGCATTATTGCCCAAGGGATAGCGAAGCCCTTTGTGAAGACTAAGAAAATGCTATGTACTGGGGCCTGATTTAATACTGGCAAAAGTCAGTAAATCTAGAGGCATAACTAGCAGGCAGGCAGCACTCCTGCCTAAAAGGTGAGGAATTAATCACTGACTAAACAGGCACCTTTCTGCACCCGTTTGTGTACTGTACAATTTTGCGTGTGGTCTAAGCATCTGACATGACAAACATGGAAGTGCTCCAAATATCAGAGGTGGTAAAAGCGCTGGTTAGAAGTGAACTCCTGATTGTTTTTCAATAGCTTGTGGTCCAATGGTTATGATACGCCAATGTATAAGGGCGAGCTGTAGTGCTATTTTTGGCAGTAGAGCACATTAAAAAAAGAAAGCCTCAGAGGTGTTTAAAAAAGAAGAATGTAACGCACTCCAGAACGTTGTTGTGTTCCTTCTCAAGAAGGATAGCTTCTCACTGTGGTATGTTCTTAAAACAGAATCTGTAAGGCTCCTCTGGGCTTGATGTAACCAAGGCTGTGATTATCAGCAGTAAGAGCTGATTTCTGATTTAAGGAGATCACTGTAGACATTGCCTTGGGCTCTTGCCTAGAAATGCGCTGGTGTTTAAAGGCCTGTTTTTCCTCAAATGCAAATGTGAATCAAATGGCTAGTATTATCTTTATTATTAGAAGAAAAGAGAACTCCAACAGGGTAAATAAATAGGATAACACAAATAACTCCTAACCTAGAATGAAAATGCTGTTTCATCTTACCCTCCAGAGGAGTAACAGTGAGTCCATCTTTTTCCTTATTTTCTGGTAATCTTTTCTCACAATTTAGGATTCCTGTCTGGTTGATTGAGGTGAGACTTGCAAACAGAAGAGGTAGTATGGAATAGTTTGATTTCTTTAGCTGTGCCATGGTCAGGGTGCTGTTGGCTCTGCTTCATTCTGCTCCCTACATTGCTCAGGGAGCTGCTCTGTCTACTGCCAACAGCTTGGCTAAACACCTTTCATGCCTGCTGCTTGATCCTTTTTGTTTATTCACCTTTTCACAATCAGAAGATACCATAATGCCCTCACTCCCTCTTAGTGTTCCCTTTTCCTTAAAAACCTGGGACAGGGAACACGGGGATTTGTAGTACAAAATGAACTTACTGATGGGGCATTTTCCAGAAACGCTTCTGAGATGTTCTTCCTGACAGAAAGATAAAATCTATTGCATTGGGAGTTACGATGAGGAGAAAGCTACTCAAAAGCTAACAGTCAGAATTAATTATGTTCATGACAATACTGAACAGTTACAAAATGATTGTCCTATGGCATACAGACTGTAAAATCTAAAGTCAACACCTGTTGGAAAAACTTGCATTCCTGAGATACTGAACTCTCCTCCTAAGCAAGACCATGAAAATAATTGCCTCTTCGTTTGTTCAATGGAGGAAGAGAAAAACCAGTTTTGTTAAACAGGGAAATATTTATATTCAAAAGCATTTTCTTCCTTCAATGCATAATAATCTGTCACGGTACAGAATTACATATATTATTTTCCATTTCTCAATTTACAAGGCTGAAAAGAGAGGCTATCTGGACAAAAGTGCTGGTTTAATCATCAGATCTCTACCTCTGTAAGAGGTTTTACTTCAACTTTCGCCTGAACCATATTTCCTAGGGAAATGGTCCCTAAGCCGTGCTGCATACCTGTTGAAGAACACTCTCCATCCTTTTAGTTAAAAGTTGTTCTGCTTCCTCTGAGGTACTGGTTGAAACAGAAGACAGAAGACTAGACTGGCTGGCTAGACCCATTTTGGACACTAGCCACCTCAGAGGGGGCTTGATTCCCATGATCGTTCACTCCTGGGCCTCTTGTCCAACTCCTGTGCCCAAGAGAGTCTCTCCCAGCAACCACTCTCTGAATCCAGGCCTTAAAAGTGCTTTTCAGCTGAAATCAACAAATACCTTGGGGTCAACTGAATTGCTTCTTTGGCTTTACTTTTACTAAGTTGTGAATTCCCTTCTTACCCCTGCCTGCCCCTGCAACCCCCAAGAAAATCACAAACATTTCCATTCCTGACTTCTAACCTTCCTTTGGACTTTGGGTGTCAGTTAAATGTTTGTGGTTGGTGTTCAAGGCATTGAATACTGGCAGTATTCATGTTATTTGAAAACCATACATCTTGTAGTTCATTACATTTTAGTTTAGGAAAACACAAAACAGATGTTTTATCTCTGATGGATATGCTGATACTTTGCATTGTAGCAGCTGTCTCGTGTGAAAGGATGTGACATAACCTAGCATTTTAAATGAGCATAACATATTCCAGTATCTAAATATGAAATGAGTAAAAGGTCATTGATCTTTAACTTTTTTTTTTTTTTTTTTTGGTGAGGATTCTGTAATAGTACTGTTATGTAGTAATGTCAATTCAAGGTAAATGAGTTAAACTTTTCCTGAGCAGCAGCATAAATTATTCCTTTAACTACCTTTACAGGAAGCTTAGCTTCCAGCTCAATAAAATAAAATAAAATAAAATGCCATAGATGAAACGAAAACATGTTACAAAGCAATTGCTTAAAGAGAAGACTTGTAAGCCAAAGTTAATATGCTAGCACAAGTTACTAAACATTTCATTTGATGTATATTTTTTTACAGATTTTTTGTGTAATTTCTGCTTGCATACTGGCCAGTTTATTGCCCTTATGAACCTGGAGAATTCTTTTAGCAACCACATTGCTGCAAGACAATGTGATATTAAGGCATTACCATGATGAGTTTTATCTGTTCTGTTAATGCAATTAGTTGACTGAAATAGCTCGTTAGCACTTCAAGAATGGCTTCTTTTGTGAAGTGCTCACTTTTCTGGTAGGACTTTCCAGCTTCTGCTGAAAATATTCATCCACAGCATCACTCCCAGTGCAGAGTAGTCCATTTTACAGTTCTGTGCCTCATTTTCATTTTGAACACTGTACTCAAAGTGAAGTTTTGACCTCTAGTGAAAGTACAGAAAAAGTTCTAGTAAGACAATTGGTACTGAAGTTGTCTCTGAATTGGAGACAGGATTGAAAATACTTAAAACAAACAAACAAACAAAAGTAAAAACTAATATTCTTTGTATCCAGGCTGTTTCTTGTACTTGGAATGTGCTAAAAGCCCCTAAGTCTATTGTTTCTGTTGTATTCTACAGTTCTTACATCTTAAAAATACTTCATAATCTTTAACGATGAGGATTTGCATAAACTGGCTGGAGTGATGCTATGGAGTCTTAACTTCTTTCCCCCTTCTGTTTCTGTAAAAATTCCCTTTCCCTTCCATTCATCTCAACAACACAGATTTGAACTTTTGGTCACTTTTATCAAAATTGTTTTACTTGCTCCCTGTACTTGAAAACATCCATAAGTCATCAGTAGCAGGGTCAGCTTGGAACATCTCCTGCTCCTAAAGAAAAAACACATGCTGGAAAACTCCTTGCCTGTGAAAAGATACCAAAAAGCAGCTTTCTTCTGGCTGCCATGCAAACAGTTAATTCTATCGCCACATAAATTGGTGCAACAAAATGTAGAAGCAATCAGGAAATAAGGACCTAAGCTGGAAATTGCTCAGAGAGGAGGAACAGACATGATGGTTTCTGACTGTTAGGGTCTCTTTCACATCCTTTTTATTGTCTGGGCACTTCCGTGAACGGCAGCTTGTGGGATGCATCTGCCTTGCCCTGCAACAGAGTGAGTGTGGCTTTTTGTATGCAGAGGACCTGGGCGAGGGAGGTGTAAGGGGGCATGGAAGGTGCTGGAAGGTCTGGTCCTTGCTGAGAACTTTCTCCCCTTTGGCACCCAGAGAAACAGCACAAAACAACATCGCTGAATTTTCATTTCAGTAAGAAAAGGAGGGACAGAAATCAGGCACTAGCTGATTCTGTAAGTGTGGCCATTTTGTGTTGTGTCTGCAAGTCACCTTGCATCTGTTGTCTGTTCTGCTGTCCTTCATGTTCCTTAGGCCAAATATTTCTCTGTTTATAGGTTTTCATTTTAATTAGCAGGTGCTGAATGTGCTTTATTTCATTAATCTGCTGTTAGTAATACAGTTAGAATATGTGCTGTAAATCCCTTCCTCTTGAAGCTTTCTCAGCAGGACAACAGTTCTGTCCTGCTGGCTGGCTGCTGCAGAATCTTGAAAACTAACCCTTGCCCTTTTTCAGCTGATTATTTGAAGGACAAGACCCTTTGCATAAGCTAATGTTTATAAATCCAGCTAGGAAGACTGAAAAAGTAGTCAGATTTTATCCTTGATGTAATGTGTAGAATTCGGCCAGCTTTAGCCACTATTTTTTTGTTAATGAAATCTATGTTGATAGATGACTTCTACATATTTTCTTTATAGGGCACCTTAGAGCTGGTATTGAATTAATATAAATGACTGATCAATTTGTGGAGGATTTTATGTGCTTTGTTCTAGCGAGGGGCCAATGTCAGAATTATGCAGTTGAATATTTGTCAACTTGAAGCTGTGAGAGTGTGATGAAAACTCCCATACGGGTAAATTCACTGAGCCTAGCTCCAGTGCTGAGTGCACACACACTAGCAGGTTCTGGGTTTAGAAGGTGTCTTTCCAAGTTGGTGTTATGAAAGACACAGAAGTTAAGAAAGAAGCCAGATGTTTAGGGAACTCTTTACCAAGGATCTGCTTGGATCCTTAGCCCTCTCATTGGAAATATCACAATAAGTACTCTATCCCTCTGTTGAAAGCTACCCTTTTCCCCAAAGAGATCGTTTCCCATATTTATCACATCTTTGGTATTAAAAGAAGTGATTAATTTGTTTACAGTATTCGTGACTTCCAGATAGAACTTTTTGCTGTAATTTTCTTATCCGCTTATTGTACTGAAAACCTTTTATGGGATGTGCACGAACTGGCAATGACACCTAGAGAGAATTTGGTTATGTATCAGCAGTAAAGAATGAATAGATCGTCTCTGGATTTAGGTATAAATCTCATATTAGATATTAGATTTAGGTGTAAATCTCATAGCCTGGTGTTTGCATAGCCTGGTCTGCTCATTGGTTGGGCCATTTATTTTGTATTAAAACACCTGAGCTTTCTTTGCACGCAGGCGGGAATAGGTAATATGAAAGTGGGGCTACATAGGGAAGGGCTGTCTGACCATCTAAGGTGACATCCCAAAATATTTTGACACTTTGGATTCAGTGCTTTGAGTTGAGAGACAGAGCAGATATTTTATCTTTTTCTAAGAGTGCAGGACCTTTTGAGCAGGGTCCGCATCTTTTGAAGTACTTTAGAAAATGAATCATAGAATCATAGTATGTCCTGACTTGGAAGGGACCCACAAGAATCACCAAGTCCAGCTCCTGGCTCCTCAAAGGACCAGCCAAAAATCATACCATATGTCTGAGAGCGTTGTCCAAATGATTCTTGAACACCCAACCACAGTCTGGGTGCAGAACCTTTCCCTAGCACCCAGCCAGACCCTCCCATGTCCCAGCTCCATGCCGTTTCCTCGGGTCCTTTCGCTGTCCCCAGAGAGCAGAGCTCAGCGCCTGCCCCTCTGCTCCCCTCGTGAGGGAGCTGCAGGCCGCCATGAGGCCTCCCCTTGGCCTGCTCTGCTCTGGGCTGAACAAACCAAGGGACCTCAGCTGCTCCTCATACGTCTTGTCTTCTAGAACCTTTGCCATCTTTGTAGCCCTCCTTTGGAAACTCTCTGATAGTTTTACACCCTTCTTGTATGGTGGTATCCAAAACTGCACACAGTGCTGGAAGTGAGGCTGCACCAGCACAGAGCAGAGCAGGACAACCCCTTCCCTCAACCAGCTAGCCATGTCGTGCCTGATGCACCCCACGGTACGGTTGGCCCTCCTGGGCCGCTGCTGACTCCTACTCAACTTGCCATCAACCAGAACTCCCAGATCCCTTTCCACAGGGCTGCTCTCCAGCCTCTCTTGCCCCTGTCTATACATATAGCCACGGTTGCCCTGTCACAGGTGCAGAACCTGGCACTTGCTCTTGTTAAATTTCACGTAGTTGATGACTGCCCAGCCCTCTAATTTGTCAAGATCTCTCTGCAAGGCCTCACTCCTCGTCAGAGTCAACAGCTCCTTCCAATTTAGTGTCATCTGCAAACTCACTTACGCATTTTTGTCCTGCATCTGGATAATTTATAAAAACACTAAAAAGAACTGGCTCCCGAATGGAGCCCTGGGGAGCGCAACTAGTGACTGGCCACCAGCCAGATGTAACCCCATTTACTATAAATATGGTGCTGTGCTTCATGATGTTGCTTTGTTTCCTTCTGTTTTTTGTTTTTTTTTTTTTATTTATTTCCCCCTTTTTTTTGAATTATGGAGGCCTCTTTACTGTTTGCTAGATTTTCTTGTTTCAACAGTGAACAGCTTCTTACAATTAGTCTTAAAGCAGACATTTTGTGATGTTTCTTTAGTTGAATATTTTTGTTTTCTCATATCTGGTTTGTTTCAGGTGAGGCACTGTTTGCTATTTTCTTCATACTTTTCTGAGAAGTTTGAACTAAAATAACCTAAAAAGCTTCAAATGGAAGCTTTCAGACTGCAGGAAAGGATCAAGATGCAGTGCAGCCCTTCCAGACTAAAGCATGCACAATCTATAAGTGAACTGTAGTTCACATGGGCATGACCTGAAGTTGTTTGTTGTTTTTAGGGTGGAAAATTTCCACTGAGCTAACCAGATCAAGTCTATAACAATTTCTGTGGCTAGAAAAGTTAAGGGTCTATAAAAGGTTGCAAGCACAGCAGACAAGTTGACCAATAGCCAAATCTTCCAGGGCACATTCTCTTAGCCTGGAGTAGTAGTAGGCTTTCTAAGCGTGTTCTTTGGCAGCCTCTGCACACAAAGACCTGTTGGTTACACCAAGAAAAGAGGTTACATTAAAATTCTTAACTGAAGATATTGGGAGTGTCAGTTATAGAAATTGCACTAAGAATTGAGTCATTGTTGTGGGAGGCATATGGGTTGGGTTGAACAAAACCAAAAGGTTTTTTTTTTTTTTTTTTTAGGAATGCTTGTTTACACTTTATGGCACATGTGTAACCCCAAGAAGACCATGTATTTCACAACTTATTTACAAAATTTTTCTTCATGTAACTGTTCCTACTTTTTATCTCTAATTGATTCACCATTTAAAACGAAGCCTTTAAGGATGTGGTGGATACATCAGTAATGGTCAAATAGGTAATCAACAAGTATAATCAACAATCCCTTCCTGAATGCCTATTTTCTAAGCCCTCGGTAAGGGAACCTGTTGCTGTACTTACATTGAGACCTACAGGGGACATGTCCACCATATGTTAATCTAGGTGTCCATGACTTCAAACAACTGGCCAGGTTGAAAGTGGTTTTGAAAGTGTAATGGTTTGTTACTGTTTTTGCTTACTTTGACAGTGTGGGCTACAAACCTTTTTCATCAAGGACCCTGAAGTGTACTGGAAGTATACTGAATCTTCCAAGGCCCAGGGACATTTCTTTGAAGGGAAACCCCACAATTAGCAAGGCAAAAATAGACACATTTGATCAGGCTTAATGAAGCAAAATGACACATTTTTTCTAGAGGTAGAAGGGCTTCAGTATATGAGACTGGAAAGATCCACATGTGAATCCCTTTACCTCCTACGGCTTGTAAAAGCACTTCTTCAAAGCACTTAGCCAAAAAGAGGTTTTAAAAATCACCATGACTGTTCCTGTACTGGGACAGGGGGTGGGTATGGAGCCCCTACTACTATGTTGGTTGTGTGTGCGGTGGGAAGGGCCATGCAGGAGTTTTTTCTCCTCAGAAGAAGCTGCCCATTGTTGTGTGAGGACTTTGCTGCCAGTGAGGACTCAGCAAAGGTGAGCTTCTCCAGGTGGATGAAGGCACTTACAGAGCAAGAGAGTAACAGGACCAGGATGATCATAAGCAGCATCAACAAGATGTGATGCTAGTCCTAGATCCACGGCAGTATCCTGTTCATGTAGAGTTTATTGTTTATAACCAATTCATGTTTCAACATCGCAGTAAGTAATTGCTACAATACAAGCTTGAAGATGCTTCCTGTATCCTGAGGTTTAATAAACACAGCAGCTGTTAGCCTGAGAACATGTTTAACTCAGGATAGAATTACAGCAACTCGATGTACTAAAGTTTATAGTATAATAAGGGATATTCTTCTAAAATACTGTGTAATTTGGCAGGCAGTATGAGTGAACCATTGTGGTTTATCTTGGCCTGGGCTTTTTAAAATTGCATGATGATCCTTGGATTTCTTATATACAGAGTAACCCCAGAGCATTTCTAAACTGGAAAGGATCTATAAGAAACCAAGAGGCTGTATCATGCTGCCACGGTGCATTACTTAGGTGGGGAGGGCTGCCCTCCTGGAGTTCTGCCAGCACCCGATCCACACACAGTGCAAAAAGTTGTGTTAGGGCTAGTGGGTAGACACAGCTTCAAACTTCAGTGATTTTACAGGGAAATTCAGCTCAGAATCAGTGAGGATTGAGGAGATTCTTCTTTGAACTTAACCAACAGTAGATCAGCTGGCTTGTATAAGCTCATTAAGAGATCCAATAATCAGCTTACTCTGATGCAGAGGGGAGTTGGTTATATTTTTGCTTTGTTTACCTCAGAAATTAACTTAAACATTGGGCTGCAAATACACTATCACTCAGTTCAGGTTGAGTAACATCAAGTTTGTCAGCAAATCCTTTGAAATACTTCTCAAGCTCATATATCATTAAGGAGAGGGAAATAAACGGACTCAAGTTATACTGAGTAATTCTGTAATGGATGCTGAGAAACTGACTCCATGCACAAGAAGCCTGCTGAACAGGAGAAGCCTAAGGTAAGTGGGGCATCTACTGGTGAGACACTGCAATGAACTAACCTACTGTGTGAATGTCTGATCCAAAACCTGTACAGGCCATTCTGTGCTCATTTTGCTTTGCCAGATAAGCAAGTGCCAGGCCTGCCTGCTGAGCTCTTTTGCCAAAATCATGCAGCTTCTCCTTGCATAAATCCTTACTTTACTGGCACTCCTTTAGAGATGTCTGCCACATACATTGCAAGAGTAGTTATGAATACAGTTAGAAGAAGAAAAGTGAGATAATGAAACTTTTCAGAAGACGTAATGCAAGTCCCTAAGCATCTCCAACCATCCCCCATCCCAATCTGTCACTGCAGAGTCTCTGTCTGTTAGATTATAAAGCTTCCTTCCTTGTACCAGGAGATACTTTGATACCCTGGTCTGCTGCCCAAGGGTGTGAAAACCCATATGGAGCATAAGAAAACGCAACAATGCTCTAGGGAGATAAAATCCAGATCAACCAAACACAGGTTGTTATCCACACCACCCAATTTTCCTTCCTCCATTGTTCAGAAAATGTTATATGCAACAGCATGATATTCTCTACAGTGTTAAATACCCCTTAATGACTTCTTCAGAAGTCATTTAAAAATGTTCCATTTTTAACATGCAACATTTTGGGCCAGGTGGAGGGTGTCATCTTCAGGCTGACAAGTTTATAGCTATAAATTTCTATGTTGCATCCCATTGTGCACATGAGGCATTGATTTGAAGGGAACTCAAGTGGGCTTGCCCAGTCATGTCATTAATTTCATTGTTAGGATTTAACATTTTAGATTCAAACAGTCAGCATGTGAAAAGCTTGCTTCTCTGCACTGAGAGCATGGAGGTGCATTTGCAAAAAGGAAACATGAACAAATAAGCAGCAAAGTAATGCTAAATTAAGAGAGAATTTGATCATGCTGTTAAATTACCTTGCTTATGTTGCCTTTGTAGAGTTATCACCTTTACTTATCCAGTAAAGTCACATCTTTTCCTAAGCCAACTTTAGATTCTTTTGTCTTTCTAGACCCACAGTCACAAGTTGAAATACAAAAGCACCCTTACTTCTGCTCTGCTGCACAGCACACATTTGCTATATTTAGCTGTGCTGAGGAATCAATTGCTTTATATAATCTCATCACAAGCCATTGTTGAAAAAGCATCCAAGTCTGTCACTTGATCCTGGGGAAAACACTGGTCTTTGTGCTTTCTTCAGGGCTTCTTCTGCCACGTATGTCAGAAGAATATGTAACCAAGAAGTGCTTTCAGCCATTCTTGTCCAAAAGTCAGTGGAGTAAGCAAAAGTCATCTTACTCCGGTACTTAGATCTTTGCTTAGTTAAACAGTTAAACCTTCCCTTTCTGAGAACTGGCCTTTTTTTTTTTTTCTGATTCTGTAGCATGTTCTGTGGTTCATTTAATTTGAAATTTGGCACAGCAGAAACAATTCCAGTTTTCTTTTGTTTACTGTTTACAATACCAATTTTCTTTTATTTAGCCCTTATTTGCAGAAGCAAGCAAGAAAAAGCATTGTGATTGAAAGCTGCAAAACACTTTGGTCTCTACACAAAGTATGTTAGATCACTGTTTAATCTGTCCCTTGCTTTTCTTTTTATCCAGATGCCAGATAATATCTGATTCCTACTCCTAAAAAGAGAATTTCTTCTGGCTCAGGAGTTCCACAGCTACAAACTGTTTAAGGCTGGGAGAAGTCTTTAGAGAACTATCATGGTACGTTCGCTCTGTTCCTTCCACATTGACCAATATACACCTCGGACAGTGGGGTTAGGTAGACCTGCCCTTATGGCTGCTGCTACACGTGTGCGTGCACTGGATAACAGGGAGCAGGGAAGTCCCAGCAGAAATGACAAATAAAAAATAACTGAGCAACAATCTGTATGTTAACCTTAAGGTGTCTCAAACCTGTGGTTACTGAGGAGTAAAATCAAGGCATCTCTTTCTAGGAAAGCAGAAACATTTGTTTCCTGAATTGCTTTTCCAGAGCTTACGTTCAAGGGAAGCTGTTGATGGCCAAATGGTAACATTTTCATTACTTTATAATTAACTGTAAGAACTTAGATGCTGAGCACGTCCATTTACTACTTTCTTTACAGAAAACGATCTATTGTTAGTTGCTGAAGTTGCGTGGATGGTATGGAAGAATAGCACAGTTTATAGAGCATGGCTATGGCTGACTGTACCTGGCTTTTCAGGCACTGTGTTGGTGTTATCTAAGAGCCTGGGGAGTGGTGGTTCAGAAGATACGGTGTTGTAGTCAGTGTGAGCTTTCTAATTGGACTTCAAATGCTTTGATCAGCAAAGTTAATTAAGTCTGTACGGTGCTACTCTGAAGTATAGGCAACTATCAGTAGGCTTTTAAATAAAGCTACCTATTGCTCTTACATATAGCTAATTGAACAGAAGTCAGTGCTTCAAATCAGGATAAACCTTTATCACATATTCTTAAATTCAGTCCTGGGTGCATTTTATAAAAGACAGTTCTGTGTCTACATCTCCTAAAGGGTCTCCACCCAGGCTCTGGCACCTCCAAAAGCTCTGAGTGTCTGGCAAGACACTTAGGCAAGTGTGGATTTGTTCAGAGCTGTGTCCAGACACCATCTAGATAAATTCACTTTATACAATATCTTCAATACATTTCTTTATCCTATTAACTTTCACAGTTTTTAATGACTCTGAAGTTTACTAAAATGTACTTTAAAAGAAAAATAAGTCCTCTCCCCCTTCCCCCCCCCCCCCCCCAATAACCAACAACAACCCAGTGCACACTCCTGTTCTATGATCTTTAGTGTGTTTGTGTGGGAACGGTATCTATTTACTCTACATTATTGTACATCTTTGGAAGTTTATTTACTCACCAATGTCTTCTTTAAAAACATGAGACTCTAAAGCACTGCTCCAAGGGCCCACACAGATGTAGGAAAGTACAGCAGCTTTTCTGGGCACTTTTAAAGAAATAAACTTTCAGGAAGCCTGACTCAGCACTAAAGCCACTGAATTCTTACTGTCACTGATTTTAGTAAGACATAGATTAAGCCTTTAGTCTTAATTATCCTCTTTTATGACATTAAACATTAAAATTTTGTTGTTCAGTCCTACTGAGCCTTCCTGAAGTTTTATTGCTTCCAGCAATGATAAACTCAGTCAATAGAGTCTATAAAATGTGGGGTCAGTAGTTTCATTGACATAATGAAGCAATCTTTTTGGCAATTAAATTAGAACTCTGCCATATATCATACAATTTTATGTCTATTAAAAATAATAGAAGGAAAACAGGTCTGTTTTCAGTCTCTAGGGTCCAACAACATGAACTTGGCCTATGTTTGCCCTCTTGCCATCTACCCAGATGCTCTAGGTTTCTCAGCTTTGTATTAATAGTAGTTGACGGATTCATGAGATTTTTAAAAATATTTTTGATGCATTTCTGACAGACAATGTACTGTAGCAGTTATTGTTATTAGGTGTCCTCTTAATTTTGATAGGCAGATCTACAATATCCTTCTCTGGAACATGTAAACCTAGGAGCAAAGACTGTCGTTAATACAGAATCTGCTTTTTCAGCTTAGCAGTGCTACACCTTTATGGTGGTTAAGAAACTTCTTGTGTGTTAATTTGGCATGTGTATTATTTCTCCTCACTCAGAATACAGAAGATAAACTGGGTCAGAAATGCAAAATTGCATGGAATGTCAGTAACACTTGCTGTGCTATTAATAAAAATTGGTAATTTAAAATAAAATTTTAGGTAAAAATTACATTTTTCAGTACATGACAAAGAAAGTAAGTCTTTCCAAAGTTCATTCTTTGAAAAATTTTCTATCACAGTGAAATGGCTCTAGGTGCTAAAAAAAGCAGGAAGAATAAAGGAAGGGAGCCTTGGAAGATATTACTGTCTCCTTTGCATCTTAAAAAGGCAGGAAAGTAGCAGAAACAATTAGTTTTGTGAGTCTACAAGCCACTAACATTCTTGTATTCCTGTATTTTTCTCCTTGTTTGTTGGTTGGTTCTGGGATGTATTATTCCACTGAGGCATTTCAGGAGCTTTCAGTAGAAGAAAGATGCACATCCAACAGAAATTAGTAAAAATATACTCAAGCAGTTCTATGAGTGTAATCATACTGGCACCACAAAACAATCCAAGCTGGCCACCTACATCAGCTGTAATAGAAAGAAATAAACATACGTCATCCTAAGTATTTGGTTTAGTCTAGCAGGCAAACAAAACTCTGCTAGTACTCAAGCACTAAATAAATTCAAAATACATAATCCATCACTTTAAGAAAACAGAATTAATATTCTTAAGAATGTTTGTGGGAAAAAGATGAATGTGTTTCTTAAAATTTTAAATAAAGCAAGTACAGCACAACACATCCTACGGTGGAACATGTGCTTAAAATATCTCCTGCTTCTGTTCCTGTTAAGCCATTTTCTTGCCTCTCCTCCCTATGTTCTCCCTCTCCCCTTTAAATCCCAGAAGCTTCCCTATGCTTACAGTTCAGCATGTAGTGTAGCTGTAAATTAGTGCAGAATTTAATTATTACTCTCTGTTGTTGTCTCTACTGCAGGTCATTCAATGGTATGGCAGGAGACCATATCAAAAATGAGCATGAAGCAAACATGATCATTACCATTATAATATAAAAGGCATTGCTTTTTGTTTATAAACCCAGATAGCCTATGACTTTGGAGAGGAGAAAATAATACCTATTTATATATATTTAGTATTATCATTTTAGATTAAATATTGATGAGCAATAAATAAACGTCAAGCATTCACTTACCAAGCAACTCAGATACAGACAAGGCCTTCTGCTGCTGAGTTATTTTGTAGCTCAGATCATGGTACTTAATGTCAATAAGCACAAGGTTCTGCCTAATGACAAGCACATACAGTATTACATAACACAGCCAGGAGTCAGGCTGTTCTTTTTTACCAACATCCATCAGTATGAACTGCCTTCGTGGAGAGTGATGTATCTTTAAAAGAGCAATCCACTAAGAGGTATAAAAATTAGTTAGATGACTGAAAAACAATGTTTTCTAATAGCAATAGTTATAAAAGGAGCTAATTAGAGGAGCTGATCTCCAGGCTATGTTAAAAGAACAACTCAGCACTATTGAGATAAAATCCTAAAGGGTTGCAGAGATAAGCTTAAGTGGAAGTGTCAAGCATCCTGAACTACAGCAGATACACTGCTTGGAAATGTAGTCTAATATAGCCTGTCGTTTATGTGCAAATGCATATTTAATCCTGATGATCTCAGTGACAGTATTTGTGCAGAAAAGCCCTTGTCCTATACTCAGATGCTTAGTTCTACCCTCTGCTAATAGCTTCTCTTACTTGCCTGCTGCAAAAGTGGAAGAGCAGGCAAATCTTTGGTGGAGCAGGATCTGTGGAATGATTCAGCGAGAATAAAGAGCTCATCTTTGTGATATCGTGACTACTGAAAGAGTCAGCGTAGCTGCTAAATAGAAGATAAACATAACAGTAGAGGAATAAAACAGACGCAAAAACTGATTGCATAAATAATGTCATATCATTTAAGAATAAAAGTAGTGTTTATTATTCAGAAGTGTAAACAGCTACAGTTTTTGAGGTTGAAAATGATAATGAGCTTATTAATTTGATATTCACTGAAAATACAGTATTGGTTATATAAAATGACTTCCATTTCTTTAGGTGATAATTCTAAAATGTAGGTAACATTGGGTAATAAAAATAATCCTACTTTCATGGCTTTTACTGTAAGACCTACAATTGTCATAGAGTTCCTAGTGGTTCTATCCAATAAGGTAGTAAATAGTTAACTTTTCCCTTCCTAAATTTTCAGCAATTAATCAGTGTCTATGTTTTACTGTTCAGAATATGTACTTTTTAATACATGGGCAGGATTCCTATTGGTTAAGGCTTGGTAACAGGAGAATGTTCTCTATTTTCGCTTGCCTAATTAAATAATTGCTGGGCTGTGCATGATGTTTACATACAATAAAATAATCAATAAAGATAAAATGTTCTCAAAGGATTATTATCTTTTGCATATAATAATAGATTTAATTTTCATAATACTCATATAGTTCCTGTTCATGTATAAATATATGGAAGCATTTGCAGATTGATGGTTTCAAGAGTGAGAAAACTAAAGTCACTGAAACAATGAAATACTCAGAGATAGTTCATTAGCCAGATTTTCTACGGTTCTTTATAAATATGTTTGAATCCATGAATATTATTGGTTCATGTAGAATTTGTGTTAATACTTATGTGTACAAGTAACATCTACCTCCGTGAGTAAGAGGTAATTTGGACTACAAAACTGTATTGAATGCTCTTTGAGAAGTATCTTTCTAGCAGAAAATTATGGAAATCATTCTACTGGGTATATAATGCATGCATTTTCAAGGAAATTCAGCATCAATTTATTATATTGCAAGTGTAAGGTATGTATGTTTTATTAAATCATAAGTATATTTGATATTTCTTCCACAAACTTAAAAGTATTCAGATCGTGTTAGCTCAGTGCTACTACTGAATAACACAGCTCTGTGCATAACTTAATTTCTAACATAATTTACCAGATAAAATGTGTAGTCAGTACCATAGAGACATATTTTTACACCAGAAGGTCTCTTCTTTGGGTATAGTCCTACTTTGTTGTTGTTGTTGGGTAGATAGCATTTTCAATCACACAGATAGAACCATCTTATTTTGCTACCTTATGAGAATATTTCATCAAATATTTTCTAAATATATTTCATAATGTAAACAGTATCAATAGATTTTACTAACAATAGAAAAGAATTTTAAACTTGTAACATTTTTGTCACAATAAAACCTAGCTCTTCAGTGCTTTTGAAGCTTTTTTTGGTAATGCACTGAGAGAAAGAAGGACTTTATCTAGCATCTATTTAGGTTGTTCACTGAATTCAGGTGTGAAAAATCTGTCTTCTTCGTTGGGTGGATTGCTCATGTGGGTTGTGAATAGGTTTGATAACCCTGCTCTTTCTTTATACCTAATTGCAAAGAATGATTAAAAATAATGCAAAAGGTAGCATAGAACATTACTTTTCAACTGAGGTATCTATTTTATGTTATCCACAGGTCTTAGATGTATCTAAGTATAGTTTAGACCTCCATGAACATGTATAAATCCTAAACTAATCTCTTAGACAAGATTGGTTACATCGCAGACAACATGTTAAATACCACACACTTCAGAGTATATTTTTAAAAGGTCACATTTACGTCATACACTCTGTTCACACACTTGGATGTAATGGATTATTTCCTTGTTAGACAAAGTGTTAAGCGAGATTACCTGATGTATTCTGGGCTTTTCTTCAGCTTTGCAGAAATGTATTTTATGGCTTTTTCTCCTCCAAAACTTGAATAGGTGACAGTAGTAGGATATTCCATTTCTTCACAAGGGGCAGGGCAAGTGGAATTGTGAGTTCCTACTGTACACAATCCTTTTATCTCTATATCATCTGAAATTTCAGGAGAAAGAACTTGCATGTTTCTAAAACAACACACAGTGTTAGGACTTTTTTTAACCTTACAAAATGACTTTAATAAAGACTTTGGTTAATTATCCCTAGAAAGGTTGGTACATACTAGTTTGAAGGAAGAAACACGTATTTGTAAAAGGCACTTAGGTAGCTGGAGCACAGTATTAAGGGTTGAAATTTTTGGTTTTGATTTATTCCCCCTTTCTATGCCCCCCTACAGAAATTCAGCACTTGCAAGTCTTTTCACCTTCATTAGGACTTTATGCACTTACTCTTTCTCATCCATGATTTATCAGTAGAACAACAGAAGGGTGCCCATGTTCTGTGCTAGCCTTCTGGTTACATACTTAGGCTTATAATCCTTGGTCTTGATGTTTGCCTAGCTCCTTTCAACGCACAGGAGTAGGTTCTAGAGCAGTGGCAGTGGTAATTTATTGTCATCTGATAACTTCATAAAAGTTTTGCTAAACTGAGCTCACTTAACACCCCTGTCCTTTTACTTTTGGGCTTAAGTCAGCTGAGGGGGATCCTTCTGTTTCCTCAAATACCAAACAGATGTGACAAAATTCTGCAGGTGTGACTGCTCTGGGAGGCCATTCCTCTGACAAGGCTTTAACAGAAAGAAATCACTGAGTAAATCTGGAAAAGCTGCAGAAAATCAATGTAGAAAAAAATGGTAAGACATAAATACTTCCTGAAGCATAAACCCTAACCTAAAGGCCTCCACTCTGAGGTGAGTAGTGTAACCTCCTGCCTGTGGTGCTCTGTTTGCCCTGGTGTAGTGGCAGCTGCTGCACCTTCCCTCTGTATGTGGGCTTCTCATGCTAGCATGCTGGGGAAGAGGAAGTATCTCAGCCTGTTAGGTGACAATTTGAAGCACTCTCTTCCTCCAGAAATAAACTTGTTAATCTACGTGGTTTCCTAATTGTTCTTTCCTCTGGGAAGAGAGAGTCACATCACATAGCTGAATCCATAAGAATTAAAAAGGAGGATTTCCAAAACTCATGAGAAGTTACTTCTGAGATTATCACTCACAGTGTTTTCCAGGAAGTCTGCTGTAGTGACTTAAGAATTTCATATCTACTGTGTGTAGATTATTTGCTCATAAAAAAGAATTATATTTGAAGCATTTTGAAAATATGATTCATTTCATTTTTTTTAACTATAGAATCTTGAACTCCAGTGATTTAGTGTTATTTTTTCATCAGTTACCAAACTTCTCATTACTGTGTCTGATCTCTGTTTTCAGAGTCTTAAATGAACTGGGATGTACTTCATTTCAGTACTACTTTCAGTATTTTAACTGATAGATATTTTCTACTATTTGGAATGGGCTTAGGAAATATGAATATGAAATTAATACTTACAGACTGCAGGATAAACGCAATTGTAAAACTTCAGCAAATCACATTCGGTTCCATTGCCTTAAAAATAAAGAAGTAACTTTAGGAACTTAAATCAACAATCTAGCCATTAGCTCTATTTGTGCTAAACTTAAAAATAATGTTGTCAAAGCCTAGACACCACTTTGTGCTTCTCTTTGTACAACTGAGAAAACAATTCAGTAGGGCACAGTGCATTTACGCCACAAGGGGTACATAGCAATAGAAAACAATAGACCAAGCCAAGAGGCTCACTGGAGGACTGAATATTATTATTAGGTTTGCCAGCTAGAACTGCCTTTAAGGCTATGGCTCACTCTTTGTATTAGCTTGCTAAGGAATTTCTGTCTTAGTGGTGAAAATACAAAACAAAATGGGTAGATGTAAGTTATGATTACATCCCACATGTTTCAGCAAAGGTTTCAAATTTCATGGAAGATTACTCAGACACCAACTTATCTTTTTCAAGATTTTTGATGTGTATCCTAAAAATAGTTGATGGACAGATGCTAAGTCTAGAGTTGACCAAATATCTTGCTGCTTTTCTCTGAATTAAAAAAAAAAAAAAAAAAGAGATTTAAGAAAATTAAACAATCCAAGTTATAAATATCCCACAAAGATGTACCCTGTCTCCTTTGCCATTCAATATTGAGTTAGTTCTCCTAGCAAGATAGTCATTAATTAGAGCATATGGTAGTCCTAAAAAATACCTGGGAGAATGAAAGGCAAACAGCCACACCAGTCCTGTATGTACCGGGCCTTGCATTCCTGCAAACAGCCATTAGTACTATAAATATTCTGGTACTGAAGCTTTATATCAGGCTTGCACTCTCCCCATGGGTATTCTTGGATAATTGACTGTAAAGTAATAATAACAGAATACATAAATTTCTCTTTTAATTTAGATATTGCTTTATCACATTTTACAGTGCTAAAAGAAGCCTGTTTAAGACATGAGCAGTAATATCGTGATTTAATTGGAGGAGATTACAGTTTATGCTTTTAGGATTATAAAATCATCGTCACTCTCACACAGCAAAACCAGGACCTGATCGGACAGCCCAGTGCAGCGGGGTAGTTTTCTCTGGTTGTATTAGGAGAGGACTATCAGGAATCTGATACAAAATTAGTTGTGATGGAACATATTGATGCTACTGCACTATCTTTGTATTGTTGTGTCAGTGAGACTGTGAGAGGTTAACTTGAGTACAAACAGATTAGGCAGACCATTAATATCTTGGAAAAAAATAACAGGTTTGTTGGTGGGTTTTTTTTATATAGCTGGTTGAAATGTTATTCTTAGGACTCACTGTGGCATGATAAATATTAAATAACTGCAAAAGTTTGTAATTTATTGCCATGCCTCAGAAAAGATTAGCAATGGTATAGACTAATATTTCCACCTGATGGACAAGGTGCTTACCTTCAGCTGGCGGATTGCGACCTGTGCATGCATGCCGACTGGTGTTAATAGACCTAAACCATCAAAGCGTGGAACCTCTTTGGGTGAATGGATAACAAAAGTGATGCCAGCATCAGTATAACCAAGGGAGGGATCATCAGTGAATTGCTCCTGATACAAAAAGAAGTATTTTAAATAGTTTTGGCTTTGCTTATGCTCTGAAGTTTAAGCTATATTTAAAATGGTGCTGCTTTTATTATTATTATTATTTGGTCTTATTTCTCTTGTTACCTCTTTAGCAATTTACAGGAAAATGTAGAAGTAAGCTGACTCGAATTTTCTTTATTAACTTTGTAGGTTTCCTTCCAGTTACTCTAAATTTTAGTGTTTTTTCCTTCCTTCTGTGCTCTCCCACTTTCAAAAGCAAGAAGGCATAGATGAACCTTTTTCATAAGTTGGAAATACACTTCTTCTTGCAACTACTCCATGTTTCAGCAAGCTTTCCATTACTCTCTTGAGAACCTGTCACTCCTCTCCCCTATAGCTGCTAGGGAACAAAAGTGAATGTCTAACTCTTATCGTTCTAGGTTTTAGTTTTCTTCCCTGATCTCATAAGGTGATACTCCCTGAGCTTTCTGTATTTTGCGACCAAAGACAATCCTAATAAAGTCTTTACAGTGCAAAGACCAGATCTTAGCTGACAAGAGACACTTAAGATGCTGCTGAAACAAAAATTCAGTACTACTTAGAAATTGGCATCATGTGACCTCCCCTAGTGGGTCTTTTACTGAGATAGAGATGTTATCCTGAGTTGCTTGTATAAAATTATATTATTTGTCTGCTGATATTTTTCAGCTGTAGGTGAATCGTGTATATATACGTATATATGCTCACTTGCAACTTTCTACACCATTTGGTTTGGGGACACAGTCAATAGTTATTCAGAATTTTTAAACTAGTTTTGGATCTTTCCTTTAAAATATGCTTTTACTCAGGAATAGTCTTGAAAAATAATTTTGTGCATGGAATTCTGAAGGTCTGTGTAAAACGAAAAATCTACTGATCTATGAATTATTACATGATTTTGTATATAATCATTGGTATCTCTGTACCTGCTGGACATCAAAAAGTAAACGTAAGCCTCTTCCAGACAAACTCACGCTTCTTGCTGGAAGACCATTGTAATTAAAAGTAAAGCAGTTTCCATATTCAGTGAAAATATGTTCAAAATCCTTCAATAAAGAAAAATAGGGAAGTGTAAAATAAAAGAAAAAATCACTTAAAATTTCATTAGTAAATCACTATGTAAGAGATGGACTAGTGTTTTTTTGGTTTAGTCTCCCCCCGCCCCTCCCCCATGGCAGTGCTAAGAATAAGGCTAACCTGCAAGAATATGGGACTGATTTTTCTGTTCACATATTTTATTGAAGTTGGGAGTTGTTGTATGGCAGAACTGAGACACAAATGAGAGGATCATATTCGTTTGTTGCTGTTGCAGAACTAATTACATCAGCTGAGTGCAACAATGCAACCATGTCGTGCAAAAAAACTCCACACTGATGTTGGTTATAGGCCATTGATGGGAAAGGTTGCTGCATGAAGCCTGGAGGCATGACAGTTTTCAAAGGCTGCTATCTATGCAGACGTGGGACTAGGCGGAGAGCAATTTAAACTGAAATTCCATGTTATAGCTCAGGTAGGCCAGCGGGCTGCCTCTGTGGTCACTGGGAGAGCTGGGGTGCTCCTCAGGGTGGTTTAGAGCAGGATGTTTTCTCTCAATTGACCAACTGTGAAGGGAAGGCAGGGGAGTAGCTGGCAAAACCAGGTGTCTGAAGTTGAGTGGTAAGAATACATCCCCTTCCTCTCCATGCTTCTGATGTAATAAAAGGAAAAATATTTACCTCTGGGTGACATGTCTTTCCAAAGAATTCACATTCTAGCAATGTGCTGTGGTTTAGATAAAACCCATTTTTCCTTGTAAACTCTTTAATGCTGAAGTTCTGGTTTCCAAGAAGAAAATCATTTATCTCTTGAGAATATTTGTCTTCCATAGCAAATTTCTGGACAACTCCAGACACGATGTTCCAAAGGAGAAAAATGACTTGGAGGTTGCTCACTGCATGAGCTTGAAACCTGTCAGTGGGAAGGAAAAAGAATGGCTTGGAGTTCTGTAGAGTTACAGGACTGATCTCAGTGCTCTCACCAAACCCATGACGTGGTTTGTTGCCTGCTTGTTAACTCTATCTGTTTCTTGCCCACTATGCCTGCACTTGCACTTTGATCTCTCTAACATGGATAAACAATATAGTCTCCATTTCTAGGAAAAGGTTATTTTCCAAACAAGAAAGCAGGAAAGGGACCCCTTTCCAGGGTTATTCTAGAAACATTTCTGTTGTGTGTGGTTATTTAATAAATAAGAACAGTCATCTGCATAAGGCAACCTCCAGATTTCTAGAGCTGAAGAAAAGCAGGACAATTGCATTTACATGAGGAAAATAGCTGGAAGGAGCTGTTCCTTAAAAAAAGGGGGGGGGGGGGGGGGGGCAAGAAAAAAGAAAGCTGTGTTCCATCCTTTAGAAAATTGATTACTAAGTACATCTCATGTACCTGTGTTGCTAAGGCACTACCTTCTCATGAACCCTGTAGTTGGTGACAGTGGCATGAACCAAGGGTGACCCTTACTCCTAGAATCCACTTGAAAACTGAAAAAATATGGTAAGGTTTTGGAGGTGCTTTCCTGATGTACAGGATCTTGCATTGAAGACCTTTGCTGAAGTAAATTAAGGGTTCAGAGAACTGTTATGGTAAGTTTAATCTCAAAATACTAAAATGAGAATAAGACCTAAGAAAACAGCAATACTGTGTTCTTCAGAATCACTATCTTATATAATCCTATTTTACAAAACATATCAATGTATTTGTATAATAGATCTTAATGCACAAGCTTAAGAAAGATCAGTAGGAACAGCTCTTCAACTGAATTTGAGTCAAAAAATAAAGGCAGAGGTAGAGCTATGCCTCTTTGTTCCACCAGCAAAGAAAACAGTCACTAAAAACAGGAGGAAAGAATAAGCATGACATGAACAACAGATGGCATGAACAACTGCCTCTTAGGCAGATAGCTGCTGTGCTGAGGAGCTGTTTGCTCACAAGGTGTTGCCGCTATAGATGCAAGAAGTGAGACGTTTTTATAATACACACTGTACTCTACTCCCAGTGTATGTTCTACAGAATAACCCAAAATGGCTTTACAAAGGGCAATGGGAAGGAAAAATAGTGAGGTGGAAAGGCTTCAGATATTTGAGACTTGGACTTCTGGTTGATTCTGCCAACAAGAGGTAGAAGTTCTTAAAACTTACATTGTTTTCCCAAGAATGCTAAGATTTCTCCATTACTAAAACAGTTGTTAAATTACATATTTGCTCTAAAACTCAGGCAGTAGTTTTACTGCATTATTTTTAAAGTTGTTGCATCTGAATCCTGGCCAGTATCTTCAACTGTAGAAACCTGTAGTGAAGTTTCTGCTTAGATATGACTTTCAAACATGCCAAATGCTTTCCTCCTACAACTCCCACTGACATCATCTCGAACCATAAAGGCATTGAGCACCTCTGAGGAAAAATAACTGCTTCGACTAAGGTTTCTACATTTGCATGAGGTTTTATTTGAACCTCTCTATTTGCAAATGTTGTTTTATTTTTAGCTTGGGTATGACTGACTGTGCCTTAGTTACACTATAGAAGGAACACTCGAGGTTTATGATTATACATAGAAGAATAATGCCAGAGAGGATTTTATACCCCCCCTTACTTTTTGAATCTTAGAAATCTGTGGTGCCGTTCCTCATTTGAAGAAGGGGAAAGATTAAAGACAACCTCCCCTGATTCTCATGTTTTCCTCCTCAGTGGAATCTCATGTGGTGGTGTGGAAGACAGACCCCTTGGAGACATGTTTTTTTTGGCTTTGTTTTATGTAATTTGTTAAATCAAGCTGTGGGTCCCAGCTGCTTTATGTTAGCCAGAAAAAGAGGTGTTGCCTCTCAAGAGCGAACAACAAACCCAACTTTTACCTGTTCAAGTTGCAAAAAGTCACAGCAGGGAATTTGACGTTTTCCACATACTGAACTACCACCGTGGTTGTGGTTGGCCAGCTGAAGTAATATATAAAGCGACTGCAGATTTGCCAAATGACAATGCCAAGACAGCCTGTGACCACTAAGAGCCACAGCCCTCTATGTGTCCTGCTCCGCCTTCGGACAATATTTTGCACTCCATGAAATGAAGTGGATGAGGCGAACTCCTGGTGATACCTCCTTCTGTCTTCCAAGCACGGCTGCAGTTTCTTTATTAAGTACAATCGTATCTTTTCCAATTTTCCTTAATATTGAACAAAATGAAAACACGTTTTTTAAAATTAGCATTTAAATGGCACTTTGGAAAGGAAACTGTAACTCTGGTACTCAAACGCATCTTGTAAGAGTTGTAAATTCTCTTTTTGATTAGCGAGCTTCCTTCCAAGGATGGTCTAGAGCCCTGGAAGTCTTGTGTGCTAGATTAGCTCAGTTCTCTCTTCTCTGCCTGAGAACAGACTATGCCTTGCAATATTTTATGTATACATATTCTTAAACATATTAATATAAATGAGGAGCTCCACCTCTGTGGAAAAGAATGTTTTTGACATACCTCAGTAATCTAAAACCACAGGATGCTGTGAAACTACTGTAAAAAGCTAAGCATCTGATTATTACAGTAACATCCTATCGAAGTCCTGGTCCCTCCTGCTTGCTCTAATAAATAAGGTAAAAAAGGAATTACATATTTTTCAGGCTTTTACTATTTCATTATTGAAACTCTGGGTAAAATTTGAAAGGTTACAGATTCAAAGGGAAATCTACTCTCTTCCTTGGGTTTATATGAGTAAACTTTAGGGTATGGCATGTTTTGTAGGATGAACATATACACTTTATCAGACTGATTTACTAGAGGCTGTTACAGTTGGGCAGAGGAACGAAGGGATGTGAGATTCATCTGCTATTGCAATCATGAACACATCAACACTCTGGGATTTTTTTTTGTCTTATGTGCAGACTGTGATAATTAAATCCCAGTTTTGGATTTCAAAATATTTCCAAAAGAAAATATATATATATATTTAATGCTTCATATGAGAACTTTGATCAATACTAGTATGATTTACTCTAACTCCTTTTAATCATCAAACAGCTACTTCTGCTGGAAAACTGCTCAGAAGTTTTTCTTCTAGCTCTAATGACTGTTAGATCCCTTTGCAAAGCTGTTCAGCCGTGGGTGCTTTTGCACTTCACATTGTAATAAAGGGGAAATGATTAGGAACTATGTCTTCTGTGCAGACTATAATGTTGGTCCAAGAAGTACAGGTAGAACATAAATTTTATATTCCGCCATTGCCAGATATAGATGCTGGCAACTGTTTTCAGGTTCTGAAGATGCAATTTTTCTTTAATCATTCATCTTTGGTCTCAGTCTGGTTCTTGTAAAACGAGCTATGACTTCATTGACTTTAAATGATTTCATAATGTCACTAAACTTTGACTTCAGCCATGGCTTCTCAGATTCTTTCTGTTGCAAGCTAGATATTTCTTTCTAACATCTTTTCTTATTGTTATAATAGAATGGTTATTCCAGGTTTCAATTAATGAATGGTAGAGTAATACACCAATATAATGTCAATGAGTGCGATATTATAAATGATTAACCCTTCATCTTATGCTCTATAAAATTAGGTTGTGTGTATCTGGGCTAAGGCTGTGTATCCAACACAGTTGAACTAGCTGTGACTAGGTGAGTTAGAGTATCCAAGCTGGTGCTAGATAGACGGTAAGACCTTAGCCATACATTAGACCTCAGATATATCATTCTTTTGGTAGCAATACAAAGTACATTTAATGCAGCTACTATGATAAAAAAAAGTCAAATGTGGATAAAAACAATTTTAATAAAGGATCCAAGGGTTAAAGGGTGGATAAGAAAGGAAATAAGAGAGGAATCCAGGTTCAGGAGAAAACCACATTTCAGGGTAGGCAAGTATGGAACATGCATCTAAGAACAAGCAGGGTAGACTATACATTCAGGATGGGCTGTAGGTGCTTTGCCTCAGAAAATTCTGATTGCTGAAGAAGCCCCAAGAACCGTGATGGTTAGTCAGATGAACCTGATTTCCCAGTCCAATGTTTTTAAAGGAGAAATGAGTTCCCTGTATGTATAACCCAGGGATACATGTCCAGGGGCATGCTATTTTAAGTTTGCCTAAAGACTTCAGAAATTCACCGTATCTTTACATCCAACTTAGTGTTAACATAAAGAAGGTTTTTTAAAGTTCAATAAGTAAGTAATTGATCACTACTTGTATAGGAAACTGATAGGTAATAATAATAAGCTCTTTTGACCCAGTGGGGAAAAAAGATATAAAAGGTCCCATTGGAAAGAACTGGAAGCTAAGCTCTTGCACAACAGAAATTAAGTACAACATATTTATTTCTGCATTCCCAGTGGTAAATTTTGATTGGATTTTCATTAATGAACTTGTCAAAAAGGAACAGCTTTGTGAAAGACAGCTCAACTTCAGCCAGAACTCTTACCTGGAAGGAGTGATTTCAGGGAGGTTACATGTGACTTCTGCCTATGCAAAGGTTAGTTAGTCCAGATAGTTTCAGGATTTCCTTTTTGCCTTAATCTAAAAATCATTAAAGTATGGCATCACTCAGAAAAGTCATTGCCTAGTTAAAGCTCTGTTAGTTTTATTCTAAATGCAGGACCAATAACTAGAGAGTTTCCCTCGTGTCCTAAGTGTAACATTATCTCTGCAAGCTCTTTTTCATCTCTCCCTTCTTCTTTATATCTTGAAAAATGTACATTACTGCTATTTTTGGACAAGGTTACAACAGAAGAGAGAGAACTTTTCTCATTCTGTTTGTCGACCCTGAAAAAAACTACTGAAATGCAACACTTTTGGTAAGGCACTCTAATATGTCTAAGTTACATACCTTTAGCATCCAATTGAGTGAATCTCCCCAGTTGGTCCATGAGGCTCTGCTTATTTCAGTAAGGAAAGAAAGGATACAGTAAGCTGGTTTATCACTGTGATCATTGCTAGCTAATGGCTTTTATAGAAAACTAAATGGGAGGTGATACTTGATGACACATAGCACTGGGCAATTTACCTGCCGGGGTTGCTATGTTTTGCCTTTAAATAACTTGGTCTGCAAAGTACAAGAGAAGATTAGTTTTATGACAGGATCAGATGTTTAAGTACTTATTATACCAATAATAATAGAAGTGCAGACTTCTGTCCTGTTGCATCAGCGTGCAAATTATTTTTTCATAATTTTTCCTTTTATTTCAGAAAGATCGGTCATCTTCACTAAAGTACTGTGCTGTTCAGAACTGAATAAATTATCTTTAAGTAGGTAAGGAAACCTTTCCCTGGAGGGCGATGAATGTCTGCCAGTGGGTTCCCACCAGCTGTAGGATGGAGTTCACCCTTGCTTTGAATAACTGTCCTCATAACCACCTCCAGATTTCACGTTCGTGTGGGCTTTAGCAAGAAATGGGCTGTTATTCCTGAGAACTAACTCTGAGGGTGAGGAAGAAAATACATGGAGAGTCAATCATTCCATTAACTCCTTATGGAAAAAAAAAAAAAAAAGAAAAAAGAAAAAAAAAGAAACTGGTGGATGTGTGGTATCAGCTTGTTTGAAATTCGTTTCAAGTAAAGAACTGAGCATCTAATTAAAGGCAATAGAAAGCACTCAAAAGCTCAGACCTGGGATGTACTTGATGAATCATCTAGGAAGATCTAAAAAACTGTCACAGTCCCTCTCTGATTTGCAGGGGGTGGAGATTTTGGGACTGCTTCATCTCTCATTTTTCTCTTAGTAAAGCTCCTAAAGTTAATGCCCACAGTGTCCTTGGGTTTCTAGGTGCACTAGCTCAGCCCCTTGGTACCTCACTGGCCGGTTGTTCGCTGACTGCTTTCTGGCCGTGTTGGTCAAGCGATGAGCTGCAAGATGAAGCACTGAGCTCCATTTAGTCATTCCAGTGTGGCAAGCAGATTTCTGTACCCGGCTTCTTGGAAATCCCTCTTCCTTTTGTTACTCTTGCCTCACAGACGAGGCTCTCTGCCAGGGCAAGCTTTGAGCAGCACTTGCATTCACTCGAGCAGTAAAGTACTTAACAGTGAACCGTTTTTCAACATCTATACATAACTCAACCACACCTAATGTACTGCTGAGCAGTTATTTGCAGATCCACTGATTCCTATTAATGCAAAACACTCTAATTCACAGTACCCAGACAACGCTTCTACCTCACGTAAAATTTGCTTGAGTTCTTAAAACAAAATTATATTGGTCTTTTATACTGCTATGTGCATAGGATTTAAGAGGTACAAACTGTAAGTTGCTCTTTACACAGCAAATATGCTTCATCTTACTATCTTAAACATATATTACAAAGAGTCTGTATTCGGGATATATTAGATGAACATGGGTTATGTTCTTTGGTTGTTTTACAAAAGAAATTGAATTTTCAAATGTTCTTTCTTTTATGGTTGTTTTACATTAATTCTTATGCAAACAGCAGGGGGCGAAGATCAACCATCTTGTATTTGTTCAACTTTCCAGATGGCTTCTAGAAGTAGCTTTCATGTCATAAATTGGTCACAGATTTGTCCATTCACTCCTTGTGGTGTGTATCTGGTTACCTAAACCACACAGTCCCTAATTCTTAATGCAGTAAAGGTTAGGAAAACCAGGCGATGACAGAGGTGATCTCAATTTTCTATATTCACGTATATTGTAAATTTTGTGTTTCCAATGTGTTTAGAAGTCAGTCGTCGTCAGTGCTTTTCAATTCCTTTCTTGTGGTTCCAACTTTAAAAAGATGCTGCAGCCAGCGTAACCACATAGCTATTTGTTGAGACAAATAGATGAGGTGTTTCAGACAAAGTTCTGCTTTTATGGCCTAGTTGCCAGAAAATATCTTGTAGAAATAGTTACGGGCTGCTGAGAGAAAGTACATGCATACATATGTACACACAGACATACATGTTCAGCGCATTTAGATTTTATTGGACTTTTTTCATAAAATGTCAAAATGTTTCCTTTCAACTTCTGTCTCATTGTATGAAGCTCTGTGACTGCTTTATGGACAATAATGCTTTTAAAAATGTTTTTCCAGGATCTCTTTTCTGTCTCTGGACAGAATCTCTGTCTTTCTCTGCGTGTCTCCACATCCCCTCTCTCTCTCCTCCCCCCCCCGCCCCCCTTCTTTCAAGAAGTTGCTCAAATATTATTTCCTTTTAAGACAGAATAAGTAAGGCATTTAGTTATACGGAGGGCTGCAAATACTCATACTCATTTTGTACAGAAAATATTAGTAAAAAAGAATAATGGAGAAGAAGAAAAGGAATTGACTACCATTTGGACTTTTATAATACAGTGTCAGTGTGATTTGATGGCAAATGCTGGGACGTGCAAAATGGTAGCTAACTGTAAATGCAAGTAGGTATGCCAGTGGATTCAGCAATGGGGGGTCGGCTGCAAGAAAGAGGGCTCGAAGAGACTTGAAAGACTCATTGGGCCTATCTCTATCCATCAATGCAGAATCAGCTATGCGAGAAGAAATTATAAGCTCTCATTTGTGTTTTTTAGTGCTCTACAGACAGTAGAAATTTCTCTATTTCTCTATTTGTTTGTTTATTTTGATCCCTCTTATTTGGCCATAAAATAAACTGGTTACTCCTTCTCTTGTCCCTCTGTATATGAGGGACTGTTTATTACTCTTCCCTTTGAAGGAAAAGTATTTATCCCCACAATCTTCTCTTGGCTATAGTAAAATTTGTCATCTCTCTTAATGGGCCATATTTTCTATGCCAAATGCTCATTTTTCTTGCCATTTTCTTCTGAGCTCTTTCCAAGTAGTCTTCATCTTTCTAGAAGAGTGGTGCCGAGGACATAGTACAACAGACATCCCTTCTGATGCTGGAAGAAAAAGAAGCTTTCCATGCCACGTGGAAAGCTTCCATGTAAAATTTCCAGTATGAAATTCACTCTTTCCAACAGCTTTGACTTTTGTTGCTTAATATATTATTTTTGACTATCTGGAGTATCCAGCTCATTTCTTAAAAAAAAATTAAAAAAATCTTATTTGCTGGTTCGGTTATCACTGCTGAAGTTCAAAAGTACTGCTCTTTGCTTCACTGAAACTCCACATTGTTTATTTCAGTGCATTAAGATCACTTTGATTTCTAGCCCCCATCTGCCAACATGCTATTATACGTTCCAGGCTGTTCTCATTTGTCAATTTAAAAAGTGTACAAGCTATTCCATCATCCAGGACATTTATGATAATACTGAATAGCATCAGATTAGCAAATTGTTACTGGAGTTTGTCCTGAAGCAGCCCTTTGCTCTTACTAGGCAGCTCTACCATGGAATAAACAGCAGCACAGACTGAGCCACGTGGAGGCACGGCATGGCAGCAGCTTACGGCTCTAGATTTTGACTTTTCTGTACCTAACTAGTAGCCAAGATTCATGTCTTTAGGAGAGAAAAATAACAGTTTTCCTGTAGGAAAAAATTGAAACTTGTAATGTGTGATTGTGAGGCATTAAAAGAGGATAGATTAGCCTTGGGAAAACTCAGTGGCAGCCTACGTGTTCTTATCTGTGTTCAAGCTTTGTTGTTTTTCATAAATTTATAGCTTTGGTTGATATTGATGCATTTCTCAAATGAAAGGAGAAAGGTTTGGTATTAAGAGAGAAAGAACATCTTCCTCTGTGATTTGGAAGTTAGTTGTCAGTTGGAATATGAGGAAGATAAAATGTTCTTCTGGGACAATTGTGAGAGCAGGCACTTCAGACAGCGTCCGAGAACAACTAGAAGACAGCAAGTGAAAGCAGAATCGCTGTCAGAGCTCTATATTAAGAAAATAGAGGTGTTGGGGGAACCGGTGGTAATCTAAGCAAAGTACCCTTTTAATCACAGTTTGGGGCAGGATATTTGATGTCGGCACTTCTGACTGTGTGATGTGAAAGAAATTCTGCAGGGATGTAAATGATAGGCACTGAGGAGTGTGTAGGGATTGTGCTGGGACATGTGAAACGTAAACGGAAGTTAAAGGTATGTTGAGAAGTG
Organism: Anser anser; assembly: GCF_964211835.1. NCBI lineage: Eukaryota > Metazoa > Chordata > Aves > Anseriformes > Anatidae > Anser > Anser anser. Next base: position 31,978,016 of record NC_139724.1, on the reverse strand, counting down.
ACGACATGGTTCTTTGTGTTTAAGTAGAACAAATACAATATTAAAAAAAAAAAAAATAAATTCTTGCAGCACTATCTGTTCGCTTTGTTTGTAGTTTGCAAGACCTTGAGCTCTGTTCCTCCCCCAGATACAAATGTCTGATTGGATTATTAATCTTGCATCAACTTTAAGCTAGTTTGTTTAAGCCTTGAGTCACTGAATTTTATTTTTCTTAAACCAGACTGCAAATTTCAAATGTTGCTTAAATACCAATGCCAGTTTTGGAAATCACAAAATGCTCAATTGAGAGGGGAACATGTTTTGGTGCCAAACCTATTATCTCCTCCTCATCTTCCCTTCTTGTGTCTTTACTCATGTCTCTCTCATTATATGTTTATTATTAAATTGACTGGGGATGTAGGTTTCGTTCAGTGGTTGTATAGCAGCTAGCACAGTGAGGTTCTGGCGTAGGCTACTAGGTGCTTCAGCTGTGCAGTAGGCACTAGAAGGAAGTCAAACAAGGATACACAAATGTAGTGTGCTGGACTGAGCTTTATGGTAAAAAAAATTAACTGTCAAATGCAGTTTGACCAATGTAATTGCCAACTTATTAAAAAAAAAAAAAGAGAGAGAAAACAACACATACTTAAAGTTTTGTAAAGCCTTTTTGAGACAGCATTTCTGTTCCAGACATTAAGTAATGTATAACAATTTCAGTTACCTTCTCAACCAAAAGCCTACCAGTAGTTGCCATCCTGCTTGCTTTTGGCATTTCACTATTACATTTGCAGTTTTGTTGTCCAAGAGACCAACTCTTTCATTGCTCTTATTTTGTGGACCTAGCAATGCTCCCATCTGAACATCAGTAAGATATTTTTCCTTTTAAGTGCTTCAGCTTAGAAACAGAATTTGAGCAATTGCAGATAAGGGGGACTGGGACTATAAAGCAGTTATTTCTAGCAAGCTCATAAGCCATGACTTAATACCACGTGGTAATTAAAATTACTTGATTACTTGGCAGGAAGTTTGAAACAAGCACAGGGAAACACTCTTTCATGTGATATGAACGTCGGTTATGGAAGTTGTGGCAGGCTGTGGATTCACAGGAGGGTTATTAAATGGCAGGGACAGATGTATCTCAGGCAGTCCTCAACTATCAGGATTCAGAAGTTAGATGGAGAAGTTATTTCACTGTAAGCGTGCTTTTTGTTGTTTGTTTGATTGATTGATTTTTCTAATAGCTCTTCCCAAGAAATTTTCTACTTTCTAGTAGAAACTCTTAAGCGTGGCGTGACCTATTTGGATCTTGTATCCAACCCACTACAGCCATTGTTATGTAGGTAGAAACTATTTGTGCTGGATAACTCCTAGTTTGTGTTTCTAGGATAACAGTGTTGGGAAGCTTCAAGCGTCACTTGTTTATTGCAGGAAGGTCTCCAAGCTCTTTGTTCAAGTTAATGAACTTCAGAAAAACAAATTGATCCGTGATGATTTTGAAATCAGATTGAGACTATGAGCAGGAGAATGGGTAACACTGTCCAAACTATTTGTACGTGCATTTTTTCTCCATCATCACTTTTATGTAGGGTAACTTTAGATTCTGTTTAGGTGAAGGCAGCACTTCTAAGTTCATAGGAGAGAGGGCTCTTGCTGGGTTCATGACATTACACAGGCAGGCAGTCATTCATACTTGCCTCTCCTCATCAAGCTAATGGTTTGGACATAGAGCCCTACGCAGTAAGAACAAGTGGACTCTCGGCTCCATCTGTATCTACAAAATAAGGCACAGGATGCCTCTGACTTGCACCAAACCTGCCATTGGCCAGGCTGGAGGGAAGCTCCTTTTTTGCCCTTACAATTCCCTTCTTTCAGTCCCAGTGAGCTCAGTTTGTCTCCTCTCTGCAACCTTGTTGCAGGTGAGACAACCCAAATTAGTCCATCCACCCCATGTCTACAGCTGGGGATGGGGAGGCAAACAGGGGATGAGGGTGGGTTAAGAAAGGGTTTTAATGATTTCCGTGCTTGGTCATTAAGACCAGGACAGCTTGAAGGCCACAAAGTGCAGTTCCTGGAATCAGCGATTTTTTTTTTTCTGCTGTGTTTAATTGTTTGTCTTGTGTTCAGCCCAATCACAAAACAGAACATTCTCCCTGCTGAAGGTTAGAGTCCTGTGATATGTTTCTGGGATGAACAGAAGCTTTTCTGTCTGACTATCATGCTATAAAAATAAGTAAGCAAGGAAACAGAGAGAGAGAGAGAGAAAGAAAAGCTCAAGGGCATGCGCATGCTTCTGGCTCTCATAGACTTGCTCAGTCATCCGTGGCATGAACAGCAAGTTGTGTGCATGGTTACATCTGCTTTTACATGGCTCTGAGTGTTCAGCAGGGAAAAGATGGAGCATTTTGAGAAAAAGGTAATACCATCAGTTAAAATCAGGGTTATGTTTTGCTTCATATCTATTCACATGGAGGAGCTTTTTCCATCAAGATACCTTTATGAAGGATTATACTAGAAAAAAGTGATGGCAAAGAATCAGAGCATAAAGGCCACTCAAAGAAGAATTAGGTCCCTACGGTGAGCCCCAAGTTTGAGCAGCATGGCAGATGCACAAAGAGACATTTACTTCCCCATCAGTTGTAAGGGTGTCTGCAGCCAAGCCAGAGTTGAAGGCTCAGAGCTGAGCCAAGCCTTAGGACTCTCAGTCTGTGCTGTTGTCCGTATTGCCAGTGGAAAATTTCATAATCAGGTAGTACAAGTCAGGCTTTTTTTTTTTTCTTTTTTCTTCTCTGTTTATCATTACACCCTTGTGAGGCCTTGCTGAGCTCACATTAAGGCAGCCAGTAAGATGAATGAGTGACGGGACCAATCAGTTGTGAGGGCCTCAAACAGAGTCTGGACATGTTGGAAATACTGGAGGTACTTCCTAAATTGTGGCAGTCTGGCGGATTTGTTTCACTGACTGAAACTTGTCTGCTGCTGAATCAGAATGGGAGTTTGTATAGCTCTTGATTCAGACAGTATCCTCAGCTAGATTTCGAGGGAGATTAGTAACCCTGAAGTAATTAAGGGTAGCATTACTTCCCAAATAGGGAGTTAATGTTTTGTTAAGCACAGAGTTTAAAAGGGCTCTGAGACTTCAAAGTCCTTCCCCTACAGGGCAGGCAATGTAAAGGTTGCAAGTCAGAGCATTGCTCTGGTAGTTTATTATTCTCTGGGCTCCACAGTAGAAACTAAAGCTGCACAAGAAAACAGACAGTAACTTCTTTGAAATTAAGGGTCCAATATTTTTCATCTATCCTTGTTGTTTTTTGTTTCTTTGTTTTTTTTACTACGTTCACACTCTTTCTTTGCATGTGCCTTGAGAAAAGTTAAGTTTGATTTCACTGTGGAGGTTCAGGCTGGATGTTTCAGCTAAAGGTATACAGAAATGACAACCTAAGCCTTCCTTGCCCATGCCTTTGAGATCTGCAAAGGGGGCAGGTTATATTATGATGTTCGTAATAATGCTGTTTCATGGGAACAGCACATTTTTCGGTGCTGAATTTCCGATGTATACACAGTCTTCACCTTCATCTCTACTTGCCTGCATCCAGAGCAGATGTACAGATAGATGTGTGTGGTGAGGATTATTTTACTCTATCAGCTTTTACATCAGGAAGGAAGAACACCTTGACCTTCCTGATGGGGGCACCTCCGTGGTGTCCCACTTTCCTTGTGGCCCAGCTGTATGAGAATACAGTTCTAAACTAATATTTGTATAGCCTGACTTACAGTGTCTGACTTAGCAGGGTATACATCCCATCACCCACGTGCCACATCACATGTAACTTTTTTTTTACATGTTTTTTTTGGTGATGCCACTGCTCTGAGTGACTGGAACAGCTGAAGCCAGCACACAGGCACCGCTGCCCAGTGCAGGTCTTGCAGAGAGTGGATTAACTTTTTTTTTTTTTTGGGAACAGGCTGGCAGGCACAGAAGTGCACACTAGTTACACATTACTTCATAGTGTGTTCGGCTGATGATTTACCAGAATTGAGTAACATTTGTCAACAAATGAGAGTGAAACATCCGCAGGAGGAAATAAAATCAAGAAATTGTCATGAATTAAACCACTGGAAAAATAACAGGAGATGTATATGGCTATTTTTACTTGTTTTACTTAATGTGTGCACATTTTGAAAATAAGTGTATTACTTGAAAGCCTTTAACAAACTTTGTTCAGTCTGCCTTAGAGATATGTTCTCTTTCCCATCCCCTCCCCTTTCCTTTCCTTTTCCGTATGTTTCACTTTTTTAAGGTTCAAAGTATCTTGATGTTTTGATACAAGGGGTTGCAGGTTACAAACCTACTTAAACAATTCCCGATTTACATATTGAATATTGCTTTTATTCACACGCAAGCATCTCATTGACTAACTCCTGACACCAGCCTGAGTCCCCAAACAGCAACTGGTCGAAACCTTGAAGGAAAAAGCACAAATGTTGTGTGATATGGGACAAAGCAGGTATCCCAGTCATTCTTCTTTTGATTGAAAAAATAATTTAAAAAAAAGAAAAAAAAGGGAGAGCCAAACCCACATGAACTTACTGACCTTTGTGCCAAGGTAGTTGCTGTAATTATGGAATAGCAGGGATGGGCTGAGGGCTAAGGAGGAGAATTTGGGGGTTGGCCTATGCAGTGAGGTGAGGTTATATATAAGGTGGCTGCAGCGGATTTGGGCAAACTAACGGAGCATATTCCCCAGAGTGCTGCTCAGCGAGTTTGGACATTGGAACTATGAGTGGGTGCCCCTTTGCAGGGAGCAAATACCTGTGAGTCCATCTTCTCTCTATTTTGCTTTAAAATATATAACTTTATATTAAAGTTCGGAGGGGTTATCAGCAAATAGACTGCTGCACTTCTTGCTAAGGGAGAAGATGTTGTGCGAGGACTTTTCAGAGCATGGATTATTTGATGAACTACATTTAATGCTACCAGTTGTTACCGCGGCAAGATGCATGCTTGGTGCGCTGTTTTTCTCACAAGACTGCTTTAGTGGTTCATTTTGCTCAAAACAAGGCATTGTTTGAATTTTAGTTGCATCTCAATAAAAAGGCAGGCGTAGTCATAGATGCCTAATTAAATAGTTTATTTGCTTACTTTTCTTCTTAGATTTAATTTTAGCAAGCTATCTTTGGAAGATGAAAAAGAAGACAAATCACAAGAAGGGATGAATAAAGCCAGCAAAGGTGGACTTATCTATGGAGACTACCTACAAGTAAGTACAAGGATTTGATTTTTACTGCACCAGTTGCTCTGAAGGCTTGAGTCAGGACTCGTGATTGACAATTCTCCCTGTTATACACTGACAGCAGTCAGGCAGTCACCGAGGTAGGTCTCAAAGTGTCCTTTCTCTGCCTGAGCTCCCCAGGTGTACTCGCAGCACCAGAATCAGCGGAGATGGTTGCAGGCAGACTGTGGGATGGCTTCTCAAATTGCAGGGAAGCTGGGTATTTGAGGGGGTTGGTAGGGAAATTGTTTGTACTGCCAAACCTCAGCTGTGACGTGGTGCACCACAGAAGGCTTTCTCTGGCCTGACAATTGCCAGTTGGCAGTTTCTCTGCATGCCAGCAGGCCATGTGTAACTTCCCCAGATTATGGCATGAAAGCCCAGACTATTTGGCTGGAAAAATACATTGCAGTAATCTGGGGTGTGATACAGAAAACAATCAATCAAACAAACAAACAAACAAACAAAAATCACTAGAAGTAATCAAGAAATATGCAAAAATAAAATGGCATAAGTAATAATATAATTCAGACATTTTCTTTTTTTTTTTGTGACAGCAAGAACTGAAGTGAATGCCCAAAAGATTAATTTGTTGATGTATGATACAGAATCTTGTAAAGATTTCTTTTAAAGCAAGTGAGATTGCGAGTTTGACTGAGTAAAAAATCAGTAACACCAGAACTGAAGTAACTAGTACAGCCTCAAATCAGAGCTCTTGCATGGTTATGCTATTATGTGATTACACAGAATCTTACTATAGGACTTCTGTTGCACTGAACATGACAGTATCGATATAAGATCTGGAGAACGCACTGGATATTTGGTTTTCTCTCTCTTTTTTTTTTTTTTAATAATTAAAAACCCTTAAGATAGTTTCCAAACTTTACTACTTGAAGTACCAAAATGTTAATTTCAGGCAAGATTTTTTTTTTTTAATTAAAAAATAATGCCTGAGACCGCTTCGTCTAACTTCTCATATAACCTGGAATATTTTTTTTAAATATTAAAATATTTTTTCTTAAATATTAGCTCTACACAGTGGGACTACAGTACACTGTGTCTAATAGCAGAATTGAGAACTTTACAAATAGCCTTATTTTCATTTTTAAGCTGAACAAAATACTGAATGCTCAAGAGCTTCAGAGTGAAAAGAAAGGAAACAAAATCCATGATGAGCATCTTTTCATTGTGACACATCAAGGTAAGTGGTTGGGAGGACTAAAGTGATGTTTTCTGACATTCTTGCCACAGGGAGTAATTTAATGCTGAAACACTCTATGCATAATTTGTTTTCACTTTAGACATAGTCACTACAATCACTGTCTTTTTATCTGCATTTGTTGTATCCCTGTATCTTTTGTAAGGCATTAATCCACTCTATGCTTATGAAGCCATAAATATAAAATTTGGATTTGGAAAACCAAGAGTTCAACGGTTCTTTTTCTAGAGAAATTAAGGTGGGGAAATTCATTCTTGGCTTGAGTAACAGGCTGCTATGCAGATTATCGTAGGCAAGGTTTGTGTGTTGGCTTGTGCTTTCTCTGAAACTTCAATCCAACTTTTTAACCATCATGAGGCTCTCTAGAAGCCAGCACAATGGTTAGGTGCACCCCTAACTGCTTGCAGACACTGGTCTGATAATATTTTCCTGTTGATGGGAGATATTTAGATGGCATTAAGGTTGTAAGCAGCTCTGGGGAATGTTGTAAGCAGAGGGGAACGCCATAATGCTTTTAATGAAGTATTGGAGCTGGATTTTCTCTTAACCTCTTTTGTAATCTGCATTCAGTACATCTAATAACTGACATGAAAAACATGCCTTAAAAATCTGTTTACATTCTGGATGCTAGATAGTTTCACGTAATAGTTTTGGTAACAGACAGCATACTTGAACAGGCAATACATTTGTGTATCAGTGCTTTTTTATACAGTGGCATTGTAAACATAGGCTATTCATTTAACATCAAAATCTGAGAATTTTACTTCATCAATGCTATCAAGAAAAAAACACAGTAATGTTGAAGATAATGCTAACAATAACTTTCTTGTTGTAGCTTATGAACTTTGGTTTAAGCAGATTCTGTGGGAATTGGATTCTGTTCGGGTGATCTTTCAAAATGGCCATGTAAGTCAAGAGCAAATATTCATTTTGGGAAAATCCAGTCCCCTATTTCTCTTGTCTCTTTCTTCCCAGACTGATATATATTGTATTTTCTAAATCAACATGTGCTGTATTTGTATATAAAAACAGCGCACACCCCCTCCATCTCACACCTCCACCCCCACCCAAAAAAAAGAAAGAAAAAAAAAGGAAAGAAATCTTGCTGTGTGGCTCTTGTATCTTGATAGTATGTACAGATGTTTGATCTGTAAAATCCTATGTCCTCCTGATGTCTGCCTTTTACATAGATCACTCTCCAAGACCAGTTTCATTGGCTAAAATTCTCTCATACTTTCCTGCTAATAGTGGGTAATTGCAGGAGCTAACTCGGGTATATTATACCGCAGAAAAGCCATGCTCAGAGGCAAAACTGAAAACAGAGCTAACAGGTATCTTAACATTGAAATGTCACTTCCGTATTTCTTCAAGTTTTTGAGGTCTACATACCATTTTCTTCTATCCAATAAATACTATATGAAAGCAAAACTGTTTTTGATAGTTGAATTGTATTAAATCCAACAGAAGGGCAATAATCAAAATCACAATGTACAATTGCCTGAGAATTTCTTAAAATATAAAAGGAATATTTTTAAAGCTCTAAACATTTATCCAACATTAAACACACCTCATAACTAGATAACAAAGGAAGACTCCTCACTGAGTATTGTACTCACAGAAAAAGGCTGACTACATTTATTTTGAGAAATGCCTTGAATACCTTGAATAACAACCCAAGTACCTGTATATGAAGAAAATCTAGAAGTAGATCAGACCTTCTTTCAGAAAGAAGTAGCCTTTTCCTTATAACGCTCAATGAGAATGATCTTTCTTGTCCTCTGCAGTCATAATTTTGTTGGCTTTTTAGTTGAAAATTGTATCAAAATATAACTGACCATAATCAGCTCTTAATAGAATCATTTCTCATTATTTATTTTTGTGATAAATGAAAGCTACCTTATAATCAGAATCTGAAATGTCAATGTTAAAGTTGAGAACACAGCAGGATGATTAAGGAAATAGTTTTCATTTTTCATTTTTGTAGTTTGATATTTCCTTGTTGTGTGCCCTGGTCTTAGAGGTAAACTTGATCCCATTAAAGTTAATAGGAATTTTAGCAGATTTCTCTGGAGGCAAAGCATTCAACTTATCCTTAAGAGAGTTCCCTTGTTTTCCATTTCATATTTTCTATTTCCCACTAGACACTGTCTTTTCTGTTTTCTTCTGCTTGCTAGTGCAAGTCTTTGACAAGCATCTGTTCAGATGTTCTGTCCTGATATATCTCAGATTGTTCTGCTTCTCAACTTTAAGTACTTTCTGCACTTGCCTTATGGCTTGTTCTTTCACAGTATAGATTATAGGAATGATTATAATAGAAAACATAATATAATTATCATGTTGTAATTTATGTCATTAAGATCATATTGTAATAATTATAAATGTTTATTCTAGAAATGATTTTGGTCTAGAATTTAATTTCTTGCAGTGACTTTTATTTTGGTCAAAATACATGAAAGAAAAAAAAACATTGTCCAAGTTGCAATGTGTCATCATTGAGAGAAAAAAAGCTGTTGATCTTTGAAAATCATACTTTCAGTTTTCAGTTAAAAACAGGGCTTTATATTCAATATAAGATTCTGCTGCTATGGATTTCACGTGGAATGGACTTGAAACTTGAAGGACTATAGTGATACACAACAGTGGAAAGACCTGAAATAAATTGGTAGAAGTTAAAGAGAACACCATTCTCTCTCTGCTTACAGTCTTTATTTTTTGTTAAGGTAAGAGATGAGAGAAACATGCTGAAGGTTATCACTCGAATGAACAGAATTTCAATGATTCTGAAATTACTTGTGGAACAGTTCTCCGTTTTGGAAACTATGACCGCATTGGACTTCTTTGATTTCAGGTAAATACTTACTATTGCTCCACAGTAATCCATGAGCTAGTAATTCTCATCCTTAGAGTAGGCTGTGAAGTTAAGCAAGGTCTTTAATGTGCCCTGGCAGCTTTCAGTATCTGGATTGTTCAGCAAGGTGAGAACATATCTGAGAAGTAGCTGTAATATTACAGTACAAGAGTCAACTAAGAACCTGAGCTTGAATACTAGTCCAGCATACCCTGTAATGAAGTACAAGTTAACTGTTGGTGATTATGTGTGCTGCTGATAAATGTCTTCAGATAAAAATAAAGAATAGCAGAAACAGTAGAAATAGCTCTTGGTTCTGTTAACACTTTACTAGAAACTTACCACTGCACAGTTGCAGTCATGTCATAAAAGAGTCAAGTTCATAAGTCACAAGTCATAAAAGAGTTTGGGTGACAGAAATGCACTCTCTATGTATTATCAAACAGACATTTAAACTGTCTTGCTTGGGACAGTGTTTCATTGCTTCCCAATGTGGGCATGCACTGCTGGAGGCTTCAAGTGGCTGAAGGAAACGTTGCTCTCTTCTTATTTCTACCCTAGAATTTCTGCTCTCCAGTAGCTGCCCAAAATATTGTTGCACCAGCTGGTTGGTAGCTCATCTGCCTTCTGCTCAGGCTTTATTTGGGATCAATTGGTTTGTTTCATTTCTCACTTGGCATTTCCTCTTGCTTCCCTCACCACAACTAGCTCCTTCCACTGCCATGCATGACAGCTTCATCCACAATCCACCATCTGCTTTTCTGCTTCCATTCTGCTTGCGTCCCTGACCCGTCTGACTCATGAACATAGTGCTGTCCAGCATCCCACCCACTTCTGCATTGCTTTAGTACCATTTTCCGTCTGTTTTTTAATGGTCCCTAACTAAAAAGCATGTGAAACTACAATTTGGCTTCCTGTGGAAGTTTGAAATATCTGTCTTCTACAGAAAGGGAAATACATGGGTTAATCATTTCTTTTGAGGAGTTCTTTCTTCTGATTTTCAGTGACATACTGTATGTAATATGATAAGCAAATATAAAATCAGATCAATTACTTGTTTTTTCCAAATCTTATATTTGCAATTCTAAGTGCATTATGATTATCTAGCGATGTGGGATTTCAGATTACTTTTATATATCGGTTCTTCTAAAGTGGTCACACAATTTAAACCAGAAAGAGTCCTATTAATGAATCCTTCAGAATTATGTTCAGAAAAAAATTTAGTAGATTTTTATTTATTTCATACATAACAATTATTCTGAAGTATAACAAGCCTACTTAAAGGCCATTTACTGGTACTTGAGTGATGTGGAAATTTCCCTGATACCTATTTGGGGTGAAGCTGCTTATGGTATGTGGAAAGAAAATTATATTCACTGATGTTTTCTCTTTTACAACATGTGTACACACACACACACAGCTGCAACTTTAAAACACAATATAAACATAAGTGAGTATATGTCTGTGTATATAATTTTCTAATTAGAACATATTATACATATGTTATAGTTGCACTAAAATACCATTTTTTTTTCTTAATTGGAAGCATACCATAAATGTTTGGCCACATATTTGATATTATTCAAATGTGAAATATGTCATTCATTCTTTAGGTGAGAACCAGAGAACCCCATTATTGTAAAATAATATCCCACATTTTTGTATGTTTTCCTCTTCTATTCCCAAAGAGACTACCTAAGCCCAGCCTCAGGTTTTCAGAGCCTGCAGTTTCGCTTGCTAGAGAACAAGATTGGTGTTCCCCAAAGCCTGAGAGTCCCCTATAACAGAAGGCATTATCGTGATAACTTCAAGGGACAGGATTATGAACTACTGCTTAAATCAGAGCAAGAACCAACACTTCTGCAACTTGTGGAGGTAAGAAAGTCTGTCTGAGAACTTGCTTAAATGTTTTCCCCTGTTCTCCAAGAATGTCCTTCATTGGTATCAGTGACAAATTCTTCTCCCTGGATAGAAGCAAACATGCTGGCAGCTTCCCAATGAATCACATTTTGGATGCTTATCAAATTTAGTATGAGAGTTGGTCATTAGTAAGCCAACTGATTTTTTCACAGCTTCTGTCTGAAAAAACTGCTAAACTAGTAAATGGCATTGCAGAAATTTGAGTTGTTCAAGACTATAAATGTACTGGTTTGTTTGTGTTTTTCATGACCACAAACCCTTTTCAGAAGAAAACTTTAAAAATACTTTCACTGTTAGTGAGGTGTAGTAAAGAGGCTAAAAAACAGAACGTGAAAAATGCCAATCCAAAATGGAAAGGAGAAAAGATGTTTAAACAAGTGTTTCTTTCTCACTTACCTTGATTTAATGGTGTTGTCTCAAAGTTATGAATCACTCAAACATGGTGATTTCTTTAACTTCCTTTTCCTTTTCACACGCAAACTTAACTTGCTAAAGAATAATGCAATATAAACCTCAGTAAAGACATCTGCCTCTATGTGACAAAATTATTCTCTTATTGGAATGATATGGAGTTATATGGAATCATTCCATTCATCTACTGACACCTGAATATATAAGAAACCCATGCAACTTTTCTTCATTAAGACTTCATGCTATTAGATAAGGAGTAGCTAAATTAAATTATCTCTAAAGGGAGTTTGACCATAAAGATTCCTTGTCTTTTTTCTACTATGTTATTTCCCATTATTAAACGGAAATCAAAGAGGAGGCTTTGCTAACTGCTACATAAATTTGTCTTGTATTATTGCATATTTTGGTGTAAGTTAATGGCAGATGGTGTGATCAGCATTCAGCCTGACCTGATAAAAAATGGTTGTATTAGCAGATGGTTCTACATCTTCCTTCTGAGATTTATCTTTATGTTTATCATAAATATGTGGAATAAGATTGTATTCCTGTGTCTACAAGGGAATTGATTTTAACAAGACAGCTTTTGTCTTCCAACAGTCATCTTTTAATTTGGAACCTGTGGGTGTGTTTGCATGGCATCATTGTACAGGTATAAATCTTCCATGTAGACATGCTTATTCCAGTGATTAGCACCTATATACAGGTTATTATATTATCCTGCTACAGTTGTTCTGGTTTATGTTGTAATTTTAGGGTAATGTATTTGCATTATTAATACTTGAACACATTATTATTACTATTAAAGGCATGGCTGGAAAGAACTCCAGGACTCGAGGCAGAAGGATTTGATTTCTGGGGACAATTTGAAGTGAATGTTTTAAAAGGTTTAGAAGAGGAATTTGCCATAGTGCAGGTTAGTAGTGTTCTGTTGATCCAATTATAAGGAAAGACAGCTGGAAAATCACATATTTTTGACTGGCATTTTGGCCCAGTCATGGTTTCTCACTCATTTTACTTAATCTTCAGCAGCCTGTGTTTGCAAGAAACAGGAAAATTACAAACTTTTCCTGGATATCTGAATACATTTATAATTTGACATCTAAGAACTCTTACAGTATCTAATACATGAAATGATTGCAAAAGAAAAGGGAAAGTATGAATGGAAGGTCTGAAGTTCATTTTACTTAAACCATGTCACCTTGAGTGCTTGTATTTGCAGTTCAGAGTAAAACTCCACAAAGTTTGGGTCCATGACCTGTGAGTATAGAGTGTCACTATAAAGTGGCTATTTTTATTTAACAGTATATGGCACTTTGCTGCTATGTGATCATTTGAATTACACTGGCAAATAAGCATGAGAAAATACCGAGATACTGTAAAGTAGGTATAAGTACATTTTTAATGGAAAAACACCATAACATAAGAATTCATTAAGTTCTTGGGAATATGTTTACACCTTTCTAATTTACACACCCTTTCTATATACAATTTTCTAACCCATAGCTGTGCAAAGGTGTCTTTTGCCTTGAAAATGAAGAACTAAAATAATTAGGCCTAAAAGAAATTAAGATTAGGTATTCCAAGGCCTCTAGACCTAAAGAAAATTGATAAACTGCCAGTTTGTTTGCACATTCATTCATCTGAATTGTTTTGACAGCTTATTAATTGCACATTTTGTGGCAATTGTTTTTTTTAAAGGACAGTGACTCAGTGACTTTCTATCTCCTTTGAAAATACAGTTCATACATTTAAAGTGTAAACTTGACGGGTGTTTATAGTAAAAATAGAAGTTATATTAAGGCTCACTAAAGAGCGTAATTTTCCCTACTGAATTCTAAAAACTCCGTTTGCTTTAAATATGAAAGGCCAAACCAGAATCAGAAGAAAAAGAAGACTTCTTATCTGAATTCCAAAAACAGAAAGATGTATTACTTTCACTATTTGATGAAAAACGGCATGAACACCTGCTTAGTAAAGGTACAGTATATTCATATATGCTTTGGGTTGACATTTTTTGTATTCGACACTTATAGAATAATCACGATAACATTATATTTGCAGGAGAATCAGCATCAAACTAAAGATGCTTGTATTTTACAGGAGAAAGAAGACTGTCTTACAAAGCACTGAAGGGTGCCCTGATGATCTACTTCTACAGGTAATGTTAGAAGATTTGTCTTCAGTGCTTACGGGCAACAGGAGAGGTGAAGGTTAAGTACAACAGCATAGGCTCATTTAGGTTGGAATGGACCTTGGAAAGTCATCTGGTCCAACCCGACACTAAAACCCAGGGCCATATAGTAGATTCAACCTGAAAGTCAAATCAGGCTGCACAGGACTGCATCCTGTTGAGTTTTGAATACCTTCAAGGATGGGGGTTCCACTGTCTCAACAGGTGTTGCTCCTCGGGCCAAAACTAGCAAATGCCCTATTCAGGCTGTTATACAAAGTGTCCTAGAAAGTTTTAGATTATTTTTCCAATGAAGGAAAAAGGACAGATTGAGACTTACATGTCAGAAGTATTTGTTAGAATATCTACTGGTATTTCAATACCAATTTAGGAAAAACATACATCGAGTGTTTTGCATTGCTGAAGTGATACTTTGAAAAATAAAGCACACTATAAGAGATCTTACTATCTCCTCTTTCATTTTCCAAGAGAGGAGCCTCGTTTTCAGGTTCCCTTTCAGCTTCTTACCTCTCTTATGGATATCGATGTTCTCATGACCAAATGGAGATGTAAGTTGCACTTTTTTTACTCTGATATTCTTTTAGATGCAAGTAAACTGTTCTATTTTATACTTCTTAGACTAGTTATACCCAGAGTTTTAGAACCAAGCTTGTGAGTTCTTCCTTTAAGAATACATATATATATATACATATACATATATATATATACACATATATATATATATATAATTTTGGCCAAGAGGAAAGATGAACAGCTTCCTCTGTGGTCATTAGACACATAGGTAGAGCTATCAATTCCATTACATGCTTTAAATTAGGTGGACAATTTTATTTAAGGTGCAGCAATGTATTTTCCAATGCCTTCCAAACCCTCATCATGACAACTCTTCACATGCAAACATTCCTTCTGTTCTTTCTCTACTTAGACAACTATAATTGAATGTATTAATTCTGTACAAACAGAGCACAATCACAGTATCACAGTATCACAGATTTCTAGGTTGGAAGAGACCTCAAGATCATCGAGTCCAACCTCCGACCTAACACTAAGTACTCCAGTAAACCATATTGCTAAGCTCTACATCTAAACGTCTTTTAAAGACCTCCAGGGATGGTGACTCCACCACCTCCCTGGGCAGCCCGTTCCAATGCTTAATAACCCTTTCGGTAAAGAAGTACTTCCTAACATCCAACCTAAAACTCCCCTGTCGCAACTTTCGCCCATTCCCCCTCATCCTGTCACCAGGCACATGGGAGAACAGACCAACCCCCACCTCTTTACAGCCTCCTTTAAGGTAACTGTAGAGAGCGATAAGGTCGCCCCTGAGCCTCCTCTTCTCCAGGCTGAACAAGCCCAGCTCCCTCAGCCGCTCCTCGTAAGACTTGTTCTCCAGACCCCTCACCAGCTTGGTCGCCCTTCTCTGGACTCGCTCGAGCACGTCCATGTCCTTCCTGTAGCGAGGGGCTATGATGTATAATAGTGTGTTAATTCTGTATTAACTATCATTTTATGTTAGTTGACTGAAGAGTGGCATAATTTACCCCTGTATTGCTGAAAACCTAGTAGCTCATCTCTCTGTTATCTTTAATATTTCAATGATTCACCTTGATGTGACCTTTTGTTTCAATCTTAACACTGGCTATTTGCCATGCCCTTGGTTTGTGTGACTTAGATAACCATGTCTGCATGGTGCACAGAATGATTGGCAGTAAGGCTGGCACAGGAGGGTCATCAGGCTACCACTATTTGCGCTCAACAGTGAGGTAAGAATAACGCATTTCCCCCATTACTTACAATAATGCAGTTTGTAGGCATTGTACTGCCAGGAGACAGATTTCAGACAGCTCACTGGAGGTTAGGGGGCTGTTGTTTCTCTTTTGGGACTCTGTCATTTCCTCCTCTTTCTGCCCGTTGTACATTTACTTATCAGGTTGACATACGTAAATTCAAAACCTTTTGGGGCAAAGGGCTTTGATCACTCATGCAAAATGCCATTTATAAGTCTCAAGCAAGGGATCTAGGCATTACCGTAATAGAAATAATATTAATTCTGCATCGTTTAGCTTGTGTGCTATCCAGCCCAAGTTAATTAGGTGATACAGGCTGGAAATGAGTCCCGTCTGCTGTGCAGCTAATGACAGTTGCTTTAATCCTTAGAATGACTCTAAGTATATAACCTAAGGTACTGAAATTTAGTGTTGAGTATATTTTGAAAGCTGATATTTATTGATACCCTCTAGCTGCGCAGGCAAAAAATCAGAAACCTGTTTCCTTCTGTTGGATAAAGCAGAGAGAAAATTTAAAATTCGTCTTTTAATGGATGGTTTGGGCCTGAGTGCAGAATTCTCTGAATGAGCAGAGAGAGACTTACTTACACAAAATTTGAGAATTCAGCTAGTTTGGTTTGAACTTTTTAGGCTCAACTGCGTCCTCACTATGTCCCAAACCACATTATGTCAAAAAGCAAAAGAACACTTGAAATATTTTCTAAGAGGACCTTCTTTTAGGATTGTTTTCAAAGAGACAGTACGCAGCCAGTGACTGGCATCTATAGCTGCAGGCAATGATTCCTATCTAAAACATTATAATACAGCGGGGGAAAGAAAGCAGGCAGGTTATATTGAATTCAGTGAAGATGGCTTAAAATTCAAGGTTCATTATCTTTTCAGCAATCCTTCTCACTTTTTCTTAATTTCAGATTAACATTCTTCCCAGATACATTCCCCTTCATACCTACTACAAGAGCGGAGGTCTGGAGGTTAGAGCCCCTGTAGTCTGCAATTTTAGGAGAAGGATGTGGCTACTTCCCTTTAAATATAATTTAATCTGCTATGCCCTAGAAACAGTTAGTATGGGACTTTTATTCTGAAATATTAAGGAGAAGGATGGTTAGTGCAGAAATCTTCAATAAATGAGAGGGAACAATTCCTGAGGTTTTGGAAATTACTCCTATGCCAACACAGCAAAATTAATTGTTCCAATTATCTTTTTCAGTGACAGATACAAGGTGTTCGTGGATTTGTTCAATCTTTCAACATTTCTAGTGCCAAGACCCTGGATACCAAAAATGAATCCAACTATTCATAAATTCCTTTATACAGCAGAATACTGTGACAGCTCCTACTTTAGCAGCGACGACTCTGATTGAACTACCACCTTTCTAGACTGATTGCTGTAAAGAACTTCAGAACTTCCATCTTGATGGGTGCTATCCCTCAAGTATAGCAACTGTTCTCATGCAGCATGGGTGTGTAAATATTTATTTATGTATGACAATTATGTGAATAGTATGATCGACTAATGGAAGAAATTTAACCATTTGTAGAAAAAATAATCTGTATTGAATTATGCTATATTAAAGCTAAAATGATAACCCAATTCAAATCAGTGGCCAGTTTAACTTAGCAGAAGTGTTGAAAATTGTTGAAAATAAAGCCCACACTTATGGAAAGAGAGCAAATTATAATGAATTATCACAATCATGTCTTATTTGTACATATTGTTGTGTGTTAGTTTGCCTAATGGCTTTTAGTAATGTAATTCTTCGAGTCAAAGATATAATTATTCTCATCAGCTTCAAAAGAAAATTAATTTCTGAGCAGTAGTGGAATTTCAAAAGTAATTTTGGGTTAAGATTTTCAAAAGCTCCACTTTGAAAAAATATTAAGTCTTCAATCTGTGGAAACCCAAACCTCCTGAATTGTATTACACATGAATGTAAATCCCTTCAGCAGAAATACTTAGCATTAAGAATAGTAGATATAAGTAAGTACTTTGCACTTTAAATAAAGCAGTATTAAAGCTCTTCTTTTGTTAAGTCTTCTTCTAAAGCAAGCACAGTGTTCAAACAACAGTATAGCAGAAATTTAAAGTGTTTTTTTTTTTATTTAAAATATCATTAAAATAAGGATAAAATTGTTATATCATAAAAGTGAAGTGACTTTGGCCATAAGGTATTGATAGAGCTGGGTCGTCAACTCATGACTGGACTCTCATCTGCATAAATGCTTTCCCTGGAAATACACATACACCGCAGGCCTTAATTTCTGTTGTTTGGTCTAATAATGCTTTTTAGGTACTTAGGCTTGGCTGTACGGCTTCAAAAGCACAGATGAAACTTCTGTGTTTGATACTACTATAACAACATTACTCTTATTAATGTCAATTTAGAACTTTAGCTGGTTTTGTTCCGGTTAGGGAAATGTGCTATTTGTTGTTTGTAATCTGCTAAGGCAATACTACAGAAGACTTCTCCTTTTGGTTAATATGAAGTTTTCAGACAGTAAAACTTGGTAAGTAGCAGAACCTGAAGTAGTGAAACACAGTACTTGGTCTTTTTTTTTTTCCACTGAAAATATTAGAAGTCCTTCGAAGTAGAAGTACTAAAACGACAATATTTACACAGACAATTATGAACATTCATGGCATCTGTTACAAAAGGATTATACTACAGAGACCTATTAACATGGTACTATGAGTGCAAAAATTACAGAATTGCTTCAATACTTTTCCTAGTAGCACTTCATCAGTGATACAGGTAAAGAGTTCCAGATGACAGAACACTTTGAAAGTGCATGTTTAGTTGTCAATTCTAGTTACATTTTTCTCCAACTGCAGTTATACAGGTCAGCAAATCTAGAACCACTCTTTGGTTCCCAGCAAGTCTCCTGTGAGTTCAATAAAGTTCAATAATTTTGTAGGGTAATTCAGCATCTACCCTACTTGGAGTATTCTGTAATTGCTGATTTCTAAAAGGTGGCAAATATATCAACAGCACTCTACTGCCATCATTTTTTCTATAATAGACAATTTTTTTGCATTTATGCTTTGCCACTGGTTTCGCTGTTAGTTATGAAGTAGAGAAGATTTGTGGAACTGACACAGCTATCAAAAGGCAGAATTAGTTGATTTGCAAACACTTATGTCCTGTCAAGGCATGGGATGTTAAGCCACTAGACGTGTCTTGGGTTTGTCTAAATATAGTTTCTGCTTGCTTTTCTATCCATCTAACAAATTAATTCAGAAGACTGTGACATTCCAGGCACTTTCTAAAACACTCCCTACTCTAAAGAGCTCTGAATTTGTATCTATACAAGAAAGGTGTCAGACTGAAATGGAAGGACTGCAGCACTACACTGACCCTGGGTGCTAAGGAGACAACTTTAACTACCCATTCCCCTCCTCTATTCTTCTAGCTTTAGAGAAAATGTAGAATTTCACAAAAAGGAGGAAGACAAAACGTCTGAGGCGCTACAAAAGACAAGATGGGTATAAAAGCATAACAGAGAGAATGTTTTCTTCCAACCTCCCCTTTCCCCACCCAATAAAACCAGACATAATCATAGTTCATCTCATGTTCTATGTTCATGGATTATACTCCATCACACTGTTGATTAGTGGATTCAGGTTCCTTATTTGTCATCAATTTTTTCCTAGCAAGATTTTTATGGAGTGTATTCTTTAGTATACAGCACCTTGATAGGGTTTCACATTCACAGTCCAATCCATTTTTTTAACCTCTTTCTGCACACTCTGTGGTTGATTTTAAGTCTTCTTATTCCATGAGAGGTTTGATACACAATACACATTCCAAATAAAAACACTTTTAAAAACTCCAGCCAAACCAATTCCTGTAAAGCCTAAAATCAGGGCTTCCTCATACAGTTGTTTCTTACTTTAGAAAAGGTTGCTTTGGAGTAAAGTCTTCACATACAGTGTATGTCAAATGATTATGCAAATAACAGTCGTGGTCTTTGGCCAGTGTCAAACAAATACTGATGAAACTGTATCTGCTATACCTGCAAGTGAAATGAAAAAAAAAAGAAAGAATGAGTAAGTCTTAGAAACAGAGACTTACCAGAAATAAGTTACCAGAATTGATACTCATGTTACGTCCCCTCTCTTCCATATGTTGACAATAGGTAAATTGTTGGGGTGGGGACAGAAAAAAAAACAAACAAAAAAACGCTGCAACTCTTATTTCTTCATTGCCTGATGCTATTTATAGTTGAGCTCTACCCTCCTCCCTCCTCTGCTTTCATGTTCAAAATTTCACTCTTTTTTGAGGATTCAGCATTAGTGATATTTGGGTGCTGAAAATCAATCTAAACCTTGATATCCTCTTCCCTTTCAATCATACGCGTTAGTTATGGACATTATGTTATATGGTTTGGTTAACTAGCAGTGACTATTTTTCTACCTGAACTCATCTACCCTTTTTTAAAGCATACCAATGATTTGTATTTCCTCTGTGAGGATCCCAATATATCACTTTTCTTACATATATGGCCTTTACCACTTGCATTATTTTTCATCAGACTTACCACAGACATTGCTGCCTATCTTAACACGAACATAACCGTCTATTCCCCATGTACGTCCCCAGGAGTTCTGTACAATCCAGTAAGGGATGCTACCTGCAAAAGATATTTTCATAAAGAAAAGGCAACATGAGATTTGGGAAGCATAAAAAAATAATAATATAACACTCTTTGATTAGCATTTTAGTGTCTCATAGGATGCTGATTGGATGACAGTACAGACAAACCTACTGTTGTTCACAGAGAAGGCAGCTAATACACCAGCGTTGAACAGACTGGATATATCCTCTGCTAGGGTAAAGACATAGATGCTCATGTTCTTGTCTTTACAAGGACATGAAGTCCCACAGAACCAAAGGAAAAGAAGAGGTTCTTTCCTGGGATCAGACCTCACTTCCAGAACTGAGGTGACACCAAATCAAACAGTTCTCAAAAGCACAACCAGTTGAAGCATTATGCATTGTAATCACTTGCACTACAGGGGGCCAAGTTGCAAGTAAGAGAATGCAAAAACCTAAAAACTCAGTTGATGGAAACATACCTGTTCTGTCAAAACCCGTGATAAGTACAGCATGATTTGCTCGTCCACTAGAGCAGTGATACTGTATGATCCCACCAAGATAATCCTGCCAGCTAACTGCATCTACTGTTACTACCAAAGGACCCCAGTTAACAAGCATCCTCATCATTTCCTCTTCTTGGCCACTGCAAAAGAAGTGAGTGATAACGCAGTTAAAGTTAGCATAATAATGCAATTTGAGAGGTAGTAGTCGACTTAAGTATGATCTAATAATCAAATAATTACACTTTTCCCTGTGAGTGCTACACATTACATAACATACATCAATAAATATGAATTTTATTTACAATGCAGTAACATAAAAGTAGGGCACACAGACTATGGAAAAGGTGCTGATCAAAAGATATGCTATTAAAAAACTCTGGGTCAAATTGGTGGGCAACACTAAACACCACATACCTTTTATGCACTGCTCCTCTCAATTAAAAATCAGCTTTGGACAAACCATTAGTCTACATTGTTATTGCCTGTTAATTTTCAAACATACAGAAGTACCTCTTCCATATTTTATTGCATTGTTATGTATGATGTATCTCAAACACATCAAAACACAGGACATTACCAGTAACAGATATTTGCCATTAGCATCTGCATATAATTTTACTTATGTAATGTATTGTAGGAGGAAATATTTATCATTGCATGGCATCTGTAATATCTAAATTTGGCATACACAGAGTGGCAAAGCTATAATTGGTTTTAGTTCCTTATATCCGGCAGTAATTCGCTTCCTGGATAAATTATATTTCTTGTCTTGAAGTTCAGTATGCAGCTGTATTGTACTGATAAAAATTAGAAACAATGTTTCTCAGTACAAAAGCCTAAAAAGCTATCAGTTGCATTTACAAAATTCAGTTGACAATACTGTTTGCTAAGTCACAGACTGGAGGAGGATGTGGGTATGTAAGCAGATAAATACTGAACTAACTGAATACTTCCTAAGTTTTTCAACAAATTCTGATTAAAGTCATAGGATCATACTGTTACTGACTCACGGTTCCAATTTAAAGATAGCCAATTTAAAAGACCTAATTTAAAGACACTGACTTAAGCTTTCTAACTTGAACATGATCAGTGCCTACAAATTATTAGTTGCTGTAGTACTTGCCCCATCCAGCCACACTCAAAAGTAAGATACATTTAAGAAAATAACTCATGTTTATTGCTAAACCCTTACCTAAATCCTGAAACAAACCTAGTGCATGCCTCCATATTAAGGGGAAAGGTTTAAACATTAACTGTTTACAGAGTCTCTGAATAAGTACTCCTACCATCAAGACTCCAACAACAAATGTGAGTGCCTTCACAGAAAAGCAGGTTTCATCTCCTCCAACTGACTACATGGAAAGTCAAAGCTTTCAATTTTGTTATTTTGGCACGCAATTAGTCCACAAAATTCTCCATTTAAAGATCTCCTTGGGGTGCATTTTCCTTAAGAATACAGGAGTTTTTATTAAGCTTTGTTCACTTCAGCATGATGCAAGTCTGACCTTATATATTCCCCTGCCTTCAAAAGAAAGGACAGTTTTGAAGGTCTGCTTATACATATGAAAGTACAACAGTGGTAATAATTAAAACAAAACTACTGTTATCACTATTTTAAGACAGAATCAAAGTCCCTCTTATGTAGGTGTAAAAACGCACAAAGGCATCTTCCACCCCTGGGCAAAATCACCATTATCCAAATAGAGACGATCTTAATAGAGATGATATACAATTACTGAACCTGAATGAACAATGACAAAAAGCAAACGACTTCAAATGTGTGAGTTTCAAAAACATCCTTAAACACATACACAAACATACTCACTCACTCATTCCTGTCTTGTCTGTAGAAAGAGATTAGAATGTTCCAAAATGTGGGGAAGAAACGAAACAATCCACAGAAAACTCTGCAATGAGCCCCCACATCTGACTAAATAAGAGGAATTTGCCTCAAAATATATTAATAAATAAATCTACCAACCAACCAAATCAGTACTGTCTCGTTTGTATCTTCTCTGATTTTAATCACCTACATGAAACCTAGCAGACAGAAGGAACAGATACCAGTCATTAGCAGGGATCAGTTTTCAACACACTGCCATAGATGCTGAGGATGGTTAACAGCTATAAATTGCAGGTATTTGTGAAGAGTGGGGATTTCCTTGGGAAGCTTGTACACAGATAAAGGGTAGACAAAGAATAACCATTACTTATCCTCCACACTCCCCCCTCCCCCCCGCCCCCCAGAAGCAGCAGTAGGGGAATGAAATGAAACTAAGAGACAGGTTCAGAACTAACAGAAATAGTTTTTCCTCCTGTGCTTGTTTAGGTTGTGACACCTAACCTCTTTGCCATCAGATGCTGTGTGCGCTACAAGTTTATATAGAACCAAGAGGCATCTGGAAAAGTTTGGAAAATACACGGAGGGTTATGGAAGAAAGACGAGGCTGGCTCAGAGAGCCTTAGAGCCACTGATGCTTTGAGAAAGTATGGTAGCTACTCGCGCCCTGTTCATTTCTGTCTGGTTCTTAAGTACTTTTGTCTACTCCTGGAAATAAGATGCTAGGCTGAATAGAGCCTTGGTCGGACAGCGCAGCTGCTGTTCCACCTCCGACCCTTACCACTCTTGGTGGAAAGACCTAGCAGTAGAACTACAAAACAGCAAGAGGTTTTCAAACTGTGCCATTAAAATTACTTATTAAATTGCCTCCTGTATTTTTTTTTAAGTGACCCAACTCACAAAATTGGAAATACTAGTGGAGAAAACATGGGGGGAGGGGAAAATAAACTGCTTATGCCGTCCCCGGAGCTATTTAAGAGGTGTGTGTATGTGGCACTGGTTTAGCTGTGGACATGTAGTGTTAGGTGGATAGCTGCACTTGACAATCTTGAAGGTCTTTTTCAAACTAAATGATTCTATGTTTTTATGATTTAGATGTTTTTATGCAACCGGGTTCAAGCAGTTTTTCCATGTTTTCAAAATCATCAGCTGAAATTTCAAAACTTTAATTAGAAAGAATATAAACATCTTAAAACTAACAATGGCCTGGATTCTAGGGTTACAGTTCCGCAGAGAAGAACATTTATGACTGTTGATAGTTTATTGCAAAGAGACTAGTACCTCTGTTTTAATCTCATCTGAAAAGTCCAGTGCTAGTAACAACTTGCACAATACCACATTAATCAAAATCAAATTAAGTATCCCAATAAAGAAACTAGCAAATAATAAAAAAAAAAAAGCTAGCAGTTACCTGAAGTTATATGCAGCAAATCCTGTTATTGAAACTCCAAAATCTGAGTGACCAAAATAATGGCACAGTCCTGTCTGAGCTTTAAAAGTGTATTCTGAATCTCTCACAAGTTTTACTTTTGTCTGCAAGAAGAGAAATGAATGAGAATTTAATGTGTTTGAGTTCAGCTCTATGCAGATCACACCAGGCATTGAAACCAACCACAGAACTGACTCAAAATACAGTATGTTCTTAGTGACATTACAAATAAGAATATGATGTTGGGAGATAAAATATTTACTATCTGTAGTTTCTCTGTTTGCAGAGACAGTTCCAGAAGGGATTCAGCTGTTCCTTCATTCTCTCCAAATGACATCCACACACAAAATTATCCTTTCTTTGGAACAGTTCACGAACCACAAATATCCCATGTACAGTTATACAAAAAATCTGAAATTAAGTCCAATTCTGCCATTGACTTCAAATATTTATGCCACTATATAACTGCATTACGGATGCCATCGTTCAAAGTCCAGCTGCAAAGCTATTGTATCAACCTTTTGTACTTGTCTTCTGCAATACGGTATTTTGAGATAGTGTCTTCTCCAGTCTAATTCACTTGTAGGCCCTCTGCTGTCAGCCAAGAGGTAATTTTGCTTTGGAGGAATCCAGGTGAATATCCTCTATCTTTCTCGAAATGCAAACATAAACAAGTCATCTAGACTACTACTAGTAGGGATTATATGAATCTTTATGGGTAGAATTATAGAGTTCCTTAAAAAGGAGAATCAGCCTTTTAAAAAAAAATAAAATAAAAAACTGAGGGATTCTTTTTATATTCTTGTAACTCAAACTGTCTTCCTAGAGAGTACTTTTTATTTCAAAATATATTAAAACGTTTCTGCTTACACATATTATAAACACGTTTTGCATTTTTAGAATGGAATGTACCAGCTATAGGTAAAGTAGAATTAATTTTTGAAATTATGGCTGCATTTTGATTGTTTCAGGTTGCAAGTGATACAAAGATAAATGAGGTCAATTTTATTCTGAGATCCCCAAACTTCTGCATGATTTTACAGTGTTTGCAACAAAACCACAGAAATTTGAAAACAGAAAATCTCCACATCCCTCCTTTTCCCCAGATGTTGGTGCCTAAATCAGACACTCAGATCCACATAATGACACTTGAATAAATGGCTCCTTCTACACTGGTACTGTACGTCTGTTATTTCAATTGAGTTCAGTGGCAATACTGCACCTCTCGAAGAACATTATTCTCAGACCTGTAGGTTGAATTATTATATTCACAAGCAACATATATAGATGCTAAAATTCAAATTTCAATTCTGCTTGAAGCAATGCTTAATTCCAGACTAAATACATACATGTATACATACAAATACATACATGTGTATATGCATACACACGTATACATACACATAGCTCATCCTTTTTTTTATATAAAAGTATATGTATTTTATATATGCGTGTGCGTAAAGCATACACTCACCCTTCCCCATCATTTTTCCCCAGTAAAAAAAAAAAAAAAAAGCCAATATGAAAACTAAGGAAGGGTTCAAGATGTATGAAAAGTTTCAAACCTGATTCAGCCAGTTCAGAGCACTTATAGTGGATCCCCCGCTGCAACCGTAGTTATTGTATGAACAATCAATAACCTGCTGTACACTGAGTTCTTCCAGGTTATTTCCTTTAATTGCATAGGCAGACTCTATACCACCCACAACACTGAAGGCCCAGCAGCCTCCACACTGGTACAAAGAGAAGGAAAATGGGAGAAAAAAATTAAAAAGTCAGCTTTGTTTTTCAAGTCTGATATGGAGAAAAAAAAAGTTAAAAGGGTTTTCCAAGGCTCTTCATTTCCTACATCATCTTAAATCAATATTTTTAAAGTCTTGTTAAATTTCTTTCCTACTGCCTTAAATTTTTTATTTTTTTTTCCCCTCCTGTAGTACACTGTGAAAAATATAAATGCATTATCAGTATCTTATTTTAAGGATTCCTTCCTGACTCATTTTTGCTATGATAAAAAACAGCCCTTTAAAATAGGTCTGAAGATGCTTTTTACTGTGAGATATGTATTTCCTTAGAGACCAAGGCTCAGGAAGAAATTATTTTTTAATCATCTTAGTAAGTTTTTGAAAGGGAGGCACTTAAGGAGACAGTCAATGGCTTTCTTTAGACTACAGATTTTTCCAAAACTATATTAGATTACAGCTTAAGAGACAGTAAATTCAAATTCAATGCAAGAGAAAAAATCTTAGCTCGTAACAGAATCTATATTATAGTTCTCAGCTCCTTAAATTGTGATGTTTCAAATAGAGAGTACAGGTTATTCCTAGGCATGGTCTAGGTGAAGCACAGGCAGGAAATATATTGGGGATTTAAAAGCTGAGTTGTTTCTTACCCTACTAACAAGTTACCAGTCCTATAGTCAATTTGGGATAAACTGTAATCAGTTGGGTTCCATTATTTTCCTGTCATGTGTACATCTCCTGAGGTATTTCATGGTAAAGATATTGGTCTTGACCAGTCATGGGCACTCCAAGCAAGGGATCTGTACCCAGGTGTACAGGGGACAAGAGGTCAAGTACTGAATCTACCTCAGTCTCTCCAGAAAAATACAAGATACTTAGAGTGCAAAATATTTGCAGACTTAGTTAACTAGATCCAAAAACATATTACATAAAATTCACAATTGCACAATTCCTAAATACACAACAACTTTTACATCTTATGCTTTTAAGTCTAATCCTACTCTGTATATGCCCAACTAGCCATACTTGTGTCAGTGCTCCAAGAGTCTTGAGGTAGTGCTTATCCTTTCCTTTCCTTCATTGCGCTTGCTGTACATGTACTTGCTGGAACTTGCTGGAACTGCCTCTGAGCAGTGCTTGAGAATCAGGAAAGGAAAACACCAGGACTTACTGTTTGCTGATTTCTCACTTCTGCAATGACCTTCTTGTCCCTCCAGTCAAACTTCTTTGGCAAAGGTTTTTCCTTTCCCTTTGGCACTTTAATGTATCTGGGAAGTTTGTGAGGTATGCTTCTTAAGTAAATAGCTAAACACAGAATACAAACATTTATAAATCTAGTAATTTAGTAACTCAAAAAAAAAAAACAAAACACTTTTTTTTTTTAGAAGCCATAAAGGTAACTTTTAGCTGTAGTTACAATCGTGCGATTATATCTCATTCTCAAGTCCACAGAGAAATTAATGTCTTTTAAAATACTGATTATACTCCAGAATGAATTTAAGTATACCTACATTTCTAGAAAGAAGAGAAATACTCCATGTGGGGAATGTGAGTACAGAGTATGAAGACTTACTGAAGCTAATCAATAATAAATAAGTTTTGTTAGAATGTTCACAATATTTTACTTACTGAAAATATTACTTTATTTTAGTCAGAAAAAAAAGGAAAAAATAGATGAAAATTTAAAGATTTTGAAACACACTCAACTTTAAGTTTTTCACTTAAGAAAAAAGCTCTTTAGTTATTTAAAATCAAAAAGAGGTTTGAAATCACTCCAATTAATAGTATGGTATCTAACAGCAGACTTGAACTGTAGAGTGAAAAATCAGGTTAGGTAACAGACAAATCTCAGTAAAAAAGGAAAAAAAAAAAAAAAGAAGCTTGCCATATTGCTCCTGATAGTCATAGCTATAATTGCACAGCCTTTGACTGATGTGCACTGTTTGGATTGTAGCCCATTTTGCCTTAGGATTGGGAAAAGGAACTTAAGACTACTCAAGAACATTGACTATTTTTCGCTTTTAAAACCGTTGTAACTGAAAAAGATCTGAAGGCCCTGTGAGAAGAAAGAAAGAAGAACAAGTCTGCATGCTAAATCAAACTCAGGCTCTAAGCTATTCAATCTTGCAAGACCAGAGAAACATGATGAGGATTGTTGTATCCTTCAGAAGTACTTACAGTTTGGTACCAGACATTGTAAACTAGCTGATTAGCAGCACTGGAAGAATCTGTAAATGTGAAAAATACAAGGTTCTGGAAAAGAGTAAGAAAAAAACAACAGGAAAGACATTAGCAGCAGCCAAAAACTGTACCTTTGAACTCTTCAGGAAACAGGTGAGAAAACTGGTTTATTCCATAGAAAGCAGATGCGTTATCATTTGATGATGAATTCAGAAATCTAACTCTTTTAGCGCTTTCCTAAAGAAAAAACAAAAGTATTGTGGACATTATTAAGTTACCAGTAGTGACAAAACCGTAAAAGCAGAAAAAGGTTACAAACAGTAAACATGAACTTGGATAACAAGACAGCTGTTCACCTCAGATTCAACCCAGATTCATCCTGTATTCCTATCAAACCAAAGCAATGACTAATTTCAACTCCAAGAAAGATACCAAGAAACATTTGTAAAAGCATACAGAAGGAAGGAACGTGATTCAAGGCAAGCCAAACAAATAAGCTGAGAACAAATTGTGTCAAACTCATCTGATGCCCTTCTTTGACAGCACAACTAACCTTGTAGTTCAGAGATACGTAAAAACCTCTTGTCTTTAGATTAGATTTAATCCTGCCTTGTTTTATGTTTGTATAAAACAAAAGGGCTGTACAATGGCCAAAAGACTTTCAGAAACCTAAACTTATCAGGAAACTAGATCTCTGAAAAAAAAACAAGTTTCTGAAATATGAAAGCAAGATGATCTGACTCCCCTGCAACTTCTGCTGACAAAGCTCAACATGCAACATGAAAAACTTAACACCATCTCCTCTGCGTACATAACCCAGCCTTCATCACGTACCCTTCAGTAGAAGGCATCGGTTGGCCCGTGCTGGTTTATGGCACAAGGGAGGCAGGAACACACCCCAAGCCCAAAGGTGCCTGTGGGTTACCTTTAGTCCCACCAGCACGAACAGTCACCGAACCCGGCGGGGGCTGCCACCAGGCTGGCCCTCAGTCTCCCTGCCCTGTCAGAGCGGGCACCCCAGCACGGTGGGCAAGGGGGGCACCCGGGGGGAGGCTGACACCTCGTGTCCGAAACGGAGAAGGAAGAACAGCAACAACTGCTCCCTCCTCTTCTTCTTCCTCCTCCTCCTCCTCCTCCTCCTCCTCCTCCTCCTCCTCCTCCTCCTTCTCCTCCAGCGGTAGCCGCTACCAAGCGCGGATCGCGAGGGTAGGGGCATGCAGGGACACCTACCCGCAGGGCCGCCGCCACCGCTTCCCTCTCCCGGCCGCCTCCATCCCACGGAGGGTGTCCCGGCCCACCGTCGCCCTCCTCCCCACGCCAGGTGCTAGCAGGCACTTGGGCAGCGGCACTAGCCAGCCACAGCAGGGAGCACAAGAGCACCATCGCTGAGGACCTCCCAGGCCTCGGCGGACAGCGGAACACCGCTCCCTGCCAGCTTCCCCGCCGCCGCCCCGCCCCCGGCGGTCATGTCATGGCGGGGTGGAGCCGAGGGGGAACACCCCCTGCTCCCCGCAGGGCTTGCAGTCGGGCTATTTTTGTGGGAAGATGGGGGTCTGAAGACTTTTTTTTTTTTCAAGCCTCTACCCAAACGCAGCCCCCATTTCGTCCCGCAGCGGGACCCTACAAGCCCACAGGGCTCCAGCCGCCGTGAGGCGGGGCAGAGCGGGCGGGGCATAAGATGGTTGCCGCCCCCAAGGGGCCGGGCGTACTGCTTCAGCTGGTTCTGGGCTGGCACTGCTGCACTGGCTCGGGTTTTGTCGAGTTTCGGGCACTTGGCAGCTCCTGGAAAAAAACTCGTGTTTCAAACAGTGTTTTTCAGTGTGGGAGATGAGCCGTGAGGCTGCATGAGAGCTGTGCGGTGCAGCAGGCAGGCCGTGCCGGTGTGTGAAACAACAGCTGCAGGCTTCAGGGACAAAAACTAGGGGAAAAGAGGCGTTGAGCGTTCAATTAAGTATGAGGTTGAAAACCAATGCAAGGCTTTCCCTGACAGGAAAATGAGTTGATACATGCAAACTGGACTCTTATTAGGAAGGAGGGGTAGTTACTTCCTTGAGGCAGCTTAGTTCGTGGCCTTTAGCATGGGAAGGCTTTATTGGCATGTGAAGAGCTACAATGTACTACAAAGCCAATCTCCACAGCCTTTGGTATCCAGTACACCTGTTACAGTAGAAGAAAATCCTTGAAAGAAACTAACTGCATATGCTCATGGCAGCTCATCTGTTTCTTTAGAGACTATTCAAGTGCTGATATTAAAGAAAGCAGGTTAGTGTTTGGCATCTAAAGCTTTTTGTTATGCAGGTGTAAATTAACAAAATTCTATTTTGTTTATTTCCATTGTCAAGTGCTTTATATATTCAATGTTTGTAAATAGAGTAGTTCTGTGTTTAAACTTAATGTATTACTTTTCAGTTACCTCTGTTACTTTTTCTCCCACCATCTTGCTACAACAAAATGAAAACACACGCCCTGTCCCAGGGTAGCAGCAGCAAAACCTGCTGCTCTGAGTTTACTGAATGCTGAAAGTTTAAGTTACGGAGTGGGAAGTTTTGCAGTTTTGCTGTCACAACTGTGCTGTATAACACTAAACTTTGTGTCAGCATTCACTCTGTAAAGCATTGCACCAATACCTATTTTTTGTAGCATGTAGCATTTTACTTGATAATACAAATTTGAAAGAGAAATTATAGCGTATGAAACATAAGAGGCCCAGATATTTAATTTCTATATGGGTAGGTATATACAGTCGTGGCAAGTAAAACACAAAAAACTAATGGTTTCAAACTAACAGCTCCAGTGTGTGGAGCGTGCCTGCTGGGTGCAGGGTTGGCTGGGGAGGGCCCACAGCCCAGCTGCTGGGCTCTGAGGCGATGGAGCTGCACCACTCCCTGTCCTGTCAGTCATGGCTCAAATACCTGAAATACCTGGGTTTGCTGGCTTCTGAGATTTTATTTTATTTTATTTTATTTTATTTTATTTTATTTTATTTTATTTTATATTTTGAAGTGTTTCTCATTAAAATTTTAACTCCTGTTTGAGGAGATGCTGGGTGACTTCAATATGAGTGCTTTACTGATGTCTGCCACCTCACCATGTGTGACTGGAAAATTTAAAATTTAAATTTTAAATAGCTTTTATCAGAAGCACTATGGAGTCCTCCATGTTGCATAATAATTTTAATTTCCTCCTCCCTCTCATAAAATGGACTTTGCTGTTTTCTGTGACTAGAATGGTAGAAGTATTTTGATGTTGGCTGTATCTTCTTGGACATCAAGAAATGATGATATATGAATGGCACTTGAAAAGCTTTTGTGAATATCACTGTGGTTTTCCAAAGCAGGACTAAGAATGATAAATTTGGGATAACAAAGGAAGGGTTTCAGATCACATTTTCTATTTGATTTTTGTTTTATTTTGATTTGCTTTATTCCATCTTATTCTGCCATCCTAAGATTTTTATGCGTGTACCAAAACCAGTGCAGGTCTTGAATAGCTTCTCCTTTAGATGCTGTGTTTGCTAGCTTAAAGTGAGCAACTAAACAGCATTTTTTTTTTCCTGGAATGAGACTACATTAACAGAATTATTATCTGTCAGGGGAAGTGAGAACAAAAACCACTACTTCATTCATGAGAGGACAGCAGTTCCTTCCAGTTTACCCTGCTGATAAAGGAGCACTTGTATTTATTTGCACACTTACAGACCAAGTATTTTTTTTTAATGATAAAAATAAAAAAAAAATCGTTATTCTTCTCCGTAGCCTGGAGTTCTGCATACTCTTGTAGTAAAGAGAAAAGTTAACATACTGTCATTACTGAGAAGCTGAAACAGTCTAAGGAACTCATACGTTGGCAGATCGATTAATGATAAAACAATCATGGCAGTTCAGGAACCTCCTGGCAGTATAAGTAAAACTCTGATATGATCCCACCACATAGCTCATGTCCAGGGCTGAATAAACCTGTAGCTAATCATGATCCAGCTCTGCCTTCCCCCTCCCATCAAGTTGCTGTTGAGTTTCAGCTGAACTGTTGCAAGCTTTGATGCATAAGCACTACTTATGCCTTATATCCAGAGTATGAAAGAGTATCTTAACAAAACAGATGTTACCGAGTGCTCTGATATGTTTTATCACTGCAAACTCAGGACTGGCATAAGAGATACTGTAGTATTATAAATTTGTGCTGACATAATGAGCATAGGAACTCAATAAGACAAAGATAGCAACATGGGAAGTGAATGGCGAAACCGTTTTAACAAGAGCCTGAACCACAGTAGCCAAATTCTGAGTGCAAAACTGAGTTTGGGCATCTACTAATAGTGTCTGTTGGGTTGCAGTACCAGATGGACCCTTTTGTCCGGGTCTTCATCTTGGGAGAGACCCTTGGGAGGAGCGCAGGGCAGTGGCTCACAAGGAATGTCAAAAGAAAGCTTGATTTGTGAACCATTGCTTTGGATGTAGTGGTCATAAGAATACAGGAGGGTTTACTACTGCAATGGTCACATGATTTTATTTTGCATAGGATGGTGTAATGGAACAGGAAAGAAGTTAAATGTGATAAAGGATGAGTAAAGCATGATTACCTTAAACTGAAGATATTTTCTTATTTTTAATATATAATCATTCTTGTAAATCAGTTGGCTTGTTCAGAATTCAACAAACTTTAGTTATTTTTCAGTTTTTATTTCCATCGACTGTGTATTGTTCGTAACAGGAGAAGCTGTTGTCTCAGTCAGAAAAGCTTTCTTTTTCTGCGTAGAGACGTTGAGCTGTTTTTTCCTGAGAAACACATGAGGGCAGCAAAGGACCTTTGGAAAGGTGTTTGCAAACCATGCGGTTATTTGAAAAACAAAAGCAAAACGAGAAACAAACAAACAAAAAAAACTCATATTTTGGGAAAATAGATTTATCCTAGATTGATCACATTAAAAAAAAAAAAAGCATATGAGCAGGAAAAAGTATTTTGTTTTGTTTCTGAATTTACCCTCTCAGTGCCTCAATAGATGCCTCAATTTACCTTGTTCGTGAGGAAAGGGAGAGTGTGCCAGAAAAATCAGTGTCTCCTCTGATGACAAGCTCAGGGAGAATAGAAGTGTAACAAACAGTTAAAGGTAGGTGACTGACAGCCAAAGTGTTTCAGAATATTTCATTTTTCCACTAAACTACTGTACGACAAAGCACTTTGTTTTTGGGCTTAGATGAACAAAACCTCACACAAGTACATGGAGAGCTCTGCCTCCAGGTACACAGTCTCTGCTCTATTTTGAATTACTCCAGTGTAAATCCATTTCTGCTTCATAAAGATAAAAGGAAACAGACATGTAAAAATATCATAATCAGGCCTGTGAAAAAGGAATAACATGTAAAGTTTTTTTAAAGGCCTTGTTGATTTATTTATGTTGATTACAATTCCTCCAGTGACACAAAAAAGTCATATGTTAAGTTACACAAGTCACCATAGGCAGGTGATTAAAATCTTTTGTACATAAGTGTATGTTTTGTTTATATTGCAGGACTTTTTTTTTTTTTTTCCAAAAAGTCTAACACTGAATGTTATAACTGTAAATGTTTATATTTAATTATATTTTAATAGCATTTACATATCTCTTTACTCTTCTGGCTGTTCACTAGAAATATTTCACTAGTCCAAACAATGCATACTAAAGGAAGAAACAGTAATGATTATATATTTTGGAACTTCTAAATTAATTTTAAAATACTTTCTTTAAATGAATACATTCCTGTATTAACAGAATATAGTTCTCATCTAGTGCAAAATACTCACCCTAAAGTGATCCATAGCTTCCAGCAATGTAATTAGTGGGTGGATTTTCGTAGTATTACAGGGTCAGAATTACCATATTAATATTTAGTAGACTAGCTTCCCCCTCACCTCTGGTGACTTTTAATAGCTATTTGAAATGGTTAATTGAATCTTGTAAGACAGTTTAACTTCAGTGCACTTTGGCTTCTGTGTTTATAATTATAATAGCAAACAAGGAAAAAGTACAACAAATTACTTCTGAGTTGAAGATGGGTCTTCCAGGATGGGAAGTGCGACTGCTAAGGTCAGTAATGAGATGTGGTAATCAAGTGTTAATGAATACGTGGGGAAGATGTACGGTTTCCACTTTGATAGTTATCTACCTAGCTATCTGAATAGTTTGGACTATTGCCTTTTGCACGTGTATAAGATGTTTAAAGAATGGAAGATAAATCCCTTTCTATTGTGCAGTCCTCAGCCTGTTAGAAATAATCTAAATCTAGCAGCAGATGGAGCTGAGCAACTTTTCTTAAGAAAGCTTGTTGGGAAATATGCTTTCAGGATAAGTCTAAGGCTCTGTCTATTTTAAGACCTTGCTATGGTGTTGTTGAATAATATAGTTGCACTGGTAACAATTACTAAATGTAAACAAAGCAAGTGTGAATTGCAGTTTTGGAATGAAATCTGGCCCCATTTAAGCCAATGCAAGGGTAAATAAGCAGCATTGCTGCAGCTAACGTTCAGAGGTCTTCTTTTTTTGCGTCGTGGATTAGACTTTGAATATTGTAAACAGGGAGAAAATTATTCATGGTAATAGTTGGATTTATGAGAATAACCAAGATGTATAAGGAGTAGCCCTAGCTAGATTGTGAGAAATATCTTTGTTGACCAGGAACTTTTTCCTGTTAGAGCTCTCTTCCTTTGCAAATAATGAAAGAACTGTAGGACCTGCTTCTCAAGCCTGGCTCTTCTGTATTTCAGCTAAATATCCAAGCCACTAGTAAGTCTCTGACCTTTTTTCCTTTTCTTTTTTTTTATTTTTTTTTTCCTTTCTCTCTCTCTCTTCAGTCTTGTCAGTAGGGGTTGAATTATGAACG
The DNA here is from genome assembly GCF_964211835.1 of Anser anser. Classification (NCBI taxonomy): domain Eukaryota; kingdom Metazoa; phylum Chordata; class Aves; order Anseriformes; family Anatidae; genus Anser; species Anser anser. Next base: position 31,943,247 of record NC_139724.1, on the reverse strand, counting down.
AAGAAGGCTGGCAGTGGAGTTAATAATTCAAACCAAATGATGAACAAATATTTGAAAATGCACAAAAATGCAGCTAGGTGTTACACTGTCATAAGAGGAGCAACAGCCATTCTGGGTGAGACTGAAGTAAAAACTCATGAGAGTGCGAGAGCTGGCTTTTAAGTTAGGGACTGCAGTCTCTTATTTTCTCTATCCTTGTTGTCAGTCCTACTTTCTTGTGTGTATAACACCTTGACGTTAAGTGTTAACAGCAAACTTCTCAGATCCAGAGCACTAAAGCTTATTTTCCTTTTGACTTTTTTTTTCCTTCTTTAATATTTAATTATCCCCTGAGACTGAGATAAATAGTCAAGTTTCAGGAAGAAATTTGTGCAGTGCTGGGTGCAGCCTGGTTCAAGGACACAAGGTATTGATAAATATTTATTCACTTAAATCATTTTTATTTCTTCCAGTAAAGAGTTTCATTATGGGAGGTGGGCAGAGTGCTCATGAGTAGGAGTAGTAACTGTTTTGCAGAATCACCTCTGGCAATTTTTGCAAATTCCCCAATTAACTCATTTATATATCCTTCATGAATCCATCAGTGGCTTTGTTGGTAGAGGGATTTATCAAGAGAGCAGGAGGACTTGACATATTCAAGTAGAAGGAGAAAGAAGTACTGTTCAGAAGTCTGGTTATTTCTTACCCTACATAGATATTTTTTTTCCCCCACTTCCCCATATTTGAAGAATCTGGTCACTTACACTGGAGACTGTAGCTCAAAAATGCTATTTAACCACCCCTGCCTTATATTCCTTCTGTTCCATGTAAGATAACTTCCCCTTTTGTTTTACCATGGAACTTAAAAGGACTGATTTTCCACTCGCATCGAGGTGAATCAGTTATGACTATTGCTGCTATGATTATAATACTCAAGAAATTATAAATTGTCCCTATGGTGCTTTATATGTGTAGATTTCCAGTGCTCTTTGTGGGAAGGTCAAAAATGCAAAAACAATTGCAAATTTGCACCACAGGTATGAAGTCTGTGTCTGTGACCAGCCTGTGCACAGAAATAGAGGGTCTGTTTTGCATCAGTGGCTGACATCAGCCTTCCTCAGATTTTGTTGTTTGTATGTCACATGCTGTTAAGGTCTGACATAATGTCCTTGCAATAAGGCATACTATTTTGGTCTGTAAAATTTTGGTGGAAGGTTTATGCACGTGTTCTTTGTTTTTTTTTTTTGTTGTTTGTTTGTTTGTTTCTCTCCTCCAGTCTTTGTTCTAACTATAGGCTTTTATGCAAGAGAAGTGACTGTACTGTCTTCCCTACTGCTGCTTATGCAAAATTTGCCCCCACGTTGTCCCTATTTCCATACAGGCTGCTAAAGGTGCTGAGCTTTTCTGAAGTCTTGCAGTTCCTCTAAGCTAGGAGGGTAGCATCCAGCTGCTTGTTTTGAATGGGAGGATTTATGTGAGGAAAATAGGGGAGAGGCAAGAATTACGACTGTGCCCTTGATTTCCTCTTCTCCTGCTATGGGGAACACATAACCGGGAATGGTTGTCAGTGTCTTCAGTCAGCATCTACACCCAGTAGTATATTTGTGCTGTGCCCTTGTCACGGTATTTTAATCCTCTGATCCTGAGTGGTGGTGCAGATACACATAGGGAATTTCCATCTTTGTCTCTGTATAGTTTGCCTTTGTATGCACTGTCTCACTGCAAAAGCAGAGCTATTAACATTTTGTATCTGTTTTACTTCTCTACATTTTAACCTTTTACTGTGTGTTCTAATCTTTTGTTATTTTATTTATTTTATTATTATTTTTTCCCCACTCCCTTTTGTTTATGAAACTTTCTGCAGGCTTTGGTTAGTATGTGTGTGCACATGTTCAGATAGGACAGTAAATAATCAATTTTGAAGACTTCACAAATATTTTAAGCTAAACTGAATGCATTTAAACTTGGAGCTACTAATGGAGAAAGTACCTATTGGATATTTATAAAGGAGATGCTGGAGAAAGTTCACTACTGTATGCTGCTGAAGGGCAAAGAAATGAACTGGGTGTCAGATAGGGACCTTCAGCTTTGATTTCTCTGATTGAATGATTGTATTTACACTGGAATCCCTTCCTTATTTTGGAATGTTTCCTATTCAGTTGCAAGAACTGAATTTGCTATTTAGAAAGAAAAAGGTGCAGTAGGAATGTATGATTTAAAGGGGACTTGGAAGTTATTACACTGATTAAAAATTTGGATCCAAAGTAAAAGGTTAAAATGTTTTTATTATGTAGAAAGACAAAATGGCTTAGGGTTCAGATAGCTTTCCTTTCACTGAGATTAATATAATCATTTTAAGAATCAGAATTTGAGCATATTTAGAAGCTAGGGTGTCATGTGGAAAATAAACTATGCATATGTAAATTGTGTCAGTCAACCAAATCAATTCTGGGATTATTATTTGTACTTGACGTAGTTCTTGGATTTAACATTTATTGTTAAAATAACATTCTGATTATTCTGTTAAGCTGATTCTTCTTTAAGGCTGTAAACAAAAGTACAGTTCCACAGTTATTGTGTGGTCCTAGTAGTGACTTTCAGTATCACAGTATCACAGATTTCTAGGTTGGAAGAGACCTCAAGATCATCGAGTCCAACCTCCGACCTAACACTAAGTACTCCACTAAACCATATCGCTAAGCTCTACATCTAAACGTCTTTTAAAGACCTCCAGGGATGGTGACTCCACCACCTCCCTGGGCAGCCCGTTCCAATGCTTAATAACCCTTTCGGTAAAGAAGTACTTCCTAACATCCAACCTAAAACTCCCCTGTCGCAACTTTCGCCCATTCCCCCTCGTCCTGTCACCAGGCACGTAGGAGAACAGACCAACCCCCACCTCTTTACAGCCTCCTTTAAGGTAACTGTAGAGAGCGATAAGGTCGCCCCTGAGCCTCCTCTTCTCCAGGCTGAACAAGCCCAGCTCCCTCAGCCGCTCCTCGTAAGACTTGTTCTCCAGACCCCTCACCAGCTTGGTCACCCTTCTCTGGACTCGCTCGAGCACCTCCATGTCCTTCCTGTAGCAAGGGGCCCAAAACTGAACACAGTACTCAAGGTGCGGCCTCACCAGAGCCGAGTACAGGGGCACAATCACTTCCCTAGACCTGCTGGCCACACTGCTTCTTATACAGGCCAGGATGCTGTTGGCCTTCTTGGCCACCTGGGCACACTGCTGGCTCATATTCAGCCGACTGTCAACCAATACTCCCAGGTCCTTCTCGGCTAGGCAGCTTTCCAGCCACTCATCTCCCAGCCTGTAGCTCTGCTTGGGGTTGTTGCGCCCCAGGTGCAGGACCCGGCACTTTAGGGTCTACTACTTTAGGTAGTGCAAAGCAGGAAGAGTTCCATTTAAGGGAGTGTGGAATTTTCCTGATGTAAAATTAAAGCCATGGTGAGCACAGCTGAGCCTTGTATATTTATCTTAGTTATGGACCTTGAACTTGAGTCTAGCTGTCAGGCGGAAGGGAGAAATCCTATTACAGCTTCTCACTTTTGTCTTACCAAACAGTACTGCAGCCTTCTCTGGGAGACCATACATGGCAGTGCAAGTAATTTCCCAGATGATTAAATTACATTGCTCTGAAAATTTGAGATGATGTCAGGAATGGTTGCACAAAGAAACAAATTTCCATTAATTACTCAAATATTTATTGTATTTGGGATAATCAAAATACAATGACAGCTTATTTCACCCTTTCTCTACTAGCAATACTTAATCCTAGTTTTAAAAGGATATTGGGATATTGCCAAGTTTTTGCAGCTTGTGGTCTGTCTGGCTTTGGTTCATGTGGATACTACATTTCTGTTCTGATTTGCCCAGGAAGTAGAAACCTTATAGGTTATCTTATTGTAAAGCAGTTATGACTTAGTTTTCTTCATGATGCAGTTAGTTTTTCATGTTCTATACCTTAGAGGTTCTCATGCATAGCTGGCCATAAAGGAGAACTGGAAAGGCACTTTCTTTTGAAAATCCTGATCATGGCAAGTGTTACACACTACCCTCTAAAGAGGAAAAGTTTCTTGTAGCTCTTCTTTTCCTTGGAACATTAAGAATTTATTGAAATTTGAAGCTGTTCATCCTAGTAGGCACAGAGATAATTGAAAAGATCATCCTTTAAAACAGATTCCAGAATAGTCTGCTTTTACAAAAGGCATTGAGTTCTTTTGTATTTTTTTCATGCATTTTAATTAACAGGTTAGCCATAACCATGGTACCTAGGGTGCATTTGTTGTCATAACTGGATATTCAGAGTACAAGATCACAGCCTGCTAGAATTCAAGGGAAAATATTCTGTAGTTATTATAGATGTAAAGAATTTAACATCTAATTAAACATCTACATTTGTTCTGAGTTAAAATGAAAACACTTTTTTCACATGTTTAACTGAATAGATTGAGGTAATTCTTAAGGGAACATATAGTCTGAAGAAATACGTACGTAAAGGATGTTCAAGCTGAAACTTCTATGAAAGCTATATTGTAGCTTACTTTGAGCCTGTTAGCTTTGTCAAAACATCTATGTTAAGTTACTAGGGTATAACATTGCTGGTGAAATGTAGTGTCTTAATTTTTTTTTTTTTTTTGTGGTTATTTCTGGGGACTATAGGCATGATATTCATGGACAGGTGTTAATGTGTCTGTGATCAGCATACGCTCTGGCCTGTCTGATGAAGAGTTCTGCTAGCTGTGCATGGCGTGCTGCCATCTGCTCTGGAGTAGAGCACTGCTTTTTGTTGACATGTTTCTATGTAGGGATGCACACAGCATTTTTATTTTGAGATGCCTGTGCTTCCTTTTAAGTTGAACACAATTTATTTTTGGGGTAGTTAAAGGAGTTGTAGTAACTTTGTTACCAGGTTACAGCCAACAATAGGCACACTTCTTTATTTGGTTAACTGTGAACATACAACAACAATTTTTATATTTTCTGTGCTTGGTCTAACAGTTTGTCTCGTTGGAAATATTAAGTATTTTGAGACATCTGAAAGTTAAATTACATTACTCTATAGTTTTATCAGAGGAGAACAGTATATATGTTTGGAGGATATTTCTTAAACAATGTACTTTTTTGATGATAGAAAGACAGGATATTTAGGTTAACATTATTTCCAGACAAAATGAATGCAAAGTGAGTATAAAATGCTACCAAATTAGATGTTAGATGTTTGCAGACTGCACGTAGGTTATTACAGGAGGAAATCAGGAATAATGAGTGCTTAAGAGTTTGTTATTAAGCACCTTTGTGTTCTTATATTAGGAGGAATATGCATTACCTGAAACTTGTTTCATATTTAAAACACAGACTGCCTGGTCTTGGCTATTAAATAACTGAGATCTTATTTGCCTTAAAAAATTATTGTAATTTGTAGCAAATGTTATGGTGAAGTATATGCAATTAAAATGGGAAACTAACTGTTGCGGCAAGAGGCCCTTACCTCAGCTTCACAAGTAGAGAACTGTTTCCAGGAACTCCTTTTCCCCAGCAGGTCTGCCAGATCCCACTCTGCCCTCACTAATTAGACAGGCACTCTGCCTTAAATTGTGCTGGGTAGGGTTCAGTGCCGAGCTTGAATTACCAGAGGACTCTTCCTTTCTCTATCAAGAGGAGTATATTGGGCTGGAACCTGCAACCCAAGTGCCCTGGCTGTAAGCCATGAGCTCCTCCTTACCATGTCATAGGTGGGCTACAAAGCAGGAACATGCTTATCAGCAAAGCAACGTGTAGGAGCGTGCAGTTCTTTCAGGTTGCTCTGTCTCATAGCTGTGGGAGAACTTTATTCAGAGATCCTTGTTTTCAAGTCTATATAGACTTGTGTTAATTTTGCGTCTTTGGCTGAATTTTATCCACAGGAATTTAGTATTTCTCATTCTTCTGTTTTGAGTGTGATTCTCCACAGTCGAAGGTATCCTCTGGGTCATGCAGCAGGTGGTGAGCACCAGAGGTAGCATGCTGGGCAGGTGCAAGGAGGCACACTGGCAAGCATGGCTGGGGAAATGGGCACAAAGCCTGGCTCTTTCTTCAGTGCATTGCAGGAAAGGAAGTAAACTCATGAGGTGAGGTGAATTTGTTCCTTTCTATGCATTAAAAAGAATCCTTTATTTATGGATCCAAATGCATAGAGCAGGATTTCTGCCTGCCCTGACAGGGTATGGCCCCAGTACAGACTCCCAGTTATGTCCTCCAGCTGACTGCAGACTTGGCAGCCTTCTATGTCCCTGGTGAGCAGCTGGTGCAGCTGTCCTGCGCTCAGGAGATACCAGCTGACATGCAGACAAAAATGAAGACTTTGGTTGTGTTATTGTGATGCTGAGAAAAATGACTGTTGATATTTTGTCACTTTCATTTTTATCAGCGTTGACCTCTTTTTAGGACCACAAGGTTAAGTGTTAGGCTTAATTCCATCTCACTTAAAAACCAAGTATGCAGCGTGCTATAATTTTCTTTCTAATTAAAAGAATATCTCATCAGTCTGTAGTATTTTGATCACCTGTTTTTCTAATCATCTTGGAAAGGGAAGGTGTTATTTCAACCTCTAATGCAAATCCAAATATGAAGACAAAAAGATCAGCATCTGGTGTGCTTGCTGTAAATCCCCAAATAGCTCTTTCCTAAGTGTGGATATAATGCCTAGCTAGAATAGCAAGAACTACTGCAACATGAAAGCTTGATAAGTCATTGATGAGTTGCAGACCCCTCTGGCTTGCCTGGTTTGCCTTCCTTAAATTCATTAAAAAAGCCTCAAGTGGATTGTAGCCTCTGACCACTTTCTTCTGTATTAATCCTGCAGTTTCTGAATGACTACCTCTGGGGAATAAGAAGAGAATCTAACAAGATAACAGAAATCTAAAAATATCTCCATTGCTTGCCATATGAAGTATCCTTACAAATGCATTTGGTTCATTGAAACATTAAACTCATTAAACATTAAACTCCAGACTGTTGAAGTAGTTGTCAGTGTTTATAAGGAAGAAATACAGAGTGGTTTAAATACAAGCTTAGCACTTGAATACTGATTAGTCATCAGAGACGACACAAATTTTGACTTCACTACTTAGTCTTAGTTCAGTTTGATTTTTTCAGTGGACATCACTGAGCAGTCATATATTTTACTACCAGGAGTAAAATCTTGAAGGTAAGCAGTCCCACTGAATAGAGGAGGTAATAATTGAAAAGGATGATTAATTTGTGATTTAAAAAATAAAAATAAAACCAGTTTTAAATCAATTACTCTGTAGGTAATTAAGAAGTTGTGAATGTGAATAAATTAACTTGATGAATTGTGGTCGTCCATGAATGGCTTAGATGTATTTTGGGTAAGGGGAGTCTATCAAATTAAAGTTAGTAGTATGTTTTCTGATAGCCTCTCAACAGACAAAGAAGCCTCACTGGGACTAGTTTTAGAAACACTGTTTGTAAATGAATTATCTTCACCTCACTCTTTGAGGGTTCTGCCCAAGAATTAACTGCAACTTTTAGCAGTATGAATCCACAAGATATGGACAAAATACATTCCTCTGAATACTTTTAATGTGATTAACAGCTTTTTAATGAAGTATTCATAATATTCCAGTTACACTCCTGAAAGTACTACAAGCAATTTTACTTTTCTGAACCAAATGTACATTGCAATAGTTATGTGGTATACTAGAAGAATGTAGGAGGATATAAAGCATTATAATAGCTTAATTGTGTTAAGAATTAGTTAATAGGTGAAAATCACAACATTTTTTCATGGAGGATTGTTTGAGTAGGACATTAGAGTGCGGACTGCAGAACAAAATTTGACCTTTCCTAAACATCAAATTCATAGCTATTTGATTGGCACCTGTGGAAATCATAATTTAAAGCTTGTGGAGAGTATTTCTTATCACCAACCTCTAGACCTGAAGACTTTTGCATCTTCTAAATGCAGGACTGACTAATGGTTTACTATGGAATTGATTTACTGTAGATTAATGGAACTATAAACCAAGAAGAATCACAAGCAAGGTTCTTACAAGAGGACTTGGACAGTATATTATTCCATAAACCAGCTTTCAGATATCATTGTCCAGCAGCTAAAGGAGGAGTGAGGAGCACTAGCTGACAGCAGAATATCTTGGCTCTTATGGAGTCATTCAGGTGTACTCCTGCTGTAAGAAAGAAGAGAAGTCCTCCAGAAAAGCTGGCAGCCCAGGAGAGGACAGTGCAGAGATGCTGCCATTCTTCAGGGATCCTCTTGCCTCTGAGCACTCCAAGTTACCAAGATAGGGAGGGCATGTTCAGTTTTTACTCAGTACCCAATAATATAATATCTGAATAAACACTTGTATTTAGTGTTTAAAAGAGCGAAAAATATTTGAGGGTACATGGCTTCCCCCCATCATATTTCCATCGGTGAAATCCTGTAGGTCTATTGGAAGGACAGTTCATTCTTAGAAAACTCTCAGTGCAGCATAATCAAGCAATATGCTAAATCTGAGCAAAATCTGTACTAGTCTGTAGTGAGAATATATCATCACATTTAACATTACCAAAATTAATGGGTGTAAAGGTGATCTGAACTTTTAAAATCTGCTTATCTGGAAACCATCTTTAAGTATACCTTGTAGTAAGAGTAAAGCGGGCTCTTTGTACACAGTAAGAAGCTGGACACAAAATACTTCAGTAGACGGTATTCAGTCAAATAAACTGCACAAAAGTGGCATATATTTGTCCTTAAACTTTCAAGGGTTGATTTAATAGTTAATCTTGTATACCATATTAATTCTTTAAACTGTCAGGTATGATGTATGTCCCACTCACAGAGCAGCTGGGATGAAAATGGTATTCTGCAACTGCATATGTATGATAGAGACACTAGTTAAATAGATTTCCGCAACTGCTCTGCAGTGAATTGTTTTGCATTCAAACATAGCTTAATATCAGGGAACCATGGTGTGATATGTTATTTTCTTGTACTTTTTCTTCAATTATATTCTGCTACACCATGTAAGAATGCAGCCGTTTAAAGGGAGGTTCAAATGGGTAGCTGTGGAAATGTCTACAGAAAGGTTACAGTGTTCTTATGCCACTCCAGGTTAGTTTTCCTGAAACAGTTACATAACTAGAGAGTTAAAGCAGGCAGGATCCTCCGGTGTTATGTAACACTTTTTCACATATAACTCAATGTTCACGGTCAAACTAGAATGCATTTTAAGGTCAGGAGTGATTAAATGATGGAAGCACCTACTATGTCGAGGATTTATTGTAGATCAGCTGTTTAAACAAGACTGATAATCAAGTTGTCAACCTCTTCTGGCTGATATGACTTATATCTTGGTTATGGGAGTTTTACAGTAAAGAATAAAAAAAATGCCTGCACTAATGATCAGCAGTTGTGAAACTCTGGTTTGATTGCTTTCCAGTGAACTACCTCCATGAGGCAAACATTTTACTTTTTTCACAAATGTCTCTGTTTTAAAAGAGTTGCTTGATCAACCAGGAAAAAAAAAATAAATCAAAGCCACAAGTGAGCTTTGTGACAGTGTTTCTAATACAGTGTGAAGCTTAATATCCAAATTTCAGGTTTAACTAAAATTGACTTTTTCTTTCCTATCATAGGTCTATGTTTTATTTATTTCCAGAAGAAAATCTCAAGTTCAGAGCAGCAAGTCAGACAAGGGTTTGTCATCTTTGAGATTTCCCCCTTAAGAAATGGGATTAGATTTCCAAGAAACTGTTGCACCTACAAATATGTACAGACTAAGAACTGACAGAAGGCACTATTTCCAGTTCCATTTCCTCAGTCTCGCAGGTAAGTATGATTATTGGGGAGATTTCTCTAACTGCAACTTCTTAACAAGTCATGTCCAAAGAACTATACTACTTTTGTTATTCCCCGTGCTGTTTTCTGACACAGAGTTCTGTGTGAATTAGGACCAGGAAGACTGTTCTAATTTAGCAGTCTGGTGTGCCACATTTCAGGTGCTGCCCCATTATTCTTTTCCATATTTCCTTCTGGTTTCTTTTATCCTTGTTTTGCTGTTACACTAATGAGGCTGTGAATAGTTTTCCTAAGTCTGTACCTCCCTCCATAAGGGCTGCTATTTGAGCCAAGCTGGCAGTACTGCACAAATAAATGTTTTGCATTATCTTTTCAGTACTGCAGTTCTTAAAATGGATTCTTTTTATTAAATCAACACCTATAAATGACTGCCTTAACCATTTCTGTAATCTCATTAACTTTCTTTGCCTGTTGGAATAGAAATATGTATTTATAGTGTTCTGAAGTAGATAAGCAAGTTAACAGAAGGTGAAAGTAACAAGAATGACACACAGATTATTAGTATTTAACTTCCTTGAAGTGTGATTAGTTGTAGGAACATGCTAGCTAAAGCAGATTTTGAAACAGACATTAAATAGGTGCTTTACTATGAAATAGGTATAGTGATTTTGTTTGTAAAAATGCTATGTGCGTATTGTTGAATTTTCTTCTGGAATGTTTGTCTTCTCATATCCTTACGTTATATCCCTATTCTGTAATGTATTTCAGAGTGTTCAATGCAGGGATTGTCTGCCATCCTGTCTGTGAATCTTTAATGTAAACACAGAATTTATATAAGCTTATATACTTAACGTATAAAATGGCAATTCAGGAATTAACATATTTTTTCCCTTTTTAAATGCATTATTGAAAGAGGAGAGGTATGAACTAGGAGTCAGCACCATGTGACCATTCTGCTGAATTTGAATAGTTGGTATGCTCCATAGATTATTCTTGGAAATGCTGTCTTGGGATCATTTTACTAAATCTTCACAGAAATTCAATTCTGGTCAAAGAAGTTCTATTTTAGTGCTAAAAATCAGTTTCAAGACTAATGCCTAGAATGAATAGATCAAGATTTCAGTAAGCTGTCCTTGGGACATTTGACAGATTTCTCTCTGTAAAGTGAATAAGAAACATATCCTACCACAATGGTAGTGTTTCACTCTCATTCTTTACAGGTGTATGGGAACACACAAGATGTAAAAAGTGGAGAATTAGGCATTCATTTATGGTACCAGGCTAATATGATCAATGTATTACTGTCTAGCAACATCAGCAAATTACAGTATTAAGCTCTGTGGTTTTTATTTAATTTCTAAAATGATATTTCCAGTATATTAATAAATCATTATGATTTCTGCCTGCAGATATGAGGATATCAGTATTGAGCTAAGCAGTACAAAGTAAATAAAACAGAGATTTTGTATCTATTTATGGCCAAATACTTCTTTCAGCTCTTCTCTCTACAGAGTAACCTCACTTTACTTGTCCAGATATTTACTAGCGTGAAAGAACGTGATATTTTTTGAGCCAAATGAGGAATAAGAGATATCAATTTCTGTGCATCACATGCCAAAGAACAAGAAGAATTAAAAAATGAAGTAAATGGTAGAATGTGTTTTTTGTTGTTGCTGCTTTTCCTGTTTGTTTGTTTTGTTGTAACAAACAACAACAAATGCTGCTAATGTTATCTCCTGGCTGTATGGTGACGATACCAAGTTTCTCAGGTTGGTATAACATTACAGCATTCTAGAGTTGACCCATAGCAATCTTCCACAGATGCATACCAGAGTAATCAAGGATTTACAAGGTGGTACATGGTTACCTGGCCTTCTGCCAGCACTGTCTCATCCTTGGTTGAAAATCCTGGTTCTTCCCTGGATGATTGAAAGGTTCAGCTGGCCTTCTGTACTTTCATTTCATGCAAAAGTAGAGCAATAAGCCGAACTAAGCTTGATATACTGTGAAGATGAGTGACGGTATGAAGTGCTCAGGTGTGAGAGATTGTTGCAGCCCAGATATTCATAGAAACATCCACTGTGAAGATGAATTTATCTACAAGAATCAAACTAGAAGAGTACAGTCTGTGGAGACCTGAAACTTTGCAGAAAATGGTCCTTGTGTTCCAGTAGATAGGCCGAACATCTGAAAGTGGTGTGCCTTCTCAGTAAAGGTACCAGCTTACATATTAGGCTGTAGTAGCAAGGGCATAGAGAGCAGGTTGAGGGAAGTGATTGTTCCCCTCTATTTGGCACTTGTAAAACTGCATTTGGAGTACTGTATTCAGCTCTGGGCTCCCCAGTACAAGAAATACATTGATATATTGGAGTGAGTCCAGACAAAGACAATCAGGATGCTAGAGCGTGTTATACAGGAAAGGCTGAGAGCTGGGTTTGTATAGCCTGAAGAGAAGAAGGCCAAGTGAAGGTGTTACTGCTGTCCTAAATTATCTGACGATCTGATGCTAAAGGAAGATGAAACTCAACTCTTTTGGTAGGTGCACAGTGACAGGACAAGGCATCAAATCCAAGTTGTAACAGGGTAAATCCAAACTAATATTAGGAAAAGTACTTTATATTGAGCGTGGTTAGACAACAGAACTGGTTATCCAGAGAGGCTGTGCAAGCTTCGTGTTTGAAGATACTCAAAACTCAAGCAGGGAGCCTCACCTAACTGTAAACATTTTAAACTCTGCGATCTTCAGAGATCTTCCCAATCTGTATTACTCTATGAGTTAAATTTCATAGTTTGCCAGAAATGGTTTTAAAAAAAATATTAAAATCTGCTATTTTGCAAGAGGTTAGTCTTAAGGGGGTTATTTAAAAGATTTTTAAGACATTTCATTGTTGTCTACTTTTATAGCACTGAGTTTGTGTGAGTATTTATTGCATATGTGTAGTATGAGCACTGGATTTCCTGTACGTGATCTGCAGTTAGCGTTACATATTCTGGTATACAAACAACATGATTTTCATGCCAAGGTAGCATTCAGAAAGGAAGTTGTGTCCTTTCGGGACTAAAGGAATAAGGGATGAAAAGGATGACAAGTAGATTGTTTATCTAGGATATCTAGGACTGGAATACTCTTAAAATTTTCAGTGTCCTTGCTTCTAAGCTATCAGAAATCCGTATTATTTTCATTCACTTTCATGTTATAAAGTAATCTTGTGTGGATATGTAACTAAGTGTTGTTTCCCAGAGCTTCAGTCTTCTGTTGCAAAGAAAATTGGCAAAATGAGTTCTTCTTGCAAAATCAAGCTCCTGGCTATATTTATTTATTTGGAAATGTAAAGTCATTCAAAATATGATTGCATTTAATTGTTAGTGTAGAACAACATGAACAAAATCTATGCTGTTGTACTAAAATTTGTGCAAATACACGTACACTAGAGAAGAATTTGACTTTCAAGACAAATTTATATGAAAGGAGTATAAGGCAGTCAGGTTACTTACAGTAAATACAGTTCCCATAATATTTTTCCAGATATTAGTAATTAATTTTACTAATTTCTACAGTATTCATTGTACACAGAGGTAAAGTTTAGATCACAGCTTCGCAATCTTAGCTGCAGTTTTGTAATTTTTCATGTTCCTACATTTATTTGCCTTAAGTTCCTCATAAATATGAGGTCTTTAGAATGAATTGTGTTAAATTAAAAAGATTTCATAGTGAATAAAGCAGTAAACTCTTTGGAGTTTTTATACTACCTGCACTAGATTATTTTCAGATTATTATCTACCTTAATTGCTGTATATCATCCATTGGGTGTGATGACTTTACAGTGCTATTTACTAAGTAGCTGTGAGTAGGTGGTCTGAATGTTTCATTATTTTCTTGAGATATTTGTCTAATACTTTCAGATTATATATTGTATCTTCATCCATGCCCTTTAAACTGCAATGAGCATATTAGATTAGATGGAATAAAATGTCACAATCTGTCTTCTTTATTCAAAAATAAACTTTGGGAACAAAGTAAAACAAACCATACGGAGTGTAATTGTGAAAACGGTGGTGCTTGCGTGCGGCTGTGTGGGTGGGTTCACAGTGGCTAACAGCTCAGAACCCACCCAGTCGCTTGCTCACTCCCCCCCACAGTGGGATGGGGAGAGGATCAAAAAGACAAAATCTGAAATCTCATGGTTCTTTAAGTTCTTTACATTTTTAACAAGTTTAATAAGTGAAGCAAAGCCATGTTGCAAGCAGAGCAAAATTAATGAATGTATTTGCTATTTGTCACCGCTAGGTAGATGGTTACCTGCTTCTTGGAAAGAAGGGCTTCTGCATGGGTAATGGTTACATGGGAAGATGAAAAGCATGAACACAAATGTTCCTCCTTCTTTCCCTGAGTTTTTATTGCTGAGCACAGTGTCACGTGGTATGGAATATCCCCTGGGTCAGTTCGAGTCAGCTGTCCCAGCTATGCCACCTCCCAGCTTCCGGCACACCTTCCCTACTCACTGAGAGGGGCAGAGTAAGTAAGGAAAAAAAAGCGTGATGCTGTGCAAGCACTCCTCAGCAATGTCCAAAACACTGGTGTTTTCAACAGTGTTATCAACACTGGTTTAATCACAAGTTCAAAATACAGCACTATACAGGCAGCTATGAAGAAAATTAACTCTATCCCAGCAAGGCCCAGTACAGCTGAGAAGGGCAGTATTCATTCAGAATAACAGTTTGCCTGTTCCCTGCAACAGTTATTAGCAAACAAATTGTGAAGTACACTAGGTTATAAATATAACATCTGCTTAGAACTCTACCTTCCTGTTAAAAATGCTTTAGATTAAAAGGAGGAAACTGTACAACCAAGTATAAACTTTTTTTTTTTTTTTTTAATATATATAATTTTATGGATTGCTTTTAACTTTGTGGCTGTGATACCATTAGGGAACTTAGATTGTGTTTTCAACCTTGCTGCTGTTTACCTCTTTACATCAATTGCTATTAGTTATTGCTGTTTAGTTAGCATGCTTTGTAAACATGCATTTCACATTGTGACAGCCTTCAGTTAATTTCAGTAGTGAGCCTGTGTAATATTATATTAATTTGTATAGAATCTCACAAAACAACAGATGCTGTACGTTAAAACAAATTTGGAGAAAAAAAAGATTTATTAATAAATATTTTCCTAAAACCACCCCCCTGAAGAATTTCTGGCTAGAACTTGTGGCTTTGTGTTACTACTAGCAACAAGGAGGAAAGGGGAGAAAAATAATGGATCAAATGCTGGGATTCTGTGCATTAAAATATTTCTCTTATCTTAATATCCCCAGTAAAATGATGTTTTGCTTTGTTTGAAAGAGCAGGATATATGTGTGTGTGTGTATATATATATATTTATACATATGTATAAGTTCAAAGATATATATAGATCTGATTTTGGACTCTACTAGTTATTACATCATGGCAGGACATTGCCATGTATGACTTCTGTTGCCTTCCATGCCTGTAGATGTTTCCTGTTGTCTAAAAGGGGTGAAACCAGATATTTCTAGAAATGCTTGGTAAAAATGGTCATCTTCATGATGTAAAGGTCAGAATGTAGAGGATAGATTCTCAGCCTGCTTTAGGTCTTTCTGCTCCCACAAATACATTTCCCTATGTCACTAAACCATTGTGTGGTTTGGACAGTGAGTTTTGCTAACTGTTAGTAGCATGAATGTACAGGGAACTGATTTTCTACATCTATTACTGTGACTTTGCCCTACTACTAGACCCCTTGGACAGAGTGCATGTGGTCTGGTATTGTTGACTTTGGTCTTCATATTTCAGTGTTCGCATTTTTTCTTGGTTTTGCTTATTTGCTGATTTTCTCTGTGCTGCAGTTTTTCGTCTCCATGAACGGGATGTAGTTCAAGACTAACTCATACTATCCATTTCCAGATTGTCTAGAAAACATAAAATACAAAAATCTTATATCAGTTAAAAGTCTCATTTTGCTAATGAGATTCCTAATTAGGTTCCATCAAAAGTAGTGCAGTATTTGCTCAAGATTAAAAACTTTTTAATAGTAACTTAAGTGATTCCCCCAAGATGGTGAAAAGTAATGACAGAACCATCCAAATGACCATTACATTACACCATAGCTTGCTATTTCAGTGGTAGATTATGATTAATGTTACAGAACCATAAAAAAAAATAAAGCCCCCAGACACTTTTTTCCAGCCTCAAAAGACTTGTTGCATAAGAAATACGATGGTGAAGCAACACAGTGTGATATTAAGATGAGTCCAAGCAGATGTTTTATTTTTAGCATGATTATTCTCCAAAATTGATGCTGTCTGTAATTTCAGTTCAATGAAGTGCTTAAATCGACCTTTCTTCATTCAGGCACTTGGGTCAGTGTTGGAGGATGGCTTGCAGGATCTGGGCCCCTGTTTGGAATAATAGTTTGGAAAAAAAAGAGTTTCTGTGAGATTGGATTGCTACAAACTCATGTCTAAACCTTTTGTCATGTCTGCATTATGGCAAGAAAAATATTTTTAAAGGCTTAAATTACAGGGAAATTCAATATTACATACTGTGCAGCCTGACAATCTCTGCTAGTGCTGTTAAAGCACTGGTATATGGAAGGATCTTCCTATGTTACTTTTTTTTTTTTTATTTTTGAATAGTTACAATCTGTCTTAGATTTCTCTTAGCATTATCAGGGCCATTATCAGGTCAGGCAAATAAAATGTGCTATTGCACGTTATCACAAAGAGATGAAGTGGTCATTAAGCTTTGCTGAATGCATTTTTCCCAGGGAAGAGGATTTACAGTGAAATGAACCATATCTGAGAGATGCTGGTTACGCTGCTCACTGTATTTTTCAAAAAGTACTCTGAATGATGATAGTTCGAGAACTGTGTAAAACCTGTATAGCTTTTAACAGATGATCAGAGAACAAGCTTATAAGTGGCTTGCTATTGTTTTTAACAACTCTTAACCTTCTAAATTTTAGATAAACATTGTCCTCTGAAAAGGACCATATGCAACATCCCACGCATACGGAACTCAATGTGTCATGTTTCTTTAACCTATAACTAAAAAATTGTTTTAGACGGAAACCTGAAAATTTTCACAAAAACACTGAGAACCTGTCTTCCTGAAGTTTACTTATGAGATGTTATTGTATATTCTATTTTGAGTTCCATTAGATCAAGCAAGTGTAATGGATGAATAAGCTATTGCCTGAGTTGAGGAATTGTGCTTTACTAACTCTCTGCATTTGTTCTGTGTTTGTATGACTATTGATAGATGTAACAGGAAATATAATAATCATTGTAGTTTTATTTTATTTTCCAACAAAAACATTTTTTGTGTTATATTTTTCTTCTGTTTTCAGCAAAATTGTGAAGCTGCTACAATCTTGAATGAAATGCTGGTATCTCATTTTAAGTCTGCTAGAGCTGTGTGCTGCTGAAATTATTTATATTCTTTCCTCTTTCTGCTTATTGTATAACAGAAAGGACACATTTCAGGTGGTCATGCTTAATTGAAACTTCATTATTTAGGCAGGGAGCTGATTTACATACTTGAATATTTTTATATCTTCTGTAATCACTAAGTAATGACTGCATACAGATGGCAATCAGGTTTCTGATCTAAATACAAAAATAGTAGATTTTGAATGCAAGCAAGGGCTATCTGAAGGTTGTGACCTCTACTCTGTCAGAATTAAAGATTATGAATGTGATGTGTCTCCTGTGATTATGAAAGTGGAGGAAGTAAGGGCTTTTTCATTAGTACTTTCTAAGGATTATTGCTAATTTACTCAAAAAGGTGATATCTTCTGGAGGAGCAGGTAAGTGGAATGAGTACTTTTTTCTTTTCTTTTCTTTTCTTTTTTTTTTTTTTTTTTAACCTGAAACAAAATTTTCTCCTTTCTCAGTCTTCTGGCTCCATATGGAAAGGGGACGCTCCATGAAGGTGCACAAAAAGTCCTCCTGTATGTCCCATAGAAGATCATTGACCCTGTAATTGATTCTTGCTTCCTAGTTGCCCTAAATTTTCTTAGCACTTTAGATCCATCCATATAGATTGTTTTAAGTCCATCTTCAGACAAAACTCCCACTGATTGCAGTTACTATTTTCCTGTCTTCCAGTTTTTGACTCAAAAGGCACAGTGGTAATTGTAACTGAACAGCATGCCACTTTTTCGCAAAGAGAACTCTGTCGTGCTATGTATTCATTTATTCATGTTCAGTCTTTTAAGACAATTAGCAAGCCGAATGGTCTTTGTATTTCCAAATTTGAGTATGTAGAGCAGCTATAGTGCTGTGTAATATATGCAAGTTCAAAATGGAGAGGTTCTTGAAAATACATAGATCCAAATTATTTGTCATGTATGTTTAGTGACACCTAGTTTTTCAGGTTTTGTTCCATTGCCAACCAGAAGTGAAGAGTCCACTTTACTGCTCTGATTAATTGCACAGTCAGGAATATCTATAAAAAAAAAAAAAAATCATTTTTTTTTTTATATGATCTTAATTGAAGGTTTAGAACCATATGAAGGTTAACTTTTATGGTGGAAGCTCTACAAGCTCTATGGCCAAGCTCTACACTGTTATGCACTGTAACATTAACGTTTCTTTATTTGGGGAAAACTTATATTTCTTCATTTCATATTGTTAGCCATCATTGAAATGCTATAAAGGATTATGCGCTTTGGGGGTACTAAGGAATGTGATTTAGGTATGATGGAGAAGCCCAACCATGGGCATGAGAACAGCATTTATGAGTGGGTATTTTATATCCAGATACCTCGTCCAGTCACTTAAAATACTATTTTGAAGGGGCAGAAGAAGTTTTAGTCATTCTGCAAATGGAACGAAATTGAACTTTTAGATCACTATTACTGTCGTTATTTTTTAAGCACTTCATAAATCTCTTGTAAAACATTGTATTTTTGTTGTGTATTACAGCAGCCTAAGACAGTGAGATGCATTAGCCTGCTTTATTTATCAGTGATGCAAGCAGTATTTTTTTTTTTTATTTCTAAATGGTGAGCCTAAAAATATGTTTTGACGTCTATAGTTACTTTTTTTTTTCATCTTGTTGTTCAGTGGTCCATAGCCACTTCAGCCTTGGAAATGACTTCTTTCCTTGAGTGTTGTCAGCTATAAAATTCACTGTTGACCTATCAGCAGAGTTGTTCCTGAAAACAATTAAACTTCAGAACTGCGATCTTTCAAGGAACTTGACCTCTAACAGGCTTGACCTTCGATTGACTCCCCAGCCTGCTTTGCACTCAATGGAAATTTCTTTGATGGAACACCATTAAGGATGCAATTTCCTTTTCCTCTTAAGTATTAGCTACATTGGCAAAATCCCTCCTAAAGCATATAAAAATGTGAAAAAACAAAAACAAAACTGTTTGTTCAAGGAGAAACACTGATACTGCATGTTGCATTAGAGTATTCATTAGGTATGTTGCAGTGATAAAATGAAATGAGCTCTGCATTAGGTGAATCTGCTGGCATCTCTCTTATAACTAGTGAGGCCATTAGCCAGAAACCTCTTTTTTCAGATGTTCCAGAGTGTTGACATTTACGCCTATTACCTACCAGTTTCATAAGATCCTTCAAGATCTCCAAATGCCTTAAATAGAACAGAAGATGAATAGCATTTTTTTCTTCTTTTTTTTCCTGCCCAACATTTCAATACTTGCGTTAACAGTGTACTCTAAAGCTTACTTTTATATGCAAGTTATGTTTTCATAATCCTTTACGTTACAAAACAAGCTGCTATTGATTTTAGCTGAAACTACTGCATAACTGTTTCATTGCTTGTAGTATAGTTAAGAGCAGCCAATAACATTATAACACAGGATCGTTTTAACACAAGGTTGTTTTTCATGTAAGAATACTAAGATAAATGGGTTTTATACAGTATATTATTCAATTTAACTTTTTATTAAATGGAGTAATCAAGTTGAATAAGGCAGCTTTTCAAAATAATGAGATTTTCTTTCATCAGAATAGATGTTTGCTTTAAATAAGTCATTAATCATGTAGTTAAAGCACTGATTAAAATATTTTGTTTGATCTGCTTTCCTCTGTCTAAATTTGATCTAGGAGAGGGACTATGATAAGCGGCTGATAAAGTTATTTATTATAAAGAAATTAATACTGCTAGTATCTTGTATAACCTTTGCTATTCGATGTCTATGCTCGATTTTACTTACTGGGCCTAATTTTCCAAGCTCTAGAATAGAATGGTTTAATATTTTTCTTTTCAAAAAAACTCATGTACTATGGAATTAGTCAAATTCATTTAAAATACTTCTGCATCTTCACTATAAGTGAGTGCCTGGGGCTTCAAGTGTCTGGGGCTTTCCAAAGTCCTTTGCTGCATCGCCATGAGTTTTTCTTTGGTGCCTGCATTCTGCCCAGTCTCCAAGTGCCCAGGTACTAGCAGTGCCTGTATGTGCCCTCAGTCTGCCTGCAAGTTAGACTCCACGTTGGTTTTTGGGGTGGAGGGGGAAGACCTGCTGCATGTGAGCCTCCTGCTGCCTGGCAGCACAGCTCAGCAGTGCTAGGACCTGCTAAGCCACAGAGTGAGAGCCTTGAAAATCAGAGATGTGAGTCTTGAAAGTTATGGTAACATTGTAGAAAACAGTCTAAAAATAAAAGTAGTTAAGAAATTTCTGTTGACATTTTTTATAGGCTAGGAGAATGGCATCAATACACATTTTTATACCCTGCTCTTTGAACTCCCATTCTGTCACTCAAGTTTGTGTGTGGAAGAGTTGGGGAAGAAGTGCAGTGAAAGTCACCACTACAGCACACAAGCTCGAAGCAAGCACCCTGCACTGTGCTGTGACTGGTCAGTAATTCTCCATCACTGTCTGTCTCCCAGCCTTCTGTAACTGATGCTGGGATAAAACAGTGTCCTGGTTACTGAACCCGTTTTAGGATTGAGACTTCTGCTTAAATGCAAAATTGTATGACATGTCAGGTTTGCCCTTTTGTTTCTAACTTGCAAGGAAACCTCTTTATTTTTCTCTTTGCTTGAATAAAATAAAAAGTGAAATAGTGCACTCCACCTTTGTACTTCTGGGGACAGATACAAACCAGAAGTTTGCAAATTATCTTCATCACTTCCACACATGCTTCAGAGCTGAAGCTTTGCTTTCATAAATTTTAGAAAACTTAACTTTTTTTCCCCCTGAAAATTAAAGGCTCAAAATATAACAAATAGTTCCCATGAGAACTCTTGCAAAGATACTGCAAGAGTATAGGGCAAGAGGGCTTATACATTACTGTACGCATATCTTACTTTTCCACGGCTGAGCAGCCAAGTGGTATAAAATATTTATTTTATCTCTTAACCAGTTATCAGGTGTAACAAAAAAGAAATCTTTGTTCCATAGTAGTTTTTCAGAATTTAATTGTATTTCAGAAACACAAATGTTAGTTGGAGTTCTTGTGCAAGAGTCTTAAGCTCAATATTTTAAAATCTAAATGTAAACTAACACTTCATAGATGTAAATTGTGAAAGGGCTTTTTGTTACTTTCTTCCTTTCCCTCCTTTGAAACCTTACCTCAAGGTCAGGTTAGAAAAAGGCTATGCATGGCCAGGAGCAAGTTACTGGAATTCAGTGTAAATTTAAAACAGCCCCTGCACAATTAAGTGCTGTTTACAGTCAGGGTTACTAATATCATTTTCCAAAAGCTTTGGATAAAAAGAATGTGCACTCTGATGCTACAGACCAAAGGAGGATACAGAACAGAAATGTGTCTGAAAGAGAAAACAGCTCCTTGTTGAAAAATTGTATGAGTACTGTAAGTCAGCATGTTGCAGGTGTTCACACTCCATCTTCTCTCTTTGATAAATGGAGAGACCAGTTAACAATAACCACAGATAATACTCTGTGTAGGGTTATGTAGTTGTAGGTTGTTCTTTTTCTTCTTTTTTCTTTACATATCCCTGGTATTTGTTGTCACAATTTTGTTAAATTACATTGATAGGTCTGACAGCGACATATGTTTCATGTGGCTGTTTTAATTCAGCAGGTGTACTAGGCTGAAATATGTTTCATGATGAGTTATTGAGATTCAAAAAGCAGTAAAAATGTGGTTCCAAGTCAAATGATCAATAAACATTTGCTAACCTAATCTTAATCCTTTTTAAGATTAGCCTGCTCTGTAGTAAAGGTGACGCTTTTGAAAATTGATGGTAATATTTATTCAAATCACTTTCTGAGCTACAGAGGAAGCTCTAATACCGTATTGAAGTAGTCAGGGGATTTTTACCTCCCCTGCTGTTATGATACCTTCTTGGTAGCAAGAGGTGGTTGCTGGCCTCATCCAAAATTGGGATACTACTCGCCTTCCCAAGGGAAGCCTCCCACAGGAATCCCTGGATCCCTGTCCAGAACCATCCACTGGACTGGGGCAATTGTGCACCTTGACCATAAGTTTGGCTTTGGCCTATGTACAGGTCATTAATTCTGATTGGACTTGGTGATTAAGTAATATTTTTTGTCTATTATGTTGTTCTGCTTTTATTGGTATTAGCCAGCATTGCCATTGAGGCTTAGAATTAGACTCCTTTTTTTTGTTAGGTGAGATTTTTCCAAACAATTCACTGTTGGTCTCTATTTTCATGTTGGCTACCAATCCTTGCTGGTACTTGAAAGGAGAGTGGAAGAGACGGCAGTGCTTAAGGCCACTTTCTGGTACTATCTGTTGGAAGTGAAAGCTGTGTGATGTGTCTATAAATCTGAGAACTCTCTTGGAAACACAGAAACAGAAAGGAACAGGCTGCTGTTGGGTCTGCACGTGTTATTGCAGAGGGCTGCCGTAAAGAAACACGACGAGGCCACAGAGTCTCTTAACTAGGAGGGTGAGACTCCCCCTTAGCTGCATAAAGGCACACTGTGACAATTCCTCTGAATTAATACGTGTAGTGATACACTGGTTTCCAGCTGTTTATGCCACTACTGTTGCCCTCACAGTGAAGTGTTTGCTCTCCAGCCACAAACCTGTCATATTAACTTAATTTTAGATTTCAGTTTACAGCACTCTCATCTGCAAAGATGGCAGTAAATTCTGTTGATGGAGCGCACAGAATGGTGCCAGAGACTTAGCTTGTATCTAACCTCTCAAGTCTTAAGGCACCTAAACTTGCCTTACTCTGGCTCAGAAGTTCATGCAAATGCAAGACAGTCTAACATATGTTTTAAAAATGTTTGTTACTGCTGTGCTGAAACAAATCAACTAGTTTAAAAAGGAAAAAAAAAAAAAAAGAAAAAGAAATCTACAGCCAGCATTTTAAAGTAGCAGGGGGAAAAATGGTCTAAAAATATGAGGACTTGTATTTCTTTTATGTAGGATATTTTTTTTGTGGTCACATCCATACACTCACTGGGAATTATTTTTGCCTACAGCTGTTTCATGATATAGACACCTTCTTTTTTTTTGTATCAGTATCTTTATACTTTCCCGCAAAATAGTTATAAGCAATATTTTTGTACTTTCCTTCATAAGCTAGATATGATTACGATGCATTGTGGATTTCTTGTAAGAGTGACCTTTAGAAAAACGATAGTTGTATCTCAAATTTCAGGCAAAAAAGCAAAACTGGCAGCAGTGGTGGCAGCTGCCACCCTTTTTAAAGGGTTCTCTAATCTTTAAATCTGGTTGGAGGAAAAGGGAGTGTGTAAAATCAAGTAAAAAGACTATAAAATCAAGAAAAAGACTATAGATATTCCTACTAGCAGATACTTGCAGGAATATTGGGGATCTTGGATGAAATAGGTTGTGTCTTAGGTTGGAGGAAGAAAGGGTGTCACTGAAATGGGAATACTTCGTTGGCAGAGAAGAATGAGAAGAAATAGGGGCTAGAACAAGAAGGTGAGTTGTGAAAAGTAATAGGGTGTTTAAGGCCATAGTTTTCGGTCTAGAATAGGCTGGGGAGGGTGGATGAAAGAAGAGAGGAAACATTTAAACTGGAGGGAAATCTGAGGCTTTAGTGCACTTGGTGCCACCAAGGAACACTGTCTGGGTACCTGTAAATAAAATTTTGGTGTTCTGATCCCTAAAGGGAAGTTCCTAGGTCAAACGTGTGAAAATACAGGGATAGCAGCAAGAAATGCCCCATAAACTGCCTATAAAGTTTCTAATGGTTAGGTTTAAACTATGCTGGAAAGAGATGGTCTCCTGAAGAACCCGTGGACAGAGCATCATTCTGATGGGGAGAAAAGAAAACAAACAAAAATAACTAACACCCTACTGTGGCCATCTTGCTGCAGTCTTGGATGCTACTGTGATCCTTTTAAAGTTTTTTCCTTTTTTTTTTTTTTTTTTTCCTGATTGCTGGTTCCTTTTGTCAAAATAATAGTAATAATAAAAATCATTGAATTGAAAGACATTTACATTGGAATGTGTAAAATATGTTTCCCATTTTTTTGGGGGGGAAAAGAGGTTAAAGAGAAAAAAGATATAATTTACATTGTTATTTCATACTTTACTAAACTGCTTGTAGTGTACACATCCTTTTTTCTTGCAGTAAGTGTTGTAGAATAGTAATGGTTCATTAAGATTCTGGGCAATGCCTTCCACAGACTAATGCTACCATACTGATTATTATTCTAAAAATCATTCACAGTGCTTGATTTCCTTCAGTGTACTTGTCAGAGGATGTAATTGCAGTATATATCTGCATTTCTAACAGTGTTTTGAGTATAAACCAAACATTATAACTCCTCTTACGTTATCTGTAAATTGGGTAGGTTTCATGTGTTACTTAAATCTCATGGCTGTATCTATCACAGAATGTCTTAAATTTACTCTAGTTGTGAGATTAGAAGGCTGTTTAGGATCTCTGTATTCATGTTCCTTTAAGCTCTCTTTCTTACCTAGCTGTCCAAGCAGGAGTGTAAAGAGTACTCTTCTGCACTGATGCAGTACTCATCTCCTCACACGACAAATATAGCAATTCTCTTACTGATGAAGAACTTGTTGAGAATAAATTCAGTCTTACTGAAAGACTATTCAGGATACTTGGTTTAATAAACCCCACCTTAGAGCATTACTTACCTAATGTGTAATTTAATTTTCTGTATTTATTCAAAATTGTTTTTTTTTTTCTTATTAGAAAAATCCTTTCTTTCCTCCTAAAAAAAAAAAAAACCAACCAACCCTCCCCCCCCCAACAAACAAACAAAACCACAAACAACACCAGCACCAGCAAAACACTGCGAACTAGGGGATAACCTGAGACTGTTTTACAATAAAAAGCAGCTTAACTATCTGTTCTTTATAACTTAAGAAACCACCCTGATTGTATTCAGAAAACATTTGTTTGAAAATTAGTGCAGGTAGAATGAAAGTTCTGTGATTGTGCTGAATATTATAATTATGAAACTTAACCTGCAAATATTTTGCTTTCAACTGGCCTAGAGCTGCTGTTTCCAACATATCCCTATGATATGTTTCATATGTTTGTGGGGCAAGGAAAGGAAATGTACTGTAAAACAAACTGTTATGAAAGCTCCAGCTGAGCATGTGTTTTAAATGCCAGTCACTCGAGCAGGTGGGTGTCTGCTAAAGCTAAGTTGAACCTTTACTCACTGCTGAGAAAGAGAAGTGTGATGGCTTTCTACTTTGATGCTACCAAGTCAGATTTCAAAACCATCATATGTTTCTCCCTCAAGGGATTAATGAAGGAAAACTTAGGAAATCTGATATTTTAGATATTTAGATATTTTCTAGTGCATTACTCTGTATGCTTTTCAAGATCACAGTCCCCTATTCTGCCCTTTTTATGAAACCAGAACTTGGCCCTTCTGTTTTCATTTTTTCTTGAAATTGTTTTTAACTTTAGCTTGTGGAACAATAGCATATGTATGTAGTTCTCCTTTTTTAAAGCTGCCTCTTAGTATTTAGATATCATTTACTACAAAATTGCTCAATGGCACAATTAATTTTACTTTTTATCAGGTAGAAATGCTAAAAGAAAAATGTTTATTGTCTGTGCGAAGTTTAAAAAATGGTACCATTGTCTAAGCTTGTCATTATTTTGCTGACTTCCCTGCTATATATTCATGGTCAGGCACCCAGGATCACACAGGCTTTGAGCTTTACTTTGCTGTGCTCATTTAAGTCCTTTATGCTGTCCCTCAGTGGCAAACCTAGAATGATCCTTTGCATTCTGGTACTAGTATTTGCTGGAGTTACTTAATTTGAACCTATATAATTTTCTCTGATGGAAGTTAAGAATTCTGCTTTATTAACCAGAGAAATATATGAAATAAAATGTAATTGTTTCATGTGTCTTAGAAAAAAACAGTCTCTGGTGTTTCTACCTGCTAGATCCAGACTTTAATGTGTGTAGCAAAAGATGGTATCTGATCTAGATGCACGTTGCATGACATAAAATGGCATGTCATAGGCTGTATGGAAAGTAATGACTTTTTTTAGTCTAAATATAGTAATATATTAGTACTTACTAGCTGTATCTATCAGCGTGTGTATATATATACACACTATGTATGTATAGTTCTGTAGTGAAATAGCACAGTCCAATCCTGTTCAGATAGGACAATCATAGCAGTGTAGCTAATTTAAAAGAAAATGTGGATTAAATCAAAGGGGGAAGAATTGCTCCCTTTTGTTCATGTTATAACTGAGAAGAGTCGGACTGCTTATGCATTGATCTCCTTGTTTCCATGGTTTCAGATTTACACAGGCTCAAGATCATTGGTTCTCTTATGTTATATTTGGACAGGACACTTTTCAGTGTAGATGCTGACACTTCATCCTCTGACCCTACACCAAGCCTAAGTCCCTGACTGTGGTTAAGTTTTGTGTCTGTGAGACAATACTGGTTTATGGAACTGCTGTGGAAATGAGTAAAGGGTAGGGAACTGGAGGAATTTGTTTTGTTTTTAAGCTCACTGCAAAGAAAAGCCTGTTTGACTTCTGAAATAAATGAAATGAGCATTCAAAAAACACCTATGTTTTGTTTCTGCTCACTCCATTATTTTTAACAAATATGGCAATGCATCATAACTATGTTAAATTGTTATTTTGACTTATATAGCCATAGTTAAATTAAAAAAAAAATTAAGGGTGAAAATCAAAGGTGGAACAGTATTCAGTTTGGTTTTTTAGCGGTCAACAGTGGCTCAGTAGTTAAATTCTGCAGCTACGAGGAACAGGTTCACACAAGCTTGTTTGTTCTATGAACATAAGGATTTGATTTCTCAGGCAGCCTCCTGGGAGATTAGACTTGGCCACAACAGTAGCCTCAGAGTGTTCTGTTGATCTCCTTGCATCTGGTACATATTAATGTGGATCAAAATAAAGACTTGTTTACACTGTATATGTGTATTTGTATCTTACCTTAAAAATGAAAGCAAAGGTTAGAACAGCTTTAGCTACTCCCACGTTCCTAAAGCACAAGCTAGCCTAATGCCTTTCTGTAGTGCATTTTCTTTACTCATTCATGTCTTTCACCCTGAAGGAAAACCTAGTGCAGATGCGTATGCCTATATCGAGTGCAAAGATCACATGAAGTGTAAATGCAAAGCTTAGAGTAAATCTGTAAAATCCCCTCTTTGCATTTTAAAACACTGTCATAAGTACATGTCTGTAACTTCCCTGACAAATCTGTTAATGTCTGTTACAAGCGACACGTCTTCCTCTTTGCACCACGTGTGTGCACAAACGTTAGCTCCACTCCTTGTGTCACCTGCCACTCCAGTCTGTTCCTATCAGCACTTTTGTGCGGTACTCTACTTATTCCCCATGCTTTAACTTCACTTAAAGACATGTCAAATGGTGATGTTTGTGTGAGATGTGGCCATAGTACTTTTAATAGCAGGACTGT
The DNA here is from genome assembly GCF_964211835.1 of Anser anser. Lineage (NCBI taxonomy): Eukaryota > Metazoa > Chordata > Aves > Anseriformes > Anatidae > Anser > Anser anser. The sequence goes on along the minus strand of NC_139724.1, from coordinate 31,915,600 downwards.
AGATTGAATGAGTTACTGATTATTGGGACTATGTTCACAAAATTACAAATTATTTGGGAAAAAGCTCAGTGCTCTTTGAGAGGCGTTCTATCTTGTTTGCAGTCCAAAGTTCAAGATCAGTGAGGTGCTCAGCATATTTAAATATTGTTTTCAGAGGCAGCTCTGTACACTGAACATGTGGTTATTTCCTATGTATGAATAATCTCATCACTTTCAATCTTTCAATTAGATTTTAAACATATAAAGTAAATGCCTGAATACTTCACTGAATTGAGCACCATATTTCTAACAATTAGTGATGCATCTGTCAAAAACCAATGTGTTTTCCCTTAATCTGAGACAGTAAGGATGACTATTTCATTATTGTGCTTAAGCACTGGCAGAATTAGGTTGTATTTTTAAGATGTGTTTTGTGACCTATTCACTTTACCTTAACGAAGTCCCCCCCCCCCCCCTTTTTTTTTTTAACCTGTAAGGATTGAAAGTAATGCCTTACTGTTGTGGGTAAACGATAAATTTTATTGTTGTTCAGAATATCAGGGAGGAGAAACTAATGCATGTTTAACCCACGTACCCCTCCTTGTACTGCTTTGCTGCAATACTGAACTGTTGTTTTGTGTAGCAAGCAAAACAAATGATTGATATCTATAAAACAGTATTCCTCCAAAGTGTTCCATAGCTCATATTCACACTCCTTGCTATAATTACAGATTAAAGGCAAGTTGCACCTCCCTTTTCACGGATTTCTAAAACACTTCCTTATAATACTTGTAATTGTTAATGGAATTACGTCTGATGGCTTTTATACCTAAGGGAATGATTTAAGGAGGCAGTGAATGGTAATGAGCTGATAGCTCCACCAGGTATAAAGTGAGAACATATGCATCTACTTCCAGTAACAAGAGCCTTTATTAAAACAAAATGTCAGTGGTGATACCATGAGTAACATGCTTTGAGATGCTGTTAACTGTTAAAGATATAGTACATCTCCAAAATATCCTCTTCATTCATTTAGTGACAAAGGGTAGTTTTACTTTTATTTGTAACTTTTTAAAGCAATACTAAACAAGAAAAGTATTTAAAAAAAGATTTGAAGGCAATTAGTGATAATTTCACAGGTGTTGGAGAGGAAATTTGGTAATTTTATATGCATTCCAATAGGTTGTGCATCCTTCTCTTGTGATTTGCCTTTTTTTCTTAAACTTTCTCCATTATGATATCACATTGGATCATTTTGAATACTGGTGTTTAAATTATGCAGAATTTATTGCTTTAATTTACAGTATCATTCTCAGAGTACCATTCCCAGTTTTCAGGTAATGAGTACTGTCTGGTTACAACAGCTTTTAATTGCAAATGGTGTTAAATATAAAGAAGCTCTTTTTTTTTTTTTCTTTTTTTTAAACCAAGATATTATTTTCACTAATTATAGATTCCTTTATCATTCAGTAGGAGAAATGACATCTGTAGAATAATCACACTTTTTAAAAAAACATTTCTCTAGAGAATGTACACATATTATCCACATATTTTTAGAGAAATGGGAGCATATAAGAATATATAAATAAGTCGTGCTGAACTTCTACTTGTTTTTAACTGATGTCAGTGGAGCTGGGAGCAGACTTGCAGTCAAAATGATGACCACACTATTAGTTAAGTAAATGCTGCTGAATGTAAATGTATGAGATCTGATTCCTTTTATTTTCTGGAGATGTTATTATTTGTCAGTTGAGTTACAAAAATATTTCCCCTGAAAAATAAGCTTTATTGTCCTGTTGGACTATGCCAACTTGTTTTATATGTCTAGTAAAGTGCCATTTTACATCATTCTGTCAGTAGAATGAAGTCTTAGAGAAAATGTTAAGGATAAAATTCAGTTTACAATACTAAAATGATGTAAAACTGCTATCATAGAAATGCCAATTAGGATTTTTTGTTGTTGTTCTGTGCTAATATTTAGATACATGTTTGTTGTTGCTTTTCCACATTTGATGAGATTATCATTATATGTTAATGTATTGTTAATCTTAAAATATTTAGGAATCTTTCTTAAAATGAGTTTATAACAACCTTAATACTTTGCATGTATTTTGTGATTTTTTTCCTATTTCTTAAATTATTACATATATTATGCAATAGTAGTTCATAGTTATTTTGCACTAATTGCTTTTTTAAATATACTTTTTGTTCTTGGTAAATATCTTTGTATTGTCAAAGAGGTGTTGGCAAACTTCTTGTTTTACTCCTTTGAGACTGACTTGTTATTGCATCTTTTTCATCTTGTTTTTCTTCATGTAGTGTTCAGCAGCATTAGTACCTTTATTTTACCTCAGTTGGCATTCTTTTGCTATGCCTTGAGAATGATGAACTATTTCATGATTTTATCAAAAAAACAAACAAAAGTTTTCCAACTGATTCTACCATTCCAGGCTTTTGGGGGTTTGATTTATTTTTTGAAAATGTCAGAATTTTTGGTGGACTAATGTATGGGAGAAAATACCATACAGGGATTCCTGTTATCACTTATGCTTAGTGGATGTTCATTCCTTAAATATGATGTGGAATACTAAGCATGCAGTAATTTATGAAAAATTATGATGATGAAAAAAAAGTGCCAGTGAGAAAAGACAAATAGGAAGTTTAAGGTCTGAGTCAATACTGCTGAGGCCAATAGGACAATTTAAGTCAATCTATACTGGTCTTAATGGAAATGCACCACTTGAGTAGTGGCTATTTTGACAACTCAGATGACATGTGGGAACATATCACACATTTCCATAGTTATACACAGGCTTGCAAAAGCAAATCAGGTATTGGGAAACTCCTTATGTGAGTTATTAAGGGCGTGGTTGCTTTTGTTCTGTATATGCTCTGTCCACGTCAGAGGTTGCATATGGACCACAGGGAAAATTTCTTGCAATTTTCTGGGAGATGAGATGGATTTTGCTCACTAAAATGCTATTCAGTATTTTTCTTATATACTTAATTGGATGAGGATTTATTACAATCCTTTTATGACTCAAGATGGTTATTTTTGTAGTTATTTTTTCTAAATTTTCAAAGAAAAAAATAGTCAAGTGATATACAAAACATAAAAATGTATTAAAATTGCAATGATTTGTGTGGTATTATACTTCAAAGGCAGTGGTGAAGCACAGAAAAGAAAAAAAAAAAAAGATTTGCCAAACATCATGCAAGATCTTTGGATTAACAGTAGAATACAGTTTTCCAAGTTGGTATTCAAAGACCATTTCCATTTGGCCATTCTTTACTTTTTCTTTTATGTTTTCAGATAATGGAGTCCATTGCATTCTCAACCCTTGCAGAAAAATGAAGCAAGGTCTCTAGATTTTTGTTCATTATGCATCCCCCTTTCATTCCTTAATCACTACTTGCCCTTTCTTTGCATTGCATATTTTATTATCATAAGAACACTGTTTATCTGAGCTGCTCAAGAGGTTGTGGTGGTGTTTTTGTTCATTTGATTTTGTTTTTTGACTTAATCATAGAGATTTGTGGAGAATCTTTTGCGTTTTTCTGTACGGGTTACACTGGGTAACACTGCTTTTTCAGAGAAAAGAAAAGGCATCAGACTGTTGAACAGCTTGGTTTCATGGCCTTTTCCTAAGGAAGGCTCCTGCACATGTCCTGCTGTCTCTGCCTGAAGCATGACAACCATTGAGCTCCCATGTCAGGCATTTTTGCAAGTAGAGCCAAGATGTGAGTTTCTTGTACTGTTACTGCTGCCCTCGATATCCTTTATTTAGGAAACCATTGCAATTAATCGCTCAGAGAACCCTTCAGCAATGTACGGAGAATGACTTGGCAGGGAAGTGGGGAGGAGGGACAAGTGACCTGTAATTGTTTCAGTATGTTGGAAAGTCTTTTACTTCCCAGCAGGCTTTTAGTGTGTTATAGTTATGGTTAGATTACAGAACTGAGTTTTTATAGGAGCTATCAACCTTTATTTTCTGTTTAAGAAGGGGAAAAATCATTTAATTAAACAGTAGAAAGTAGAACTCAGGATATAAACTTTAAACTTTATGCACCTTTTTGATTTTTCATGGTGACTCATTAAAAACGAGTGGGTACAGAAAGACTGGACTTGAAAAATTGCCTCCTCTTCCACCTCCTTCCCCCCCATCATTCTTCTGTCTTCTCTTATTCTGCTTTATAGTGGATTCTGTGATATCTAAAATGCTCTGGGATCTGTTTTGTCTGTTTTGGTCCTCTTCTCACAGTATATTGATACGTGGAGTGTTAATGTTATGGTGGATCATATTCATCAGTAGGGCATTTTGTAAGCTGTTATCTGTAGTGGAAAATATTTAAAGTGATCCACAGAATATTGATTTTATGAAAACCATAGAGCAATTCAGTTTGAAAGGGATCTTAGGAGGTTTCTTGTCCAACCTGCTGCTCAAAGCAGGGGCAGTCCTGAGGTCAGCCCAGGCTGCTCGATGCTTGATCCAGTCGGACTTTAAAAGCCTCCAAGGCTGGAGACTGCACAGCCTCCCTGGACAGCCTGCTCCAGTGCTCAACTGTCCTAACAGTGAAAAAACATTTCTAGTTCTTTCTATGCTTCAGTGTATGTCTCTTGTCTGCCACCCTCCTGCTGTGTGCTGCTTGTGGCTCTGTCTTCTTGGTAAACTTGCCGTTGGTACTGGGGGGCTACTGTTGGCTCTCCCCAAAGCCATCCCTTCTCCCAGGTGAAAAAGCCCTGGACCCTCAGCCTCTTCTCACAGGATAGCTGCTCCCCCCCAGCTTGGTGGCCCTCTGTTGAACTTGTTCCACTTTATCCCTCTTTTTTGGGGGGAGGGAGCAAACTGCAGTACATAGTTGCAGTTAGTGAGCAGTAGTGAGTGTTGAGTAAAGGTGGGGCTAATGCAGCCCACAATGCTGTTGGTGTCCCTTTCTGCCAGGACACACTACTGCCTTGTATTCACCTTTTTCCCTTTTGTAAAAACAAAAGAAAGAAAGAAACAAACAAAAGGACCCAAATGTCCTTTTCCAAAGAGTCACTCCCCAGACAGTCATCCCCAGCTTATATTATTACAAGGAGCTGTTTCTTCCCAGAAGCAATATTTTGCATTTTTCTTGGTGGAATTCCATGTGTTTACCTCTGGCCCATTCTTCCAGCCTGTCTAATTCTCTCTGGATGGCAGCTCTGTCCTCCTGTGTAACAGCTGAGGGTGTCCCCGCAATTTTGTGCCATCTGAAAGCTTGATGAGTAGGAATCCTGCATTCTCCAGGCTATTGGGGAAGATGTTAAACACAACAGGTCCCAGGAGAGAACAAGATGGGAAGGAGCACTGAAAGACTTGTTGAAGTCAGAATAAAGACAGGCCATCCAGTGCTCTCCCCTCATCTACAAATCCAGTCATTTTATCATAAAAGGCAGGCAGATTGGTCAGGCGTGATTTACCCTTGGTAAGTCTGTGCTGTCTGTTTCCAGTCACCATCTTGGCACGTACGAAGCAATATGAAAGCTGAATAACTTCTCAAATGAATGAAATGTGACAGTTTTGTAAAGCTATTGCACTAGGGAGTAATTTCAGTGGAACTGTGATGTGTATGTTGGAAACACAAATGAGAGTGTTTTGAAGGTCTGGAGGGTACTGTTGACCTTGTACTCTTTTCCTTAAATTTGTAGTTTTTTCATGTCTTTGCATTTAATTTCTATTCTTGGTGTAAGGTCCTAGGCACAAGGGAAAATGAGAAAATGTGCTATAGATGTGTTCACTTCAGAATGTGAGTACTGATTTTTGTAGTTAAATATAAAATTTCTGACAGCGTCTTGTCAATCTTGTTAAAGCTAAACTGTCGCAGTTCTGAAATGTCTCTGAGCCACAAAAAATCTTTTCCTTAGCATTGCAGTAAAAATAATGGATATTTTAGGAAAGTCGTGGTCACGCAACTGATAAACCTATCTAAAAGAGTGAAACTTTCTTGCTGTTAACTAAGAAGCAGTTGCCTATAAAAGCAGCAATACTTTTAGAAGTGAAATCTGACATTTTGCATTTACCTTTTTAACTGTGTTTTAGCTATATGGCTGACCTAAAACCAATTTGTATGTTCTGTTACCATGTTTGTACGTGCAGTGTTCCTTTCCCCTACTCTTTTGGCAGCATTCTGAATAGAAGAACTTGAACTGCATTTTGCAGCATGATGTAACTGAAGTCAAGGTGGTAATATAAATGATTAAGCACACACTACCAGAAGGGATTGTGAGTAAAGGAAATTATGTACTAATAATTCAATTGGAAAAAATTGCACTCTAGTGGATTATTACATATTAATTATCCAGAGGCGGTTTAATTTATTCGGATTATACTAGTACTTCATGAGGCCTCCATGTATGAAATCCCTAGAGCATGCACTGCAAGAACAGCATGATTATTTCTTTTAAAGCCTATGTATATTTAGAGTCTCCAATGAGAATATTTAAGTTTAACCAACTTTCAATGAGGTTTTATTGGAAGAAATACCCTGCATTTTCTTATTTTTAATGTTTTAATGTTTTCTTTCTATTCCTTTTAGTTTTATGACATAGCCCAATAGGACATGACTAGGCTCAAGCTCCAAGGGAATGACATATTCTGTTTTCTAGTCAAAATGTTTAAATGTCATGTCTCAGTTGGGACGGAAACCAAAAGATTGCATATAGATGTACTTTACAGCCTGGCTGTCAGAGATATATGGCCCATAGGTAGATGTAATATATTTTTTAATGTCTAAGGAGAGAATTAATGAAATAATTTTTAAAACCTGTTTGGCAATGGATTATTTTAGATATGGACAGAAATGAGAAAGTCAAGGAATGGTCTGTGGGAATTGTTGGAGGCATATAGAGAGAAGTGGTTAGGAACTTAATTATTAGGAAGTGATTGAATTAAGTAACATCTGAACGAAGGTGTAGCATGTAACTTTTAAAACATAATAGAACAACTGTAGCTAGTAAATCAGTTATACATGTAGTAGCCTTTCCTTTGAGCCTTTCTTTGTCAGTTTAACTCTCAAGTATGTTTAACTTTGTTGGATGCATTACAGAGCAGCTAACTAAAACATCCTCAATATTTCTAAGGGAGTATAACCTAGTGCAGGACGCGGGTTCCTGAACTAGTGACAAACAAATGGTTCATGAAGTCAATCTTCATTCATTAGCATGGAGCTAATGAGCTAAGTTTTATACTCCAATGTAAATATTACTAGTTTAACGAACAATTTCTGTTTTGTATGAAATACAGCAAGTGAACCATATGTCGTATATGCTTAATGAACAAAATTTAGATTTTGATAAGAAATGACTTTTTTTTTTCCTTCCTTTTTGGGCAGAGCTGTTGGCAGACCCTTGCAGTCACATTCTGGGTTAGTGAGTCATTCTGTTGCTTAATGTGCAGTGAAATGAAATAAATGAAGAACACAGGAGTTACAGGCTGGTGACAGTGCTTTAACTGTGCCTAGTATATCTTACAACGCACTGACTATGGGGGTTATTCCTTAGAACACACTTTCACAACTGTAATTGCAGCTCCCTTTCTTATGTCTGTCCTGTTCATCTTAGCTTTAAAATCTATAGTAGGGTTTTAATTTCATTTGCTCATTTCAAAAGTGCAATAAATCTACAGCTAATACAGAGGAAAAAAACAAAACAACAAAAAAAAGTGTTTTTACTCGGGTGGGTGGATGAGCTCCACCACAACCGCTCTCTCACTCCCCCTCCTCAAAGAGGAACGGGGAGAAAATACAATGAAAAGGGCTCAAGGGTTGAGATAAGGATGAGGAGATTGCACAGTAATTATCGTGACGGGCAAAAAAGACTCAGAATAGGGAGATAGTAAGATTTATTACCTATTGCTAACAAGGTAGAGAAGTGAGAAACAAAGGAAAGAAACCAAAAGCACCTTCCCCCCCGGCCACCCTCTTCCACCTCCCCCCCGAGTGCCGCAGGGGAACAGGGGAATGGGGGTTATGGTCAGTCTGTAGCGCTTCCTCTCTGCCGCTCCTTCTTGGTCAATCTCATCCCCTGTGCTGTGGGGTCCCTCCCACGGGATGCAGTCCTTGGTGAACTAATCCAACATGGGCTTCCCACAGGCAGCAGCTCTTCAAGAACTGCTACAGGTACGGGTCCGTACCATGGGGTCCATCCCTCAGGAGCAAACTGCTCCAACCTGGATCCCCCACAGGCAGCAGCTCCTGCCAGACCCCCTGCTCCTGCGTGGTCTCCTCTCCACGGGCTACAGGTCCGGCCCGGAATCTGCTCCGGCAGGGGTCTTCCACAGGCCGCAGCCTCCGTCAGCGCAGGTCCACCTGCTCCACCGTGGTCTCCTAAACGGGCTGCAGCGTGGAACCCTGCTCCACCGTGGCACTCCATGGGCTGCAGGGGGACAGCCTGCTTCACCATGGTCCTCACCACAGGCCGCAGGGGACTTCTGCTCCGGTGCCTGGAGCACCTCTCCCCCTCCTTCTTCACTGACCTTGGCACCTGCAAGGCTGTTCCTCACTCCTCTCACTCTCCCAGCTGCGGTGTGGCGCAGCATTTTCCCCCCCCCCCCCCCCCCGTCTTAAATATGCTCTCACAGAGGCACAAAACAACATCGCTTCTTGGCTCAGCTCTGGTCACCAGTGGGGCCCTTACCAAACATGGGGCAGCTTCTAGATCCTTCTCACAGAAGCCATCCCTATGGCCCCCTGCTACCAAAACCTTGCCATGTAAACCCACTACAAGCACAAAGGTGGTGCTAATGACAAGAAACAAAACTAGATAAATTCCAAAGACAGCAGTAGTTGAAAGTCACCAAGCTGTTTGGAAATGGGAGAATATGTAATTGTAATGGACATGTCTAGTTAGAGGCTTATCCTGTGACTCTTATTCCTACTAATTGTTTTTATTTGCAACTCAACTTCTAGTTCTGCAAATCTTGCAGAGTTGGAAATTTAAGTGATTTGCTTTATTTGGTGTTTGGAATTCCTTGGTTTCAGAGTAAAATCACCAAAATTGGAGGTAAGGTGAAAAAAGTTGAGAGCTTGTAGGATATTTTCTTTATGTGAATAAAAATATTTGGACACAAGGGAAAAAAGAAATTATGGTTTAAATAACATCCATCACGTGGATGTCACAATGCAAAAGAATATCTGATGTTCCTTAACTTTTTTTAGAACTAAAGTGATAAATTTCTCCTAGAAAGTGTAAAACACCTTGCAGGGTGATGTCTAATGGTCCATCATTAGTAATAAGTATTTAAAGCAGAGAAATAAACTTATAGGCTTGACTTTAAATTCTGGTGAAAATAAACTGTTAAGAGAGAAACTATAAAAAATTTAATTCAATTCTTATTGATTTGAGAAGAATTTTAGATATAGTACTTTTATTCTGGTCTTTTTAATGTTTGATTTGCATATTACATCACATCTCTTTAAAGGTGCCTGACAAAGGAACCAGAAAGAATGTTGATATTTGACTGTCTTCTTAATTATGAATGTTATCATTCATTCAATTTCATGCAGCAGCAAACTTTTAATTTATATTTTGGCATTCTGGTTCTTACCAAATTGTGATCCATTTTTAAGCTTATAAATACATTGTTTTAACAATAGGAGAAAGTCTTATCAGTGAGCTGGTAAAACACATTGGAAATGCAAATTTTCTTACATATTTGTGAATTGGGTTAGGGAAAAAAGATTATCTGTAGCAGGACTCTACATGCAGCAGTTTTGAATACAAATACATATACCAACTTTTATTCTTTCTTATGAAGTAAGAAATCACCATCAAAAACAAATAAACCCAAAGTCTTTAGTGATGTAATTACTGGCACTTCTTTAGGTCTTTCCCTTTGTACTGCCAGTGTCTTTTCTCAGTGCATGGTTGTTCTCATGGTGAATCTTTTTCTAGAGAAATAGGTAGAACACTGAAAAGAAAACAAGGCTATTGTCTCATTTGCTTGTACTCTTTAAGAGAAATATGTTGAGAAAGATCAAGGGTGCCTATTACCTGGCCAGTCAGAAATTAAGTTTATACAAGTTCTTTTGTGGAGTAGCTGAATGGTAGAGACACAGCCCCAAGCTGTGTAGGACCAGTACTTCTTTTATGTGCCAATAATTTTCCCTCCCTATAACATAAACAATTATATAAAGCCCATAGGAAAGTTTTTTTCAAAAGGTAGAAGACTGGCAAGCTTCAGTAGGAAGGAATCATAAGAACAGAGATAGATGTAAGAAGAATTACTGTCTGTGAAGAATGATGAGTCAGTCTACCTAAAAACAGATGATTTTGAAATACATGAGACATGCTGCACACTTACATCGTAGGTCTTCAACATAAGATACGTAACTTGTGTTGAAGCAATTTAATCCAGATATGATTTAAATGTTCCAAATCCAAGCCTCGTGTGTGAAATTATAGCTAATAGCATTTTTTGCTAAAATTCAAAATTAAACTCCTGTGAATAAGGGTTTGCAATATAAACTCTGACAGACTGCGGAAATGTAAGCAAGCCTTACTATAATTAGAACTTTATTGTGATTAGGAAGAAATTTCAGCTAGATTGAGGAGAGAGGGTTTTTTGTTGTTGCTGCTGTTTTTGATTCTTTCTGATGAGAAACTGAAACTATGCAAAGCTGATCCAAAAGCTGATCCATTTTGAATAATCAGTCTTGAATACCAGCAGTCTTTTGTCATTGATAGTTGATTGGTGCTGTTCTTATGAGAAATTTTCATTAGGAATCAAAAGCTTCCCCCCCCCCCCCATTTAGAATCAGGTGTTTTTGTTTATTGTGAGAATGTGATCTTACTCCTGGTCATGATTCTTTTTTTTTCTTTAATCTTATTTTTTTTTTTTTTTGGGGGGGGGGGGGGAGGAGTTGCTTTTTTGTTGTTGTTATTAAAGAATAAAGGACAATATGCAATAGATCACAATGTAAACAAGGTTATTTTCTTGAAGATTTTTTGCTGTGATTTTTCAGTAGTACTCTGACGCAGAATCTTTATGCTTTCAGTTAACCCTGAATACAGGATTATTTTATCCTTCCTGACCTGCTGAAAGACATTTTCATGACAAAAGCCTTCTGCCAGGAGAAGGTAGAAATTTCTGCTGTTAGCAAATATTTAAAGGGTTTATAAACTCTAAAACTAAGACAGTTTAAATGTTATATTTATTGCTATAATTTGTGTAATTTATTGAGAATCTGTAGAGGTTGATGGACAACTTATTTCTCATCTGTTTTGCATGGTTCCTGAATCTGTCCTTGCAGACCTATGCATTGAGGTCTGAAGTGAAATCCTGTGTGTTCAGGTAAGCAGGTTTAAGAGAATCAATGCTCTTGTCTGAAAACCATATATTTCAGGAACCCCATGTTAAACTTCAAGACTCTAGGTCTATTTATGCACATATATTTAAATATGGCATAAGTGTAGGAACATTGCTTTAATGTGTATGTTTTGTGCCTGTTTTTTCTGATTTATCTTCATAATTTTTTTAGCATCTAAGACTTGCACAAGAATTTGAAGCTTTTTAGTATGCTGAATATGTGCTAGAAAAATGAATGTAAAGCAATGACTTTATGAAGGTCAGATGTTAATTATGGCAGATGACTTCAGGATTTTGAGAGCTGAAAAATACAAAAATCTGTCTTAAAGAAAGACTTAAAGACATGGTTCAATGGGTGATAGTGGTGGCAGGGGGATGGTTGGACCAGGTGATCTTGGAGATCTTTTCCAACCTTAATGATTCTATGATTCTAAATGGATTACAGATGACTATTGGGAAAGAACTGAGGAAGTAGTCCATGCACCTATGAAGAGAATAAAAATGAGTTCATATAACTATATACTGAAATATATATATATAATATAAATAATATGTAAATACAAATTGAAATATATATATACACATATATATGAGTACTTATATATTATATATATTATACATATTAGTTTTCTAGGCATACATTTGTAAGTGTCTTTTGTTAGACGTCCTTCACACCACTTACTGAAATAATAATTCTAGGAATCTATTTTGCTCCACCAGAATCAGCATTTCCTCAAGCATAAGAGGTATTTTTGATAATAAACAGGAAATCTGTTAGAAAAATAAAAAACGTGAGCTAAGCTTTTTTTTTTTTTTTTTTTTTAAACCATATTGGCAACCCAGATGTTAAAGGAAATAAAAAGAGAAACTTTATTGTTTTCATTGGTCGGCTATGATCCATCAAAATCTGCATAGAGGAAATTTATGTTGATTAGAAGTCTAATTATGAATCTTATTTTGAAATCTAATTGCTTATAAAAGGTACGAGAATGAACAGATAGGTTGTTACCCTCTGTACAGGTTTGGTAAAATGCCAGCTGGCAGGGCATTGCTTTCCCTAACTAATTTATTCTCCATGCTTCAACCTTGATGAGGTTATTAGGTTGAACATAAGACAAGAGACAAGATTCTACTATTTGGATTTCCCCATTCGCTGGGAATTATTCCTGGTCTACAGAAGTGTAAGGGAGGTAAAACTGTAAGAACCTTAAAAGAGAATTGGGATTTGGAAGTTTAAAAAAACAAAAAAAACAAAAAAAACTGGCAGCAGTTCAGATTCATCTGAGTTTTTTTTTTTTTTTTTTTTTCCTTCTGATCTTAGGTCATTCATTAGTAGGACAATATCTCTACTGAGATGTAAATGTCTAGGAAAAAAAAATGTCAGATTACAAGAGTGCTTAAGTATATAGCGGGAGAGAGTTTAAGTTATTAATCCCTCAGGTGTGTAAATGTGAATGATCTTGTTTGTATTTATGTGTAAAGGTTGTTTAGCAAAATTTCAGATGTTATTGAAGATTTGAGGGCAAAACCAGAAAAGTCTTGTGAATTCTGTCAGAATTAATTAGTACAATAACACACAACCACATTATGACACTCGCAGTGTAGATCGGGATCTATGTCCCTTTTCAAAACCTGTCACCAGTCCTAATCAGAGGCTGCACCCAAAATGAAGAACCATGTCCTGGAGGAGGAAGTTCTCAGGGAAGCCTGAGAACTGGCGCTGGTGGCCAGTACCTCCTTGTCGGCCGCACTGCAAATCCTGGCATTGTCTCTCTTCCAGGCCTGACACTAACTCTAACCCTTTTGAGCCTAAACCCAAAACTAACAGGCATGGTAGAGAGGAAGAAGCTGTCAGGAAAGATTTCCTTTGGCAGCCTCCCTGTGCGCTGACAGCCCCTTTCTGGCCCTACTAATGCTGGATCTCTGGAATCTCTCTGCCAGCTCTAACCCTCTACCCAAGACCAACAGCCATGACCCAGAGAAGGTTTGCAGGGGAAATTAATTTTGGCAGCCTTCCCTTGTTTGGGGCCCTTTTAGACCTACACATGCTGCAGCATACAATCTACCATTCAACGCTAAGCCTAGGCCCTCAGCTGAGCCTTAACCCAAAACTAAGAGCTATCAGAATGTCTTGCAGCCTACGTCTTCTTTTGGAAGCCCCTTTCCAGCCTAACATACACAACAGCATTAGGCTTGCTTTCTTTCTGAAGCCAGTCAGACTAAGATTAATCGGAGGCCTTAAGGATATTTTATGTGAGTGTACTGGGCAACTTTTACTCTTTTAGGAAACTGTATCAGTCTTTCATCTTTGTACTGAATGTTCTGTAAATTTATATTTCTGTACTCTGGAAGGGCAAACAGTTAATACTAGTCTTCTCAGATACCTGTTCTTACATATTAGAGTTTATACTAAAATTTGTGCTGGGGGTGTAGTTATTTTATGGTATGAAACAAATGGAAAGATCTGTCTAAAGCCTGTGTTTCAGATGAAAAAACGTTTAATCTACAAGTGTGTGTAAATGCTGTGTAAAGAGTATTGTCATATACTCTCCAACTGTTATATTCTCTCCATCCTCCAAAGTAATTGAAATACCTAATTTTGTAGATGTTGCATTAATGATGCATACAGAGCTGTTGTGTATTCCAAGGGTGTAAATGGTTCTACATTTCACTTCAAGGAAGAAGCAGTTTTGTGATTCCAGTGGTATCACAATTACAAGTATTTTAAAAAATAACCACAACTTTAACTTGTAGATGAAGCTTTAACATTTCATAATATATTTCACTATAGTATCTGTCAAGAAACAAGCTTAATTTCTTCTCTATGGCTAGGAATAAAAATAGTATTTGCATATTTATCAAAAGCAGAAAGTAACTTTATATAGTGTGTCTCATTTGTTGGCAGATTATGTAATATGGCTGGAGTGTCTAAGCTCAGGACAAAGTGTGCAAGAGTTTAACTATCTGTGTTTTATTGCTTAAAACACAACTTGATGTGTTTTTTTCTGAAATTCAGGATGATGTTTTCAAGTCATGGGAAAAACAACAGCAGAAAGTATGATTAGGCTACTTCATATGGAAATCTCTAGCAGAGGTGGAGTACTAACTTTTATGAGGGTAACTCCAGTTAGGTAAAAAAAGGCTGAGAGTGTTTATGATCAAGGCCTACAAAAGCACAAATATGGCAATTTAGGAAGGTGATGACAAGTGGGTGATTACTCCCCAAATTCCACAGATTCCACAAATTCTGGAACTTAGGGACAGTCCCTGAAACCACCAGGAAAGACAGTTTAAAACAGATAAAAGAAAATACTCTTTAACACAGTAGGTAAAAATTCAGGAATTTTTCACTCCAGGAAGTTGAGTTTTTCTTTTTTTTTTTTTTTTTTGAGAACATATTTTGATTGGAAAAAATACTTTTTACTTGCACTAAAAGTTTAGAGACGATTTTCTTTTTTTAATTTCCCAGAGGAAACATTTCCCTCAGAGTGGCATTAGTTTTCTCTGAGAGCAGCAGTAGCAAATTGCAGGAGCAGTATTTTCAGCAGAACCAACAATCAACTTATTTGTACTTCTATCTCTAATCACTTTTTTATACTTTGGCTAGGAGAAAATAATTTCCTACTTAAATACACACATAGGGTCTCTGCAGAGGGTGCAGTAGGCTCCAGCTGTCTATTTAAAGTTCCATTAAAACACAAAAGCAATATCAACAATGAAAGGGAAATATATTTGGCAAGACCATAGAGCTTTATTGCTAGCTGCAGGTAATGAGATAATATTTCTTCGATAAGATTTGAAGATAAGATTTCTTAAGTTGCAAATTTGATGTCTGTTTGCATCCAGCCTCCCGTTTTGATTTTATTATTTGTGTGTTATGTTTTGCTCTGTCCATTGTATTGACTTTTTATTTATTTATTTATTTATTTATTTTTACTTTATTTGCATTATGATAACTTCAGGACACTATCTTTTAGTTGATCAGATGGAGTGTTGCATGATACATTTTACTTAAATTTTATAAAATATTTGGGTCTTCTCACTTCCCCAAAGTTCTTGTCAGTAACCTTCTGGTTAATACACTCCTAGTCTGAGCTTGACATATCTGTTGTGGAAGCTTCTCATGAATGGCTGAGGTATAAAACAACAGAGAATATTGTCTTTCATCTCTAGTAATGTGTCCACTAAATAAATGGACACTTATGTATGACATTAAAGTGGATTTCTAGCTATAAAATAGAACAGTCATTTAAGAGAAAACTAAGCAAAATAATTAGATGTAAATTAGATATGTTCTCTATGTGCTTAATTTATAAGTAGACTTCTCTATTTCATTTTGCTTTAGAAAACATGAGACTAAACGTACTTGGAAACCATCTGTACTGTTTTTGTTTTTTAATCTCTGCAAGCTGTAAAGTCCTAATGCTTTATTGTAGGCATGCAATTTGACAACCATGAAATGAAACTGGCGAAGTGTGAATTACTATAAGATAGCAAAACCCAAAATATTTATGTTAATAGAAATATATATATGTATAACTGCACAGAGTTTACTTTAATATAGCACTTGACTGTGCATATTTTTTCCTCTGAAGGCAGGATGAGAGAATCAATCTATCTTAATTTAGTCCTTTAATGAACTGATGAAAGACATCTTGATATTGGAGTGCTAGGTGTGAGACAGGCCTATGAGAATGTCAGAAAACTTTGCACTGTGCTCTTCAGAACTGTGAGGTGCTCAGCTTCCTTTACTTTTCTGAGAGTGAGACATGTATGGCTAAATGGAGAGTACTGTGACTGTATGCTAGAGCGAATAGCATATACTAGCTTTATTGTTAAGGTCCATTGTTGTCTGCTCAAAAATAACTTTTCCCAATAGGATGTCTCTTGAAGAAATGAGAAAACAACAAAGAAAAAGATCGAGAGAAACTGTTGCTATTTAATGAAAGACAACTGAGTCTTGATTATTCCTCAAATTAATTATGTATCTTGACGATCAAGCAAAATGTTTTGCTGTAACTACAGTCATTTCTTGTTACTGTTAATGTAACAGGCACCAGTAGGTCGCCAACACATTTGTTGTTCAAGTCTGGTCTTGTACATATTCAGTTGGACTAGATGATCTTTGAAGGTCCCTACCAACTGTCCTGTCCTGTTCTATATCTACATTCGCTAAATCCAGAAAGAAGAAAAAGGAAAGGTGAAAAGAACAACATATTTTCAATACTTGTTTCTCTATGGGCAGATGGTCTAGGTTGTAATTAAACATGGTGCAAAAGGGTGCAAAGATGCTGGCACTGCCTTCACATTAAGTAACAGTCCCAGGAGACCTATAGGCACTTTTTGCTGAAAGCTGCGGTGAGACGATTTAATGGACTATGTTGCTATTATCTCAGGCATCTCCCCCTCTTAGGTGCTTGTCATAAGCTGGTATTATTTTTGGTTGGTTAATTATCTGTTTGTCATCAGTCATCGTTTTGCTTCATTCGTTCTCTCCATCATTCCCTGGTATAACTGGTAATGAGCTGTGGCTGATGACACATTGCCCTCTGACATGGTGCATAAGACTTGTCCCATATGCTTCCTGCTACCACAGGGATGCACCAAGCAGAATTCTGCTTATGCATGCTGCACTGCCAGTGTAGTGGAGACACACTGATGTTTCATTTAGAAAGCGTATACCGCAGAAAAATTGTTTTAAGACAAATAAGGAAAATTCACTTTCTCAGTGTTTTTCCTTTTTTAATATTCCCCTTGCAAAAGGGGCTATAAGGCAATAAGAGATGTGGCTAGAGATCTTCAATAGTATTGTCTCTTCAGCTTAGTTCTAAGGAAATGACTAATATTGAGTCAAGTATATCTTATAGAAGCATGCTAATTTCTGAGTGATGACCCTTTGTGATGAGGACATACTGACGTGTCATCTTTTTGTAGGCTTACATTAAAAGCTTGTATCAGAAAAGTTCATGCTTGCTATTTAATTGTGAATTATTAGAAATACCCCAGCTTTAGCTTACATGCTAGTAAATAGGATATAATACAAATTTGTCTCCTCAAACTGAGATGCATTTTAAGGTTCTTTCATTTTTTGTACAGTAATTGTTTTCAGACTGTCTGTTTTCCAGAGAATCGTCCCTGGTGATAACTTTCAGATTCTTTTACACAAAATGTCTTCCTTTGAATGAAAATACACCACTTACTTTTAATAATGCTTACATCTCTAGCAAATAGACAATATTTCAGGTTGACCCATAAAGTGAGAATTTTAACTTACTTCTTAATATTTGGGCTTTGACCAGTTCTCCTTGAAATACGAGGGAATAAGGGTTTATTCCTTGCAGACATTTGTATTTGATCCCAAGTAGGTTTTAAGTAGTCTATCCCTATAGAACATAAATTACATTCCTATTCTCTGAATGTTACATGGTCTAACTTAGTATATTAACCTTTGCGTGCCATGGAAAGTTTAATTTTGTGTAACCAGTTTGTATACAAAGGAATAGCATACTTTCTCCAAAGGACTCAGGTCCCAGCTATGGGGTGGTGTGCCTGACTAATTACTGCTCAAATTCTGGTGCTAACTTGCCTTCGGTAAAAGTTTTCTAGGCATCCAAGCACATACAGAAAGCTAGTCATGGTATCATGGTTAAAGGTCTTGGCACCTGTTTGCCAAATACTTTCATTTTTAGACTGAGATATTCAATAAAAGCAATAAACGTAAGCCTAGAATAGCTTTAGTCTTGCCATCAAAAAAAAAAAAAAAAGGCTGTCTTCAAAGTATGTGTGTGTGCAGAGTGGTGTTTTTAGAGAATGTACCTCAAGGGGTCTGGCTCATCTAAAGTTAATTTATTTTCTTATGCAACTTGATTCCTTTTCACTGAGGCTGAAAAAAAAATTAATTTCTATGATACGTTACCCCTTCAAAGTCATAACCAACCCTGCTGATTCATGACAAGATTACCATGCCTTCAAAAGTTCAATTAGCTCAATCTGAAATAGAATTTCCAAAAGCGGTGTTGTCCTTTGAGGTAATATAAATGTCAGAAAAAATGTACTAGCTGAATAAATATCATCCACTTATAGTTAAATACTAAGGCTGCAGATGGATTCTACCTATGGCACTTAAATAAATAGAACCATATTGCAGAAAAGATTGCAAATAAGCTTTTTAACCCTGAGCAGTCTTTTCAAGAAGAATTGATTATAATAAAATAAGCTTGCAGATTCCTAAACTAGGGTACTTCTGAATTAAGTATTTCTTTGTGAAACTTTTTCTGCTTTGATTGAAATTAAAAGCACTAGACTCCATTACTTGCTGGCAATGGCTTTTGTGTGTTGGACACATTTTAAGCTTAAGTTTAACTGAATTCTGACTAGAGCTTCACATAGAGTTAAAGTGAGAGAAACAAGAGCTTTTCAGTTTCGTAAGAATTTAGTTAGCTGTTTTGGTGCTTAGAAGTTTTAGTGTCCAGCAGCACAGAATCACCAGACCTGGGCTGGGCTCTTCACTTTTGCACATCATGGATACACCTCTGGCTATTCTTTGGAAAGGGTGTTAACTGCATGGTTTGTACAGACTTCCTATCTGTTAATCTGTTAATGAAAAAAAAAAAATTACCCCTGCTTTCTGGAGGATAGCTGTAATTCTGTGCCCTAAATGGAGCTGAGACACTCTCCACTTAAACTGTGCAAAAAACGAGTGCAGTGTGTATAGGGTCAGGAGGAGAGCAGCAGGTGGTGGGGAAGTCTATGGCTCTAACTTGGAGTGCTTGCTTGAGGTGAATCATGTACTCTCTCACTGCTTTGAGCATTGGACAGTAGGTGATAAAAGTAGTCACTGGAAAGGGAGACTGAGGCACAGCGGGCCTAACTGTGGTGTGTGTGGTTTTTTTTTTTTTTTTGTGTGTGTGTGTGTGCTTGTGTTTTAATTTTATTTTATTCTTAAGAAAAAAAAAAGTTATGGCAATGGGGGCAACCATAATAAGCTGACGTGGTAGTGTTCAATCAATAGGTTTGTTTGAATGGTGTAGTAAAGTATTTTATTGCATAGTAACTACAATGTAACAACTCTTGGATTAATGGCTTTCCTAGATGGTCTTGAAGACTTTCAGTTGGTTGTCCCAACAGTTGTGTTTCAGCATTTTTTTTGTACTGCTCCTCTTCACAGTGCTGGGAAAATTATATGTGTTATGCAGTATATACACTTACTGTTACAGATCTAAGTATCATACATAAGCACCATAGCAGTGAAAAAGTGGGGGAAAAGTGGAAATCCTTACACCATGTTGCAGAAACAATGTACTAATTGGCACTTGGATTTATGGGGGGTTGAATCACACAATGTTCCCCAGACTGCATATGCTTCATAGAATATTCTTCTGAGTGCTGTGTAGACACACAACAGTATGCTATGTTGCCAACATCTTGGCATCCTTTCTATATAATACCTCATTTTAAGAAAACATAGAAAGGAGACACGAAGTGAGGAAAAGCACTGTATTTTGTAAACTAAATTGCTTTTGAGAACGCCTTGTTCCAACAGCAGCTTGAAAAAACATGTATTTTGAAAAATACACAGAAAATGATTAATGGTGCATTTTTGCTTCTGCTAGACTGCGATACGAGGAAACATTTTGGGATTCCAGTGTTACAGATGCACAGCTGAAATGCATGGGGCAAAGAGGAATAATTTTGTAGGGATGCTTCTTTTTCTTGCATTAAAGCAATTAAAACAGGTTCAGCATTCTGATGAGCAGTAATTTCTCAAAGAGCCAAAATGGAGAACAGGACAACCTCTCTGTTTTCTAATCCTGTGCAGTGAAAATGGGGACATTATTAACCAATTACTGAAAATTGCTAGAACAATCAGGCACAATCTGAGTGCTGCAATCTGTTTTGAAACATTGTTCTTAATGGCAGATTTTAATATCAGTTGCCATCTTTCCTTCTACTGATGGTTGTTAATGTTTCCATGGTGCAGAACTGTGATAATGATGCACAGAATAAGGCATAAGACCACAAGTATTTTTCCAAGGAATAATGGAGGGATTGTTCATATGAACAATTTGATTTTAGGTTTAGCGTTGAAAGAAGTTACTACAAGGTAACTTGTAGCTGCTGCTGTTTTCATTTTGAACGTTAAGTGATTATTCCAGAACAATTTAGGATGAAATCTGGTTAGATTTTGATAAAATCCTGAATAAAGATTCACCTGTGAGAATCAAGCTTTATCTTAAGAATCCAGGAAAAAGTTCTGGATCTGTAGGACAATAGAAATAATTAGTGATAAAAGAAAACAAACAACACTTCATATTTCTTACATTCATAAAAATGACCGTATTGCTGCAGAAGATTTAGGAATCAAAGGAAATGAGCTAGGTGCTGGTTCAAAGTTTAATTTTTTTTTCCATGATACATTAGCTTTAAAGGTCATGCGATATTAGTCCTAATACATATTGGCTTTTTCTTGCTTGAAAAATTAAAATATTATCTTAAAAAGAAAATAAAAAATGACTATTGTATTTTGTTCTTTCCTCAGTGACACCAGTTTTTCCTTATGTTTTAAACTTGAGTGAGAATCGTATTAGGCTAGTGCACAATCAGAATAAATCAGAACTAGTGGTAGAGTTCTCAAATATCTTAGATCTGTAGAGAACCCAGGTTCATTAGTGCGGGTAAGAAAATTCTCAGTTGATCTGCAACGAGCCTAGTGATACTAACTCAGTTAACAGTGTTAGTGTTAGAAACCTGGAAATTTCCTTTGATCCCATCTATGCAATATGATGTAGGAACCGGCTTTGATTTTTTTTTTCTCTTTTGTATTATCAGAAATATTAAAATGAGAACAGCACTGCAGGAGGTCAGATTGACAGCTTTGTTATTCACAAAAACCTACAACTTTGTGATATCCTAATTTTGTCTGCTGTGGAAATGGTTCCAGTCTTATACAAAGAATTGTGACTTCAAGTGTTGCATAAGAGAAGAAACAGTTTAACACTTCAGTGGAAAAGTTTCTAATTTTTGAATGATCTCAGTAAGAGAAATAACTATCTTATATTTTTCCTACAGGAATATTTTCCAAGTTTCTGAAAACTGTCAAATTTAGAGTAAGCCCTTTGTTCTTGACAGGAGATCCACTTAATTATGTCACATGACTTTCTGCAGAATATAAGCTGTACAACAATAAATATTGTGAAGAGCATGTGAGATGGAAACAAAAAGAATTTGGAGAGGAAACATAGTGCATCAAATATCAGAAGTATTTATATAAATTAGATTAATAGGAAATTGGAGCAATGATATTTTTCTTAAAGCTTCAAATAGCCTGAAAACAATAAACTTCTTTCAAACCAGTCAAAAATATTCATAATTTTGTTTCTGGTTTGGAAGTATACTTTTCTTCAGCTTAGATACATGTTCTGATTATGAGTTGTGACGTCAGAATCGTAACACAAATCCCTACATAAGAGAGTAAAATCAGAGCATGTTGTAAAACTGGCTGAAGTTTAAAACAGTTCTAATTTAAATTAATATGTTTATCCAGAAATGGCTAACTTCTATAGGGAAAGACAGCTTTTTTTTTTCTTTTTTTTTTTTCTGTTGACAATGTTGAAGCACTGCTACCACCAAACCTGTGAACTACTTGATAGGACAATGCTATTTAAGGAGAACACACAAAGCTATCAAAGAAAATACATAAAGAAAGGGCAGATAGCTTACTTTTTTTTTTTCCTTTACAAGAGATGACCACTAACAAACATAGTTTATCTGAAGCTTGTAAGGAATGTGATAGTTTAGGAGATCAAACATGGAAAAGGAAAGTTATATCACCTGAACCTGGTAACTTTGCTGTTTACTGCATAATAAACATTGTTTTGCTTTATGAAAGTCATATTCTGAAGCCTTTGACTTAAGCTATTTAGATGGGAATTGCAGAGTCAAAGTTACATGATTTAGGAATAAAAATAAATGCCACAGCAGAGGTCGACTGTGGGCTTTAGGATAAGTATGCTGTGAAATGTATGCTGAGTTTGATCAGTTTTATAAATAACATAAATTGGTAGAATTTGGTACCAGCTGATGAAAACTTACTAAATATAGGTGCTACATGTGTCATTGCTTGCTAAAATCACTTGAGAATTTCTTGAAAGTATTCAGGACTGAATGCTGCTGGAGGTTCCATGTACTCTTAATGATGTTCTTTCAGTCTTCAACACTCACATTTTAGTTAATTTCATGAATTATTGCATACTTTTTAATTCTGCAGTCTTGCATTTCAGTGTTTTTAACTATGTGAGTACCAGATAATTTATCCCTCATTAACTGCATTAATGTAGCAGCAGTCCTAAGGTTGGGTTTCCAATTATTTCGTGCATTTTCTGAAGCTGAAACACATCAGAGTGGATGGTTCCAGTTGTCAGGTATTTTTTTACTTTAATGAAGTTAAAATTGAGTTCTGTGGTATAACTTCTATATAATGACTTTTGATTTGATTTTGAATCCTCTGTCATCAGTGATTGCGTGAAAAGGCACTTCTAATAATATTCCAATCAGCGAAGTATATGGCTTAGCAATGTATCAGACTGGAATAAGGGGGGGGTATCTGGGTTCTCTTCACTGCTCTGTCATTCAGCTAAAGTAATGAAAGAGGTGCTTCATCTCCCTGTGCTGTAGTTAACTGCCTGTAAAATAGCTGTAACAATGCTAATGCACATGAAATGTTAGACAGCTGTAGGTGAAAAGTAGTATTAAAGGCAAGATTCCTCTATTATTCTCTCATCGGTGCGAATCAACAATCTGTCTGTTATAGAACTGTGGTGTTTTGGATAAACTAAATTACTTGATACTCCTGTGCACAAGGTTCTTCATTTATTTCAAAAGCAAGAAGTAGGTGCATTCTTTTAAAGGAAGCCAAAGCACAAACTGTAAAAATATAAAAAATAAAATAATGTGTTTAAAACACCCTGTGAAATTGGTCAGATCAGTAATCTAAATTTGGTATGGAAATAAGCAGTCCTCTTTCATCTAAAAATATAGAAAGATATAAAATATACAAAATTTAATTCACATGCCTAATTTATTTTTTTTTGTGAGGGTAATTCTCTTTGTCTGAATTTCTGTCTATACTTGAGGAATATGCTTCTGGAGTTAGGAGTTAGGAGGATTGTGCAACTAGAAATTAGTGAAATATTGATAATATACAGTTCTGAGTAAAAGTATGAATATGAGCTGTGATATGCCCCTAGCAAATAGAAGTAACATGGAAATAATATGTTAATGAAAATGTCAACTATATCTCCGCTCTTACAAGTAGTGAAAAGTTCTTGATCTTCCTACTTTGTCACATGAAGAACATTCTTAGAACAATTCAAACAACAACAACAAAAATTTGCTTTTGACCTCACTTCATTATGGCTTGGTTTCCAGGGCTAGCTGCTAGTACACTAAGGCTCCAGCAAAGACTGACAGGACAGTAAAAGAGATACTAAACTCTATCACCACACCAAAAAACAAGGCTATAGGATGAGAAATAATACTGTAGAGAGAAACTAGAGATTATTTTTGTTCACTGACTATAAATTTTTTTGTTTCATGTCTCACCAAGTTGGATAGGGGACTCCCAGGACTCCGATCTACGTTACTGGGTGGCAGCATTGTAAAACAGGGTGGCTGCTATTTCCAGTGGCTTACCTAATGAAAACAAAAGAATACAACCAGTGTAAGAGTAATAATAAAAGTAGTATGTAATTACACTAAGAGTTTCCCTCCCATTCACGTCATGCAGTGGTATGAATCATAAATTTCTTTATCCACAGAGTAGAAGAAGAAAACAAACCAATACAAAAACAGCACTGACAATAAAAAATAACAAAGATAATGAAGAGTTCTTTTCTGAATAAAAACACAATATTTTGAGCAGTGTTATTTATATAAAGTAGAACAAGGCTAAAGTCAGGAAAAGAGCAAAATCTTAAATTTTGCATGTACAAAAAGTAGGTCAGTAACTGTTTTCCTATTTCAAATAAGCAATAATAATAAAAACTGTTACATTTCTGACATTTAGATAAGATCCTAAAAATTAATGCTAGAATGACTTGTAAGAGTTTCCTGAAAAATTTTGTTTCTGACTCTATTTAACATGCAGTGTGGTGGTCAGATAATGAGAATGTGAGGCACAGTGCAATGGTCAATTAGGAAATTAAGAGAAACTTTACTGCAGGTTATGTATGATTTCAAAGAACCTTAGGTTGTTGTTACACTGTGTAAGTGGAAAATAATAGTTTAAATCTGTAGATCTAAAGTTCTCTAAATCTAAACCGTGTACGTATGCAAGAAGGAAAATATGGTGTCTAAACCAAAACAAAACCATTCAAATTCACCTACTAGTTTTGCTTCTAACCATTTGTATGGTGAAAGGGTAGAGGGAGATTAGGGGTTTCTTTTCTTTTATCTATTTACTTATTTATTTTAAGAATAATTTAAATTGTTTCAGGTAATATTTTCATTAGCTCTAGGAAAACATTGGGATGAAATAACTTAATAGTACCCATGTAACCTGTGAAATGAGTAGGTCCACAGCCACAATTACTGAAGAGCTTTCATGTGCGAAGTGCATCCAAAAACCTTAAACAGAAAATGTGTTCCAAGTCATGCCCATCTGATAACAATTCAGTTGTCTCAGCTGAAAACATCGATAGGTACGAAAGCTATTTTCTGTGTTGTCAACAAATGGGAAATCAGTGACATTCAGTGGAAGAATGACTATACAAAAATTTGTCTAGATAACTTTGTATCCTGTAGTATAATTCTTGATATACCACATTCTCATTGTCTAAACAATTCATTGCTAAATAACCTGTACCTGTAAAACTTCATGCAGGTATTTTTCCCCTCTTTTTCTCTTTAAAAAGGTCAATGTATAAACACATTTATTTATGTAGAAATGGAAGCAGCAGCTGTTCCCCATATGTTTTAGGAACTTATTTAAATTAATTTTTTAACCTCTGACAAGATTGGATTGGAAATTCTAATTAGGCTTCTGGATATGAGTGTTACAATATAATACATAATGTACATAGCAACAGTGGCAGAAGTAAGAGGTTCCCCATTGCATAAATTTAATTTTTTGTTGTTGTTGTTAATTGTTACCTTTTTGGTTTTAAAATGAGCTTCACAGTTTCTTAATTTTCTGTCAGACTCTATAAAAACTATTTTATTCTTCCTTGGGAAAAGTAAATTAGTGATAAAACAAATATATTTCATAAAACTCCTAAAAATCTCAGCAGTTCTCAGCTGATGTGATATGTATGTATGATGCAGTCAGTAGATGGTGACAGTCAGTATCCTGTAGTACATTCTATACAACTCTGTAGAAACTGTAAAATATGTAGTAACCATCTATTTTTGATAAAATATGGTGTTACTATAGAATCTTCAGGGAAACCTGATTAAATAGTTTTTCCTCATGTAAATTAAATTTGAGAGGCATTACTCTGCTACAATCAGGGAAAAGGAGCTTAAATGATTCGAGCTAACTGGAGTTGGGATTATGTTTCAAACATTATATCTGGTCATGTAGATAGTGATAGAAAAACGTCTGTAAATGTATCAGGAAAAAAATATTAAGCCAAGGTATTTGAGTTCAGACTAGTCTTTTCCCCGCTCATTTTAGAAGCACAAGTACTTCAACTCATTTCTGTATTTCAAGTGCATATGCTAAAATGGCTTCTGTCAAAAATGGTGTGTATAGTTGAGAAAGTGGAAATTTTCATATAAGTGCCTACAAATGTATGTCTGAGAGTATTATTGCCCTGTCTCCAAACACTTGTTGTGCAAAAGAGCTAGAATGCTCTAATGTGATCTGAAAGCTGTTACGTGATCTGGTTGCTGTAGGTAAGTGGGATGTGAGCACAGCAGGGAGCAGCGGGTAGGAGAATTATGAGCTGGCCGAGGCTCCCTGTACACACCTGGGAACACATCAGGAAAGTGCTGGCTGCAGGAAGGGCAGAGCTTGGTTAGGCTTTGGTTTGCAGCTAGGAAAATGCACTGGGAGACCCTGTAGCTACAGGGCAGGCAAAGAAGTGACTCTTCTGCTTATGTCTGAATAATGCCAACAGCATCTTTGGTCCCAGGGACATTCCAGAGTGTGAACGGCACACATTCTGCTGTCACCAATCTCCTTCTCTTCTTCCCTTGTCTATGGAATGTTTTGGGTATCTAATGCATGGTTTAATTGTATATTTTTACTGCTAAGGAAAAAAAATCCTCCCTACATATATTAACAAAGATGGAGAATATGCCTA
Source organism: Anser anser (assembly GCF_964211835.1). Lineage (NCBI taxonomy): Eukaryota > Metazoa > Chordata > Aves > Anseriformes > Anatidae > Anser > Anser anser. The sequence continues at coordinate 31,888,989 of NC_139724.1, read as the reverse complement.
GATGTCATTTCATTTAATACTATGAAAATGCATTAATTTTATATGTAATTGAAAATTAGGATAGCCTCATTTATAAGTTGGCCATGAGGTCTTTAAGGACATTGCCAATGAAAATGTAAAATTTGCATGGCCTCAGCAACCTAATCTGAAGATTTTCTGGAGATTTTTTCTTTTTGACTTTTGTCTTGGAAATAACACAGTAATATGAGAGACTGTGGTTGCCAAGGTAACTGTTCTTTTTTAGTTTAATGGCAGCAGGTGAATGATTGCCTGGATATCCACAGTAATTTGCTGGGGCACTAGTAATTCAGTAAGTAAGTACACATTTCTCTTTAGATTACTTTTTCTCTTACAAAGGCTTTAACTCAGATTCATGATACACAATAATTATTAAAGATTTTCAATACTATTAAATTATTATTCTTCCTATACTGTTACTAATATTAACCTTATTAATGTTCGAAATGCAGAATGTTAGAGCGAGGTCATCTTATATTACGACACTTCTTTTCAAAGAAACCTCTGTATTTTTATTTTTTTAAACTTGCTTCCCTGTTACAAGGCCCTTCAAAAGCTTAACAAATAGGCTCGATGTTTAAATCTGAAACCAATGAGACAAAAGCTGCAAGCAGAATTTGTTTTGTTTTTCTTGTACCGCCCTTTAGTGAAATTCATAAGGTGTTTGAAAATAACTGATCTCTCATTATAATTCTGCTGCAGCATTTTCATGGATTTAAAAGAAAATGTGGTCAACAAAGAGTTGTTCAGATCTTACAGGCTTTCAAGATGCATGGAAAAGTTCTCATGAAATGTTTATATATTTTATTTTTAAGTTGCTGTTGGTCTGCATTGCGACTGTACAATGAATTATTCCTGTTTAGAAGATCCACCCTGTTCTGTGTTCTATATTCTACTTCATTGTGCTGATTAGTTTTGTACAAAAAGAGCCAAATTTTCTGGGTTTAGAACTTAAGTGTTCAGTGTACATAATAAGGTTTTAGATTTAATATAGTAATGAGATTTATAACTTTATTCTGTTCAGTCTGTTGGCAGACCTGGAAAATGAATATATTAGACAGTGGTTTTCTGTGAAGAAAATCTTAAATTTTGGACAACCTACGTAAGTTTAAAAGGTTTAATCTACATATATAATAGGTCAAATACAAGCCTCTGAACACGTGATATATTTGTGGCCTGAATTCCAGCTGTTTAAATACTTCAGAATTGAGCAATTCTCTTCTAATAATCTCTGAATTTAGCTCTATATGTGAAATAGCATTTCTTAAAGGAAGAAGACTTTCTTCCTGAATCTGTTACCAGTATGACTAATACCAATTTCCCAACAATATTTTTACAAGTAAGCTTGCAGTATGTACATAACATTGCTAAGTAAAACCATCAACCATCTTTATGAAGAAAGGGACAAGGCTGGGTCAAAGTTATGCCTCCTGAGAACCAAAGGCAGTTTTTCAGTGGAATTATTCTGTAAATTGTAATGACAATACTCCGAAATCTGGATTTTTTTTTTTTTCCTGTAAATATTTTCTGAACACTTGATTTCTGAAAGGGAGGATTTGTGCTGAAAAAAAATATTTCAGAGCTAACAGTGAAATTGTTTTATAACAAAAGTGTAGTTAGCTCTCTCTTGATCACTGAAATAAAATGTGAGGTATGATATTGTATGGGATAGGCTATTCTTGGCTCATGAGTACATTATTTTGCTCCCCCAAAGAAGGGCTGGAGACAAGTAAATTTGTTTAAAGCATCTATCTTAGCCAAGACTACTATCTGACAGGTAGACTCAACATCTTGACACTACTGTAAATGTTAATGTTAGCTCTGCTTCTGTTTTGATAGCCTTGTCAGACGTTTATTCACCAGTAGTACTTATTTAAGTAGATCAGACTCCTAGAATTAACAAAACTACTGTAATTTCCTGTTCAAGGACACATTTCTTTAAGATGTGTAACTCCAAAAAGAAGTGATAGTTGTTTTCTTCTCCCTTTATGACTTGATGCTCAACATGGCACATGCAATAAACCGGTTAAACAACCCGTGTGCAAGAGTAATGGTAAAATTATATACATCACATTTTCTTAGATGAGTTTTCTTCCTTACAATATAAATAAAACAGCTTTCAGTCTACTTCAGACGAGTTCTGTCTCTTGCTCAGTAACAAATCACTATCAGATCATTTTAAAAAAGTCTGAATATTCATAAAATTCTGTATACGAATAAAGGGGGAAAAATAAGTTTTTTGTATGGACCATGTGTTGTATGCATTGTCCATATGTTGCATTGTTCATATGTATTTTTCTTTATGGAAACTAGATTTTAGTTCATTTTTCACTTTGAACAGCAAGAAAACTCTAAAAAACAATATGTTGGCCAACAGATTTAAGGTATTTGACAGCTAACATGAAGAGTGAGCCTGACTATATCTTGTGCCACATAGACCAATTACAGAAAATCTGGATAACCATTTTTTTAACACTTTTAAAATATGGGGCCAGCTTCTTTACCACTGTGAATCACTCTTGCCTTACAGAATTCATATAATATGATCTGTGTGAGAAACATCATTTGGCAAAAAGTGAATTTATATGTTGTCATGTGTCAAAGCTGCCTAATCGTTAGAAGATGAGGCTGAATCCTCCAGAAAAAAAAAAAAAAGACCATAAAATTAGAGCTTCCTATGAGATATAAAAACATACGTATGTATTAAAAAATAAAATCATTAATAATTTAATAAATACATGCATATATGTATATTGTAGTATATAATAGTAGTGTATAATATAGTAGTAGTATACATTATGTATATACATATTTATTCAATAAAAGTATTAAGTACTTAGCAATCTACATGCTGATTACCTTTGCTTCCATGAAAGAGAAGATGTAAATGATGCCCAGTGTAATCATGAACTAGGACACTTACCAAAGTTCTTTGGTAAAGAGAAGAATTTCAGTGCATTTCTGCAGTGTTTTAACCAAACTGATCTCCATTTTATTAGTGTGTGCTCTAACCACGACTTTCCTTTACAATTACAAAAATTAAATTTAGCTGACTTCCAGCTTGTGTTCAGAAATACTGAAGCCTAAGTGGATTTCATTGCCATATGGGTAGTTATCTTTCTCAAGCATTCTTGAAGAAACTTTCAGAGTTAAAAGCCTTAAACATAAATGCTGACTGCAGAAACAGTAGGAAACCTTTGGATTCACATGGCAGCTTACTGGAACTAACCTGGGACTTTCGAGGTCTGGCTAGTCCAGAATCTTCCTTATGGATTATTCTCTTAACGGATTATTTACAGTGCCCTTTATGTTGGAAGGAGAGGTCACTGTTCCTTAATTGGTTGAGTTCTTTGGAAAACCTATGACTGAATGAATTTTGTTCAGGTCCATCAGGCAGTAATGGTCTATCTGTGCCTAGAATGCCTCCTGACTTAGCATGGTAAAGGCACAGTGGCTTTTCAGGATATGACTGATGTGTCTGGCATTTGTGTTCATCTACTGCTCTGTCTACAACATCGACAGTCAGTATGAAGTAAAGTTTGAATCAAAAATCTTGGTTCAACAGCAAGACCCCAGTCCATTTTGTCACCAAAACCTAACACCAGAGTATATTAGTGTGTGAGATATGCAAAGCATCAGAGATTTCAGTTCTTGAAGTATAATAATTAAAAGGGTATTTTTGCCTGTGCAGGCCTGCTAATAAGAGCAAGAAATCATATAATATTTGCAAGAACTGCAAATAGCAGGTAAAAGTGAGGATCTGAGGGAAGCATGCAAAGGCTTTTCATTGCATTCCAAAAGATAGACGGAAGTATATTCATAGACAAAAGACTTTCAGTCTCAGTGATTTTATTTTAAAGATTCCAGTGGGAGAAAGAAACAGCATTTCAGAGAAAAAGGAGTGGGTATAATTCACAGTATTACAGAAGCTTTATAGATACTTTTTCAGTCCGCAGTCTGACTTTTTCAGTCTATTGTTGTCTGCTTGTTTTTATTTTCAAAAGTTACATAACCACAAATGATAGGGATGTGCCGTCTTTCAGATTTATCTCAACTATGTGCACTTTCTTTATAGGTATGAAAAAAAAAGAATGAAAAAGTATGAAAAGTATGTTTTGAACTGCAGATTTGCTGCAGACTGTCATAATTCTCTGTTAGAGGTGGTCAGTATTTCATTACAGAGGAGAGTATTATGTAACTTGAATATGGAGCAAAATTTAATGTTTTGAACTTCTGGAAGTTTCTGCACAAGTTTAAATTGCATTTAAAAGTATACTTCTTTAGGTGTAGTGGATTAGAGAGGTTTGGATTCTAACTTTCGTGGGAAGCTTCATATGAGACTAGAACTGACCAAACGCTAAAAAGTTATCCTAAGTATTTGCAGTATTTGTAAAAGTGCTTCAGTACAACTGCTTTTATATGTGCTTTTTCCTTATTCAAATGATAGAAAAACAAATTTAAAAGCTATAATGCTTGCAAAAGTAACTTGTTTTTGAGGAGGACAAAAAAAGTATGCGAAAAGTGGGAAAGCAGGTGTTTAGGCTCAAACAGTCAAGGAGCAGAAATGTATAATTTCATCTTTTAGTTAGGGGAGTTGGAGTAGTCAACAGAAGTGAGTACAGTGGGCAGAGAGGTAAGTTGCGGTAGATTTTAACCTGTTTTGGCTAACTGGTGCTACTGCTTAATGTTTAAGAGTGGAGTTAATTGAGCCTCACAAGGGTCAGAGCTCCTAAAACACAAAAGGGGACAACCAATTTTTTGCCTGGCAGTGGGAACCCAGTTGTGTCGGTTAGGGCTCCATTGCACTGTAGCAATAGAAAGAAAGTTATAGACTTTATGTGTGAATTACTGCACTCTAATTTAACCAATGGTGTAGGATTTTTTAATGTAACTTTTTTTTTCTTTTTTCAGAAAAGAAAAAAAAATTAAGAGGGCAGGCTTCCTCCTTTTGCTTACAACCAGTACAGTGATGTGCCATTTAGTAAAGGCAAGCTACAATGATTAGAGAGGAGAAAAAATAAAGGTTAAATCACAGGTTGAACATATATCAGTCCAAATGGCCACCACAGAACAAATGCTGGTAGAATCCTACTTTGACTTATTTTGAGTATTAAGCAGCCGATAGTCTGTCACTTAACTGTTGGATGTGTGCAGATGTCATCCAGTATCACGTAAGGGCCTATCTCCAGCTTTCAGTAGGTATTCTCAAGTTCTGAGTAGTGTGGCTAAATACAATCCAGGCATTTATGAGTGCAGATGGTGTTTTTAACCAGCTGTACCACTGTGATGTAAAAGGAATTCCTTGTAACATAGAAGGGCACCTCATCAGCTGAGGGGAATGTAAGGAGAAGCAGTCTAAATGAGCCAGCAGAAACATCTGTTGCACTCAAATTTATATGAGGCTGTTCAGCTGTATAGAATTAAAATTATGTTTCACTAACACTTATTTTAATAAACCATAAAAGGGATTGCATTGCAAATTATGGATGCTGACTGAATTTTAAAATCAACCTAAATGTTTTTTTTTTTTGTACTGCATTTTCATATCATGATAATATTGTGTTTCCCGTAATAAAATTAGAAATCAAGCAATTTGGCACACAAAGTTAGTAGGTTTACTGTACAACTTTTGAGAAGAGTCATGGTTTGGACTATCATTGATTAAGAGATTTGAAATACATTTAAAAAAAAAAAAGAACAGTTTTTGACGTGTCAATAACTCCTGTTTATCCAACTTGAGAGTTTCATTTGTATTGCTGTCATCTTGGGACTAGTCATACGGCTTTTTATATAAAGCTTCTCATTGGCTTCAAAGGTTATTAGATGCAAATAATTTATAAAATGGGTCAATTATTTTACAGTACTTACAATTTACAGTCCTAGAGGACTCCTGTTAAAGCTGATAAGGTCATGACAAGAGTTGCTACATACTTGAGAATAAAGACAAGAGTCATACATTTATCCCAAGGGTGAAATTTTTCCCTTAAATCTTAATGACAGAATTCTTGTTCACTTAAATAACACAAAATTTCAGCCTCTTTTATCTCTTTTCTTTCACATCTGCAGTTTCCTTTTCATTGAAAGCATGTTCACAAAGTTGTCCAGCTGTCAGTCCCCGGTAAATTTTCTATTTTTTTCAGAACAGTAAACTCCACTCTTTACTCAAATCAACTACTAATGGGCCATCTTTGCTTTATAGCTGTTAGCTGAACTGATTATTAATCTCTTTCATTCTTCTGTCATCGATTTCTTCTACATGTATAGCTCATTCTGATTTCCTACTACAAATGCTGTTTCCAGTTATTGCTACTCTTCAACCAAATCTATCACTAGTGCTGTAATAAATCTATCTCACTATCATAATGATCATCCAGTTAAATGTGATGGAGGTTCTGTTATGTCTGCCTTGACTTACTCATGTAATTTGGATTAACTAGAAAGGTTCTGAATGTTTATACATAGTTATTCAAAAATAAAACTGCTGAAGTAGACTGAAGAATTTGATATTTTTGATATTTTGCATTGAAGTTTTTAAAATAACCACTTTAAAACTAAACAATTTCAGCAATCCTTGATGAACAAATTACTTACTGGCAATGCTTTTCCACATGTTGAAAATTAACTCAAAATATTTGAATATTGATTCGAATGAAACATTGAAATGTGTTCATCTTTTTACTGTTCATTTAGGAAGAATGAAATAATGAAATTAATGGTCTGAAACTTTCTTGTGTACTCTAATAAAAGAGAAACTTGAATGCTTACCACTCCTGAAGGAGTAGTTCTGTCAGGCTGTGTTTTATTTGAATTATATTATCCTTGGGAGCTGTTCTTTAAACTTTGTATTTAATTGATATAAATTTAATTTTGGCATTAAATTTGTCCTAAAACATGTACATGGGGGATGCTCTTATGCTAAGAAAATACGAGTGAAGGGACATTTGGAAGATGTTGCTTTATGTTTAGGTTGTTGTGGCAGTCTACTCTCGAATACTGCACCTTGTACTTCACTGGTTTCTGCCTCAAGGTGGAGCTGTTATATTTTCAATGGCGATGAAGGCATGAAAGCATTTTTCTTTTTCGTCCCACCAAGTGCTGTTTCTGATTTGAATAGATGTATGGGTTCTGTTGGTAAAGACAAATGGCAAGCAGTCTTCCTCCCCCTCTTTTCAAGATGAAAAGTTCAGCAAAAGCTGAAGTCAGCAATGTGTCACATAGGCGGCTGAGCCTAAGATACTGATTTTTATTCAATCTAACATTACCTTTCATAGACTGAGGAAGATGCATACCTTCCATTTACAGTAGGTATCCCACAGAATTATAACAATATGTGTGTAACGGCTGTCAAAAGCATTTTGTCAGAAGCAATTTTTGTTGTGGCTTTTTGTAATCGGTTATGTTTTCCCAGAAGGTTGTGTGTGTTTGTGTATTGTGTTCTAATTAGGACTATACGAGACAGTTATGGCAGCCTGTCAAATCAATGGGATGCTAGATATATTTTAGTCTCTGCGCTATAGTCTAAATAACCTTTTAAGGACTCTGTTCTCTGAATGTGGTAAATAAATGCTGAATGTTTTATACTTAATAGGCCTTTGAGTAATGCATTCCACATGGCATTACTGCTGGAATGAGACCTTCTTATCACTAAATACACAATAGTGACATGAGGTCATTTCAGCACGAAGAAATGCATGCATCTCATAAATGAACAAAGTCTATCCTGAAGCTGACTTAAACAGGAATACTCTAAAGTAAACGCTGGTTGCAATTCTAAGGAAAATGGGGAAAACCTACAAGTACTCTTATTCCAGTTGTCTTTCACCTCTCAGTTTAAATACTTTGAAAGTCAGTCATATGTCAATCATAGCTGAATTTGCAAACATAACACTAATTTCCCACTTTTTTTTTTTAATTATTTTTTTTTTCCTAGTTGATTTATAGAGAAAAATATTTATTCTGGTCACTTTAAAAGTTAACTGTATCACACATTTCAAAAGCTTCTTGTTCTAGACTGAGAGGGGTCTGGCCAAGTCTCTCTGAACAGGTGTAACAAATTACCTGTTGTAGTTCATTCTGCATACTGCATACAAAAAAAAAAAAAAAAAGCCAGGTGGTCTCAATTTCAATTATGGATGACATTTACCAGAAGTGAGAATAAATTATATTGGACCCTAAACAGCATGTAAGCCCTGAACTGGGAGCAACGTCAGGTGACTGTCTAATGGGCTGGACATATCGTATTGGTGCTCGGTGTGCCATGGAAGAAAGTCCACATTTTGAAACTAATATTTTATGCAGAGCTGGGTAATATTTGCTTTGGGAAGACATATGTTCACCTAAAAGTCCAGCTTCTAACTGCTATCAGTATTTGCAAAATTGGATCAAATTAGCTTCGGCTGCACGAAAAAATGGAAAAAGAAACATTCTTGAATGGTGAAGCAATTCAGCATTCTAAAACAGCATAGTGATCATTTGAGGATAGATCAAGGATGGGGAACTTGGAGGTCATGTACAAAACTGACAAAAAAGAAATTTCCTTTTGGAGTCCATGTCCTAGGTTCTAAGGTTCAATGGATGTTTTAATTTCATGTAGAATATAAAGTAGGATGATTTAACCAGGGATGACTGGTCCCTATAATCCCATTGTCTCCAGGTTGTTGACAACTTCAAAGGATGTGCTTCCAACATATGTATCATTTAAAGATGGAGAAAATTCACTTCAGGCAAGTACCTTTAGCCATTGGAATATATGGGTAAAAACCACTACTGATAAAAATTCTTCTCTTAGCGATGTAAGTGATACTTCAGTTTAATTCCAGATCTAGTTCTTATTGTTAAAAATTACTAGAATAAAAGTATTTCCAGGTGGATTAAATCCCTTGGATTTTGCTAGGCCTATATTAGATATTATTTACAAAATCTGAAAGATTCTTACAGATTTTTTTGGAAAAAAAATCTTATTCTCTTTGGTCTCAAACAATTTCTTCTACTTCTTCCCAGATTTCTCCTGGGCTATTTGAGCACTGGTTAAACATACCAAATACCTAGCTAATTCAGAAGATCTAATCCTTAGAACAAAAGGAAATAATGAAAATTCTGTACCCTGTACTCTTGTCATTATCAAAAACTAAGCCTTAGATGTCATAAAAACTAATGATCTCTAACTTCTGCTTTCTCAGCATTTAGAAGAAATAATTTGATTGCATGATAGAGTTTTATAGGTTTGTCTATAAAGAAATTGAAGAAATTCTAAATTAAACTTGCTTTGTACTGAAGGTTTGTGTTTGTTATTATGTCTTTGAAGTAAAATTCACCCATCTGAGTCCAGCTTCTTGAATGGGGAGGTAAATTTCACAGTCCTGTATTACCGCCTAATAAAAAATGGTTGTAGAATGATGTAACGAAAGTCACGTCTGGTCTTGAAACCTGAATGGGAAGAGATTAAAATTGTCATAGCTTGGCCTTTTTTATTCATTTTTTTGCAACTAGCTTGCTAATAGGAGGACTACTAATTCTACAACCTTAGGTTGTAGAATTAGTCTTGTTAATATTAGTCATTGTTGGTTGTTTTACCAAGTGTTTTTCAGAGTATTTATGGCTATGGTTAATATCCTTGATGAAAACAGATGTTGAAATTCTCTGCTAACTGGAGTCCCAGGTGTTTTCTGTTTGGTTGTGCTGATGGGCAGCAGTCAATACTGCAGCTGTGGCCTTGTTTGCCTCTGAGTTTTCTATGGCTTGAAGGCTGTCTGAGTCCACTTTTTGAGGGGTATTTTGGGTTCTGTTCTCACAGATCTTTTGATGGTTCAGGTCTGTTCTGAGAAAGTGGAGGGCAATTCCTTATAGAAGGTAGAATCACAGAATCATTTAGGTTGTAAAAGACCTCCAAGATCATCTGGTCCAACCATCCCCCTACTACCAATGTCGCCCACTAAACCATGTCCCTAAGCACCAGGTCCAACCTTCCCTTAAACACCCACAGGGTGACTGACTACTCTTATAGCAGTATATCAAATTGTCTGGAACTGATTGGAGGCTGCTTGGAACTCAGGCTCACTGAGTTTAGTGAGTTGTTTTGTCAGCTTGTCTGAAGTTGGCTAGAATGAGCATGGGCTCACCATCAGACTGAGAAATGGCTTGATGAGGCCTTGCTAATCATCAGGGGACTAGGCTGTGTGGAGCTTGCTTGTGGGACCACTTATGAAACTTGTATCAGTCTTTGTTTTATAGCTCAGCTCCTAACTTTCAGGGCTTGAAGTAGAAGTAGTAAAATTAGAACAAAACAGACGCTATATCTGTCCCATCTTTCTGCTCAGTTTGTGCTGCAGAACTGTACTTTCTGTCTTTCTGCGCAGCTTTTTATAAGTACCACAGATAGCAGCATTGAAAAATTAAGCTGCCAGTTTCAGTGCACACTGTTGCTTCTCTACACCAGTACTAGCTGGCAGCATCAGCTCAACTCAGATTAGAGTGGCCAGTGTTGTCAGAAGCAGCTTTTGTTATCCTCTCAGCAGAAGTCATCAGAAAACCACAGCAGAAGGTAAATGAGCTGAATAAGCTTCAAACAGACTAATAAGGGTGAGTTCATAAATCCAGGAGGATTTGAATATCTAAAAAGCATACTAATGTTCACATTTCCTGAGATGGGCTTGCTGTACTTCTCAGTCTTTCTGCCAGAATTATGTAGGTGGATAACCCATTTTCACAAAGATATTTCTCCCCTTCTGTCAGGCAAAGATATGCCATCAGGAAAGAATCCCTAAAATTTACGAGCTGCAGACTCATGTGTATTTTTCTGTCTTTACTGATCTTTTATACATACAGATAAAGTAACAAGTAGAATATTCAAAACATACCTGTATTTTTAGTAATTTGTGTGTGACAGATTTTAGCTTATTAAAGCAGCATTTGTTTCAAGCAATGTTGTACTGTTGTCTTGGTGAAGACATGTTAATCTAAAGAAATCTGCAAGAGAATAATTTAATTATGTTAACAGAGTGACTTAATTAGGGAATTGAAATATAAATGGCAGACATTTTTTCCTGGACTTATCCTATTCTTCTCTTTCAGTCCTGTGGTCTCCATTCCCCCTCCCCACCATCACTAGCCTTCTCTGAATACTTTTCAGACTGAATGAACTTGGAACATTTCCTTGGGATTTCAACATGTTGTGACAATCTACAAATATTAACAGAAGTTATTCAACACAGATTCATCTAAGCAATTATGATTATTGCAGAAAGCACAGTATCTAAAAGTATTGGACTCATAGAGTGGGAGTACAGTTAAATTTGACACATGGTGAACAGATACTGCCTGCATAGAATAAGTCCTACACAGAATATTGTTCTGTGAACTGATTTTGCAGAATAAATGTCTTTACCATAGCAGTATGAAGGAAGGAGGATCTGTGGAAAAACAAACAAAACATAAAATGGATTCTTTAGTAAAAACATTTTAAAATGTCTGTAATTGTTTGTGTATCATACACATCAGAAATTTGTAAAATAAAAAAAGAAATAAAGTCTGAAAAAAACAAATGAAACTCATAAGTTAATTTTGCTATAAGTCAGGCTCTTGTCATCATACCTTCACAGTATTTAAAAGTTCTGGAAACCTTTCCCTTATAACCGAGATAACATTTATTAAACATTGAGTTACCCAGTTTTGTTCATATTCTTTCTCTGTGCCCATCACCAAACTATCTGTTTGTCTGATCTGTTCCTATGGGAACCATGTGGTTTTAATTACATGCTATGATGTGGGATTATCTTTTCTCCTTGGCAAGATAGCATAGTGTCATTCCATCCATTCAGTGAAAAAAAATCTTGTTTTTCAGTTGGCACGAAATTAAAGATTGTCAGAGGATGAACTAAGGGTGATGCATTCCTTAAGTTCTGTTAGAGTGGTATTTTGGAGCTTCTTATTTGTTCTTTGGGATTTGTTGTTGTTTTTCTTTTTTTTTTTCTTTTTTCTTTTCTTTTTTTTTAATTTCTAAATATATATATATTAATTTCAAATATTTATATTTGAAATTGTGTTGCTGAACTTGGCTCATGGGGTGGACTGAAGCATAATTGTAGTCATTGCAGATGTGAGCAGGAGTAGAACTAGATTTACTCTCAACAGAACAGGAATCAGGTGAAGCAGAGCATCATGTGGGATTTGAATGGCATATGACAATAGCTTTCATATTCAGAAGTTCTGGATTTTCCTTAAAAACTAATTTGTTTATCACAGTGTACTCTCAGGTTGTAGAAATAGCACTGCTCCATCTCTTTATGTATCAGTGCTAATCTATGCAGCAGTAATATCTTTAAAGGAAAAAAAAAAAAAGGCCTGCTAGCAGCCTATTTTTCTATGAGGCATTTGTTTGACAGATAAGCCTTTGGAACAGCTGGCAAGAAGCCTGATGCATCCGTGGAGGTCATACACTGTCAGGAGTAGGCCTAGAGGTGGTGACAGTATCTATTGTCTGTCTTTTTTTTTTTTTTTTTGACTTATATTTCATTTTGTCTTGCAATTTCTTGAGCTTTTATAGATGAGCAGACAAAGGAGCTAGACGACAAATACATCAGTGGGACTTAAATACATTTGTATTTCACAGATACGCCAAATACAGTTGTACAGTAGTGGTGTTGAAGGGAGTGTGGAAATTAAAGCGTTTTTGCCCAGGTGTTTTTCTCTCAGCTTTAGTCATGTACGCTGTCACAGGCAATGTCAAAGCAAGAGTTCTGTGAGTGCAGTACTTGAAAGCTAGTCATGACTGACATTCTGGAATGTGCTGAGAAAAACATTAAAAAAGTGTGCATAATCTGAAATCCGTAATGGAACTTGTCTGAGCCTTTTAGAAATGAATAATTTTCAAGGTACAACACAATGTAATAAACTGAAAGGTGATATAATTTCAGGACTATTTCTCTGTTTCTTAAACTGCTGAGTAAATTCTATAAATTACTGCAGGTTCTGAAAGGATCGTCTTTTTTTTTTTTCTTTTCTTCTTTCCTCTCTTGTTTGAAAGTATAGGATTTCAGCATGAACTTCTTACAGTAAAAGCTAAGCACTTATATTCACTTTCTAAAGTTTAACTCCTTGGATTAAGAAAGATGTCATGCATTTTTGGTTTGTGTTATGAAATTGCTATAGTGTTTCTGTCAAAGCAGCAAGCCTACTTCTTTTCTGTAAGTTTTTAACACAGCTTCCAGTAAAATCAACATTACTTGAAAAAAACACAGTAGATAGTAGAGAAAGGGGGAAAAATCCTATTTCTAGTACATTCCCTTATGCTAACCATTATTCAAACCTGACATAAACAGAAAAATGTAACAATTACTAACATAGTGCCAATACACGCATTCTCTTCTTATTGATGAGAAAAGGACCTCTTGGTTACCATTTTGTGAGATAAAAACTTCTTTAATTTAATTTAATATGTAGATACATATTTCTGAGTGTTCACTTAGCTTGTAGAATGGAAAACGTTAACGTTATATCCAGGTTTTAGCCAATAGTCTCATGTTTTTGTGTCAATTTTCAGTGTTCTCATTTAAAATATAGACCGAAAAGTCAGTATTTTCTTACATATTATTTGCAATAGGATGAAATGGTTTCTTTTAAAATTCTGTTCGTCATGTTGGATCTAATTACAAAACATCATGGATAATGACATAAAATGACTTGTGTCTTTGCATGGTGGCTTTTCAGGATCAAAATGTTTCCATTTAGGCTTGTCATGTGTTTTCAGAATAATCTGTTATTTGGAATACGGGGACTTCTGTGCTATCAGTCACTATTGATTTCTTATCACTACTGATCTATAAGTTTTAAAACTTTTGGACAAAAGTCTGCAGTTAACAGAGATGAATCTTGTTTATGAATGAAGTGGGATTATTTTCTGTTGCTGAATAATATTGGACTCCACTGACATTAGTTGTGATTATAGAAGTTCACAGTCTCTAAAATCAGATGCATTGTCATTTGTGTTCCAGTACTCTTCATTGATTTTAAAAGTAAGCAATAGCAAAAGCTGACCTAACAGGTTCAGGACAATAATTTTCATACTATTAATCATCTAATAATCTTATAATAGAAATTCAACAATTGCTCTTGCTGATACAAATGTTACGTAGAGAACTCATTTCACTCTTGACCTCATCTTTGCCACACAGTACGTACAAAAACTTATGCCCCTGTTGTTAGCTGATATTTCAAATCATATTCAAAGAGAAAATGTTCAAAGGAAAATAACTGTGTATCCGAAACCTCTCATTCATCTTTGATAGTAAGGCCAATGGAAGCTGTTCGTATTGCACAACAAGGAGAAGTAGGCTGCTTTCATGCATGACTGGTACCTTTCCTTTGGCTTTCCTAACGTAATTCATTGTAGTAGAGTGATACAAATCAGCAAACAACCATATTTTTAATTAAATATCTGTGGTTATAGGAATAGTGTTCCTCCATTTCCTTTCATTGTTTTAGCGTGTCTTCGTAAGTACAGTGATTTTCAAACAGCTTGGATTTCATCAGTTTACATGCATTCTTTTCAATAAGACAGCATTAATGTCATTACAAACTTTACATGAAATAGTCTTCTGTGTTAGGCCTTTTTGGATGTCTTTTGGTGATCTGTCTTGGTTTTGCTAATTGCATTTGTTTTTTGATGATTGCTTTTTTTGGACGATTTTTCGAAGTATTGCAACTGTTATAACAACCTGTTGTACATGTAAGCACAGGTTCTGTGGTTATCATTTTATGTTTTTTTGTTTGTTTGTTTTAATTGCAGTTTCAATTTTAAAAATCAACTTTAAATACAGTGTTGTTCACACTGAAATATTTTTTTTCTGGATCATGTCATTTTGCTGTGTTACTGTCTCACTTTTCCTAAAGCAATTGAACAGCTGTCCTTAGTTCAATGACTTCATTGCCCAAGTATCTGCTGTATTTGATTTTAAATTTCCATGCAAAGGATAATCTTCCTTTGTTTTAATGCTTAAGAGTTTAAATGTAGCTGAACTGGATCAGTATTTTAATTCTACTTTGATGTTTCTCTAAGCAGTATCCTACCATATGGGAGTAACATTTTTTGTTGACCCATTTTTGGATAACATTTATACAGTATTAATTGAAAAAGCTTCAGAAAACTACAAGCTGCAAGCTACCAGACTTGTTAGAAACAAACTAACCTTTTAATTACAAGTCATGATAAAAAGGGATTAAGTAAAACATTGAAAACTTGTTGATAGATGCCTTATTGTCAAATGACAGTGGCTTTCTTTTGTCAGGTTAATTTTTGAAAACCCTGAAGCAAAGCTTTTTCGCTGTACTAATATTAAATATTGATTTCTTTTTTCTTTCCTCTTCCTCTTCCTTTTTCTTTTTTTTTTCCTCCCCTTTCCAGGAGTAGTCTAGTTGATTATTTGTCTACAATAATCATGTAAATATCACTCCCACTATTGTAAATTATTTAGTTATGCATTAATTCTCTCTATTCTTTCTTGATTTTAGTAGGGTTATGTCTAGGTTATCCAAATCCAGGACTACACTGCACTGTCATCTCTTGAACATACAACTTTAGTTTAGTCTTAGAAAAGGAATATAGGAAAACAAAAGCATTAACAAAGGAAGCAACTTGTTAAGGTGTTTTGCATTCCTATGAAATGAATCATGATGGTGCCTCTTTAAACCTTCAGCATTTATTTTCCACAGCACTTCTTAAACACTCCCTGTTCTGTTTCGTTCTGTTTTAGATGGGTAGATTGCTTTCTTGTATGATTAAAATATTGTCTTATACCTGTATGCAGAAATAATTCAAGCAGTTTCAGTGCTGTACAGGTTAACTAGTCTACTTTTAGTTTTCATTTCTATCTTTAATGTAGATAGAACTTTTGTTTTGTTTCCTGGATTAATTGCCCACCTTTTCTCTCTCCAAAATATCCAGCAGTCATACTCTTAACTGTGTGAAATTTTAGCTAATATATTTTTGCATATTCAGGGTTTTATGTCTTGGCTTAAATAGTACTGTGTTTTGTCCTATTTCATCACAGCTGTAAATACTATATTCTACATATAGTATTTATATCCTTATATATCTTATATATCCTTATACATCTTATATATCCTTATCTTTGTTAACAGTGAGTAGCAGTAACAGTGAGTAAGATGGGTGGTGTTTTGAAAATAAATTGTTGAGAGAATTTTGACCCTTCTAGTGTTTTTAGATTAAATTTTTGTTTCAGTTATTGTTAAAGAAAAGTCCTGTTTGGTGTTTCTTCATTTCACAATTGTTTTTTGTTTCTACAAAACAAACAATTGCAAAAAACAACTTCTAGTTAGAAATACTGCAGTCATTCATATAGGTGTATGTTTGTTCAGATATATAAATGTATCATGTTTGTGTTTTATATATATATGTGATGTTACGTTCATAGCAGTTTGGCATTGTGTACCTTTCTTGGTATTGTTTTCCATCTTTTGTTTACAAAAGGGCCAAAATGATAGCCATCAGAAAAGCTTGCATTGAATTACACAGTGATTCATCTTACAGAAAAGTAATCAGATTGTTGATATGGCTTTTAATGAAAAAATGTTCTAAGATATGTGTATAGCTGTAGGAATGAGAAGCAACTTCACCAAAATCTTAAGATATAGGCATGGTCACCTATAGAAAACCTTTAAAACTTCTAAATATAATGCATGCAATTCTAGCATGGTTAACTATTTTAGTAATTTGCCTGTAAAAATTCTCTTTCTGAAACAGAAAATGGGCAAATTTTCGATACAAAGCTCTCCTGTGGGTAAATTCAGCATCCAAGATATTAAAGTTCATATTAAAGTTAACAATCAATTAATATTTAATGTTGTTAAGTATTTTTAGTCCAGATAGAGAATCTAGTCTGGTAAAGGTTTTATTTTCAATTTTTTCTCTCATGTAGTTTAAATCAATTGTCATGATTCAGGGCCTGAACAATCCTTATTTACCATCTCTTAACTTCAGATCTGATTGAATATGATTTTATACGACTGGAAATGAAAGAGACTGCATGAAAAAGCAAGTAATAGTAGGGTTACAGATTATTTCTGTCAGTGTTCTTTAGATTTTATTATATTCAGAGACACAACATTCATATAAACACAGAGGCAGAAATATCAGTTGGTGGATTGATGCCTAAGGGGATGTGGGGAGGGGATAGAAAGAAAGAAGAAAAAGGTAGGTAGAAAGTGAAATGATCCCAGTTTAGACTCCTACTGTTCTGAATCTGTGTAGTGCCTGTTTTATTTCAAGTGTAAATATTTTTTCTTCAGAATCAAGTTAATTAAATAGGTGTTTCCTGCAGGGCTGTATATTCTCTGAAAGTTGTGTGGCATGACACTTCAGGCTGCTCTCAGCTCTTCAGAACATCGTATTTGCTTTTTGTCTCATGTAAAAGTTTCTTACTCTTACACTCTGAATGCTCTTCTTGAGCTTTCGTTGTTGAGTTTGAAAATTGTAATAAAAAGGTAAAGCGGTACACACTTTTCACCAGTCTTAGGCATTCTCTGGACATTTAAATAATATATGTGCAAATTCATCCCTTCACCACTTCTAAGAAGCTTGTTACTTTCTTGTGACAGTAGGAGGAGGAGGGAGAAAAGAATATTGATTTCTACCTGACTGAATTAAACATATAGTTAGATTTAAGGTTTGGAAGCAAGTTTGTAGTATTTGCTGATAGAGCTTAAGAACAGTTGATGAAAATGACTGTCCTATATGGGGATGAATTGGAGCTGTGGATTTCAGCAGTAATCACACAAAGTAATTGTTACATAGTATATGTGTGTGAGGGGGGAGCAGGAATAAAGGAATTGAAGATTACTTGTAATGAATAGAAATGCTGTGGATGAAGTTGTAGAAGTGCTGTTGAAATAGCTTTGGAAGACATCTATATTTATTTGCTAGAAATATTCAACATTGAATCCTCATTCAGAAGTGGAACCACAATTAACATGACGGGTTACAGGTATTTTTTCAGATTTCAGATTAAAAAGAAGCTGTCAGAAATCAAGCCACAGGAATTAAATGTTCTCTAGATGTAGTTTATAATTATCCTTTTATGGCACCCAAGTAGTTTTTGCTTTGTTTGCTTTGCTTAATTATTTTTTAATTACCAAGATACCAGAGTTGAAAGGAATCCTCAAGAACTCATCTTTGCAAGTTTGTTTGCATAAACGTTTGGGGGGAGGTAATCTTTCCTATCTTTTCTATGTAGGTACTCAAAATCTAGATATAAAAAGAAAAAAAAAATATCTTTTAATTAGTTACTCAGAAACATGAAGACCAGCGTTTAAGGGACGGGGAAAGGGAAAAAAATCTCACATACCTCTTCAAATATTATACAAAGAAATGTGATCAGAAGGAGTAGTTCAGTTTCAAAATCCAGCTTTCAGTTGGTGGTACTTACAAAGCTGATGATCATTCCCTCTATCTTTTCTTTGAGGTGTAAAGTTGCTTACATCTCTGACTACTGTGGCTGTGTCTCAGCAGCAGTTCCTGGAAACATTTCTCTGACACAAATGTGCGCCACGTTTGCATCCCTCTTCTGTGTAAGGGAGAATCTAAACATGCACCACTTTTTCTGTTGCAACACTCCACTCCAAATCCTGATACCACATGGAGGGGTTGAGGATATTGCTGGAAGGAAGCATGGCACATCCCAGGCTGGTTTCCTGCCTGGGAATTAGGGGACCAAGGATGTCCCACAGCAGACTTCCCTGAAGACAAGGTGTAGTGATGACTTCGGGGTTTCTTAGACATGGCTGTTGGTTTTGCTTTTTATTTCGGTGTGTGTAGGCAAATCCAGTAAGTTTTGATAGTTTGACCCTGGAGTTACTTCTGCTATTTCATGTAGCTAACTCATGGCCACAGAGTCACAAGTTAGGGTATGTTTATCTTTGATCCTTGCTTGACAAAAAAGGCAGGGTCCTGTGGTTTTAGTTAATGTTCTGTGGATTGTTTCTATTTTCATCTGTATATAATTCTACTCTTATCTATTTCTATTTTATATTTTTAGTTATTGTGCAACACAAAAGCAAGCAAGGGAATGTGGAACTTGAGCTGAGTTTTCTGCTATTTCTTGACGAGCAGGCAATGGTGTGGAGAGTCCCTCTTACCTGCTCTTCTGTTCTCACAAGTTTTATACTGCTGTGTGTCCGGGAGACCAGTTTCAAGTGGAGGAAATACCCATAGTCTCACAGGTGGGTCGTTATTTGGGATTAGGAGAAAAGTTGGTTTATGTCCGTGTGCTGAAGAAGCCTATAATTTAACACTTGGTACTTTTGGGCCAGAGTTAGTAGAACATGGTTACAATGCCATTTTCCAGCATGTTTTAGTTTGAACTTTATATGTTAGGTAAGCTCAGAAAATGCATAGAAAATTAGGCCCTTCAGGAGATGTCAATAAGGACTGCCAAATTTCTGGATACCGAATGGTATGGGGTAGAAAATAGTAGCTGCCAGAACCACCAAACATTGTACCTGGTGCTGATGGAAGGGTAATTTTTTAAAAGGGTGAAAAGGATTTCAGACATCTCAGATGTGTGGGGGTTAAGTGTTTATGTGTGCATGTAAGGCATGGAAATTACAGGGTGTTCCACTGCTTTTATGGACTTACCTGTGACTGCCCGGCTACTTTGTTATAACCATGAGATTTCAAATATGTATGTGGGAATGGGGGGGGGGGGGGGGAAGAAAGAAAAAAGAGGAGGGGAGGTGTCTAAATAAAACCAAACTGAGAATCTGGCTCATAAAACGTCAACTGGACACTTCCCCAAAGTGTAATTAAGTAAACAGTTCCCTGCTGTCACCCATCCATAGCATGACATAGTTTCCATCAATTTACTGGCTGGCATGTGCTTCTGTTTCATCCTAGGTGTGATCAAGTGCTGTGACATTCAGGCAGCTGCTGGCTTGGCTCGGTGCAGTAGTGGGTGGTCTTGTACGGCTTGTAGTTAGCCTGGTGATCCCATCCTGTACTTTGTCACCTCTTGCTGGCAATTGCAGTGAGGATGTGAAGAAGTGGCTTGGAGAGGAGAAAAAAAAAAAAAAAAAAAGCTATTCTTGCTCCTGGCTCTTAAACAGAGCTGAGGTGCCCTCACAGCACAGTGAAAGGCTGGGCTACCTTTATTGCTGCCTGTTCTGTGGAAAAATAAGCTTGGGAGTTAATACCGATAGTTTGACACTGTTCCTGATGAGTGAATTTGTAAACCTGAAGGAAACTCATATCAATTTGTTTCTATGAATTTGCTCATATTGATTTGGTTTTGGACTACCTAAGTAAAGAGTATAACTGGATAATATGTCAGAGTATTGCACAATAGCCTGCTTTTTTGTTTGTTTTTTTTTTGTCTTTTTAGTAGATTCTCTCATATTTGCTTGTTTGCTTGATTTTATATGTCATGCATGCTTTAGAAGACTTCTAATACAGCCTCACATCCAAAGAGAACACATACGTTTTTATTCCTAGTTCTGTTTGCATTAGGGTGTTTTTTCAAGACTATAGCTGATGTCTTAACTTTCTGTTAATACAGTGGTCTAAACAATGGGAAAAAATCCTTTTCTAAGTCATTAGCTATTGCCTTGTTGTTAATCATATCTTATAAACCATGAAAAGGTATTTATGATTGAATGTAGAAACCTTAACATGCCTTTCAAACTGCATATAAAGTACCATTTATTACTTCGGGGCAATTTTTATTTGTGTGCTAGGTGAGGACTAGTTCTTGAGGATACTCATTACCAGTGACATGGTTGAAATGGAATTTCTATTTTTTTGGTGCATGCACCTGATACTCCTGATGGGTGTCTTGAGCATTTGGCAGATCTGAGCCTGGAAGCAGTGTTTCCCTTTTCTCAGGGAGGAATAAAATTTCAACTTTTAATTTTTGTTCCTGTGAAATATTGTGTATGCTTTTAGCTAGACCACTTGATTATATGGCTGTGGATAAGAGACCTAGTCCAATTGTCCTTTGGTGCTAGAGACAGAAATTGAAAAAGACCTTGTACTCATTTTGGAAGAGCTAGTTATCACATTGACTACAAGAGTAACTTTTACAGTACTTTGTTCTTTTTCCACTGTACTCCTATTTTTTTTCCATTTATACATCTTCAGATTTATGTCTATAAAAACATCTGCTTAACAGATGCGGCTTTAATCTAATGTAAAATTACATTTTAATATAACATAATTTACTGTCATGAAGTAAATATCAATAGTAAATAGAAAGCAGTTTCAAACACATTCAGAAATGGCTGAAAAATCTTTCTCCATAATGCTTTTCTATAGAAAGTTGGTCTTTTAGCTGAACTAAATAGATTTTTATTTTTTTAAGTGACTATTTCCCATTTGAAAACTTTTGACTTCTCAAGAAAACAAACAAACAAAACCAACGTATACAGAAATTTCTGTACTTCAGCTGGTCAGTAAACCAACTGACAAATAAACTGCTGTATTTTAGGGTCACTGCAAGAATACTTATCAGCAAAATGCATATCTGTATTACGGTACTGGCAGCTGAAACAGCAGTCCCTAAACTCATTTGAGAACAAAAGTAATCATTCTATATATTTGTGCCAGGTAATACTAAGGACTAAATTTTTAACTGAAAAAAGCTTATTTCATATTTCAAATTAATTCATTCAAAAATACCCACATCTCATTCATGCTGTTCTTAAATTTAAAAAGCACTGTAGAATGGAATGTGTTCAAAGCATTAGGTTCACATCTGAAAGATCTTGCTACTGATAAGAGATGCTGAAGTTATACATGTTTTTTAAAATTTTTGAAATTGCATTTAAAATTTGTCCACCAAAGTGTGAAACACTATTTACATGAGAAAATAATTCCTTCTTGTGCAGTTTATATTTATATAGGTAGCTCTGTTCCTATTCCACGTTTTATTCTTAAAAAATATGGTAATAGCTTGAATCAAAACTTTAAACATAAAAGTACTCTCTGCGGTGATTTTTTTCCCTCATTCATATTTGTTCTGCTCAGAAGGAATTATAACTGAATGTGAGAGGGAAAATATTGAAGGTCTTATCAAGTTTCAGGTCCTGTGAGCCCATATTAGTAAAGGTCATCTATATATTATTTCTGGAGGTATCCATAAATTCTTAACAAATAAAACACTTTACACTGCAGGTGCCTATGCTAAAGGGTAGTTCCAGTGTTTCACTTCTGGAAATAACTTTAAACTTGTAACTCAAAGGAGACGAACATGAGGTACAAGCAGTTACACGTTGGGAAGGAGAGCAAAGCCTGGAACTGTTTTATCGACTACTTCCCACTTCAATTGCACCTGATGCCTCTATCTGGTGAGTAACCACATGGCTAATGGGAACATTATCTTCTGAAAAGTACCCAGAAACAGAAATATAACCTTGATATTTCTGGTCACAACTCAGTGAGGAGGAAGAATGTTGCAAATTGGAAAATATGGCAGATATTGGAAGTATCTGACCAGGAATATTATTCAAGCATAACATTTTTGCCGTTGCAAAAAATATCAATTCCGATTTCACTATAGCTAATGAAACCAGATTTTTCCTTCTATTAAAGCCAGTGGCAACTTCCTGAAAACTGAAAGCACGCTAAAACAAAATTAATCTTTAAAATGAAATTACTTGCAGATAAAATAAAGCAAGAGGGTTGTTGATGGTTAAGCACAAAAGAGAGAATGATGTTAAAGCTGAGGGAAAGGAGCAGGAAATTAGAATAGGATCCCTGGATCTGTAAAATTGAAGTAGAATATTTGCTTCCAGTTTTACAATTTTACACAACAATGTACAAGAGACATTGTTATGGATTACTTTTTTTTTTTTTTTTTTTCATCACATCACTTCTTATACAATTTATTGCATTTGGAAAGAAAAGAATTCTTCCAGTTTAAAAAAAAAAAAAAAAAAGCAGGGTTTGGGGTAGGGTGTTACTAGAGTTCTAGTATGAGCTAAATACGATTTCCCTTTCCCTTTAATTTGGAAGATTAAAGCTTATTTATTTATTTATGTATTACTTTTTGCCAGACCCATGCAAGGGTATATGTGAAATAGGCTTGCAAAGCCTAAAATGTAGGTCTCCAAAGTACTTGTTTAGTTCCTGTCTAACTTTAGATGCACCAAAATGTCACATTCTCTGAAGTTATTAAGACTTAATATCTCTGGGTGCCTCACAGAAGCTGGTAAGTTTGTGAACACTTAACTTGATACTGTAACAGGAAACTTCACTGAGGCTTTATATTCAGGCATTTTGTTAAATTGAATTTATGCCTGTTTTAAGGCCTTCTTACCTTGTTAAAGAGCAAATGAAAATCAGACTTAAAGGCTTTACTGTTCTGAGCTATCAATAACTTGAAACTTTTTTTTTTTTTTAACTTCTCCACAAAGGGGATGAAAATATTTTGCATAATATAAAAGATTAAATTCTGACATATGAATTCCTTAGTATGCTGAGGGGTATTTCAAAATAGATCTCAGCAAAAATAAATTATTCCTACTGATACAACTCAGTTCATCTGATTTCCTTTTAGTTAGGAGGTGTTTTTGAGGACTTAGTGTTCCTGTGGCTCATAACATAAACATGGCAGAATGGGAACAGAAAAAAGAGTTCTATTAGCCAATGCAGTGTGGAGGTCAGATTTATTCTAGGTTATTTAGATACTACAGCAGAATGACATTAATAACCTAGCTTATTCAGAACATGTCTTGTGCTCCACTTTGGTTCTGAACCTTAGCCAAGACAGGGAGTGCAATGAGTAAGGTGAGGTTGTTCACTCAGCTGCAATCTGGCTGTATGATCAAGAGGTGACCTTTTAGTTTTCATTCACCAGCCACCCTTTCAGAAATGTCCAATAATACTTAAAAGCAAGTAGATGGAAGATCCCAGTGCTTGCTGAAAATAAAAGAAAAGCAAATCCAGCTATATTGGCCTCCTTATAATAATTAGAAAAGTTAATTCTGCTTGAAGTTTGAAAAATTCAGAAGGCCTGTGCTGAGGGTCATTTGAAACCCAGAAACATGAAGAATCATGATGGCACTTTTTGAAAAGTAGTCTCATAAATGAAAACAGAAAATGAGTGAAGTTTTACTTTGTTTTTCTCCCCTCTCTCCTGTGAATTACTTTCCCTTTCTGGCATTCTGAGAGCATAATCGTTTTTCTTTAGCAATAAGTTAGTTATAAATCTTGGAACCCAAATTATTCTAGTTACTTTGCATTATCACAGTTTGAAGTTTCAGTGGAATGTGTTAGAACATTGCTAATATGGAAACATCTATAGAGAATCAGAGACTGTCTGGTTTTTTGACGCTAACTAGGTGGGGTTTATTTACATTTTGAATTATTTTAGAGGGTATTAAATGCCATATTTAAATATGTCATTCTACAGAGGACATGTGGTTATCTTCTGTGCTATTTTCCATTGGCTTGAAAAGAGAACCTACATAAACATCATTTAGTTAGTTTATAAATACATGTGTAAGATTGTTGATTTGTACTCTTTGTTGTTCTAGTTATTGAAACATATATTTCACTTATGCTTAGGGCTGACTGATGATTAACAAATGTACCTCATAGCAGTTGTCAAGATTTGTAAGTTCTTCATTCTGAATTGTCCCAAAGAGCAAACATAGAGAACGCTTCCGAGGCTTTGTTGTACATAGTTCAGAGTGTTGCCCTGTGGTATGGAAGAATACATTTCAAGTCTCTGATCTGCAGTAATGTTTTTCATCCTAGGTTTCTTCAGGTAGTCCATGTGAATGTTGGATTTGAACCTTATCTCCATTTCAGGCACAGGGTTGAGTCATCAGTTATAAAGAGTGTGTTATGAAAGAAGTTTCAGATTGTCTTATGAAGTTTTGTTGTGGTTTAACCCGGCTGGCAGCTAAACACCACACAGCCGTTCGCTCACCCTCCCCCCTCCCTCTCTGGGATGGGGGAGAGAAACGGGAAAGTGAAGCCGGTGAGTTGAGATAAAGACAGTTTATTAAGACAGGAATATAATAATAATAACAATAATAATAATAGTGATAATGATAATAGTATTAATAATAATAATGTGTAAGAAAACAAGTGATGCACAATGCAATTGCTCACCACCCGCTGACCGATGTCCAGCCTATCCCCGAGCAGCCGGCCCCCCCACCCCGGCCAGCCACCCCTATATATTGTTTAGCATGACGTCAGATGGTATGGAATACCCCTCTGGCCAGTTTGGGTCAGCTGTCCTGGGTCTGTCCCCTCCCAGCTCCTGCTGCACCCCCAGCCTGCTCGCTGGCAGGACAGAGCGAGAAGCCGAAAAGTCCTTGGCCTGGTGTAAACACTGCTCTGCAACAATTAAAACATCAGCATGTTATCAGCGCTCTTCTCATCCTAATCCAAAACATAGCACCCTACCAGCTACTATGAGGAAAAATTAACTCTGTCCTAACTGGAACCGGGACAAGTTTTTATACATTACCTGAACTTTCATCCTTAGAACTTATCTGATTAATCAACAAAAGATTAGAGAGATCAACGTTAAAGTTACTTTGCTATCTAGAGAAGAAAACAGAATTGTTAGCAAAACACAAAACTAACAACCATGGTACCAGCCATGGTACTGATGGCCTACAGAACTAAAGAGGGACTTGTGCTTCTAGATGTAGCCCTTCAATTCTGTTAGACTTGACAAGGAGCAAGGGATTTGATCCTTATAGAAAAACAAAACCCATTGTAAAATATTGGAATGCTATTACATTCAAGGCAACTACAGTAATCATTTATGTTTTTTCTCTACCACACAGTGTTTCACCTACTTTATTTCAGTAGCAGTTAACCATAGCCTCTTAGTATTTTGAAATGAAACAAACAAAACCTACTAGGTTTGATTACAACCCTATTAGTGTATTAGTTATGAATACAACATAGTTTTCTAATTGGACTAGAAAAATGGAACTACATCTTTAGAAGTTCTAGAAGATGAACTGTAGATGTGCTTATAAAGTAGGGGAAGACCAAGAAAGAGGAGAGCTAAAAGATTCCCAAAGCTCATATGGGTTCTAACTTTCAATATGTATTTATGGATACTTTAAGTTTCTTTTTATATTCATATGCTATCAGGTATGCTACAAAGAAAAAAGTAGAGTGGCAACTTCCTTTAAAAAATATTTTTTCATTTCCTTAAAAGCGAGACCTATTGTGTTGCCAACCTCATTATTTTCTATTGTGAAATTGCTTCTGTGATATATAAGAAACAAAAGAAACATTTTACAGCCAAGGAAACCTCACTTTTTCTTTTATGGCATGGTGCTATTGCATTGAGAATAATTTATGTGGGCCTTTTGGACTTTCATGAAAATTTAATAGCTGTGCTGCTGCATATGCATGGAATGTCTCTATCATTCTAGGCTAATCTAAATTGGAAGTCTACACTTAACAGGCGTATTGATAAGCAAAAACTGAATCAGTTTTAATATGAAAAAATATCACAACAGTCTGCAATTAGCTATTTCTGCTAAACCAATTAATAGTATTGGTATTTTATCATATTTAAAAAAATACACAATTCTGTTGTGTGTGATAATAAAGGAGATAAAACCAGTGGTTATTCACATAACTTCTAAACTTGACAGGGCATTCTCAAATAATATTTTCAACAGGTTTTTATTTTGTGAGTTCATCTATGTAGTGCTTGCAGTAAGTGTGTAAATTTATAGCCTTACTACTAGCGGAACATTGTCTTCCAGAGCGTACAACTTCATGCATTGTATTGAAGAAAAAAAAAAGACAAATTATGTTGAAACTAGTGTACGCTGCTAACTGTGCCAATATATGGTCCTGATTGTAACTGACATCAACAAGGCAAGACCCTGGGCTGGGGACACTAGCCCGTTCCCATTTGCAATGATGGCATGCCATCCCTCATGAAGACATGTTAGCATCTGTACATCCTAGAATGCAGCTTGATCACAACTCTTGGTTTTACTCCAGGGCTTCCTACTATGTATCTCACAGTTACTATAACAATAGAAAATAACAAAGGAAAGAACTGAGAATATGTTAATGGGAAGGTTGAAGAATACATGGGTTCAAAATCATAAAATAGATATCACGAGTTCCTCCAGATCCTTCAGGTATTGCTTATGTTCCTGTTCTGTAGTTGCTATATCAATGTGAGGGAAAAATATTAATAGGGCAGATGATATCTTAACAGCTTTCTTTTCCATTGAAGACTATAGAGCACTGACTGTGTCATTTCAAAGAACAGAGAAGATTTTGATCTTGATGGCTGAATTTGGAACATTCACCAAGTGTTTTTTTTTTAATGGAAAAAAATGGTTAGTTGTGAGTTACCTGTTTAATTTCATCTACTTAATCTGTAGCAAAATGTTGTACTTTAACTCAGGTGACCTCTGTGACCGTTGAAATATATATATATTTCTAAAAATTGTAAAGCAGCTATAATTTGATTAATTGTTTTGAAGGAATTAATGAGGAAGTTAGATATCCGCATTCAGCACCTGTTTTTACTGAGTTGTCCTGTCATCTTTGCTTAAACTGGATTTCCACTCATTCTCTCTAAAAGAAATGGCTGCTGCATCAGTGGTACAATCTACATGTGTAAGCATTATGGTAAAGCAAGGAGTACCTGGCAATGTCAGTGGGTTCTGAAGTCCTATTCATATTGAGTGAAATCTTTGAGAAAAAGGTGAAGGGTATTCTGTTTGTTAATCGATGTATACTTAGTGCATGCCCATAGGCACAGCTGCAGCAGGTCAAAAGGATTTAATCTATGTGTGGATTGTCCCCCTGTACTCAGCTCTGGTGTGGCCGCACCTCGAGTACTGTTTTCAGTTTTGGGCCCCTTGCTACAAGAAGGACATGGAGGTGCTTGAGAGGGTCCAGAGAAGGGCAACGAAGCTGGTGAGGGGTCTGGAGAACAAGTCTTATGAGGAGAGGCTGAGGGAGCTGCAATTGTTCAGCCTGGAAAAGAGAAGGTGCAGGGGCAACCTTATCTCACTCTACAGGTACCCTAAAGGAGGCTGTAGCGAGGTGGGGGTTGGTCTATTCTCCCATGTGTCTGGTGACAGGACGAGGGGGAAGGGGCTAAAGTTGTGCCAGGGGAGGTTTAGGTTGGATATTAGGAAGAACTTCTTTACTGAAAGGGTTGTTAGGCATTGGAATGGGCTGCCCAGGGAACTGGTTGAGTCACCATCCCTGGAGGTCTTTAAAAGACATTTAGATGTAGCCCTTAGTGATATGGTTTAGTGGAGGACTTGTTAGTGTTAAGTCAGAGGTTGGACTCGGTGATCTTGGAGGTGTCTTCCAACCTAGATGATTCTGTGATTCTGTGAATTGCGTTTGCTGTGAGAAATGATCCTTCCATGTGTGATAATATTTTATTCCCTAACTAGTTGTGCTATAGGGTCTGAAAAGAAAGTCATCTCTTCCTAAAGAAAAAGACAACTCGTAAATTAAACAGATTTGTGATCTTAATTGGTTTCATCTAAGAATTAGTCTAGATTTAGTTCCAATCTATGTTTAGCCTAAATCTAAACTAAAAAAAAAAAAAAACCAACAACAAAAATCCAAACACATTTTGATTCTGCATTGACCAAAATGTCCCCATTTTTTCAGAACTATGCAATAATTACTTTTTTTTTTTCTTTTTTACACTTCAGGTGACATTTCCCCCCCTAATTTCTTATTAAAAATGTAAGGACTTTCTCATCCTTTCTAATTAGCACAATGGTTTATGCTTAAATTGTGTTAATCAGGAACATCGTTTTAGTCACAGACTCAATAAGTATATAGACCAAAACGTTCTTCTCCTACTACTGCTCTTTTCCCTCTGTATATTAAAAGCACAGTAACAGTGGAATATAAAGGAAACATAATACTTATTGTCAGTTAGATACCTGTCATATAACACTAAATTGAGTTTTAAAGGAGGAAAATAATATGTGAGAAGTTTTGCTGACAAAACCTAACCTTTTCACCTTCATTTTTGAAATTTCTTCCCATTTTGAAACTTAATAGTTTTTACAAAAAAAAAAAAGACAAATTGCTGCTGTAGAAAGAAAAGTGTGACCTTCTAATGAAGAGTGCATATGAACAAAAAGAAATCAGTAGAAATTTAAGATGTTCTAGCATATATTTCCTTGTATTCCTCATACCATTCACCGCTTAACCTTTTTCTGCTTTGATTTTGAGCAATAACTTTTACAAATTAAAATACCCAGTCTAACTATTTCTGCTTCAAGTCAGTGTGCTAAAAAACTATTAGTAGAAAAGGGCAATGATGCATAAAAGGTTTGAATTGGAAATGCAATGGGAATTTTTTTTTTTTTATAGATACAGAACAGCTACAAAATATGGATAAGATTTTGTTTGCTATTAAATACGACATCAGTGAGTGCTTCAGAGTAGAAAGCTTCAGTGTCATTCATTTCAATATTGACGACATGGAAGTGCTGTAAGAGCTCTCTCCCAGAGACCAAGGGTTTCAGACCTATTGTATCTATTCTATAGTTCCTGAGAAATCAGTCTCCTGTAATGTTGTGATTCTTAGTAGTATCCATTTTTAAAATAACATTGTATAGATCTCTTAACATATCCATCATATTTAACATGGGGAAATGGGAGGAGGGATAAAACTACTAGCTTATAACAACTTCAGAAAAAATTTTGAATGCTTAAGGTAGTGACTTTTCGACTGCTTTCAGAGAAATGCAAATAATTTCATGAAAAGCAGATGAATATTTTTACCATAGCTCTGTAACATGAAACAACAGGTCATTTACACCTAAAAAGCCCAGAAGATGAGAATAAGACAAGCAGTTTTTAAGCAGAGAGATCAAATGTGTGCTGCTTTATTGACAAGTATGCATAATACAGAAAACCTTCTAAGGGAGAGTGATATCGTGGTGAAGACCCTAATAGTTTTAATGCATTTTCTTGCACGTCTCCTTTTTTTAAGTTGATAGCTCTTCGGATTTGAAGTTTTGATATGTCTTTTGTTTGAGGTACTGAAGATTTGTTAATGAGTTGGAAATAATATAAAATCACACTAAAAATATAGAGAAGGCATCCAGATTAAAAAACCAACTGAACAAAATAAATAAAACAAAAATAAACCATATATGTGGTTTATGGATGATATAGGTATATCATATAATGTAAAGGTTATGTGTTGGTTAGCTATACATGCTCATAATATTGTTGCAAAAGTATTCTTTAGGTTTTTTTTTTTTTTAAATCAAGGTAATTTAAAACTTTTAATATCTACTCCATTAACTCACTTCTGCTTCTAAGTTATTTATATAAATTGCAATATTTAAATGTAGTTAGCACATGCCTTTGGTTACATTCTATCTCTGTGCTGTAATGCATATTGCTATTGCTGTTATTAATAACTATTACCAATAAATTCCTGTAAGCAATGCTGTTGAGGCAGGATAAGGAAAGGACTCTGAAGTTTGTTGCCCTATATAGTTTAATTTTTGATTGTGCAGGTAGACAAGTAATTGTAAAGCAAGATGATAAAGGCATTCTGCCCCCTTCCTGTTTCCTGGTGTTCTCTGGACAAAGTCAGGGTAAAGAGAAGCCACAGGGTAACTCACTGTCAGATTATGAGTGGCAGAATTTCCTGATTCACATGAGGAAAATTTAAAATGTGGAGCACAAATATATTTATTTATGTTCTGGGACTACAGTCTGCAGTACAACTTCTTCCATTAGCAGCAGCAGCAACAAAGTACCAGTTAAAGGCACAGAGCCATGTTTTATTTGTCTATTCCAATGGTGAGGGTATTTTATTACTTTACCACTGTGTCATATAGGCAGTGAATATTAACAGTATTGCTCATAGTTACAAAGATGAAGAAGTTCATACTTTTCATTCACATAACCCCATTTTCAGAGTCAGATCTCTCTTTGGACTCAGGCTGCTGTTGAACTTGAGAAGCAATCTAGCATGCTTGTGAATGCCAGGGATGTAATAGTCTATAGCTGTCAGGTCATTAATTGAGTGCAATAAATAATCTTTTATTCATGTAGTTCAGTTAATGACTCCTGCATTGACAGTAAAATCACATAATCTCGGTAAATTTTTGAATAGATAATCTGTAAGAAAGTGACAAGAGTGTCAGTTAAAAAGGGAAAATACAAAGCACCCGTTTGTGGAACACCGCTCTTTGTATTTTCTCATACTCTTGTTTTAAGACTTTGTGCAACCAGGTTGAGCAGTTAGTGTGTCACAGAAGATGAGCTAAATGCTCTAGGATATAGCTGCTAAATAACAGCACTCTTCCCTTTTCCTCATCAGATGGATTAGCCGTTCCAAAATGCAAATAAACTTTGGCAGATCAAGAAACTGCTACATGCATCTTTGTTTAAGACTGACTGTGGAAAAGTCAGAAACAAGTTTTGTGAGTCTGGTGGCAGAATTTTTGTTAATCATGAAGATTTATTAAATATGTTTCCTGATACAGGATATACAGTCTGGTAATCCTAAGGCAGCAAACTGGCTGTGGCGCTATGATCTTGCTGCTGATGTGCACTATATATAGATGACTTAAAATAATCTTCCCCTTCATGTTCTTATATGTGCTTCACAGAGATGGAGTCAGACGCATTTGCCTTTGCCTGCTATATTATTCACTTTGTTAGGCGTCTAACCGGAGTTAATGGTGTAATCATTACAAAGTAAAAATGGAAAAAATATTCAAAGTACAAACAATATAAATACACCACCTAATGAATATCATTCAAGCTGAATTGGATTAAATCACACTTCTGATTATTCTCATTGAACATGACTGTAAATGACACTAAGCTGTCTTCCTTCACATTAATATTTTGGCCCTGTGTAGAGCATCAGGCTATGAGGGTCTTGCTTTCTGAATGTCTGTTTCCACCCACAGTTGGAAAATAATTTTAGTTTCTTCAGGACTTAAAAACCAGTTAACATATATATATATATTTAACCTTTCAAATGGGCACATTCCTCCTTGTGTTATAGAACTATGTAGGAAGAGAAAGGAAGGAAATGGGAAATGTTAGAACCTATGGATTTTCTGTGACAGCTAAGAGCTCGTCTTCATGCAGCAGATTCAGCATTTTTTTTTCTATTATGATGAGATATCAAGTAGGTGCTCTAGTGAGCACCAACAGTTTTATCACCTGCTGCAGAATAAGTTGATAGTTTCTCTGGATCAAGCCAGTAAACTAGTGGCAATTAAATATTGGTAGTTATTATTGGGAAGTCAAAATACTTATTTCAGGTGATTGTCATGTATTAAATATGATGCTCCTCAAAAATGCGAGGAAAATGCTGTATTTTTTTTTTTTTTGGCTCCTGTAGAGATTATGCTGCAATTCCATTTTTTCATACTTTAAACATTGTGTCCTGTGATGATGATTGGTGAGTGATCTCCTTGTCCTTATCTCAACCCTTGAGCCCCTTCCATCTTTTTTTCTCCCTCATTTTCTTTGAGGATAGGAAGTTAAAGAGTGGTTGTGGTGGAGTTCAGCTGCCCAGTTGGGTAAAACAGTCACAGAAATGTGGCTTATGAGTTCTGACTGCTATGCTCAACTCTGGGATGAATGCCAAAGTTTATACGAACCCACATGTAATTCTATTTACACCTCAAGATGTTTAAAAATAAAAAATCCCCTTGTTGTTACTAAGAATTGAGGTTTCTCCATAGTGTTCTGAAGACTAATAAATCACTGTTTTTAAGGTATTCCAAAGATGGATGTTGTTATTGAAAGTTAATGTTCTTACCATTTAACCCTTCACAGGTACTATTGTGAAGTCAGGAAGTCTTTATTTATTTGTTTGTTTTTTATTAAATTGTTGAGAGTACAGTATGCATCTCAGTAATAAGTCTTGCTGTACTACTTTGTCATTTTGCAGCCCAGTGAAATAATTAAATTGAGAGTTTAGGAAAATGTTTAATACTGAGTGACTATATTCCTAGATAATAAGTTTCTTATAGCAGCAAAGACTACTAATTACACAGAAATCACCCCCAAATTGATGCTTTTAGAACTGAATATTACAATATATCTCTAATTTATCATTACAATAACAATATATTTCAAAAAATGTCCTGAAGCATTTACAAACAAAGTTGGTCTCTCCTCCTCTTCCAGTTTAAATACTCTGATTTAGCTTCTGGTAGATACTTTCCGTACTATTACTACCAACAATAATGTCTCAAGTCTAAGAGGAAAAACTATCTTCAACCTATAAGTTGAAAATTAAATAAGATATTTAGCATATCGTAAACAAAAATCAACTTTTAGAGGATTTGGGAACAAGTTCTTTCTAGCCTTGCTTCTATTTCAAAATATTGCAAAGTCAAGAGAAACCAAACATGTATTTACATGTGATTCTCATGACTTTTCTAGTTTCTCTTTAATTTAGCTGGAATTTTCAGGTGGGAGGGAAAATTAACGTTCATTCCTTATTCTGTGTATGTAGCCTATGTAATCCCATGTTATTACTGCTTGACAAGTTACCCTGATGGGCATGTTACACAGACTTTTTCCATGTTTTTGAACAGTTGTTTAGGTGTTTTGTTTCTTTTTTTTTTTTTCGATTGTTTATTTTACTTTCTTATTTCACTCTATGGAGGGGGAACAAAAAAGAATTTGGGGGGGTGAGTTGTTCTACCATGTTCAAAAGAGCATTGGAAAATCCTGTAGAAGAGAGAAGGGTAGATAGTTCAGGAGGCCTCGTCCAATTAGCAGCAGGAAAATATTCAGTGTTCTGGATATGTGTTTCAGAAGGCCCTTTGAAATACAGAAAAAAATATTTAATTTCAGGAAATGCTCTTCTTTCTTCTTAATGGCCACCCCTTAAAATTTAAAAGCCTATAAAATCTGCCATTAGGTGGAAAATTTAGAAAATAGAGTAGCATTGTACTTCTAAATACTGCACTTGTAATTAGATATTGGGTGGCCTAGCTACTACTGTTTATTGAATTCTTTGTTCTTCATCTACTCAAGTGCTTAAAAGATAACAGAAAATGTCACTGCTTTCCCTGAAGAGAATTGGAAAATCTAATTTGTCTTACAATCTTGCAGTGAAGCTAAAGAGAATAAATTAGGAAGTATATTTTTCTACATTTCATGGACTACTACATGGACTCCAGCTGCCTGCAAAAGCAGCTATCAGTGATGGCAGCATATTAAAATGAGCACTGCATGTGCAAAATTGTATGGAATGTTAAACTGGACTTCAAATATACTGTTGAGACAGCTGATTTGAAAAATTAACCAATTATAATTGTATCTTTATCGCAGATATTTCATATATATTGAAAGTTCTTTCTCATTATTGAAACAATCCCACCTCCCCCCCCCAAAAAAAAAAGAAAATCCCACAACAACCACCAGAAATTGAGTATATTTCTTCCAGTATAACATTTTTCTGAGTATTTATACCTATTCAAATTAGCAATCATATGATTTACATATGATGCCTTCTTAATGAGAGATACATAAAGTTTTTCATGTTATATAGCAAAGTTTAATGTCTGAAATGCAGCCATTTCCAGGAAGGAAACATAACCATAATTTGTCAGTAACAATGTAAATACAATACTACCTTATGTAGTGAAAAGTAAAAATAATTGAACTATTAAAGAAAATTTAGAAAACCCTAGGAGAAAAGCAGTTTTGATTTTCAGATCAAAAGATCTAGAGAAAAAGACCTTAAAGAAAAAAAAGAAAATATCATTGAATCTTCTTTAATTTATCTATTCATTTGTCTGAGGATAAAAAAGCAAGCAAACAGACCACAACAAAAATTAGATTTGTGGAAGATAGAAGGCCTCCCACCAAAGCCATAGAAGTTATACTAAAAATTCAAAGTAATCTTTGTAGAGTAAAAGTAAAATTGACTGAAAAACTTTTTTTTTTTTTTAAGCTAATATCATGTTTGTTTTAGTAGGGTTCATTAGTTTTGCTAGGCTGTAGAGTTTTTGCTGAAGTGTGCAGTGAAATGCAGATAGTTTCCCCGCCACTCCCATACACCACCCATTTAAACACTCAAAATTCGACTGAAAAGAAAATCATGACTGATTAAATTAGGGAATGCCAATATATTTTAAGCAGAGAATAACTGAAAGAAAAGCATGCTAAAGAAATTATGCAGTTACAGAATATTTTTCATGACACCTTTGGAAGAATAATGAGTCTGGAATCCAAAGGATAATTCATTGCATTTTCCTGCAACAGTTGTAAGGTGTGGAACAGAGGAGACTAGGAATTTGTGTGTGTAAAATTTGTATTTGCCTTTTCCTGCTTGTTTTCTTTTTCTCATATTTGTCATTTATTTCTTATTCTGCAATTTCAGGATGCTTTGTCCTCCTTAGGGAGCTTAACTGTCCCTTTATGTATACAACCAAGGACTCTGACCTTGTGCATCTCCTCGCTGTCAAATATCAAAGTACAGACTATGCAGATATTACAATTATTTGAAAGGCCACTTATATTCTAGGGTTTGTTTTTCCCTCCCTGTGCTGAGTGAGAGTAATTTTTTATAACTGCTGAAGAAGCATGAGAAGTGTTTTTACTTCCTCTTAATGAAAACATTCGCTCTTAGGGTTATATTATTCATAGTCAAAAATTCTTAAAAAGGCTTGAACACTTAGAAACTACTGAGCACCGGAAAGTTTTCTGAAAATTCATTGCTCGAAAGCAGTTATGTGATTTAAAGGGAAGTTTTGCAATGAAGTTTTCTACATTTTGTAGTATATGCATATATACTTTTCAGTACATAATCAGTAGCTGTGACTATCCACACCCAGAAGTGAGTTCCTAATAAATATGTCATCCCAATAGATCTTGCTGGGCCGTGTTTAAAGAAATGAAAGTAGATCTGAATTTTGAAATTCATTTAAGAAGGAATACAGCATTTAGTGCGTAGTTAATTATTTAATTGTAGGCTGACATAATATATATGCAGAGGACAGCTGAAAGTAAACGGTGATAAGGGAATTCTAACATGACAAAATGTCTTTTAACAGAACTTTGGAAGAGTATCAAGACTGGAATGAAAAGGGCAATGGATTACAGTCTTCTGCAATATTAATGTTTGGTGCAGAAGAGCCCCGCGCTCTGTGTACATGCACTTATGTGTGTATGTAGCTACTGATTTCAAAGTATGCTTATATAATGCGATGGGGATTGAAAGCCAGGAAACAAGGAGCGAGGAGCTCTGGAACCATTCCACTACTTCTTCAGGAGACAGAAGTTGTGGAGAGCTGAGTAAACGGGGAAGATTGGAACAGTCTGTGGGGTATGGCTTGAAAGAAAAGCTAAGATGTGCTATACCAGATTACCCCCAAAATGGGAAGGACACTGACGGAACTCAGCCTAGCTAAAATTCAGGTGAATCATGAGATTAGAAGGAAAGTAACCCCTCCATCCCTGGTCTTGTCTGCATTTCTGTGCTGAGGTGTTTACATGCATAGAAAATGCATGTATGTAAATAGCTGGGGTATTTTGTTACTGAGTTCTGTTAAAATTTGTCATTGAGAACTGTCTGGCTCAGGTGGTGTGTTAGTGTTTACCAGGTTGGTTGTATTCTCTTCTGCCAATGATTTCCCAAGTCAGGACCCCTGCAGTTTCTTCCTCAGTGTGCCAATTCAAAGAATTCACTTAGGATGAGATTATTGCAAAGAACTTTTCTCAGTATTGTCTTTATACTATGAATATCAGTCAGCATTATATGCTCTAGCAGGTTCTTTCTTTCAGAGGCATTTGAAGAAGGATTTAAAGCTAGTTTTGATCCCTGTATCTAGTTGCTCCTCAAACTCTTTTTTGCCTTTCGTAACTACATTTTCAAATTTCATCTGTTGGGGTTTAAGATCCTTTCTTCAATCTGTCTTTGGTTTAAAAAAAAAAAAGTATCTTACAGGCTCAGTTCTTATTTCTATCTGAAGTATAGAATTCTAGCTTTTGAGTATAAATGTTTCTGGGAAAATTGCTTTAAACCTTCTCCAGTTAAATGAAAATTCAGGACTTTAAAATAAAATGAAACCAACCTCTCGAAAGGCACAACCACCTCTTTGAGCATATGAAAATTCATTTTTTAAATTTATGAACAAAACCTCTCCCATAACAAAAGAACTTGTGAAAGTATAAATGTTTTGCAAAGAAAAAACAAACACAATCTAAAAAGCTATGAGCACATAAAATTGTCATGTTATTTAAAATAATTTTTATTAAAAAAAAATCTTGAAGAAAGGTAATCATGCAAAAAACTTATTGTACAATCTATAACCTTTTTACTCGGTTTCTATTCATTGTCTTTTTCCCAGCTTTACCTACTTGAATATTATTTTTTTTTAAATCTCACTTGCTAAAATATCCTAAGCCTATTTTTATTCTTCTAGCAATAATTACACTAAATAAATTACAGCATTGCCCTTTCATAGATAATCAGAGTTGGCATGGACTATTAAATATTTTTCTTCATATACTCTAAATAATTTTTGCAAATGGTCTTTTATATACTGATATACCCTTGCATGTAGCTTCAGGATGCTGAAAATTTTCAAGCTTACTACAGTTTATACTTATATTTGTCATATGACAAATGTAATATTTCCATATCTATTGCCTGCAACATTTTAATGACTCTTTCCAAAAAATGTTTCTATAAAGCAAGACAAAGTAGTGTGTTAAAATTGTATTTCTACCTCTCCAAATTTATCTGTGTATGCCTAGACAGACTGTCAGTTGACCAGATGTCTCTGCAGTACACTGAATTAGTGGTATGAATTATCCAAATTCTTGCAGAACAAGCAAAAATGCAGTGAATAGTCCTTTAATGCAGCAGAAACCGTAACACAGCCTTTACAGATATAGCTGTGTTATTTTTATCATGTTAAAGACTGATTTGAGCAGTGGATACATTTCAATGTATTTGTGATAGTATGCTCCTTATCAGTAGATTTTGGGGCTCAAGTGTTACAAGAGTTTTGTACCGTAATAATGAGCTAGATACTGTCAATATGAATAATGTATTTTATGCTGGAGACAAAGAAAAATTCCCAGTTTTTATAAGACTCTAATTACTAATACTAATCCACTTGTACCAGAATATGGAATTCTGTTTTCTGGAGTTGAACAATTTGAGTTTTCTTGGCTAGGAAATTCCACTAATCAGCTGTGCACAAAGCAAAGACTTGTAATGTTGTCAGCTAGTCATAATTGTGCCTGAATATTTTAAGAAAACGGTAACCAGATTTCATCAAAGAGCATTGCAGGTCCAGGTACTCGTGCAACACAGCATACTGGAAGGCCAACCCTGTGACAATCTTTGACACATGGAGCTGCAGACTGTAGCAATGCAACTGCTGAGAAGCCCAGAAGCCCAGCAAGCAAGCTTGAAAAAAAAAAAAAAAAAAATCAAAGCAGGATTCTGCTGAAATGTTGAACTGGAAAACACTGGTGAAAAGATACCTCCAGATTTTCCAACTGATTCTAAAAATCAGAATTATACTTCAAGTAATATTGTGTTACTTAATAATTGTTTCAATAGCAAGAACTCACTGAAGATAAATGTTGAACAATTTATAAATTAAAGCCAAGGGTGTTTATCTGAACTCTGCAAAGAATCATTTTAATTTTCTTGTCTTTAAAATGTTGATTTTTTGTCAAACGGGAACAAGCACTGGAATAAGTGTGCCCTTTTTCCTCAAGGATATTCTCTGGAGCTGCACTGTCTTCAGATGGTGGCAGTTCACTTGGGATGAATTCATATAAGTGCCTTAGATACTGAGGTTTAAAATATTTGGGGTAAAATAATAATTCCAGTTAGTTAAAGGATATAGGTACAGCTTTATCCGATTTAGTATGTATATACACATAAATATAAATCTAGGTATCTATTAGATACAGTTACAAGTATAGATAGATCTATAGCCTTACAGGAACATCCTAGATCTAAATGAGAATATCAAAAATGCTAGTAAATCTTTCAGTTCGTCTTACCTCTTCTACCTGTTTCATAAAACTACCATGAAATTTCAACACAGGAAAAGCAAAAAGAAGGAACCTTTCACTACTAGCATCTGAAGTCCCTGCTGACACAGAGATTTCCTAGCAGTTGTGGCCCGTATTTTTTCCTGTTTTAACATGCCTTCCTTCACAGAATTGGAGACATTAAGACTAAACTTGCTTTGCTTAAGTACTTTAGAATTCATCATGCTGATCTTCATTCCCATAGACCTTATGAACTTAAATGATACAAGTGTAAAACAATCCTCCCAGGTACTATGCACATAAATTGCAATTGTGAACGTGGTTATCGCAAAACGCATGACACATGAGTGCCACAGGCGAGAGAGCACCAATTAGGCAAACCGTCTTCCAGATGGTGCAGTCTCAGATTTTGGATAATTGCTCAAAATGATAGAGTGAAGTGGGGGTGGAGGGACCTTCCTACAGTCTAGATATATTAAGATATATTATCTAAAAAATAAAATAATAATAATAATAATAATAAATCCTAATCGTTAACCATTCACTTGCACTTAAATTTTAGGAAGGTAGTATTTGAGAGAATTCGTAATATTGAAACACTCATGACAAATGCATAGTAGAACCAATCTCTTTCACAACTGTGTTTAAAAGGAGCAACTTGGCAGCAATTCCGTTCAACTTTCAGATTGCTTGAAGGTGAAAGAAGCATTATTTATCTCTGGTGTGCTTTATTAACATTCCATGATTATGAGAATATAAAGACATGCATCTGTGTTTGTTTCAGTTCTCTGAGAGAGGCTCTTGCTCTTTCTAATTTCTGACTACTCAGAGTTGTGAAGTGAAAATATCTGTAGGTGTGGGTTTGAAAAGTCTCCTGCTGTAATTGCTGTTGTGGAGAGATCTAAAAGCACAATGCCATTTTCCCCCCTCATTTCTCAGTTTATCATCTGTTATAGCGAGGCACATTAAGTGCAAATGTGCATTGTGGTTTATTGCATGAAAATTCTTGCTGCCCTTGGTTACTTAGCCAAAAAATCAAAAAGTGATTAGAACCTGTCAGAAGCAAGCACAGGGAAGAAACCCACTGGGTAAGAAACAATCTGTAACTTATATTGGTGATGCACTGTAATGGGCTAAGAAACAAACTCAATATTTTTCCCCCTTCTCGGTTTCTGTTGAGTAGAAAAGGCATTTGTAGAAGTTATTCAGGGCTATGAGTACAACATCCGTTGTAGCCTGGCTCTGTGTACTCTTTCTGTCTGAAGTGTGCAGAACTTTTCCCAGGGAGAGTTCAAGGGCAGGCAGAATTTCTAATTCAGCAGATATATCCTAATCGTCCCAGTAAAGGGTTTTAATGTCTTTGCATGTTATTGAAGAAGCTGTGCTACTGCTCTGTCTGTTGCAGGAGGGGAAAGATCAGAGTGGCTTTTTGTCTCCACTGACCTCTGCAACATCCAGTTCTTTGGGTTGATAGTAGAATTTGGATTTCCTCCTTCCTCCCTCTGTAAGCAGAAGTAATATGACTTATTTCATCTTACTTGTCCGAGAACTTCAAAGTAAAATAGTAAAAAGAGTAAAAAGTAATTTTGCACAATAATATAGTTCAAAACTACCTGTTCTCATTTTTGTCACTGAAAATATTTTTTCTAATGAACAAATCTTCCCATAATATATACTTGTCAGAATATCTCACATTCTATAGCATTTAGAACTGAATTTTGATTTTCAGGGCATACAGTTCTTAGCAAACTGGTCACCGTGTTTGCCCGGAAATACCTTTCCTACATTCTGCAGAGCTTGCAGAGTACATCCTCTCACCTCATGGATGGCAACAAGAGGTGGTCAGAAAGCCATGTGCTCATTTTTTTCTACCCACTGCCTTCTTTTCAGTTTTGGATTTTTGTTGTTGTTTTGTTTTGATTAAGAAGCAGATGGAATATGATTTTCTCAATGTTCCTGTAAACAAAAATTAATGGGCTAAAATGTTCATAGGCAAATTGCCATGGAAATGTTCTCTAAGAAAGTTGTACAGTTGCTATACAGAAAAGTGCTAGTAATTGGCATCCAGGGTAAAGAGAACTAATCTATAGCAAGCTTGTGTAAATCCTGACTTAAAGCTCGATCATGACATTTTCTAGCATTTTGGAAGGAGATGCAATATAAATGCGGAGCAAAGTGGGGACAGGATTAAGAGTTAGTCTACTCTACCATGCGACACAGGAGTGCATGGCACACTAACCAGTACTAAAAGAGGTGATCTAAAACCAGTATCTTCTTCACACATGTACTATATACAGAAAATTGTTCCCAATTCAGGAAGACCTCAATTTAACTAAGCACTGTGTGGTCACACACATTTGTCACCTCTGAATCTTGTACCAGCTAGCTTTGTATTTGAAGTAGTACTGAAAAATCAGATCCAAACTACCTTCTGCATGCTGTTCACAATTTTGTAGACCTTAGTCATGTATTTTTTGGTCTAAACCTCCTCCAGTCATTAAAAGAGCTCCATATATTATTGTACTTTTCCAATTGTATATCATTTTTTGAGATACTTAGCCTATAATACTTGAGGTAGGACAAACCATGAATTTTATAATGGTGGTCACATTTTATTTTTCCTCACTAACGATAATCTAAATCTTCAGTTTGCCTTTTTGGTTGCTGTTCAGTAAACTGAAATTTTCAGAGAATGGTTAATTATAACCCTGCTATTTAACATCTGTAGGGGCAATGTTCAGCTTAGACCCCATTGTTTTATATGTGGGATTATAACAGTTCAATGCGTATCCAACATTCAGTATAACTTGTCATACAACTATAACAGTATTCTTGGTAACTTTGGCACCTTGCTATTGAGTCTCTTCTGTTTCTAGGACATTTAACAGTATAGTTGTTCTTATTTCCATCACTGTGGCTTTTTATTCCCAATATTTTTTCCCTAAGTTCTAGCCATGTAATTGTCAATGCACAGACCTTCTCTGTTTTTTCATGGATGCTTAGATTCCTTAATATCTATTGATAAGGGAACTTGTCAAAGCTATTTCAAAGACCAAGATAACTCTGTTGGTCAGATCTCTCTTCAACATGCTTGTTATCTCTTTCAGAGAACTGCAGAGGATTTTCAGGGTATTTCTCATTAGAGATTTGTTTCAACTATTCTTCAGTATGTTTATTCATATGACATTATTACTCATATACCTATTAGAACAATCTATTAATTGTTAATATAATGTTAATAAATTATAATGTTATTGTGATCATCTTTTCTGAGTACATGAACGATTGACTTTTTCCATTGAAAACTTCTCAGCGTTAATACCAGGAGCAATGACTGGGGCCGATGTTAAGATACCAGTATTATAACTACATAAATACAATTTATATGTAGTCCAAATATTGTTAAAGATGTCATAACTGTTCTTTAATAACTATATGGACACAGCATGATTTGTTGCTACAATTATTCCCTTTTACTGTGGTTTTGTAATGTTTCAATAAAACATTACGCAAATGACTGAAGCCAGCCGGGCAGGTGGCTATTAAATAGGGACTGCTTATTTCAGGGCTGTTTGACTTGAAATCAGGAAGTGAAGAAGAATTGAATGTTCACATTGACTGAAATACAGTCTTATTTTGGAAGTAACTTATTTTCTAAGTAAATCTTTTCTGATGTAACAAGCTTCTTAAAGCTGACACAAATGGAATGTTTAATTAAGCCAATTGGTCTGTGATTCTTTTTCCTTCCTTTCTCCATTTTGAAAAGTAGATACCACAATGCACCTTTTCCTGTCTACCAAGACTTCTTGGAGAAAACTACTAACGGCTCTGATAATTCGTTGGTTGTTTGATGTAATACTGGAAAATGATGTGTATCATGCCCAGTCACTTTGAAAACATCTAATTTATCTAGATATGATTCAACCTGTTCTTTCCTTCCCCAGTACAGCTGTTATGCC
Source organism: Anser anser (assembly GCF_964211835.1). NCBI lineage: Eukaryota > Metazoa > Chordata > Aves > Anseriformes > Anatidae > Anser > Anser anser. The sequence goes on along the minus strand of NC_139724.1, from coordinate 31,846,002 downwards.
TTAGATACAGGTATGAACAGTCATAGCAAAATTGAAGCAGACTTTTTAATACAGGTTGACTAACATAACACAATAAATGCTTTTGATTTTTAAATGTGGATTATCAGTTCTGTTTTAGAATGGATTAGCAGCATAAATTCAACCTCAGTTAATCCAGAAATTTCTCAAAGCTAAAAACAAGTTAGCAATCAACCTAAATCATACCACCTCTATTCCCCTTATATCACAATGCTCTTAACTTGGAAGAGAAGAACACCCTTTGGTACATATTCAGATTTCATATATAAACTCAGTCTAAGAGTCCCTGTTGTTCTGCAGGGTCAGTAGAACTGCTGTTTTAGATTATTTTTTTTTTTTCCAATCAGTAGGATCAAATCTATTACATTTTTCATTTTGCAAATTAGTATTCCTCTTCCATGTCTATGAAAGTGTTTTACAGTACTTCTTTGTAATATTTCAGAATTTGAAGCATATGACCTTATAAGCACGAAACTGAGGCTTTCCTATCCTGAATCTTGCATTACTCTTATCTACAGGTGAAATTAATGCTGTAAAAGGTCAAAAATATATATTTTTTTTGTTTTATTAAAATTAGAGTGCCGTTTTGCAGTCCTTTCTTAATAGATACAAGTATCCATGAAAGGTACTAAGCACTAGGGAATCAAACTCTGTTGTTTCTTTTTAATCACATTCCTTTCTTGCTGTTCTCTTGTTTTCATGTCTTACTTGCAAGAAAAAGTTATATTAACTATAGAAACTTTTATTTCAGAGAGCATTAACAAATACTCCTAATTAGATGTTAAAATTCTGTATATAATCCAGCTTAAGTTCCTTTTTAAGTAACTTAAGCAAAGTCTATGAAAATAACAGTACAATTTAAGCAGTGTTGCCCACAAAACATGCTTGTACCAGTTTTGACTAAACAGTTTCAGATCTTAATGAACACAGGTTTTTCAAAGACCAGGACTTCTGAACCCTATCCTTGATTTTTGATTATTATTGAATGATCTGAAAAAGAGGTTTCATTCATAGCTGTGCAAAACTTGGTGGTTTTATACATTTTTCAGCTTTAGTCTACTTGTCTTTATGCTTATTGAATTTTACTTTGTGTTTGGATTCAGTTGGATAGATACCAGAGCTCCAAGCAAAATATTGGTTTCACCCAATTTCACACTGAAACCATGCAAAACCCACAAAATCTGAGTGTTCTTGATGTGAAAGTGTGAAGTAGCTTGGCCCAAGTTCACACAAAATGTGTGTGAACCTTTCAGTGAATGTGGGCTGAGTTTCCAGTTTGTAATGAAACACTAAGCCAAGCAGTTTTTTTTTTTTTTTGTGTGTGTGTGTGTGTGGCTTTGTATTTGTTGTAGGAGTTTTGCTTAGAACCCCATATCAACACATTTCTGATACCTTAAAAGTAAGCTTGTACTTCTGTTCATAGCCTTCAATGTACACAGTTCCTTTTTCAGTAGAAATCAGAGGAAATTGTTGGATGCAAGTCCTTTTGTCATTTAACAGAATGTTTTGTATTCAGGAGTTTTTCTCTTTCTTCATCAGTCCATTTCCTTCAACATTAAGCTTTGTTCACAATTTCATAGTAAAGAGAAATGCCTGGGCCTAGATATTCTATTGTGTTTTTGGTTTATCTGTTAGCTGGGGCATGTCCTCAGTCACTGACAGTTCAAGGGGTTCAGTGCAATAGTTATTGTGAATTCCTACCTAATTTGATAACTAAAATCTTCCTTTTACTGTTACAAATTTTATGATTATTATTTCTGGCTGGAGAAATGTTTTGATGGATGATGTAGATGTTTACCTTTGTGGAGAAAATGGGATAAGCTAACCAGTGATAGAAGAATGCTGCCTGTCAGTAATTTTAACAAACAAGGGCAGTTTTGTTCACCAATTGAAAAAAAAAAAAGTCAATTTTAATCTGTTTTAATTATGTTCTAAATTATCAGACAAGTCTAGTGAAAGGAGTAGCTCAGGTGAAAAAAAATATTTATGCATTCAATTTATGCATTCATAGTGGGACTAACAAACTATTTTCTTGGGGCAACTAGTGTTTTAACAATATTTAAAACAAAAAGTGAACGAAGAGCTGGTTATATGTGAGTTATTGATTACTACCCTGATGAATGCTGAAAATCAATATTCTCTTTTTAATGGAAGAGAAATGTAGAGGGATTTAAACTGTTAAATTGTGTCCCAACTGCTTTAATAGGACAGTAACTTAATAACAGGGAATAAATTCTCTCAAATAACTTAATTCAAGGTTAAATTGTGTCAGAAGAGGTATTGCAGCCTGTTTTGGTGAAGTTCTGTTGTTACTGCTTCAGCACTCTAACAAAAGCTAGTTCAGGTGTCTCAGCTATTAAAAGGCAAAAATATGAGAACTGTCAACTGTTGCTATGGAAAAAATAATACAATAAGGAATGTAAATAACTGTATGAGTAATACATTATTTTGATTGCAGTTTTCATGGAGATTCAATGGCAGAAAAGTTTTAATTTAATCGCTGTTTTGTGATCCAGAGAGTGTGAGATCTTGCATACAATTTCTAAGTAAGGCAATAGCTACAGGTATTTTCATCAGTGAAAAAAAGTAAAATAACATAAAAATCCCATTCTAGGTAGAAACAAGAAAGTACTCAATTACAGAATGATTATCTATACGGCCCTCATTTTTGCCTGTGCTGAGATTTGCAAAGATTCAGCTGATGATGGAATATGTTGTCTTCAACGTTTGCTTTTAAATCTGTAGTAGCATTATATTCCAACCTAAATATTTATGTTGGGAGTTCTATAGACAGCTGGGCTAATCAACACAATATACTTATCACACATTTTGTGGCACTTGAATTTCATTAGAGTGGTTTCAAAAATTTATAACTTTATAGAGTTTATAAAACTGGATATTTATCATTTTACCTTGCAATATTGCTATTTTTTCTTAGTCTTAAAAGAGATTACTTTTTTTTTTGTTATTAGGGATTTTTTGCAAGTTTCTATTGAACTGAAAATAAGTGAAAATTACATGCATTTATAATGAAAAAAGATCTTTTATTTAGGAAAAGCTCTTTTCAAAGCTGTCACTAATTTCTGTTGTGGCTGGGTGAAAGCTGTAGGACTTGATACTTTTAGTGCTTTTTCATTCTAGATATCCCCAAATATCTTTTAAGTGTCTCCTGGCTAAGGTTGCTGGATTTTAACTCCCCATGTGTGGAACACAGTTCTTAGCTCAGAGAGAAGGCTCACAGCAATTATACACATTGACTAGTTCCTTCACTTGGAGGACTGTGCTGAGTGAGGCCTGGCTCTGTGCTCTTGTTGTACACCCCTTATTGCACCTGGTTTGGCCCAGATCTCATACAACAATGCTTTCTAATGGTTTGAAGCAAATGACGGTGAACGCTTGCCCCAGCTCAGTGAATTTTCATGTCTTTGTCTCTTAGTCAGCACTGTCCTCTTGTATCTATCCTTTCTTCTGGCCACAATGGAATCTACTTTTAAAATAGTTTTCTGATCCTTGTTGTTCATTTGATCTGAGTAACTTATCTTATAGAACATATAATTGCCAGTGATTTGGGTTACTATAAAACTAATTTACTATTAGTTGTTCTAGAAAAAATATGCTCTTTTTTGAATGATACAGCCAACTATGTCATAACAAAATCACAGTAACTTTGTCAAAGGTTTTACAGAGGTAGAAAAGTTAATTTTAATTGTCACATGGTTTCAGAAAAACACGCTGTGCAACAGAAAATAAATAGCATTCACACTAGCTTCTGGATAAGGTGCCATTCGATGTGTGAAAAATAATATTTAATCTGTCATTAAGCTATTAGACTTGCTAGATCCAAATACACAGATATATGCACTGAGTGATAAAACTGTTTGTCACATGTCAATATGGTTTTGTCATAACTAAACTTAATCTGAAATAGTGTGTGATGTTTGTGTTGGGTCAGGAGAACTGAAGAAATGAGTGGTATCTCTGTCTCTATTTTTGTCATCAAAGTGCTGCGTGACCTGGAGCAAGTCCACCTAATTCGTGTGTAAATTCCCATATTTACAACAAGAGGATCATGTTACTCAAACTTCTTTTTATAAAGGGCTTTGATGAAAAGCATGCTCAGACCTAAATATTAATCATTGTTATTGCTGTTAGAGGTGTGGGTTGCAAATCTGGACTCTATTAACTTAACAACGGAGTTCACAGTAGCATGTAATCGGACAACTGTAAAGAGTATTTAGCAGATTGCTTTCCTTCTCTCTACCAGAAGGACAGACTTTGCCTTTTTCGACGAATGCCAAGTTTACTCTTCAATGCCATTCAGGAAGATGATTTACAAAGTTTTCAGTTGTTGAAAGTAATTCTTTGAATGATACTGGAGTGTTTTTGTTTGTTTGTTTGTTTTTGTTATTGTTTTACTAAATTTTTCAGTGTTACCGGTAAGTCTCTCTATTGTTCTAAATGAACTCAAATTCCTATATATACCACTTACATATATTTAGGTCTTCACCGGAGTTGGTGGTTGCTTTTCTTTCTGTACATCAGAATGCCGACCCTGTTTCAGGTTCTGTTTTCTACAGGTTGCTCTACAGCACTTTATTTTTTTTATTTTTTTTTTATTTTTTCCTGAACTCTTTCTAGTTTATCTGCTTAAATGTAATACATGCAATTCTCCAGTAGGGGCCTCATCAGTAGCATGTATAGAGGGTTTAAATGCTGTTTTTAGTGAGTGAGGTCTGATCTTATAATGTTTACAGTGGGCTAAATCACACATCGCTATTAGTACTATGGTAAACATTTGCAACAGAAATCAAGGGTGTGATCCTTGGACTTTGTTTTGCTTCTGCAGAGGGAAGGAACGTAAACATTTTTTTCAATGCCTAAAGTTAAATACTAGCTCCACTGTATCAAAAAAAAAATGTTGTTTTGGCAGGGTTAAGATTAAATTCCAGGAATTTCCTATGCCTTTGACCTGGGTTTTGGAAGGGGAAGACAAAGAAGGACAAAAATAGCAAGGTACTCATTTGTCTTCATCATCAAAATACAGATATAAAACAGAATCTTTTCCTTCTGCTGACTTGCTCCTCTAGCTCTTGCTCGGGCCCATGGGAACCATGGTTCCGTATCCTTCCCCTGTGAGTGCATCAATACTCTATGTAGCATTTGCTGCATGAAGATATGTATGTTGTTCCAACATGCATTCTCTTGTGCTGCTCAAGTGATATTTTTGAGGGCAGATCTAAAGCAGCCACATTCCTCAGTATCTTAGGAAAGTAGAGACTGTCCTACAGAATGCAGTGGGTGATTTCTGTAAGAGGGTAGAGACAGATAAATTGGATCCATTCCAAAAGTACATTTTTCCTTGCCCTTGCTGGCACAAAAAGATGCATGCACATGCAGTATTCACCCTTTAGATGTTGTGGAGAACTGTTATCCCATACTCCCAGCATCCCTGTTTGCTGTATTTGTGTTTCTCAGATGAATATTCGTTTTGTTTGTTTTTCCCTTTGTGAACTACTATGGAACTGCCATGAGCTTAGGTGCTTGCTTTGTACACTACAATACAGCAGTTACACTCATTGTTGAAGGAAGATAAAATACAAAATTCTCTAGTAAGCAGAATTAGGTGGAGTTCCAGTTAGGGTACGCAAATATGTAGGACTGGTGTTTGCTTGAGAGAGAGAGAGAGAGAGGTGTTAATCTGCCTGGTTAATTTTATTAAAACCAAAAATTTGAATGCTATAATCTTTATTCATCCACTATCTCCTGTGCAGCTACTAGCACCTAAAATTTAAGTCTAAAAATTTAAGATTATTAAAAGTAGATCACCTAGAAATTTACTCACAGCTAGGTAAAGTCATTGAAAAATACCATGCAAATTTCCCACTGTTTATAATCAGAGGCACTTGATCCTAACAACCAAATGAGCAGGTGGGTCCTCCTTAAATAGTTTTAGGTGAAGTTAAATGAAGGTGCTAAATGAAGGTTAAATGAAGGTTCCCATTTCTTCCTTTTCAGGTTTGGGTCCTTGGTATTTATGTGTGTTCTCTTGCTCTGTTCTACATCTGTATCTCCATACAATAAAAGAACATAATATGGGATATAAGCAGTGAACTGGATAATGTACTGCTTTGATCTTTTTTCCTATGAAACCTTAATCTATCTGAACAATAGGCTTTTCACATTACATTAATTAGTTCACTATAGTAATTAACATTAGTTAGTGAATATTTAACATTAGTCATGATTTTAACATGAAACTGAAGATCTTTCATCTTTTGTTATCTTATTTATTCTTAGTAATGTTAAATTTAATTAACAGTTCTGCTTGTTAAGAAAATTATGACTCTTAGGGACAATGGCTATGAGAGAAAAACAAGCAATAACATTTTGCTTTATGTAACAGATCTCTACTACTACTACCTAGTCAGAGCTAGTATACATATATTTGCTGTTATAACTTTGCACCTGTGTTGCAAAGTTTGTCTTTCAGCTGCACACATACAAATTGTGAACAAATTGAAGCCACATTTACTTAACTAAATTCTCTCTAGAACTTTTAATTCTTTATTGAATTCTTTTTCCATCCATCACTTCCTATAGCTACATTTTTTAAAAGGCAACCTGACTGTTCCGCTCTATTTAGTATATGAACAAACTGAAAGCAACTAAAACATTAGTAATAATTATGCCATTCATCTTTAGTAGTTCTTAATAGTTATTATTCTATTTTTCTTTATTTAATGGGAACTATTCAGTTAGACTCACAATGTATGATATGATTTTGACAGTAATAAAAAAAAATCAGAAAAATCACAGCACACCTTCAATATGTACTTTAATGTAACACAACCATAATATGATGATTAGTTCTCTTGAGATTGCTACTTGCTGGAGCAATGTGCTGTAATTAACTAAATTATAACAAATCTGAAGGAGGTAGTAGTGAGTTATCTTGAAACACTATAAACCAGTCATGCTGAGAAACAAATAGGCCAAACCAAAAATGATTATCTGCAACTAATTAAGATGATATGGAGACATGCATTTACAAACTAAATGCTAATGGACTTTCTTTTTCTTTAATGAAAGTCTTGATGCAGTTCATTAGGACAGTGATTTTGTTGTTAAATGTTTGCTTGTACTTTTTAATACCTAGTGTTTAAAACTAGTGTTTAAAAAAGGGAATATAAAACTTTAAATCTGGCACACCGTAAAATTTTGTTTATTTCATGCTAAATCTAATTGCACATACTGTGTATGTCAGTGGTAGGACAGAAGTATTGTTAATGAGTTGGCCAGTATGTTGAATTCACTCACTTATTTAAAGTGATAAATTAAGTTTCAAGTTCGCTTTGCCAGCTTTGCTCAGAACAGTAGCTAATTAAAACTTGGCAGTAGAGCTATGATTGAAACATTGGCATGATATCCCTCCAAAAGCAATTCAGGAGTATACCACATAATAAAATGTGACGTTGTATGTATTGGCAATTAAGTCTTAACTTTCTGTCAATTTTGATTATTGTGTTGAATTTGTACTCTTAGTGACATTAGTTATCATTCTTTTCTTCTACAGAAATCATTCTGTATTTTGCTATAAAATACAGATTTTCCAACTTGTTCTTTTGTCATTTTACAATTTTTCAATGCATTTATTGTGGCAAAGGAACAGACTTCATGTCCCATGGATGTTTATGCAAGAAGATGAAATATCTCCCAAATGATATAGGCCATTTCATACTTTTATTTATTTTTTTATTTTTTAAAAATCTTTTGGAGGGATAGGGAGATTTTGATTCAGTCAGCTTCAGCTGAATAATTTTTGAAAAAATAAAAGTCTCCTTTCTTCATGTGCATAGGCTGCTTTAAATATCTAAACATTTAAATATCTAAATATCTAAATTTTTCCAGGATTAGAGAAGTCCTCAAATACTGGTACAATCACACAGCATTACCTGAACTTGACTGAAATTAAGCAGAGGTTTTCTCTCCACATAAACAGACAGCAGATATAGCCCCAGAAAGTCTATCAGCAGTGTTATCTTTTGTGGTGCAGAGATTCCAGGGTGACCGTGTTTACAGAGTTTGAGCAGATTCTTGGTATTTATGCAAAAAAAAACACATTTGTGAGTTTTTATTTTTTTATCATAAAAGAGAGCCAAACTAGCACATATTTACTGTAGCTCAAAAATGACAAGGCTGTCTGAAAGGAGTGTGTCTCTCAATTTTATTAAAAATCAAATAATCATAAATTAGAAATTAATAATTTAGATTATTTAATTAATTTCATCTTTCTTACTGTTTTAACATAGAAAATTGAAACTTATTCCAAAAATAATTAAAAATTGTAGGAAAGGAGAACATACTCCCTCTCATTTTATTGCCATGAACATCATATTTCAATAGAATAAAATCTTTGTCTGCTTTCAGACTAGACTTAATTTACTGTAGAGGTGACCAAAATCAATGATGCTTTGCATCTTTTGTTGCTCACTGTTCTGTTTGTCTCTGCTTGATTGCTTCATACTTTCTATCCTAAGAAACACTTTTGACCTTCCTCTGAATGTCCAATATTTTATAGGGAGTTTCAAAGAAAGAAGCGTACATTTGCCAATCATAAATTATTCAAATATAGCTTTATTAGTTACCAGCATTGGTTGGTATGGAATATTGATCTGTACATTTCACTTCTTGACTGTTTCCTGACGTGTTTCATTCACACCAGTCTGCTTCAGAAGAATAGTTCTGATTCTCCAGTAGATGTAATTCTCCCAAGTTTCCAGTGTAAGCCTATTCTCTATCCTCAAATTTTACTTGTCCATAGTCCTGAGCTTGGTTTACTAGTGAACTAACAAAGGATGATAGATATCCTAGCCCATTTGGGGGGGGGGGCAGGGGGAAGAAAGCGGATTATCATGTGTATCCCCAGTGATCACTGCAATTGAGGACTTTCCAGGATTGTATATATGTATGTGCATTTTTATTGACATAGTGATAGAATTCATCTTGATCAAACATGATAAACCACTGTTCTGACATCAAGAAGCTAAGACTTGAAGTTTAAGATTTGGAATCATGTATGAGTATTTGGAAGTGGGGCAAGGATGTTCCTGCATGGGCTTTGAAAGACTAAGTACTTGGTAGGGGAATTCAAAACAGTCAATACACTGAGCGATTGAAAGTTTTTATTTCCACATCTATAGCTAAACAAAAGGAAACACAGAGAAAAATCCACATCAAATCCTTTTTTAGAGGTGCAGGAAAACCCCTCCCTCTAGTCAGGCTCAGCTATTGCAATCCTTTTTTCAGAAAACTGAACAAGATTTATTGCTTTATTTTTGAAAAAATAAATACACAAATTCTGCGTTTTTTCCCGATTAAAAAATAATCTAATGGCAGGCTTGCCCTAATTTGCTTTTTCTGTACAAAATTGTGATCTCTGCTGTTTTCCTGTCTTACTTTACAAAAAAGAACCACCATATCAAATGGAGAACTGAACCTTCAGAGCAAGAGTTACTGCACAGTTAAATGTCCTAGCCACCAAGGTACAGAATCTCTCTTGAGCTTGGCTGTGTTGATTTCTTTCTCATGTAATGTGACAGGTTCAACTTGATGAATGACCATTGGTTTTTAATTAAAATAGATGCAAATTGAATGGATTTGTATAGCAACTAGTCTTGAAGCTACTCAACCCTACCAAAGTTGTGGCAGTTTGGGGTGTGCTCAGAAGCATTTCTGTAGACTGGGAAGGTTTGAAGGGAAGCATATAACACAATCTAAAGAGCACAAGCACAGTTTTGTGGGGAATGTGCCCAAGTTCCACTGAAGTATGTGCTTTTAAAAGTTATTTACCTACTGAAGGTCATTTATTCAGAACCTCATATAATTTTTAAAGTTAAAGAAGAAAAATAGTTATTGAGAAGAGTAACTATAAAGAAACTGGAGAACAAACTAGCCACAAAAGCTGGTGAACTTTATCATTTCTGAAGTCTGATGTGGCTGAATTAAGCATCAGTATTAGGGCTACAGTTATGCTCTACAGAATGTGTTGAATCAGACTAAGAAAAAAACTGCTGGTATTTTCTTGCTCTACAGCTGTCGAACCCTGTGGCTTTTCCTTGAATTTTCCTGTCTGTGACATCAACCCATTTGTCATTGCTACTTCTACTTATTTTTCTTGTCATCATTTGTGAATGTCCTTACAGAACCAGTCTTCAGTATTACATCGTTTTTAACCCTTTCCTTGTGCCTTTCCTTATGACATTCAATTCTCCAGATGGTGTGTAATTATCTTTAATATTATGTTAATATTATTTTTTTCTGTCATCTGAAGTAGCAAGTGTTGCCATCCTCAATGATATTTATGTACTTGATGAGCTTCCATGACACACACATATGACATTGCATTTCAAAAGCTTCAATCATTTCCCCATCTTCTGCCATCTGGATTCATTTTACTGACCTAACTTGATATAGTGTGTTGTAATCCCTCAGTCTCAAGTGCTTTTTTATCATATGAACATAAAGCAGATTTTGCCATTATTTTCTAAATGATATTCCTGCCCTCAGACATAGAAAATTAAGTAGCAGGATGAACTGTGTCCTCCTCTATTTATAAATAAATTGGAAAATGCCTATTTTTAAGTGATTAGGTTTTTAGTTTCTTTTACTTAGTATCTAGTTGAAAATTGAGTATGAATAATACCTCTTAAAACTAACTTGCTTTTCTAACAAGTGAAATAAGTAGATCTTGATTTCTTCTTTTTTTTTTTTATTTTTTACAACTCATTAATGAGGCTATTATGAAACATTTATATTCATAGATTTTTTTTTTTTAATCAGTGCGAGTAGGGGAAACGGTAGAGTGTGTGTGATATTACACAATGTTTCCATTTAGAGAGAAAATTGTGAATGATATCAATGACATGCTTTACCTGCACCTACATTTGTAGGTGTATATTACTATCTTGTATTCATTTTGGCTTTATTTTGCTGCATTGCTGTAACTGTAATTACCTGTTAAAGTGAGATTGCTTTGAACCACATGCCCGGATCCAAATTCCTCTGGTCATTAAATGGATTGAGAGTCTGAATCTGGGTACAAAGCAAACAGTTTTCCTATGAATACCCATAAAGGTGTTCATATAACTGCATGTTTAATTGGCCTACTTGAAAAAAGTAATCTCTTTTCATCCGTCATTTAGCAAACAGCTCAAATGACACAGCAGAAATAAACCTCTGCTTGTTAATACAGGCAAGACTTCTGAACTTTAAGCACGGTTCTCTTCCATGTGATGTTGCTAACAGCAGTCGTTTCTGAAACTGTACTGATTCTGATCCAGAGAATCAGTACTGCACAGTGGGAATGCAAGAAAGAGAGAGATGGCAGTTATTTTCAGATCAACAATCTAATAGTGCCATTGAAACATTTAAGAAGCTTGGATATTCTTTGCAGAACTTGATCATGATTGGAAAAAAAACAGTTTGACAACAATTTTTTTTAGCAATCACTTACTTTCTGATGGCTAATCACTTTGATAGCTTCCAGTTACTCTTCATGAAAAAGGACTAAGGAGGGGAAGAAATTTAATGAAATTTGATGTGCCAGGATGAATACTTTTTTTTTTCTTTCTTTCTTCAGGTTCCCTTTGAAAACTTTTTTCCCCTCTTCTCACTGTCATTTCAGCTAAGAGTACTCTAAGCTTCATGAGCATTTGGTCTGTGGTTAAAACTGAAAGGAAGCTTTCTTTTTTCTTTAGTGGAGATCATACAGAAAATTCTTACCTTAGACATGAGCACACTTTTTGACATAATCATTATAGAATGAACCAAAATGCAGAGCAAGCCTTAGGGTTTGGGGCTAGGGTTTGTCTGTTTTCAAAAATTGTTAAGAATTTGCTGGGATTTTTACCAACTCCTTCCAACAGAAGTGCTCTGATATCTTTTATTTTTTGTTTTTAAATATTTTGAATATTTGAAATATTCAAATTGATAGTTTTTATACTTGTAATGAATTCCTCTGCTGCAGGTTGAAATGAGGAAATACAAGAAGTGGATGGTCAGAGACTGAACAGAATCCTATTTGAATCAGGAATAATCTTTATTATTCTTTATTATGTATTCTTTATTCTTCAGCTATGCCATATGATGAAAGATTGAATCTTGACATTTTCCTCATACTGATCTCACTTAAAGAGGGATTGATCATGTAACACTATGTATCCCAGCAGCCTGCAGTAAAATACTAAGCAGAGCACTGTTGCCCTAAAGATGAGAGATCTAGTACTGACAAAAAGCAGAGGTGAAGAGGAAAGAGACAGACAGAAAATGTAGATCTGAAGGAAGGTCTGGGCTTTCTGGTTTCATAGTAAGGATGAGGAACACATCTACTATTTCTGGGAGGATTCCATCGAACTATGAATATTCCTCCTTATTAGTATTAATTCTCACTTTCCAGACATCTGATGTGAGAAAAGTATTTAAGAAAGCCAAACAGTGCTTCATTCTACTTTCTTGGTCCTCTTTCTCATTAATCTTGTCTTATTCTTTGCCAATGGTTCTAGGAAACACCATTTTAAATTCTCATGTTAATTATTATTAAAACAACAACAACAAAAAACCCCCAAAACAAATGAACAAACAAAAAACATTACTAGCCAACGCATTGCTATTAAATCATTTGAACAAGTGACTGGGACTTGGAAACACACGAGTGACAACAAGCCTCTTCCTTTCTTTTACTGTGTCTATATTTTGGCTATTGTTATAACTTTGCAAAACCAGTACCTAAAGTTGCATACAATGTATAGAAAAAAATAGTCTGATAGTCATGATGCAAAGTGCTTGAAATATCATAAGAAAAGTTATCTTTATAATTTTAACTGTAACAAAAATGCAGAAATCTAGCTCAGATGCTCAGGTTGTAGCTCATGAAAAAGCCATGGAAGTGGCACAAAGTATCCCCTAGTGAAAGTAGGGTATTTATTATGCATGCCCAGGGAGACATAAGATGTTTTAATTCCATATCTTAGTTTACCAGTAAACAATGTTCTTGTGTAGCTATACCTTTTGATTCAATTGGTCCCAAATCATAGCCAAAGACTACAAACCTCTGGAACCATTTTTATTTATTTATTTATTTATTTTTAGAGGGTCTCTGTAACTTCTATAACTTTGAGTGCTGAACAGTAACAGATTGAACATTGTACTGGCAACCCTCCAGTTGCCCAAGGGCTGCAATCGATCTCCATATGCATTTGCATTATTTTACATTGCTTGTATGTCTCTTTGAAATCTCTGTTGGATGATAATGAAAATTTTACCACTAATGCATTAAGAGCTTTCACTGTGTAACAGTGGATGACAAAAGAGAAGAAAGTACTTTAACATACCTGGCAGTATGTTTATCATCTTTGAAGGTTATCCTGTATAATTTTACCCTTTACTGCACAGCAGGTAAATTCAAAAACAAAAAAGCATAACCATGAGTGCTAGAAAAAGCTAGATGTGGTGGTGGTTATGATGATGTTCCAAATCTTCCATAATTTTTCTCATTGTATTTTTTTTTCTTTCATTTACCTTGTTTTCTCTCTCTCTAGAGTAGAGCTGTCTTCCTTACTTCTTTTAATGAGTTTCTTCCTCCTTATTCTTTTTTGATTTTCTTAATTCCTTTCCCCTTTCATCTTTCTGTTCTGGATTTCCCTCAAAGACATACTCTTAGAACTGTTCAGGAGTTTCCTAGCAATAACAGGCGATCTTTAAGACATTTTTAATTAATTGAAAAGAAAGCTGATTGCCGGAAGTCATGAGTTTCAGCTGGGTTTTGAGGAAAGTCCTTGAATGTCTTGGATAAAGTATTCAAAATGAGAGGAATCTGGATTATAATGATGTGTTGTGACTTAATGTGATACTGAATAGCTGTGAACAGCCTCCAAGAAAAGAAATACTGCTTATTTTAAAGAGATGTTTCCAAAACAGTACTAGCTTCAGCTTTACTGCAATTATAACCAGTATGCTTCAGTACTGACTTCAATAAAAACAAAGTTAGGCAAGCATTGAACTTATATTAAAATTATAATGTACATATGACCCTCATTTTTTATTGATGGAAGTGCAAGAGAGTATAAGATAAAGAGGAAAATGGATCAATTTTAAAGGAGAAAGAAGAAGTGTAAATCAGATGACAATAGCGCATAAGTGGAGCCAGAGATGTGACACTGTATGAAATGAATTGCTTAAAGCAACTCAGATGAAAGAATGCTTCATAGTAAAGATATTCATGTTGGTTTACTATTGAATTTTCAATGAGACATTTTGAAGTCATGTGCTTTATAGTTATAATCGTTTGTTCAAAGCCAAAAATGTTATAAACCTAATTTTAAAATTTCATTAAAAATATCTCCCCCCTTCCCCCCCCCCCCCCAGCCCAGTATATCTAAAATCAAGTTTTTCAAAACTTTTCAAATAGGAAAGAGTGCTGATGTTTCACTTATCCTACCATTCTTAAAAGTACAGCAATTTACAAGTATCAGAAGTCTTTCTTTCTGTATGGCTGTAGCAGAAATATTTCCAATGTATGGTATATTAGACCAAGTTGAGACTTCTTCCCAGACTAGGCCTGCTGATCATATAAACAAAGGACGCTAAACCATCTATGGACTCAGAAGTCTGAAAGCCCTACAAGTTTCATAAGCCTTCTCGCAGCCTTGATGACTTGAATGTCTCCTGAAAGCAAGAAAACATATATATAACCCAATGATTTTTTGATCGCAAATTAGTATTTTATAAAGAGTTTGAAAATGGAGATTATGTATGTGATAGGAATTGTATGTACACAGAGAAATATATATGTATTTTTAAATAACTGTTTAAGAAGTTTTGCTTTTTACTAAATTGCTGTTAAGCCAAACATCAGCTTTGCCACATCTGAAAACAGATATTGCTGTTTTGGGTTAAAAGTTAAATACTGCTGCAAAGAAAGTTCAAGTAGTTTTTAAATAAGAAGTTCTATTTTTCTTCTCTCACCTCATATATCTCATTACGGGGAGACAGAGATGTAAGTACACGTTTGGGTATGGTTATTAACTTGACAGTGGCCCTTTAAGTCATGAGGATGTGCAGAGTAGTTAGGAATGTGAGATACTGTAGGGTACCAAATATGTGATGTGATGTTGCTAAGCGACTCCCTTATTGTTTTAAACAAACCACCCAGAGCTGGCAACAGCTGTCAGAGCTCTTGGCTCTTGACAGTAACACAGACCTCAAAAGGATCTAGAACAAAGATCTACCAAAATGAGCTGTAATATGAAACGCAACCCAACAGTGCTAGTAAATGTAAGAACCTATTTGTTAAGTTAGCAGATAGTTGTCTGTTAGAAGTCTCTAGCAAAATACTTTTGTGACAATTGTTCCATTTGTTTAATTAAACAAAAAAAATCTGTAAATATATGTATTTCAAATTCATTTTTGGCAAGAATGCCTTTCGTAACTGTCAATGGTAGCAAATCTGTTTGTGTATTAGATGATATGTCTGCAATCAAGAAAGGAAAAATGTTACCTAGAGGATAGCTGTGTCCATGTGTGTGTGTTTTCAGATTAATTTTTGATCTGCTGTTGTGTGTGCATATTTTGGCATCTCAGAAACAGAGGTGAGCTCCTCCTTGTGGGTATGACAGTCCATAAAAAAGGTGTAGGTGTAGCACATTACCACCTATTATAACGGCAAAACTTCTAAACAGGAACCAGTCGCCAAAGCTTTAAAGGAAAACCCAGATCTGTACTGAAATAACCCAAGACCTGTCAAAATTTTTCACACTAGAGTGATAAGTGAGATAGATAAGTGAGTCTGTAAACAGTCTAGTAGTCTTGAAATACATCTGGAATGTGAAAAATTCCGAGTACCTCCATGCCAGTTTTATCCCTGTCTCCTGAGTGCTTGAATGCAACCCAACATAAATCCAGCAGCCAGGCAGTGCTGTGCTGCTGCTAATATACGTCTCAGTGCAGCAAAGTATTTCAGATGCAGCATCGCATTAGCTCATCTGCCTAGCTCTTGCATTATTCACACCCCACCAAAACACAGGTGATGTCAGCGTCTAAATCTCAGCTAATATTCTCTTGGCTCCTGTTTGAGTGCTCTGACCATCAAATGTCTGGCAGGTGTCTTGCTGTATCTCTTGGGGTAATTGCTTGGTTTTTATCTGTACTCATCACCAAAAGGCAGACTTGTCTGTGTAGCTAGTTAAAACTGTCACTGGAAACTTCTGAGATCTTGAGTCACTCTCCCTGGTGAAAGGAATGTTTAAGCACACAAAATAGATAATTTTCTACTTGCTGCTTGCCCTATAAATGACAAGACAGCAGAGATGAGGCTTGACTGTACTAGGCACCAGGATATATATTTTTCTATTTTATTATGTCTTCTCCTATCTCCTAGTTTAGTTTTATAATTCCACCTTGTAGGGAGAATCTTTTCCAATATAAATTTAATCAAAACTGGCCCCTGAACATGAAAACAGCTTTACTGGTTCAGACCAGGGGTATAAGTAGCATGACATCCTGACCTAAAGTGGTCATATGCTGATGCCTGAAGAGGAATACAATCAGTATAAGAAGATATGATACTTTCTCAAGGTATTCTTCTGTTCTTTGACTATACCGTGGTTCACAAGATTTCTTAAGCTTGATACAGTTTTTGTATTTATGAGTCTAGTATCAATATAGTTTTCTGTTTTATAACCTTTAATATTTCTCCTTGCATGTTCTTCCCTATAAACTGCAAAACTTTCTGCATCCACTATGTCTTCTGACTAGGAGCTGCGCAGTGTAGTGTAGCTCTATACGTTGAAGCCCATCCTTTGGTTTGTTTCAACCTGTTTGAGTTGTGCGTTCTCTGTACTTGTGCAGACAGAAGCAGTGGATAATCTAGTTACCTCTGTACCATTTCCATGCAATTTGTGATTTTGTAAACTTCTAACCACTCTTTTTCTTTAAGCTGAACAGTCTCATCCTACTCAGTGGTTCTTATGGAAAGCATTACTTATCTTTGCTTGAATTTTACAGTTCTTTTGTATCCATTTTGAGATTAGGAGATAAGAGTTTTGTACAATTTTCAAGCAGTTAGAAGCAGCGTTGTTTTTTTTTTAAATTATATATGATGGATTATTTTGTTTTCTTTCTTAATAACTCCTAGCATTTGAGTTTGACTACTGCCTCACACAGGTCTGCTGTTGACCTTAACAAATCATTGTTTTCCATCAACAAGCCATTTCATTAAAGCAACAATGATTAGTACCTCACAGGACAGTTTTATCACCTTTTCAGCTTATCTAGATGTTGATATTTATTTATTTTTAACCCCTTGTATTTTCATTATCAGAGAATTAAAAAATAGAGTAAGATTCAGTATTGATTGAGGGAAGAGGAGAAGAGGTAGTACAAATGTTTTTAACCGTCAGTTGTTACATGTGAAGTAGGACTTTCCCTTAGTGGGCTCAAATGGAAGGCACCAATTCAACCTGCAGTCTCTGTGGGAACACTGCAGATTATTTGAACATCTGCTTTGAGAACTCACTTGAAAAATAAACATGCACAATATAAGAGGAGCATCTGTGCTGTGTGCTGGAGACCACTGGTAATATTGCTGGCACAAGCAAAGGTAGCAAAAAGCTCAAATAGGTTACATAGAGGCATTCTGTTGAATAACATGTCATTTTGCATTTGTGTAGTGGCGCCGTATTTTTGTTGTATGCTAAGTTGTATACTATATTATTGTTATATACTAAGTTACAGGTGGGCTAACAAACACTCCAACCTGATAGCGGAAATTTAAGTGCCCAGAAAATTAAGCAAAAAAATATCCATATATAATAATTTTGTCTCCCTTGTTTTTGTGGGACTAATACTCCGTCTACATTTAGTTTCTACAGAAAGATAAGTAAGCAAATAATAATAATAATAATAATAAATTATGGTGAGGACGCTGCAATTGTTATATAACAAAAAGCTCTGATCAGATGCTCTCTCCATGCAAAACATTATTTGGGCTTCCTGAGTGTTCTGTTTGCTTTCTCACTTTACTTTGAGTCTTCATCATGGACAGAAGTATAGTGAGTACTGACATATTAGCAGAGTCTGTCTATTTTACTTTTGCATTCATAAGTTAGCTGATGGCCAAGAAAGTGCATTTATGATTTTAATCCTATATGTATAGTATGGTACTATCTGTGCTAATCCTGCAGAGGTGAAGGTCACCAGATGATTTTGGATCTCCTCTTTTTGAAATTCCCTTCACATTTAACAGGTCTGTCTTCTAATATATATGTATTTTAATGTTTTGTCTTTCAAAAGACAAATGAAGAGATAAGTCTCACAGAGTACTCAACACATGATCACCACCTCTCCCAATCAAATTACAGAAGTTTGCATACAAGTGAACGAGAAGGAAATACAGCTCCGTTTAGTTCAGTTTTAGCATAGAGAAAAGAATACAGAAATTCTTGGCAGATAAAAAATGATGGCAAAGATACTTGCTCACTCATCTTTGTAGTCAGGGCTGCAGTACACAGGAAAAAGCACTTTGCCTTGTCTCATCTCCTAGGTGCGCTCTCCAGGCTCTGGTGGGAGGATGCTGACATCCTGACTTTAGATACAAAACTGAAGCACTGGTCCTGCAGTCAGTTTGACCTGTGTTATTTGGAGGATTTCAAAACCTATTTGGAGGATTTCTTGTTTTGTTTAACTTTTCTTAAATTTGTTATAGGGTGGAAGGAGAAATAGATGTTAAGTTGCTTCCCAGGCTTGTGTTATGAGAGGGTCCAGATATTTCCTATGCTAAATGAGACTGCCTCTGGATGTGGTAGATTGGACTTTATTTATGATATTTCCCGTAGTCAGATTTTTCTAATTGACAGCAGATCTAGTGTGTCCTGTAAATATTAACTCTAATTCAAAACTGGTTTAAGATGGCTTCAGGAAAGAAAATATATATATATATATATATATATATATTTAATGACATTAGCACAGATGGACAGGGAGTGTAAAATTATGTGGTTCTAGATATTTCATATACATAAAGTTATATACATATATTGAAAATTCAGTGTCTAGTGTCTCCTTTTACAGAAGTTAGGATTTTTTTATTTTTTATTTTTTTGTATTTTATTCTGTGTTTCAGACATAGTTATATAGGGCATAAGACCTAGGCTGCTGACTTTGAAGGACTGCTTGCATAAATGGTAGATTTGGCAAGGATCACAGCCTAATATTCTGTCTAACTGAGAAACTTTTAAGACCATCCTGTTTACAATTAGTAAGAAAAAGGTAGTGTACTAAAAAAAAATCTTACATTTATGTCTTCAGCCTTACATGCAGTTTTCTATACCCTGGCGTGAGTAAGAATCAACTTTTAACACAGCCACGTCAAAATAAGATGTTCAAGAAGACACTTCAGCCCTGTTGTCCTAGACTATTTGCCAGATTCTTTGTTTTAACACTTTTTATTCTTCTTTTGCTTTGCACTTGAAAAAGGAAAGACTGGCGACACTACAGCTGTGAAAAGCCTATCATTTCGCTTAAAGCACATAAAACGTTACACATTTAATTGTAAATTTTCATGAAAAGAAGAAAGGAAAAGAATGAATTCACATATCTTTTTATCAGGTGATCAAATAATTACTTTTTTTTTTTTAGTAAATTCTTTTTGAAAATGTCTAGACTCCCTTTCAATATATTAAATCTTCTCTGTGGGTTTACCTACTGTATGCATGCAAATCCTGCTTAATGTGGCAGTAATCATATTAATAAATTATCCTGTTTCCTCAAGTCATATGAGCTATTAGTATAAATGTCTAAACCTAAGATTTAATTTATGACTTCGGAAAAAACATCTGTAGCACATGCATGATACTGTGCTTTGTAGAATCAAGTTAATTAGGAAAAAATGAGTAACGTGTAATTAACTTCTAGCAAACTGTAATTCCATACACTTGGATACTTGCTTTTTGTATCATAATACTGGAAAGAAAACATGGATGTTCACCCTTATGTATTTTGTTTGTACATTGCAATGAAAACTTTAAAAAGTTAATCCTAGTCATAGTCATATTATAGGAAATAAGGAACAAACCAAAACATACTCATGTTTCAACACTCTTTTTAAAGCCTGAGGGTTACAACAGCTTAAGGTAGTTTTCCCATAAACATTGTTAATACCCAGCCCCCAAAGGATTTAATTTAACATCATACGCTAGAACCATATTTGGCTCAGTTATGTTCCATTCCTCAAGATGCCATCCCGGAGGGAACTGCTTTTTCAAAGTAGCCAGTTACGTCAACAAGGAAACTTCAAAGGAACAAAGTTGTAGTTACAGCAAAACTGTAGAAGCAATGTTATTTTAAAATGCTGCTGTTTACAAGCATACAACAAAAGTGTGAGGAAATCTACCCATCTCTGCAGTGCTAGAGTTGAGCAGAGTATAGGTTTTGCTTTCCACATTTTCTCAGTTCATTTTACTTCTCATTTTCCTTCTACTTTACTGGAATCTGGGCTATTGGAGCTCTCAGTGCTCTGAGAGCTTGCTGTGAACACAGAACGGTACAGCAGACTAATTGCACCATCTCCTGTACCCATCAGTGGTAAAGAGGGTAGCTAAATGCCACTTGACCACATCAGCACTTCAGAGGGAAGTGGAATTTTCCATGGATGAGAAATGGGATCAAGTACAAGCATATTAGATCTTTTTTCCTCTATTGGTTTTTCTGAAGGATCATTTGGGTCCTTTGGGTCCAAGTCCAATTGACTTTATCTGTGCCGTGTTTAGGAGGTGTGATTGCTCATCAATTTTAGTTAAACTACAGCAGCATGGGATGTCACCTATTCTTCAAAAGCTCATTCATCTCCCTGGATGCCTGTGCAGGCAGCTGTCTAAAATGCTGACCCTCTGTTTCAAAGCTGAGCTCTTTAGATTAAAGTTGGCTTAGGTGTGTTAATTACATACCCATCTGCAAATATGCAGTTCGCTGAGGAAGAGCAGGGAAGGAGAAAGCAGGACCCTTCATTAAGCAAGGGGCAGAAATGGCCTCGGGTTGTGCTACAGGAGATTTAATTTGGATATCAGGAATAATTTCTTACATCACTGTCTTATATTATATTTGGAGGTCTCCAAAAGCAGTATGAAGGCACTGCCTCCTGGTTTCATTTACACTTAGTCTAGCCAACATATGTATTGACTCACATCAAATATATCATCATTTGCACACATGCAAGTTAAAGTAAACCAAAGCCCTCTATTTCTAGTGTTAATTGACGTTACTGGGTGACAGTGAAAAAGGGTGGGTGAAATAAAACCTCTTAACTACTTGAAAATGCCAGAGTATGCAGTGATGTGGGATGATTTGGTTATGTTTTGCTGCCCAAAAGGTTATAGCTAAACATGGAAATCATTCTGGGCAGTTATCAGACTCTGTTGTGATGGTACTTCTCTGAAGAAAAATGAAACAGATTACACTCTTCTAAAACAACCTCTTAAAAATATGAAACTTACAAGACTGACTATTAATAACCCTGGATATATATTTTTGAAATGAATCTTTATGCACAGCTAAAAGGATATTGGTTACCCTTTCTGCCATATGTTTATACATTCTTGATCCACATCCATCTGGCTCAGAAATCTGTCAGAGTGAGTTGAAAAGGGATTCAAACTATCTTAGAAGCTAAAAGAAAATTTGTACTCTGGCTTATGTAGGTTATGGGAAAAATGCCTTTTTAAAAATTGAGTATAGTATTTGATATTAAGTAGATTACGCATTTACAGAAATTTTCATTAAACAACTTTCTTGCATCCTTAAGGGGAACATATGTATTTATACATATGTATGTATATATATATATAATTAAATAAATCTATTAGAAGGGTTTATCAGTTGGAATTTATACCAAGAGGTGGTGATAAAGTGTCAGCATTTGCTATTTGCTGCCAAATGTGCAACTACCAGAGCTACGTTCAGGTGCTAAATGGTAATCACTACAGCTGCCTGAAAGGTTCAAAAATGTGCATATTCTAGGTAGTGTTAAAGATTATTGGAAGGATTCCTCTCCAGCATTTTCAATAGCATTTTTATTTTTCAAATGGTTTTAAAATGAAATGCTTAAAAACCAAAATACTGGAGAGGTCTTATGTTATAGAGCTTGCAAATCTTGTTTCAGCACTAGTGAATCCAAAGTAAATGACATGAAGTGGTTTTAATACATATAATTTTTATTAATTGTGTTAAGAATTTTTTTTCCTACAACAGTACATTTTTTGTTTCTTCTTCACTTACACTTAATTTCTACATCAGTAGAAACTTAATAGTAAGTTGAAGTGATTAACTAGCTATATTATTTAAATCATGGTTTGAAAAGTGAATAACAGGATCTCTGAAAGTGTCCCTGGCCATCTCCCAGGCCAGCGTAGCCTTGTTTTTATTTTTAATTAATATACACAAATATTATTTCATACTGAGTTTTAAATATTCTTTTTTTCTTCTTCTTAGCAGAGGAGTATCAGGATGTCAAGTTGCACATGGTCATGATTTTTTCATTTGTCCATTAAATTGAAAATAGAATCAGATAATTTATATATGCTCTCATATTTTAATATATTCTAGTATTAAATCTTTTCCTCTGTTGGAGTTATAAAGAATACTTTTTGCGGTCACTTCAAGCGTGTCAGAAATTCATAGAGAAAGAGGTAATACATTAATTTTGCATTTTATTTTTATATTTACCAGTCTTCACAAAGAGTAGTTATAGCACTAAGTATATTAAGATTACATGGGTGAAATGTGCTTATAGGATCCAAATCACACCTGGCATTCACTGCGAAAATATTACAAGTAATTACTGGATGAAATCAATGTGAGACAGGCATTATTAAAAATAATAAAATTTAAACAAAATTTTAGTTCTCCACAAAGTCTGAGAGCTAGAATGTAATATTGTCTGTTTAGTGGCATAATGGTTCCAGCCTGAAAAAAAGAAATTCAGATGTCTGTTCTGCTAGCGCACTACATATTAACTTACAGGATGGCCAGACCATAGGACAGTAGCAATTGTAGGTCTTTTTTTTTTCCCCAGGGACTGCCTGCTTCTGGTGTCTGTCATGGTCAGACTTCAAATTCCAGTCAGTAAGACAGTGAGGCTACATTCCCTTCTGAGTTAACAAACAACTAAAAACTATGTGATGCCTCTGTTCTTCTGAGAAACCAAAATACCCTCAGAATTCCTTTGTGAATTTTAAAACCAGTGTTATGAGCATATGGCCAGCTTCAGACCAGCAATGACAAAACCTCACTAGTAAGTTGCAAGTGTCACCATTTGCATTATTCTATCACTCTGAAATGCTTTCAATTGTATTTGTTGTGAATGCAGTCTATTGTGGAAAGACGTGTGAAGGGTATATAATTATAAGGATCTCTGCCATTGATATGCAACTCAGAATTCAGTCTCCTCAATTAAATATGGATAATTAAAATACTCTCTATTAGCATCCTGTAATTATGAGTCTTAGCAATTCCATCATTATCAACTCCTTCGTCTACATATTAGTACCCTTCTGGTGAGAACTTTGTATCTAGAGTCTTCACTAAGCAGCAGAATTTTGTTTTATTTATTTATTTGTTTTTAAAAAGGGAAAAAAAAAGTTAATAATCTTTCAGACATACCTTCTGTCTCAATTTCAGCAACTGTATCACATGTAAGAAAACATGGGTTTTGATCTGAACTTAATATATTTAGTGAGTTTTAAGTCATGTTACATATGATTTAATAGATTCCCATTTTAATAAATCACCATCCATCTTTACATGTGCATTTTCAGTAGTACAAGAGGATTCTTATACTGATAAGAGGCTGGTTTTTACTGTTATATTGTACAATTTAAAAATACTAACTATATTGTGTCTAGTTCTATCCATATAAATATTATACTGCAGTCAATGTAAATGTTTGGAATAACCTAGAAATAATACAGCTTTTTTTTTTTTTTTTTTTTTTCCACTTAGAAAATTGATATTTAGGGTTTGATTAATTTTGCATGACTGTTTGGTGTATAGACAATCTTAATTCTGGAATCTGAGAATTTCTCAGCTGAGGTTACTTTCTTATCTGATTTCAAGAGTTCATGTCCTCTTGTGGAGCGTGATGGGTTACTGATCAAGGTCTTCTGACCTGGGAAATATAGCATTGCCTGTATATAAAGTTACATGGCTCATCTGCCTAATGTTCCATTGAAAATGGTGAGCAACAATCCTAGCTTCAAACTCTTATTTTCTGGATTTAAACAAGAGACTGCAGTGAAGAGGGCACGGCCTTATTAACTGTATTTGTCTTCAGGGAATCAAACAACAGTTGCCTTGTTTCCTTCTGCTTACACTGTGCATTCCCAAGGGTTTACTTGGGTAGTGCTCTAATGTCATATCTATTCTCTATTAGTAATAAAGTGTCACACCTGCTATGCCAAAAGTGAGACCCTGAAGAAGTCTTTCTCCCCAGTATCTTATTATCCAGGGTAACCCCACATTCAGCTGTGATGGCTCAAGTCTGGAAGCAAATGAGTCCCTCGCTGTCCTGCACAGCATAGCCCACATCGTGACATCCTCATGCCACCTTCAACTTTGATCAGGTTGCACCTGCTTCCAAGTTGTAGCATTTTCCAGGATATCTTAGATGGTAGCCCACTGATAATATGTCAGACACTACATAAATTCTCAAATTTCCAGTACAAAGATAATGTATTGACATAGGACTCAGAAATTGCTCTTGAAGTCAGTGAGAGAAAACAAAATGGAGATCCTTTAGGGCTGGTATCAGCAGAGATCTTTCTCAGAGGAAATGTCAGGTCATATCCATAATTAACAATTGTACCATGTGAAAATTATGTAACATAATTGTACCACATACAAATTATTAGTGATCCCACCAGGGGATACTACAGAAGTACACCTAGAACTGCCAATGGTGGGGTGGGTTAAAGCTTACTGGGATTCTTTCATTGGAGATGGCTGTAGTAGAGACTGTAATAGAGACTGCCTTCCAGGGGCAGGGGACAGAGCACTTGGCACAAGACGCATGGCTATCCTCACCAGCATGCTGAGGCTTGTGCTTCTCATGCTGCCCACCCATTGTTCAGCCTCCGGTTTTCATCCTACCCAGCTCTGCAAGTAGCACTCCTTCCCGTCATGGCCTGCGCTTGTACTGAGTGACCCCGATGGATACAGAAGAAAAGTGGTAAGGGGTGTCCCTAGAGGAGGTCTGAAAAGAAGGTTATGTTGGGGGTAGACAGGTGAACAAACCATAAATCTTTAGGGGCCTTGCTAGGAGTACTGCATATGCTTACGGGCTAACTTGTTTCACTGCTCAGCATTTTGGAAAGAGGGTCTTTAACACTGTACTTTAGTTGGATTTGGGATAGTGCAGCTTGTGACTGCTCTCAGAAGAGATCTAGCACAGTTTCTCTGTGCCACAGCTGTACTTTGGGTGTTCCTACCTTCACCTTTCTTGACAGCCGTGTGTGTGGATGTATATATATATACCCTTCAATTTTTCATAAGTCAAAATAAGAACTTGCTGTGAGAAAAGGGAGTTGGGGTCTGTTTTATAATAGGAAAGTTAGACGGTTACTTGACCTTTTCTGAAAGAGTTGTAAGGGAAAGGAAGAAGCTTCACATACAAAGATGCTATAATTTATAAATAGATTCAATGAGCTTGTACTTCTTTCTTTCAGTCTTTGTTTCTTTCTGTCACTCTTTTTCTTTCGATTTCTCTCTGAGGTTTTTTTTTTTTTTGTTACTCTTATTCTTACTTTCCTCTCTAGATGGTGCATTTGAAGCAATTGCAAATGCTGAAATATGCTAAAAAGATGACTTGTTGAATTCTGGGGAATAGTAATAAACATTTCACTAAACTGTAGCTGGACATGTGATTGTATAAAGCTTTAGTGTCAGAAAACATACTTTTCAATAGTACCAAATTGTATAATTGTATATGGGTGCCACACTTTCCTAAGTATCTCAGAAAGCATTAATCAGCACAGCCTGAATAGGATTTATTTTATTATTTTTTTTTTGGCAGCACTGCTTTATCTGCTTTAATTTGCTCTGCACATGTTTCTATGACAACTAACAGAAAATAAAGTCTTAACCAAAATTCAGTAAAAGCAAGATGAAACAACCTGCTTTGATTCATGCTGCTCTGATAAATGTGAGTTTGGCAATCAGCTGTGAATCACAGATATTTTCTGGAACAGACAGAACTTCTATTTGCATATATTTATTCTCTCAGCTTAAGGAAACAAAAGGAGGTGGTTTATCTAAATTATTTTTTTCTCTTACTCCACAAAAGAGTCTTGTTTGAAAGACTTCACATATACAGATTTTTTTCCTTTTAATGCAAATGGTCTTTGTCTTGGCTTTTAATTCGTTCCTGCTATTTCTATTTTCTTAAAGATTATTTCAAAGATATTTTCAAAAATGACTTAGCTGAAAAGATGAGACAAAAATTATATAGTTTTGTGCCATGATGTTTTATTTCCTCGAAGGGATATATATTGTGTTTGCCTGTGATTGCTCACCTTTCTCCCAAATGGTAGATAGACACTATCTGGAAACAATGGTGACACTTCTGACTGGGAGCATCAGGTCTCACAACTCATCAGTAGGCCCTGATTGCCTATACGGTGCCTTCAGACAAGCTAATAATACACATGAATCATTGCAGTATTTCATGTTTGATTCTCTGTGATTTTTCTCTCTTTATCAAGTTTATAAGTACATCCTTTGTAAAACAGATGTCTTAATAGATTTGCTTTTGAGAAATATTTTCATGTTTAAAAAATGTGCATTGCTACCTTCTCAAATACAGTTATTAAAATCTACTGAACACATATTTTGGAAGGTAATTTTCTTTCCTCACATAAATATAACTACAAATGGCTTGCTCTGAAAATGAAATATTGCATATTTGTCATCCTCGTTATGCTTGTTAGTTCTGACTTCTTCGTCTAAATCATGTGGTACTCCTTCTGCTCTTTAGTTACCTGATGATGGCAAAAACTAGCTTTAAGTAGGCAGCATGACTTTAGATCTTTAAGAAATGAAATGGAGACGATCATGGAATTTCTTGTACTGTTTCTCATTTTTTGACCACACAAGTATTAAAATTAAGCTATTACATAATTTGTGAGCACGGGGATTTGCATGTATGGCTATGTTTTTGTAGAGTCTGAGGTCACATTATTTTCTAGCTTATTGAGTCATGTGTGAAGACATAGCATCTTCCTCCACTGATTTACTTTTATGTGCAAGTACCTCTTAGCTGCACCTGCCTTACTCATGTGTAGACATATATCTGGGACAAAGAATTTGCTTCCAAATGTAAGAAGCAGTGCTTTCTGTAGAGATAGTAGTGCTCAGTGCAGGAGGAGACAAAGTTCCCAAGTTGTTCTTCAACATTTAGAAATTTGTATCCTAGAAGTAGGTCTTGACTTGCATTTTGTTTTCAGAAATTAAACACAGGAGGGCAAAGGCCAAAGTGAATTCATTTTAAGTTCAGTAAATAATTATTCTATGAGGTTGTTCACTGAGCTCCACAAATGAATTTGGCAGAGTTGAAATGGGCTTGGAAAATATTTCTCAAGAGCATATTTCTGCCATGCTTTCTTGTGCCAAATGTAACTTTTCAGAATAGTTCAATTTAATCCATGTGACAAGTCAGAAAATGTAGTTTAAGGGTAGCAAAAAGTAGTTGCAGACCTACATTTGCCCTATGTTTGAAGGGCAAAGGGCTGCTATTGCTTAAACCTGAAAGATGCTGAGCGTACTTGCCTAATGCAGCAAGGTTGGCATTCGCTTTGAGCATGTAGGCAGTCTGACTCTGGTGGGATTTCTCCAGTGTTCCCTCAATGGATCACAGTGCTACGCTTGGCTCCACTGTAAGACCAAGTCAATTTAGCCATGACTGGTTATTAGTTCTGGGTGATGAGAACAGGCCTTTGGCTGTGTGCTGGATGTACTAAGGGGATGTTGCTGGGTGCAGACTGAGTTGCAGTCCCTGTACCCTGTGCACTGCTTGTTTCAGTTCTCACTCACCAAAGTAAAATAAATTGGAAGATACTAAAGACTATAAATCCCTCTTCCCAGTCCATACAACTTAATGCCTCTTAGGGCAATATGACTATCCGATGTCTTTTAAAGTGCATTATGCATTATCTGCAGAATTGAGCTGGGCCTAATTAGAAGGTCAGAAGGTTTTTTTTTTTTTTTTCTTTGTTGAAGGCACTTGGATGGCAACCAAAGTATCATAACCCTTTGCTGCTTTTGAATCGTCCTGGAATTTTATTTATAGTCACCCTTGGAGTGTTTAATTGTTCATTTAAATTCAGAGTATAAAACCCCACAATTAAATGATTATTTTGGAAAATAAGTCTCTATGACTGTTTATAAAATTGGGTTTCAATTGCATATTCTTTTGCGCTTCGATAGCACTTTAGATTTTTTTAAAGTAAAACAGATACAAGAGAGATACCAATATACTTAAATTTTAAGATGTATTTTGCTTTCGTTGGCAGCATCTATAGACAGATTATGGACCAACAAGAGGTTAGGCAAGACATACCCGACAGTCATATTTCATTGCTACTTCTGCTAGTCCTAGATTGTAAGTTTTCATTAACAGTTTTCCTATTAGTAAAAGCAGAATTTGAAAGGGGAAGAAAAAAAAGAGAAGAAAAAATAGGAAATAATAAAAAAAAAAGGCACTGGTACTGACTCTCCTTCATAACACCCACAGGACCTGAATCGCAGACCACACAATTCCTACTCCTGCTTCACAGCTCAAACCCGAAGGGAAACTGCCTACACTTCCGTAGTTGAAACTAGACAGGGAGTAATCTATGGCACATCCGCGGAACGCCTATTAGTTCTTGTTACTTCTACTGCAGTGAGTGTTCTTAAAACAGCCCATCGCATTCAGCCCCAGCATTTGTGTGCTTGGATTTTAGCTTGAGCAGCATGCTGTGTCTCAGAGCATCTTGTTTTGATTAGGTGTTTTGCTGTGCTTAAAGGAAAAGGCAACAGCCAAGACAGCATCTTGTCTTGTTGTTTAAACTGTGGTTAAGAGTCAGGCGATGTGTAATCACACTCTACTTATGGTGATTGCTTTGGCTTTAACGTGATTTATTGAAGATACAAATTGCACCTTCTACATGATTATGGTACAGTTGTGGGGTTTTTATTACAAATAGCAAGGCTGGTTATATACTACTCTTACCCTGTCATTGCTGTGATTCCTGGGATGTATTTCATTAAGAACAAATAAATTGTACTCCTAAGAAAAAGCCAAAACTTAACATGTTTTATATATGAAAATAACAGACTGAGATAAGCAACTGTCTTGGCCCTCTCTGCAGGTGTTAGGAAGCAGGATTTCAGCCACAATCTAGTCCATAGGGAGGGATAGAAATAGGAAGGAAGCTGAAAGCAATCTAACAGACAACTTGTCTTTCACAAGGTTTTCCATGAAGTATGAGAAGTTTCCCCTAAACCAGAACTAGTTTGTCTACTTATATCTGATCCAAAAAAAAAAAATGGGATTTTTTTTATTTTATTTTTTAGTGGTTTGGACTGTCGCCCTCTAATGACTTATTTGTGTAAAATAAATTTAGATTTGGAAAATCATGAGTTGAAATATCAGAAGGGAATGGTAGGGAATGAAACATGCATGGCCTAGAAAGACAAAGGATTGGAAAAAAAAGACATTCTGAATGGAGTGAATTCTGTGAAGGTTTAAGGCTTAGTTGCAATTTTTCTTTAATGCCATTAAAAGGCCAAATGATTCTGGCCTCTTTTTATTTTTTTTTCCCCTGCCATAAGGCAAAGTTGGCAAAGTGACATGCAAGATATTTTATATGTGCAAAACAGTATTTAGAATTTCCTGCGCTGCAGCAACGTATGGACCTTTATTTGGAAAAAGAGGTAGAGACCAGCACTGATATTCTCTACAATTGTTAAAGTTATGATAGCTAAAAATACAAGCAGTTGCTATAGCAACTGGAATTCGAAGGCTCAGATATTGCTGCTTCTTTTATCCCCTTTCAAAGATTTATCCCAAAAAAACATTTCTTGCCCATAAGTAACAATCCTTAGCTGTCATATTAGCTGTTTTACATAATTTGTCTCCTGTCTGCTTATTTATGAATTACTTTAGCAAGAAAGCGCAAGAGAATATATTTAGTAAACTGTAAGTATATACTTCATATATGTTGATGATATACATTAGGGTTAAGGGCTAACTAATTCCAACTATCCAAAAAATTTAAGCACCGTAACAGGTATATACAAATGGCTTAATGCTGTTATAATATATTTAAAAATGTTTGAATATTAAAGTCATGATATAGAATAAGTGTAAATGCATGTTATAATGATGAAATTCTAATATTTTTAATCCAAAATATATTTTCTGATTTCTACATCTGGACATTTTTTTTTTGTATTTTTTATTTTTTTTGAGCTCCATAGATTCATCCAAATTACTTCTTTGACACTCTTCAGCAGCAAAATCTGATCTTTTGGTTTATGTCTGCCTTTTTCTAACTCTGTTCCGGGGTTGCTGTTGTTTTTGTTTGTTTGCTTGTTTGTTTTCATTTCTCTCTTATGGCTTGGCAATATTTTATTAGTATCTTTGGCAGTTTCATTCTGTGTTTTTTTTTTTTTTTTTTTTTTCCTGAGCTATGCTGTGGTATAGTAAACTAAACAAAATCTCACTGAAGGGCAAAGCCATCTTTATCAATTAATAGCTTTGATTTCTGTAGTATACCTGCATATCTGTTATGTCAATTTGTAGAAAAACAATGCTCACTAAAATATTTCAAAATTTCCTATTAATCACTTTTCCCTCTGCCCCCTGTTTCACACTAGTAGTGTCTGCATGCAGTTTCAATCAACTTTATCAGATGATTGGTGGTAGTAGAACTTCATAGCTTGAGGCAGGCTCTAGAGACATAAAGTCTTGGAAGGGCCAGTGACTAAATGAGAAGATGAGTAGTCCTAACAAAACAAAACACTCTCCTGCATGGAAGGTACTGTTCAGTCTTTTGATGCAAGATCACATTTTAGGATGTGAATCCTAACAAGGATATTGTGAGTCCAGGTAACAGAGTTAGAGGTGTCAGAATAGTTTTCAGAAATGTTTCCACAGATTTGGATAAGCTAATGAATTGAGTTATTTTTGTAGCTAATTTATTGACAACCACCCGGTTTATTTCATCCTAGGAGGATTAACCATAAAACTAAGAATTTGAAAAATGTCAATCACTTTCAAACTTGGACAGAATTCCTGGTATATTTTTTTTTTTTAAATACACAATCTTTCAATTTGTTTCTATGTACAAAAGAAAATAATGAATATGGTGTTTAAGCTTTAAGGGGATTAAGCTCATCTCATACATGTATAAGAAAAAATCAAGCCCTTTGTCTATATAAAATTCAGAAATATTCTGCGTGCCTTCTGCTTACATCCAGGTTACTTGGTACATCAGAGTGACATTCTCCCAAGAGCTTAGGACTGACCTAATGCTGCTCTTAATGAAGTCAGAGATACTCTTACCACTGAAAGATTTAGGAGTAGGTATTATTGAATACTAAGCACTTGAGAAGCCATCACAAACACCTGTTTCTGATTTTTGAGTACACATTAAAATGAAGGTGTGATTGGTAGTAAGAGTAAGCTTATCAAGGCTGCTAATGTGGATTCTGCTACGTGTCATTCATTCTGCTCTCTTGGTTGAAGCAGCAGTGAGCACCACAGAGAAGCAAGCAGGCAGTGCTGGTACACATTGCCTTACTGCAATCACTCCTGCATTGCAGCCAGCACTGCTATGTCTTCCCTCTTACTGTTTCCTAGGCCAAATACTATCAGTTAAATTCCTGTGTTAAAACTAATAAGTTCTTCTCTGTAGTACAGGAACATCATGATTTTGCTGGGTAGACGTAAATTACTGCTAAAAGTATTTTAAGATTACTTTGGGTATAATAAAGAGGAGAAAGCAGCAAGAATAAAGACTTTCAATATCTTCATTCACTGCTGGCTATTTATATAAGTTGAAAGTAAGCATGACACATTGGAATGGTGCATACAATGTGCTCTGGTTTTAGGACTGGCACAAAAAAAGATATGAAATATTTTAATTATTTTTTTTCTCTTATCCTTGAAATAAAATACTTATTAGAGCTAAAGGTATGTGGGGACTTTATTCTATCAGTGAGTAGGAGTGTATTCAGTTTATGTTGTTTTAACCTACTCATCTACATGGGTAATTATCTGCAAACTTTAATCTTTATTCTTGTCCTTTGTATTTTGTGACTGATCAATACTGTAGTGCTTGCTTACCAATAGTCATTAGCATATTATTCACCTTTCTTTATGAAAAGCTTAACTGCAATGGAACAAATCCCAACCAGGCTCAGAATTTAAACCACCTTTCCTCAAGCAAAAAATCTCTTATAACTTTAAAAGGAATTTCATAAATTACTATTTTGTTAACAATCAGGAACTAATGGAAACATTTTTTATCCCTTAAAATGAAGTGAATATGGTGAATATGTAATTTACTAACTGTGGATCTAATTGGATGCAATAATTTTTTTAATGCTTTCTAACAGATTTGTGTATCATCTGGTAAGTATTTTGGATTAGCTGATTACGCGGTTTAGAATTGTGTTCAGACATTGAGTCCGAATCCCTCCACTGTTGTGGAAGGAGATTTGGAGGTTAGCCTAGCGAAAGCCAGGGGAGACTTGCATTTCAGCTTCACCAAAGCCAGAGGAGACTTAATCTTCAGCTTCCCTCTCAACTATTTCTACAAGATTTTGCCCCAAGATAACAGTGATCTAATGGAGATTTCAGACACTAAGTCTGAAAAGTTCCTCTTGTAAAACAAATAGATGCATAGAAGCCTAAAAAATACTTCAGGAAGAAATTCCAAAACATTAAGTCATTGGTGAAATATCTATAATCTCTTTTCTCCAGATAATTTCTATCAACAAATGCAATGCCTTAGCATTCAATACAATGTATTATTTCCCTTTCTCAAAATGATCATTCTCATTGTCATGGTTTTGACTGAGACAAAGTTAATTTTCTTCATAGAGGCTTACACAACGCTGCGTTTTGGTTTTGTTGAAAATAGTGGTGACAGCACGCAGATGTTTAAGCTGTTGCAGAGCAACACTCGCACAGAGGTGAGGCCTTCCCAACTCCTTGCGCTGCCCTGCCAGCGAGGGGCTGGGAGTGCCCCAGAAACTGGAGGGGACCCAGCCAGGACAGCTGGCCCAGGCTGCCCAAAGGGATGTCCCACACTGCCCGGCCTCACGCTCAGCGGTGACAGCTGGGGCTGAGGAGGAGGAAGGGGAACGTTGAGAGTGATGCCATTTGTCTCCCCGATAAACCACTGAGCGTGAGGAGCCCCACTGGCATGGAGCAGCTGGCACCTGTCTGCCGGTGGGAAGCAGCCAGTGGGGCCCGGTCAGGCTTTTCTTCGCGTAGCTTCTGTCTTCCCCACCGAGCTGTCCTTGCCCCAGCCCCTGAGCTCTCACGCTTTTACCTCCCTTTCTCTCCCCATCCCACCTGGGGAGGGTGGGCAAATGGCTGGGTGGTGCCTGCTGGGGCTACACCACAATACTCATGTATATCGATTTATTTTGGATTTAATATACATTATTGCACATATGAACTTAATTTTGTTTGAGGTTTAGTTTTCATGTTCCTGCTAGTACAAACCAAATAAAATGTTAAATGTTATCTGATGGAAGAATGAAGTGCCTTGTCTATTCTGAGTACCAGCCTGGTTGTCAAGGTAACAGAAGAGGAACCTATAAGCATGCAGAGCCTAATTTTCCTTTCTATTCCTGTGTTTTTAAGTTTAGTATTTGTTTAATACAACTTAAGAGCAGCACTCCATTTCAAATTTTCTATTAAGATAAGTCAAACCCCATACTTCCAGAATTGCAAATTAGATTTTCTCCATACTGCAAGGCGATACTGAAACTCAGAATCACAAATAGAAATTTATATATTTGTTTAAGGAAATAGTTAATGCCCTAAAAATGTGTTTTTTCATTATTCTAGGAATGTTTTAAAATCAGTCAAAATTCTGCAGATAGTGAGATAGTAAAGACAGGATCTAGAGCCACAAAATGAATGATGGTCATATCTTTAGGGCCATATATAACCCTCGGGACCTGGAATACTTCCTGCCTTTCCAGGACAATTATGCTGCTCCACAATTTCCACGAGATGAAATCTGGGAACAGGGCAGTGGGGGATGTTAATTAGATCTACAGTATGGACAGGATGATCACAGAAGCAGATCATACTGTCCTACTGTCTAAAAATTACTGTATTTAGTTTGCCACATCTTCCTGGTAGTCCAGTTATTGGTAGTCCCCTCAAGGACATGATATGTTTCATCTCAATTCTTTTTACTACTTGAGCAGACTAGAAACCTAAATCATTCCTCTGTTAGCAGATTGCGCAAACATCAGCAACAACATTCAGGATGGATGCTTTCAGTCTGTAATGTTTTCTCTCTTCTGTTTCTGAATAAGTAACTTAAGATCTCCATTCTGAAAACTGCATTATCTGTTTTAAGATTTGTTGCATTCAATGTCTTGGAAATCTGTGACAGACTAGGTCAAGGATTGCCTGGCATAGAATTAATAGGTTCCACAACTTCCAGAAAACGACGTAACCAATGATCCAGACTAAAAGTGTGGTAATTATTTTGAAAGAAAACAAAAAGAACAGTTCTAGTAATTAATATATGGTACAACATATTTTTGTATGAAATAAATAGAGATGAAAAGTATATATTTCTATTATGTGTTTTTTTTATAATATATTTATCATTAACTTATTTCAATTTAAGGAAAGAAATCCCTTTTTTCAGTGTAAAACAAATACCTATTAAGCTATATTTTAGTCTGGTAACACATGAACTTTTTTTTTTCCCCATTACCTCTTTCTCCACTGTGTTATTATATGTCTTTTTCCTAATTGACTCTCTGAGTCCCTTTAAGGCAAGTCCGTTCCCTCACTTTATTTTTTATTTATTAATTCAGGATAACTCAAAGTAATTGAGTCAAGCTTTTACCACTCATTAGTTTATTATTTCACTTGCAGTTTATTACTTTTTTGCTGTCTACCAAACACTGTTGAAAACTCACACACCTTTGGATCAATGTCTGTTGAAGACTAAGGGTATCTACTCCAAGGATGAGCTTCCTTACAGCCGAATGCAGCACTGAGCAACAGCTAGTCTTCAAAATGAGATTTTGCCATAGGAAACGTCT
Organism: Anser anser; assembly: GCF_964211835.1. Lineage (NCBI taxonomy): Eukaryota > Metazoa > Chordata > Aves > Anseriformes > Anatidae > Anser > Anser anser. The sequence continues at coordinate 31,810,596 of NC_139724.1, read as the reverse complement.
GTAATTATGCATTAAAATATGTAAATTTGCAATTAAAATATTTTACCATATTTTAAGTTGAGATTCATCTGGAAATACCACCAATTTTATCTTTCGTTTACCTATAGTTTATTTGCACTACATTTTTTATGCCACTTTGAATATTGCTTATATGGACATACAACATTTTTCAAGAATTTTATGAAGGAAAATCCAAACCCTGTAATGCATACTTACACTTTTCTTCTCCTACTTACTTTCAAAGTACTAGACCTGTTGATTACCATCACTTTTGTAATTAGCGATGTTGGATAAGACTAATGATAAAGAGTGAATTAGTGCAGTCCCTAGCCAATGCTGGAAAGATTTAAGAGTCATTACCTGTCTAATAGAACTTAAAATCCCTAGTTTGAAAATCCCTAAATTGAGATACAGATATATTTTCTGCAATATAACTATTAAATCCCAAAACTATGACTGAGAGGAAAGTAAAATTTTATCTCGAGTCCTATGATGCCTCAATATATTACTAAAACAATCCCAAATCACCAAATTTTTAATAGATTTATTATCTGCCCCATAATTCAAAGGAAGGGACATTAAAGGGATCCATTTTTATGTCAGGAATTCTCGATATTTTTTTTTTAGCATAAAATTTTGCAATTGTTAGTATACTATTTTTTTGTTATTCTTTTTTTTTTTTTTTCTTGTGGTAGTGAGTTGTAAGTTGGTTTTCTTATTTATTTGTTTTTATTTTTATTTTTTTTAATTTTATTTTTAGGGGGGAGAGTTAGCACAAAGAAGAAAGCTTGAAGTATTTTCTAATTTTTGTCAAAATATATAGATGTTTTGTGCTAATCTAATTTTATTTACCACTTTTATTTGCTTGCTGTATATTTCTGTGAAGACATATTTTTCTCAGTATTAATTTAGTCAGGCAATCTCATTACTTGGCCTAGATGAATTCTTTCATAAACCAGCTTGCTTCAGTCATGAGGCTGAGAGAACGACATCAGGTACTGAACGAATTATTAGAATCTTTTTGCAGAGCTCTCTTTATGCCAGGCATATTTTTAGGATGCCTGTTTGGTGTTTAATAGATAGATAGCCTTTAAAACTATTTGACTCATGCTAGTCCAATTTACCATGTTATTTCATTCTATGCCAGTATGATACATGCATGTTACAAGGGGTACGTAATAAGAAGTTTGGGTGAATTAATCCATATTATGTCCTAGTATTTCATACATTTTAATTGTTAAAACTTGAAGCTTCAACAGAGAAGGAAATTTCAACTTTGGGTTTGGAAAAAAACAACCGTTTCCTAAGGTGTTCCTTGCTCATTTCTGCAGGACTTGCCTATTAGATTTGCTAAGTAGTTAATTATCTATTTCTTTTGATAATAACTGTTGGTAAAATGCTTTAAGATAAGTTAAACCACAGCTGTATGTTCCGTTTTTTATTTGTTTTTGGTTTTGTTGTTGTTTATATTAAGATACATAAAACTTGTAAAAACTATGTGGAATTATTAAGTTGAAGTGACAACTTCAGGAAAAGACTATGAGTCTTTAGAATCTATGTTTATCTGTATTAAAAAAAATGATTGACAGAAATGTAGGTTGTCTAATTGTTTTTATAGCTTTCCATATCTGTGATATAATTTGCTTTACCTGTAATCATTTAATCGGATAAGTAGGATGTAATATTACTGGTAGCTATGTAAAATATAGACATCAAACTGCTTGTATTTGCACTTGTTATTACCAAAATAACTGGAACTATGCCTGCAAATTGCAGATCAAATTGACAGTCCTTAATATATCGATAGCTAAGCCACAGTATTTGACATTTTTTACTGTATTTTATGACACCTCAATTTTAATGTAAGAAGATGGTCTTGTACATATCAACTTAAACTATAATTTTAGCAATGCCATTCAGTCACTTAAAGCCTGTAAGACTACTTTCAGCATCAACAGGCACATATGCACAGTATTTTAGATTTTATTGCACAAAATTAGGCATCAGGGGAATTTCATTTGATGAGATAACCTCTCTCCAAACTGACCAGTGATACAAAATATACTACATCAATACCCTACACCTTGAAAAATGTAGAAGTTGAAATGAAAAAGGACCAAAATTATCAAAGTTCTTTCTAGAAAGAAAAATTGAGTGACCTGGTTTTATTCGGCCTAAAGAGAAAAGACTCTCAGATAACGTTATTTTTTTTAAATAGATAAAAGGCAGCAACAAAATTAAAGTGAATTGTTCATCATGTAACATAGATGAACGATTGAGTAAGATTGCAGCAGGGAAGTCTACTACATATTACTGGAAACTTTCTAAGGATGAAGATAATAAAGAACTGAAATAACCTGCCTATAAGGAATTTCCACTTTAGAAGTCTTTAAGAAATGATTGCACGTAGATCATCCAAGTTGATTTTTGCCTTCAGGCAGGACAAAATAACTACTTTCATTCTCATCTTCTATGATTCCTGTATCATTTTCACTGATCAGGCAATGTACATACATACATACATCAAACATCAACCTTTCCTTCTTCCATCCTAAACTTCATTAGCTGTTTGTTATCTAATTGCTTTAGTCACCATTTTGCTTTGCTAGCTACTGATTTTCCATATTTTGATCTGCTTTAACCAGTTTCTCTTGTTTGCCTTCTATGTATGTAATAAACAGTCCTTCCACACCATGGTTTTTGAAGCTGTGGGAAAGTAAAGACACATCCAACAGAAAGAGCAAGAAAAAAATGAGAAAGGTGAAATAACCCAAATATACTACCATAACTGGGGTAAAGATCTCCATTCTTGATCTATCCCAGTGTGTGTTCAGAGATATGTCAAGAAAAGTAAAGTGTGCAATGGAAAAATGAAATGGAAGCTTGAGTCTTAATTCAGGAGTGAATGATTCTGATTTTATGGTGCTTTTATGAGAAGGGTTGCAAGAAGGATTCTGGGTTTGAGAACAGGAAGGTCTTTGTTACCAACACCCTTCAAAAGTGATTTAAAAGCTATTTTAGACTTTGATTGTTTTGCTTACTTGTGTTAAATCAATTTTACAGCTTATTTTGCTAAGTCAGTTCTGAGGACTAAATTTATGGCTGTAACATATGGATCTTGACTTTGTCTCAAGTAATGCTGTCTGCAGAGTACTGAAAAAATGTTGTTCTAACTTATGCATTATTGGACTGTTAAGCAAAAAAGAGCATGCAAAATTTGCACATCATTTTCTCTGCTATCCTTGTAATGTCAAAACAGAAAAGGATAGATAGGAACTAAATAACCCAAGTTTATAGCATCAGTTAGTGATAGAGAAGCATAATCACCTGATCATGTTCAAATATACATATTGAAAGGACATGTGAGTTTCAAGATATAAGAGCTGATTTTTTTTAAGTCAAAAGCTATTCATATGTATTTATCTTTTAATTGTTGAATTACAGTGCATAGCATACAATATGAACTAGGAACGATACCAGAACACAGTACATAAAAAGATTTCTTGAATTAATGTCAAACAGAGACAATCTAATTTGTACAGTAGCAGTTCCTGCACTCTGTATTTTCTCTTCAATAAGTACAGCCTCATATAATGAAATGAATTCTAGCAAATAACTGTGAAAATGTGCTGTATTGGGTTGGATTTCTTTCTTGACAAGTGTAGTTTCTGGTCCTCCAATTGTGCAGTTTTAGAATTTTGTCAGATAATCCCATTTTCATTTGACAATGAAAAATGTGCATTTTTTTCTTTATCACAAACACCTATGTAGAGTGCACAAGTACCCTGAATATATTTTGCTCCAGCTTTAATTTGTTTGTGATAGCAGTAACTGTTTACCACACATCTCAAGCTTTTGTTCTTTGAATTTAGATATAACTAGACATGCATGTTGCTAACATTACAGTACAGTATCTGTAATGTAAGCTTGCTGTGTACAAGCAGCCTAAAATAGAAAACACTAAAATGAATGTGGTTCATTTTATTTATTTATTTATTTATTTTCTCTGACTGAAATTCTTGAGTGGATTTTCTGTGCTGCACAACACCAAACAGACAGAGTAGTGTCCTTCTGACGTAAAAAATGATTTGCAACTCTGAAAGTGAATTCTTCTTTTGCTAAAGCATACTAGATAACAGATTTTGTGACTTTGTATCATGAGCTGCTTTGAGGCAGAAAGTAATGATGCCATTCAGTGCTAGACAGGTTTACATTCAGGCAATGATGTGCTTATGGTATTAGCACAGTATTGTACATGACTTTATCTACTGTCACTTAGTTGCCAAGATGGCCAGTTACTGTAAAGGAAAATGCACGACTTCTTGCAATTATTCTTTGTCTTGACTACCTTAAATAACTTTGCATCATTGGCTACTTTCTCATTTTGAGAGTGAATTAATTAATGAATATTCATTAATAAATATGCTGAACCATATAGACCCCTTCTGGTTTCCATTACTTCTCTCCACTAGAGAAAATTATTCTTAATTTCCATCTCCTCTTTTCCCCATTTATTTATTCAAGTGAGAAACACTGACCTGGTTTGACACAAATCACTGAGGCAAGTAAAATACTTCATAGTGTAGAAGCATTGCTACTGAGGTAGATTTTATGAGAACTACTCACCCTGACTTCAGATGATCCAGAGAAAGGATTAGTATAGATTTGCCTATTATGAAATTTTCATGCCAAGACTGTACAGGGAGACAAAGAAAATTCCCCATTAATGTCTTGACTGCAGTGCTACTCAGAGTGATCCCAATAACATGAAAAAGATCACAAAATAGTTGAGAAATATAAGTAGATTGCAGTAGTTATTTGCTGAACTGAAATCAAAAGATTTATTGTGTTGGTGGAGCAGCAACAGTTCTCCCTAGAACAATACAAGTCTGGACAATTAAAGTACTTGTTCTTCTCCAGTCTGCAAGAATAGCTAGAATATATAGATGTGTCTGTAAGGAATGCTACTTTGTCAAAGATGTACTGTTATGTCTTTTGACTACTGCTAAAAATGAAATGAAACAAGAAACCTCCAAGACTGAGACAAGTACTGGTATTGCCACATTCATTTAAAGTGAGATGATGGCACAAGAGTATTGTGGGAAATACAGTAATGCATCATTAATGAAAGAAAATCAAATGTGAGCTAAAATAGGATGAAACTGTTTTCTTCAGTTTGATAGGTTTTTTTGTTTGTTTGTTTGTTTTTTCTTCTAAAACCAGTAAGATGGTGATTCTAATGGATTCTAATAGTTTCTGAAACTGTTTGAAATATATTAGTTTCATTGTGGAGTAAATTTGCTGTTTTTTTTTTTTTTTCTTGTCTGTGCTTGAGGGTTAAGGGTGAACAATAATGCTCCAACTCTATGAGGTTACATGCTTAGTTGCAAGTATAGGCAGAATATTTAGAAACACAAAGCAAGAGGGAAAAAATCCTTGAAAGCTTACTTTTGCAAACATACAGGTAAAACTTTTGGTGTAAAGAACTGTGGATATGAAGAAGCTTCAAGGTCCCTTCCAACCCAAACCATTCTGTGATTGTGGGATTCTGTGGGAATCATTCACAGAGCAGCAGGCAAGACTCCCAATAGTAGGAGGTAGATAATTGTAACAATCTGTCCAAATATTTCACTATAAATTAACTAAAAAGAAGTATGATGAAGAAAGAGTAGTATCACAATTCATTGAACAGTTTAACTCAATTGTGCTTCTGATGTGGTATGACATGAATTAAGGGCTCAAATTTCCTGGGTCAAGGGAGTGATTGTGCTTTCAAGGTGAAATTTCATAAGGTGGTTGAGCCAATCTAACAGTAGGGTGGGGGAATGACTACCAAATTTAGCAACGATTGCTTGTTGTCTTGTTACATCTCCCCTTTCTAAAACTTTAGCTATAATGCCATACATCTTCCTGAGAGAAACTGTGTAAGTAAAAAAAAAAAAATAAAATTCCATGGAGGTAGAACAGGAAGGAAGGAAGGAAAATTAAAAAGATTTTTCCTAAGTGGACACCACAGCATTTAAAAACTTCATATACACATTCCTTAATTATTTAGGGTGATATTAAAACTCAAGCATATGTATTGTATATATATCTATACACATAAGCATAACAAGTACTTTCATTATGCAGAAAAAATGATGACTAGTATCTTAAAGGATTGCTTTATGACATTTATAAGAAGCATAACACACTCTGAGGTTCTTTAATATTTTAACGTCCTTTAACCATTGGCTATAAGTTAGAGAAGAGGATTCAAAATTTGTCTGACTGTACATTTATGCAGAATTTCCATGTAAATTACACAGCATGTACAGTATGATTATCTATAAATGGTGCTCAGAAAAATACCAGTGGAAGCTTTCTCCACACCATGCTTTCTGTTTCCAGCAGAGTAACTAATTGTGGAATGTTTTTAAATTTCCTACTTATCACCTTGTTGAAATGTCAGTTCAAACCAAAAGCTGGTGAATTGTTATTGGTGTCAAATGACTACTTCTTCTTTGCAGGAAGAGTTGTATTTTGGTGCTTTTTTGTTTGTGTTTTTTTTTTTCCCTGTAATTTTGCAGTGAAATTGCTTTTTGACTATGAAATCCATTTAATTCTTCACATTCTTCACATAAATATAGTCAGCATATTTGAGAAAAAAACAGTCAGCCTCAATCGACTGCTGTCCAGCTGCCATGAAAGTTGTCAGCTTTAGAAAAATCCTTTTACTTCACTCAAAAGAGGTTTGGTGTACACCATTGATTTATAAGGTACACCACACAATTGTCATACAGATGATGAAAACTTAAGTCTTCTAACTGTCAGCCAAGTGCTATATCCCTACCTTAATTTGCTTTAGGTAAATTTAGTAGAACTAGTCCTGTCAGTATGACTGATGCAGCAGTTACAGAATTCTGCTTTTTTAAAGAAAAATATAGCCTGACAATAATAATGCAATTGTTGGTAAGTGGAACAACAAAAGCTTAAAAATGTGAATTGCAGTTTTTAGCATTATAAAATACATATCCAGATGGCGCTTTGAAATGTCAGTGGTGTTCCAGGAAGACTTTATTTCCTCCTCTCTTTTTTAGGAAGCTCATCTTGTTTAGTTACATATATCTTGTGGGTCAGAAGATTCTCTAAACAGCGTATGATGTTTTTCAGATCTCCAAGAACATGGAATGCATTTTAAGACAAGCTGAAGTTATATTTCAATTCAGTATTTGAACCAAAGTGCATTATATGTGTTTTTTCATATGATTATAAACACATAAAGTAACAGCCACACCATTAGTATTCAAATCAGTCCCCAAAGTTTGGCACCAGAGCCATTTTTCTTCTTGTGACTGTCTAATGTTTTAATTAGACTTAGAATATTCTTCAGAAATTCTTTAGACTTTTGTATAAAATTTTAAGAGAATGATTTTAAACCAGTATCATTTCAATTATGCATTAATTTTCCATGACTACATGCTGTTGACTTCTTTGCAAACATTTCTGTCTATAAAGTAAAGCTGAATTGTACTAGTGGTGATACCATGTTTTCTACCCACCACGCAAGCAGGAACATTTGTAGTAAATGCACTGTATTTATATATTTGTATGTCCACTAAGGAAACAAACCTAAGACTTTACCCTTTATCTGGCTGGACACAGTTGAAGAACACAGATGGAACAGTCAGTGTTCACAAAGAGCTGCCTGCTACCAATATACAAATTAGTTGGAAGACTTTCCTCTATAAAAACCTTGTTCCATAAAAACAACTTCAGTATTTGTAGTGAGGATTCCAAGAATGTCATTTCATATCTGTTTCTAGGTAAGAATTATGTTTTTTTTTTTGTGTGTGTGGATTTTTTTTTTGCTTTGTTGGATTTGTTTTGTTTGTTTTATGGTGTGCGTTTACTTTACAGTGTAATAATATTAGGAGAAAAAATAATTTTAAAGCTCTAATTTGCCTGTGTGAAGCCTATGCCATATAAACAATTCATTTTGACCCAACATCTGCTTAGTGTTTTCACCTTTTGAAAATACGTTATTAGAGTAGCTGCAGCATACAAATTCCTTTTATGGAGTAACAAGGGAAAATACCAGATGGTATTTTGCCATAACAGTGTGGTTACTTCAAAGCTAGTGACACTACTGCTACTGTGCAGTAACGTGGTCATGCAGCTAATGACAATACAGATCCCTGCTGTGCTTAGTTTTTCTGAGGTTCTTATAAATGGTGTAAAATCTCATTAGAATCATAATGCTTTGAGCAGACTTGAAACTTGCATATGTTTTTCTATTTCCTGATAGTGTCTTTGTGGAAAGATTTTTAATACTACATTTGCACAACATTTTTTTACTGTGTATACTTTCTAGTGTGGTTACAATATACAGTTTCCAAGGCTACTAGATGAGACTGCAGATCAATTAATAGCAATACACATTTCTTCTTTTTTTTTTTTACTTTATTGCATTGGAATATATACACACAGAATCTTCTAACGTGATGTGATTGAGAAAATCCTTTATTTGTCTAAGAAAACAAAAAATATTGACAAAATGGAGGTAGTGAGAGAGGTAGTAGGGTGTGAAAGGACCTACAAAAATATTTCAAAGGTTGGAAAATCAGCCATACAAGGAGAGGCCAAACGAGCTCCATTTCTCAAGGACATATTTAAAAGGTGATTTGTTCACCTAGGATTTCATGCTTTCAGTCGCTATTTCATGTCATTATGCTCTGTAAGCTATATACTATTCTCTGCGGTCAGTTGTTAAGGGACATGCAATTATTTTGAGTACTTCAAAAAGTGTCTATTTGTAGTAATATATAAAATTATTTTAGCACTAGAAATATCAAATATTGTCAGCCAATATGGTGGAAATCGTATTCCAGCACCTACTATGATTGTAATCAGATTTGAAAAATGACACCCAATAATCTCTTTTCTAGAATGCAGGTGCTTTACAGCTTATAAAAGATCTCTGACTGTGGCTGTAGTAACAGAAGTGTTTTAGAGAAAGGCCCAAATATTCAAGGGGCTCCAAAAAACAGTGAAGTGTTCAATGTGCATCTCTTCAGAAGCTATATACACAACTCCTAATTTTAAATATAATTATCCATATCATTTTATGGCCATTGTTCCAAATGCTAGTTAGAAGTAGAAGAAAAAGTGTGTGAAACCAGTGTGTACTTGTGCTTATTGGTAGCTTGAACGAAGATGCTAGCATTTGAATTGAACTACATCTCCAGGAGGCAATGTCTCTTTGACTTGCACTTATTTTTTCCTTGAAAGTAATTTGAAATAGGCAAATAAACAATCACAAAATTTCAGTTAATTACTGTACTTAATTTTAACATTTCCTGGTAATTATATTTAATAGCACATAAAGGGTTTCCATTTGTTTCATTATACTTAATTTGATAAACTTCATTGGAGAGGTTTCTGAATGGAGCACTGAATCCTAAATGTTTGAGAATGACAAATTACACACATTATATTTGTTTTTCTCACTCATTATAAATTATATTTTCTGGCTCATTAACATTATATAAGCACCAGATCTCATCATTTTAACCATAAAATAATTACATAAGTAGTTGGTTGAGCATGAGCATGTTATTCCTGATGTAACATTTCTAATCCAAAGCCTATTTAAGTCAAAAGAAAGACTCGATTTGACAGGCTACTTTGGATTCAAGCTAAAGTAAGCCTGTATCATTCTTCACCAAGTGTTAGCATTCAGGTGAGGGAAGAATTAGTCAGTGTTGCTCATTTTCAAAAGCGAAGTATAGTTCTACTCAGTCTTGAGAACCTGAACATCATGAAGTTCTTCAACGAATAAGATTCCATCCTGCTGGATTTTAATGATCTGAAAGTTAGCTGTCAATGTTTAATAAGTCCTTAGACTCCTTCTTGTAGTAGAAAAATATGCATCTTCTCCCTGAGACAGGAATGTAAAACAGATGGGCTGATTTGAAGGTATGTAGTTACTGAATGATTGTTGGTAAGACTGAATCTGATTTTTAATTTAAATTGTCATAGCTTCAAACCCAAATGGATCTTTGACTATTTCTATAAGTTGTGTGTTAAAGTAAACAGCCTATTATAGATCTATCAGTGAAGAATTCCCCAGTACAAGTGAGACCTAGACATACCAGAAAGAGTCCAAGAGAGGGCTACTGAGGTATCAGTAGGACTGGAGCATCTCTCTTGTGAAGAAAGTCTGAGAGAGCTGGGATTGTTCAGCCAGGAGAAGACAAAGCTCAGAGGGGATCTTATCAATGTCTATAAATACCTGAAAAGAGGGCACAAAGAGAACAGAGCAGGGCTCTTTTCAGTGCCCAACACCCGCAGAAGAGGCAATGGCCACAAACAAACACAAGAAACTCCCCCTGAACAGCACTTCCGTATAGTGCAGGTGACAGAGCACCGGCACAGGCTGCCCAGAGAGGCTGTGGAATCTCCTTCTTGGAGATCTTCAAAAGCTGCCTGGATGTGGTCCTAGGCACCCTACTCTGGGTGGCCCTGCTTGAGCCTGGAGCAGATGCCTCCAGAGGTCCTTTCCAACCTTAACCATTCTGTGAATTCTTGGGATAAAATGGATTATAATTATTAGCCATCATAGAGATTTGAATTCAGGTCTCTACTTTCCCTATTGGGAAAGATGCCATCCTGGAGAGAGATTTTTGTCTTTTCTTTATTTCATCTGTAATTATTCTGTACATCAAGATACAATTTTTGTAAGGAAAGCACCTCATTCCAAAATAGATCATAGCCTGGTGTTCAAGGTCCTCTTTGTGAGATAGATATATATTTCCTTAGTCAAAAAATGTATTGAACTTTACTGTCTTCTGTATAAAAGGAACACTGTCTAAATGATGCAAAGTAAAAGAGAATCATCACTTCCTGGTTGTATGTACATCAGAGCCTCAGGGAAAAGTGGGATCTGAGCAGTGGCTTTTAAGATCTAAGTTATATACTTGGGAACTACACTGAAACTAAGTTCTTGGTCTCTTTGTTGGCATTGTTTTTCAGGCTTAGTCACCTGTTTCTGCTTTAAGATTTTTTTTTTCCAAAGATATTTCTTACACAGTGGAAGTTCCTAAGGGAAAGTTGTTTCAATATTTCGATTTAAATTCAGCAGAGATTCATTACTAATAATGGTATTTCAAAGAGGTGACACTGTTTCTATGTATCTCACAACTGATGGGCAATTCTCACTTTATATTTTGTCAAAGTCTTATTTCCTTCCTGAAAATGCATTTAGGATTTAAAAGACAATGACAAACAACAACAAGAAAATAGCCTATTTCCATGCTTGATGTTCAGACATTAACAAAATCTATTTGTTTCTCAGCACAAACCTTTGGTAATATTGTATTGAGCATATATGTATTTCCATTCTATTGCTTATGAATAAATGGAGATAAATAGTGGTAAAACAAACTGGGATCTTGTGTGAGAAGACTCTGAATAACAATGATACCACAAGCTAACTGTTCATCTTAACTTCCCATCTTGTTATTGCAGTCTAGAATTATCCTCTGGAAGAATTATGATAAGGGAATTTAGAACACGTAATTAATAGAACACAGTGGTTGATCATGTGCTTTTTGATGCTACTAAAAGTTGTCTATCCATTGAGGGTGAGGCTTAGAACTGGAATTCTCTTTTTCAGATATATTTAAAGACTGTAACTTTTATAATAGATTTCTTATGTAGAGGTTTTGTTCCCTGTTCTTAAGGTTTCCTAAATGACTTTACCATTTTTTAAAACAGCACTTTTGTCATCTGGTGATATTTGTACCCATATGTTTGTGTGACTGGGTGTATTCATGTACTAATTTAATTTCCACTTGTCTCAAGGTCTAGCAAATAGAAAAACCTGTGTTAGTTTTGAATACATATGTCATATATGTGTATATATATATGTAGTTGTGTGTGTATCATTTCTTTCTCTGAAACCCATCATGGAAAGCTTGAATAAGTGTAACAAATTATTTCTACAAAGGACTATAACTATGTGTTTGGACTAATTCCCATTTCTCTGCTAAATGCAAAGAATAATTGGGCAATTGGATAAAGTATTATTTACCACTGAGTCCAACATTTTTCCTCTCTGGGGTAAACAAATTATTTGGCAGATTTCAAAAACCTCTTACACTTGTAAAACCTGAATAGTGGTCTCCCATATACATAAATTTATGGACTTTCCGAACCAAGCATCCATCAGCAAGTTGTGTCAAAAGTCAAGTGTGTGTTGCGTCAATGTCTCTCATTTATAGATGGATATAAGATGATGGAGAGTTAATAGCTGACTTTGTGTTATGTCACTTTTCAGTATGAGGTTACTGATTCACATTAATTGAAAGAAACATTAATTTAGCAAATCCAGATTTATAGATTTGCTATTTTTTCCATGAATTGCAGAGCTTTTTCCAAGATCTCAGCTTTCCACTTTCTCAGTCTGCCTGGTGATCTGATACTCACCTGCAGGTCTCCCATTTGTCTTGGTCTCTTTCTGCATTAAATTCTACTGAACACTTTTTAAAAAATGTGGTGACCAAGGGTATACACAGACTGTTATTGTGCTCAGCTGGTGCATGGCTACTTGTTAAGCTGCAGCAACTTCATGGTGTACCTGAATTTTAAGTTCCTTTAACAATTATGTTTTAATTAATCCCTTGTTCTGGGTTTCTAAAAGTGAGGTGCTTATTTTGGGGATGGGGAGCAGAGAAGTGGTATTGCTATATTTTTGTTATGTGTCTAGTTTAAGGGGACTTTTCTCCAGAGTAAGGGGACTGTTTCCTGGGTACTGACAGATACAACTGAAAACAGTAATTCCTTCTGAATCACACACATTTAGTTCTTTCTTACATGACCCATACTACAGAAATGAGTGTATTGAACCCATAATGTAAAGACAGAGATTGTTCAGGAGGGAAGATGTGTGCTATCAAGTTCTAGGAGCAAAAAGTGAAAGTTACTTAATAAATATTGAAGTATGCTGGTACAATTTAAAGCAGGAAATAAGGTTAGTGTGATTGTTCTTTTGCAATCATTTTAGATAAACATAATAACATTTTATTCCACTGGATCCCTAAATTTGGCTTCTGGTAAATCTGAGCTTTTTAATGTCAACAGATATTTTTGATATTTTAGGCAAACTGCCATATATAATTTCACATCACCAGTGTCTTAAAAGCCAAAAGAAAGATGGGCAAACTGATACAAGATGCAGAGTAGGTTTTTTTTTGTTTTTTTGTTTTTCCCAAACCACCTGATTTCCTGATATAGAACAGTAATTTGAGGTCATAATAGAAAACTTATGAGGAGGAATTTTCTGTGAAATTATTATCTAAATTATAGTAACATTTCCAGTGTTTTCCAATAATAACTTTATGGTGATACATGAGAAGAAGGAAGACACTTAGGAATATCACCTCAAGCCAAACTGACGTACAAAAAGAATAGTTAATCTTCTCTGGACATTGTGGACAAAGAAGCTTACAAATAAATAAATAAAAGGATCACATTTGATCTCTAAAAGGATTTGACAAGGCACGCAGGAACCAAATATTATTAGTAATTGAAAAAAAAAAACACAACATCATTTATAACCTTTAAATCTTGAACACATGATCAACTCAGATAATAATCCTGAGAGAACAAGTCTTTTTATTGTTTGTTTCTGACATGCAGCTGTGAGACTGGACCAAAAATGCAATTTAACAGACATGAAAATACTATTCTGAGAACTAATGAATAAGATGTACACTGGAAATGGCATATTAAATGTTAAAATGAAAATTCTTTTTCCTTCTGTGACAGAGGAAAACAGAAGATGTGAATGGAAATGTCATGCTTCCATAATTTCCATAATTGTCTAGGATAATTATGCTTTTGAATATCTATATTCCTCAGAACTTTTTAAAGTGTAGACAAGTGAAAACAGATTTTAAAGGATCTTGTGATGTTCAGAATATTTAGTTTATATTGCATGCTGTTTTTATAATGTTATGTTGTGCTATGATACTGTTACACAGTATGATATTGAATTTCCAGTTAAAAATTCTTTTCAAACTTTGCTAAAAGAGGACTTGGTAGTTACTTATCTTGAGTTCCTCAAAATTATAAAAGTAGTCAGCCTTACCGTGATCACTCTTAATATCTGTGCAAAAAGCAAGCTCTGGGTTTTAATTCATTCATTATCACAACTAGTGGGATCAGAATCATAGAAACATTAAGGTTGGAAAAGACCTTTAAGATCATCTGGTCCAACCATCACTCTACTACCAATGTCACCCACTAAACCAAGTCCCTAAGCACCATGTCCAACCTTTCCTTAAACACCCCCATGGATGGTGATGCCACCACTTCCCTGGGCAACGCATGCCAATGCCTGACTACTCTTTCTGAGAAGAAATGTCTCCTAATTTCCAACCTAAACCTCCCCTGGCAAAACTTGAGGCTATTTCCTGTAGTCCTATCACTAGTTACCTGTGAGAAGAGGCTGACCCCCAGCTCCCCATAACTTCCTTTCAGGTAGTGGATAATGCAATTCATTCAAAAGGCAAAACTGTTACATTCTTAATAAGGTTCCCCTTCAATGTCTACATATATCTATACATTCCAAGTGTGAGAGAAGTAGATATTTAGATTTAAAAATGCTGCAAAAATGAATATGAATCATATGCCAATAAATTGGGACTTCAGGTCTTGAGGGTCTCCACAATGGTCAGCACTCAAGTTTTGTGACTGAATATTTGGTGTCTCTTTGATTGAATTTGCAGTCACTGTAAGTTACTAGTTCGTGTTGGAGAGTCACATCAGTTTATTCATCTGCTGACGTGTATGTCTGGCATTATAGACTACTACAGATTGGATGAATCTGGAATTTTTGATTTAGCATGAGTTAGAGCAGTTCCCTTTTACGACTTGAATATCTTCTTAGCATTCACCTTTCCAGACAAATTTTCTCTTAGGTCATATAATGATGCTGCCTGGTCTTTCTAAGTCACAGAGGCCTACTGATCCTTCTTCTTGAGGTTTGTAGAAATTTTCCATTCAGTGTGGGGGTGAAACTTAATCCATGCTTTCTGATTATATGCCTCATGAAAGTAAAGTAGTGATTTGTCACATAAGGCCTGACTCCTTAGAAAAGCAATACAGTCCTTTATGCTCCTACCAGATGTTCCTCACATATTTTCTGGAAACTAATGAAGTAACGTAAATATAAAAAAGTTATCTTCCGTCCTAAAACCCATGTTAAATCATTTGCTGGTCTCTTAATATATGAATCTGAAAGATCCTTGTGATGACACTAAATTCTTTTCTCCTGATCTTCAGATGCTGGTCCAAAAATTCTAGTTGCTCAGCCAAAAAAAAATTAAAATATTTAGATCTGAAGTGTCTTCTCTAATTGGGCACAGCTTGTACTGTCCACAAGAGTATGAAATGTCCTGCAGTTACTACTTACCTTAAAGTTCTGTTGCTCAGATTTACTTCAGATGCTAGTTCATTTGTCATTGAATTCAAAGATGCGGGTTGTAATGATATCCCAAGGAATTTTCCATGCAAACTGCACTAACACTCTTTGCTAGCAGTTTACATTGCATCACAAGCAAATAGTTACTGAAGTTGAGGCTTTTTGCTTGATGATGAATTCCACTGCAATAACCTCTGCCTTTACACTACCTACATGTATACTAGTGTCTGGGATTCATTCAGAATCCATTCTTCTGTTGCCTGCAAGATAAGAGAAGCATGCTTGTGTGACGGAGGCTGCCACCCCCTCCAAGAGGTAGCAAGAAGCTGGCAGAATGATTGTTCACTTTGCATCCTGCCTGTGACTAAAGTACTTTAAGTGTTGACAAGTGCAATGTCATAAACTATGTGATGTATTTTGTAGATTTAGCCAGTTTTCAGTTAGAAAGTTGCACAGCCCTTCTTTTGTGCAATCCTAGCATCTGTCTGACCACCATAATACGTATTATAGTTATAATACATATGTCTGCCCAATATAATTGAGCTGTAACCTGGTCTTTGATTTTTTTCTGTCATTACTTTGCTCTGGAGCAGATTGGGAAGTTCCCATGTTAGATGATCTTAAAAGACTATTCATTTCAAATTCCTTCATTATTCACACCTTCATAAGCTTTATTCTCATTGCTATCTATGTTATGCTACTTTTTCTCTCATTATATGATGTTGCAAAAATACCTTTCTCTTCCTAATATGGATAACGTCACAAGTACCCAGAGGTAAGATATCTCTGTGTGGCAGTAGAAAATGTAGATGTGAAATAAAGTGTTTTTCTACATTAATATCCACAGGGGGAATAAAGTCTGAACTAGGAAACCTGTTGTGACTTGTAGCCAAAATCAAATTGTTCATGTACATTTAAACCAACTTCAGCCTTTTAGCAATGAAAACATCTGTGACTGTGATTGTACATACTATAACCTGCTGTATGTGTTATGTGCTGTGTGTATGTATACTTCAGCCGTTATGAACACATTTCCATTTATTCTCCAGAACGTAAGCTGCTTTTTTCATTGAAAGTTTTCAGGTTCGTGGTATGAATCTTCTTGTGCCTTCAGCTGATGACTGGATAGCAGGCAATAACATTTCTTTTAATATGATCTATGTACTCTTTACATATTTGTCTGGGATTTTGTATCCTTGGTGTATTCTGAAACTGTGAATTCTTTCCAGAACACCTCTTCTGGGAGGTGTGTAATATAATTATGTGGACAAGGTACATGAAGACACAAGTAGTCTTTTTCTCACATGAGCATATATTGTAAAATCTCTAAATGACTTAGCAGGTGGTAGTATTTGAAGTCAGGGAGACAGTGGCCTCCAGTCCATGCTGCCATCTGCATGTGTTGTTATTCCACACACTGGTCCCTGCAGCAACAATCAGCCAAACCCATACAGCCATTGTGGATCAAATTCTTTCTCATGCAGGGTGCCATATAAGATTTATCTGGCATCTTGGGTGCCACACAGCTTCACAATGAGAAACTTAACGATAGGTGACCTTATACACAGATGTGGTTGATCATGGCTTCATATTATACTTTTTAATTAATTTAAGTGAAAGTGTTACTGTTCCTTGATCTTTTAAAATGTCATTGATATATCAAACTGTACCAAATTTTCCTCTAAAAGAAAATAACTTTGCTCATGGACACATTACTCCCGTAAAAGAACAAATAACTGTCTAAGGATTGGCAGCCAATTCTTAGAAGAATTCCAAGATGAGCCAGCTTTCTCTCCCTTTCCATGCATTATTACATTTAATGGAATGAATTTTGAATAAAAAGACGTACTCAACATTGTCTAGTAGTAGACTTGTGGCAAAAGTTTAAGCTATTCATTTTATGGCACTTTCAATTGACAGAGTTAAGATACGTCTATAAAGTCAAAAGCAAAGTGGCTTCATATATTTTTCAAGGTACCAGGATGCAAGCCAGTTTTCATCTGGCAGCCATGTAGGACTGCACAGAGCCTGAGCTAAGTAATTCATCTTTTGCATCGTGACCACGTAGGCATGCCCACAAAGGGATTGGTTTGTTTACAGGGGAATAGACTCCACAAAGAGTAATAACTAACCCCAACTAGGGTCATAGGAATTTCATATGACACTGAGAATCGTATGTGGCAAAGAGTTAGTGCTCTAGTGTAATGAATCTCTTCAATTAAGGGGCAGTTCATCATTGCAAAACTGTTCCTGTGTGGTTTTGGACAGCTGCATATTTAACCACTACTCTAGGAATTTGGTATATCATTAATCAGATTTAGATTTTTTCTTGGAGCCTTGACTGTCTTAAAGTCATTAAAATACCTGGCAAGATATGAACACATCATCCATTACTGTCCTAATATAAATGATTTTGATAAGTTTGGAAGGAAGATGAGCCAAATAAAATGTTTTCTTCTGCAAAAGTGCAGTTTTCAGGTAACTCTGAAAAGAATGCCTAAAGCTTGCATAGGAAAACAAATGGCCTTTGTCAGCTTTCTAAAACATCCATGCAATTTTGTTAAATGTGACAAGCTCCTTCCCAAGTCAACAAAGTCATTTTGTGTATGAACAAATTGTTCAGATTCCTTTATGCACAGCAGTGTTTATCTAAAATTAGGATAATATGAGCCTGGGGCAAAATGTCTACAGGGAAGTGGTCTCTCAGTTAAACTTTCATCCTAGAGAGTGGCAAAAGATATTTGTGTTAGTTTTTGCAAGTTCAATCAATTATACATGTTCTCCAATATTTGGAGTAGGGGCACGTTCTACCAAAGAAGCTCAGATTCGATACAAACAAGCAATAAATAATTTGTTCTCTCATTTGCTGTGTTTATTTGAACAGATTTTTTTGAAATATTCATCTGAGCTCAGATGCCTGTGAAATGTTACATCTCTGGACTTTTCATTTCAGGTAAAATCTGACAGATCAATACACTCTTTTTTTTTTTTTTTTTAAATTTCATTTCAGAGTACAACTATAAAGACCCTTAAAAATGGGAACTAGAAGTGAGTGTGACTAAAAAATGGCAATGAGGAGATAGGAGATTATCTTCAAAACATTTTCAAAAACCAAAATCATTTCCCTGCAAAATTATTTGTGCATTTGCCAAGACAAATTACAAATATATCAGCAAAAACACAGTCACTGATATTTTCTATCACTTATCTCCTATCTGAGGAGAATGTTCAGTGAATCATCAGTGTTTTCTGCAATAACACTGGTTTTAACAGATTTTAAAAAATAATCTACTTACTTTCAGGGTTATCTTTTCTTAATGGGATTTTCAGAGATCAAGTTAATATGAAGGAAAATGATTCCTTACATGTCTTCCATTCCCCCCCCCCACTTTTCTTTTTTTTTTTACCTCCATTAAGTTGCAAACTAACTGTATCATCATGTTGCTTTTGCTTCCTTTTGTATTGTCATAGCCACTTTTGGTTCATGCCCTTTCCTTTGCATTCAGATCCTATCTTTGTTTCTCATTTTCTTTGCCTTATGTAGTGATGGGTGGAAAAATTATGTTAAAAATATTCTCCCTAAAAAATTAGTAACAGGGTAATACTTCATTTAAAAAGGTAAATTCCAGCATATAGGGTATAAAAATTTTCCCATCAGAGACCAGTTTATTCACATTGGTGCTAGAAGTATAAATCATAATGGAACCTAAATCTAAGGTTTCTCTAGAGCCCCTATACTGTGATCAGGAAATAGGCAAACCTTTACATTTAAAGCAATAATATAGTCTTTCTCTATATACTATACTAATGAAATACCTTAAAGCTCAAGTCTGTATTAATAGCTAATTCAAAAAAAAAAAATCTCACAGTAAAAAACATATGCTAAGTCTCTTCCACCATTACATTGGAAGTACTGGTACAAAGTGAAATATATGTAAAGGAAATAAGAATAGGGAAATGAATTTTTGCTCCATGAGAATGCCATTTAATTTTATATGCCTCACATATCCAATCTCAGAGATAGTTAAAACGTGAAAGAATTTGGCTTATTTTCTGGCAGTGATATAAAGCTTACAAAAACAGATGTGATGCCATTTGTCAAAAAACTGGAGACACTGATATTTCAGATAGAAGTAAGTGCAAGTGAAATAGATTTAGCTACCTGAAAAAAACAAAGATGTCATTTTCTTCATGAGGGATGTCAGCATTTCCTGCTAATATAAATAGGACTCAAAGGCATTCTTTCCACAATTCCTAGTGAGAATGTGTATCTTCTGCCTACTGCCAGCATCCTTGAGTGTGTTACCTTAGACTGTTCTGACTGATGTCCTGCATGCTAACACATGTACTCATTTGTTAACATATCTGAATATGATTTTGATATTTCCTTCTGGAACCTCTGATGGGCTCCAGATGGGTGCTAATGCCTAAGTGTATCTGCCTGTCTGTCCTGACGTGAAGGAAGTGAAAATTAATTTGACATTATTGTATCCCAGGAATTATTGTATCCCAAAGAAAAAATCTGGGTCCATGGACTCAAATCTTCACTTCTGAAATCAGCTGAAGAATTGGGTGCGGTATAATGATACGATAGAGACATTTTGACCAGTTGACTAATGGAGACAAGATTTCAAATGTCTTTTATGAAACAGTGATTAATGCAGTTTCATTTTCACTGTAATAGACTTGTTTCCTTATTCTGTGTGGATTTGAAACAAATCAAAATAGATGCTCTAGTCAAGCTTTTAGTATAAATTACCATTAAAAGCTTGGAAGAGTAAAATAAGGCACAAGTGACAGAAGATCCCTGCCCAGGAATAAGCAATTAGGGAAATTAGTTAATAATCAGATGACTGTTTAAAATTAATAGCTGTCATCAAAGTCAGAGTGGCTTAGGACAGAATATATAATTTCATTTCAATCTCATATAAAGCAAATCTCTTAAGTTTTCATGCTTTTATTTTAATTTTGAGACTTTAACATGAGAGTTTGTCCAGAAGTTGACTCACCACTGCCTTGCCATGTTTAACAATCTACAACTCATTAGATAAACCATATGTGTTTATGCATGACTAATGTAAAATGAAACACATTGGCTTAATCCACTCTGAAAGTGATTACTACTAATCCATTTTTTAGGTTGCAGTTTAACAGGCTAATCATGTCTGCAGTCAGTTTTGGTGACTCACCTGGTTAAATATGGTCCAACATCATCATTATTTGCTATTTTTTATCCAAGCCTTAAAAGTCATAAAAGTAAGAAGTTTAGAAACAGAATGATGATACATTGGTTTTCCCTGTTTTCATCTTCTCCTTTTGATTTGAAGATTAAGTAAAAAGTTTGTTTGAATTTGATGCCAAATTTATACAACAAATACCTTTCAGTGACTTAATAAGTCTTTTTGACAGCTCACGTCATAATACATAGTTCTTTGTTCTGGTAGTAAATTAGTGCTCTTAACTACTAGTGCATCATGATTCAATGCAATATTCACAGCAACTTTTAGGACTAAGCAATCAGTTGTCTAGATCACCAGGGTATGGATGGACTTCATTTGGTGAAGTAAGGCATTAATGCAAGTCATGTGGTATGTGAGGAAAAAGGAGAGGCTAACTTTTGATCTCTGTAGCCCTTATAAATCTAAAGCTGGTTCTCAGAGCAAAATTTAACATAAATTATTCTTATGGAAAGTATTAAAAACTGTTGGGAGAAGAATGAGAATCACTGTCAAGCCAGCCAAAAAGGTATGTGTACTTATCTAAAGAGTTAGTATTTTCCTGAAGAATGTTTCACCTTGGTGGTGTTTTTACATTCATAATAATATGTTTTAACTCTTTGTATCACTAAATATTATTAAATGATATAAAACTTATTTCTTATTGAAATGAGCTGAGCTTTTGGTTTTCAAAACCGGTCTAGTTTACTATCAGTATTTTATAAATCAGGTGACTAAGAAATGAAGGTTGTCAGATCACTTAGTAAATCAGTGGCTTAGCTAGGACTTAAATGCTGAATTCTGATTTTTTTGATTATTTCAGAGTTCCCCACTTCAAGTAAAATATAGTTAATATTACGTATATTCTCAATTTATCTAGAGAAACTTTGGATCATTGGAAGAATCTTCTCAGAAATCTGGCTTTGGAAATTTTAGTCATATAATAAGGATTATTTTTAGTCATATCATAAGGATGCATTTATTCATCATAAGGATGTATATTCAATCTGATGATTCAACGCTGTAAAAACTAGAAATATGCTATTGTACAAAATGCAGCAGTAATTTAAAAATGTGAAAATCTGATAAATTTGGAGTTTGCACCTACTTACAGTAGGACAAAATTTGGAGCTTTTTTTTTTCTTTTTTTTTTTTTTTTTCTGTACTGATTAAGGCATATAGTAATTCACTTTTAGCTGCGGTTAGGTCCAAACTTTTCAGCACTGTAAGCCTAAAATTAGGCAGCCTATTTACCAGGCCTCACTTCAAATGTGTTCAGCCAATGGATGTTCTGTATTTTTTATATAGGGAGATTTCATACATACTCAGAAATTTAATGTCGGGTTCTAAGAGCTTTCTTTATTAGAGTCAAATATTTTTTCAACTTGGAATTTGAATTCATTGCAATGTCATTATCACAGTAACATTATACAGGCCTAAATATAGGCAATTCCTTCTTAGAATCCTCTGGAAAGCAGTTTGCTCTGTGTTCAGAAACTGTCTTACAGAGTTGTACAACCTTGTGTGTACTGTTGTCCCTACACAGTGTCTCCAATAGCCTCTGTAGAAGGAGTTTAAGTCATAGGCAACACAGAGGTGGAAAAGGGTATGTATTTCCCACCCCCTGCCCCAAAGGCTGCTTCCATCCAGCTATAAGAACCATGCACCTCTGTAAGTAGCTCCAAGCTGGTGGGATTGATGCAGGAGCATAGAGGTCTCGTACCTAATGGCTTAGCTGATTTACAGAAATATGCTTGGCAGGTGGAACTGTAGGGGAGCTGGATCATTGTACTGTACCTAAGTTAGAAGACAATGTAGGGATTTATTGACCTGAGAGAGTTTTAGAAAGAAGAAGAGAAAGACTGTAACTATTTTTTTATTTTTATTATTATTATTCTTATTATTTTAAGTAGATTGTATCATGTTTAATTCCTGTTTTAAAAGTGAAGATCATCTCAGATTTCCAGGTAGTTTATAACTGGGTTGGTATGGTAGGCAAAATATGTTGCTTTTTACCTATGGTTTGTTTGAAGAGTGCCTTAGTGCTCACAAAAAATTGGGTAAGGGGCAAGAGTAAGTAATGAGCAGTGCAGAGGTATAGTTTTCAAAGTAAACAGACAGCATGGTGATAAAGGAAACAATTTCAGTGTTGCTTAAGTGAGACTAATGCTACCCCTTGAAATGCATATTTATAGCTAATATGCAAATGAAACAGACATAACTGGCTCTGATTAGGTACAGGACACTGAACAAATGGAAAATTAAAAAAGAAGGCAAATAGTCTTTATGTTACATAATGTCTATTAAAAAAAAAATCTGGCAAAACTACAGTACTTTTGAATGGAAACATCAAGAGAAATACTATTTTCGTAGTGATTTACTGGAAAAATCCTTGAAGAAAAACAATTCCTTTGCATAGAACATTTGATGCTAATGCCATAAGAATTTTCTTAGTGATGGAGTTTCCAGTTAGGTAACTCTCTAAAATGTTTCCTTTCAGTTACATTGCAGACAACCCAAATATGGCTAAAGATTATTTGAATTTTATTAATAGCTCTGGATAATACTCAGAGGAGAGGAATGATAAACCTCAAGACTAAGCAATCATTATTGTAGTGAAGGATGTCACAAGGCAGAAAATAATGTGAGGCAGGATGCAGAAGATAAATACTTCACAGGATGATTATTGTTCTTTAAGCAGATGATGCATGGAGGGCTATCCTGATTTTTGTGGTAGGGTAAGTATTATACAGCACAGTAATGTTACTTTAAGAGTAATGAAGACATTTGCCATCCCCCAAATTAAGGGAAAAATGTATTGTGCTATAACTAATGAGCTGTCTGAGTTATTTTTAACTCAGTTTATTAAGAAAAGATTGGAGCAAACCGCAGTAATAAATCTTTAGGATACATGCATCCCAGATTGATTTGCATTCAAGGTCATGACAAAGTTCAGCAAAAATGCAGATCTCAGCAGAATAGCTCTCCACATACCATTGATTACTGTGCTTCTTTCCTTTTTAGGTAGCACTAAAGTATAACAATATTTTTTATATCATGCTAGATATGATGTTAGGAACAATATATGCTTATGCTTGTTTGTCTTCCAGTATTTCTCAGATGTCCACTTGCAGCTTTCTAGTTTAAGTGGAAAACATGCAATACTGCACTTTACAATAAATCTCTAAAAATCAAAGTAACCGCTAAGTTATAAAGAGTATTCCTTCTGGGGATTCATTCACACCTCTTGATTTTATACATCCCACTAAAATGCCTCATACAGAACCTTTTCTACCTGTGTCATGAATGGAAAAAAAAAAAAAAATTTTGGGGGGTAGTTTAGGGCCTGTCTCTGACTCTGGTGCACATCTTCACTACATTCAAACAGCATCAGTGATCCAATTTCTGTGACTAAAAGTGCATAAAATGGGTTCCCACTTGTGCAGAATCTTAAGTTTCTCCATTAATTTTATGTGGAGAAAAGCATCCCACCTTATTTATTTAATTTAGGCTTTGAAGTTAGATATTTAGATACCCTCTGAACAGTAGTTATCCATAGCACAAATCTGGATAGTTTAATTAACATGATTTTTGATGGCTTAATTATATATCTTTCTATACTTCCATCAGAGGACAAATGGCAGTAATTTAGATATATCAAAAAGTAAAATCTGAGCTATATCAAGTCATCGATGAAATCTAGAGTGAGTATCAAGATTTACTGAAGCAGAATTGTCTTATTTTTAGCACTACACTATACCACTCATTTAAAACATTTAAAATATTGTGTATTTTTATATAAATATCTTCTCTGTGAAGGAACCTCAGGATGTATCCTTATCAATGTTACTACTACTAAAACTCTGGGAGTAGAACCAAATCATTAAAACATCCATTGACAACGAAATCACTCATAATCTAGTCTCCACAATAGATAACACTGACTAAAGAACACAGGCCTCTGTACAAGGCTACTTCAAAAATACTGCTACAAAAATGTAATAAAACAGAAAAAAGCAAAGCAAAAAGCAAGATATGAAAGATTGGTAGGCATTTGTAAAACATCTTCATAAAAGACATTGAACTGTTAGGAAAAATAAATTTAAAAAAATAGTAATAATAATAATAATAAAATAATAAAGACAAACAAACCACCAGAATCTAATAGTGGTCAGTTAAAAAGAATGGAAAGATTTTTCATTTATTTCTTTTGTTTTTATTCAGTAAAGCCCTCACATATGACATGTAAAGCAAATGCTAATCACAAACTATTTCATTTAATTCCTTCCAACAATTCTACCTTAAGAGAAAATTCTCATAAATCTCTCAGCGAGTCTCCCTCACTGCAGTGCCAAAAACCTATAATGTATGTAACATGGATGAAGAAAGATGAGGATGTGGTGTGTCAAATGAATCTATTTCTTAAGTATATGCGTGCATCTGTAAATTGCTTTTTTCTTACAAAGGCTGATGATACACTTTGCATATGAAACATTTTCCTGCCAGACAGTGCCGTTTTGCTGAACTTAGAATTCCCCAGGAAAAAATTATACTTTTTGCAGGAAATTTCCATTTAGTTCTAGGTCAGGTCAACCTTAATCTCCATATTGTCTGAGTTCACTTTCTTTGGTCTTCTTCACTTCTTTCATTACATGGAAACCACAGAACTCTGAGACATCACAAAGAATGTGCCCACTTAGGTTCTACCTCTGTATTTGGATAAGTATGGATGATTACTAGCCACCTGCATGTTTTGGCTTCCTTGGAATACACATGAAGAATCAAAGAGAAACACAAATTGGATCCTCAAATTGGATCCCTAATGAACTAGACATGTGACCAAAAAAAAAGAAAAAAAAAAGGCACCTTTTCTCTAAACAGACTTTTAATCTCCCCTTTTCATCTGTACATTTAAAAAGGGGCAGAACAGGCACTAAGAATTAGTTTGTCACCCTATATAAGCATGACCTTGCTCGGTTTTTATATTACTTATTTGGGTAGAAATAGCAGTGAAGATAGCCTCATTTGTGTAAGCTAGAGAAGGTAGGGTTCCTGGGGAGCAGTGTTGCCACTCTGTCTTCATCGCTGTTCTCTCTTCTGTCTAGATGGAAGCTACCTTGAGTATGTCTTTGTGTTTTGTAGTTATGGCCCCAGTTTCTCTATAGCCAAACATTAATTTCATCTGTATTTGGCACCTTATTTTAGTCTAGGGTGTCTTAGTCTTCCATCTCCCTTTCTTCCTTCCTTCTCTACTGGTGGTGTAAATGACTTTCCCATGGAAAGGAGGAAACTTGGGCTGGCTTATGTGTATTTGCACTGCACTACACTCTTGCTAATAAATCTGGAAACACTACCAACAACCTTATGAGCTAATAAACTAAACTGGACTTAAGGTGGCACTGTACAGAGCCAAGTTGGAAGTCTTAACGTGCAATTTGGATAAACTAGTCAGGGATAATTCAGAACTGACTGTATTTTGAATTATTGCAGCTGTAACAACCTAACCACTTAGTATAAGTCATAATGCTGCAACACTCACCACACTACGTGGACTAAAACAAGCCCTTGTTGCGTAGTAAGAGTGAACAATACCCTTTGGAGGTGTGAATTTGAAGCAG
The DNA here is from genome assembly GCF_964211835.1 of Anser anser. Taxonomy (NCBI): domain Eukaryota; kingdom Metazoa; phylum Chordata; class Aves; order Anseriformes; family Anatidae; genus Anser; species Anser anser. Next base: position 31,784,296 of record NC_139724.1, on the reverse strand, counting down.
TATTTGATGAAGTCATTTCATTTCCCCTTGTTTTACAACTTAACTATTACTCATGAGCTGAAGTCAGGGTATATTTAATTTTTTTTATCACTTTTTCTATGTCAGCTTAAATATAAAGTGTATGGAGGTAAATGCATTGACAGAAGACTAGGAGACTTACTGATACATTCATTCATTCTTCATTGTTCTCTGTTTTAGCAGGCAGAAGGGAAGTGTCATAATGATTGGATTTATTTAATAATTTAAGCACCTCACAGAGCTAAGGAGGAATAAAGGTGAATAAACTGAAGACACAAAAGAAAAAAAAAAAAAAAGAATCATAGAATCATTACGGTTGGAAACGACCTCCAAGATCATCTGGTCCAACCATCCCCGTACCACCAATATCACCCACTAAACCATGTTCCTAAGCACCAAGTCCAACCTTTCCTTAAACACCCCCATGGATGGTGATGCCACCACCTCCTTGGGCAACCCATTCCAATGCCTGACTACACACTGTGAAAAGAAATGTCTCCTAATTTCAAACCTGAACCTCCCCGGTGCAACTTGAGGCCATTCCCTCTTGTCCTATCACTAGTTACCTGTGAGAAGAGGCCGACCCCCAGCTCCCCATAACTTCCTTTCAGGTAGTTGTAGAAAGCAATGAGGTCTCCCCTGAGCCTACTCTTCCCCAGACTAAACAACCCCAGCTGCCTCAGCCACTTCTCATAGGACTTGTGTTCTAGACCCTTCACCTGCTTCATAGCCTTTTTCTGGACATGCTCCAGGGTCTCAATGTCTTTCTTGTAGTGAGAGGTACAAAACTGAACACAGTACTCAAGGTGCAGCCTCACCAGAGCTGAGTACAGGCAGACGATTGCCTCCATGGTCCTCCTGGCTACACTATTCCTGATACAAGCCAGGATTCTGTTGGCCTTCTTGGCCACCTGGGTACACTGCTGGCTCATGTTCAGGCAAGAAACCAAGCACTCTATCTGCAGGTACTTCTCTGAAGTGACTGAACACTTGAATGTGTATCATTTTAAGTAGTAAAAGTCTCTAGACATCTCACTAGCTGCTTTTGTTCAACTTACTAAGTGCCTGAGGCAATTCTCATTTGTCTCCTAACTAAAACCACTCAGAATTCAGATGCTACTGGTTTCATAGTTATACATATATATATTGAATATATTAAACATTCATTATATAAAACAAGGAAATAGTCCTTGTAGCAGAGACTGAATACAGGGCTCTTTCCCCACAGCTGAGATTGCCACATCCAGTATATACTCAAGTTCAATCTTGCTATAGCATTGCATTATAGCAAATCTTGAACTCTGCTTTATCAAGAGGTGTGATGAACACGCCCCAGAGGCTCACTGCTAGGCTATCGATATAAAAAAGGTGTAAATTATCTGATGCTAAAAAAAAAAAAAAGGAGTCTGAACTCATGTCTCCTACTCATTGTGCAGGTGTTCAAACATGAAAGACTGAAAGAAATACCATCTCTTCCCCTTCCTCTTTCAATGGCCGGAGCTGCTAAAAAACTAATGATGTCTAAATAATATTTCTATTGTTTGTTTATCTGAAAGAATTATTGGAAGATGGTTTCACTTTGTGTTTTGTCTTGTTGTTTTTTGTTTGTTTGTCTGTTTGTGTTTTCCTCAAGTGGGTGCAGAAATATGGTTGCAGTGCTAAGTAGGACTGAGATTTCAGAGAGACATCTAGGGTTTGATCAGCTAGCCCAGCACTTAGGAAAAGCAGAAGCAATGCATAAAACTTAATTTGGTCAATCAGAGATTATAAAGAGCCAGTGATTTGTGAGACAGCACTTTTTTATATTATTTTTTTTTTGGTTTAAAGGCAGTGAACATATTAGATGTGGTATAACTGATAGCCATACTCTAAACATAAGCATTTTTGCTTGTATTTACAATCTACTATTATGAAGTTTTAAATAAGTTTACAATTTGCTTGCCTCTGTCAAATCATTGCTTTACTTATTAATAAATAATTAGAACAAGAGTTATGTGTTACATACATATGTATGTGCATGTTCTTAGACTTCAATGCATAAAGAAAAGATTCAGGTTGTAAAGTCAAGTACTCAGAGGTTAGGAAAGGTATATGTATTGTGGTTAGAAATCCTGAAGTTTTTTTTTTTACTTGACTTAAAGTGTTTCAGAAAATGACCAGTTTCAATGGCATTTTTATTCTCAGTTATCCTTGCAAGTGAATAAAGGATCAAGGATCTCTCGAGTAATTCCATTTTCTTTTCAAAATAAAAGAACTCCATTTGAGATTTGAAATTATTTAAAATTTAATATTTAATCAAAACATCAAAATGGAAAAAAAAACCCTCTGAATTGTAGCTCTTTGTAGGTGTTTACTTAAATTATACCAATCAGTTAATTCCCTTTTATATTTTTAGCCTTGCAAGAATATTTACTAATTTGACTTTTGTTTTTGCTTAAGAATAAGACGAAATGCCAACAACAAAAAAAAATGCAATTTTTCTCAGTTCTGACTATGATACAACCTAATGATACAGAACGATGACTTTCTTTTTGCAAAAGATAATTTCTTCACTCTGCTGTTGGGGTGCCTGGGACTTTGCAGGTCATTAAATTTTCAGACCCGAGACATAAAAAATATAGAATGTAAAATTAGTGGTTACATATGAAAAGCTGGACTTGAGTGACTGGCCGAGACTGGATGACATTAAAACTTTGTGACAGACTCAGAAGTAAAATCTGATTTTGTAGGGCGGTTATCATTTCCTTGACTCTTCAGACTTTCCTTTTGATATTTATAAGATTCTGTGTGTATTTATAAGATTCTGTGTGACTCAGGACACTATAACAAAAAAAAAAAAAAAAAAGCATACAATAAATAACAATGAGGTCCGCAGAAGAAAGTCTTCTGTTCTGTACTTTTTGTACTATTTCATACCTAGCTGTAGGTGGGGTGGCACTGAGTAAACAAACATAAATCAAAGAGTTAGTCCTCAAACATCTTGTGATCTAGAGCATAATTTAGGACCAGGTGTATGAGGAAATAGGTAGGATATTATTCAGCTTGTTAGACAACAGTCTCAGCAAACCAGCTTCCCATTCCTCAGCCTACCATTGTCAAGTTCACTACAGGAATGGTGAAAAAAGTGTTGGAAAAAAGTTTATGAAATAGAATGGTAGATACTAAGGAATTCTAGGTGCTAATGAGAAGCAGGGTAGGGCAAACTTGTTTTAAAATTTACCAAATTCATGCTGAAGGTTAGCGTGATGAGCTGTTGGGAGATGGGAGTCACCGATAGGTATTAGATGAAAGCTGATAAGCAGGGTGATGGGGCTGAAAAGAGCTTTTAAAGTGCAAGTGTTTGTGCCATTTCTGTAGGGAGACCAGAGCCCACATAATAACCAGCTGCAAGATACTGGCTAAGCAGGTTTGAATATGCTCCTGAAAGAGGTATTAGAAACTAAAGAAGCATAGATGTTGGTGGTTTTGCTGCACTTCTCAGTCATTTATCAGCTATTAGGAAAGGGTTGGTTAATGCATGGGCCACCAAAGGTGTATGGAATTTCAATCTCCAAAATGACAGATGCCCAAATCAATGGTATTGGCGTGGTCTTAAATGACAAGGCTGCACAGCAAACCTTGTCATTGCTGTCAACAGCAATTGAGAGGAAGGAGCAAGGAGGGCTTCTGGAAAAAACACTGTTTGCCTCTGTCTGGGATGGTGACTAGACAACTACAGGGAGATACCAGAAAAAAAAGATAGTTGTGTTTGCAAAGAAAGAAAGAGGTCTGGCTACAGCTGCCAATAGCTGCGAGTTGTTTCTTTGTTTGTGGGATTATCTAGATAAGTCTATGGAAAGCAAAGAGGGATCTGCGCAGAGGCTTATGTAGTATTCGCAAGATATTGAAGGAATGCATTTTTGTGGAAGAGGAATCTGAAGAGGGTACTCTCATGGGAAACACTGGAAAACAAAACTTCAAGATAGTAATTGACTGATTGAAGCAAAGGCACTTCAGGAGCATTGTCTGCATTAGAGGTAGCATTAGCTAGGAAGAGATAATTAACAACTTGGATTTGAACAGCTTTTTTTTTTTTTCTGTGAAATCTAAGAGACAGAAGTTGAACTGGAGAAATAGTAGAAGAAATAAGGAAGCTTCTGGAGGTAGCTGTAAGGTGGACATTGAAGGGTTTCAGAATTACATAGAAGGTCAGTTGGTAACTGCAAGGGAAATAGGCAAGAAGTGAGATTTGTAAAGATAAGAGATTTCTTTGCATCCTTGATGTGACAAGAAAGAGTCAGAAAGAAGGAGAAGGCCAAAAAGAAATACAGAGGGAAGAGACATGACTGAGAGAAAAGTAGGGAAATGCAAGAGATTGGAGAGGAGGAGAGGATTTGGAGGTGGAGAAGAGGAGATAAGCTTTCACATGGTTTATGGGAGAATTTGGGGATAATTCTTCGAGGAATAGGAAGAAAGCAAGTCGTGTAGAGCTGGAAAGTGTTCACATCATTTTATCACTATTCTCTTAAAACAAATTGGCTATATTCAGTTTGATGGTATAAAAGGAAACATGAGAAAGGGATGGTTTGAACAGTGAATTGAAGGTGACAATATTAGAATTATTCCATTTATTGCCTCAGTGCTCTTTGTTAAGCTATTCTTTTTTTTTCTTTTTTTTTCTTTCCTTTTTTTTTCCATTTTATTTTTATAATGGGATAGTGGTAATGTGTAGCTAATGGTTAAAACTCAGAAAATTTGCATGTATGGCATCATGTCATATCTCATACTCATCATATCCAAATCTAGTCTACTCTTCATTCAGGTTAGTAAACTTTCTTCTTGGATAATGGTGAGAGAATAAAAATGAGACCTCAGTAGAGTCCTGGTTTCAGTTTTTAGCTCTGACTGCCAGCTCTGGTGTCTGCCATTGTAGAGAACTTGGCAGAAAGGAAGAAAAGTCAGAATATTGTAACGAAGAGTTTCTACTTTTCTGAGATTTTATGTTCAGTATATTCCTGATTAGCATATCCCTTCCCTTCCCTTCCCTTCCCTTCCCTTCCCTTCCCTTCCCTTCCCTTCCCTTCCCTTCCCTTCCCTTCCCTTCCCTTCCCTTCCCTTCCCTTCCCTTCCCTTCCCTTCCCTTCCCTTCCCTTCCCTTCCCTTCCCTTCCCTTCCCTTCCCTTCCCTTCCCTTCCCTTCCCTTCCCTTCCCTTCCCTTCCCTTCCCTTCCCTTCCCTTCCCTTCCCTTCCCCGTCCTTCTCTTCCCTTCCCCGTCCTTCTCTTTTTAAATTTATTTCTGTAACAAGTAGTATTTATAGATTACAGGGAACATTTTACTCTTATGAATTAAATTAGAGTCCTTTATAAGAGTTTGTACAAAGCCACCAAAGGACTCACATTTGTAGCCTTATCTGGGCTGATCTAATGCCTGTTGTTTCTGTGTGTGTTTTGTTTTGTTTTGTTTTACTCTTCAGTGCTCTGAATATGGCTTAGCCTACATTCTGGATGGTCCCTTAAATTGTGGTCTACGAGGAACACTTTATCTAGATTTCTCCCTAAGAAAGGGTCAATATTTGAGCCAAGATTTACCTTTTCAAGTTAATATCAATATATAAAATCATTACACATTAATAAATACTTTAGCAAAACATAAGTATGAAAAATAGAAGAATAGCATGCTGTGACTGTTGCCACAACTGAGACTAAAAAGATCCATGTCTCTCTCAATAGCAAACATATAGTAGATATATTGAGGTATTGTGCAATACATGATATACATTTATTCTGTATCAAGGGAAACTGTTATGATTAATACATAATGTATATGGTCCTTTAAGGCGAAGAGATATGTACTGAGTGAATAAGCTAGATTTATAATTTAATAGTTCTTTTTAGAACTTATAGTCAGATATATTTGAAAAATGTACACTATACTATCTCCAATCGCTAACAAAAAGAAACTGAAGAGATGTTTCAGTTCAGAGGACATTTCTGTTACTTATTTATGACTTCAGCTGCAATGGTGGAAAATGCTTTCAGTGCAGAAATCTTCAGTAAATTAATAACATTTCACAAGTTAGCAGGTGAATAGAATGTTTAATCTTCTGTGAAGTACATATGTCTGCACTAAGAAAAAAAAATCACACAAAAATTACCTTGCTTTTAACAAAAATTAAAAAAGGTCAGAATGCAAAATAAATATATGACTTTGAGGCTGTAGTATGAGGAATATGGAGCTGCTAAAGTGCATCCACAAATTTTGATAAGAAATTGGATGTATACTTAAGCAATTCTTGAGGCTGAATTGTAGTTTTTTTGTGTTTTACATCTAAATATTTTATATTTTTTTGTTCTGCATTGATATTATTAATATTCTTACTTAAACTGAAGTCCCTGGAATGCTAGAGCTCTGATGTGCAGAGATTTTTGCCGTGTTAGAATGGGTTTGTTGCAGCTGTGAGTTTACAGCATTCAGGTTCAGTTTGGCAAAAGCTGTGCAAAAAATAATGTTTAACTTCTGAGTAGTTTCATTGACTGCAAAGCATGAGTATTTGTAAGACCAAGAGCTAAATATGTGTGTGATATGGCAATGCTGGGAATTAAGGGAAAACAGGTATTATTGCCAACCAAAGATCATTTTCCAGGAAACAAAAAATTCATTGAAAAAGGGGGAGGGTGGGAGGAAGGAGAATATGACTTTTAAGCTTTTTGAGTTTGAGCCATATTTCCAGTTTATTTGCACATTTATGGAATCTTTGTTATCATGGTTATTATGAATTATCAGAAATACAAGCTTATTAAGTCATACTATTGTGTTGGCCGGGCCTTTCGGTTGGGATTTAGTGTTCTCTTTACCAGACTGCACATTTGGAATCATAACAGACATTGTATTTCAAATATTCCAGAGGGTATGCCACCTTCTGATCATTTCCCTAGTTGACATGATAAGTAGAAATTGATTTTGCTCTTGGAGTGGCTTAGGCAAGTCTCCGCTGCAGTGGGGAACTTTAATTACATCTTTAATCTAACCAGCAGGGATAGGTAATAGTAGTGTCAGCCCAAATTTCAACAAGAGCTGGAAATAGGAATGCGTGTTTCCATTTTCTTCTCTTCACTCCCTCTGCTAGCCATTCTAGAATGAGGCTGGGATAGGTAAACCTATTCTTGCTAACCTTACATCCCCTAACCAGAGTGAAGTCGTACCTTGACAGCAGTATCGCACTCGCTATAAATTCTGATGGTAGATAAAATGCCCACAGGGTCTACTCTGCTATCTGCAAATCACAGCAGTCTCTAATTGCCATCCTATTAAACTATATCATGTTATTGCAGGTCCTGAGACTCCTAACAGGAAAAATAACAAAGTGATGTTTTTCATCAGAATGTACACTTATAAACATTTTTATATGCTTTTCTTTATGCCTAGTTTAAGCGTAATCAATGCTAAATGACAGTGAAATTCTTCCTAGTATATTTGAAATTGTATGTTTTTATGGGGATATATCTCAAAGTGCTCTATTTAATTAAAGCCCAAAGAGTCTTTGTTCAGGATGCATTTATTTTACAGTTGTGTGGGTGTGCATACATCTATTTTATGAAATTGTATTTGTGCAATCCCATTTTTTCTGTGAGAGATTTTGCAGCAATAAAATGTTGCAAGTGTTACCATAGCAATGATGATCTCAGAGTAGCAAAAAATGTTCCTGTTGAATCCCACTATCAGGTTGTGGTTCCATCATCACTGTCTTTTGCTCAGTAAATTTTCCCATCTTTTTCTTGAAATATGAAATGAGAGTGACATCATATGATAGTCATATATGAAAGAAAACTGTTATTTTTGTTCTTATGACAGCAAATCCACTGGCTTAAAGAGTATGTACATCAGTAAACATACTTCACGTGAGAATGAACTGTGAGACTGCACATGAAAATAACAAAAACATCATTCCAAGTTCCAGGAAAGGCGTAGGATGTTACAGTTTTCCAATTTGTACCCCAGTAAGCCAAGAATCATATATTAAGACTAAAATGGTTATACAGGCCTTAAATGAGTATGAGAGAAAGGAGAATATTGGCAAAATCTTATCATCTCTACGTGCCACTTGTCAGTGTATTTTGTACAGATGGAATTCTTATAATATTTAATAAAAATCTATGCACAATGAATATACTCATGTTCTGGCAAGTAGTCTGGCAAGTTTGGAAGCTTTGGACAGAACCATTCAAGCATTCAGCCATTAATATTAGGGTTTTGCCATGCTGCAGAGGTAACATGCATGCATGTATGTGACGTCCTTAGCATAATGAGTGATGAGACAATGCAGTGAGCCAATATTTCATTGTGCAAAATGGTATGATGGGACTTCTTTTCATAAATAAGCCCCTTGTCTCAGCAACTTATGCCCTGAACTTGCTAGGTATTTAAACTTATGGACCAAATTTTGTATCAGAAGATACTTAAAGGACTATTAGTGCTCCAGCTCAAGATGCATATTCTCAAGCTTGATTTTAAGTCTGTAGTATTTTACGGAAATCACCGGACGCAAGATGGATGTTGTGCCATAATGAAAAAATATATAATCAGGGTAGGAAGAAAAAATTTGTCTGATCAATTGACTTTCTGATTTCAGATTTATTTTTTTCAAATGTTATATATTGACAGTTATTCAGAGCTTCCTCAGTAGATTTTTAACATCTGCATAAGTCTCTAAATAGTGACGTTTCTGAGACTCTGTGTTGGCTCTCTTTCCTTGCAAGCCACATGCCTTATTTTACAACCAAAGAAGTGTAAATATACTTATATTTGACATTAGGCTAAGGAAAAAACAGCTCCCTCAAATCTCGTCTGTTCAGGACCTTTCCTGCAGTAGACCTAATCTGAATTTAAATCCCATGCCTTTCTATCTCTGAGTGGCCTTTGAAAGTCAACCTCTTTTCATGTTTCTTCAGGTGCTCAGTAACACGACTGTGAAAGCAATGTTGTGGTTTCATACTTAATTCAGGCCTCAACTATTTCAGTCTTTTCCTGTGGACAACATTAGGATAAAAGGTGTTGGATTCTGTGACAAGACTTGGCATGTATTACAAAACTATTTCATTTAATCTTCAGGTGTTTGCTTTGGAAGGCAGCAAGGCATCTCTATTCTTCTGAAGTTTCCCATATTTTGATATTCCTGTCTGTCTCCTTTCTGATCGTTGTTTTTTCCGTGTTCCATAATATAAAAATCAATATTGAAAAGGCAGTGGCTTCTCACATTCATTCCTCTGTGGATTTGAGATGATTTATAAAATATGGCTAATTAACTAAGTAAAGTCTGAGAGTTATGCTAAACACTTCCCAAACTCCATGCTCTATTTTTATGTATGCAGTTTTTATTAGTATTTAATATTTCGTTGAAGGGCAGGTGTTTGTAGGATTTCTCAAATGATTTACTGTATTAGCCTTTATAAAATGATCATAATATTGGCATATTTTTCCTTAAAATAACTTTACTGAATTGTGTATGCCACAGTTCCTTCCACTGTGACAATGGAATATGCTTTAAAGCTCTGCTGCAGCACCACTATTTAATCTGCAGTACATCTGAAGGTAACTATTGAAACAAAAATATTTTTTTCTGGGATAATATTTCAGGAATTATACATCTATAGTTGTATACCATGCCGGTACAGCTCACCTCAATAGCAGCTCAGGAATGAGCATTTATTATCCAGTAAAAATATCTTAATAGATTAAATACCACACAATGCCTACCAAACAGATCAATTGCCAGATATCTGGGGTTGCAATCGTGAGCTATTCCATTAATCAGTAATAACATGTCTTTTGCAAGCTTGTGCTAGCTTCTTACTCAACACAGGCACACCATAATGATGGTAAATTTATGGAAATATATAGAAGAATTAGTAAAGTACAGCAATTTATTATCTGTGTAATTACATCAGGAACATTTTTCCAATTGAAATAAATTTTATATAGATTAGGAGAGTTTTCTATAAATATTAGAGCTGATCATTTATCATTAACTGCAATTAAATGTATCAAGTATATCTTTTTTCTTTGCTTCTCTACAAACTGTTCAGAGAAGTGATAGAATTTTGCAAAGAATTCCGTGAGTACTTGGTGAAAAAAAATCATTTTCTGTGTTGCTGATGAACTGTATGCTTTTTGTTATACATCATATCACATGGTATTATTTCCCATTTAATTGTTTAAATAAGCACAATGAGAAAAAAATAATTTTAATAGCAAATACATTTCAATTTTGAATAATGTATTCTAACATTAGTGAAACTTTAAAGATTATTTTTTCCTAATAAATTGGTATTCATCTTTATACTAAAAACTGATAATAAGAATAGGACTGAGATCATGCATACTTACTATTCTACGCATGCACATCTTCACTGCTTTCTTGTGTCACCCATCTGGTTAATGTCCCTAGTTTCCCTATGCCTTCTCTGGCACCCATGTATTAGCTTGACAAGCTAGGCATTGAGGCATGTTTAAGGTGTTCTAGTATTTCTTTTGAAACCCATGTTGACTAAGCCTGCTGAGTTTTTCTGAGTTTTAAAGTGTATGTCTTGCTGATGGGTTATGGGAATGCCTGCTGGAAAAGAGACTTAATGACATTGCATAGATTGATTTCTCTAAATTACATGGGGCATGCAAGGTTTGTTTACAAACTCTCAGAAGGAAGATACCATAGTTTTCTCATTGCAGACTGATATCAAAAGAGCTCTGTGGTGCTCCTATTGTGCTGTGGGATATGACTTGGATATAATATTGGTTCATTTAGTGTGTTTGATGAGAAGTGAAAATGAAAAGATGTGAACATGCAAATAATGTTATACTTGTAGTGGTTTTTTAATTCTTGTTTAATTAGCTGCAGGTCAGAAGCACTCTGCTTCTGAAAAAAATACCAGAGGATTTTAATTTTACTGAGATGATATCTAAACAATGATTATGAGAATGATACAGGAACTGGGGAGTTTAGTTTGTTCCCTTGAAACAGCCTCATTTCTTATGAATTTTTAAAGAGGGATCTTTATTCAATTGTTGTTTTTTCATAAGACTTCAAAATATGTCCAAGTGTTATGAACTTTAATATCCAGTATATTGCACTCCAAAGATCCCTGTGCAATCTAAAAGGAAATATTCTATTTTTTTAAAGAACTCATGCTTTCATTAAGTCCTTTTCTAAAATTCTCCAATAAGCTTCCCCCCGAAACAATATATTTTTCCATTAAGAACTAAAAATATTTTTGGCAAGAAAAATAGTAAGTTGAGAATTACAGGGACACTAGACATTGAAAATCTACAGTTCTTCATGGATACTCGATTATCATTTTCCATTCATTGCACTTACTTTCAGAAAAAAATAATGAATTTTCAATATCTCCTCTAGAAAGACATTCAATTTATGTGCCTATTCTTGTATTGATAGAAGAGCTAAAGATTTCCTTCTGAAAAGACTTTTTGTTCATTGTAAGAGATGCACTAGGAAAGTAGGTTAAAATTATGTTGCTAGGGAACAGAAATGGATCCTAGCAACTGCTACAGAAAATGAAAATTGTATGCATGCTTTAAAGACTGTTTCAACCCACAGCAATTTTGTTGGCTAATATTGTTTTCTCAAAGATGATTAATTTTGTGATTTTTTAAAAATTTTGTTTAAATGATCTATTTGTGCTATTTTATTAGCAAAATAGTATTTCTTATTTATAGTTGTGTTCTTAGAAATGGAAAAACATTTTTTTACCCATTATAGTATATCACAGTGTGCTGATAGCATGCTTGGTGTTTGGTTGGCCCAGAACTGTAACCCTTAGAGATCCACATTCCTCATTTACATGCAGGACTCGCCTGTTAGAGAGACCCTCATTAACCTGTGGCTACTGGTAAGGTAACCAGTGCTGTAACGGAGTATTTGTTTTAATGAATCGTTATTGTTATGTTCAGGGACTGAACATCTGAGGGATGATGTATGCAGGTGTGATTCCAAAATACTTTTAGGAAAAGAAAAACTAAAAGTTTAAAAAAAAAAAAAAAAAAAGAAGAAGTAAAAGAAAAAGTAGCCCGATATTCATTTGGCAGTAGTTTTATTTCCTTCCTGGACTTACATTCTTTCATATTCTTTTCTGTGCTCTTTTTCATCTCATATCCCTAGTGCCTTTGCTCTTCTTTCAAGCTTTTTTTTTCTTTCTCTTCCACTTCTTACTTGATCATCCGTCCTCTTATTTTGCCAGATTAGGTCTTGTTGTAACTTCTCTCTCTTACTGTCCTTTCTTCCCTGAATGGCATATTTATATCCATTTCCCTCAGTGAACCTTTGCATTGGAAAATAGGGCATTAGTTACATGAAATAGCACTTCATGATTCATTTTAGCATTGCTGACTACCTTCAAAGCTCGTAGGCTTGTATTAGTGACAGCTGAATGGTAAAGAAAGATCTTTTATATTTTCAGTGTGTAGGCTGATACTATGTAAGCTCAGTACCACTTGATCTACACCCATATGTATTCTCTATCAAATATGTATGTATATATAGACACACAAATATATTCATTTACCATACCATGTCATCCCAAATGTATGTGTATATTCTAATGTGCATTTGTGTAAAATTGTCTTACTCCTTCCCTAAATGCCAAGATAAATACCACTATAGGAATAATATAAAATAGGCCAACACACACAGCTGAAATAGGTTCCAGCTTGTGTTATCTTTCTGTATTATATACTTGAGTGAATCTTGGAGCAACAGAAAAGAGTTAAGCATGTAAAACAGGCCCTGCAGTTATTATGATATGAAGTGCTATTTCCTGCTAAGGAGTAGGAACTCTGACGGAGTTTAGATATCAAAAATTAAATTAGACACAACAGGTGAAGAGAAACCAATGAGACATGATAGATTTTACTTTCTGTAACAATCTCAGGTAAACTACCTGTGTCTACAGGTGAATATTGCTAAGTAGGAGCTTCTGAGCAATTGTGACTTGGGACTTCTGGAGGAAAACATGAAAGAGTCAGGAAATTGTGAAGTATCCATCTGTTCTTATAGGTGTATCATGAGGAAGACTTTAGAAATTGAAAATGAAGGAACCTTTAAGTTTGCTTTGGTTTAGTATGGGCATGTAAGTGTCATCCTAGGAAGCGTTGTGAAGCAGTTGAGCAGCTCTTCTCTCACTCAGTAGTCAGAAAGTAGCCAGTCAAAACCAGGACATTTCTTCCTGTCTGTCTGCTGGATATTTTTATGCCCTTCCTGCTCCAGAACCTTTGGGAAATTACTTTTAGGCTTTATTGTTTGCAAACTGAGGGAAAATATTGGACTATCTGTGTCCATATGGACAGAAGATGGGTCCAAATATGGGATTCCCCTCTTTTGTGTCGTTAACAGTTCCACAACCTGGATGTTTGTAGATACATCTCAGATACACAGGTCTTGGCCATTTAAAAGATTCTAGATCAGAACCACAGTTTGAAATTAATCTGTAAAATCAGTAGATAAAAGATCCTGAAGTTCCACCTCTGTAGTTCAATTCACGTTTGGAATATCACATATACAAAATGAGCTTCTATGTCCTGTAAAACATCCACCAGTGAATTCACTTGAGCTATAGTCTTGTAAAAAATATGTCATTTATTTGTTCTTGCCTGTTCTTCAAAGGACACAAATACACAAGTCATAAAAATACACACTTGCTCATGTGTATGTACACTTATAAATGAGCCCACAAGCAATAAACTCATTTGGCTGTTACAACATTATTTTTATTGCAACTAATGGTTAAAAAGGCTATTCAAATCTATTTGCCCAAACATAGAATTAAATAGAATTTGGAAGACTCCTTGCTGTAGTGTTGGCTTCACACTCCCACTAATATTGAAGAGTATTTTTGATGTTATTTCAGTTTAATCAAATAACTGTGTAAAAGCTGATTTCAGGATGCATTTTTTCTTCTCTGTGTCTTTAAATTGGACCAGAGATTTTATGTGTTGTTTAATATTTTTGTAGAAGCTCCTGCTTCATAGAGATCAAATTTGTTTGTCCCCTTTGTAACGGGAGGGCAATTGTGTCACCATGGTTGCAGGTTAAGTATGAGAAAAGGTTTTGTGGGAGGATATCTAAGTGACATATTTGTAAGTGAAGCAGCAGCAGAAGAAGATTATGGATAAAATGAATGAAGTTATTCCTGGCAGTGATAACATTTTAGAGTTTTCTTCTGTGTGAAAGTTTTCTTAAACTGCATGATCTCCTGAACCTTTCTTAAACATGCCATACTTAAAATTGAACAGATTTTGACATGATGTACAACTGTGTTTTAACAATAAAGCATATGCTCATCCATTTAAGGAGGAATAGAAGTGTATCCCTCACACCTTCTTATGATGAAATACGATAAAAAGATCAAGTTCCCAGAAAGTAAAGGACTAGAAAATGCTGAATATAGTTTTTGGGGTATGGAAGCTTACCCAAATGTAGACTACTAAAGCTTCTACTAATCTTTAATCAGACTCATTAATCGGGTAGTTGTTTAAATGACCTCTACTGTTTCTAGATTAGCAAACAGGCAGAAATGGTGGAATAAAAATAATATTAACTACTTGTACATGCTTGTATAGCCTAAGGATTGATATTAAGGAGTTACGTATATACTTACAAAGGAAGACCTGTGGGAAAATAAGGTTTCAGCTGTAAATTTCAGACAATAACGTGAATGTTTGACCTCAGGTTCTTATTTATGCAAGTTCTGTAGCATTATAGTCTAAATACTTCTAAATACAGCTGTAGTTGAAAAAGAAAGTGTATAATACATAATTGTGTTCAACTGAAAAACCATAGGTTATATGTTTTCAAAGATGCAATGCAGCATATACTGGGTTTTTGAAAATTAAATTCTTCACATGTTTTATCTGCTAAGAAACTTAAAGATTCCTGACTGGCTGTTAGAAATCCAAATATCACAATAGTTTACAAATTGTTTCCCACTTAAGTAACATTATATAAAACCAACACTCACAGTTATGTGCAAAACTAGTAAATTGCATGCTCTTTTTTATTGTAGCTTATGGTCTGGAATTGTTTAAGTAAGGTCACACTCAAACCAATGTGTGTGATAAAGCTTATTTCATCTTAATAAGAGAGAACTGTTTTTTTTTTTTTTTTTTAGGGGATGTGAGGTGGTAGAAGTCACTCGAGAGACAATAGCTATCCCCGAACCTGGGGTCATGTCACAGGTTACTTTAGCATTCTGAGGATTTACTTTCAGAAGCATGAGTTGCTCTTTCATGTTAGGTTCATGGGCCATTGAAATAACATATCCACCTTATCCCTGCATTTTTTTTAAGCCTTTCTTCAACACTCCCTTGAACTACAGCAGAACTAAAGCTGGTATGCACGTTCTAACCATGAGGTATCTACCTAGCTTGAGTGTGTGCCAGCTTCATCAATTGCCAACCATGTGCAGTCTTGCAGTATGGAGATTTTGCATGGGCTCCCTTAATCAAGGTAAACTCTGCCTAGAAATAATTATGTACAGTAGATGCTAAATTAATAAAGGGGCGTTGTCCTTTTAAGGGAACAAAGACATGATAAAGTAATAGTATAATCCTTGTAAACACAGCTAAAACCTCAATAAGCTAAGAAATAATGAAAAGTAATCAGCACTGTGTCAGGATTCTTGATTAATAAATAACTAAAACTCACAACCTGTTCAATAAGGGTGTTAAGTTTAATGAAATTAGATCTCAGCAATGTGAACTGGTCTCCCATTTAAAATAAAATCACCATTGCAGGAATTAGTTTGGCAATCTTACTCTGGTCCTCAAAACATTTTACTTTGCATAACCAAAGCACTTAATAGTTTGGTAAAAGTTGGTAAAAGTGGTGATTTACAATATATCAGCACAATCTGTAGGTCAGGATAAAAGTGAAACAGCTCTACTGAAAAAAACTGCTTGCACTAAGTTCCATCTATGATATTCTGGTTGTCTTTTGCTTCATTAACCACAAGGACTGATCTCATATTAGTTTTCTCTTTTTACGTGTTTGAGAGGATGGGGGATGCAGTAAGGGAGGTGGATTAATTGGAAATGCAGGATCAATTAGAGATGATTTGTCCATTTTCCACTACATTTATTTCCACATCTTGTTATTTCCTGCAGTACTGTCACTTATCTTATTTTTGTTTAAAAGAAATGTCTTGCATTTCATACATCCAAAGCTATGTTGTTCAAGGAGTTTGACAGAAAATTGTCAGTTATAAATAATTGCTTTGTGAAAGTTAGACAGCATCACCTAAATCTCAAAGCACAGCTGAACAGGCAGCATATTTAATGAAACTTTAACAGATCCAGAAATGCGGTTGACATGAACAAACTTTTATGATTAAATTAAAGATTATTTCTAGTCCAAAACCCCAAATTAACTACAGCAAAAACAATCCTAATGGCTCCAGCATGCTAAACAGGATTAAAGAAAATGTGTCCTAAAGCTGACAGTGATCATTGATCAAAACTTCAGTCTTTTTAGCCCTAAGGTAACCGAGTCAGATTTCATCACTGTAATCCTTAAGGTATAAAATAGGAATTGAACTTGCATGGTAATGCAAGCTGGCTATGAAATTAGAAGGTCTTGGCTCACAAAACATGAAAAGTTGGCATACTCAATGGAAATGATGTTCAAAGTAGCTCACAGTAAGAATGAGAAAAGCAGCTTGTACTGCTCTGGAAGAATAAATGGCATTTCTCTTTTTGCAGCACTCACACTCCATGCACTAATAAGTATTAGGGAAAAGAAAGTAAAGTATATGCTAAAATAGTAGTAAAAATAGTGATCATTTGAAGTTTCTAAATGTTAAGAAAATGTCTGTTATGAAATATGTGTGTGAAATATATTTCTGTGAAGAAATAAGTACGTAGGAAATAAAATGTTATGCCATATTTTGCATCATCTTTGCAAGGGAAGATCTAAGTATCTTAAAAAAATAGTTTTCCTAAAAAAAAAAAAAAAAAAAAAACTAGTAAGAAACCTAACACTTGAAAAGGATTTGAGTAAATGAATAAAAAAAACCACAATTTATTTTTGATAAGGATTTTTATTGTTGCATTCTTACAATAAAAGTGAAAGTTCTTCAGCTGAATTTCAAAACAGGGAGAAATTCTGTCTTACAAGCACCATAATTGATGCAATAATTCTTTATATTGATTGTAAATCCTAGATTTCTTACTCAGCAAGAGGATGAGAATTCAAAATGCATGTCCAGAGGAAGGATTACTGACTGAGAAGGTCTGAGCCATGAGCTCACTGTGTCAGTTCTAATTGTACTTTGCTTTTCAAAATAGAAGCAGAGCATTGTTTCAATAGGACTCTTCCTTGATTATCAGCTAGGATCTCTAAATAAAGTATGGGATAAGAAAGAAGTCCTAAATACCTGAAATAATGCTGAAGTATAGCTTTTCCTTACCCTGTCCACAGCTTCCCACAAGAAGGGTGTAGGAAAAGCCCATATAGTATAATGACTGTAGCTACTTTGTCTTTTACAAGATCTCTGCCAGTGAAGCAGATGGGGCACAAGCACTATGACTTTGCATCCACAGGCACATCCAAGGGTGTGATCACAACTGTGGTGGTTTGCCCCAGCTGTCCTACCTGCTCTCTCATGCTCTCAGTGTCATCCCAGTGCTTGTCAGAAGCTGCAGCATGATCGGCTGTCACAGTTCAACAAAGTTTACATCCTCATTTAGTATGTTTCAGCATATGTTCAGGAATATTATGACCCCAAAAGCCATCACTTAATCATCCGTATGGCCAGATAAAACTCTGAGAGATACACACTGAAAGAATATGGCCTTCTCCAGCTATTTGTCTGATTATGATCTTTTTCTTTTTGAGCTACTTCATTGTATGCAGTCAGATGCCCTTGAAATACAGAAAGGTCAACGGGTACACAATGTACTGTTGAAAGCTGGCTGAATAGCCAGACCCAAAGGGTAGTGATCAGTGGTATGAAGACTATTTGGAGGCCAGTAACTAGTGGTGTACCCTAAAGGTCAGTACTGGGTCCAATTCTGTTCAATATCTTCATTAACTCTCTAGGTGATGGGACAGTGTACCCTCTTACTCTTGACAGAGTACTGGCATGGGCTGCCCAGAGAGGTGGTGGAGTCTCCTTCCTTGGAGATCTTCAGAAACTGCCTGGATGTGTCCTGGGCACCCTGCTCTGGGTGGCCCTGCTTGAGCTGAAGGTTGGACCAGATTGATCCAGAAGCCCCTGCCAACCTCAACCATTCTGAGATTCTGGGAATAGTTGGGCTGTGATCCCCTTATGTTTCTTCTAAACTGTTTGAATATGATGTGGACTTCTGTCAGCTATCTTCACCCTCTGTGTTTTTGCCTGTTGAAGTTTCCAGTTTAATAATAATAATAATAATAAATGTTATGTATCTCTAAAGGGGAAAAAAGGGTAACAAAGGTCTTTAAATTAGAATGGCACAATAAAGAAGTGATGATGAGAAACTGACTCAAAACAAGTATGAGATAAGATATGCATTAAAAGTGGCAATTAAACATTACGATAAACTACCATCCAACACATCTTGAGAATAGGTTGGATAACTGGGGGAGTGGAGGGTTAATATACTACAGTCATGGTTACTGCAGAGGCTGGAGCCTGGTTTGGGCTGCTGTGGTGCATATGCAAGAGCCTTATACCAGCCCTAAGTAATTACTTCCCTTTCCTATATACTCGGTGCTTTTCCACCAATCCACAGTTGGCATGTGCAGCAGGCATGTGTATTTAGCAGCTAAAGCATGAATGCATTATGTCTTGCCTTGTGATCAGACGTGTATTTAGCTGCTAATGATTCCACATGGGAAAGAGGCGTCAAAATGTAAATAGCAAGGAGGGCTGTGTGAAAACAGCCCCTTATGGGGGGGCTGTGAGGTTAAGATGTGTGAGCAGCTGACACCTGAGCTGGGATGAAAGGAATGGAGTAAAGTTGGCCTCTGGAAAGTGAAGGTAGCAGGCCAGATTCACTGAACAAATAGATTCCTGACCAAGAATTAATTTAACACCCTGGACTTGCAATTCTGAACCTTGATGGTCTGTGTATACTTACTATTAAAATGTCATTACTGCTGGTTAGGCTTCTTCGCTGCCATCTATTTTGGAAAACAATCTCCAAAGTGTTCCTTTTCTTGAAATAAATTTAGTAAATTTCCAGTGCTGGAAATTTGCTCATTTATGGGCACTTTTGCCTAAAGAAATATTAGTATGGAATTGGAAGAACAGACCTTCCAGGAGAGGCGAAATTGTAGTAATGGATTTTATTTGCATAGGCTGCCTGCTTGCAGTTCCTGAAGTCCTGTGAATAATTGCAGCCCAACCTGGATGATGCCATTTGCTAGAGAATAAAGGGAAGGAGTAGATTAAGTGGTGGGGTTTAGTGCCAACCTGGGATTCTGTTCAGTTGTCCTAGGTTCCTTTTTGTTCCCCAGCTGAGGATTCATTTGAGGACAGAAAACAAAGATGCCATGAGATAATACTGGGAGCTATATACAGCTGGAAGGCACTAAAAAGAGACGTATGTTTCATGGGCCCTACCTCCATACCTATCTCTGTCATAAAGTTAATTCAGTAGGAAGAGAATGATGCTTCTAGCTGGGATTTAGCAAGAAGCACTTTGGAAAATAGAAGCAGACCTTAACAGAGGTACTACAAGTTCTGTTGTGTGCTGGACCAATTTAGAAATGGACATTAGAGGCTAGATGAATTAATATCAGGAAACTGTTACCTGTGGGATATTCTCACTGGTGTCTGGGAAGAGAGTGCCATCGCCAGAGTCCTCAGCAGAGGTAAATAAGTCTCTAACTATTTAGTTGCCCATGTTACTGTGTGTATGCATATTTTATTCTTATTCTGAAAAATTCTTAAACATATTCAGTTCCCACTCTCCTAGTTTGTGCCTATCTCAGAGATTCTATATGTGGAAGCCATATAAAGAAGGTGCATATAAAGATGGTGCATAGTTTTTCCACAGTTTAGAGTGGACTTCAGCTAGGTTTATTTATTTGTTGAGAGGGGCCTTTGATATATTGTATCCGGCCCATTTTTGCTGCCATTAGCCACCTGGCAAAGGAATTGCAAAGGGTTCATCTGAAGTTGAAGTAGTAGAACCAATATACACAGTAGTTAATTAAATTGGCCAAAATACTTTTGGCTGAAGCTTTCAGGGCTTTAAGAAAAGGTCTTATTAATTTTTTTCCAATTTACTTTCAACGATCTGAAAATGATAACCAGCACACTATTCCACTGCCTACTAAAATATTTTATCTGAAAATTTAAAAGTGACCTCTGTAAGCAACTACCAGATTATCTGCCTGTGAAAATAAAATATGGGGATCTATTTTCAGTGTGCTCTAATATAAAAAAAGACTGTTAAACAATAGTTTATTTAATGTTTTTTTTTTTAAGATTGCCTGCTTTTTTACTGTACATTTGCAAAATTACAACAGTGTACTTCTTAAAAGAATCATAAGGCCAAATTGCAGTTGCACTGGGTTTTTGTGGAACAGTAAACTTCACTGTGGAAGAAATTAAGACTATAAATTGTGATAATATCACATAAACACATATGAAAAATATTCAGGTCTCAACAAAAAGAAGAATCCTCTAGGGAAAGGTGACCAAAGCCACAATTATTTGTCTTCACAGATCTGTGCCTGTTGCTACTTTGCTTTCATTTGTTTTCAATATTTTGTTCCCATCTCAAGGAATTACTGGAGATTGCATTTATATTTCAAGAAAATGTGTTTTCTGAGAAATTCGAGGAAACTATTCAAATATTATCCATAAGTAGGATTAATTTAAAAGTGGAGGAGGAACCTCTGCTCCAGTACACACACATAGAGAGGTGTGTATATGCTTTGATGATTTTTTTCCCCAAACATACTCTAGTGCACCATTCCAAGTTGTTCTGGTAGGAAATTCAACTTCCCCATAAATTTGTATTTGAAAATAAACACCAGAGATTGATTTTTATTTTTATTTTTTCTTTATTTTTCCTAAGAACTCAATCCAGCAAAAGCATGTGGACTGGGCTAGACTAGTTCTTTAAAACACTGTTTTATTACTGTTTCATTTAGGGTGGTAAATTTGGTGGCACTAAATGTAGCTTTTCAGTGTAATTCTGGACAGAAACTTTCTGCATTAGCTCTCTTTTCTTTGCTGAATAACTGAAAGAGTTCAATTCTGTATGTAGTCTGTAGGGTAAAGTACTTAAACTTGCACTTAAATCTATGTTTTTGTTGTTGTTGTTGTTTGTTTGTTTGTTTGTTTCTGATACAGAGCTAATGTTCATTGACATAATTCAGGCCATCCCTAGCCATTTTCTGCTTCATACTTTTATAATGAATTTTAAACTAAATTATTTCACTTTCTAATTTTCCTTAAAATACTATGATATTGTACAATAAGTAGGGATCAGAAATATGAAGCTTGCCAATGGATGATGTTTTGGACAAGATTTTACTGACAGTAATACTACCTGTTATTATAAGAACTTTTGCTTTTTTGGGCATTACCCTCTATCTTTACCCTATTTGTTTACATGAAATTAACCATTGTAGGTTATTTTAAAGAATTAATTAAATTGAGGGGATAGGCAAAAGACGATCTAAAAATACTTAAGAATGAAAATATTAAATGCAAAAGAATAACAACAGATACAGAGCAGGGAAAAGAGAAAGCCTCAATGTTATGCAATCGCTGTTCAATAGCCAAAACACTTGTGTGTTGTCAACATTGTTTCAGTCACAAATCCAAAACACATCACCATGGGGGCTGCTATGAAGAAAGTGAACTCCATCCTGGCCATACCCAGTGCAGTTAGATAGTTTGTTGTTAGCTGTTTTCATATCGTTTCTTTCTTTGTTTTCATTATTCTTTTCATGTTTATAAATTAATTGCTTTTTTTCTCCAACATCTTTCTAGGAACTGACATTAGAATTAGCTTGTAAATTCAAAGGGGAAAATTTTTCACTTGTTACTGTTGCTATTTTTAACCTGAAAAAGACTGTCAATTGTAATATGTGAGTCCAGATCTTAAATCTCTGTTCAATCTGATACAAAAACAGAGATGGTTCAGATGCTGGCTGACTAAATCCCAGATGAAAACTGTAGTTAATTGGTTCCATGATTATCTAAGATTTTAGGTCTTCTTTGCTTTCAGCCGTACACTTGACTCTCAATCTGAACTATCTTTTTGAGAATTTTCTATTTCAAAATTAGTGTGCTTCCATGAAAAGGCTCTGTTTTGAAGAATCAGAATTTCTTGATGTTTAACCAAAAATTCCAGACAAGTTCTAACCTTTTTCCAGCACCACCCATTTTCTACTGATTATAACTTGCCTAAAATCACAGTACAAATATGTGAAGGAGGGCATGCCTACACTGGCAGTTACAGGCAGGTCTGAGCACACTTTGGCTGTGCTAGCTGAAGAAGGGCAGAGACACCCAGTACAGGGCAGAAATTCCAGCTACCGTAGTGCCATCCTTCACACAGCCTAAAACGACAGCTCAGAGATCACTGTTAAGGACCACCAGACTAATTCACCAGTAGGAAGAATTTTTCTTACTGTTAATCCTTGAAGAAGACAGAAGCACTGCTTTTCAAACCCAGACTTGGAAGTTCTGCCCTTGTGTTCAAAAATGGGAAGACCTGATTGTATCCAGAGGTGCAGGAGCAGCTGCAGTCAGCTGAAAGGATCAAAGTGGTTATACTACTGTATGTAATATACTTGTTTCAGTGCCTCAGATTCAGTTGCATAAATGGCAAAAAATTGAAACGTTTTGTAAGGTGAATAGAAATTTTACTTTCCCTTAGCTGTCAGCTTGCTTCCTAATCTCCCTATTCACTATATATTATATATTAATTTCTGTTACCTAAGTCACAATACTACTTAGAACAAGGTAGTTGTACATGCATTCTCCACCATCCCCTGTTTGCAAAATGCACCATTACTCCTTCTCCCAATGAATACAACACCTTCAAATAGCATTTTTTTTACATCCATTCCAAATAGTCACTGAACTGGGGAAAATGACGTTACCTCTTGTCTGCTTAATGTGTACGTAGAACATTGGAAATGAGTGATTGTTTTTATTACTTAAATTTTTGCTTAAACTAATTCCACCCCCACTGATCTTATCTGGTAGACAAAGACAGGTATGCTGCTATACACGGTAATTGCACAAAATTTCTATCCATAGTAGACCCATAGTATGGGACTTTTTTTTGTGCAGATGCACCATGAGAGTCAATTGTTCAGATACTGGTCATGGCTTCCGGACATCAGGCAACTGGGCTGGAGCTCAGATCTCAGAAATCCCGGACAGATGCACAGCACTTTATTGTGTGAAGAAGGAAGGCTGATTTCTTAAGCACCTCCCTCCCCCTTCCCCATAAATTCATGTCTGACTAACAAAGAAGTCATATAATTAACAAGTGGTATGTAGAGCTGCAGAATCAATGAAGCCCCATTTCCGGTGGACTGTTGCCTTGTGGTTGGTTGGCCTTGATGTCTGAGGTACTAAAACCTTGAAGCTTTTCCTATGACATGAATATTTATAAGTGCTGGCATGCAGGTTTTTGGGGGTCATAAAAAAAATGTGAACTCCTTCTGCAGCCCTTCCCTCAGCCAGAAGCTTATATGGTCTCAATCCTCAGTTTGAACATCTATTTCTGCAAAATATATGGAAACAAAATATTCTTTGAGATCAATGTCTTTTTGTTTAATTTCAGTTGAAATCAGACTGTAAGTGCCAAAGCTATTTATGAAACACATGCATATGTGCTGTGTGTAATCAGAGAGCCTCTGACAGTGTAGCAAACAATACTGCATTTTTCATAAATGTACTTAGTGAAAAGTTAGAGTATATTTTTCATAATTCTAGATGTCATCACAGGGAAAATTGTTGACTTAATTTGTGTTTTGACAAGTTCGGATGGAATCATGATTTGTGTCTTAGGAAATAATGCCAGATGAACTAACTGTCATGGAACTTCCAAGACACAGAAATAGGGTGACAGGTAATAAAGCAAGAGGTTACATGATTATGGAGTTGTGAAATTTAGATTAATTTTGAAAACGTTCTGAAGCACACTCTGACACTTACCTACAAACTAAATATCTGAAGAACATAGGAAATGCTTTGCATTTCTTTGATAGCAACTTAGTCTCTTCAAAAAATAAAAAATAATAATAAATATTTTTGAAAGTAATTTCTTATTATTTCACAATTTTTGTGAGTTTCAACCTTACAAAGGAAATTCAGATACTTTGACTAACAGTTTGAAGATCAAAGAAACAGCTTTTTACTGAAAAGCAATAAATAATTCTGATCGTATACATAATACTGATTTAGTACTGATTAAAGCAGAAAACCTAGTTTTTCTGAGACAATATACCTCTGTGATGCATATAAATTATGGTTGTATTACATGCTTTATCAGAGGCTTTAGAACCTGTAAAATATTATTCTTGGCAGACATCAGTTTCAATGAAATTTGAACCAGAGTTTACAAAAGTTCTCATAAGAAAGTCATGCTTTCATCCATGGAAAGCTAGAAATAAGACCAGCAATGACCCATTCAAAAAATATGGAATAGCCAGGAGAATGAGCCCCTGGAAGTGGCACTGCTTACCTGCAACATAGTCTCCAGTCACAGAAGGTCATATCTAGTACAGCTTGCATTGTGCTTAGCTTTAAAATGTGATAACACTGCAACAGCCCCTACTCCCTGCTGATGCTGCCTTGTGAGACTACTCTTTTGCAGGTTTCTGAGAATTTATGGAGAGATCTACTGAGACAGAACTGAGTTACGTGGCTTCTGCTTCCAGGGCAATTATCTCATTTAGAACCCTCTTTGTATTTGCCACTTCAATGTGTGCTCAGAGTGACTGCAAACAGGCACATATGCATGTACACAGAGGAAGAGGAGCTCTGAGACTGCATCCTAGGAAGGAAAAGATCATATTTTAAACTGACAGATACATTTTCTAAATTTTATCCATCCATAGCCTCTGTATTTGTGAATGAAAAGGTTGTTTTGATAGCTGAACTGAATCCTGAGGGATTCAATACATTTATTTCACTCTGAAGTTAAAGAGCAGAGCAGTGGGAGCTTATGAATGGAGTAAGGGAATACGCACTCTGGTTGGCAGCAATAGAAGAGAATGAGTATTTAGGAGAAGAAAGAGTCATTAATTATGTACTTTTTATATATACATATAATTTTATGTTGCAGTATGTATTCTGTCCAATTTACTTTCTGACATCCTTGCTCTTTTCATTTGATCTTGCAGTTCAGCTGAGCTGTATTCCAGAGTTTACAGTCTAGTTATTATTAGAATTCAGGAGTAAAAGGGAAGTGTTGCAGAAGTGCTCATAATCAGGAGCCAGCATTTTCCAGATTGGTATGCCACATCTGTTCTAACTTCTAGTTATGAATAGTAATATCTTGTGATTGTATGAACAGTAGGGAATACTAAGGAACATGTGGAAATGCATTTGCTATGCCATAGGGTACTTTAATAAGCTGCACAAATATGTGCAACTGATGCATCCACAAACGTATCAGTAACATTTTTTTTCCTTTTGCAGTTTTGAGGAAGTCTTGCTGTAATATTTGAAATGAATCTTGTTAGATTTTCATAATCAAAGGCACTATGCTTTGTAGTATAATATAATATTTGTATAGTAATGTATAATATATGTTCTGTGCTAAATCAGGTTCCTGTTGCTTTTATCTAAAATCCAACTCAACATGCAAATTACTTTTTATTCTGAATAACATTTTCAAAAATCTGAGTTAGATTGTTAATCCATTTAAATACATCTAAAAATACCTTCAGTTTCCTAAAGATGTATGTAAGAAAGACCTGTAGAAACAATCAAACAAATTTCCAATAAATGAGCCTGCTAATCCTGAATACATTAAAAATGCACTTAGTCTCATGTGACATATCATTTAGTTTGCCAAAAATAACGATCCAGTTTATAATAAGGTACTATTGAAATATTCCTGCCCAAGAAATGTCAGAAAGGCATTAGCATTATTAGGCAGCCACACGGTCTTAAAATTAGCATAGTGCAGATATACCTCATTTAACAGAGTCCTTTAGTCTGACTGTTTCATTAATCAACACCTGAAATTTAGCCTGAATAAGAACTTGTGTTGTGGAATTCCTATATCAGGTATGACTCTGCAATATGCTTGTTTGGAAAACACTGAGTTGTCCTACTCTATATCTTTGTTTTCCTTGATAGTTTTCCATTCAAGCTATTGCAGCTATTTGCATATTACATTGACCAGGCAGATGTTTCCATGCTTACTTGCAGCAAAACGGAACCCTTTAAACACTTCAGAGCTTACTGAAAATTTCGGAAAAAAAAAAAAAAGAGTGGACTACAAAACATATTTGCTGTGTGTGCATATATAAAGTCTTAGAAAAGTGAAAATTAATTATTTAATACCTTTGAATATTTTTATTCCCTCTTGAATACTTGAATATTTAAGTATTTTCTAACTTAAAATTTCAAAATAAGAGATTTACTTGTGTCAGCTCTTTCTAATCATCAGATTCATGTTAACTAGCATGAAGTTAATCATAGTTCCCGAGTCCAACAGACTATTTTTCCTAGATGTGGTGAGCATGGAACATTGTCACTAATATCTCTAGGAATCTGACTCTCACTAACATCTTTAGGAATCTGACCTAATAGTTTGATACATCTTTGGCAGTTTATCAGGTGAAGTGTGTAAAAATTAAAAATATACACACTAAAAATAATCCCTTAAGTTATTTTTCAAAATGATTTCAGAGCCTGATAACTATGAGAAGAAATAGCCAACTTTTTTCATTCCTTTCACAACAAAAGTAATAGAATGATAATTAATGTTAGGCCCTACTTTTCAAGGAAAAAAGTAATACATCTTAAGTAAACAGCATAGAGATGAGCAAATAATGGTGCAGTTTTGCCAGAAAAGGGTTAATCTGAACAAAAGGTATGGCACAACCCAGTGTATATTAATGAAATTTTCTGCTTAGTTCATATAGAACTTAGGAGAACCTCAATTGAGTAAAAATGTCCCCAGATTAATAATTAGATTATTATGGATAGTAAAGTCTCTCCTGTGAGGAAAGGCTGAGAGAGCTGGGACTTTTTAGCATGGAGAAGAGAAAGCTTGGGGGGGTTGGGGGGGGATCTTATCAGTGTCTATAAATACCTAAAGGGAGGGTGCAAAGAAGATGGAGCCAGGCTCTTTTCAGTGGTGCCCAGTGCCAGAACAAGAGGCACTGGGCACAAGCTGGAACAGAAGAGGTTCTCTCTGAACACCAGACAGCACTTCTGTACTGTGTGGGTGATGGAGCACTGGCACAAGTTGCCCAGAGACATGGTGGAGTCTCCTTCTTGGAGATCCTCAAAAGCCACCTGGAAGTGGTTCTGGGCACCCTACTCTGCAGGGCCTTGCTTGAGCAGGGGTTGGACCAGATGAACCCAGAGCACCCTGCCAACATCAGCCATTCGGTAGTTTTTCCACTTTTGATCACTGTCAGTGACAGAATATAGACTAAATAGACCTTTGGTGTGACTCTTGTTTTTATGGTATTTTCTACTATCTTTTCTGTAATTGGAATTGTATTCCATTGCAGTATTGAAGACTATATGCTGAGGGTACTGTGCATGTGTTTTCCAAATGCCTAGCATAAAGGGGCATCAGTCTTTGGTAACTCATAGGTGCTGCCCTGTAAAAATAACAATAACATGATTAATAACATACACTATGTGTTTTTCCACTTCTAAAGTAAACCTGTGGGTTTTTTATTTATCAATGCAAGGAAATAAAAAAGAACTCCATGCAAGCAATGGGATTGGAATTCAAGGGTAAATTTGGACATTAAATCAATATTCATGTAAGCATGTGATCTTCTGCAAGTTTATTGAATCTAATATAAACTAGGCGATTTGGGCTCTGCCCCAATACCTCGATCTACATACAACTTTTAGTATTGTAATTTTAGCAGGCCCAGGACCTTCAACCAGATCACAACGTACTAATGTTCTCTGTGCAATCTTCAATTAATATGGTTTTGGTGTATTTTTTTTGTTTGTTTCTTTGAAAAATTACAAAATTACCCAAAAGTTAAATGAGATATGTGCTTCAGTAACATGACTGTGAATTTGGATTTCAGTTTAAGCATGTTTCGATAACATTATTATATGATAAAGTAGTCTATTTCCGACTCAGGGAAATTCCTGTGCAGTTGGAAAGATATGCCAGTGAAATGTTTCTCACACCTTTCTTATGCCTCAGGTAGTGGTTGAAGGTGCAGGACATCTAGGTCATGCTAGACATCTTCTAGGACTCAGAAAAGCTGCTCCTTTGGTACACTGTTATGTAACACTGACGTGTTCATAAGAAATTTGCTCTTTTTCCCATCAACTAAATCAAGGTTTCAGATGACATGGCCCCTTAAACTTATGATACATGATGACGTTACTTAAATAATTCAATATTGTTGACATGAGATGAGATGAATTGTTTTATGGATTAATAGATGGGTGACCTTAATGTTTATCATAATGAAGTAGAAATGAATTGCCATTTTGTTTGATCATCTTGACCATTCTTCTAGAATATGTTCTATCTGTTTTTGTGCCATAACTCTTAATCGACCCATATCCTCCCTTTCAAAATCTTCTTGCTTAAGAAAATAGATGTAAGATTTCTCTCACCAGGCTAGCAAATGAAGTGTAATAGCCTGTAGTAATTTTTAAAATTAATTTCAGTCATTTTCTAGCTGCCTGCTTTTAAAAGTTATGTGGCATATCAACATATATGGCACATCAGTGTCTAAATTTCAGTCTTTACCAAGGACTCTTATAACAGATGTCAGTACTGTCACTAATACCCTTCATACTTGTGATAGCTAATAAATAGTGGAATTTCTTCTTTAAGGACTTATAACATTATGTCTATGCCTACATTGTAGAGCATATTTCTATTAAAGTCAAAGAGGCCATCTATCAAAAAGGAATTTAAGTATTTCCTGTGTTCTTTACCTTACCATAATTATATGAAAACATATTTTAAAGTGTGTTGGTTAATTTTGCTTCATGTTTGAATGGGTATAAAGAACTTCACCAATAATTTTTAGATACTCCTGACTTACTGAGTTAAATGAAAACAAAATTTTTGTATCATCTTCTGGTAATAGTCATGCTGCAGAACAAAATATATCCCAAAGTTACAGGGCTTATATCTGGGCTTTTATACATTATGTTTTGAATTCTCACATTTATTTAATATTTTACAGTTCTTTGAGGCAAAATAATTATTCCAAAATATTTACTTGCTAGCAAACTTTCTTTCAGACTTCTGTCGCAAATGCAAGATCAGAACTTCCTGCAATCTGATGGCACTGGACACTGTTTTTATTCTCCTCCTTAAGGCCAGAAGCTTGTGTTTTGGCATTCAATTAAAAATAAAACAGAACAAAGTGGACTGCTCTGAAGAACTGCAGCCAGTGTCTGCTATTTGCCTAAGCAATGTTAGCTCTTGGCAGTGAATAAAAGCTCCAGGAATGGCACAGCTCTTTGAAACAAAAAAAGATCTCTCAGCACACTAAAAACAGTGGGGTTTTCCCGCCTGGCATTCCTGCTAGACCTGCACAGTCACTGGACAGACATTGCAACCTGTGAAGCAAAGCAGTCTTAAACACAGCAGTTAAAAATCCTGCCTCCTCTGATATCCATGGCAAAAATCCCAATGGAGACAGGATTTCACCATGTTTATTCAGGCTCCAAGATACTCCTTGATGTTTATAGGATCCCACTATGGAAAGGACTGCTGTAAAAGTTCCTTTGACAGCAATTTCCCATCTACCAGCATAAAAGCTGATCCTGGCTTGTTTTGGCACAAATGTTAGCAGCCGGAAAAAGCCAGGGTTGCACCCACCAGACCCAAGACTAGAGAGGCATGAACATATATAATAACACCATTTAACCACCTCTCCTAGCACTGGCTTTCATAAAATATATCTCAGCTTATCCAGAGATCTGGACAATTTCTTCTAAAAATCACTTAAGAATTGAGAAATTACTTCTCCAATATGCTATGTGTTAGAGAATTCATTCAAGTGCGGGGTGATATAAATGTTTTGTTAGCACTCATTTAGGATTACCTTACATTACTCAGAATTGGCAAAAACACAGGCAAGTCACATGGTCATCCTAAATGCACACCAAGAGAGCGTTCATGCTACTATGTACCAGTAAGGCCGGCAGGTCATCAGCGAGGCAAATATGAAATAGTTGACAAGAATGACTAGCCTCTGGAATGTAACTCTGGCTTCTAATATCTGTTAATTTCTGTGCTCTGCAAGGGTTGGCACGTTTCTGAAGCAGACTGGCATACCACAGGAATAAAATGACACTTGCTTTTGTTTGTATGGTGTGAAGACGAAAATTTGATTTGAGGCTATGTAAGTCTAATCAGCAAGTAAATACGACAGGCAGGCTTAGCAAACTTCTGAGCGTAGGAAAAAGGAAAAACAAGATGCACAATTCTGTAACCTAATGGTATGCTTATGCGTCTCAGCCAAAAGCCTCAACAAAGCCTCAAGTCACAGAAAAACAATTTTAATAAAACTGTTCATTCTAGACTGTTGAATTAACTAGGACATAGTAAGCAAATCTAGTATGTGAAGTTATGAGGCTTGTGATACAGCTCCTTTATGTTTGAAAGAACCCGATGGTAAACGTGAATCTGTACACAATTATGGAGAGGAGGAGTGCTCTAACAAATCTTTTCCTTTCTACAGCCCTTCTAAACTCCACACCCGCCCCTTCTGCTGACATGCTGACCACCTGTGTGAGAGATGGTGCTTTTGAAAATGGGTACCAGAATAGTTTCGGTATGTTGATCTTCTTTCTTTAGTGACCCCCTTTTTTGCTGCATACTTACCTTTCTTGGTACATTTGGATGTCCTGCTTTGAGTCATGAGTATATTTTTTCTGAATAATCTCATGCACAGTTGCACAGATTTTTTATGAGCCTGCCACAATTTTGTCCCAAACAGCATAACTGCTAATGTGTGAAAGAGAGGCTGAAATGGATAGACCTGCAATTTTTTTGTGGCTGAAAGGAAAATAAAAATTGAAATAGATCATAGCAGCTTATTGTTTTACCATGGCCAGACGATTAATCCTGCAAGAAAGGGGAATAAACTGAATGTCATAAATGCAACTGTGACTAGATGTTGGAAAATGAGAACATCCTGTGACAAAAAGCTAAAACATTAATTCTCAGGAATGATATTGCTTGTGATTTTCTCTTGTTCTCACCTCACATACATAGGATTCCTTTCCTGCTTTTTCATTCTCGGTTATTTATGATTTTCTCACTTTTATAATCTTGCCTATAATTATTTCATATGAAGATCATCTTCTGACTGGTAGGTTCTGTAACAATGACATTGGCAACACTTCATGAAAGTAAAATAGTTCCATCCAGAATACTTCATTTTACAGAAATGTAACACCTTTGAAATTCAGACACTGCTGGGGGTGAAGACAAGAGTCAGGATAATGATCAAAATTCTAGACAGAGCCAAAGGGCAAACCATTATTGTTACTAAAGATGCCATTGCATCATTAATGCTCATGCAAAAATTAGAAAGTAGATTTTTTTTTTATGCTCTCATTGTGCAAGATTAGGCACAATTGCATTGAAAACATTCAGTTTGTTCCCTTTGATGAAGATTTGGAGTGGCTGAATCAGCAAGAACATTTGAACCTGTGGTGCCAGACAGTCTAAGCTTGCTGTATTAAGATACCTCTTTCCTGATTATTTTTACCTTTGTTATAAAATAGTTTTATTTCATAAACATGCAAAACTAGCTGTGCTCTATGACCTGTCCCAAGCTGTAGTATACAAGACGCATAAACAGACTGACTGAAGAACTCAGATTAGTTTGTGCAAACAGGAATTCACATGTTTTATGATTACAGGATTAAAGGAAAGCAAACGAAAGCTACCATGTATTGCAATCTTATTATATATTTACCATATTTATAGGTAACTTGATTTCCAAAATGTATTGGTTCGGTAGAAGTTTAAACATCTAGGGAGTTAATATTTATTTAGATTCACTTAAGCAGACTGGGACACATTTCCTATAACACTGAACCTCAACTATGTAGACACCTGCATTTGAATTAATTATATTCATCAACAGTTGTAGGAGAGAGGAGGAAACTTTCTAGGCATAATTTCTCTCACCTATTTTAAATGCCTGTTTTAAGAGGAGAAGAATCGTGCTCTGCTGATGATAGAGGTGAATCAGTCAGAATCAGGTTTATATAGATGAATGATTCCTTCTGCAGAATGTCAGAGACACAAAGTGAGTATCTAATTGCTCAAGGGAAGAAGCACAAGACTTAAAAATGGAGCATCCTCTCCCTTAAGAAAATCTTCAGTATTTTAACACAACCTTTAGCAATAAGTATTTAGCATCTATCTTGGGGTACTAAATAGTTATAAAGACATTTTTTAAGTGTGTTTTTGTTGCTGTCATAGAAACTAGCATCATGGATTAATCAATTTCTTCTAGTATTCAGGGTGGAGGAACTCTAGATGGAGCTGTAAACAAACTTTCTTATGGAGCTTATATCATATTTATTTAGCAAATTGGACATGTAATGCAACTGTTAAAGTACTAGGATTTAGCGGTTCAGTTCATGATAATTTTGCAAGACTTTCTTACCCTGACAAAGTTACTAAAGGAACTTAGGAATTATAGTGATTAATTTTCAGATGCTTTTCTCTCTCTTTCACTTTCTTGTAAAATTAATTGCCTCAGAATGACATCTGTAGAAATCAGCAGGTTGAAGGGATGGATGGAAGCTAGTAGCTAAACTGGCAGTAATACAAGATTTCAGCAAATGGCCAAACTCCTGCCACCCAGTTAGTTTGGTGCATAGCTGTTGACTATGAAGAAAATGCTAATCTACTGCACTGCCTTGGTGACATGCACTTAAGTGGATAGATTTGTTTTCACAAATGTTCAGTGATGGGAATACTTACTGGCATGAGAGAGGGATCCAATTTCAATTTACATTCTGTCTGAGTTAGAATAAGGGTTTGATGATATGTCTTTCGTGTCCTAAGAAATGGCAGAGACAGAGGGCAGTCTGGCAGGATTATTTCTCAGTCTCTCAGATTGGAACTGTTGAGTTTTATAGAAATAAATTCTAATTTCAGGAGTGGTTTAAGCCTCTCTTTTCCATGGTCTTATACAGCATCATGATCATGGGACCAAAAAATCAATTTCTCATATTTTAATGGTGTGTGTGTTTGTGCATGTCTGTCTCTATCTCCTTTCCTAATCATTCAATGTCTGATTTAGCTTGGACAAGGCAGGGACAATAAGGGCTGGATGAATGGCTAAAACAATGAGTTTTTGAGTAAAATAATAAAGTCTCTTCTAAATCTAGTTTCAGCACAAACTTTTTTTATGAAGGTCTTGTTAGCGAGTGTGCTTTCAGAGCATCTTCAGGACACAACAGGACAGATGAGTACAGAAATCTGTTGGGGTGAAACTCATCTCAGCATGACCAGAATTTGAGAGGAATTGAAAATGCACAATAGCATATAAAGCAAATGCTATTTTAGACCAATACACACATTCTGGATCACAGGGAATCTGAGTATTTATTCTTCAGATTTCCTGTTCTCCAAACCTTCCACTAGCATGATTACAATTTTCCGTGTGTCAGAGGAGGC
Organism: Anser anser; assembly: GCF_964211835.1. NCBI lineage: Eukaryota > Metazoa > Chordata > Aves > Anseriformes > Anatidae > Anser > Anser anser. Next base: position 31,750,443 of record NC_139724.1, on the reverse strand, counting down.
AGTTTTCTCATTGCCTTCTTCACGGATACATTGGTGTTAGATTACTGATAGCTGTTTTAATCACAGTAGGTGACTAACTGTGAGTTGCCTTATATAGAATTCAACTATTCTGTTTTATTTTCTCCAATATAACTGCATAAATCAGTAAAATATGCTAATTATAAGGGAAAATCATGTGGTACATATATTACAAGAAGTGGCAATTTTGTTGTATGAAAATCAATGACAAAGTAATATGGATTTTACTGGGAAAAGAAACAAGCCAAAATGATAATTCATCACTTTTAAAACTGATTTCTGAAGATCAGATCTGGAAGACTAATATGTTACTTAATACGTTCATTAGTAGTAAAATTGTCGTTTCACTTTGAGGAGCCTTGTGATAGTAAGTGGTTAACCCAGAACATTGGAAACAATCATAACAGAGAATGGACTGGAGAATGGACAGGTCTTCACAAGCCTTGTTATTGAGAGCTGACATTACAAGAATCCTGTAATATTTTACTTCAGCTTTAGGTGGTGTGACTGATAAGAGATAAGATGTAATTTAGAAAATATGGAAACAGTAACATTTTCATACTTTTTGTTAACATCAAGAGGGTGTTTTAGGATTAGCATCAGCCTATTGAAATTCATCAGAATAATTATTATATTTTTTTAGTAGAGCTCTTATCATTATTGCAATTAATTTTAGTTTTGTTTTACTCTTTGAAGGAGAAATATGATTATTATCCAGTATCCAGAACAACCCAATTTGCAAACTAATCAGAGTCAAGAGTCCTTTAATGAGTGCATATACATTCTAGTTAGGTGGTGAGAGTGACACCTCTTTCTATAATCCAGATTTAACTTCATTTATTTTTGAATCCTTGCTTTTCTGTAGTTAAGGCAAAGTTGTGGCAAAGTTTGTGTCTTCAAGGAAGCCTCTTTGATTTTGAAGTTCAGTGAATTGAGAAATGAATGACAAATTACTGATTTAAAGGCAAAGTTTCAGTTTTTAGAATAAGCAGCTTTTCTTTCTAAACACAAGCTCTTTTGGTGTGCTCAGAAAAGTAAAAATCTCTCAGATAATTACCACTTTTCATTTCCCCCTTTTCTATTGTGGTGTCCTTAGACATTACATTATTTCAGTTCTTCTTAGAGAACTTTATAGTGAAAAACAACCCTGGCGGAGGGCAGTGCAACACTGGCATAGCTGCATGCCATATTTTTTCCACTTTGCACCGCAAGAGAATGAATATAATTTAAAAGGTTTATCAGGCACTGGGTAAAGTGCCAAATCCCAGACAAGCCTTTTCTGAAGTCTGCACGTGCCAGGAAGGTAATGGATAATGGATTGGTAGTAAACTGTCATGCCAGGGGAAAATACTGGCTTGACACAGAAGTCCCAAAAGGAAAAAGAAAAGCTGTAGCTTAGGAAGGCTATTGCCAACAAGCAATGAGATCAAGTAAATGAGTGCAGCTGCCAAGCAGTAATGTTTGTGACATTTTTATGGGTGTGAGTCTGTTTTTCTAATTCTGACTTTCCTAACTGAATAATATACCAAAGCTAATTTCTCCAATCAGGTATCCTGAGGTGCCTTCTCAGTGATCCTGTGATCACTAAATAGAAGTCATAGGAAAGGCAAGGATGAGATTTCATTGATGTGATTTCTCACAGGGCTGGATAAAACGCAGAGGTCTTACACAGAAGGAAAAATTCATTTTCCTCCCCTCCAGCATATTTTTTTCACAGAGAGCTATAGTTACATTCATGTTCATTCTTTATGTAACACAATCCATATTTTTATATTTCAGGTATGAAATATATTTCATATTTCAGGTATGTTTACCGTGTCACAAAACAGTGCTGATCTTTCTGCTGAAGTAGAATTAACTGCCTTGTTAGGTTGCTGTGCCATGATCAGAGAGAAATTACATAGGTTTTTGGCTGATGCGTTACAGCCCTACATTAAAATGCTAAAAAAAAATATTTAAAAAAAAATGGAAAGACACAGACACATAAACACTTAATATGGCAGTAATCTTTTTATTTATTTATTAGGGATTGGGACACTATGATATGGTAGTGTATAATGTGTGAAATTCAGTTCTCCCCAACTGAAGAGAGTCAGTATGTAATACAGAAAGTTTTCAAACTGCACTCAGAACCAAATTTATAGAAAATGAAAAAGCCGTGAAAACTAAGAGAAAGATTTTGGTAAAATACTACCTTTATCTTTTTCTAAGACTTTTGTAGGTCTTCTAATACAAGTCATTAATATGCTTTAACTTCATTAAAAAAAAATTGATTTAAAATCTTACTTAAAAATTACTCTCTGTTGCTTTCTACATATATTGTAGGCACAGAAGCAGCCATTTTTTTTTTCCCCCCACCAGCCAAAGAAATCCAAGGAGAAAAAGAATAATCTAGACTCTACCTAGAACTTGAGATATGAACTAGATTTTCCATTCTACCAAATATTTCCAGGCAATTCCAGAATATATAACTTAGTTTCTGTCACACTTCAGCTTGGCTCAGCAGGGTTCACATACCTTACAAGACAGTAGTGAGGAAAACTGCAGAAAATGCTGTGGAGAGCTCAACTCTACAGTCACACACATGGTATAGACATCTTGTATAAAATCTTACAGAACTCATGGTATGGTATGGAGAGCCATATTTAAGAGGTGCTTGTGGGTTGGTTTTAATGATAAGTGGTAACACAGTTCCTAAATTAGCAGAGTATAATGGGTCCCACATAAAAGATATTAGTTTATTTATATTTAACCAGAAAATGCAGTTACTATTTTCTGTGATAAAAACTTGCTACATAATAACGAAGATGCTGAGTTTAACTTTCAGTGATTAGATGTGTAAGGGGCAATCTTACATATATTCATAACAGCTGAAGGACTTCAACTCTACCTCTGGAAGAGAGAAATTGGTACAGGTGAAGGGTTATTTTGCACATATTCCTAACAGCTGAAGACCTTCAGCTGTGCCAATTTCTCTCTTGCAGAAGCAGAGAAAAAGCAAATTTTCTCACACACTAGCCTGTCTTCCTTTGTATGCCTGTGCAGATGATAATTTGAAAGCTGAAAGTTAGTTTACCAGATCAAGCTAGTTTTTAAAAACTCTCCTGGAACTGGTGTTGCTGTACCTTATTCTGAGATTTCCAATTAATAAATATTTTAATTTGCTTCTCTGAAAAGTAATTTTTCTGCTGAGGGGAGTGTGTTGCAGACACTTCTGTGATCTGCCTATATTGATTCCTTATTAAGCCACAGTAGTTAGTAAAGATTTCCAATGTGTGTTTTTGTCTAAATATCATGATAAAATCTCTACTATATGTAACTGTTTTTGTTGCCTTTAATTACAGACTTGCTTCCTTTTCACTTTTAGTAGAGACTATTGTTCTCCTGTTCTCTTGTTTCATCTTAAAACAAAAAGTTGTGAATATGAGGGTAACGTAACTTGCAATGTAATGTATTTACAAAATATTAGTGATATAATTTACTCCTAAGTAAGAAACAATGAATCAAACTTGTTTTTAGAATGCATGATAGCTCATTCTAAAAATTTTGAAGGGTAGGGATATATTTTTCTCAATTAGTTTTTATCTTGGCCTGACCATAGCCTTAGCCATACCTTGAACTTTTGCCTTACCTTAGCTATTTCCTTTGCACAAACATATCGCTTCAGACTCTATTTTTATTTTTAAAACAACAAAATACAAAAAAAAAATCTTTGTATTTGCTATAAACCCCAATAAAATTAATATCTGGCACTCAATAAATGAACTGTCTTTCTCACAAAACTCAGTATGTTAAAAACATTGTGTTGTGCAACTTCACAAAGGAAAGTGTGTGAGAGTTATTTTTAAAGAGTTTATCTGCCTAAAGTGAATTTTTTTGTACACCTAGAAATGAGCAATAGTGTAATAAAAAGTACCACAGTTTAAAAAGATGTGAAGGGTTAAATAATGTTCCTTCTACCATTTTCTGCAAGCCCAGGTGTGAGAGGTTAATGGTGATTACTGCAGTTTTAGGCTGCAGGCTGGAGTTAGTTTGTTTCAGCCTAAAGCTGGGAAAGGCTTTCCTCCTCTCAGTCTCTTCTTTTATGCAACATCTTGAGTTTTCTGGAATGAAGAGTTGCAGTATCAAAATGTTTGCATTTGGAAAACTGAAGGTTTGATTTATTTACTTTTAGTGGTGGTGTTGGTAGCAGCAGCCTGTGTTTTGTTTAGGGGGCAATGGAAAAAGGAGCCAGTGTTGGAGAGACATCTCAGGACTTTTATTAAAAATGCCAGAGGTAAGAAGAAAGGTAAATCTAGGTTATACTTGGCAGGTGTGTTCTGAGGAGAGCAACTTTTTATTTACATGGGCTTAGTGCTCAAGCATTGGCAGTACTGTAAATAGTTGGAGCAGTGGAGCTTGACTGGGACATAGGAATCCTGGGTTTTGCACTTGTGTCTTGTTCTGGCTTAAAAAAACTTTCATATACTTCTGGATTTGTGAAACTCAATTCTTATGATCCGAGGTCTGCTTTCAGTCAAAATCATCAAGGGTAAAGAATGCAAATTGTGAAGGTCTATCCAAGTGCTAGGTGCAACTTGTTTTAATACAAAGCAATTTCTCAGTTCCTGTGTAAGCTACATCTGTATTTACCACTTTATAACGGCTTAATTATCAAAGGTTTTGCCTGGTTTTTCCTGTAGAATACTCTAAACCTTCCATTTCCACTTCCACTATCGGTTGCATTAAAATGTATACAGTCAGCTAGCATCCCTGGTGACTTCCTTGCTGTACAGTAAAGCAATTGCTTTCCTCCTGCTTGTATGCACACAACTTTAAAAACTACTAATAAAAATGAGGGGTTCAACAGACAATTATTTCAGTGCTACTGTAACAATCTCTATGTGCAAAAGTTTATTTATTTATTTATGCCATTGGCACTGTTGTTAAAGAAAAGCTGTCAGGTGCTGCGCTATGTTTTTACCAAGTCAAAGAGAAATGATCCTTGGAAGGTGCATTGCTCTTTATTAGACACCTACCATATAGCCTGAAGAATGAGAATTAGATTAAATGCTCACAAAAACTGATAGTGTAGTCTGTTGTATATAACTGTATTGTCCAAGATTCTGCTTTTCTTTTTTTTGCCTTCAGACCTTTAGAAACAGTATTATATTGCTAGGGATTGACCATCTAGTGGTGGCATTGTATTTAGAAAATGAAATTGCATTAGCTCTAGCTGCAGTTTGATTATGCTCTTTGCATCTAGATGCAGCAGTTTGCCTATAATGAAATTTTCTCAGGTCCCTCCTCCACCTCCCCAGTCTCAAACTTTCAGGACTTCTGCGCTGCTCTTAGCGTTTTCTCAATGGTTTTTGTGTTTAAGATGGCCAAGAGGGAAAAACTCTTAAATGCAAGAGGAGAGCCATCTGACCACTGTTCTGTGCGTGTACCTAAACATCTGGTGGGAAGTCTTCTGATGAGACTGAACTGTTGGATGTGGGGAGCAAATGTTGTCTCTTCTAGTAGCTTGCCTACATTTTTTTATAGCACAGATGCTACACTACTAAGCTTATCCTCCTTTGCTTAATATTGAGCTTTCTGGATCCATTTGCCACACTAATGGAACTGTGCATGTAATCTTATAAAAGAATTAGCCCTGCTTTCTTTTCACCTGCAAAACTTAGAAATGATGAAGTAATAGGGAAAGTTGTGGAGACAAAAAAAAAATCTGTTCAGACTGAAAACTCAGTAGCAGAAGATCATTCTCTTATTCTTATTTTCCTCCCTTCTGTAGTTTAAATCATATGCTTCATTGTGAGTTTTGTGATCTGGTAACCCTTTTTTTTTTTCACCCAATAAATCCTTACCAACAGTAAAAACTCAAGATGGAGAATACCCTTCCGAATCTATGAATCTCTGAAATCAAGGAGAAGTCTGCTTGTTAGATTATATATTTCACAGATGAAAACTGTCTAATTTGTGGCTCAGTACATCTTGCCAAAAACACTGTAACACTTCTCCCCAAGACATAATCCCAGTTTTCTTAAGCTTTTTCAAATAAATAGGATTCCTTTAATGTCTTTAGAGGCATTGAAAAAATAGAGCAATTGTATTCATAGGGAAGCAGTGTGAGGTTTCAAATACCACAGGGACTGGTGTTTTCTAGTTTCTTTCTGTGTGCCATGGTGATCTGACAGAATGTGAGTAGCTGGTAAGTGAAGGCACCTGCTAGAAATTCGCCCCCCCCCCCCCAAAAAAAATAAATTGGATTTCTTTTCCAAAGCTACTCTTTGGTTCTCTGCCAGGGAGCTTTCTCAGTCAGTCTGGTTTTGTTCAATTGAAATCAGACATGTTTATTTCATGCATTTTCCATGTTGAGGTGATATGGCTTACAGATGGCTCACTGGAAAAACAAAGAATGAGGCCCTGGTCATTAATACTTGCTGAGGGGAGAGTACATTGTTGCCTAAGAATTTGGGATGCAGTTTGAAATTGGTTTCAGACATCGTTCATGGTTTTATGATTGGTTGTGCAAAGTAATCAGAGGGTTCTGTGGTGGATATGTATTGTACTTAGAGATGGGATTTGCTGTGTCATTTTGAGAGAAAGGGTGGTGAGTCACCTCGAGGTCACTGGAATTGGGCAAATGTTGTATATACAATTCTTGTGGTCATCCAGATGATATTTTAGACTAACCAGACTGTTCTTGAATGCCTGACTACTTGATCTGGGTATCTGATGAAAGAATGAAGAATTGAGGTCTGTAATCATTTTATGAGGCACTATATGTTAACTAGTGTTAATGGTGCGGAGGGAAAACGATAACCAGTATCTGGTTGCTAAGAATGATAATGAAGTTATAGACTACAGGGAATGTTATTAAAGATCAGGTTGGACTTGGACTTAATTACTCTGTTCTTTTAAGCATATTATACTTAAAATAAAACTTATCAAGACTGTTTTGAGCTGTTCTAACTTGGAGAACAAAAAGAAAACTTATAAAGGGACAGTAGTCTGTCAATAGATGAAAAAATGGGAAAAGCTTATTATTTTGGTGGTTTTTTTTTTTGCTTGCTAGAGTATACAAGCCTGCTAGAAAAGTAGAAGAATATTATATTTATGTATCTCCATATACACATATGTACAAGTGTTTAGATTTCTAGCAGTAATGGATTTTTCTCAGATTAGCTGGGGTAGATGATACTTTTTGCCATTTATTGGAAAGACCAAATAAAATAGTAAGGTTATAAATAAATATATATAAAATAAATATAATATATATTATAAATATATGATAGGGCCTATTCAGAACCTTATAAGAACTTTCTCAAATGGTAATTGTTCATCAAACACAGCATATGTAGGCTTTGGTATGAAACAGCCTTTCAAAAAAAAAAAAAAAAAAAAACTCATGCTGCCTAAATTTTTGTGAGAATCAATCAGTTGTATCTTTTCTTAAGCTTTTAAAAGAATTTCAACAGCATGATTCAAACTGTCACAACAGTGGTAGATGTCCTTTATAGGATTGCACTCTACAATAATTTTCCCTCTGTGCAATTAGGATGTTGGGCATTGTTAGTCTCAGTGGGCTTGGTGAGTGAAAATGGAACATCGTGAAAAATGAATTCCAGAGCTGTCAAATCAAGTCAGTATTAACTCTTGTTTGATTCTGCGTTATAAAAGTCTTGTGTCATGCCAAAGATAGCAACAGCTTTCTTGATTGCTCCATGAAACCATGTCATAGTTTGTGCCACCAAAAAACTAAGCAGACAAGCAACCTAAGCAGAAAGAGAGAGGACTGTCTGTGGGGATTTTTAGCACTTCATTACTTCATTTCAAAATTACTAGTTATTATATCAACCTTGGCTGAGAATTTCATTAAAGCAATGCAGAGAGCTTGGAAGCTGAACTAAGCCTGACTGATATAACTGCCAAGTACATTGTAACCTTCTGTTTTGTAAAGAATAGCTTACTGTGATCTATTACACATTTTTAAACCAGGAGAAACTTCTAAGCACCTTGCTGCATGCAGGCTTTATTGATCTGAACCCTTGTAACTTCTGTGCAGAATTGAGAATGGATTTAATGCTGAAAACCATTCAGAGTTGAACTCTCAGGACCAGACTAGGCTTCCAGATGGATGTAGTGGTGGCCCACACTTAACAGCAAGAAAAATTCATCTTGCATCTGGAGATACTATAACAGGCCTCTGGATTTCAATAAGAACATAGAGGTTAACAGGGTAAAAGAACTGATGATAAAGAAAAACAATAGCACTCAACTGAATGTTCAGAGAGGCACTTGGTATCATGGACAGTAAGGCATTTCATAGTCCTTTTATTGTGTTTGTCAAGTTCAAATCTGTGTAGTCAAAGTACATCTAGCCTGTTTTTCAGAATGGCTTGCAAATGGGTATGTTTTTCAAGCGGGACTTTTTAAAGAATTTCAGACTTGCAAACCAAACACCAAAGAACCTTGCAGTTGCTATAAAATATCTCAGAAGTGTTAATGTGGGAGAAAAAATAACATAATTATGGATCAATGGAAGATGTTGAAAACTATTTTTCATATACAGTTTTAAAGGATAAATATAACCAAAACTAATAAAACATCCATACAGACATATATGTATATATATATATATTTATTTTTTTTTCAGTGGAACATCTACAAGCTATACGAGAAGCAAAGCCAATAATTGTCTGGCAAAATTCCATTTACTAGTCATTGAAAACTAAAGATCTTTCACTGAAAGGTGAGGTAAGCGCACAGTCTGAGAAGAGTATCGTAGGAGGGTAAGCAAAAATTGCTGAGGGGAGACCAAGAAATGTGTTACACTGGTTTAGTCATTGGTCTTTCTTATTTGAAGTGCTTTAGTTTCCACAGAGCCTATAAATTCTTTCTTGAAGATTCAATAAAATTATGTAGCCCTATAAACATCTGAGCAGCACATCAGACTGTGGTCAGAAGTTTGGGTCTATGAAAGAAAGAAAATAATTAAAATGATTTCTTGAGAAGGAAGAGTAGACTGAATACTTTTGCAGAACCTTAGACGCTTTCATTACTGGTATTATGGGATGAAGGTCCTCTTGTGGTGGGATAACTTTCCCTCTCCAGCAGAAGCAACTGACAATAAATGAAACTTCTGAGGAAATGGGACTGCCAAAAAAAAAAAAGGCAATAGAAAACACTTGAAATGCAACTCTCATTTAATATCCACAAGGAAGGTCAGTAGTGGATATAGGATCCTCATTACATCTGAATCCATTTGCATGGGAAGGGATGGTGAGAAGCCATTCTTCTTGTTGGTCTCAGAACTCTCTGACTGGTGTCACTGCTCTGTCCCCACAGTCTAATGATGTTTCACCTAAGTTGATTTGGAACCTATTGAGTTCTTTGACAATAATGTTAAAAGGAATTCAGCTGTGCCGTATGTGGGTTTGGTGGTTTATTTTAAATGATGGAGAGTAAAGGTGGCTGCCGTGTGGAGGGTTCTTTTCAGTGACTTCATTGTATAAAAAAACAGAGCTGGCATTGCATTACTGTTAGCAGCAACAGGAGAGGAAAGAGCAAAATGGTGTAATTAGCCATCGAAGAAAGCTTGAGAAACTTTCTAGCTGAGTATGTTAACAGACCTAATGTGAAGTTTAAGATTTAAAAAGTGTGTGTGTATATATATATATATATACTTGCCACAGGAGAAGTATTCTACTTACTGTTGTACTGAAGAAGCATCCCTGTCAGTTGTTCTTAGCTCTTTGGTGAAGACCTTAAGCTCAGTCATCCAGTACACTTAGATCACCTTTGATGTAAAACTTTTGATGAAGTAAAGTAAAATAGAAATTACTGACAGATCCTTTTGTCTGATCCTCAGTGCTGATACTGGTAGCTGTATTTGCTCCAACTCATTCCAAGTTGTCGCCTTTGTCCCTCTCCTCTTCCCTCCAGTCTATTCAAGACAATGACTAAGAGCTAGAAAGACTTTGCATTTTGGAGAGCCATGTGCAAGTGGGAGGGAAAAGGGATTTATGATTTCATCCAAGTCGTTCCTAATGCAGAGTTCTCAAACATCATGAAGAACAACAACAAGACAAAAGAGCAACTATGGGTTTTAAAATTGGTGCTTTTGAAGGTATCACAATCTAAAACCTGCTATTCATGAGTCTCAAATTATCCAGTATGGAATGTGTCTTAAATGACATGGTCTCAAGTATAGTGTGTTCAGGCTCATGACATTTGGACCAAGTATCAGATGGAAAACATATCTTCAAAAACAGTAACCCTTCTACATCCAACGCAGAAATTCCATTAAATTGGCATCTCTACACATACACTGCATTGGTGAATTGTACTATGTCCAGGAGCTTGGAGGATCTGAAGAGGTATAATTTGCTTTGTACCACAAGCTCATTAATTTATTTAAAAAGATAAAATAATTTTAATTAAAAACTAGCCCAGTGCTGATTCTGTAAAAATCTGTAAGTCTATACATGTCATGTATGTCTTCATTTTAGACTGTGATACAGAGGTGCCTGACCTGGAGAACAAGGTAGCCAGGTATTAGAAGACTATCTCAATATTTTACATTGTGAATATGGTCATATAAATTCATTTTGCTCAGAGCAATACTTATGTGCTACCTGATTTTTTTTTTTTCCCTAAACCATTGGAAAACCCCATGTTTTTCAATCAGGGCAAAAAAGCGAAGCGTTGTTTAAGGAAAATCACTTCACTTAAGGACAAAACATTTCAATAAATATGTTGGCATTAGGATAAAAATTAGAGCATGGTTCTCTGTCTCCTATGAAGTTGTCTTCCCCTCTTGCTTCCTCTTCCTCCTCCTCTTTACATTCTCCGTTGTCCTGGATCTTGAACTGATCTGAACTGTGGTAATACAGGACACTTTGGGCAGGGTTGGTGTCATGGGCTGAGCTCTTTCAGTAAAAGAACATCAGTGGTCTGTGCAGTAGTCAGCTCAACAAATCCGTAAGTAGGGCAGTGTATTTGTTTTCTAGGTTATAATAAATCAAATATGCTGTGTGTATTTCATTATATTCTGTGGATTGATTTCTCAACCTCCCAGGTTAGGTCTGATCTAGTCTCCCCAAACACACCACCAGTGGAATTGATTTTAAAAGATCAAATATATTATGTTAGCATTGTAAGTACCTCTTGATATGACTTTAGAAAAATCTATGTGACCTACAAGCACAAAATAAGAAGTCTGTTTCCAACTGGAAGTCTTTTACCTGTATGGGCTGAGAAGGAAAGTGATACTGAATGCTTTTGTTCAGCACCTCTCTGAAATCTTTCTTATGTAGTATCCATGGAGATCTTTGCTCAGAGGGGCAAGCATTCAGCAGCTTCCACAGAGAAAATTGCAGTGCTTCTCTTCAGAGAAATTGGATAAGATACTCCTCCCTTTCCATGCTCTCAGATTGCCTCATTGGGAGCCTGCAGTTTTTATACTGCTACTCAATAAATGTGATTCCTGTACAAGACATTCAACTCCAGAGGGTATTAATAATCAATAGAATCTATAGATACAAGACCGAAAAATGTTTATTTTTTGTCTGTGTTCATTTCCTTCTTATTTCAAAAGAGAGTTGAGTGGATCATTTAGGACTAAGCTGTCTCCCCCTGAGGACATTTACTGCAGATATTTATGCAAATACTTTTTTTTTCCTTCACAAAAAATGAAAAGGGCACCAGATGCCAGCAGCTGTGATCTTTTCTGTGACACTGGTAAAAGGCAAGGTGGTATATAGGTCAGGCTGACAGTTGGAATTGATGATCTCGAAGGTCTTTTCCAACCTATATGATTCTTTGATTGTATGTCCTGATTTTTCATTATATGCATATAGGCATTTTTCTTTGGGTGAGTACATCTATAAAATCTCATTCAGATCTGTTATCATCAGTTACACCTGGATCATGCAGGTCAACCAAAGCGCCTAGGACCTTAGGTATGTGCAGTGAAGAAGAAACACGTGACCTAGCAATTGCAGAGACCAGAGATAACGGGATCTTAACATTTGCTGGGAAGTAGTTTTTAGAGGGAATAGTTCGAAGGATTTATCTTGTAGTTTTTAGAGTTATTCTGTAAGGTGTGGAGCTCTGTTTACAATGCAGTGCTGATGAATTCCCAACTACAATGCTTACCCATGAAGTGATGTAGAGTGGTTTAGCGGAGGAGAGGTCTGGCAGAGCACTAAGCTTTCCAGAGGAATCGGTCTCATGCCGCAGCTCTGTGTGAAGTGTGCTTTTCTTTGCAAAGTGCAGTTGCTACAAACAAGATGTGGGTTGCTTGCGAGGCAGCTCCCAGAACTGACGGGTGTGTGTATGATGGGGCTGTTGCTGTGGGAACTAATGAAGTTCTAAAGTCAGCAGTAAGATTTCTTTCTGCTTTGATCCCCTGGAGAGGATGAGCAAGTCCTTTTCAAATGCAAATCTTCAATGCGTAGCCTGTGTAGAGGGAATAAAGATGGGAAGGAGAATAAATCTTTATAAAGCTCCAGGCATTTTCATATTGGTTGTGCTACTGGTGCACTTCTTTAACCTTTATTTTTTCCTACTTCTGCACAGGGTTACATTGAGTAAGCTCTGCTATGCTAAAATCACTCTGGAAGTGATTTTTCTATTCTGTGTGCAGGAAGTTTGTGGTTTTGGCGGGAGTCTGCGTTCTTCTTTCCTCAAAGAAGGGGAAGTGAAAAGCTTCCTGCTACCCCAGAATGAACAAGGGAGATTTTTATCTCTTTGGGAGGAACTTTGCCTGTGCTAATACGGAGCTATCTTCTGGGTTTGGGGGAGTTACACTTGTCCATATTGCTTCTCTTCCTCTGCCTATGAAAACTCATACCTTATGGTTTCATCACAACCTAACATTGAATTGCAGACATTCCACTTTAGAAAGTTTTTTCTGAACTTTCTGAAAGTTTTTTTTCTGCAGAAGTATCTTGTTCTGCAGCTTTTCATCTGTGCTAAACTACTGATTGCAAACTACATTCTTGCAACATTTCTGAAATTGTTATTTCTGTGCAAAAGCATGTAAAATGCCAAGCACCTTTCCTGCAAAGAGGTACAGCAGCCTAGGATTTAGGCGCCAAACTGTTTTCAATAAGACGATGCCTGCCTGATGTTCTAAAAGCTGCCTTCTATACAAAAGGCTTACAATTTACATATTTTTAGGGAAAATAAAAGTCTTAACAGCCAGGTCAAGATTGCAGTGGAAGAAGGGATAAGTCAAATGTTGCTTCTGTTTTCCCCTAACCTGGTAGTGGCTGTCCCATGAGCTCTTTAGAGTCCATCAGCCTGTAGGTCTCTATTTCACTTGCCAGTTACTGTTCCTTGAACCAGATTTCTGGAAACGGGCGGTAGTGAGTAAATGCGGAAGAGAGCAGAGTTAGTGGAGGTGTGATGCCATTGAGTGCTGCAGCCTAGAGCCTTAATTCAGACACAGTTTTATAACCTCTCCTTGAATTGCTTAAAACCTCTGTGGCTTGGATCTGTGAAGAGGGAGCAAATATTGTCTGGCTTGCAGATGGAGTAATTGTGAGGGGTCTATTTGCGTGAACTCTCACTGGATGAAAATGTGTGTTTTGCATGTTTGGCTGTCGCAAGCACAGCTGTGCAGCGTTCTTGATTTTGGGGGTTAACATCAGGATTTCACTGCTGTAGTTCCACTGACTTCAGTGGCATGACTTCTGCTTCTCAAGGGAATTGAGAAAGGAGCAGGACCAACTAGTTTTAAAGTTGCTTTTCACTCTAGCTACTAAGTAGGTCGTGACTTTCTCTTACCATCTGTTTCCCATAAAAGCCCTGGCTGCCTTGAGTGCTATATGATAGGCTGTCTGGAAGCTGGAGACAAAGTGCATGCACTCTGCTAGAAAGACTTTCTGAAATATCTTGTATACAGTAGCTAAAGTTGCCACATGCTGCTTATGCTACAGTGTCTGTATGCGGTCACATTTACAGTGTTCACACTGCAGCATTCACAAGAAAGCCACGTAATGATGAAAGGGCTTCAGTGCATACAGAATGATGTAAAAACAAGTTAAAAATAAACTTATGCAACATCTAAGGAGTGGAAAAATCCAAAGGGCTGTGCAGGACAATGCAAGCCTGTATTCTCGTGGATGGAGGTGGGGAAAGGAGAACTAAACACATGTCAAAACAAACACACTGAGGGATATGAAAAATGTTCTCTCCTACCACATTTATTTTCTGTAACAGAAACCAAGGCTGAGAATTGAAAGAAAACAAGTCTAAGTGTTTCATCAATGTAAAAGTTTTCAGCATGTAGAAAGTAATAGTTAAAGAGTAATCATCCAAAGCCAGCATTTTACTAAGTCATTTCATTAAATTTCATGTTTATTTTACATTTGACCACAATAAACTACCAGGTATGTTGCTATGGGTTCTGCTTGTTTCTGTGTGTTTTCCCCTGTTGTCTTTTTGCTAATGGTTATAAAAGCACAAGTCTGGAAGATGATCACTTGTACCTGAAAATCACTTTCAGCAAAGAACAAATACATTTATTAGGTTTCTTAGTTGTGTTTTTTTTTTCTTTTAAACTATACCTTTTTCTTTTTTTTAAATTTTTTTTCCCCACCCACCCCTGCTGAATTCAAGGCAAAATGTATGAGTTTCTGTTATCAGTGGGTGCTATTTAGCATTCATATTTAGTATTCAGATCATCTTCCAGTCTTTCAGTGTAGGTGCCTTGTAGCAACTGTTGTGGTTTCCCCTTTACGGGGCTGAAAAGGTTTTGTGCTGCATGCAGAGTGTGCGTCACTGGGACAGCATAGCTCTCATCAGTGGCTTTCCAGAAAGGACATCCTGCTAATATCTCCAGGAAGAGAGGGAGGAAAGTTTGCAGAAACTATTGCCACCATGTAGTTGAGCTGCAGACCAGACAGACGAGCTGCTGGGTGTCTGACGCGTTCTCTCCCAGCCAAGGCGTGGGGCCAAGGTATCTGACAGCACATCCTTCATTCGCTACCCTAGGCCTGATGGATCAGCCTGCTGGTCAGGCGTCAGGACTACCACTTCTGTCTTATGAAGTGGTTTCCTGCAAGGTGCAGAGGTAAACTGAAATGAAGGACAAGGTCTAGGCACCAGGAGTTCAGGCTAAATCCTGCAATGTGTTTAGTTACCTTTATAAAAAAGCAACTAAATAGCCAAGAATTCTGGGCTTGACCCAATACCAGTTAAAATCAGTGGACTTTCTGATCAACAAAAATCATCAGGCCTAATGGAATTTGTAATGGCTTTGAAATACAGAGATTTAGAAATCCACGTTCTTGCAATTTACCCAAAACAAACAACAACAACAACAGATTTGAAAACTACAGAGATAATTTCACATACATAGGTGGTGGTTTGTTTGTTCGTTTTAACCTGTGTGTAAACTTTAATAAATTGCTTTATCTAACTTCAGGGTGGGCAGCAATAATCTCTGGCGTGGAAGAATGAATTTTTGAAGAAAGAGGATGAGCATAAAATCCTTTCATCTATGCTCTTGCATGGCTTCCACCATCTGACATATAGATATTGTAGCTGGGGGGACTACATGATGTTTGAAGTTTTCTGTGGTTTGTTTGTTTGTGTTTGTCTGTTTGTTTTGCATACAAAGCCCTTTCTAAACAGACAGAGCCTTGCGTGGATGGATCAGAAAAAGGCAAACATCTTGCTGAAAAAAACTGTCCTCTCTGCATCTCAGTGATGTTGAGACTGCAAGGCTTTTATAAAGAAAAGCTGATGAGTAGAACTTTTGAGTACACATAAGCACATAATAAATCTAAATGTGAACTCTGCAATATGACCCACTGTATAGCAGGGTGGATCTGAAAGCTTATAACTTTGCGATCTGTGGAAGGATTTTGCAATCCATTCTCCAGTTCTGCATCTTGAATTAATTGGCTGTAGTTTATACTTACATTTTGATTATGGAGCACTTGAGTAACTTACATAGCAGCACAGGAGCTAGATTTATAGTGGAGATGCATTAATCCTTGTGAGATAAATATCTAAAATCCTATTTGTAGTCCCAGTGGAAGAAAAATAAGTGGGAAGGTGAGAGGGGTCTGGCTGTATATTTAGTCTTTAACAGCTGCATGATAGATGAATGGGAGCAACTTGGTAAGGAGGAAAACTCTAACTAGATTATATGAATTTCTATGTTCCCCAGATTTGTTCTGTGGAATTATTCTGAATATTTCATTGACAAATATACACTGAAGTAAATAAGATCTGCCTTTTGTTTTCTGTAATAATCATCCTTTTTTTTTACCCAGAGATATTTGATCTGAACCCATCATGTTAACAAAATGCATTTAGCAACTATTATAAAACTAAGCAAATTATTTGAGGGCATAAATGTCATTTTATTTTTTAATTAAGCAAATCTGAATTTCAGTTAAATATCATGCAAAACTTAGGGTAAATAAATCTGAAGAAGCTCCTTTGGACATGGCAGGGAGGTGGTGAATGACAAGGAAATATCAGGGTCCTCTGCTGTCAATGAGATTTATGAGGCTTCACACAAAAGCCTCAGTAAGGGTGAGGGGGGAATCATTTTTTTGCAGTGTCCTGTAGCTTTTCATTAGATATAGAATTATTTTCCAAGCATGCAGGGGGAGAGTTAAGGATCTGTCACAAAGTGATGTTATTGGCAACTGGGGAATAAATGCCTCTGCAAGCAGGTGTGGTGGTTTAATTTGGGGGCAATGCATTCTACCTGTTGGATGTGGCCAATTCATGAAGCTGTAACTGTCCTGTTTATCAGATCTGCAAATCAAGATGGTATTCATGCTAATTGGCGCTTCCTCCTAGAGCATATGTGTTGTGAGAATTGTAAGTATTTCGGTGCAAGGCTGCAGTCTCTGTCACAGGTGCAACAGGGAGTTTGGTTTCAAGGAGTCTGTAATGGTACCACAAAACATATTTGGTTTTAAGAAATGATGGCTTTCTGGCTAAGCCTTGATTAAAGTGAAAATACTAATTATTCCTAAATTAAAATTTCTTTTCTGGGATTTTCTAGAGGCACAAGATAGATGTGCTCTTCTTAACTGCTATGGAGCTGTTCTTCTCTTCCTGTGGTCCAGTTCAACTACAGTTACATACACTGAGCAGCACCTCCTTTTTGTTGTTATTAACTTTCCATTGATCTACCATCTCTGTCCTTCTAGAAACATTGATTTATCAGTAGAAATATGGGTTATTTTTGACAAAAACATGTCATGATATGTGGGGTGATTTGATCATGCCTTTCCCTGTACTAAATTTCTTGTTACAGCTGTGCCTATGATTCTTACATTTTACCAAGTTTCTCACTAATATTCCATGTTTAAATAGAGGTCCTTCCACACTCCTTTAAACTCTTAAGGCTGACCCCAGGGCTCTCTCCCAAGTGACTAGCAAAAATGACAGATTTGTTGTTTAGAAAACAGTGAATGGAGGAGACAGAGAGGATAGAGTATTCCTTCCCACCTAAATAATAGTAAATTCTGCTAAGAAAATGTTTTGTTTTGTTTTGTTTTTTTCCAGGCCCCATTTAGGCAAAATAACTGTTCATGTTGCATAACCATCTCCCTGTTCCTTTTCTCAGTAGATAGAAAACAGAAGGGCCACATTTGGTATACTGGCAAGAGATGTTTTACAGCAAAATCATTAACTGTCAATAAATGTTATTTAGAGTGGTTGTAGATGCTATATTTACCTGAAAATAACTGTATAGCAAAGGTGAAAAATCATTTATTTTACGATAGAAGCTGTATCAGTCTTGAGTTAACCTATTGGATTTATGTAAGCATGCACATGTATGGTTGATTATGGAGTTAGGATATATGTTGTGCTGCATCTTGTTTATCTGTTTGCCAGAATGAATTCTTTATGATTATATTTATGTACTAAATTACAGCTGGTTTTCAGGACTTGATATCTATCCTGAATGTATCTGCTAGTGTTCCTCTTTTTTTTTTTTTTTTTTTTTTTTTTTAATTCTGCAATTTGATATGCTTTGCCATGGAAAGAGGTTATACTTTAGGCAGAAATATTAATGTGTCTTATTTTCAGTACAGGGAGCAGGCTGATTCAGTTTTATTTGTTCTTAATGACTTTAAAGGCCATTGTAAAACAGTGAATTCAGTACTTGCAGGAAAAAAATTAGTCTGGCCTTAGGTGGGGTTTCTCTCTCTCCCCCTCAGCTACTCATACAGTGAAGTACTCTATTTTTCTCTTTGGTAATGGATTTCACAAAAAATAGTTTGGATACTGAGAACACACTGAACTCTTCCCCCAGTGTCTGGCTACATAAACAGATGACCTACCTGTTTATCACAGGCTCGTTCTCCAGATGTGACAAATTTCAATGAATCAGTGCTTCCTATTAAGCAATATCATCAATATTTAGAAGAGCTTGGTGGAATTTTCCATTGCTGTCTGTGGCAAAATGTTTATTTCCAGCATGTCTGGCAGACTTACTGCAGATGCCTTTCTGATAATGCTTTCTTTAAGAAATTGAAGGAATATTTTTGATATCTCAGGACAAGGTAATATTTGAGTATTTATGCATTAAGTTGTTGTTGTTGGTTTTTTTACTCTAAATAGCAATTATTATTGCCCCAAATATAAAAGGAATGGAACACTTACAGGTAGATTCTTCCAACAGCATATCAGGTTAAATATTGAAAAGCCCAAGTTGGAGGTCTTGTATTATGACCTTGATAATTTCTCCATTCCTGTCAGCAAAAAGTGTTCTTTTGCACAGTGTATCCTTTTCTTGTTAATTGGTGTACTCTGTTTTAGTCTGTGGTGGTATTTCTTGATCCTTTGTTCCTGTCCTATGTCCTATCTGAACCTTTATCTCTGCAACTAGAATGAGGAAAAAGCGTGAAACCAGCACTGTTTCAGGGATCTCCTTTCTTCTGTCATGGTGTTCAAATGTCTTAAAGTATCCACTGATTTGATATTGAAGGATCAATCACAACCTTTCAAGCAGTAATTGGCAGAAAATGTTCATGTCCACTTTTAGGTCTTAACAGAATTTTTAGGTCTTAGACTGAAATGAAATGGTTGCATAACATGACAGCGGTTATCGGATTGGTGTTAGTGTCTCCTCGCTTTTATCATGTCAGATACAACAGATTTCTGCATCAATTACTGTTTTCCATACATGAGTATCAGCATTTCTATCACAATATTTGTTCCCTGAATCTCAATTCTTTTTGCTATCAGATATCTTAAAAAGAAGTGTGAACAGCTTTTTCCATTTGCACTGTGGTAGGCTACTATTATCTAAAACAATTCTGGTTTTCAAGGTACAATGTTGTTTTATTTGCAATCTCCTATAGCCCCGTTCAGAAGTTACAGAAGTGATCCTGCAGTTATTTGTAAGGGAGGATCCTTATTGTGTAGAT
The DNA here is from genome assembly GCF_964211835.1 of Anser anser. Taxonomy (NCBI): domain Eukaryota; kingdom Metazoa; phylum Chordata; class Aves; order Anseriformes; family Anatidae; genus Anser; species Anser anser. The sequence goes on along the minus strand of NC_139724.1, from coordinate 31,731,028 downwards.
CCCCGTGGTATTGTTTCCATAGTATTGCTGTATCTATATTAGGTTATTTAGATGACAGAAGTTGTCCTAGGTAGATGAGGAATCTTGTTACTGGCAAATGTACCTTTGTTTTAAAGATTCAGGAATGGTTCCTACTGTAGTGTCTTCACTGTGTTTGCATGTTTGGCTGGTTACTACAGTGTCTTTGTCAACTTAACAAAAAGGTCAAGAGCTCAGTAGGCAAGAAAACTGCTTTGAGATTCCATTGCCAGGAGAAGGGGTAGAGGGAAGCGGGAACATCGTATTTTTGTGATCTCCATTGATTAAACTCCTGCAGGAGTGTTTCCTAGGACATGTTAAACAGTGGGAAGGGAAAGGGGTTGGGGGGAGGGAATGTGTATGTTTGTGCATAAATATGCATATTGTGGGATATTGGAAGCTACTTCTTATCTGTTTTTATCTCTTGATGTTTAAATGTACAGAAATTAATAGTGACTGGTTACTTTCAAAATGGGTCTTTGAACGTAGTAAGTCTGCATGCAGAAAAAATTTATAAATGGCTGAAAGTAATGTCAGGGTAGAAAGAGAAATGCTAGATAACCTACTTAGTTAAAAGAGCTTACTTCTTACTTCGTAGAAAAATATTTTGTATCAACCCGAACCACCTATTCTACGGTTTCTTTTGTGTGAGTTTGAATTTACCAACCCGTAAGCTGCAAACCAGTGAAGCTGCATGAATTTACCCTAGCTAGAATATCAGAACAACACAGGTTGCATGATGCTTACGGTCTCGTCATAAGTGTCAGTATTATGCATTGTTTTTCAGCTGATGTCAGAGGTGCCCTAATGTAGCTGTCCTTCTCTCCTTCAGTTTGGTTTTCATAGCTCAGATCAACCATAAAAGCCAAGTCTCTTGCATGATATTCAGTGTAACTTTGATTTACACAGTTGACTCATTGATCTTACTTAAAGTTACTTGTATAACAATGAACTGAGAATAATTGAACTGAAGGCAGAGGAACCAGTGGATTTGGATGACTAATGAAGTCTATGAAACCAGAATGGATTGATACTTGAAAAAAAAGTTGTAATAAGACTGAACAAATTTTCTTGGGAAAGAATTTGATTAAATTAGTAAATTAGAGGTGTTCCTCTAAAACTCTTGTGTAACCAAGCACAAAGAAATGGGAACTTATGTCTTGGTCATAAGTTTATAAAGTGATAATTTTTTATATTTATATATATTTTTTTATATTTATATATATATATCATTTATTGATGATAGTGTATACTATTTATACTTAAATGTTGCTTTATTAACGTGTTGTTTTATTATAGAAGGCTGTTTAACCCTGACCAGGACTGGCAAATTCAAAGATCAATTCACAATCAATTTTTTCCCCCTCTAATAATTTTGTTTGACTGTCAAATTGCTTTTTTAGATTGCCTCTTATTCAGTAACAAAGCACTTTGATAATTTAAAATTTGAAAAACAAGCCAGGGCTGTCAAAACATGATTTTGGTAAAGGTGTGCAAGATTCTTAACAACTGTATAAGATGTTACTTTTTTTTTTCCCCCTCATGTGTTTCATATCCATAAATTTACCTGATCATCACCATATTTTAATCTGTAGTTTTATAGACATCGTCTGGATTTTAATTAAGGGATTGGATGAATATGAAAGACTCTCCTCTGGAATATTTCCAATTTTTATTTCATCAGAAAGTATATAGGCATAGTGTTTCCATATGTTTTGTAACATTTTGCGATAATCTGAATGATGGTCATTGCCATGATATCATTGCTTCATGACATCAAATTGTGATCAGGTGGTAATTTAATTAAAGGGAAATACTGTAAATTCTTAATTCAGTCATGTACTGAGAATGCATGAAATGTCTTAAGCATAATGTGTCCTTAAATCATACCTGATTTTTGTAGTTTACATTACAATTTTCTCGCATCTATAGCTTTTTAATTCCATAGTCTCTGATAATTAGTGGGTTACATGGATTGCTACTTAGAGAACAGTCTTTTATTTATTTACTTGAATTGCCACAAGACCTAAATTTAGAAGAAAACACAATGAATTTATTTTTACCTCTGAATGATTGCAATTTCTTCTGAGCCACTGCAGTCAGTTGCTTTATTTCTAGGAAGCTGAGTGTCAAATGTAGAATGTCATGACATATAATGATACTGGTGCAGCAAAGCTTTTTGCCATATTGGCCTTAGATCATTGTCACCAGACCCCCTTCCAAAGTGGTATCGGCTGGACGCCATGCCTAATTCTTCTCAGTAGTGTGTTAGGATAAATGAAGACTGAAATGATCAGTGTTGTACCTATAACTGTACTGGTGTTGCCCTTACTGGAGGAAAGAGGCTTTTGCCTGAAAATTGTGATAGTTCAGCATTGGGTACTTCCTTGCTCTGCAAGTGGTTTCTTTGGTTGGTTGGGCTTTTGTTGTTTGTTTTCTTTTCTTGGAGTATGCTTTGTTTGTTTGTTTGTTTTTGATGGTGTTTTGTTAAATTTTTTTGCCTTTGTTTGGGGGGGGGGGGGGGGATTGGATTGTGTAGGTTTTTGTTGTTTGAGTAGCCTGTGCTGTACTGATACATCTAGGATAGGAGTCAGAATAATCTTTCTGTGTAGTTCCTGCATGTTAATTGATCTTAAGTACAAACTTTAACTAGAGCACTACTAAGCCATATATTAGTGGTTTGCATGTGTGCAAGAAAGATTCAGTAGTTTTCATAATGGACTGTCCTGGTTCCAGTTAGGACAGAGTTAATTTTCCCTCATAGTAGCTGGTAGGGTGCTATGTTTTGGATTAGGATGAGAAGAGCGCTGATAACATGCTGATGTTTTAATTGTTGCAGAGCAGTGTTTACACCAGGCCAAGGACTTTTCGGCTTCTCGCTCTGTCCTGCCAGCGAGCAGGCTGGGGGTGCAGCAGGAGCTGGGAGGGGACAGACCCAGGACAGCTGACCCAAACTGGCCAAAGGGGTATTCCATACCATCTGACGTCATGCTAAACAATATATAGGGGTGGCTGGCCGGGGTGGGGGGGGCCGGCTGCTCGGGAATAGGCTGGGCATCGGTCAGCGGGTGGTGAGCAATTGCATTGTGCATCACTTGTTTTCTTACACATTATTATTGTTAATACTATTATCATTATCACTATTATTATTATTATTGTTATTATTATATTCCTTATATTCCTTATATTATTATATTCCTGTCTTAATAAATTGTCTTTATCTCAACTCACCGGCTTCACTTTCCCGTTTCTCTCCCCCATCCCAGAGAGGGAGGGGGGAGGGTGAGCGAACGGCTGTGTGGTGTTTATCTGCCGGCCGGGTTAAACCACAACAGTCCTTTTGGCGCCCAACGTGGGGCCCGAAGGGTTGAGATATTGACAAATCTGACCAGAGTGTGTTAAACTAAAATTGGTATAAGTATTGGACCTGCTTAATAGTTGCTAGTCACGATGTTGATTGCCTTAATCTCCAGTCTGCTGTACCTGTATTCCAAATTGAGTTTTATGGTGCGTTACTTTCTGTATGTGCTCCCTGTTGCACTGTTTATCCTTTCCGGGCCCTGGTTTAAGATTGTTATGGTACTGTGCGGTGTAGCAATGGCTTATGAAATGATGAAATATCTGGTCATGACTTTAACCTGGTATTTGTACTCAGCACTGACGGGTCCTGTCGTATTGTGGGAAAGCATCGGAGATGGAAAGCTGCTGTATGGAGTCCTACACGACGAGTTGCAGAAGCTGCTGAGGGAGAAGGTGAATCGAGTCAGTTTGCAGAAGTAAAAGCCATTCAGCTGGCTTTAGATATTGCTGAACGAGAAAAGTGGCCAGTTCTCTATCTCTATACTGATTCATGGATGGTAGCAAATGCCCTGTGGGGGTGGTTACAGCAATGGAAGCAGAACAACTGGCAGCGCAGGGGCAAGCCCATCTGGGCTGCGGCATTGTGGCAAGATATTGCTGCCCGGGTAGAGAACCTGGTTGTAAAGGTACGCCATGTAGATGCTCATGTGCCCAAGAATCGGGCTACTGAAGAACATCAAAACAACCAGCAGGTGGATCAGGCTGCTAAGATTGAAGTGGCTCAGGTGGACCTGGACTGGCAACATAAAGGTGAATTATTTATAGCCCGATGGGCCCATGACACCTCAGGCCATCAAGGTAGAGATGCAACCTACAGATGGGCTCGTGATCGAGGGGTGGACCTGACCATGGACACTATAGCACAGGTTATTCATGACTGTGAAACATGTGCTGCAATCAAGCAAGCCAAACGGTCAAAACCTCTTTGGTATGGAGGACGATGGCTGAAATATAAATATGGAGAGGCCTGGCAGATTGATTACATCACACTCCCTCAAACCCGCAACGGCAAGCGCCACGTACTTACAATGGTGGAAGCAACCACCGGATGGCTGGAAACATATCCTGTGCCCCATGCCACCGCCCGGAACACTATCCTGGGCCTTGAAAAGCAAGTCCTATGGCGACATGGCACCCCAGAGAGAATTGAGTCAGACAACGGGACTCATTTCCGAAACAATCTTATAGACACTTGGGCCAAAGAACATGGTATTGAGTGGGTGTATCACATCCCCTATCATGCACCAGCCTCTGGAAAAGTTGAACGATATAATGGACTGTTGAAGACTACACTGAAAGCAATGGGTGCTGGGACATTCAAAAATTGGGATACACATTTGGCAAAGGCCACCTGGTTAGTCAATACCAGGGGATCTGCCAACCGAGCTGGACCTGCCCAATCAAACCTGTTACGCACTGTAGAAGGGGATAAAGTTCCTGTAGTGCACGTAAGAAACATGCTGGGTAAAACAGTCTGGGCTACTCCTGCCTCAGGAAAAGGCAAACCCATTCGTGGAATTGCTTTTGCTCAGGGACCTGGATGCGCTTGGTGGGTAATGCAAAAGAATGGGGAAGTCCGGTGTGTACCTCAAGGGGATTTGATACTGGGTGAGAATAGCCCATGAGTTGAATTGTAGTATGTTAATTATTATATAATACTGTATGTCATCACTACCATAATTGCTATATATCATAGATGAAAATGGTGATTAATTAGAATATATTGGAAAGAGTGTAACCTGAGCATGACATAAATGGTATGGAATAAGGGGTGGATATCTGTCCTGGTTCCAGTTAGGACAGAGTTAATTTTCCCTCATAGTAGCTGGTAGGGTGCTATGTTTTGGATTAGGATGAGAAGAGCGCTGATAACATGCTGATGTTTTAATTGTTGCAGAGCAGTGTTTACACCAGGCCAAGGACTTTTCGGCTTCTCGCTCTGTCCTGCCAGCGAGCAGGCTGGGGGTGCAGCAGGAGCTGGGAGGGGACAGACCCAGGACAGCTGACCCAAACTGGCCAAAGGGGTATTCCATACCATCTGACGTCATGCTAAACAATATATAGGGGTGGCTGGCCGGGGTGGGGGGGGCCGGCTGCTCGGGAATAGGCTGGGCATCGGTCAGCAGGTGGTGAGCAATTGCATTGTGCATCACTTGTTTTCTTACACATTATTATTGTTAATACTATTATCATTATCACTATTATTATTGTTATTGTTATTATTATATTCCTTATATTCCTTATATTATTATATTCCTGTCTTAATAAACTGTCTTTATCTCAACTCACCGGCTTCACTTTCCCGTTTCTCCTCCCCAGAGAGGGAGGGGGGAGGGTGAGCGAACGGCTGTGTGGTGTTTAGCTGCCAGCCGGGTTAAACCACAACAGGACATTATTGGGACATAAATAGTGTTGCATTTTTGAATAGAATTTTCAATTCAGGATACTTCATGCTTGTTGCAATGACTCTTCTATCACGCGTTGGCCATCCTCGGCATATTAAAAACTTGTAGAGGCACTGTGGTGATACATCCAGTTGATATTGTTTAGTGTAATGCCAGCTTATTTTGAAATGAGTCCTAAAAAATAAATTTCAATGAAAATTATGACTTCTAAAAGTCTCATTTTGAAAAACTCACTTTCCCATACTAGAAAAATTGTCATTAAAAATATGTTTTAATGGCAGAATTTGTGTCAGGTAAATGTCCTTTATTGTCAAGTCATAAGACTTTCTTACCAGGAGAAAATGTTTCTTTCCAGTTCATAAGTGAAGTGAGACAGGTATTCTTATATCTTCTTTCATGGAATATTCATGGGGAATAAAGCCCAGTCTATCCAGTGTAACACAGAACATTCTAGGGCCTGCAAGATCTGCCCATTTCTTATGTTTTCTTTTTCTTCCAGGGAACTCATCTTGGCTTTAGTAAATGGTCAAAGCACTGTGCTAAAGTTATTAATATCCTAAGGAATTAAAATTTTTGTTTTATTTAGAAATATTAAGTTTTTTTTTTTTAAGTGATAAAACTTAAATGATTAAAATATCACAAAATTTGTGCAGAAGTTCATGATGTGTAAGCAAGCCGTTTCACATTTTTAAAGACCAACACTGATCTTCATGGTAAAATGAAAGAATAGGTAAGAATCTAACTTCAATTTCATATTTTGTCTCCATTGAAATGGAAACATAATGACTATCACTCTGTGTCAGGGTTTGACAGAATGTTTCTAAACATGTTCTAAATATATTTGGAAACTTTTAGTGAGAATTTGTAACAAGACTGAAGCAAGCTTTTCTTTTTGTATATTTATTTTTAATTAAGTCAACCTTGACGTAGAGTTGGCACATCTTATTAGAGATAATATATCAGAATTCTGGATTAGTCATTTTCTGCAGAGAAAAGGTAGATTTAAGGTTTCAGAGATCCATCTTTGAACTGGATCAAGCATTTTCGTATTAATTCAGTCTGATTAAAGTGATCAGTATGCAGAAGCTTAACTTAGATAAGAACATGGTGTTATTTCATGAGGGAAAGTATTTGTGGAGGCCGTGTGTTTTACTCAGTAAGAATCATCTTTCCTACTTCTAATCATGTCAACAACTATGAGTTCCTTTGATCCCTATGTATTCAACATGCCATTCCCTTTTGGGAATGGGAACGTTGTGCCTTCTTGAAAATATATTGAAGTCCAGCATCAGTCACTTACAATAAGCCTCAGTGGTTTGCCAGACAAAAGCAACACGCATGTAGACCATGTTTACTCAGCGTGTATAAAGTTGTATACAAATGACTTAACCAAAGGGTCAGTTTGATCACTGAAGAGTCATCAGAGGAACTTGAATGACTACAGCCACTACTTAGATGTCACCAATTGCCTCAAAACGATTGCAGAGATGTCCATATGGTTCAGCTGTGCATGAATCTTGGTGCCTTCACTGTGGCCTGCCACTTGATCCAAGAAGAGGTAAAGAGGGAGGTTGTCCTTCTGCAGACGGCCTGGTAGAATATTTGCTGGTATTCTGGGATATCAATGTCCCTCTCAGAGCTATTCTGACAATAAAGGTATTGCCTTTTCTTGGGGCAGGCTGTAGAAAAGAATAAATATAGGTATATTTTAGCTTATGTATAGCAGGACTACTATCTTACTTTGTGACATGTGGGTGTTCCCAGTGCATCTCTTTCAGGGACTTATATTTATTTTATTTATATATGTAGACAATTTCCTCCATTAATTTCATGGGCAGCTGCAGCACTTCTCTAATGGCAGAAAAGTTTTTAATGTATCTAAGACACCAAAGAACTGGATGCTGCAGTATGGGGTATTGTATTACTTAGGGCTATAGACACCCATAAAAAGCATCTAATGCCCATCTCAGGAAGACAATCATTTGATTTCAGTAGGGCTTTCAAGAAAGTTGAGTTCTTATTGTAATTCTGCCTTCGCGGTTGTGTTTCTAGCCTATCTGCAGCTGGCACAGATACCACCTGTCTTCTACTGTGGGGAGAACAAGCATAACAAAAGATTGGCTTTCCTGACCTTCCTAATCAAAATCTCACTTGAACTTTCCCCTTTATAGTCACTATGGAAACACTGATCTCTGTAAGTTATAGTTTCATTTCCAATAGTTGCTATTTATACTGTCGTTTGAGCTGCTAGTACAAGGAAAACAAGTACATTCACTGAAGAACACCTTATTTGCACTATCCACATGCTCTATAGAACATTATTTCCTGTATTACTAACACTTCTCAACTCTTGTAATTTTCCATTTGGCTTGTTCTGCTAATTTGTTAAAAGCAAAATTATTCAACTTTTTTAAATGCTTGTTTCCAGAGCACTAGCAGTTCTAATAGCTGTATAAAGAGTTTTTGTTTCTGCCACACAAGACATACAGTCCATTTCACCTTTTCTTTTATAATTGGATTTGCAAATGAGTATAACTTTGAAGGACTTGCTTGCAATGCAGTATCAAGCATGTGCTTACCAAGTAGTAAAACTTTGATAAAGCTTACAACTCAAATAATTAACTGTGTGAAAAACAACAATTACAATGTCTTATGCCTTGAGTTCTGTTCAACAAACGCAAGATACAGCATTCATTTCTAGTTTACCTGTGGGAATGGAATACTGGAAAATGATCTAGAAAAGGATAGTACAATGAATTGATATTCGATGTTCTTGTAATCCCCACATATTGTGAGGTTTTCAAATTGTATAATGGTAGAGAGATCTTACTTCTTGATATCTATTTGTTTGGGGGTCAGCCTTGCACAACTTAGCTCTCTCTTGTCCTTGGGATTTTTCAGAGAAATGCATATAAGCACTGCCACAGTGCTTGCAGTAACTGTGTAAGGCAGCTATGTTAATGTGAAGTAAGGGAGGGCTTCCTACTTCAGATTTAATACAACTGTTTCTCACACCTTGAGAACTCCTTTGTTATCCTTACTTCACCACTTTGTCTTTTTTTCATTTGAGGTTTCTTTTTTGTTAGTTTTAATCAAGTGTTAGAAATGCAGTGTCATCAGCTCAGTATGGAATAGAAAGAAAATTATATCCTGGTGGGCAAAATAGAGGCAGATCTCCATTGTACACTGTGAATGATGGTGAGGGGTTATACACTTCTTGGAATTACAAATGAGCTTATGGATGTGCTAATAAAAATATTTTTAAAGGGCAAGAGATACTGAATGTACAAATCAGAGAAGGGATTACAAGCAAACGTGATTATATAAGAAAGGGCATTAACTGAATGTAAGGGCAAATTACAGGAAAACGAAGCGGGGGGAAACTCTCTTTCAGTATTCATGAATCTGAAGAGCTGATACTGAATTATCCTATGAGGTAAATACATTGGTCTACACATCTGCAATAAAATATTCTTCCACAGATACAGGCAAAGGTAGTAAACAGTACTTAAAAGAAGAGTCCTGCTGAAAAGCACTAACAGCCAGAAGGAATTCTTTAAAACAGAGTAGATGAATGAACACATGAGCCAGAGTCATTTAACAGTGAATGCCAAGACCAACTATTACCGCATCTGTCAAGTTTGGGAATGTAAATGTCATGCCAAAAATGAAAGAAATCTTCGCTAAGGAATAAGAAACTTCACTATTGTCAGATTCATAGAGGTTTGTCAAGATACTGCATAAAGTTGCACCAGAATAAGTTATTTTGAGCATTTATAAAATGTGGGACTTGAGTGTTAAAACTGTTTTAGGAAAAATAAATGATCACCTGAAAATAAGCATTTTGTTGAAGGTGATTTACTGAGCAAGCAACTGAACGTCAGTAGACATCATATCTTGTTGTTTGATGTGAAGCAACATTTCCTGGTTATCTGGAAGTTAAGAATGGGTTCAGAAGGCATCAGGGATGTGACGAGCTTGAGGTTTGCATTTTTCCTGCCTCTGACAGGTTTGAGGATGATGCTTACCTCTGCTTACACAACTTTACTTTTGGAACCTTCAGGTCTGTCTTAGGATTCGGGTAGAGGTTGTGCATGCACATGTTTATAATTTTCTCTTCTAAAATACAGACCTAACTTGGATGGAGCTGTATAAATATGGTAGCACATGCATAAAGGTAGTATATGTGGGTGTAAATACAGTAGTCTGAAACACCGTGCTGTGTGATTTAATCTTTTGGTACCTTTTATCTGGTTTGCATTGATCTATGAAGACATTGTTTTCCCACACCTGGACCTAGTGCATTTAAATCATGATTTGGTTTAACACAGCAGTCTGTAGAGACAGGGGAACAGGTGAAAGAGGGAGTACAAAAATCTAGTAGTACTTTGGCAATTAATGTTGACACTTCCCAGCTGATCACAAGTTGGTCTTTCTTTTTCAGTGAACAAAAGGCAAGCAAACGAAAAGCATTTAAAACTTTCCTACTGTTGCATCATGACAGCAGGGATAAGACGAAAGGAGGTGCTCGGACTATCCTCTGAAGGCTGCTCAGCCTGAGCCCTGCTTGCTGCAACACAGAGGTCTGCATCCTGACCCAGCTCTGGCAGCTGGCAGCAGTTTGCATGGCTGTGTTTTAACCCACCTTCTGCCTTCTCGTTGCTATCTTTGGTCTGGCTCCATGGTATCTTAAGGATTAGCTCTGTGCATACTCCAGCAGCTTTGCATGTCTCTTGGCAATATCCAGCTTTAAACTTAATACAGTGGGAGGTCATTCTTCCCATTGCTATGCTTCTTATTTGTTTAGATTTCATTCATTTGTTGGATCTGCCACAAGCTTTACATTCTTGCATACTTGGTTGGCCAGTAAGTACACGTGTATAACTTACTGATAAGTGACACATTTTTGTCATTGTTTCCAGACTAGTGCAGTTTGTTACGCTTGCCATGTGTGTGCCATTTTCTGTGCAGTGGTAATCTCTTTCAGATGTTGTATGCTAATGTATCTTAATAAACCATTACTTCAGACAAAGTACCTGAATAATTTCATTATGCTTATATAAGCAAACATCTTTTGGTATTTTAACCCTTATCTTTCTAAGCAGGGATGTTGAGGCACAGGTGAGATGAGAAGACAGTAAAGCAAAAGCAGTTTGCAGGGTTATGGCTCGATACCTACCAGCCATCTCTGTTATACTGGTGCCCAGTGAGGGTAATGGTGCAAGGATTGCCAAATGAAGCACAGAATTGCCCTTGCCTTAAGAATTTCTGTTGTGCAAGGATGTCTGTGAAGCTTTATGTATTTGGCTTTGTACCTACTGGAGAAAAATTAGATATTTCTCAACAAGAAAAAAGGACAATGGTCTTCTGTAATATCCCTAGCTACTATAAAGAAGCTTATGGTATCAGCAGGAATTTTGACTCTGAAGTGAGAAATAAAATGAGACAAAGGAAAACTGACAAGCAATAAATATTCCCTTTCCATTTAACTTGCCAAAAGGTCTAAGAATGTAACACCAAAAATCTGTGCTGAAGTTCTCTTGCTTATTTCACTTAAAGCAGTACATTTCTTATTATCTACAAAATATTATCACATCATTTTGTCTAGGATGTTGCTTAAGAAAAGCTCTGCTGTGACTCATGGTAGTTAAGCTGGATAAAATAAGTGGCAAGAAACTCAATTCTCACTGATGTTCAATTGCCAATTAATTTTCTAGAGCATGATGCCTTGTTTAATACAATGATTTACTTAAACACAGTTTATTGTTTCACTTGGTTTGAAGGTATTTTAACCACAGTGATGGATGTGTCTAATTTAGATATCTTCATCCTAAAGCTTAAAGCTGAATAAGTGCGGTTTAGTCTTATAACTTCAAATAAATAGATAAACTGCTTTTCCAAGGTGGGGAAGATAAGTTTATGGCTGAATCCTACATCTGGATCATTATAATTTGGAAATGCCACTCACCCACTTCTAGATGTTTCCAAAATGAAAGTATGGAATAAAATAAGAAATTTCACTTCGGTAATTCTGAAACCACTAGCTATTACTCTTATACAACTTTAACAAGAACAAAAAGTACATGGTTGTCCAAAACACCATGCATTACGTAGTAAGCCTGTGCATGTATGGTAATACGGATGTTGCACAGGATTTTCGTGTGTTTTGCAGATTCCTGTGAAGAATTTCCAGTGATGGCCCCTATTCTTCAGAGCAGGGAGTGATACTGAAGGGCAAGGGAATGTCTTGCTGTTCATTTTTATGGCCACCGGGTGTCATTCTAGGAGCAGACTTTGGCCAGACTGGGTGCATTACTATGGCAGCAAGTACTGGAGGCTTCACAGAAGCCTCTTTTCTTGCTTTGCAGAAAATCAGCCTCTAAAGCAATGATTATTTACCTTTTGTGTCTATTTCCGTTATTCCAAGGGATAAACATTGTTGCTTTCCATTTTTGCATCCAGAGTGTGACACGCCAGGATGTAGCATAAAATACTGAGGCGATTAAAGGCATTTGCGTTAAGATGTCCTGTAAATTCTACATAGTCATCTGGGGAAACTTCTGTATCTACACATCAAATTTGCATGGGTTTAAGTACAGTGTTTCTGAAGATGTTAATAGCTATTTTCAATAATTACCTTATTAGCAACTGTTTTGAATTTGTCCATAACTAACATCTTACGATGAAAGAATGGGGAGGCAGAAAAAAATTCTAGGCAGAATCAAGTAAATGCTACTTCACCCCCCACCCCCCCACCCCACCCCCCCAGCTCGTGTCCCGGAAAGAGAAAGCCCTTTAAAAGAGCCACGGCACCATGTTCAGGCACCAGTATAGGCTTAGGTTGGTGTTACGCTGAAGAAAGCTTGCTGGATTCAGTGTTTGACATATCTTGCTGGTCTTGTTTCAAATAATTCTTAGGAGGAGTTTAAGTGGGAGAATGAGCCAATAAGAGCACTGGATATCTTCAGGAACAGGAATAGTAGCATGAAGAAACATGTGAAGAAAAGGAGATGAAAGATTTAATGAAGGGGAGCAAGGTACATGAGGCAATGAGAACAGATTTTGGTAGGGCAGAGATTTATGGAGCTTTAAAAGTGGAGATGTGGAGCCTGGACTTAAAAGTGGAAGGGGTCTGGAAGAAAACCAAGATGCAAGCAGGAGTAACAGTTGAAGTATTAGAGACTGTTTCTAACACTCTGAAGTGGAAGAGGAACAAGGAATTTTTGTCTTGTGTACCTATGTTTATCTTCATCCCAGCATATCTGCCTCTTTAAGTGACTAAAATGCCTCTAAATTGAAAGCATCATTGTCAATCCAGACAAATTAATCTGGAGACCTATGTATCATTCTACTAAATTGCTGAGAAATTATTCAAGAGACCTGAGAAGTGGCTGATAGCAAAGCTTCACAAGTAATATATATCAGAATTGAAGTTGGTTCTGGAATTCTTGTTCCATGTTGCCTGTGATGTTTTCAAAATAAAATATATTTAAAAAAAAAAAAAAGATGCACCTTTTGTAATGTTAGTTTCCATTTACTCTGCCTGCCACCTAACTCTCAACAAAGATCAAAGATGTCTGGAGTTTAGATTTAAAATATCTGTGTGTGTGTTAATGGTGTTTTTTCGTTGTTGGTTTTTTGTTTGTTTTTAATATGGAACACAAAGATCAGTCAACTCTGGCTTGACCTGAAACTGTCTGGAGCAGGTACAATTTGAGGGGTGGAAATAGCTGTGTCTTCTATGAAATCTGATGCCCCTCCTGCCATATTAGAGCTGGAATATTTCTCATCTCTGCAATTACTAAATGAAGGATGTTCATTAACAAAGATGGGTTGCAAAAGCTGGCAGCAAAAATAGTGAAGAAATCCTTTATGTTTCTTGTTTTCTATGCTTCTGATCAGTCTCAGCCTGTCTTATGTATAACTTGAGAATCTTTTTGTTGATTATATGGGAATGCTGTTATGAATGTCATGCTTGCAACTGAATAGTTTTAAAGATTTTCTAAAGCAGTTGGACAACTTTAATTATCTGATAAGTGAAATGCAAAGTATTGTTTTTATTGGATCAGACACAGAAGCATTTAATATTTCGTTGTTCCACTATGGTTGCATTTCTAGTAGTGTCAGAACTTGAAAATTTGCCTCTTGTCCTACTAATAATGGTTTTAAAGGCTATCACGCATTGCCAGTAAATTTCCTTCTGAAGATACTTCTATGATGAAGAGAATCAGGCCTCTCAAAGAACTGGGTTTCATCTGAGCTTTTTTTTTTACATCCACATTTCAGGAAGGAAGTTGTGTTCCTATTATACTTTGTCTCTGCCGTGCTGTCTGAGCATCTGCTAGTATTATGTTAAGGAAGGTGACTACAATCTCTCACATGATGCTTTCCTTCCTCTCCTTCCACCCCTCAAATTTCTCTCCAGGAATTGAATTATGTGTTTCATGTTCTGTATGTATGGGCGAAAGAGCTGGCGTACACGTGCTGCTGTGCATGAGACAGCAAAGCCAAAAGTACCCGAGTTCAGTGCAGAAGAGACGTTCCTTGCAGTAGCTGCTGACATGAGGAAATGCTGATATTTCTTTGGGCTTGAACCTGCTTCCTGGAGGCCGAGGCTATCTTCTTTGTCAGGCTTCTGACAACTTGGAAGAAAAACTGAGGGGATTTGCATCCAGCTGCATGAATTAGTATTTCCTAACAACTGAAAATTGTTAGTGGCTAGACATAGGCATTGGAGGTGGATTTCAGATTTTAAAATGAATGCTGTTGTGCCCATTCCTTTTAGGGTCCTTAACATTTTAATGCATTTTCCTGGATGTGTGCCACCCATTTGGGAGTGCAAGTGATATCATTTGTCAGCTTTGTATTGCCTAAGGTTATAATAATACTCAGTTCATCTAGAACTGCTGGTATGTCTCTCAACCACCTTTACTTTGCAATAGAGTATTTATTGATTTATACCTGCCTGAGGGAGCTCCTTCCCAAAAGCTGTCACCGACGGTACAAGTCCCACCCGGGCTCTTTGCAGACTGATTCTTGACAGGGAACACTCCTTAGCCCCTGCAGGCTGTGAAGATTCCCAGTGCTTTTCTGATCCATCTCCCATCCTCCTCCCTACCCCAGCTCTACCCAGGCTTAACAGTGGAACAAAAAGATTTATTTAGCAAGCGCTTACAAACAGGATTTTAGGGAAAAGATTGAAAAAAAGCTTTAAGCTACAACTGTTTTATAGCTTAGACCTATAGCTGCCTAGCCAGCCTGGACTACTTCCTACCCCAGCATCAGTGCTAGGAATTTGGTGTGACACAACACGCTATTTCCAGAATTTTGCAATCATTTCCTCCAGTGCCTTTTCTTGCCTTGGAGGTAAATTTTATGATAGAGATGAACTGCAATGAAGAAAAATGACAGCTAGAAGTAGAAAAGCTGTGGGATTTCTGCTCTCTCAACTGATAAGCGGTTTACTGGCATTTAAGTGAAGCACTTCTTTTGACAGGATAGTTTGATTCCTTAAAAGTCACTCACATTAGCCAGCTTGAGACATTGTATGGTGCCCATTCACTTCAACTTTTGAGGCTTAGTTTTTTTCTTTAATATTAAATGTTGCTACACGCATTTTACAAAGTTTGTGGTTTCTAAACAATCACCAATTTCTTTTATGAGTACTAAACATCCTCCCATTACTACAGGTAACTGATCTACTCAAATACTGTTTGGCTTGGATGTATCTGTGAGATCAGCTCTTGATTTGTGCAAGTATATTCTCGATACGTTTCCTTAATCCTCTATCAGAGACAAAGTTTTTGTTGTTATTTTTATATCTTTTATAACAAGTTATGATAAACAGTTTTGGGCTTTGCATATCTAATTATACTATTGGGTTCTTAACGAGACAGAAAAATGGTACGTTGCATACAGCTAGTAATTACTGGGAAGATCAGAAGATATATTTGAAAAAGATGTAGTGGTAACTGCTTAAAATATTGCAGCTGCTGCAGAGTTTGCTTTTAATGTTAGGTTGGGTATATTTTCAAACATAGTACATCTAGTTACCAAGTCTGACTTAACTAGTAGTTGTCTTGCTTATGATGTTGGGCAATAAAAAGGAGGGAAAATACCATGATTTTTTTTTTTTAAAGTTTGTATCTTGGGTTGCTGTTTGTTTCTTTCTTCTTCTTTTTTAAAAGAACAATGTTGTTGAATAGCTAAGGAACTGTAGAGGTTGAAGGCTAATTTATTGTCCTGAGTTGGGTGCTAGTGAGTAGAGTTTCACTGCCTCTCTGCACTGTTCTTTCAATGTGGAACACATTTAGAAGGGGGAAAAAGAAAAATCAGTTTTGCAAGAGAATAATACTCTACAAATGTCTGCCTATACAGAGGCACAGAAGGACACATTAGCTGCTTCCACTGTGATATCATCCTCCCCTTGGATATTTAAGTACCACAAAGACCACAGAATAAGGGAGGGAGTCTAGGCATGCTCTGTTATGACTAACTGCCAGGTTTAGACGTGGCTTTTTTTATTATTATTTTTTGATTTGTTTTTTTTTCCTCAGGAATACTGGTAAGTCTTACCTTCTAGTTCCAAAAACTCTCTTTCATTCTGGTAATGTGCTTCTGTATCGTCACCTGTCAGCTGGGCTTGCGTGGCCTGATCTCTTACAAAGGCAGGATTTGTCTGCTTTCCTCAGTCAGGGAAAATGCTGTTTGCTGTTGTATGGTGTTGTATGTTGTGAGGTGTTCTTGGTGATCCGGCATGGTGTGGTGCTTCAAGTATTAGCCGTATTTAACTCTACTCAGATACATGTAAAAAAGAACATGTGACTTGAAGCAGGAGCGTGCTTGAATCCAGCACTCACCACCTGTGCTTATTTGGAAAATGGGAATAATAAATAACAGGAGGAGATTTGTTCTGTCCTTCTTTCTGCCCTTCTTTAGGGTGTAAATGAGAAAATCTTGTAACTGCTATAGTTACAGATGGAACTTGAGAGAAGTTAACTTTCTTTTCTTTAGCTCAGAAGACAATATTCAATCCATGTAATCTATCACTAAAGCACAGAGATCTTACTTTTTGGGGAAAACATTGTGGTGAAAGTGACTGACTCCCTTCCTTCAGGTATAAATTAACTAAGAGTTAACTAATGAACCCATGCAACGAGGTTCTATTCAGATAGTGTATGAAATAGCTACATTTAGTAATAATTAATACTGTGCAATCCCCAATAACTAACCAAGATATGAAACTCCCTCAACTCCAGTTTAAATATTACTTTGCATGGTCTTAGTTCACTCCAGCTCTCCCCAGGGCTTTCACTTCTATCTCCAGCAAACAGCCAGAGTCAATATGCAGTGTAATATCATCAGATATGCACTTCCAACACAGAAATTTAATGGTCACCTGTTATGATTAAAGCCATAAGAGATTAGAATGCTTCATAGTCGCACAATTCATGTCTTTTATGATTTATTTTGCCCGAATCCCACTGAGTGCTACACAATATTTGTAGAGAGTTACCGAGTGACTGAGAGGCAACGAGTTATATCTAAGTCCCATCTTGGAAATAACTTAGTTCTCTAGGGATGTTAAGTGAAACTTTATTAAAGGTAGGTACAAACATCCTCTGACTTAAGGGTTAATTATCTGGCAACACTGAAATTCTGAGTTGTACGTGTTTAATTTTTTTCTTTGCAAGAATTAGAGATGCTTAATTATTTTGTAACGTCACCTTTTTTGTTGTCACTTTATTGCAATAGCTACTCTATTGTATTGTCCTCATAAGCTTCAGATGAACAGTTTCTCTGACTGACTTTTCTCAAGAATCTGTAAAAATCCTACTAGTTCTCTCAGCTCTGACAGGCCATGCAACAATCACGGCACACCAACAAGGTCAGCTATAATTCTTCAGAAACAAGGCCAGGAGCTTTTCTTTAAAATGCTTTCTAGCAGCCTACAGAGGAACATTATGTCCCCATACTAAATGTTTCAATTAGACAGGCCTTCATTTCTGAGGCTTTGGTAGCAAATCATCACAATTTCTGTGGCTGATGTGGAGAGCCTAAATCTGATTCCAGAACCAGATGTTTTTTCCACATTGGTTTAGCAAGCCACTGATTTTAAACTCTAGATGCAAACTAATAATGCAATACGTATGCAAGTGAGGGTGGAGGAGGAGATCTCCCTCAAAACCTTATAGAAGGTAGCCAGAACTGATGACATTGGACTAGTGTAACCAAATATACAACCCAATACGATTGATCAAGATTTCTCAAAGTCACCACAGGTATATTAGGAATGAATTTGGGCCTGTAGGTTCTTATATGTGCTGCCACTTTGGGAAGCTCTCCGAGACTTGAGGTGTATCGACGTGTATTTCAGATTCTTTTTTTTTCCTGCTGTGATTGCTTGTGATTGAGACAAAATGTGATTTTTAATCTCATTGATTATCTTATGAAAATGATAATAAGCTAGTTTTTGTTTTCTTCAGTATTTTTTATCTGTGTATAACATGCTGTTTCTGGTTCAGGACTAGGTCATACGGCTGCTAAAATTCTAAAAAGTCTTTCCTGAGTAAACCCCAAATCAATCTTTTGGGTCAAGAATTGGGTTGACTTGAAACAGTTTGTCAGGGGAGAGGGTAGAATCAGGGAAGGAATAGAACTATTGCAGTTTCTCTCTAGAAAGCTATTAATTTTTCAAAAAGCATGTTGTGTGCTTTGAATTCCTACATGTGAGTACTAGTAAAGCAGAAAAGAAACCCACACCATTGCCTTATGCAATACAGAATTAATCTTCGGGACTTCCCAATGGGGCCAAGAACTTAGTTCCCTCTTAAAATAAATAAATAAATAAATAGATCTGTGGACGAAGCATCTGTGAGTATAGTGAAGTAACAACTAGTTTTGCTTAGATGGATGTATCCTCCAGCCAGCGTGGGCTTGAACGTTGCTATAAGTAATGTAATTTCCATGACTGGTTAAAGAAACCTGTGACAAAATTAATCAAGTATAGGCACCTGCAGTTCAGTGATTTAGAGCACTCAGAGTAAAATGCAACTTTCTATAATGGTGACATTTCCTCATAGTAAAATGCGCGTGGAACACCAGGTTTGTCTACACTTATTGCAGACATGACCAATGGGATGGGTAGCTTGTTCGTGCAAACCGTGATATCAGCTGGAGGCTGCAGAGAATGACACCGATGTTTGTGTAGAGACAGGTAAAAACATTTATTACAGTATGCATTCATACCTAAATACCACATCACATATTTCAAAAAAAAAAAAAAAGAAAAAGCTAAAACTCTCCTAGGTCAAGTCCCTTTCTCTGTTAGTACAGCTGTGTCTTTTTACAAGCCCGTCTTTAGTGCTTTGGTTGTATTCTCAAAAGGCAAACACCACTCCCTTTGGAGGCAGTTTCATAATCAATAGACTTCATTACAGGCAATGTTTTCTCCTTCCTTTGTTCGTTTTATTAACCCTAGATGACTCTTGCTATCTCTCAGGAATCTAATCCCTGACTCTCTTTGGATCACTCCCCTCTCAGCCTGCCCTTACCCCACATATTTTGGAGATAGTATATAATGCCTCCTAGCAAAATTTTCCAGGAACTAACTTCTCTTTGCACTGTTGAGCAGAGCATGCTTAATTATATATATACCTGCCAAAACTAGTGGTGGTGTTTTGTTTTGTTTTTGGCTTTGCTTCCTATTCTCTTACCACCTGGCCCCATTAAGAACAAAAATAGAACTAATTTTATTTTAAGTAGTTTAGAAAATCAGACTGGTGCACAGAACTACGTTTGGAGAATGCAATGAACATACAATTGTAAAGGATCTGTTAGACTTCCAATCATCTTCCTAACCAAAACTTAAGAGCTCTTTGAGAGGAGAGGGATATACAGGTTAAACTGATAAAATATAGTGGAATACTAACAAACCTCTGTGTGTGTGTGTGTTTAACATTCTCTATTTGCATAAATCAATGGAATGAGTCCTTTCACAAGGACAAGATTAACAAGAGGTGATTCCATATCAGTATGAAGTTAGATATTTTAATTTTTCCTCCAGAGTGCAGTGAGCATAGCATGGTATGTAAGGATTAGCTCAAACTGATATGGTTCCATTTATGAAAGGTCCTTCAAAGGAAATTCCTGATACAGTCTGACACAAAAATTCTGTCAGGAAGAAGCACGTTAAGCAACCTGCTTTCCAGTTAGGGTATATTTATTAGTTACACGAGCCAAAGTATGTGCAGAAACGTGTTGAAACTCTTGCTCTTTTTCTAACCTGCCTTAAAATTATGTCATAGCAAAATTTTATTTATGGCTTCTTTTCTTTAATAGTATTTTTTCTTGTCAGTTAAACCAGAAACTATTATACCTTTTCTGATGGTGGAAGAAGAGTTGTATGTACAGCACAGCTAAAAACAGAAACTGAAATGTCTGAATATTTGCCAAGATGGAACAAAGTATTGGTGTTTTTTTCTTTTATAATTAGTATGCAAATTTTGAACTCTCTGAGAGATAAGAGAATAAGAAAATTAAAAAGCAGATTTTTTTTCATTCTGGTTGCTTCTGATCAGGTCAGAAAATGGCCTTAGTTGTCCAGCAAGGAAGGAGGGCAAATACCAGGGAACGCACCTGAGCAGTTCTCGGTGATGTCCGAAGCAGCGCGTAAGCACTGCAGGCCCACCGTGGTGCCATTGCTGGAGGCCAGCAGTTGTCTGCTCTGCAGAGCCATGGCTTGTAAACTGTGCCCCTCCTGAAAGCAGTTTTTACAGAGTTTTGGACACAAAAGTAGCAGTAACCTGTGGCTCTTGTAACTCTGTATGGTCACAAAAGCAAAACTTACTCCTAGAGAGGAATTAAAATAAACTTCCTGTGCTTATCCTGCCCCACTCGTATCCCCAGGCCTGAAGGGATGAGCAGCACAGGATCCTGCCTGTGCTGTGCCGTGCCCCCAGGTTATGATTATGTAGGAAGAACCCTGCCTGTTTCATATTTACTGCTTTCTCAATGAAAAAGATAAAATTCTATGAGCATAACCATAGCGGTGTGATAAGAAGGAAAATACTATGGCTATCAAAGTCCCTACTGCATAACAAGCTCAATATTTCCTGCTAATTTTAAAGTGAAAGGGCCTAGCTTCCCTCTCACTTAATATGGATAAACCTCATCTTGCTCAACTATTTGCTGATTGTTTCATTGGGCAGGAAAGTGAAGGTTAAAATATGCCCTTCTTGAGGGATTTCATATTTAGGCCATTATTCAAAAAAGTCATTGGTAAATTGTCCTTCAAAGACCAAACTGCCTCTCAGTAACTGAAACCAAACAAAAATCAATCAACATTCTGTAGTAAACTGGGTGCATCGATCCTGTTCATAAACTTGTATGAAATATGATTCAGTATATATGCTCCCATGATTAATTGTGTGGAAAGCCTTCACCCTAAAACCTGAATGCTGCTGCGTGGTGCAGGAAAGAGCATTTTATCTCACTGCAGGCTAATGATTTGTTTAGAGCTTAGTGAAACATCTGTTTGAGGGTGGCAGATGACCACACCTCATACAGCCATGGGACACGAGTATTTCTGAGGAGGTGGAATCAGGCTGCACTTCCAAGGATGAATTCAGACTGCTCTGTGAATAAATGAGCTGGAGTCAGGTCTCCCTCTCTTCCAGTGGAGCCCCCAGGAGAGCTGGGGCTTGTAAAAGGAGTGGGAAACAAAACAAGTGGGAAGACTGGGAGGGAGAAGTGCTTGTGCCCCAAACTGGGATTCTGCTTGCTGATGGCAGGTGTGAGTACAAAGATCTTAAAATGCAGGGGATTCCATTATGATTTTAGTTGAAATGTATCATGGCACCTTTACAGCTCACAAGATGTAAAGGAAGTCCCGGGGACATCCTTCACATTGTGGTACCGTACACAACACCTCCCACCCTCCCCTTTTTGGTTTACCTGCCATATTGAGTATGTTTGGGATTACTGAGTTCCAGAAGGGACAATTATAATTTCTTGGCATAGGGGTTGGGTTGTCATGCAAGCCTCCAAGAGGTTGCTGCTGAGATGACGTCTAGGCTGCTTTTTTTTTTTTTTTTTAACATCCGAAGGGAGTAAGATGCTCAACTGCAAGCTGCTTCTATGGTATATATCTCCTCCAGACCACTTAGAAAACATGGCTTTCAGCCCTTTCTTTATAGCCCACCATTATGACTGGATGCTTCATCTTTCAAAGAGAGATGAGAAATATCCGAGTTTTAATATTATAGCATTTCTGGTTGCTCTGCTTGTCAGCAGTGTGTTCTAGTTCAGAAAAGGAAAAAAAAGCAACTTTGAGCAGCTGTGCTTGCTGTCCAGTGCTTTCGCATTAAATAGCTCCTGGTTTGAAGATAATTTATTAATTGTCATCATCACTGATGGCACTAGAAATGCAAACAAGTGCTCTGAGAAAGCTGATAAAAGAGTTGTCATTGGAGCAGTTTATTAGTTTTGGGTAGTTGTTTTTTTTTTTTTTTGGTTTGTTTGTTTGTTTTTGTTCTGTGTACCTTAAGTTGTTCATATATTTGTGTAATCATACAAAATAGATTTTTTTAATTCTCTGTGAATGCCAAGTATTCCTACTGTCCTGCCATCTTATTATCTCTGTAAAGTCTGAATCACTGCTAAACTGCTAGGCTGAATGTTCAAAATCTGTACTATAAAGAACCAAGTGGATCTACATATTGGATTTCTGTACACCAGTATCTCACCTCTACCTGTGTGCCATTTTCACATAATTATGGTTACATACATTTCCCCTCCTTGCATCAAAAGGTATGTGCACAGCGGGTGTTCTCCTCAGGAAAATCTCTCTCAGTGATTATGTAGCTGCAGCCCGTGACTGTGCAATCCACTCTCTCCACCTTCTCTGTGTGTTACATTCTACTTTTCCCTGGGTTGCCCCAATCTCCTCTGTTGTCACTATAAGCAGTGCGCTCCTCCTCTCCCTTTAGGTCAGTTATTACACCACGGTAAAAAGGGGAGGATATGAGTGTGTGTGCATCCACCAGGAGCTGGTGAGTCCAAGTTTTAAATCGATACAGGACAGAGGTGGGTATATTTCTGTGAGAGGGCAGAGCAGTGGGAGCTGCTATAAAGGTTTAAAAAAGAAGTAAATTATGCACTCCTCCCAGTGCTAGCCGCAGCAGGCAAGCCAATAAAAAGCTGAGCCCTCTCCCTGGACACAGCAGACGTGCGTGCACCTGATACAGGAATTTCTGCCAGCAGTGCAATTTGGTTTTCCTTGTGGTCAGGAAGTGCAGGCAGCTGCGTTATGATTACCTCGAGCACACGCTCTCAGGGAGCAGCTACTGCTGGTTCCTACTATCAGGTGCATCCAAGTAGGAGAAGTCAGTGTTTGAGCCTCTGTGTAGCCAAACTGTAGATTTGCCATGACTTACTGTACATTTTCTACTTTTAAGATATATGCTGAACCCCAGGGCAGTGTACATGCTTTGAACACTACTTGCATAATGATTTAGTGCTCACTAGTAAATCTTCTGTGGGCCTATACAGTACTGTAACTATTCCCGACTTTCATTTTTCCAGACTTGTAGTGAGATTTTTTTTATTATATTTTGGTGTGGGGGGTGCCAGTTTCTTATGTTCAAAACATTAGGAAGGCCAGTGATTGCTTCAGCAGCCAGGCTGTTTGCCCCTGGTAGATATGAATGCAAAGCCACTGAACTTCATAGATGCAGCTGCATCACAGGATCTCTCAGTGTGACAAGTTATATAAAACAGTTTTAAATATCACACATTAACAAATATATCATGCTGTTATTCTTTCTTCTCTCAATTTTTAGTTTTGTCTGGTTTTATCAAGGATTAGCAAAACATGGGATTGGAAAGTATTGAATATTGTTTACTGTTAGGCTTTGAAAAGACTCCCTCTCAGGAGAGTACCTCAGAATTTCTCTACAGCCTATAAAACCTACATAAAATCATAAATTTTCTTTGGCAATCTTTTATTTTAACTGAAAGAAAGTAAAATAAAGACAATTGTTAAAAAAAAAAAAATGGTGGTGTGGTGGGATTTAATGGAGAAAGCAGACTATAAAGCTTGCTTTGGATCAGCTAAAATAGACTTCCTGACTACTCCTAAGCAGTTGCCTACTTGCATTCCTTTGGAGAAATTTTTGTCTTGTTCCAGATTGGATATTGCATATTCATAGGACTATTTTAAAAAGTGGAGCTGATTTAGAAATTCTTGCCTTGAAAAAAATAGTCATAATTCATTCCTTTCCCCCTCAGTTTCTTGCTACCTTTTTGTCTTCTTTAATTCTTACATGAACAAGCTGCCAAGAGTATTCATAATGCACAGTCTGATTCTGTTTCTTGATGGCTAAATTATACATGATAAATATTCTGGCAAATATTAGGTTTTAAAAAATCCTGCATATATCTAATACATGAGTTAAGTGTACTAATAAAAGAACTGGGATGCATGGAATAAAACCCCTCTCCTTTTCTAAGAATATTTCACATGCAAAAGCTGCACATTGCTATCTGGACCTGTGGCCTAGCAACTAAGCCACATTTTTCTTTATTATTTTTATTTTGGCTTATGCTAGATGTTCAGTACTTCTGTGCATTAGCATATATGATAGATTTTGAGTTGTATTCCTTCCTATCTTATAGTTTTTTTCTTGAAGGCATGCTTTGGGCCTTAGAAGGCATGAGTTACATTTCAGGGTTTAGGGTAATAATGCTTTTTTTATTCCAAGTATTGCTTTCATCATTATCCTCTGCAATGAGGCTATTAGAAGGGGATGGAGGGAGGAGGGGAAGGGAGAAAGGGGGAAAAAAAATCTGTGGTAAACTCTTTCAGGTAAACAGATGACTGTTAAAAAGTTTGCACACCCATCTCTTCAGGGTGACCCTAAACTGCTACAGTAGAAAGAACATTTTACAATAGTGTCTGACAGTGTTACTTTCCTTATCAAAACAGCTCATCAAGGTTAGTGTATAACTACAAGTCTGAGTAAAAACTTGGTTTAAAGGCATGAGGTCACTGGAAAGAAATACTTGCATTTATTTGTATTGAAACTAAGCTAAACACATAAACAGCTAAGTTTTGTGTTGTCCTTTGTGATTACATCCTCACAGAAAGTAGGGCTCACAGAATCAATACAAACAGGAAAAGTCTTCTGTTTCTATATTTCTTAGATAGAAGAGAATCAGCAGGAAGAAACTGGGTTTCTGATAGAAGCTGTAGCTGTGCAGACCTCTCCCTGTCAAAGTTCGGGGAACTATAGGCCTGTCAGTTTGACCTCAGTGCCAGGGAAGCTCATGGAGCAGATTATCTTGAGGGTCATCACGCGGCACTTGCAGGGCAAGCAGGCGATCAGGCCCAGTCAGCATGGGTTTATGAAAGGCAGGTCCTGCTTGACGAACCTGATCTCCTTCTATGACCAAGTGACGCGCTTGGTGGATGAGGGAAAGGCTGTGGATGTGGTTTACCTTGACCTCAGTAAGGCTTTTGACACCGTTCCCCACAACATTCTCCTCAAGAAACTGGCTGCTCGGGGCTTGGACTGGCGTACGCTTCGCTGGGTTAGAAACTGGCTGGATAGCCGGGCCCAGAGAGTTGTGGTGAATGGAGTCAAATCTGGTTGGAGGCCGGTCACTAGTGGTGTCCCCCAGGGCTCGGTACTGGGGCCGGTCCTCTTCAATATCTTTATCGATGATCTGGATGAGGGCATCCAGTGCACCCTCAGTAAGTTTGCAGATGACACCAAGCTAAGTGCGTGTGTTGATCTGCTCGAGGGCAGGAAGGCTCTGCAGGAGGATCTGGATAGGCTGGAGCGATGGGCTGAGGTCAACTGTATGAAGTTCAACAAGGCCAAGTGCCGGGTCCTGCACCTGGGGCGCAACAACCCCAAGCAGAGCTACAGGCTGGGAGATGAGTGGCTGGAAAGCTGCCTGGCCGAGAGGGACCTGGGAGTATTGGTTGATAGTCGGCTGACTATGAGCCAGCAGTGTGCCCAGGTGGCCAAGAAGGCCAACAGCATCCTGGCCTGCATAAGAAGCAGTGTGGCCAGCAGGTCTAGGGAAGTGATTGTGCCCCTGTACTCGGCTCTGGTGAGGCCGCACCTTGAGTACTGTGTTCAGTTTTGGGCCCCTCGCTACAGGAAGGACATGGACGTGCTCGAGCGAGTCCAGAGAAGGGCGACCAAGCTGGTGAGGGGTCTGGAGAACAAGTCTTACGAGGAGCGGCTGAGGGAGCTGGGCTTGTTCAGCCTGGAGAAGAGGAGGCTCAGGGGCGACCTTATCGCTCTCTACAGTTACCTTAAAGGAGGCTGTAAAGAGGTGGGGGTTGGTCTGTTCTCCTACATGCCTGGTGACAGGACGAGGGGGAATGGGCGAAAGTTGCGACAGGGGAGTTTTAGGTTGGATGTTAGGAAGTACTTCTTTACCGAAAGGGTTATTAAGCATTGGAACGGGCTGCCCAGGGAGGTGGTGGAGTTACCACCCCTGGAGGTCTTTAAAAGACGTTTAGATGTAGAGCTTAGCGATATGGTTCAGTGGAGTACTTAGTGTTAGGTCGGAGGTTGGACTCGATGATCTTGAGGTCTCTTCCAACCTAGAAATCTGTGAAAGAAAGAGGGAGCACAGAGTGGGGTGGCCAGAGTAAATGTTTTCTGCATTTTAAACTGGCTCAGAGTTACATTTGTCCAGAGGGAAGAGGGCACAATACTGCACCAGAATTGTTATCTTCACTCACCATCAGAAATGTTAAGTGAGATGCCCTTTTGCCTGGAGGAGGTCTGACCAACTGGGTGGTTAAGTTTCTAGGAAACTTGGAAAGGTCTTACAGGCTGCTCCACGCAACCCAGCTGAAATGCTCCCCTTGCTTCTTGGAGGGAAAGAAAACATTTCTACACTGGAGGGGGGGGGGGGAAAAAAGCTTGAAAGTTTTGGATTCTGAATTTGTAGACACATGGAAATAGCTCCAATTTTATGGGTGTATATAGATGTTCTGATTTTGCTGCAGTTATGTTCTCTTTATTTAAAGGACTTTATATACTATGACAACTTGAGACTCCATAGTTCAATCACATAAGCGCAGAACTGTGTCAAGATGATTTGGCAAGTCCTTGGATACATCCAAGTATATAATCTTGCTATTGATCTATGTTTACTTTAGTCTGATAACTATGCTGATAAAAGCGAGACAGCTCTGCTGGTAGTACAGGTAAGTACTGCACTGAAATCCATAGAGCTGTACTGCTGTGCCAGTAAATGAGAATCATATCCCATAGGAACAATGCCTGAAATAATAACTTGATAGCTTTTCATTCATCCTGAAGGTACTGGAGCAAATTTTATAGGCAGTCTAAGGAATTGCTCTGTTATGTTTTATGGGGATGCAAGATTTTTCTGCTTAGAAATAGCTTGCTGGACACCAAGGTCATACACATGAAAAAATTGTATTTAATGCCAGGCCTTCTGAACATCAGGGACTAGGAATTAAGAAGTGTCAAAATTAAGGGGTGTGTTTGTGTGTGTGTGTAAGATCAAGATTTTACAGCTACCTTTGTATATAAGAGGTATTGTCTACAGCTACATAAGAGCGTGGTACCAGGGGAAGTCTTAAGACCATGCACATGGTGAAAGATGCATCTCTTTCCTTTACGTATCCTTTGCTTTTTCCAAAGGTTCTTCTGCTTCTAAGTCTGTGAACATAGTGATATTCATTGCACCAGTTTTTATGTTGCCTGTGCCAAAGCTAAATGAGTCAAAATCATTTTATTTTGATGGGGAGGGGGGGGAGAGGTATAAATCTATTCTCTGCAGTGATCTATATGGAACAGGGAATTGAGCCTAGGTTTATATTCCAGGCTGTGTCTTAACGTATGTAGCCTGCTGCTTCTTTGTTACCAATCTCTTCATGGGGGGAGGGAGGGAAGTACAGCCAGCTTTGATATGTCTGGGTGCAAGAAATAACCCCAGTAAGATAGCAGAGGAGCACCTCCCTTGCATAAGCCCTTCCAAACCTTAAGAGATGCAGCATGAAGGGGTCTTGAGGTAGCAGGAGCTGTGGGACACTAGCAGTACCTGATCAGCTCCTTCATGGTTAGATGGCATCTTGGAAGGGCACTGGTTTTCCTGAAGGTCTGTGATGCCTGTGTGGCAGAGTTAAATTTCATAAGACAGCATCTTCTGAGCCTTGACTTTTATTTAAGGAACAATATTTGTGGCACAGAAAGCCATGTGGGCAATCTGATACAGATTAAGCAATAATGTATATTGAAAGCTCCTGATAGACACGTCATGGTCTTTCAATATGTGCTTCAATCCTATTGGAAAATGTTAGTGGATTTTGTCAAGAAATGCATCACTTTGGTTCCCTCCCTCTTCTGAAGTTTTTAATTATGCATGTTACCGCAGTCTGGATTTCCACTGATGTCACCTAGTAAAGAAATAATTGCCAAAAGGTAAACTGCAAGAGTGTATGAATATTGCTGAGTCTATGTAAATGTGAACTCTTCAGGAAGCAGATGACATAGTAAAATTCAAACCTGGTTCTTAATCTGAGTTGAGACCTCTTTCTGTTGAAGCCAACGGGGACTGTTACCATGTTCTCTATTGCTAAATTTGGGAAGAATCACCAGTGTGAGGTGGTTTCATAAATCTGTAGGTAGGATATTGCTATAAATCAAGATACTACAGTTCAATTAGTGTTTATGACATAGTATTTGGTATGTTGAGCTTTGAACTGCTCTGACTAGGTAGTTTATTTTTGACCAGCAGGACGATACAGAGAAATCCATACATCTTGGTGTGGGTTCCTGAGACAGAGCTTGTGAGGGACTTCCTCAGGTGAAAGATCAGCCAGAAGCAGACTTTGTGTTACTGACCTGTATAATGACCAACCAGTATAAGAATATAATAACTCTTAATCTCTTTTTTGTTGTTGTTTGTTTTTTTTTGTTAGGTGACAGTAAAATAGTACAATAGTGGTGCTTGTTTCTACTGTTATACCATCTAGGTTTTCTAATACTTTGTCAATGACTGATGTTGTACAGCTATCCTCTGGGCCCCTTACTTATTCCTGGTGCTCTGCTAGAATACATCTTTCATTTAAAAATGGTGTTGGTCTGCTGATAATAGACTATTCTAAATCTGCCAGTACTGCATTAGTACTTTAAACTCTGTAGTCTCACAGTTCAATCCTTCTCTGTTTTTCTTTTACACTTTTTTATCTCCAAATACACCTCATTATTTCTTTTCTGGAGTGTTTTTTTATACGTAGAGTCCTCAACCTTACTTTGTAAGAACTGAATCACTTGCTGAAGACTATATACTAAACTTGGGTATTAGAGATGGGAACATCTAGAAGCAAAAGGGCGCTGTAAGCTCTGTGCAGTACAGGAAAGCTGAAGACAGTCAGCTTTTACAGTCAGCAAACTTGGTAGTGAAGCTTTGGAAATCCCCAAAACGAATGTAACAGTGAGATTGACGGGAAACAGAGGAGAGAAAGAAGTTGACAGGAGAGGGTGGAAGTCCCCTGCATCGAAAAGATTAGACCAAAAGTATAAAAACAAGAACATGGATTGCAAGTAATAAGGGAAATTCGTTGTCAGTTTGCTGTGCAATTCTGGGCTTAATTATTTATTTATTTTTCACATGATAAATCTGCACCATTCAACTTTACCAAGTTGAATTTTTATTTTTTTAATAAATTTCCCAGAAAATGAAACTATGCTGTAGATTTCACAACAGTTCTGAAGTTGTTAATATGATTCTCAAAATGGAAAACTGGTTAGATTTTGCTTCAGAAAGGAGCATAGGAAAAAGGACATCCTTAAAATGTTATCTGCTACAAGCTCTTCTTAAAACTGTAAAGAGTTGGACAGACTCAGTAACCAAGAACGGAAAAGGCAATTTTGAAAAGTAGAAGATTCCTGTTCTCTACCTCTCCAGTGGATGGGCCATGCTTCATGGTCCTGTGGAGTTGCTGTTTTTGGCGGGAGGTATGAGACACAGAGGAACAGAGCAGGCAAAGTGGCCCCTTGGAAAATAAGGCTCAGGAGTGAAGGATAAACAGCTGGTATCATTGTTGTGCTTTGAAAAAGCCAACAAGCTTGGAAGCTATTGTGTAAAAACTTCCAGGATTATGGTAAAAAATGTGTTGCCCCTCATCTGACATCTCACTGAAAGCCAAAAATGTCTCTAATCCCTGAAAAATGACTGGCTACATCAGCTTATTCTCTCTCCTCTCCTTCTAGCCCTGGGAAGAGTATTCAAAAATGGGGCGTGTATCGACCTGCTGAAGTAGCAACTGAAAGGGGCAGGAGAGAGAGGGCTGTTTGGTTTTATATGCTCCTAAGGCAATTTTCTGTGAATGAAAAAGATTATTTTTGAAAATGCTCTTTCTCAATTATAACAGCTTCATGTTTACTTTGGGGGGTGGGGGGGAATCACATGCCTAGAGCACGGAAACTTCCCTGTGGGATAAGAGAGTGGAAAGGACTTAAGCAATATTCAGTGTTCCAGATAACATTGTACAGTAAAGCTCAAAATGTTAGTAGTAATGACAGCTGGCAAAATCCTTGCTTTGGATCACAGATCATATTCTGTGCTACCAACCAAATTTGCATAGGGTTAGCTAAATCATCATCCTATCCTGCACCCATGTTATTAAGTAGCAGATGCAGTGCTAGAAATGAAAGAGAAAGGATTTAAGGTTATGTGAGGGTGAGAAATGCAGGCCCGATGCATGCAGCAGCTGCTAATTGTTGCTGTCATGTAGCACAGGACTGGGAGGGATGCTGTGTAGCCATTTCTGCATTAGGTCACCCTTGGAAGAGTATGTTTTGGATGGATTAGTATGTGCTATATCATATCGTTGGATCTGTTGCATGACAAGCTCTAAAGTGAACATAGACACTATGGAAGAACTAATTTTTTTACATATCTTTATAACATACTTTAAGATGCTGATTTTTATCAATGAAGACAGCCCTACTAGTATTCAAGATTCTGAGTACAAACAAGGAGAACTAATTTACCAGGCATTTTGAAAACAGGGAAAATGAAGGTGGTGATACTGTGTCAGTTCTCATGGTTCGTTCAAAAGCCCAAACACAGAGCAACGCTCCGCTTTCTTTGGTATCCCTAATATTGAAAGATTTAAAGTAAAATTAAAGTTGGTGGATAGCAATACTACCACAGTTTGCTCTAGAACAGAAAATACAATTTCTTAAGGCCAATATGCAAACCCAGAATTTTTAATCTTGTCTTTAGGCCTTTTATCAGAAGAGAAGCTGGCAGAGTCAGTTTTTCCAAGTCTGACTCAACATCTTCATTTGGAAAATCTGCCTCATTCATATTCTGAGTGAAGTATGGTTTTATCATGGATTGTCCCAGTACCCATTTTTGTTGGTTCAGTTACAGAACGTACCAGCACCAGTGTTTATAAGTGAGGATAAGGCCCTGAAAGAAGGTAGAGGTTTATGAAGTAGACTATTCTGCATCTTGTTGCAATAGCCTTGATTTGTGCCAGGGGAGATTTAGAATGGTATCAGGAAGAATTTTTTCACAGAAAGAGTGGCTAGGCATTGGAACAGGCTGCCCAGAGAGGTGGTGGAGTTGCCACCCATGGAGTTATTTAATAGACATGTGGATGTGGTGCTTAGGGACTTTCTTTAGCACTGGACTTATAATGTTGGGTGGATGGAGCTGATCATTTTGAAGGTCTTTTCCAACCTAAATGATTCTATGATTCTATATGCCAGACCCTTTCCTACAACCTGCATGATTATATTCTTTCTGGAAATAGTAGTAATAAAAGAAATTGTCTAAATCTGTGTTTTTACAACTCCATAAAATACACATATCAAATACCTTTATTAGCAGTAGCCAATAACTTTTAAATAAGCTCTGTGATCTCTGAAGTCAAGTTGCTAGTATGCCCCTTTCCCTCCTGGAAGCCTGTCCAGAATTGCTCAGGACAGCTTTTGTTGTAGGAGCTGCAACTTTAACTGCTGCCACTGAGCCTGGACATAGCAGGAAGTTTGGGTTGTTTGGGGTTTGTTTATTGGTTGGTTTTCCTCCAGAGTCCTTGTGCTTTCCATTTTGTAGAGTGCACTTTGTATTTGCAGTGGATCAGAAAAAGTGTAGTACTTGGCTGCTGAATGTGTAACCAAAGGAATTTGCTGGTAATAGTGCTTAAAATCTGCTAATTGAAGAGAATGAATGGAAATTAAGAAACCAGGAAAGTAAGAGATTGTTGAAGCTTGTTATTGTGTAGGAAATAACAAGTACTGTAAAATACTGTGACACTGAGGGAAAGGCCTTAAGGGCAGCGGTCATTTTAGAAGCTTTAAGCCTTCAGCTACACACAGGAAAAAGAACAAATTTATGTAAAGTACAAAAACTGCCCTAGATTTCTGCACTTACACACTGTGATTCAGTCCCACCTGAAGTCTGCTTAATGTGGCTCAGTCATGGTGACCTAATGCTTAGTAAGTCACAAAGCATTATTGCAGATCGGTAGAGGAACAGGCATTTAGCAAAAAGAAATATGTAGATAACACAAGTCTGGAAAAGTGTTTTATTCTCTTCTGAATATACGTGAGATCATCAGATAACAGGCTTTTTAGTCAGAAACATTAGATTGTACTGCTTTTATCTATTTTAAAATGAAGAGAAAACAAATAACAGAATAACCTGTTGCTATGCAACATCATGCAAGTAAGTTAAAAGTTGGCAAAAGTAATTAATACAAAAGATGTGACTAAGCATACTACGTATGAGGCCTGTCCTGAACCACTTTAGCTGACTCTCATAGAACACAAATTTAACAGTGGAATTGATTGTTTAATGCACATTTGGGCAATACTTACACAATAATTGCTCCTGGAAATTCCTTTTGCTAATGAGTTTTATGCCAGTGGATGTAGTTGTCTCTGTATTTTAATAATCACTGTGCTTTAGGACATCCTGTGTGTACCAAAGTAATGCTGACAAATCAGATTATTCAACCGCTAAGTTCTCTTTGTGATCCCTGCTTCTCCATTATAGCTTACATTATCACAGTATGTCTAATTTGAGGTCTTACATTTGTTTAGAGGGGAATAAGAGAGGGGAACTATTGCAGTCTTAAATGATGTGGCCAAGAGGCATTGGAAATAAGCATCCAATAAAGCAGGATCTATAGTGTAAAACCACTGCCGGTAATTGTTTCTGTACAAACAACAGAAGGTGGACCTGGGTTAATGGAGGGATCACAAGGTAACTGCGAGGACAGCTGCTTAACTGTTGGTAAATACATTGAAGAATCTAAGGTACAGAAAGGTTTGAAGATGTTTAACATCTTTTTTTTTTTTTTGAAGGTAAGACAAGTAAGAACGGTATCATCCAAGTAAAATACTCCAACCATATGCGTGGAATAAAGAGAGAAAAGGGGATTTTATAGTTTCCCATTTAAAAGCAGTATTACAGATTAGACTACCAGAGCTCTTGCACTGACTAAGTGTTTGGGACAAAACGCAGTTAGCCAAGTAACTATCAGGATGTAATTTCAGTATGTGTTATTTAATGTAAGTATGCCTGAGGGCAGCTGAAAACTCATTTTTCAGTAGTATTAATAATAGGTTATGGAATATAGTAATACAAACATCACTAGAAAAAGGGTCAGTTTCCTAGGACAAGAAGGTTTCCAAGGAGTCAGTGCTGGAAATGCAGCACTTCCTCTCCTCCTCTTGCCCTCCTGTTTGGCTGGCGGGCTTTGCCAAAACTATTAGGTCAGTAACAGCAAGTTACAGGGAACTCTTTACCAGCCCAGTGAAAAGTTTATCTTATGGGTCTTGCAGTCAACTACAGTGGTAGTTGACCTTAGCATCTCTATCAGTCTCATATTCCTATGATTATTCTCCCTGGTAGTCATGTACTGTCTCAGCTTACAAGCTAAACCATTGCACCCAGTGAAAATGGCTAAAATATGCAAAAGAAAAAAAAAAAAGAGAGAGAAGCAAACACAAACAAACAAGCAACCCTTTCTGTAAAGCCTGACTATAAATGACTATAGTGAAAGTAGCAGAGGATCCCATGCAGGGTCAGCACTAGCTAGCATAGTAGTGCAAATTTGTACTGATACACAAGCAGGAGCAACAGACAGACTGACAGCTGATATTAATCCTATCAAAGCTCAAGTAGGTTCATTCTGAGTATTAGCGTTTCTCTTCCATTATCAGTACTGACAGCTCTGAAGGTGGTCTTTCATGTTACGAAATCACTGAATTCAGGAGGAGAAATTAGGCCTACTTTGTATACTCCATAATTACAGTATTTCTACCACAGCATGTGCTAGATGTGAAAAAGTCTCATAAGAAAATGGATAATGAAAAGCTGTGGGTAGGTAACATTGTACGTGACATTCATGCAGAGATTGTTCTCTACTTAGCTTGGAAGGCTGGGACATCCTCAACTTGAGTTCCCTTTTCATTTTGAATGGGGAAGAGATAAATAAAAATAAAAATTGTCAGCAATAAAAATTGTCAATCTTCATCACTTGATCCATTTTATCATGTTTGAATAGGCAGACATTTGTGCAGTTGGAAAAAGTCAATAAAAAGAAGGAAAAAAAAACAACGCAGTCAGTCCTTCAGTTATATGTAACTTTGTATACAGGTAGAGACCTCAAATAACAAAAAGCTAGAACAGAGAATGTTAGCAGCTGCTCAGAAAAGGATTCCCTGCAAAAGTCCAGCATTCACTGAAATTTCGCTAGCTAAAGAGCAATTGCCTACAGTTTAGTGCCCAGTATACCATACTGCAGACATAGAACCTGCATCCCAGTAAAAGTCAGTCATGTTACAGGTAATCTTTCCATCACACGTGTGGCTAAACAACACCTTCTTCCATGCAGATTTCTCCAATGAGGAACACTGGCTTATTGCAGTGCGTGGTGCTGCATGAAGTAGGTGGCTGAGTAGTTGTTTATCCATATCTTTCCTCACAGCACTACAAAAACACAACAGTAAGAAACTTAAGTGACACTTGTATTTGGGTTACTGATCTGCTTAACAGCTGCCTCAGACTGTTTCTAGAAGATGCCCTTAAGCACTGTGCAAAAGATACAAAGCAGTGGTAGAGGCTGGTTATGGAAAATGTCTGGATTCATGCCATGGGGGGCTGTGAATATGCTGATAGCTGCTGTGTCAGCATTTGAGAGATGCTTTCAGCAGCAACCATCAGGAAAGACCGCTAAACTATGTGAAACTGGATGTCGTGAGTCACCAAACCCTTAGCTTTGTGCATAAGAAAGAACAAGGACAATGTCATGACAATGATGAGGTTACTTTAACTTCTGCTTTTGTTGAAATTTGTGTCTGAATCTACAAGCTGACTTATCCTACCCGGTTAATTTGTAGATTTGCTGTTAAACCAAATCACGTTATATCAGATGGAAGAGCTATGATAGAGTATCAAACCCAGAGGCATTTGCTGCTGATCGCTGTGTTTTATATCAGGCTCCAGATGATCTCTGAGGGATGCAGTGCCCTACCAGGTGCAATGTTGTAAATATTTGCTTAATGTGAGCACTGCAGTCAACAAAAGCATGCTGGTACCTTCTCAAGGAACCCTAGATGAGTTAATCATAGGTGTGATACAAAAGGTAGAGTGACAATCAGAAAGGATAAAGAGCATCCAGCCTAGACAGCAACAGGATAGATCCTCACTAAGTAGCCTAGGCCCACAGTTTGGTTTCTGCACACTGCAGAAAGCAAAACTCCAGCATCTTAGTGCAGGTTGGATGCAAACTATTGGAAAAGGGAACAATCTGGTCCAGTCCTTTACAAGGCAAATAGCACAAGCTGAGAGTTTGCTAGGTTTGGCTCGTCTGGCAAAACCACTGGCTGTGGTAAGCTGATGTGGACTTTGCAGCCTCACAGAAATAACAAGATCCTCAACTTTGAGGATTTTGTTCTAATGACATCAAGAGTTACGTCAAGTATTGTAATATTGTCCTTACCTTTAAATTTACATCTCAAGGTGAATAATAAACTGATGACTACAAGGTAGGTCTGTCAGAGGCAAAAAAAAAAAAAAAAAAAAAAAAACACCACACTTTTGCTTACAATCTAAACAGGATTAAAATGTTTGCTCCCTCATTTGAAACAACAGAGAAAATTGTTGAAATTTCAGAGGTAGAAATGAAATGTGAAAATGAGATGAAGTTACACTAGGTTCTCTGGTTAATGTGGGTGTGGCTGTTTGGAGAGTTTTATGACCTGATTTGTCCATTTTTTTTCCTCAGGTAACTAATCTTACAGTAGAGTCAGTAGAACAATATGTATGTTTATTTTAATGTTGTAATAGGCAGCATGAATAATTAACTGATGCTAGCAGTGAATATACATGTGTGCTACAACTATACTACGTAAGGCAGATGCAGGAGCACAGTCATTTTGTGTGGGCAGTTGTCTTCAGCAAAAGGACGGTATGAGGTGACTCAACAGCACTAGCCTTTTGAAGTGCCACAGCCAAATCTGCCAAAGATTGTCTATCTGAGACCTAAGTCTCATAAAGAAATTATAGTTTGCCTCCCCAGCTGTGTTTCTTTATAGCAGCGTAAGAGCTGAGAAAGTCATTCAATACCTTAGACTTTTTTTTCCTGTGCTTACAGCTAAAAACAGCTGAAGTTTTGTATAGCCCTCCACATCTAGTAGAATGAGATATTAAGGTTGTCCTACTAATTCTAATATTATTGGTTTGTGCCTATTTTATTTTCTTTAATAACTCGTAATGTGAATGTGAAAAGATACAACTATTGCGCAATTGGGAGAAAAAGTTATGGGCCATAGATTTAGGCACTTACAATGTATGGGCTTCTTCCCTACTGAAATAAAGAGGAGTTCTACAATTGTCTGTAAAAGATGCAGGACTAGGTTTTAAATCATCCTACAAAGCATTAAAGCTCTATTAAAGAAATATACTTTCAGAAGGAGCTGAAGAAAAAGCTGCCAGTCTAACTTATTCCATATAACCAAGAGAGTGATTAAATGTTCCAAATATGCAGAAGTCAAATGTCCCATTTCTGCTTTAAATCTTTTCCTTTTATAGGCTGTGGGTTATACTCCCTGCTTTGAAAACCTGTGCTGTTTAGGAACAAGAATTTATTTACAGTTTTAAAAACTTGCAACTAATCTTGGATGAATAGTCTAAATTAACCTTTGGCAGAGAAGTTGTAATTTCTAAGCCAACACACAACTGCATTTTGCATTAGTTCAGGAATATTGGGTACTTTGAGGGGTTAAGAATGAAATATTTTCCATGATTCATATCTCTTTTAGCTTGAAAAGTCAACAACTCGATTCTAATGTAGCCAAAAGGGGTTTTCAGTCCAAAATGTCTCGTTGCTTGCAATTAATTTGGGTTCTTGCAGTTAGGGTTTTGTATCACAATGCATTAATGCATGAAAGCAGCTGCACAATGAGTAGTGCCACATGTTTCAACTAAAAATAATCTGTGTATATTGTTGCTGCGCAAACAGTTGTACATTTTGGTCACTGAAGATAATCTCTCTGTTAAAACAGCAGACAGATGGTAAAATCAGATGTGTATTGGTAGAACTGAGGGGAATGCTCGCGTGTGCCTGCTCATGCCACCTAACCATGAGCCATTCCTTTCTGTCTTGGCAAGGATGCTGAGTCCTATTATTTAAACCCACAAAAATCGCAACTAAACTTTTTATGATAAATGTACTTAGGCAAATGGAAACAACTTTTATTTTCCCTGAAACAAGGAGTTTGGAACTCAGACAACTGACATGGAGCTTGGGGGGGTGGGAAGCTATTCTAATTTAGAATTAATTCTGTCTTCTTGCAGACATATCTATGGGAGAGGGAAAAAAAAAAAAAAAAAAAAGAAAATGGTATGCTTTCCAACTTGCTGAGATCCAAATCTTTCTTCCATTTGCAGGCCAATGTTTTGTGGCCCCACTGAAGAGCCTGTGCCTTTCAAGAAACTCCAGAGAAATTGATTCTGATCCCCATCCTGCTAAGGTACATACAGTGGTTTGTCAGTGGATGACTTCTTCATCTTTGGGTCTTAAAAGCACTTGCCTCTACTTCCAGCTTTGCACTTGAAGCTCTGCTTTCAGTCCTAAAGTAAGCTATACAGAGAAAAGCTTAAAGACTGTCTTTTCATCTATTCCTTACATGAAACCAGTTCTGGCCTACATCTCCGACTACGCACAGTGCTAGCTCTCCAGTACAATACTGTGGTACACTAGTGCCGGGGGTCTTAATACATGCTGGAAAACCTAGAGCCTGGCTTTCCAGCCCATAGGCAACTGGAGTACTTTAGAAAGCTGTTCCTTCCTGTCCTTCTTCTCTTTGTCTGTCCCTCCCTTTTTGGGGTCTGGCTGGGATGGAGTTAACTTTTTCACTTCCCAGGTTAGACTTCAGTGGACAGCAGGAGTGCTCCTCATCCATCTAGAGCCCTGGGGGCAGCAAAACACAGGTCTCAGCTGCAGTACAATGTTGTTATGCTCAGGAGGAGTAAAGGATAAGTGTTCCTGCTCCCACTGCAATTGGACTCATTTTTGCTGGGAAGTGTGTTCCAACTTTTCATCTTCCCGTCTGTGCTATCCTGTTAAGTCTGCAGCTTAACGTAAACTGCTAGCGAAGTGTAACATAATGGAGGAGATAACACTAATTTCCATTCAAAGATAGCAGGACTGCCACCTATCACCGCTCAATAGGCACTAACATCTAAGGCAAGCTGTCTGTTTTTATTTTCCAAGCCTCAGTACAGTGCAATGTACTTTAACTCCAAGAGCCGTGACTGACAAGCCTTGGTTGCTGCCACTTGCTGCCTTTCGTCTGGGTCCAATGTTTCCAGTCAGCCAGCTTGAATTAATTTACCATTGGAAACGAAGAGGCCCCATTCCTGCAGGTAAGTCTGATCTCATTTGACAGGGTGCAGGTGGCTGTTGATTACCAAGTGAAACCTGTACAATAAGTGCCCTATCTGAACATAGTAACAGACTGGCAATATGGTTGAAAGTTAAAGTAGTAGCAGATAATTTATAATAGTGTGTTATAATTATGGATCTATTTGTAAACCAGCCATTTATAACCATTTACCTATCACTAGGCAAAGGTCTAGGGACGTTCTCTATACTGGTCTGCTCTTACATCTGCTAAGTTCTGCAGGTTAATGATAATGTATTATCATGCAGATATATCCCTCTTCCAAAGCGAAGCAGCAATCACCTACTGATAATGGAGAAAGAGAGGCTGGGACCCTGCAGCTGTGAGACCGTGCAGAAATGGTAGGAGAGACTCAGAGAAGTGTTTAGTTCCCCATTAAGAAGCTGAGAGAGGGAGTTTTCCAGTCCAGAGTGTTAGCTACAAAGAGACTTTGATCTGTGATTAGAGAAACGGACCGGTCTTGTATCTGTTCTTTGTAAAATAAGCAATGAAAAGGGGTGTATTCTTGCTATTTAGGATTATAACCAAACTTGCTTATTAACTACTCCAAGAGGTGAAGAACTTAACTATTGACTAATTACTTGAGCCAGAAAGCGCAGTGGTATTTGAGTACTTTTTTTTTTTTTTCCTTATTTCAAACATGTTCTCTGCTTTTCATTGTGTGGGGTTTTTTTTGTTTGTTTTGAGAGAGAGACAATAGCAATACATGCCCATGGAAGAACTTAGTGTATAGCCTTGTACGTTGCATCTTGGCAGACAAGTAGGTGCAGCTCTGGCATCTCATTTTTTGTTCTCTAGACTGATACTGACAGTAAACAAAAGAAATACTGTGTGCTAGAATTTTTTTATTCCTACTTTTGCCAAGACCATCTTGCTTAATGCTATTGTTACTGAAAATTTTGGCACACAGAGAGCACAGAAGATGTACCCTCTTCACCTTGTATTTTAACTAATAAGCTCACTTATTCCTCTTTAAAATGGCTATTTTGGAAATGCTGTTATTGTTTAAAACATCTTCCCTTTTCTAGAATAAGGGAATAGCCGTTTGTGTGAACAAAAAGCTCAGAACACAAAAAGCTGTTATCATGTGAAGCTAGAGAAAAATATGCTAATTTCATACAGTAGCAAAGATTGCTGAGTTTTTCTATTATAGCAATTTGTTTGGTCTGATTTCAATGTACTGTTTGCCTTAGAACTTTCAAGACTCTAGTTTCTCTTAGATTTTTTTGAGAGAGAGAGAGAGACTAAAAGACACCCTGTACCTAAGATTTCATTCTTAAGCTTTATTTTATAGCACGTGAGAAAGCGAACATGGGAAATGGATTAGAATTGTTCAAGAATATCTAAGATTGTACCTTACATGGCTTCAAAGAAACTAAGAGGTAATTTAAGAATTTCTCTGTTGCTCTAGATAGAAATTTTGATGTGATAACACTGTCCTTCAAAGACTAACTTCAGACCTGTACGCCATGGGGAGTATAGGTAAGATTTGGTAATCCAAAACTTTAGTTTTCAATACAGTCAGTTAATAAGCTGTCCCCATTATTTCTTTGCATGTAATCCTTCTGTTCTCCTGGGCTTAGGCATCTCTTTTCACTTAGAATCCACAATCTAGAACACTCTTTTTGTAAATTATTCTCAAACTTATTTCTGAAGGAAGAATGAAAATCTGTTCTGTATCTAACTGCCATCTGCTTAGGCTGCCTGTCCAGCAGGTGAGCAAATTTTCTCCTAAACCTGAAGAATGGTGGAGTCAGAAGACTACAAGCTGTCCTGGAAAGTAGGAATTCAGCCCCTTTTTACTCATGTGGAAGCTGTGCCAGCCTGCAGGGTGGAAAAAATCATTAATCGGTAAACCCAAGAGAGATCATCAGAAGGTATGTGACAATTTACTAGCTTAGTGGTTGTCATCTGTCTGGAATGGAGAATAGCTGTCTCTGATTCCTATATCCCATGCTATGTCAGCATCTTAGTTTAAACAGTAGCTGAAGTAATATATTTAGTGTTGAGAGCAGGAACTGAAAACTAGAACTTTCAGTACTGCTGGTCCTGGATGACAATTTATCACTGTTTCCAATACTTGTTTTTTCTCAGACTGTATACATCTAACATTCACTGTTGCAAAGACACTGTCTCAAAAGCAGAAACAGAGAATATCCTCCCCCGGCCTGATTTCTTGCACAACACTATCTGTGGTCTGACCACAGGCACCAAATCAAACTTTCAGGGTTTTAGATTCAGGGAAAACTTATTTGTGAATCCCAAATCATATGTGGAATAATCAAAAAGGTGAGTAGCAAAGTATATCAGTGTTTTTGGCAGTACTCAATTATGGAATAATTTTAGTCATCATTTTTGCTTTGCTAGTAAAAATACAGGTGTGTGTTGACTTCTGGTTGCTTAAACACATAGAAGATTAGTTACTGTTTTTACATTTCTGCTGGTTTTACTGCCTTGAACTTCAATATCTACATGCTATATAATTCACAATTTACCGTCTGTTCTTTTTCCCCCCCTCTATTGGGAAACTCAGTCCTTAGCAAAATGAGATGCATGTGGAAACATTCAAAGGCCAAAATTCAGACAAGAACTTTGAAGGGGAGAGCTAAGGACTGCAGCATTTCAGGTTCCAGGATAAAGCGCAGTTATTACGGTTTTTGAAAAGTTTCAGTTTTGGATTCAAACACCTAAATTCCATTTCACTCTGACATTAGGCATCTAAGTCTTGCATTTTACTTTTCTTTTAAACAAAAGGTTTTTTTTTAACAAGTATTTTCATTCAAGTTTTCAATCCAAATTCCTACTATTGCAACTACCTGTGAAATTGAACACATTTAATAACAGTGTAAAGACACTCCCGAGGAATAAAAAATTCTTTCTTAGACAAAATCTCAGAATGTCATAACCAAGGCTAGATCCAAAAAATGTGTTAATATTTATAATTCCTGGGGCACAAAGAAATTATACCTTCCAAACTGTCTCAGCTGCTATTTTGTAGACTTTCAAGTCTTCATAGTAAAGGCTATCTTGCCTCGATTAACAGGACTGAAGGAGAAAATAGATCTTATCCTTTATTTTCAGTGTTCATGGACATCAGACTGGTGGCTTCAGAGGTGGGATTACTTACTGTAGTGACAATTTTCCTCTCTCAGATTTTCCTTACTGAAGGCCGAGCTCATCTTGCTTCTTTTCTTCATTGGGGTGGAGAGGGAACAAAACAGCAAGAAAACAAGCACAACCCTTCATCCCCCATTAAGAATCCAGAGTTAAGTGCACTATCTCCTGAGATCAAGAATTTAACTATTGGCTAAATTAGGTATCTTGTCTCCTTACCCTGATATTTTTTTCTCTCTTAAGAAGAAAAAGTTGCTTTTCTTACGTGATGCAAGTGTTTGTTGTTGTGTGTGGTTTTTTTTTTAATATTAAATTAGTATTAAGTTAAGATACCTACATATTAAGAAAAGAGTTTTGATTATTGATATGTTAATAGTGAGCCTACTGAATCCACACACTGCACACTTAATGATTTTCAGTGTGCTTGAAAATTGTTTAGGAATGGTTATCTTGTCCAGTTGAGAAAAGACTAGAATGCATTCCCCACACAACTAGATGTGTAGTCCTGCAGGCCAACTCTGCTGTGCAAAATATAAGGAATATTAAAGTATAAGCATAAGGAATGATAATGAACAAATGGTGAAAAGGGGTCTCTGGGCCTTTATATTCTCTGTTTAACCTTAAGGTGACAAAATTAGTATTTGTGTCATTTATTCATTGAGGTTAGGTTTGTTTTTCAGTTTTATAAATATCATCTAAAGAAGTACAATTTATAAGGACAACTGTTTGGTTTTTTTTTTGTAACTGCTTGTGGAAAAATCAGAATGGCAATGAAATGTGAGAAATAATTAGTAGCCTATCAAATGAAAACAAACCCCCCAAAAAAGTAACTGAACCAGCAGTTCAGAGCTCCACTTAAAAAAAAAAAAAAAACAGAAAAAAAACAAACAAAACCATAGCTTTCTACTAAAAATACGCATACTATTTATATAGATTTCCACTAAGATGTTCATTAATTTGTACGCCATCTGCTGTGTGAGATCTGTCTCCCATAAGAAAATGTTGATACGTAAATCCAGAAATGAGCTCTTGCTGCACTCACTGCTTAAATCATACCTCAACAGGCACTACCTGTTCAAAGTGTCTCACAATTCCAACTTTGCTTCTCTCACACTTCTGGTAGATAGAAAAAGAATACTAATTCCTTGTTAAATCTGAAAGCATTCAATCTAGGTAAGCATCATTTGAGATGTTGCATATTAATGTAGCTCGCATGCATCATCTGTG
The DNA here is from genome assembly GCF_964211835.1 of Anser anser. Classification (NCBI taxonomy): domain Eukaryota; kingdom Metazoa; phylum Chordata; class Aves; order Anseriformes; family Anatidae; genus Anser; species Anser anser. Next base: position 31,687,920 of record NC_139724.1, on the reverse strand, counting down.
TAACCTAGATACTAGTTTTCTATTTAAAAAAAAAAAAAAAGTCAAAGAGCCAAAAAGAGAAGCTACTCCTCTCTCTTCTTCTGTTTCTTGGCTTTTTGTAGAGCATCTTGTTTAGGCTGAGAGAGCTATGCATTCAATTTCCCAAAGCAAACTTCATATGCATGTGTTAAAGTTCCAACTCACAGCAATTTGTTTAGCTAGTACTGTTTTCTTAAAGATGATTAATTTCATGTTTATGAACTTAGCTGTCATATTAGAGAAATGGTATTTCCTATTTATAACCTTGCTTTTAGAAATATAAAATCATACTTTGTCCACTATATTATCTCACAATGTACCAGTAACATGCTCACTATTCAGTTGGACCAGAACTGGAAACTTTTGAGACACAGGTTCTTCGTTTATATGCAGGACTCACCTGTTAGAAAGACTCATTAACCTACGGCTGTAGGCAACCAGCACTCTAACAGAGTATTTGTTTTAATGAATTGCCATTGTTATGTTCAGGGACTGAACATCTGAAGAATGAAGGGAGCAGCCAAAACCCACCAGAAGAGAATGGACTGAATGATCGGAGAGTCTCCCAGAAAACTGAGAGTACAGTCCAATATCCTGTGCTGAAAGAGAGCGCTTCTGAAGGGCACTACGGGCTCCTGGTGGATTAGAACAAGTGGTACTGGAACAAGAGAGATGAATAATGCAGATATCAAAAGAAGCAATTACACAATATACTGAAGTATTAAGATATGATGCCAAGAGTAAGACATGGAAGACAATTCAAACCAGTCTGTCAGTACCAGAAATTACCTACTTGTATCACACTTCAGGAAAACAGGAGAGAAAAGAACAGAAAGCAGCATATGTAAGGAAAGAAGAAGGGGGTAAAGCTTGGGTTTTAAAGGCCAGAACATTTCCCTCCCCCCAAAGTTCAAAGAGCTTAATAAGCAACGGAGTACTGTGATCCACTTATGAATAGGAGCTTCAGTTCCTATTTACACTTAGATAAGGTATGCTTTAGAAAAACAAACGAACAAAAGAAAAAAAACTGAACATAATGCCTCTGACCATCTAGAAATGCTACTTGGGGATGTGAATTTGACCAGGAAGTAAGAAAGCTAGGCTTCTAAAACAGGAGCAAATCATAGAATAGAATCAAAGAATGGCTTGGGTTGGAAGGGACATTAAAGATCATATAACCCCAAGTCCATTTGTAGAAACATGACTAGGTGAAATAATAGGGCACTGAGGATCAGTCTCAATTTCATGATGGTATAACTGTGTAACCAGCAGCACATAAGGCCGTTAATTCTTTTATTTATTCAAGTAAAATAAATTACTTTCAGGTAATGTGTTTGCAACAAACAAGTTTGTTTATATGCACAAACACATTCCTTGCAGTAGCTTTTTACAGAGGATTTTTTTTCCTGCTTTTCTTTTTCTGTAAACAGGAAAACCCAAAGGAATTTATATAGAGATGTGTGAATACGAATCAAAAATGGACTCCTATTGGTTTGGTGAATTATCAAGCTGTGAACAGTTTGCAAAAAAGTCAATTTAGATGTAACTATAAAATGTAAACTAGTCAATCTAGTGAGGCCTAGTTCATGAATGAGGGATGAAGAATGGTGTGGAGTTCCATTAGGAACAGTAACGCATTCTTATATGTGGAAGAACAGGGTAGTGCGAGGCTGATTAGAAAACAAGAAACTGAAAATGCATTATAGTGGTAGTAGAGCATGAGGGGTTTTCTTCTGTACAAAGTATTGATCTTTGCTAGTTTAAGTAAAAAAGCCCTAATGGCTTGCTCAACTGCTTTTTCCTGAGATACCTTGTTACCTGAGCGTGGTGTCAGACAGTGCAGCCCTGGAACTGCTTCACGGAGGCAGGCAGCACATACTGCTCTCTTTTCCTTCCACGCCTTCTCTGCAAATTGTACTCCCGAACTCCTAACAGCAGTTCAAATACTGTGTCAAAAGGCTAGCAGGATAAAGGGACTGTTAGTTTCACTCTGTATTCAAAAAGCACTTGAAATAGTAAAATGAAGTCGATAGCTAGATAGTCTTATTAAAATGGCAAAAATAAATGACCCTTTACTGAGCAAGGCAAAGTAATGATATTGAGTTGGCCTCAACAGCAGGAGCTGGAAAAGAATCCTTTCCCCGTTTGGCTAGCCTTCTCACATTTGAGTGCTTTCCATAATGAAACGTTGCTGGATTTCTCCATTTTTTCCATTCCTAGAGAATCCAATTCACAGCAAAGTGTCCTGCTCTATGCATTACAATGTCAGGACTCAAGTGCATTGTAACTTATGGTTCAGGGTGTGCCAGTATGGGACGATTTTGATGGAGAAAATCCTACATAAATCCTCTCCTACACACAGGAGACTTATTACTAGCTACCTTATCAAATCCAGCCTCAGTAATGGGCCACACAGGAAACATAATCTCTGTGACTGTGCAGAGGAAGCTAGACTAGCCCCTTTACAAAAATGAAGCATTATTTTCAGGAAATAATTGCTCAGACTTGCTTGTTAAATCAGCTATGTACTATTTGACTTTTATACTATTTATTTTAGGTTTGTTTGTTTGTTTAAAACCTCTGACCAGAACAATAAGATAGGTTTACATCCTCTGCAGAAGTTATCTGGGTATGAACAGTGACATATGGCCTAAAGGAACCTGATAATCATTCAAAAAGCAATAAATGGCTGACATTTCCAACTTCTGTTGATTTGGGAGGGGAGGGAAAGAGAGAGGACTAGGGGGAGGAAGAGTGTCTAGATGCAATGCTAAACCTTAGCCTTCTAGAATTTGACAACTTTATTACGAATTGAGGCATGAAGGCTGCTGCCAACACTTGTTCTTCAAATTTCCAGTGAACACTCATTCTCCAGTGTGCTTTTTTCCTCCCAGATTTGTTAACATCACTTCTGTCTTACCCTTGTAGCTGGTCTTCACTCATATACTTTCTGGTACCTATGGGCTAGCTGAGAAGCATGATAGTATGAGTATGTATTTGCAACATTAAATATTCAGTGCTGAGCCAGTTTTTTTTCTTTTCTCTTTTAACTGTACTAACTGTAGAGGCAAGAACAAGGTATATACTGGCTAAACCCTCTAATTTTTAAAAGGTTGCAAGGAAGACTTGTACCATCTGACAAGGAAAATCAAAGTGAGTTCCTCTGTTCAGTTACCTGTCTTTAGAGTGAGTACTGCATCATTTGGCTAATTCTCAAACTTAACTACATTTGGCAAGTCACTGGCTGTGAGAGCATTATCTAGGGCTTGCCCATAGAGCAGCATTATACAGTTGGTCACTGATCTTAAAGATGAGTAGCATGATTATTTAGAATGACAAACACGTACACAGATGATGTGGCACAGATTTACTTCTAAATATAGATCTAGACAACAACTGCGAATGGAACAAAGGTTTCCCAGAGAAGAATATTAGTGTACTTCCCAGTGAAACTTTTTCATGTATTTTTTATGCTGGTGAGTATAGTAAATAAGATTATGCCACTTCTGATCCTTCACCTACCACCTCATTTCTTAACAACAGCTTCTCTTTTGAATCACATTGGAAATGACCCACAACTTATTAATAGCTGATCTAAACGCAAATAATTGTGATGTATTAGAGGGAGCCTGTAGTTATTTTTTTTAACCAAATACTCTTCCTCTTTTCTGTTCCAGTGGTATGTAATAAATAAATAAATGAACAACAACCACCCCAACAACAAAAAACACAACCAAGAAAGTCAAATTTAACCACGCTTCTAGAATTACTACTGATTCAATTTCCTAGAAGACTCATTGCACACTCGAAGAACATCTGGAAATTCTATTTTATGTTTAACGTGGCTTCTGTCGTTCTTAGAACATAAGTAGCCATATCTGATAAGAACATTGTACTTATAATGTAGATAAGTTTATTCCAATTCTTTTTCCAGTTAGTGTAATCTGCGAAGCTGGGAAAAAATAAATAGGACTAAGTTAACCAATTGAAAAAAAAAAATACTTAGCTGGCAGGAATTAAGACTTTTGTCAGGTCAGGTCACTGTTGCTTTGAACCACTGGCAGGAACTGGTGTCTTCAAAGATGATGCAAATGAGTCCTCCTCCATATTTAGACATCACTATAATAATGTAGGTAAGGTGTGGATTCCTGCCTGTTTCCTTAGAGACCTGCAAAGAGAAGGGCAACGCTTTGAATAAGCCTGTAAAGATTATTCTGTTAGCCAAAACACCAAATATGATGCTATGCGTTCCTCCAGATAACTGTATCTAATAAATAACATCAAAGCCAGTTACTTCAAAGTCAACATCTTCTCTGGTTTTTGGGGTATGCGCCTATGAAGAAAGTGATGCTACAGATTTTAAAATATCAATTTCTAATTTGCTTATGCAAAAATATATGGCTCAGAAATGCAGTTTTGGTGTAAAAAAAACTGGGTGAGCCTGGAATAATTATTCTTTGTCATAAGCACAGTCTTTCTGAATATCACTGTATTAAATTCTTAGTGAAATAGTTTAATCAAACATAAATATCACAAATGCTTTTTGCTTTACAACTTTAGGTCTGGTAAACAATTTTCAAGTGAGAAGGCAAAATGCACCTTAAGAAGCCTGGGCACTGAGTTTGGTGATAGAGACTGTTACATCCCAGGCTTCCCTGCAGCCCCCTGTGGCATGGTAAGCTTACTGGGGTAGGTGCTCTTTCTATTCTGAATTGCTGTTGACAGAGTACAAAAGAAATAGATCTAACATTTTATCTGAAATCCTTTATGTAAATATAGGTCACCAATTCTTAATATGAAATAGTATGTATATTCGCAGTATATTTATGTATCCATCACTACACTAACACCATTCTCATTATTTTACTTTGTGTAAAATCTTACTATTTTAACTTCGTGTAGGAAGAGGCAAGCTGAAAGTAGGTCTCAATTCCTAATTCCTTCTGCAGAAGTACACGTCAGCAGCTGGAGCTACTTTACATAGGATTTAAACAACAGTAAACAAAAACAGATTAGAAAGGCTGCTAAAGCCTCAACCACAATGGGAACTCAGTTTAGCCTCAGTTTTACAATCTGCCTACCACTGTCTAAGCTTTCAGAAGACCCGAAGGGGAAGGATTTGGGATTGAAAAACTGGCTAACTGCAACGCCTGAAGAATCTGAAGATTTCACAGTCACGGGGAAGTATAATCCTTAATCTGTAAATGAAGAAATACCATCCCAAAATTCACTGCGAATTGAATACAGCTTTCAGGGAGTAGGGCCTCCTTCTTGCCAGCATTGTTCACAGTTTAAATAACAACTTGCTTGCAGGTGCTTAATGAAGAGTTTAAGTCACTCAGAACAGAGGCATCCACTAGACCCAGAACAGGACCAACATACTAGGCTGTGGCTGCTCAGGCCATTTGGTAAGTATATTCTTATAAGTAGCTGAATATATGTACCAACACATCGAAATCCTTTTGTATATATAACTATATTCTGCAGCCTGCAAACATAAGAAATTGCATGTCCATGTGTGCTCAAATGATTTCTCAGATTTGTTTGCTTCACTATAATGGAAGCCTCAGAATTCAATTAGTACAACATGGAAATCAAGTGTCATTTTCAAGTTTAAACACTATTAATCCTCTCATCTTTTTCCTATTGAGAGAAGACTATTAAACACATTTCATACTTGAGCAGTATTTTAGGAAACTGCATTCATCCACATGCCCTAGTTCGTTTTATTAAGCATGTGAGTATTATGGCTTAGAATCATTAGCGAGAGGAAAAAAAAAATCAGGATAAAGTGATTTACATTTACTTTAGTTACTGTAAGACAACTTGTTAATGGAAAGCTTTTGTGTTCAGCTGAGAAGGTTAAAACCTTTTCAGTATAAAAAGCAGTGGAACTGCAGAATGAAATAGACAATTACTTTCAAAAAGAAAAATCTAAGCAACCCAACATTTCGAGCTTCCAAAAAAAAAAGCTACTACAGACATACTTACTGTAGACCTTGCATGAAAACTACCACGCACCAGCTAACACTGCATGCAGCATTTCCTTCATCATTTAATTATGGCTGTTGGTTACATGCATACACGACTCTGGGCAATGGTACAAAGCACAAAGCTAACTTTCTCCTTTTTTTTTTTTAAACAAAGCCAAGTTAGTCAGCAGAACCTAGGAGTGTTTTAGATATTGAAATGCAAGCAAGTTCTTGGCTTTGGCTTAAGTAGGCTTCTCTTCCCAAAGGACAGCTAGAACATGGAAAAAGAGAGGATGAACAACTTGTGAGTAATAGTCACTCATTTGGGAGTGTATTTTATGCCATGCCACTTTAACAGGATGAACCGAGAGCAGGATCCATAGCCTTAGCTCCTACTTGTATCTCCCCTCACTGGCTATACATCTGTGTGTGTTTCCTGGTGAGTGCTCTGGCCCTGTATGCTATAACTTCAGTCTGAAGTCTTACTCCTTTCTTAAGACTAACCTCTAAAATAAGTTTTGCTCATCTACTGTGTAAAGTGGGAGACATTAAAAAGCTCGAGCCTTAAGCTATTCATTTGGAGGATGAAAACAGACAATTGCAACTGGATGATCATTATAATTAAACTAACAGTATTTCCTTTTTTTTTTAATATACGCATTATTGAAATAAAAAGCCAAAGTTAGTTAACTTAGACTAAAGGTAGAAGATTTACCTTTAGAAACGGTACTTAAAATGAAGTACCAGAAAAATATGATTGCATAGAAATGTAGTTCTTAAGTGTTGTTACAGACTGATATTTATTTCAGTACTTTGTGAGTCCCATCCTTTCAAATGATATTTGTGTTGGCTCCTGGTTGTCCTTTCCCACTAAGCCCCACTAGGAATGCTGGGATGTGATGTCATTTGGGAAGGCTTATTTCTTAAAATATCCCCCTCTATAATAAAGCTCATAACATAAGGGAAGGCCAAACTGAGACAACAACTGTTGTTAGCAAAGACAGCAGGGTAGGGCAAGTCATAGCCAGTATGCACTGGCTGCGGTAAGCAAGATGCTTCCCTTTGAGAGGTTCTGTGGCTTTTTGCAGGTCAAGTGGCACACCTCACTGTTACGGAATTATGGAAAAATGTAGAAATCCATCTGCGTGTACCTTTCTTGACACTAGGTGCCTGTACAAACAAGCAGTGTAAGCCAGTGTTAGAAAGGATTATTTTGACTATAAACATTATGCAAGCAGAAAGAGTATTAGACTAGAGGAAAACTCAGAAAAACATGTAAACCACCAAATAATGCATCCAACGTATCCTCCAAGTGGAGGTGTATTCTACATCTACTTTCTGCATTCAGGACTTTTTTTTTTTTTGTATCAATCAAATCTTTTTTCTCTTGCTTCCAGAATAAGAATGAATTAATTTAAAGTTTTCCCATCAAAACATTGTCAGGGGCATCACCACTCATTGTTAACAGAATTATATTCGTGATGTTCTTTGCAAGCATGGGGAACAAATTCATGAGAAGCCCACCAGTTACTGTGTAGTACTGCACCTGCTTAGCTGCCTTCTACTGTCCAATATACATTATTAAAAAAAAGAGTCACCACTGCTATTACAACCAGCACAGGAAAAACAGCAGAAAGATTGAAATGAAAGTTTGCAGTGAAGCTCTAATTTACACACAAAACATAAAACTGATGAAGAACGTTTCCCTTAGCTGGAGACTTCAGGTCTGGCTCTGAACCCTCTGGCCCTTCAAGCAACTGTTGCTCTGGTGGCCTGTAGGTTAGTTCTTTGTAGTGCTGTAGAATAAATGGTTATGAGTTCAATTTTAATGTTTTTGTTGTTTAAAATGACTGGAAGGGTTTAGGTTTGATGGTTTGTAAAACCAGCAGAGGTCTGTGTTGTATGGAAGCTGTGACCTCCAGCTCAGGATCCATTTGATACCACCACCAGTCTACTTAGGAGCTTCAGCCTGGCAGGAAAGCGGGTCCATAATTGCATCATCGAAACTGAACTGTTTTGATAAATTATTTACTGCCAAATAGTATATTCTACGAGGGGAAAAACCTTGTCTCTCCATGTCAAAACAAGAACCTCCTCAATGCTCTAAGTGTGCTCCATTACAGGTGGAGACCGAGAGATCAAGTACATAGGAAAATAATTAGAGTGGGAAAAGAATGAGCTCTCTGAGGGAGCATGCCAATAAAGAGCAAATGTCTGTAATCCCTCAGAAATCAATAACATAATAAATTAGGCATATGCCACAATGGTTTCCGATTTTCTTTCTATCAACCCACCACCAAATAACATTAAGAAGAGTTGTATAAGATCAAAAAATTTCATCACAGGCATTTGTTTTGTAATACTGAGACATATGGACTGTGCTTCTCTCACCTCTCATTAGAGCACACAGTCACAGAACTGGTTTTCATGCAAGCAGATAGATAAAAAGAATTGAACCTACTCACTGTATATGCTTTTTATAAGTATTACACATTTCTCTCTCTCCTCTCACCTTCTTCATCCCCTTAGAAAAATACTGTCCCATTATGTGAACGTGTGTCAGATAGTATTACAAATATTTCACTACTCTTCTCATAGTGAAAGATTACATTAACTTTTTACAGAAAAATAAAATAAATTCTGGTTTTCCTGTTATTTCCTGTTTCATTTGCTGTTTTTGGCTAGAGCTGCAGACCCTGACCTTTCACTTCACAGCATATAACAGGACACGTTTTGGTGACAGGAGCCTGCATGCCCAAACTGAAATTGCAAACTTCATTTGATAAGAAGCACAAAACTTGCTGTAGAGCTGGCTAAAGCTACAACACACAAGGAAGGATGTCAGTTTAGTGCCTTCCTTCCCTGTCCTCCTCACTGGCAGAAGAGAAGGCAGGATGCGCTATCAGCAGCCTTAGGGGCTTCCTCTTATGCAGCAGCTGCTGGCCAGGCGGGCGTGAGCAGGCAAGTAGCAGTGACTTCCAGGGCTGGAAAAAGAGATTGAAGTGTGGCATAGAAAGCATGTTCAGTGCCAGACGCATCCAGGCAGGGAAGATGGAAAGGCATCAAACAAAGACTCCTGCCTCACCCACACAAGCTGTTTCTGCTCAGATCCTTATGATTTTGAATTACTGGATTCTTACTCAGTCTTTGAATTCACAGTTAATTTTCTGAAAGGCTGAATTAGTTCCATGGGAAGTCGTACACGTTTCCAGGAGGTATAGGCATAGGCTAGAACAGACCAGTTCACTGATCCTGAGGCACTGAGTGCACTTGGTTAGTAGTTACCACATGCACACACAAATCCCAGGATCTATTTCCCTCACCACCACAAGATACTGGGGGGGTGGGGGTGGAGAAAAAGGCTCTCGTTTAGAGTGTCATACAGCACAATTCTTAAGCTGTCCCTGATATGTGAAAGGTCTCATGACAAAGTAAGTGAGGACGCACCTACCACATCTTGCAGAATGTCTTAAATGGTATGTCCTTCAGTATTACTGAACAGGAAGAAGACGCATCCTTTTAAACACGTACCAGCCCTATTGCCATATGCTTTCTCTAAAACTAGAATCAGAAGTTAAAAAATCCATTTAGGTTTTATTCTGCTATGTTTGAAACTATCAGAACAGTCAGCTTTCAGCTGAGCTTCTGCAATCACCTGTGGCTCCAGCCCAAAGGAATATCTTAGTTTGCAAAAGTCTTAATTTCAGCAGAATTTCTTCCCTATTACAAAACCAGCTAAACAACAGACAGCTAAGCCAAGCTACTGCATGCTGAGGAGACTCTCACTATAGATTTTCAAATGCTGTTAAACTGTAATTTCAGCTCACGATTAATCCCGAGAATTTAGTGAGGTACATTGCTGATATTCTGATAGAGGATGGGGAGTGCTACAGTCCCTTGCTCAATGTCCATGAAGGGCCTTTACACCGTGGCTGGAAAACAAAGTCACAGAAGCCTTTGATATGCTTCCAATAAGCCTTCACCACATTCAAAGCCTCATAAATTCTGTTACTTGAAAAGCAACAGAACATACCCACATTGCTTTCAGTAGAGGAGGTGCTGGAAAGGGCTTTCTTGTTTCAAGAATTTTTGTAGAGGGAGTTATAAAAACAATGGTAAATCTTCCCTTCTCATCCATTAAATACCAGAGAACAAAACACTCTTATCTGATTTCTGTCCATGCAACAGTATTGCATTTCCAAAAAAGCTAGTGAAAGCAACCAAGTAGCAGGGGAAAATAAGTTAAAAAACACTCTTCTGAACAGCCCTGGGTCCAGAAATGAGCAAGAATTGGAGGTTTCATCTCAGATTAGTGAAAGCAGAAATCAAAACTCTTGCAGAGATTTTATTCTGAACAAGATATAACGACAAGAAATGGTTGCGTGCAACATGCTGATCACATCTTATTACCCCCTCTAGTAGAGAACATAGATGACTAAATGAAAAAAGGACTCTAATCCACCGAACAAGAACTGAGAAACGGATCTCTCTCCACTACTACCTGTTACCTTATCCTCAGGGAGCCTATTACAGTTTTCCCCCCAACTGTCTTTTGTATTTACTGAAAAAAAATGCTACATCCTGTGGGGTCTGGGCAACTTGCAAAAGTAGACACTTCTCCAAATTACTGAAAATAAAACTTTATAAAACAGCAATTAACCAACCAAAACAACTTCACAAGCATAGAAACATTCTGAGTTTTCTTCGATAATTTCACATGTACTTCTTTTGATACAGCCAATGTACAAAGCTAGTCCATCGGTACCTGTGATACGTTCTGACTATGAAATCAGTATTCCTATCATTTATGAGATGCTTGTTTCTAACCATCAGTATCAGAAGCCTTTGTAGCTAGATTAATGGTATGAAAAGCAGTTCAGAAGATGTCTTGTGCAGCTTTAAATACCAAACACAAATAGGCAGCTAGATTTAGCTTCTGACCCAACAAGAAAAAGGTGTGACACAGAGCTGAGAGTAGAAGGATCTCCAAGAAGTCATGAGCAGAAATTGTTCTTCTTCCCTGTGCCCTTGACAGGACATTTTCTCTATGTCTTTCACCACTTTCTTTTCTGGACAGCCAGACTTCCAGTCTCATGGACTTGCCGGTATAGCATAACTACATCTGAGGTAATTTGAAAGCTTTCATTCAAGAAGTTAATCCTTAGGAATACACATTGGCTTTTGCTAATAACCCCTATAGATCAAGGTTCATCTATATGCTGAAATAAATCTTTTAACATTACAAAAATTATCTATGCTTGATACTTCTGTGCACACGTGTAGGTGTACATGATGCTAAATGGAGTCTGGTGCTTTTAGCAATTTTTAATTTTGGAGTAGGCACCAAGAAGTCTGTTCCCATGACATATTTTTAAAACATTTCAAAATAGTAGCCACTTCATTCTTTTCAGAAGGAAAAAAAGTTTTCTGAGATTTAACTATACATTTACTCAACTCAACTTGGGGAAATATTTAAGGATTTCATATGGGCAGGCAGTGTCTTAATACAGAAATATACAGTAACACGTCACCTACAGCTGAGTGTATGTCCTACAGCTCAAGGGCAGCACCTCCATGATTAGAATATCTGTTTGCAACCTACTGCTCATCTAACTTATACCTCTGGGAATACAAGACAAGCCTTTAAAAATCACTGTTTAAAAAAAGGTGCAAGATTAAAAGGAAAAAAAAAAAAAGGATGGGAGTTAAATCTTTCAGGCTTTTATTGCCCTTTATTGCTGTTTGGGGTGACTTGATATCTATCTTCACAAGTGGCACGGCGATGTCTGTAAGATGGCAAGGACTGTACACCACCAGTTATGTTTTCAGAGCCCAACCAGTGTTTGTGGCTCTGTGTACCAGAAGCACAGACGGAAACCAAAGCTCCAGTTCTGACGTGCAGTTTCAGATGATTGATGGCACCCTGACTGCTAACTTGATGCTTGTCTGAGGTAAAAATCACTTCTCGTCCCCACCCTGCTCTTTGGCTCTGCATACCTCGTGTGTCCCTGTAGAGCGCGTGTTATACAGTAGGCCTTTATGCCATTTCATGTAAGGCTCCAAGGAGATAGTTGTACGCGTTTGGGTGGTTCCCCCCCACACACTTTTCTTTTTAAATTTAGTGTGGTCAAGTCAATCTTTAAAGTTCAGTTTGTTCCAAAGGGTCTGTAAGGATGGATGTTTGATTACAATGCCTGAAAGCTCTTTCCCATTTCTTTATTTGCACACGGAAAAATATATTCTTTTAATGAGACGTTCCGAGTGATGAGAATATTTTGAAGAGCTGCACACATCAAGCCATACCCCAAATGTTTCACAATTTGTAGTTTCCTTCTCTAAGCGTAAGGATCATCTTTGAGCATAATACCTTATTCTGTTTGGAGTTCAAAACACTTTTCTAATACGTTAAACCGCTTCCCACAAACTTCACTCTCAGGAAGTTTGAATTGGCTGCTTTTCCAAAGAAGTCTGAAGGATGCCAGTGTTCTCAGCTTTGTAAACTCAAAATGAACTCGTATTCATGCTTCAGATCAGATGAAAGGCTCAGGTTTTGTATTTTCATTTTAATCGACACGGTAGCATTTTTGGAGTGCAGATATCTAGTTCCTATTTCTTGCCTTTATAAGTGCTTGCTCACTCTTGTGTTTTGCCTAGCCCATCTGCCCGAACCACTAGCTTGAAACTTTTCACAGCAAGAAAACAGCAAACACAGAGTTGCATTTCTACGTTGGAGGCTGGGACAGAACTCAGGCCCCGTAACACTAAGTGAAACAAATATTACTGATCAGCCAAAATAGCTGATACAGAGCTGTCTCTCTAAACACCTGAACAGATCCACTGAAATGTCTCATTTAAACTTATTTTTCTTTTTAGATGATGTTTAGTAAATATATAAGCCTTAATCATTTTGAGTTTAATAGTAGACTAAGTAGTGGTAATAACAGCACTAGCAGCAAACAACAACAAAATAAACAACCAACCAACAGAGCAAAAACCACTAACAAAACAAAACCTAAGACCATGAAAACGTTAAAAAAAATCCCAACCAATTCATTATTCTAAGAAATTTTAGAGCTCTATCAGTTCAGAAGTAACTTGTGAAATACAGCCGAACATGGATATAACAGAACAATTTGTACAAGTACCCTATGAAGGCCAAGAGCCAAAAGAAAGTAATAATAGAAGAGGAAACACATTTGACAAGTGACTTCTCTCATAGCCCTACCAACCACGCATTCAGGCTGCAGATTTGAGCCTGGTGGTGGCCCCACCAAGGACAGAGCCCAGCACCACCTGCAGGTGGCTCTGCCCTGAGGATGCCACTGACATTTGTCTCCATGCTTTAATCTGTGCTCGCTGCCACCTGATCGGAGAGCACCTCCTAGAAGAGATCTTATCCCTAGTCCTATAGAAAACCGCAGGGTTCTGACCGTTAACGTCAAACAAGCATCAAACCCTGGAGATGCGCCGGACTTGTCAGCCAAGGGGTCACAGCCTATGCAGAAATACCATGAAGCAGAAATAGTTCCTATTTTTAGCCCTGGACTAGATGAAGCCACAAGGGTGGCTACTGCCTATAACCATTTGCTCTGTGATTTGCATTCCAACAGTTGACTCTCTGCAAGAGCTGGGAGTCCTGAATCTCATCCTCCTGCCAAATCTTCTCCTGTTTTCACCTTCTAAAACAAAAGTCAGTGTGACCCAACATCAGATGTGGATTTAAGAGAACATTGGATTTCAGTTCAGTCCCTAGACAGGATTCCTTAAAAAAAAAGGAGGTGGAAAAATGTTCAGAATAAAAAAAAAAAGTACACCGAGCCAATGCTACCGCCTGCTGATTGTCAGCTGGCGTACACAGCCCATTAAACCGCTGCAGATAGCGTAACAGCTTGTCTCAGCGACTGGAAGGCTGAAGAGCTAGCTGAATATATTGCTTCTGCCTTCACATCTCACACGCACCAGACACCATCGTGACACAGCCAAAGACTGGGCCCTCCTGAAATATATTTTAAGATTTATCTAAGTAATTACAACATATTGCAACAAATGTCTGTATCTCAAAATCGTACAAGAAAACCTTTTGAAAGCATCTCACAAATTACCACATTATTGAGAGAACCATAGGGAATAATCTTCTATGTGTTTTCTGTGTTTATTCACTTGAAGGGTTGGATGTTTGGGTGCTTTGAAAAATACAAAAAAAAAAAACCTTTAGGAGAATGAAAAGGAAACCTTAGAAATATTCAAAGAAATACTGCTACTACCAAACGTAAAACAGCACTATAAAACAGTCACAGTTACATCATTTAAAAGTTGTTTTTCACATAACTGAGCTGCATTACAATAAATATTCTGGACAGTAGATGTCCTAATTGTCATTTGGCAAAAATGCTTTGGCTGCACCAACCTAGTTAAATAAAGTGTCAGGGAGTTATTGAGCAAAATCTACCTTATAAGGCAAAGACAATACTTGGATTTGAGACATCCAGTAAGCAACAAACATACTCTATTAGCTTTTGCTTTTGAGATAAAGTAAACATAACAATTGTGTTTCTGTTAGAAGTTCAGCAATTCTCTTAAACAGTTTGTGAGGTTTTGCTTGGCCTAATGACATGGACAGTTAACACAATCCCCAGAATGTGTTAGTGGGACATTCCCAGTCAGAAATTTATCAATAAAGCTGGCAAATTCATTCACAGGATAAAAACCATGATAAAATTAGGGAGATCAAAGATAACCTCCATTGCTGATCAGTGTTTGAAAGGCAAATCCATTATGCTATGTAAACACAAAGGTCAGATAAGCCTTTTTGTGTAAACACTGGGCCAAAAGTGCTTTAGGACACCAAGAGCCTATAAACTTGAGACAACATATATAAATGGATTCAAATCGTCTCCATGTACGCGCAGCCAACCAGTCCCACCCCTCAGATTTGAGCTTTGTTGGCCAAATAAATGCAAATAGTGCTTCTACTTACTCTATGGTACAGGAGAAAAAGGTAAAGCAGGCAAGAATGCTACAGCTCAGAGTCCAAACTATAAATAGGTTTAGGTTTTAGAAAATACAAACCAGAGAACTGAGCATTTCTGGACAGCAAACACAAGGACTGTTTTCAGACAGATGCCTACAGTAGGTCTTAAAATAACTGACAGTTTTACTCTGTAGTTTTTCTTCACTGTTTTTCCAAGCTATTTTGGAAACTTTGAAATCTGTCCTCTCTGTAGAGAAGGAATTTCAATCACAAGAAAAAACTTTTTCAGCGCTGCATAGATCTTTTCAATAACAACAGACAAGCATCAGCATATTCAGAGCATCAGCTTATCATTGTCTAAAATTATCTAACATATCCAAGCGGGTTAAAAATGTCACAGAAATAAACAAGCTCTGTAGAGGTTGAGAACAACTTGCTCCTAGAAAATGCCAGAGATGCCAAAACAGCTTACACAGGTCAGAAGTAAAAATTCAACGAATTTATGCTTGTTGTAGAAACAATGTTACAAAAGAAGAGTCAGATTTCTTGTCTGACAGATACCAGAAATATGATGAAAAAGGTATTTAAATACATGCTGTCAAATTATGTCAAAAGTCTATTCATATGCATATCTCAGAGTAGGAATTACATTTCAGACAAAGTTTTGGGGCTCAGCAAGAACAAGACATACTGTGTGTTTATCCAGACTGAGTACTCAGAGCAGATTCATGTCTAAATAGTTGTCTTTTGTTACCAATATATCTAAAGCTCACAGCAAACTCAGTATAGCTGGCACATGTTAAATGCAAAGTTCCTGCTCCGTCCTGCTGAACTGTTTGAATACATCCATCCACCTAAACACCTGCAAGTGTTGTTACTAAAGCAAAACATGTTCAGAAAGAGGAATTGCTGTTATTAGACCTGAGCAAGGTTACTTGGATCTTTTGGTTTTAATCCAGCCCAAATGAAACCATATAAACGGTTCGTGTCATGATGTCTGTTTTGAATACCTACAGGGCCTGGGTGGTAATTTGGAAGAAAACCCATTTTGAAAGAAAATAACAAAATGTAGGCCGCAGCTCCTGGGCCTCACTTTGCTTGTCAGGCCACACTCAGTATTTCAGGCTGGTAAACCTCACCAGCTGAGATGAGCAGATCCAGCAATGGGGGCTGGTGGACAAAAAGGGCAACACACTGCTATGAGAGTTTCCCTTACTGCCCCTTCCAGTCATGTCCTTACCACTAAACAATTCTCTCTTTCAGTAAGTCACATGATAGACGTTAGCTGTTAACCCAGTTTAAGCTATTTTTGTTTCTTTTCCAGTATGCTCTGATCAGCAGCACGAACCACAAATAGTGCCCAGCAATTGGCGAGCAGCAGATGCCCGAATCCCATGTTTTTCATCTCAGTTCAATATCCTTGACTCATGCATCCTGTCTACGCTAATGTTAGTTTCCTGATTGCAGTGTGTCTGCAGCTTTGGAGTGTCAACAAGTGCCTGAGCCATCCCAGAAAGCTCGCTCCTCCTCTCTGGTCTTCAGTTTTGCTTGGTTTTAATGACTCTCTCTCAAAGCTACCTTGTTTTGCCAATTTACATCTGGAATCTTTGGATTTACACTGGAATTGCAGTACACTTTCTCCTCTAATTTTAAAATAATTATTTTGATAGTCTAGAATATTCTGCTTTGACATGTCAGAAGAATATGAGCTACTAACCACTAACAGTTACACTTACCTGCTATATTAATTACACTACATTCTCATACATACATATTACAACATTCTCCCACTTGAATGAAACACCCCAAACAGGAAGATCTGACCTAGAATAGACCATTGCTTGTTTGGGAGGTGCTTGTGTCTTTGTTTTCCAGATAATCTGAAATTCTCCTGTCCCAATTGCTGTCACGTTCTAGATAGTGTAGCAGTGACTTCCGATTGCTTAAGACCATTTATGATTTGCATTTTTCTTGCAAACTCATTAACAGCATTGACTAGGGATACAAAATAGTTGTCTTTTTCTTATATATGAAATATACAGCTAATACAATATATACAGCTAATACAAAACTCAAATTAGGATCACTACTACTTATAAAACAAAAACCAAAAACCGTACCACAGCAACAGGCAAAGTAAAAGTACATGACAAAAATGGACAAATGCGTTATTAAACTACTCATCAGAACTTTAGATGCATTCCCTTCCACCTTCAGCTATTTACTATAGAGACCTTTTCCTTACCATTATTTCAAATATTTGCCCCCAAACCTTTTGACGCAGCACTATTCTCACCTGCATTTTACAAAAGAAGGAACCAACAAGTTCCATGCAGCCAAGACTCCCGACTCCCAGCACGACGCTTTGACCACAACACCACTTTCTGCTCTGGATCCTTTTGATGTTTTCTTTCAGTAAGCTTATGTGGAACTATGAACCTAAAGTTGCAATTATGCTCAAAGGTTTTTAAACAAATCAGAGCTCAGGTCCCAGGAACTCTGCTCAAACAGCCCACAAAGAAACACATTACCCAGCCACCATTATTTGGGCAATGGGATTATATATACAAGGCCAAAAGTCTACAGAGTCCCAATTCAGATATATTTCCTTAAGTAATGGACTATTCATCTAATCAATTATTAGCTGAATAATAATTAGCTGAAGCGGATGGAAGACTGTCTCACCTTAAACCATGACAGCAAGGGAAAAAAATAGTAACGATCGCAGCAGCTGCATACACTAACACTTTGGGTAGAAACTTTAACTTGAGGCTCATATAAAGGGTTTTCTTTGTTTTAAATTACAAGTGGCGCCATTATCCAAAGGTGCAGTCCTCCCAAGAGAAACAAACTGAAACAATGAGAAACCTGAAGGCAGGAAGTACTGAAGCAGGACGGTGGGTTCAAATATCAAAGGCCTTATTTAGTAAGGTGTAAGTCATACCTTACTACATCATAAACTACTGTCCTCCTACTTGGAAATGAAGTTGCCATCTTTTCCTCCTTCCATGAGCTACTTCTGATGATTACTCAGTGTTTACTTGACCTAGCAATAAGCTCTAAAGCCCTCAGCCACTCTAACACAGACAGAGTGGTCGCACACACAGCTCTGAGTCCCGCTGCACAGCTCTGGTTGAGCAAGAATTGTCCTCCTGCACCGAGCTAACCCTGCAGAGGTGCTACCACCAGGACGTTCGAAACCTCTACCTTTTAGGGGTACTGGGGTGACCATGGCATGCAGATCTTCCTCTGCTCTGTTTTTAAACACTGTGCACTCTCCTTTATTTGTGAAGCATTTCAAAATAATATCATTTGTTTGTGATTGTAATCCTTTTATAAATAAATTATATATATATATATAAAGTTACTGATGAAGCAGTTTAGTTTACAATAATGCAGTTCAACACAAGAAAAGCTGAGCAAGTTAAGGTATCACACTTCTGTTCACCCCATGAAACTGCTTAGGGTGTGCAACACCCAGCTGATTTCTGCTGTGATATTCACACTCTACTGTTGCAAAGTTACAGTGAGCAAAAGAAATTAATGTCTTTCATTCTGATTTGAAATTGCTCTGAGCAGTCTATGCAGGAATCCATGCTGCGCATCTGAATTGTTCAGATAGAGTTTAATCGTCCACTTACTCTGTGAAAGGAAGGGATAGCTCATAGCACCCTTCATAGCTGAAAGGAAGCTATCAAAGTTGTAGGAGAAAGAATTCATTATATTCCTACCAGTATTTTTTAAACTCCCCTATTCTTGAACCGAAACATTGACTTCTCTTGATTATCTGTTCAGGCCATTTATAATGAATGTGTGTAGATTAAACAAGAAATCTCTCCTTCCCGGCTGTGCAAGCACTGATCACAATAAGCAGTCCCTGAGACCCATGATTTTCAGCTTTGCAAAACTTTTGCAATGAAGCTATGTTTAACAGATCTCATAGTTACACAGCTGAAGGCAATCCTTGCTCCTCTAAAATGAACACAGCATTAGAAAAAATAAACAAATACTGTGCCAGAAGAGGTAAGAAACAGCACTTCTCAGTTAAACTAAGAAATCGGAGCTTAAAAGAGGTAACTATAATGCTAGGCTTTATATAAAACTGGATTAGCATAGGTTTGACTACCTATATGCCTTATTGTATAGGTTTAGCATGACAGGTGTGCTATCAAACTGGATATGAATCCGTAGAAATAGAATATTTTACCTACCATGTTGGATCATTATTTATTTTTGCCTCTATAGACAGTTGTCTTTGAAAAAACACTGCTACACAACCTTGATAATTATTAGCTAAATCTTTGCTAAAATATCTCTTTAAAAATGCCCTTTGACTGTAGAAGTTTTTTGAATTATCCATTGAGGAAGAAGCAGTGATAAAGAACGTAGTTTCTTCTCAGAAATTATTCATCATCTGTGGTAGAAGTTTGCAGCAACTGAGTTATGGTGTTGTTATATGGATATTTCCCTTATAAAATTATAATATTTAAACTATCTAAAAATCTGATGCAAATCTGTTGTTGCAAGTGAATCCAAAATTATTCTGAATCTGTCTGAATATTAGAACTGATTGCCATTATTTGTATTACCACTAGCTTTCATAAGTATATTTCACATTGCACTTACAGGAAGCGCTTCTTTACAAAGATGGATGGTGCCCACATTTATCATATTGATAGCGCTTACCGTATCTATTTCTGTGGGTGGTTATTAAATATTTTATTTATTGCTGCACACAGCTGATCTGATTGCCATTAGTGAGACATATTGATAAAGTTATTGTGGGAGACTGATGCCAGTAATATATTTAAGACCGAGAACTACTTTATGTATACAAGTGATAATGTATGCAACTCCTGTTTCATCAGTAAAAACCCAAACAGGCCTGAATATAAAATGCTGTTTTGAACTTAGTCACAAGAATGTTAAGAATTTCTTTTTTTTAAGATTTATGTGTCTTCCTTGTCCACAGGGAGCAGCAGCCCTAGCAGTCTATTACTAAATTCGAAGATTGCTCTCATATCATCTTATGAATAAAACTGTCAGTCACAACACTGGTCTTACATTTTGCTATAGATTTTCTCTTTATTTTCAAACAGACTTTTAACCAGTCATCTACTATATTCAGAACAAAGCCATATCAGTCTAAATAGGACACCACGTGGTCTCCTCTGGATGCTCCAAACCACCTGGCCTTGCCTACTTTCCATGACACAGCCCACGTTTCACAGCTCGGCCCCAGTTGTGCTTTGCATGCAAGCAAGCCAAGGTTCATGACTTCAAGTCAAGACATCCCCTGAGTAGCCTAAAAGCCAGAAGTAATTGCATTTTTCATTTAGTTACTGGAAAGAAGAGACAAAAGATTCAATTCACATCGCAAGACTTTTTCAAGACAGCACAGCAGAAATACATATACAACTTGGACTGATTTTCAGAAGGGATGAATGTTGAACTTCCTTAGACAGGGGTAAAGAAAGTCATGGGAATTGGGAAGTGCCTGCTATCTTAACCTTTCACAGGTGCAGGACTATTCTTTCAAGGAGAAAAGCATTAGTTTTGTTTTGTACAGGGAGGTGAGCACAAAAACCTAACCTCTTCTAGAAGCTTATCTACAATAATCGAAGTAATACTGGGAACATTCTTAGCACTGCTTATCTATATGATAGGTAGTTTCTGTAGGAGAAGAAACAGGAAGATGAGGGAAAACCTACTTCCCTTAGAACAGTTCTTAACCAAATACATACATGAAAGTACTCTGTAAACATCACTAGAAAACTCATATTCCATATGTTATTTATCACTGCTGGAATTAAGTCATGCTTTTTCTTTTCACACCCCAAAGACTGTCAACACCAAAACATGTTTGTTGCTTAAGTGAGAATTATTCACTTTATAATTCATTACTACTAATATGAAGAAATTTATTTTTAATTTGAAGACAAGCATGGAAGCTACCTTTTTATTTTTTTCCTCCTCCAGTTTAGTGCTGACACAAGCAATTCATGTTTCTGCTCTTTCTCATTTCCGTTCTCATCTAACCACCTCAGTTTGTGGTTGTGGACCCAAGGTTTCTTATTGAAGGCCTGTTCCTCATGTGCTGTGCCTGTGACTTGTGTGAGGAAGCCACGTCAATAATTTCTGGGCAAGAACTTACCTGAGGTGAAGCGTCTGTTCTCAAAGTCGCTGCACTGGGCTGCTTTGTCAGATTCTGTCTGACCATGAAGTCTAAACAAGCTCTCCGACAGTCCAAAGAAACAAGAGGCATCAAGTGAATAATGTAGTTTTACCAACTGTCTACAACATTTTCTGTGAAGCCAAATTACTATGAATTTCAATGAAGCAATCCCCATTAAAAAGGATCCTGTCCCTGTCCTCTGAGTTCAGCCAACAACTGTATATGAACCTAGTGTAATGCATTTTAAAGAAATCAAATCTCTTACAATGTTGCCAGCTCCAGATATTCCTTACAAATAAATACAATGATTCCTATGACATTTTCAAAACCTCTGTAAGTTTGATTTTGAACTCCGAGAATCAACGTTGTCAGCTTTTCTTAACAAGTTCCTTGCTGTTGTTTACCACTTTTAGGGGGGAAGGGCCATAAAGCCTTCAGCATTAACACATCAAACCTAGCAGTACTACTACTGGCCCCACACATCTGGAAACCAGAAATTCTGATTGCTAATTTTATTCATTCATGCCTACTATTTCTTTAGAAGTTATATATAAAGATTCAAAGTGTCTCTTTTAAATGATCTGAAAAAAACAGTTTCTCATCAGAAAAAGTCTCCTTTCTGCGAGCAAAATACTTTAGATAATAATTTTAATTTTTAGTGCTTCCTGGTGGAAGACTTTCCTGTACTTGGCTGTAGCTGCCTGCAGCGCGGCCCCACATCTCTGCTTGACTGACTACAGCCATACGGAGTCAGTGAAGCAGGTGCTGCAGGTGCCTGCCAAGTATTTTGACTGCTCCCCCTCACCACAGCGAGAGGGACGCCTGTCAGGAGCCTGCCAAGTGCAGTGCTGGTCCATAAGTTTCCTGACCAACTGAAAATGTTAAAACTGAGTTCTGATAGAAGCTGCACCCTGGTCTTTCAGAAAATACACGTGTATTCTGCACTAAATAAACTAGTGGTTGACTAGCTTCTGCCACCTGATGCTTGGTAAAAAACCTCTGCCACCAAATGCATATAAAAGTCTATATTTCCAAGACAGAAGACAACAGATGCCTGCATACAGATACATTCCCTACCAGCTGTGATCCAGAGTTATTATCTGGTGCAGAAGCCAACCTCCAAAGCCAGCCAGCATCCCTTTGCTTTATTTATTCAGTAATGTCAGCCCCGTGTTTGAGCTAAGAGCCTCTACCGAGCAGCGACTGTGTCATTGTTAAATAAGTCAGGCAAGGTTAATTACCAGTGTGTTTACATATAAAGATGATCTGCGATGAGAAAGACTTCTCAAGAAAAGTACAGTGCGATTAAATAGAGGTAAAACACCAGATTGTTTGTTTAAGCTTTCCATTGCTCTAGAAGTAATTTTCTCTCTCAAGAGCCGGAGCACAGCTTTTTCTTTCAGTCAAGAAGCTGATTCACTCAGCATCGCTTTATTTAATCAAAATGCAGCATCTCAATAGCACATATTTTTCCCCTCATTGGCGGCTATCTGTGTTGCTAGGTTGGGTAGCGCCTGAATAGCCCTCACATGCAGACGTATTACAGATGTATAAAATGTCAACACAATTTACTGAGCCTGGTGAGGATGCCTTTGTTACAGCTTTTGTTTTAAATCCAGTACTGTGTCTGCCTCCTAGGGACCCGAAGTGAGTCTCTTTAAAAAAGAGCTACAGATTTATTCGTCCACTTTGAATAAGTGAAAAATGTGTTTTGTTGAAACCTCAGGAGAGTAAATGGATTTACTATAGAATCCCCTTTTGTTTATGGGCTTGATGAAAGCATTTGGCACTTAATGATTCCCAGGCTATTCCAAGTTTAAAAAAGAAGAAATCAAGTGTGCTGAGTGTTAAAATGTTTTCCACCAACCTCAAAGCAAATTTAATATAAAGACTTGTTCAGGTGTCAAATTAGTATGGCAGTGGAATGCTTACTAACTCGCCTCCTCAGCATTTACACCCAGTATAATGTCACATTTTGTTCTTAAAACAGAGCCAAAAGCACGGGGGGTGAGGGAGACCTATCCACGTGGCCACCTGAAATCCAAACCTGTTCCTCTCAGTTCTTGCTTCTCCCATCATCTGCTGCTCCTCCCATCTTCATTTTCTTCACAAAACTTTGCAAAAATTCTGAGATTACAGCACGTGCTAACTTACAAAAACCACAAAATAATTTCAAGAACGAAATTTATGTAAGCACAATGAACTTCCATTAAATTATTAAACTCCTCATAAGAGACTGTTTATGTTCTTCTATCAAATTGGTTCAATGTGTAAATTTTCTAACAGAGCGCTACCGACACTATAAGTACAAAGAGGACACAATAAATCACTGTTAAAAGGTTTTATGTAGGGATAGCTTAGTTAGCAGCAGTTGCGGCTTTTGGTGAGTGAACTATTTGCATTGCCGTCGAGAAATATTGCAGTCTACATCAGTTTTTAGGCCAATACTGATCACGACTAATAAAACACAGGAATTAGCAAGCTCTTTAAAACCTAATATTTCACCTAAAAATCTCAGAGCTACACATTCCCATTTGGAATATTCAGGAATTTTTCAGCAGAAATATTTTAAATGTTAAAAATACCTTTTTTTTTTTTGAGAAATAGCGAGCCACCAGTGCATTCCCACTGAGAGACCATCAGTTTCTCTTTAAGAGAATAATCAGGCATAATATGCTTATCTGATCCTGTTCTCTAGCCAATATATTTATCCCTTCAGCTTTTCCTCCTTCTTGTCAGCCTCTTAGGGCTCTGTTCTAAATATCGATCTTTTATAGATATTTACCCACAGAAGCTGCAAGACATGTCCAAGTCCCTGCAAAATACAGTATGTGATGTGCTAGTTCTTACTCAATCAGTTATTCTCAGTCTATGGGTTTTTAAAGGGAGGTTTCTCAGTCTATATTTTTTTTAACCTATATAAAAAAAATATCTCAAAGACCATTCAGAAGTTTGTATCCTTTTTACAAAGGCAGTTCAAAGCCAATTAGGGTCCCTCCTCACCAGAGAACTACATAATATTTTTTCTGTCAGGGAAACAGACTTTGTACTGAAGACATTTATGTAATTTGTTATTTGTATGGATCCCTCAGCATAAAGATGACAAACACCAGATAACGTGACCAGGCGGGTAGAACCACTCTGCTAAAGAAGTTATTTCTCTAAAATAAAAATGATTGAAAAATAAAGAGGGCAGAGGGATAGGAGGGGGATCATGATTGTATCCTAAGATTCTTCCTATCAAGGACAGCTTTGGTTTATTCCCTATAATGAACTGTTGACAACTGACTATTAAGAGAAACGGTGAAGAGTAAACATATATACACTTGTATACTTTACGACTTCATCATAACTTCCCGAAGGGACTACATACCTTTAAAATCCAAGAGCTACTGAATATTAAAGTTGCAGCAGATTTGGCTATTTAAAAAGTTTCCCAGCTCTAAAGGAGGAAAACCACTAGTTAAACTCTCAGGATAACCTTCCCCTGAAACCAAAGCTCTTCCCATCTCGGCCTTTTTGCTTCCGTTTCACACATAAAAGGGGTTTCTAATTAAAAACCTGTGAAGTACCTCAGGATGTTTCCTCCATGCAATCCATTAATTATCCTGAGAAAACCAATCATTATAACCCTAATGCTGACCTTAGCTTGTCTCTCACTTTGTAGCATTTACTATTGTTCTTTTCAAAAGGTATGAAGTGCTCCTGGCAGATCCATCCAGTCTAGCAGACTCCCACCTGGTTCAAACACACATCACGGTCTGATCAGATTGGCCTTTCTCAAAGCCATGGGTTGTACAGCCACCTGCAAGGATGCCACAGGGTTACCATCTCTGGGGTAGGGACTGTCCCCAAACTGCCAGTTACCTCACTCTATGTCCAAGATATCTTTTCCTTTAGTATACTTTGAAATGCAGCAACGTAACTGAGGTCAAAATCATTTCAAAGCTAAAAGAAAGAAGTGAAATAAACACCATTGTTGGTCTGCATAACATCATTTCACCCTCATAACTGCCTCCTTTGGTACAGCTTAAACTTGCTGCCTACAGACCACTGCCAGTCCCTAACTCGCTCGTCAGAGACATGCAAAAGATAATCATGGAGTTTAATGTCTATGAGCCATTAGAGTGGCCCACTTTAGGATAAAAAGGACCTGCTGCCCCCTTCAGACAGCGATTCATGAGGAGCAATGGGAACCAATGCTACATCAGACAGCACAGAGGATCACTCCTCTGTTCTCTCAGCTTAGCTGCCTCCCGTACCAGCGAGCACCAGCATCCCAGAATAAACCCAGGCAAGTGACAACAGCAGTGTTTCTTATTTACAGTGGCAGGGTAGTTAACCCACAGAATAATTTTGTAAGATGCAGTACGAGAAGAAAAACTATAACCTTAAGATGCTGGCTTGTAAGTAATCCTGTGAGGCCATCAGCTCAGTATCAAATAAGCCTTTGTATTTATTTTGAAACAGGAGAGCAAGGGAATCCCGGCAGCAAAGCAGGGAGCAGTAGCACTAGTGTGAGGTGAAGCGAATGCAACAGGGGTTTTTGGAATTGGTGCCACCAGCAGCATGCTGCGCCCTGGCCCTCAGGCGCAGCGGTGTTACTGGGGGAAATGCAGTGAGTGGGCATGCGTGTGGAGCGGGGAGGACATCTCCGAACCTGAAAATTGACAAGCCGAAAGCAGCTGGCTGAAGTGAAGCTTTTAAGGAACAGTAACAATCTGGATCATCTGAACACCCATTTATTACCAGCTTTTCCTTTTTCCTCATTTGATCTCCTCAAGCACTGAAAGAGGGTCCTTGCTACTGGCAGTGGGATACCTGGCAACAAATAATAAGGCAATACCTTGCCTTTTCCAGTGAGACAGCAGGATCCTGGCAATTTTTCTTCTTTCCTATCAGCTTACACATCTCTGCTAACCAACACTAAGTCTAGACTTCTAAAACTGTTTTAAAATTTAGGGTAACATACTTTTTGGCAAATTACATTCCAGGAAGCCTTAATTCACAGGAAATTCACTGAAGCTTTATTACTGACCATCAGTGACTACTGAGGCATATAAAAGCACCTATGCCACAGAAGATATATCCTCTTCGACTTAAGAATTGTTTTGGACTATAATACCTTGTAAGTAGCTGTCTCAAAACCAATAACATTGACCTGCAAATGACACTGTGGTCTGTGGATGTGGTCTACCTTGACTTCAGTAAGGCTTTTGACACTGTTTCCCACAACATTCTCCTTGAGAAACTGGCTGCTTTTGGCTTGGACTGGCGTACACTTCGTTGGGTTAGAAACTGGCTGGGTAGCCGGGCCCAAAGAGTTGTGGTGAATGGAGTTAAATCCAGTTGGAGGCCGGTCACTAGTGGAGTCCCCCAGGGCTCAGTACTGGGGCCAGTTCTCTTTAATATCTCTATCAATGACCTGGATGAGGGGATCGAGTGCACCCTCAGTAAGTTTGCAGATGACACCAAGTTAGGTGCATGTGTTGATGTGCTCGAGGGTAGGAAGGCTCTGCAGGAGGATCTGGATAGGCTGGAGCGATGGGCTGAGGTCAGCTGTATGAAGTTCAACAAGGCCAAGTGCCGGGTCCTGCACCTGGGGCGCAACAACCCCAAGCAGCACTACAGGCTGGGAGATGAGTGGTTGGAAAGCTGCCTGGCTGAGAAGGACCTGGGAGTACTGGTTGATAGTCAGCTGAATATGGGCCAGCAGTGTGCTCAGGTGGCCAAGAAGGCCAACAGCATCCTGGCTTGCATAAGAAGCAGTGTGGCCAGCAGGTCTAGGGAAGTGATTGTCCCCCTGTACTCGGCTCTGGTGAGGCCGCACCTCAAGTACTGTGTTCAGTTTTGGGCCCCTCGCTACAAGAAGGACATGGAGGTGCTCAAGTGAGTCCAGAGAAGGGCAACGAAGCTGGTGAGGGGTCTGGAGAACAAGTCTTATGAGGAGAGGCTGAGGGAGCTGGGATTGTTCAGCCTGGAGAAGAGGAGGCTCAGGGGCGACCTTATCTCACTCTACAGGTACCCTAAAGGAGGCTGTAGAGAGGTGGGGGTTGGTCTATTCTCCCACGTGCCTGGTGACAGGACAAGGGGGAATGGGCTAAAGCTGTGCGAGGGGAGGTTTAGGTTGGATATTAGGAAGAACTTCTTTACTGAAAGGGTTGTTAGGCATTGGAACGGACTGCCCAGGGAAGTGGTTGAGTCACCATCCCTGGAGGTCTTTAAAAGACGTTTAGATGTAGCCCTTAGTGATATGGTTTAGAGGAGGACTTGTTAGTGTTAGGACAGAGGTTGGACTAGGTGATCTTGGAGGTCTCTTCCAATCTAGATGATTCTGTGATTCACCACTGCACCTGAATAGTCACAGTCCTTTGCTGGGACTCTATCTCTGCTGCAGATCCTGAATCTAAACATGGTTCACACAAGGGAAGTCACTTCCATTTTTCCCCAAACAATCCAGAGATTTCTTTCAAAATCACATCCCTGACTTGAGCAATGCAAGGGCAGCCCAACAGGCCCCATCAGCACCAGAGCCATTTTAAGACAGGATCATCAGAAAGCATGGAAAGGAGTTGGAGATTGCAGAGTTATGCTGCTTAAATAACAGCAAACCAGCTCAGACACCCAAGGAACTACAGTCACTGCTGTTGTTACCAAGTTCTTACATTTTACGTTCAGCCACAAAGCATAACCAGGAGCAGGCATATTCAGTGGTATACATTAAAATGTCTCAGCAAACAAAGGCCAGCAGAAAAAGCGTTGCCCTTTCAGGAATGCTGGGTTACATCTGGCAGCAAAAGGCTGGGAGGAGGTCGCTGGCACATAGTCATTTGTTCCAATGCCACAGAGGACAAAGACAAGCAAAAGCAAAAGATGAACTTTTTAGTTAATCTATTCTTTTAGGTTTTGCATTAATGCTAACATTTGAAAGGAAATCGGGTGATATTTTCTTTGCTGCACGTTAAACAACTACTGAATAGTATTTCAGTCCCAGTAACTGCGTAACCATATTCTGAAAGTACCTGGCAGCATCAGTTCAGGCACCTCTTGGTACACGTTATCATCGGGGATCAGGCTCCAAGCCAGTGCCTTTTATGTCCTGATGACTGACACAGGACCATTGCTGAGGAAGGCATAGACCGGATGCTTGCACAGCAGCCTGTTCACAAGGGAGGACTTTCCCTGGGCCCTATTAACATTTCAGCACTTAAAATGTAATCACGCCTGCTCTGTGCCCCTTTGCCAAGTACCTCTGGCACTTTCATACCTGAGTATGAGCTAAAGCAAAGCTATTGGCTACTTTCCAGGTTAATGAGTTTCCAGTCTCTAATGAAAAGACTGGAGAGAAGCTGTAAGACACACTTACAAACAACTCCAGCAGAGCAGCACATCTGCCTGGGGAGCAACAGCAGCCATCAGGCTGCATTTGTCCTTTATGAGAGCCCATCTCCTGCCTCGTTTAAATTTTTTCCCCTTTTTCTATTTTTCCCAATCACTTTTCCCACCTAAGGAGAGTGGAAATATGAAGGTAATGAGTTTTTTGTTGTTTTGTTTTTGTCAGATCAATACCACCACCTCATTACCTTCTTGCCCTTTGCTTGGTTTCTCTCTCCTTTTTCCTCCATTTGGTTCTGGTGATCAACATGAGAACAACAGCTGCAGCTGGCTACATTAGCTGAAAACAGCTCAGCTGTAACTGATCTAACTGAGACATCATAACGCCACTAATGTTCTCATTGCTAATTTGTAGTGCTATCATCGGTGCCACAGACGCAGAAATGGATCTTTGCAATTTTACAGATGAATTCACTCCAATCTTGGTGTAACTTTACAAGTGGTTGCTGAGAAGTCAGTCCCTGGGCACTCCGAGGTAAATCCCAGAGCACAGCGTTGGCCATAAGGAAAGCAGAAATGTCAGAACAAATACAGGGGCAACGAAGCAAAAGTATCTGATACAGCAGGAATTCTCCCTTGCAATACAGTCACAGAAACTCCAAGGTAACCCCAAGTTTTAACAGTCCCACTGTATAAATCAGCTTCCTACATACTGATACAAGGCTTTCCAGGCAGTTCTTAGTTGCTGATCATTGTCCTGCGCCTGCTGTTTATGTAAAACATATTAAAACCATCTTCTCCCAACTGACTTACTAGATTTAATGTATTCTCCATCACATTACACTTACCATTTAGGCATGGCTACTGCTCGTCCTATACTGGTAATAATCTTTTAAAAACATTATACCCACAGACAGATCACCAGGCTATTTCTAGGTCACTCAAGTCTGCTGCCACCACACAGTTGCCATGGCAGTTGTTGAACAAATTCAAGGTACAATACTAGCACTGAACATACCAGTCAAGAAATTCAAGGTGCCTATGAAGAAAGGAATTCTGTGAACAGCATAAGTTCATAACCAACACAAGACCACTTTAGTTTTTGGAGCAGAAAAATACAAACCTATTATTCAGCACCCAGGATCTGCTCCTAGAGCAAGTGGGAAGACAGAATACAAACTTATATTGTGTACAATATCTAACTCTCCTGTGCAATAAAATGCCAAAAACCAGCAGCCACTTCTTCACAGAAGTTTCTGGTAATAGCAGCTGGAATAACAAAAGCAACCTGAGCCTCTCATTTTATGGGTCTGCATCAATCCCACCGAACACGACCTGCTGCATTTGCTAGACATACATACACGAGTGAGCTCATTCTGTTGTTTTGAACCATGAAAAATGGTGAGCCCTTAAATTGATGTAAAGAAGGAACAGCTTTATTGCCTTTTGCTTGTGTGTGCCTGTGCACAAGTTTCAGTGGATCCAGGGCCGTAATGTGCATGACTGTATCACAAAGACAGCGTTATTCACATTTACCTCTGCAGGTTACAGGGTCCAGCCAACAGAAATGACCGCTGTTTGGGGCAAATGTAGGAAGTGGGTAGGAAAAACTCCCCACTTCACCCCAAAGTGGCAGCAGAAGCCCTATTTTAGAGGACTGGGCCCCCTCCCTTTGCCCAGACTTGTCACAATCCCACCTGCACCCAACAGCAGGGCAGTGACAGCCCCGCTGATGGAGACGTTTGCCTCAGCAAAGCTGATTCAGTTCCACCGCCAGGGAAAAGCGACCAGCTTCTCTCTCAGAAAACCTACACCAGTGCTTAGGCCTCCTCATCCAGACATGAAAGAGAAGTGCCACAGCTGGTTAAATAATTCTGCTCAGAAGATTAAGTATGTAGCACAGGCTTCTGAAAGGAAACATAAGAGTGGCTGTCATGCTTTCAGTTGCCCTGATAGCCATGCACTTTGCGAAGGATGCCAAGTGTTATTGCAAACACAGTTTGTACTTCCATGACAGTAAGTGCTTCTCTGCTCCTTTTCATTGCCACAGACCAGTGCTTTTGATCCATCAGCAATGCTCAGCACTCATTCCCAAGGGAAATCCTTTGAAATGTACCTTCATCTTGATCGCTGACCTCAAGCTGGTCCACACTGTAAGCACTAGTGCAAAGAGCTGCAGTTGCTTTGTGCGGGACTTTATCTGATTACCAGATTTCAAAGCAGCTAAACCCAGGCTAATCCACCACATAAAAGAGTCAAACCATTTTTAATGCAGGTTCTTTCTTTTTAAAACCTAACAAGGGGCCTAACATTCAAACTAAAATTTAGCATAGCTTTCTTCTGACCCAGAGCCAGCCTACTACAGTTTATCACTGAAGATTATATTGTATTAAGAATATTATTCTAGAAATAATAGAACATTAAAGCTACTTAGGAAAACCAAACATACATAGAGAGCCAAGAAAAATTTATGAACAAAAAAAAAAAACCCACCACAGAACAGAAGATGAAAACTGAATAGCTTAAGCTATTTGTAAGCAACGGGCAATTATTACTTTATTCTGATACCACTAATATATCCTATGAGAATATTGATGTCCTGTATTTTGCTTAAAATAATGACTAACAAAGAAAGCTGAACATAAAGACTGAGTCATTCATCCACTCCATTTGACACAAAAGTCACTTTGGTGGAAGCTGTGTCAATTCTTTTAAAAAGCACATAACATCTGCAACACTTAAATATATATATAAATGCTTAGGGATTGGGAGCTCCAGCTGCCGTGAGACTGAAGAAATCCTCATGACATCAGAAAGCAGGAATTATATTTCATTCACCCTTTTTGCCATGGTAAAAAAAAAAAAGTAAACATGATCCAGATGTTCCGGGTGTTAAAGAGAGTCTACTTGGTAATTATTGTCCGAGACACAAACTTTTTCTTTATAGTGCTGAAATAATTGACTTAATCCAGAAGTAAAGAACTCAGAAATACAGCAGCCTTCTTCCATTACTCTTCAGGGTGGAGGACACGGTTCAACATTTTTTCACATTTTGATACTTTAAATGAAGTCACACAGTTTGGCCGTTAGATAAACAAGTCAGAAAACATAAACCAATGAGCTGATATAACTAAATAATGAAGTATCAAAATGGTAAGTTATGTTTCCTACCAAGTTATATGAAATAATGTAATTTTTTGTAATAGACGTCACTTAATATAGAAGAATTTATTTGTAATTATTTTCAGTTCTTTATGAGAATGGTTCTGCTTTTCTTTTTAAAGGGGAGGGGAGAACCCCTGAAGTTTTGGGTGCAAAGCGTATTGCAACTGCCTAGAATACATTCACTTTTCCTTTTAAGCTCTCTGCATTTATTTTCATCAAAAATGAAAATGACACTGGCACAAGGAGGCAAGCTATGAAGGCACCTCGCTCCTCTAGGTCAGCTCAGGCTTTGGAAGCGCACTGAGCACGGTCAGAGGTTTACACCGGTGCTCGGTGCAGACACTTAGGGTGCGCTACAGCACTGCATCAGCACTGCTGCTCTCAGAAGCACCAGGGGAAATGGCAGCTATCCGAGCATAACAGTGAGGAGCAGGAAATTGCTCTTAAAAATAAAAGCTCACATACAAGTTTCCATCATTAAATTATAGTGGAATAGCACAGTAAATATTTATGGCACATCCTCTGTCTTAAATCTGTTTTACAATATTACCAGCTGTAGGGAAAGCACGTACCGGCTTTCCTCAGCTTCCCTCACTGGTGAGCACCCTTCGCTAACTTCGCTGACACCAGACAGCCGTCATGACCAAGGAGAGAGGAAACCCAGGGGAAACCTTGGAGGAAACTCAGCCATTGCAGGCAGGTATCTCCCATCTGGGGCCTCGTGCTGGGATCATGCCCAGGACCACAGAAAACAAACTGCAAGAAACGCTCAGAGATCATAACACACCAGCAGGAATGGGCAACACTCCCATCTTGTGCTGATGCTCATGTTTTGGCATTTTGGGCTTTTGCCACTCCAGCTTCACATCAAGCATGGAGCAGGTCAGCAGAGGATACATGCTCATAGGTGTGTGTCAGGGGAAGATCCTCAGTAATGTACAAATCTTCTGGTAAGCCTCCTTCTGAATTGATTTGAATGGATGGAGCCTTGTCCCTTGCCTCAGACACAGTGATGTGATCTCCTACCCCTTACTAGCAAAGAAGAAACATAATGATAAGCAACAGAAGACATCATGTTAGGCTATGTTGCACAACCTATGTAAATTCAACAGCAGCATAACATTGCAAGCATAACAATTTAATCAGAGCAACAGAAAATACAGTATTTTTGCAACATTCAGACTGTTTCCTCATGTGCAAGCTTGGAATAAAACAGTTTATTCAACTGCAGGATGCAGACAGATTGAATAAAAGCATCATGCAAGGAATGCTCTGTCCTTGCCTCTATTTCCTTCAGCCTCCTTGCCATTACCTTAACATCACAGGTATGAATTAAGAGTCTCATGGGTAACTAAGGCCATGCAATTCTCATCTCTGTAGCGGACAATCTGTGGTGATGCCTGGAAAGTCTCCTGAACTCCAGCGTACAGCAACCGATGCAATGGGCCAGGCTGATGCCAGGCTTGCAGGTAATGCCTGACCTTAAAAACTCCATCAGCTTGAAAACAGATGTGAGCCATACAGTGAAGCAACTTATGGCTCCAGTTAACTGAGTCCTTATAGACAAAGAACGTTTGTTTCCTCACACGCCCGCATTATGCACCAAAAAGAGATTACTCAAAAATGCTGGTCTTCTGATACTGCTTAAGTGAACATGCTTGCAATGGGGATATATTTTACAAAGGGTATTTTGACTGCCAAACGCTGCAGATCTACACAAGCTGTGACAGTGTTTGCCCACATCCGACTCGTGGTATTGGAATTAATCGCGTGTTGCTGCAAAGCCTGAAATCTGTGCTACCTCTTTCCAGAGGAATCCAGATATATGGCACAAAACCCAAAAGCCTCTGGAACAGCTCCTAGTGAAACTTCCTTGAGGTGATCAGCAAACTATAAACTACAGTTAGGCTTTTATCTCTATCACCCACCAGGTTTGTGAATTAGCTATGAAAGGAGCTCTTCTAGGTAGGCACACGTTGACTGTCAGAGGGGCTGATGCCACACTGCTCTTTGACTGAGGGCAGAGTAGGAACCAATGAAAAATATGGGTACCAGGTTTATGAAGCTGGCTGGAGGTTCACGCCTTAGCTAAGATACAGGACATTTCAGGAAAAGTAGCTAAAGCACAGATGAAATTCAAGCCAAAGTACTCATGAAGATGTTACAACAAAGACAACCTCTGCTGAATGGTTGAGACCTCTTGAATAAACTTCCAAAAAAAAAACACTAACACACACTTAAGGGAAATCCTATTAATCTGAAAGGGTTTCAAGAATGTGTTGAAGTGTTCTATTGAGTAACGATTTCCTCAGAGCTTTGTAGGTGAGCAAAGTGTTGGTTTAAACCTCCTGTTATTCTCAGTAAAAATAAATAAGTCCAGTCTAAAATAGCCCATGTATAAAGAACGAGAACACAACAAAAACTACACATCTAGAATTATTTAATAAAGTACGTAATTACCCAGATCATTCTAACCATTTCTGACATTTTTTATGAAAGTGGAGTGAGGAAACACCACCACCACCCACCTCCAGTTGGCTGGAAGACTGAAACTTAATTAAACTATTTATGCAAGCACCCTACTTCCAGCGGCAGCAGCAAACATTTCAAGAAATTTTATTTTTTTTTAAATCTTCATTGGTTGTGTAAGCAACACACTTACTAGATTCATATTACCAATAATACCCATGAGTAGCATGTTTAGGATTGACTTGAAAAGAGAAACCCTATTTCTTTCAGAAGTCCCTAATATTTGAATTAATGATGATGTCATCAAATAGAGTTACAGACACAAACACCTAAAAATCAGTAAAAGATTGTCTTATTATTTCTGCATCTAAGGTCACCATTTGCAACTGAGAGACCCTATCGATACCTTTGCTTTGACTACACGGTAATCCATCAGCACAGTCAGTCAGCAACTGTGGTTTAATCAAATTTTTTTTTTTTTTGATGATACTTATTAAATTAAAAACACTAATCTCCTGGGATAGGAAGAAATATTTCTACTACTTATACCACCGTGAAGAAGGCATTTGAAACAGATGGAAAGATTGCATCCTGAAGTTGCCTCCTTCCCTCCCAAGATTTTTAAAGGAAGATTTTTAAAGAGCAGCTAAGGGACAGGCATCTACATCGGGAAACTCCCATGCCCAGTTCCAGGCAAAACCTCTAGGGTTGATGCAATTTTGGCATTTAGGTGCAAGAATCACACCATTATCATTTCAGGATTATCATTATTTTTTCTAAACATGCATACAAGTAATTTTAGTGCCACCACAAACATTTTTTATTCCATTTTTCACTGCAGAAGTGGAGAGGAAAAAATAAACAAAACAAAAAAATAGCTTGACAAGTAGGGTAGGAGAAGTGTATTCTGTTTTTGTTCAGAGCACACTGCAGCTTCCCAGAAAACAGGACTCTCTCCTCTTCTTTCCTCCCCTGTTAACACATCAGTAATAACCTCCGACTATTCTGCCATAAAGGTTATCTGACAGTCTAGAGGACTGTGTGTGTTGCAAAATAGCAATTCCATTTGTTTCAACATATAAAATCTTCTCTGGAATGAGAGAAGTTAAAACATATGCTTAAGTTAATGAAATTCCCACAGTGAATATTTACACAAGTAAAGATAAGTCTTCATATATGTTTAGCTTTGCATCAACCTGGGCAGGCAGGGAGGGAAGAGAGAGAACCATATTTTGTACCAAAGTGAAGACATCTCATTATGTTTTTGTGGAAATCATCACACAAATTCCTCATCCTGACCGGTTATATAGGGCCTGTGCATTTTTGCAGGAAGAAAGAGAAGGCCAGAAGAGACAATAAATGACATCAGGCTGTATAGAAACAACACGATACAGCAAGTTCTGCTTTCACTTCGACAGGATGGAAATGCATCTGGATCATCACTCTTTTGTGTCATGTCTGTGCTGCTACCACCGGACTAACCATACTTTCCTTGTCTAGCCCAGTGGCTCAGCATCTCCTATAGGTGAACAAGACAAGGGAACCACTCGGTCACTCAGCTGAGTCCTTGTGAATCCATAGCTGCTGCTTGTTTGGTGTAGTTGTGAAGGCCACGTACCACAGCCTCATGGTCCTCAGCATGGAAACCACCGCCCTAGCCCTTCATTATAAACACCGCAGTTATCAAATATAGCCAGAGTAGAAGTTCACAACAGACCACAAAATTATACTTGGTGTAAAAGCCAGAGTGGTCCTCCATTTCCACTCACACCTGGTTTTGATCAGTGTATTGGCATGGCATTTTGGCTGCTTGAAGCAACGTACTGGATATGATGCTATACATGGCACACCGTCCTGGAACAGGGGACCACAGAAGCAGCAGTCCCACGTGTAGCACCGTGCTCCTCTCCTGCTCTCCCACACTGGCAGCTTTTTGCTGAAGTACAGGGGATTTTTTCTTTCCCTCATTCACCCAAGTAAAGAACAGGGATTATCTATTTAAAACTCCAGGGAAAACATGGTAATATTAAGTAGTCAGCTACTAAGGAAAGAATAATCCAATTTATTTTTCAAAAGCAAGTATCCAATTAATAAAGGAAATACAGTTTACTATTTTTCACCTGCCTCCAACAAGAAAGTGAAATAAGTCAGGAACATTTTTTTTTCCACTTTTTCATCTTAATAAAAATAGCGACAGCATCACTATGATCACAGACAACTTTTCATACATATTATCATAGTGTTGATGTTGGCTCCAAATGATACATAACCCTATCGCTACTGTATACTTGAGCAACATGGGCATGGAGGTGGAGGGCAAATCACTCCCCATGTCATCTCCTTGATGACTGTTTCAGGAATCAGAAGATTTTTTTTTCAAGACCCCCCCCCCCCCTTTTCTTTTGGCAAAACGGATAGAAGACAAATGTAAAAACATTTACATATCAGAGAAAAGATGCTTGCTTATGAACGAGATTGAACAAAAACTGTCCTTATGGTCTTAGTAAAACACAGACATGTGCACCTACTTTGCAGCTGAGGTAAAAGAAAAAAATAGTTTTGCACCCAGTTTGAACACATTAAAAGGTAATAACATCTCAGGCAATTACAATCATACTAATGTACAGGTGGGTTGAAATGATTGCTAGTAGTAGTAATTCAGCAAAACTCATTTTTCTTTCCATTTACTCAGAAACAGGTATTATCTTAATTATCCTCCATTAAAAATGCCTTATGAATTTATTTATGTGGTTATTAAATATCTAAAGACAGCACTTGAAATCTAAAATGAAGTATTTTTCCAGATTTTGATATTAAAGAATGGAAACATTTTTTTCTTTTGAAACATGATTATACCAAGTTACTTTGTCTCATTTAAATACTATTAAAGTAAGGCTTATAAATTGCTTTTCCTGAAATCCTCCTAACATTACTATGGTGAATGTAATATAATGACATGTTGCACATTCAAAAAGATAGGGGTATATTATGCCTAATATAGCGTAAGGCTCTGGATAAATTTGAAGACAAGGGATCTAGATGAGTAACCTTGAACAAGCACCCATTTGCAGCTGTAGATGGTGATGGATTACTTTCACCTGAAGCACTGTCAGACAGATCACCCTGAGCACACCAAGTGCTGTATATGGCACACAACGACCACAGAGATAGAAGTGCTTTACTTGCACAACAGGAGCAGCTTCGAAATAGCCCTGTATTTATGGGCTCCAATTCACTAAACACTTGCTCCTATGAATAACCAGCAACTAACAAGAAAATCCCTACTGAGCTGTAGGGATTCATTGCTGGCAGGAGAAGCTCCTGGCAATAGTAAAGGAATAACTGCTTGCAGAAACAAACAGTGTTTTACACATCTACTCTTATTATTTGCCTCATTTTAGAAAACCACAGTTTGTGATGACAATTTAAAGTTAACACGAAGGTGTTTAGGCAGTTTGAACTTGTCAGTCTAAAAGTTTTGTTCCCAGAAAACTCATTTGTTTCCCACCTCCCCTCAGAGGTGCCCATATTTTTGAAGGGGTTAAGCAGGTGGCTGGGCCTCATCCTGCACAAAGGCATGGATTCACTTTTAGGCTTGCCCATAACCTTGGCAGAGCTAGGCAAGAGCGCAGGCACGAGCCCTGCCAAGATCTACAAAGCAGATCCCCTTCCTTGCCAGGCTTTCTCAGCCTAGGAAACATTCTTGTGTCCTTATCATTCTTAATGCCTTTTTTCAAGCAGCAGCACCAAAATAACAACGAACTCCCCTACCACCATCACGACACTGTCCATCCACCAGCCCCATCTATTTGGGAGATAAACTGGGGGGTTGTCTCTAGCCCAGGAGTACCCTTACTGGAGCACCTGGCCCAGGGGACAACATGGGGCTTTAAAGTCACATCTGTGCTGAAGGAGATAGGACATGGGAAGTAAATGTCCAGGCTTGGTTACAGGGCTCTCTAGCATCTTTCTCCACAGAAGTGACTTCACTTATGTGGAAAAATTACTCCACAGGCCTCTGAGAGTGAGAGAAATAAAGATCATACACTAGTTTTTACTCCATCTTATAGTAAACGGTAGAAAATTGGGTACAGAAAAATGCAACTTAACTGCGTAACTTAAGAGTTAGAGCACTCATTCAGGATAGGCCAACTGGGCTTTGTATTTGACATTGAGCATGCCATCATCTAATGAAAAATTGAGCAATTCCACAAGCAAAACCAAGAGCACTCCATCTCAGACTGTTTCTCAACTCCCCGGCTTTAAACATTCCCATTAGAAAGTTACATATGGTTCAAACCCTCAGTTAGAGAAGGGATTTGAGCTCTGGCTTCCACAACCTGAGCCACTATTCTCACCTCTAATTACATTTTTATTTTCCTCTTAAGAGGTTATTGTTCCAACAAGGTTTTCTTTCTGAGAAACTTATGAGGGGTACATCATGATGGGATGGCTGCAGTGCAGCCACCTCCTGCAGTAACAGCCGGTTCATACTTCTAAACCAAGCATCTGTGGTTTGCATCTTGGGAGCAGAACTGAATTAAAACACAGCTTAGTATGCCATTAAGTGTCTGATTAACAGTACTCTCCACATTATTACATTCACTGACATTGGATTTATTAAAGTTGTTGAAACCAAACAAAGAGGGTGGGAAAAGGAGTGCCAGCAAACAGTATCTTTTTGTGTCTTACAGTGCTTCTTCCTTAAGGGCAACCAGAGGCTGCTACACTTTCAAAATTGCCATTTCAAAACTTTCTGGAACTTGGCCACAGAACATTCTTTTCAAATTGCCATAGACACAGATCACTCAGATATGGGACACAAAGAGACATAAACAAAACACCAAAAAAAAAAAACCATAGCTGCACACAAGCAGTTGCCAGCAACACATCACAAAAGGACTGTCCACAGGTTTAGCACTAACATTCTTCCTCTTCCCAAACCTCATTAGATGTAAAAGCTACAGAAACAGGAAACCATCTCTTAACCTTCTCAGACTACATAACTATTTTAAAGCATTCACAGTGTACTATGTTTTTTTTCCTAGCCTTCTACACACTTGAGATTTTCGGATTTTAAAGTAAATGCTTACCTTTGTGACGATGAGGATCACAGTTCAGCAACCTGCTTCTCAAAACAAGGCAACACAATTACCACAGGAGTGCTAAGGAGAAGGACGAAGTTCACAACTGTGTGTATGCTGGAAAATCTCTGTACTCATGCAAGCACACTAAACTGCATACTAAGGGTTCAGCTTGCAGAAATTGCACGAACCGAAAGCCCAACAGGTGCTTGCAATAGTCGTCAGCTGGAGAGAAACAGCAAAATGTAATTGCACCCAACTGCGGAATAATTACTTCAGGACTCCCACCTGCCTCAGTCTGGCTGCATTTAAAAGATCAGGACTCCAAAAAATACTCTACTGTGAAGAAGGAAAGGGGGGTAGGTGATAGCAGAAGGAGCGAGTTTAAATGCTTTTGATTTCTGGGTTAGCATGTTCAGTACTATTTTATCAGGTGGGTACCAGTTCTGGCATCGGCTTTGTTTAAAACAACAAAAAAAATGACGCACGCAGAGCAACATGGATCATTTCATAAGAGATTTTTGTCCTGCTAAGACCTTGTCTGTGTATGCAGCAGGCCAACAGGATGCTAGTAGCTGTTGTAGTGAGTGCCCAGGCTCCAGAGAAGCCAAAGACACTGCCTCCTTGTATCCCCCAACAAGGACAATGGCCCGGAGGGACACCTGGGATGGCAGGCAGGTGTGGCAAATCTAGCCTGAGGTGCCACTCAAAGGGGATCTCTTGCTTTCTGATAAAAACTTGAAACGTCTTAAACCCTTCT
The DNA here is from genome assembly GCF_964211835.1 of Anser anser. Classification (NCBI taxonomy): domain Eukaryota; kingdom Metazoa; phylum Chordata; class Aves; order Anseriformes; family Anatidae; genus Anser; species Anser anser. The sequence goes on along the minus strand of NC_139724.1, from coordinate 31,647,971 downwards.
AAGGCCTCCCCTGGAGTCAGACCCAGTTAGAAAATGTTGACAATTTTTGGCCTTCTCTTGCCAGTCAAAGTTTGGAGTGACTCAATTTATTTGTTTCAAAAGTTACTGACAAAAAGGCAAATGTTTTGTAAAGTTCTGTAACCTTGTATTTTGTAAAACATTTTGAAAAACAGTATAACTATAAACCTCCGTTTGCTGTTGATTTACGTGTTCCTAATCTTTCTGTATGACTGCTAGATATTTCCGTTTTGAGAGTTTATCACAGTCTTGAGCCAATGCCACCTATATAATAGGAAATCCCAATGCCAAACTACCAGCTTTTCAAGAAATTAGTGTAACTATGGCTTAATGTTCCAGTACTTAAAAGAGATACAACTCAAATCCATTATTATTTACACCATATGTTAACTAGTAGTTGAGATGCAAATACTGCATTTCCAGCTTAGGAGCAGTGGAATTTATAACTATTAGATTCATAGGTGCTAGGAAATGCAGAAGATGCATATTTTTGTAAAAATTCCTGGCATTGACTGATGTTTCAATTTTCCATTTGAAAGACATAGCTGTTGAAATATAGTTGAAATAACATTATTCTGCATCTTCCAACTTTGGTAAATTAACCTACTTTGTTATTTTTATGAAAGCTGTAAAGTCATACAATTTTGCAAAGTGAAAAATCTAATACAGAAAATTTCTGCCTCTTGCCGAGGCGACCGGCTCCGGGGCAGACGTGCGCTGCAGCGGAGCGCGGCATCGGGACAGGCAGGGCTATTTTTCGGGCATCGAGCCTACGTGAGGGAGCCGCCAGGCACCGGCAGCCCTCGTGAGGGAGGCTGACGAGGCGTAGGCGGGGCCAGCAGCGTCAGCGACAGCTCCTCCCCCCGGCCGTTCAAAGGCAGCCCTTAGGGAGCGCGAGCGACCAGGAGCGCGGCGACCAGGGCCGGCAAACAGGGAGTGACGCGGCAGTTACCGAGGCAGTGAGCGCGGGCAGGGCGGGCAGGCAGGGCGGAGCGCTCACACCCGCCCATAGGGACAACTCCTCTAACGGCACTCTCCTGTCAGCTGGGCTACAATGGTCTCCACCAGGCACGGTGCCTTCTCTAGGAAGTCAGTGCACACCCAGACCGACTGCCCATCCAAACATGCGGCAGTTCAGGTCTCCGGATGCGGGGAGTGTCTGAGCCTCTTGCTGCCATCGGCGGGAGGCAGGGAGACTGCTTGCGTGAGGTGCGAGCAGGTGGACGACCTGGTCCGCATGGTGGCGGAGCTCAAGGAGGAGGTGCAGAGGCTGAGGGATATCAGGGAGTGCGAGCGGGAGATAGACTGGTGGAGCAACTCCCTGCAGGACTGGAGGGAGAGGGACCAGGGTGAGACGCCCCAAAGGGGGGTGGACCCCCTGCCCTGTTGCCATCGGGCAGAGGGAGGGGACCTGCGAGTTGAGGAGGAATGGAGGCAGGTCCCTGCTCGACCTCGCAGGAGATGCCCTCCCCTTCCGGTGCCGCCTTCCCAGGTGCCCTTGAACAATAGGTTTGAGGCCCTGGGGCTCGAGAGACCCGTGGGTGAGGATGAGGTAGGAAGCCTACCCAGGAGGATGCCTGAGGTGAGGAAGTTGACTCCACGCCTCAGGACTGCCTCCACCAAGAAAGAAAGAAGGGTGATTGTTGTGGGCGGCTCCCTCCTCAGGGGAACGGAGGGCCCTATTTGTCGGCCTGACCCCACACATAGGGAAGTCTGCTGCCTCCCTGGGGCCAGGGTCAGAGACGTTACCAGGAAGCTTCCAAACCTGGTTCGCCCCTCTGACTATTACCCGCTTTTGATAGTCCAGGCTGGCAGTGATGATGTTGAAAAGAGAAGCCTCAGGGCCATCAAACAGGACTATAGGGGGCTGGGACGACTGGTGGAGGGAGCGGGAGTGCAGGTGGTGTTTTCGTCTATCCCTACGGGGGAAGGGAGAGGCACGGAGAGGACATGGAAAGCTCATGTGGTTAATAGGTGGCTCAGAGGCTGGTGCCAGCATAGAAATTTTGGGTTTTTTCACCATGGGGAGCTTTACTCGGCACCCGGCCTGATGGCCCCAGATGGGTCTCTATCTCCAAGGGGAAAACGGATCCTAGGCCAGGAGCTGGCGGGGCTCATAGAGAGAGCTTTAAACTAGGTAAGAAGGGGGACGGGGCTCAAACAAGGCTTGTTGGAGCTATGCCGGGGGAAACAATGGCTAGGCCGGGGAAGAAGGCGATGGCCCAGCTGAAGTGCATCTACACTAATGCACGCAGCATGGGTAACAAACAGGAGGAGCTGGAAGCCATTGTGCAGCAGGCAGGCTACGACTTGGTTGCCATCACGGAGACGTGGTGGGACCGCTCCCACGACTGGAGTGCTGCAATGCCTGGCTATCGGCTCTTCAGGAGGGACAGGCAGCACAGAAGGGGTGGTGGCGTGGCTCTCTACATTAGAGAATCTTTTGATGTTGTGGAACTCCAGGCTGGGAATGATAAGGTTGAATCCCTGTGGGTTAGGATCCGTGGGAAGGCTGGCAAGGCTAGCATCCTGGTGGGGGTCTGCTATAGACCGCCGAACCAGGATGAGGAGACGGATGAGGAGTTTTATAGGCAACTGACAGAAGTTGCAAAATCGTCGGCGCTTGTCCTCGTGGGGGACTTCAACTTCCCGGACATATCCTGGAAACACAACACGGCACAGAGAAGGCAGTCTAGGAGGTTTCTGGAGAGCGTGGGAGATAGCTTCCTGACGCAGCTGGTCAGTGAACCTACCAGGGGTGGTGCCCCGCTAGACCTTCTCTTCACAAACAGAGAAGGACTGGTGGGAGATGTGGTGGTCGGAAGCTGTCTGGGGCAGAGTGACCACGAAATGGTAGAGTTCTCTATTCTTGGCGAGGCCAGGAAGGGGACCAGTAAAACTGCTGTATTGGACTTCCGGAGGGCTGACTTTGAGCTGCTCAGGACGCTGGTTGGCCGAGTCCCTTGGGAGGCGGTTCTGAAGGGCAGAGGAGTCCAGGAAGGCTGGGCGCTCCTCAAGAAGGAAATCGTGATGGCACAGGAGCGGTCCGTCCCCACGTGCCCAAAGATGAGCCGGCGTGGAAGAAGACCGGCCTGGCTCAACAGAGAGTTGCGGCTGGAGCTTAGCAGAAAAAAGAGGGTTTATAATCTTTGGAAAAAAGGGCGGGCCACTGAGGAGGACTACAAGGATGTAGCGAGGCTGTGCAGGGAGAAAATTAGAAAGGCCAAAGCTCATCTGGAGCTCAATCTGGCTACTGCCATTAAAGACAACAAAAAATCCTTTTACAAATACATCAACGCGAAACGGAGGACTAGGGAGAATCTCCATCCTTTACTGGATGCGAGGGGAAACCTAGTTACTAAGGATGAGGAAAAGGCTGAGGTGCTTAATGCCGCCTTTGCCTCAGTCTTTAGCGGCAATACCGATTGTTCTCCGGACACCCAGTGCCCTGAGCTGGTGGAAGGGGATGGGGAGCAGGATGTGGCCTTCGCTATCCATGAGGAAATGGTTGGCGACCTACTACGGAGCTTGGATGTGCGCAAGTCGATGGGGCCGGATGGGATCCACCCAAGGGTACTGAGAGAACTGGCGGAGGAGCTGGCCGAGCCGCTTTCCATCATTTATCGGCAGTCCTGGCTATCGGGGGAGGTCCCGGTTGACTGGCGGCTAGCCAATGTGACGCCCATCTATAAGAAGGGCCGCAGGGCAGACCCGGGGAACTATAGGCCTGTCAGTTTGACCTCAGTGCCAGGGAAGCTCATGGAGCAGATTATCTTGAGGGTCATCACGCGGCACTTGCAGGGCAAGCAGGCGATCAGGCCCAGTCAGCATGGGTTTATGAAAGGCAGGTCCTGCTTGACGAACCTGATCTCCTTCTATGACCAAGTGACGCGCTTGGTGGATGAGGGAAAGGCTGTGGACGTGGTCTACCTTGACCTCAGTAAGGCTTTTGACACCGTTCCCCACAACATTCTCCTCAAGAAACTGGCTGCTCGGGGCTTGGACTGGCGTACGCTTCGCTGGGTTAGAAACTGGCTGGATGGCCGGGCCCAGAGAGTTGTGGTGAATGGAGTCAAATCTGGTTGGAGGCCGGTCACTAGTGGAGTCCCCCAGGGCTCGGTACTGGGGCCGGTCCTCTTTAATATCTTTATTGATGATCTGGATGAGGGCGTCCAGTGCACCCTCAGTAAGTTTGCAGATGACACCAAGCTAAGTGCGTGTGTTGATCTGCTCGAGGGCAGGAAGGCTCTGCAGGAGGATCTGGATAGGCTGGAGCGATGGGCTGAGGTCAACTGCATGAAGTTCAACAAGGCCAAGTGCCGGGTCCTGCACCTGGGCTGCAACAACCCCAAGCAGAGCTACAGGCTGGGAGATGAGTGGCTGGAAAGCTGCCTGGCCGAGAGGGACCTGGGAGTATTGGTGGATAGTCGGCTGAATATGAGCCAGCAGTGTGCTCAGGTAGCCAAGAAGGCCAACGGCATCCTGGCCTGTATAAGAAGCAGTGTGGCCAGCAGGTCGAGGGAAGTGATTGTGCCCCTGTACTCGGCTCTGGTGAGGCCGCACCTCGAGTACTGTGTTCAGTTTTGGGCCCCTCGCTGCAGGAAGGACATGGACGTGCTCGAGCGAGTCCAGAGAAGGGCGACCAAGCTGGTGAGGGGTCTGGAGAACAAGTCTTACGAGGAGCGGCTGAGGGAGCTGGGCTTGTTCAGCCTGGAGAAGAGGAGGCTCAGGGGCGACCTTATCGCTCTCTACAGTTACCTGAAAGGAGGCTGTAGAGAGGTGGGGGTTGGTCTGTTCTCCTACATGCCTGGTGACAGGACGAGGGGGAATGGGCTAAAGTTGCGACAGGGGAGTTTTAGGTTGGATGTTAGGAAGTACTTCTTTACCGAAAGGGTTATTAAGCATTGGAACGGGCTGCCCAGGGAGGTGGTGGAGTCACCATCCCTGGAGGTCTTTAAAAGACGTTTAGATGTAGAGCTTAGGGATATGGTTTAGTGGAGTACTTAGTGTTAGGTCGGAGGTTGGACTCGATGATCTTGAGGTCTCTTCCAACCTAGAGAAATCTGTGAATCTGTGAATCAGGACAAAACAGTAAAACAAAACAATCAAGCTGATTTTCAAGAAAAAAATCAATTTGTAAAAGCATCAGTTGCAATGACCTAAAATTGAAGTGCAAGAAACAAAATTAAAAACCAGACCTCCTGTTACATGTTGTAACTGTACTACATATTGTTGCCGCGCGTTGCCAGAAAGAACAAGCAGACAATGGTGGTGTTTCTTCTAATAATCACGGCTTTGATTTTTCAGAACATGGAAGTCTTATACCCTTTACTGTTTTTTCTTACTCTAGCAATGAATTTCTGCTTAGCAGAAATAAGTAGCAGGATATCATTTTGATCTCAAGATCATAACTGTTTCTAATCTCTTACTCAATAAGCAAAACTAGACATATGGAAAATCATGTGTAGATCACAGTAATTCATTTCTGAAACCCCCTATAATCAGGTGGAATGTACCCAGCCAGCAGAGTACCTGTTTTCAAAGATGATGGGAAAAGAGTCTGGGTTCATTGAGCCAGTGGAAATTCCTTCACCTTTTCAATATGCCAATAACCAAATCAAAAAAGACAGACTTCTGAAAACAGTACAAACTCCTGCAGAACCAAATAGCAAATCTGAGTAGCCTGTAAGGCAAGGTGATGTCAGTGTCAAGCTTTACCAAGGAAAAATGCTGAGATCAACATGTCATCGGCTAGGAAGTGCTATATTTTAAGCAAAACATGATTTAAAAATCTCTGTCATCATACCTCTTTCTGAGCCACAAGCATAGGATGTTATGCATCACCCTTGAAAGCCACTTATAAAGCTTAGAGGCTTCTGAAAATGTTTAATTGGTTTTCTGAAGAATTAAAATATTATTCATTGAAATATTAGTTTACCTTATTTCTTCTGGGACCCAGAAAAAGGGCACAAAGAAACAAAAATATAAACCAGGATATATAAATTGATTCAAGACAAAATGAAACCAGAATGACTATTTACTTGTGCAAAAGTGGCGGTATTTTCCTTCCGGAGCCAGCGAGTGGCAGCGGACAGTATTTCTTCAGAGAGCAAAATTGCTGGTGAAGCAAATAATGCCCATTTTGAGCAGCAGACAGACAAACAGACTCGGCATATTTGGGCAGCAGAGCTAGGAACGTGGCCTACTGTGGCAGTAAGGAACACCATGTGCCATGCTGAGCCTTACACACTCACTCTCATCTGCCACGCACCCCTGCTGCGGTCAGGGAAGGATGCAAACAGAGGAGCTGATGCACTCTTGCTGGCTCCTGCCCCACTGCACAAAGTTGCCCATGGTTGCTCATGCAATGGCACGGGCAGCGTGTGAGGAGAGTGATAGCTTCATCTGCAGGGATCACATCACATCCTACCCTGAAGCGTGACGTTCAGTTTCCCTCATGCAGCCACGTATTTTCTCTGCAGACTACTCTGCATTAATGAGGATGAAGAAGTAAACAGTGAAATATCCTTCTGTGCTGCCACCAAAAAAAAAAAAAAAAGAACTAGCTTTCCAAACAGTATGTCTTTACCTGTCATGTCTTGCACTGCACCTGATTAAAACTGGGCAATTTGGGGGCAGATTCTTGATGGCCTTATGGCTGCTTTGTGCTACCCCATATTGCTGTGCTTCTGGCCAATGGCTGCAGTCAAGGCAAATTTTAAACAAAGCCTAAATTAGGGCACTCCTCAAGTTGTTTTACTGCCTGTGGAAGGCTGCCCAGTCTGCAGTGGACCACACAGCTGCAGGAAGACAGGAAGTGAGAAAATAGGCCACTGTGAAAAACTTAGTAATTTTGGGCATGCATGGGAGTAACTGAAAACTGGCATAACCTGGAACCATCCATCTTCAATTATGCAACTGGAGAGTCAAGGAACTCAAGACATCTTTGGAAATAAGAAGGAACTTGACTCTTCTCCCAGGAGCTTCTCAGTGAGTAGCTGTGATGACGGGAGTAATATTATTACAAACTTGCAGTGGTGCAAGCAAGGAAGCAATGGGGGCTGGCTCCCTGCCCCTTCCTATTTGCATTCCAGAGACTATTTTTGCACCGGCTGTGATCCTGTTGCAATATCTACGTGGGAATAAATCTTACGCTCAGACTTTATCACAGATAAGATCACACATGGCAGTAGGCACAGAGCGAGCTCCCTGGGGCCCTGTTCCCAGATGGGGCTGAGCCGGCTCCTCTCACGTGGAAGCAGCCGATCAGCCACCGCCGGGGCAGCTCCCCCACTTGCTGCTCCTCATGTGGCTGGGGCACTGGGGACACGGTCTCCGACTGGGAGAGGAGCTGAACAGAGAATTGTGGTGGTCAGCCTTCTGTAGTGTGTGAATATCCTTCACACACCAGGAACGGAGGGAAACTGGCTGCACAGCTGTTTTGCACCAGAGCAGAACAACAGAATAAGTCAGCAGTGCTTTGTAAGGGCTGGGGGTGTGAACTGTGGTGCCTGGTTCAGGTGTTTTTCAGCAGGTCTTGATATCACATGCAAAGAAAATGCCTGTATGAAGATGCCAGACTGTTCAGAGCCCATGGGAAGCAGGCACCTTTCACATCACCAGCCTTGATTTTTGTAGTATGCCAGAACATCAGACCTATCAATATTCAGGCATAGCTTTTGCATGGAAATCTGCATATACCGGGCAGCTCTGTGGCTTGTTTTTCATCACAAATCTTACAGGAGAAGAACAGCAATTTCAAAGACTATTACAAGGAAGCCTCAGGGCTTCTTTGCCAGACTTGGAGCATGGTATGTGGAGATTGAGCTGCCTGACTCCCACTGATGTTAGCGGAGTCAGGAGGCTAATGGCCCACGCACCGCTCTGCTGACATACCTGCAGTGCCTGGCAAGGAGCCTGCTGCCATCCCTCAGTCCTTCTGGATGTGATGTAAAGTAGGGGGGGGGCAAAACAAAATGGAGATGGGCAGCATAGTTTCCTCCAGCTAAGAAATTCTGCAAAGCACAGTAGCTTTGGGGGTTTTGCCTCAATTTTTACAGAGAACCTTCCACTTCCATATAAACTTCCTTAAGTATAAGATAGCTAACAGCATTGCAAAAACTAATTTCAAAACAAAAAACAAACAAACAAAAAAAAACATAGTAAGCAGACAACAAACCATTAGCAATACATTGGCTTAATATGAACAAATAGGTTAGGAGTTACACAGGACTCGTGGTCCTACCAAAATTCTAGTATACTTCAAATATACGTGTTCCTTCAAAACTGGAGATAAAGGAGGTACTTTTCTAGGACGAAACATGGGGCTGTTGCACAGCTGAAGCTAGTAGCTAATTTAAAATGTAACCTGTGTTTAAAAAAAAAAAAGTTTTGATCCTTGATTCTCTCTTTATGAACACCTGCAGTTTATATCACACACATTTTAATTGGAAACAATCTGTTAAATCTGTAAAATTATTATGGTGTAGTCCCACAGTATGTCACACTGTGGCAGTACCTTTGATCTCAGCCCCTGGGAAACATTTTTTCATGTGGGCAGCAGCAGCAGCTGTAAATACAATGTTAATACTATTGGGGTATTAAATTTCCCTTTTATTTTGCTGGCTGGTCTGAGGGTTTATGCAGTTCTACACTTCCCATATAACACGCTTTCAAGTTTCTGAAGTTTCAAGATAATCTAGTAAATGGTCTGTCTTAGATACTTTTACAGTGGTGTTACAAGGGAAAAAAGACCTGTTTCTTTCAAATCTGAGAAAATATACTTCAGTGATAAATCTTAATCTCTCAACATCTTGATCCTCCCCTCAGTTGCCTCACAATTGACAACTTTTCTGCTTTAACCTGATTAGAAACAACCTGTTGGCCAAGGCACCCAGTTATAACCTACAGATACCCCGCATGTTGCAGTTATTCACATGTACAGCCCCACATTAATCTGGAAAGAGTCTTTAAAAAACGTTATTTCTGTCCCTGTTGGTTGTCCCATCACATCTCTACAATTCAAGGCCGTATGGTGACTGCCATGCCCACACAGCACAGAAATCTGCCCTTACCTTGCTGCTGTGTTATGGAGCCTGTCAGCTGCCCAACGCCCATCCCAACCACACCTGAGGTCAGCGGTACAGAGAACAGATAATGTGCTGAGCAGATAAAAGAATAACTTGACCTAACCTTTATTCGGAGAGCTACTCCAGCTCCTCATTCAGATGTAGATACTCTGCAATAGTAGCTTACTTGTTCAAGTTTTATACTGGGAATGGCATAAAGATTAGCCTCTTCTTTAATCTTCCAAGCACTGAATATACATCTTTAGTAAGAATATTTATTAAATATTATTTAAATAAGCATACACATTCTGTTAAACAAAAATATACATATATACACATATCAGGTTTTTGCCTTCCAAGAACACTTACACTAAAAAGCCTTTAAAAAAGTGGTTCTACCAAATGGTATGAAAAGATTCTGAAGTGTCCAAATTATCTTGACTTAACCTTTCTTACTCACTTCTTTGCATGCTGAATTGGGTACAAACCACAAGACCTGTTCTTCTTTGCATGCTTTGTACGCTCTGCTGTCAAATGTGCTTAATGACGCCCATTTTTGCTCATTTTCGAATACCACTCTAATAGCCAGTTGTGTGCACACAAAGCTTTTTAAATGCATGTGCTGGGTTCTGTGCCTTAGGGCAAAACTCATTTTTTGCTCTTTGGTATCAGAATAGTTTGGGAATGCAAGGACTGAAAACTAAATTCAGGGTCTAAAACCGGAAAAAGATATAAATGACCTGTTAGAGGGAGGAAGGGCTGGGGGAGAGGAACAGGCAGGCATGCAGGCAAGCACACTTCCTACTGAGGCAGGTATACCTTCCTTTCCTCTCTGAGCTGAGTAGCGTTATGCATCCAGTTGGGACTTACAACAGCCAGGAGGCTAACGTTCGTGAATTTTTTGTTAATCAGTCATCAGCTCTAACTTTTAAAACAACCTCTAGCAAGGACTAGAACTCATCCCTCTCCTTTTCCCAGGCAAGAGCTCTAACTGCCCCAGGACACCACGATAACATGACTATCCTGGCACAATTTCTGTGCACGCTTCTTCCCACCTCCTTCCATTTACTTATAAGTAGATATTTCTTTAAACTGCAGAGCTGTTTCACAGAGGAAAGCCGTATTGAATAGCTGTCAAGCCGAAGATTGGGATGAAAGGTGGGCAGCTGGAAAGTGAACCCAGGCTGCCCACATTGCCTGCTGGTACTCCTGGAGCAATGAATGAGGACAACCACCTCCTCCTCCTGCTGTACTTCACCCACGGTCTGCACCATTACTCATGCTAAGAGCATGCCAGCTGGATAAAGCCCCTCAGGTGAACCAGTCTGAGGAATGCCTTGCTTATGAATTTAAATTAGGCTTAAATGTAAATGATGGTTGGGCCACTCCACTCTAAGTTAGTTCTGGGATGCCCAGGAAAAAAAAAGAATTTAAAGACTTCAGGAAATACTGTTGTGGTTTTTTTTGTTGGTGGTGGTGGTTTTTTTTTTACAAGGATGGGTGGTTAAGACAGCTGCAGGTTCAGTCTGCATGCCCTCCAACCCAGCCCCACCTAAGCCTGCTCCATCTGAGAAGCTGGACAGCCGTGCCAACACGGCAACGTGCTGATGGCTCAGAAAAATGCATGACAAGTAAAGGATTCAGGCAGCCCCAAAGTTATGGTGCTGCTTAAAGGAGTTATAAAGGCTGCAGTATGGGACACAGAGCCTTAAAATGAGTGTTAGGGACCTTTGTTCTTTCAGATTTGTCCTCTTTGGACTTTCTTCAGATTATTGATATGTTAGAAAACCCTGATTAAAATAATCCAATATTTTAGGGAGAAAAATTTCACGTGACTCCAGGTGACTCTGAGGGAAGAACTACACCATTACGCTGCAAAAAGGTGGTGGCATGGAAGAGAACAACCCATCCGAAGTTAGCAAAGAATGGAAAAGAAGGAGAAATACGTGCTTCTGCAATGAAGAGACAGTCTAAAGTCTACACAGACTCAACTTAATGATTTACAGGAGAAGGCCTGAAACATTACAGAAGGCTCAGGGAAAGCACATCTGCTGACTTTACCATGGAAAGGGTCAGTCCCAAAATACAGAATGCTTTTTAAGAAAGTAAAAGATAAGATTGCTGGTAGTGGTGTTCAAGAAGAAGAATAAAGAGATTCTCTACACTAAAAAACAAACAAACACCCATAAATATTTGTGTGGTACATCAGTGGTAAATCAAGAGTTTTCTTTTTGGTATGATACAATTCTTAGGTTGACAGTGAGTAATTTTTTGTTTAGAAAGTAAGTAAGTAGGAAATTCTGGGCTGTGCTCTCAGATTCTCCTGGGGATTTCACAGTGCCTTGCTGCAGCCAAGCACTTGTGGTGATCAGAATTTGAAACTGGTGAGCTCGGGCCAATGAAGATGTGGCAGCATCGCTTCCTGAGGCCTTCAAGTTGTTTGTGGGATGCTGCTGAACCTACAGAACACAGAGCTATGCGAGTACCAGCTCTTTTTCGGAGATAAAGGGTGGGGAAGAGAGGACATTTTCCAAGTTTCCAGTCACCTGCTCTAAAACAAGCACATTGCACAAGGGACTCAGGATGCAGTCACACACTTGAGGGCTCCCACCTCAAAACTGCTCAGTTTATCTCCCAACCCAAAACTTTCATTCCCCAACCTCTTCAATTCTATGTGCCTACAAAGTTTCATAGACTATGATAGAAACAAAATAAATATATCCGAATAGGAATCATTCTCAAAACAACTATGATCAATGAGAGGACAATGCATTTGCTATGGCAGCTTTAAAGTATGTTAATGACATTCTTTGAGGACCGTTCTGCTCAGTATTTCCCACTTGTTGCTATCCTAGATAGAAATAAAAGAAACAATATGCAATTCACTGTATAAAATCAATAAACTGCATTATGCACAACATGCAAAAAGCTGAAATGACTTTTGTCTGAGTAAATATTTCTTAGCTAGCTGTGTGGCTTAAAAATATTGCAGTATCATTTATTCAAGAGTTTTTTCCTTTAGTTTAGAAATATGGGCTTTGGTCAAAAATAAATAAATTAATAAATATCCATAAGTACTCTTTCTATACTCACAGCATCCAGGTACACAAGTTGGAACATTATGGCCTGGATGGGTGGTCTACCAGGTGGGTGAAAACCTGCCTAGGCCCTCAGGCCCAATGGGTGGGTGGTTAATGGCACGTGCTCTACCTGGAGGCCAGTTATGTGTTCTCCAGGGGTTTACCCTAGGACCTCCCCTGTCTTACACCATTTTTAATGACCTGGAGGGGAGCCCAGAGTTCTCCTTCACTGTCCTTTCAGACGACACCAAACTGGGGGGATGTTGTCACCCTGCTTGAAGGTGGAGCCACCATCCAGAAGGACATAGGTAGGCCGAAAGGATGGGCTGACATCAAAAATGAAGCAAGGACAAATGCAAAGTTGTGTGCCTTAAGTGAATGAATCCTATGCACTGGTACAGGAACCCCTGAAGAGGAAAGGAAGACATTGATGAACAGGATCAGGTTGAGTGAAGGGTCACCAAGATGGCTGGGGGCTGGAGCAGTTGTCCTGTGAAGAGCACCTGAGGGCCCTGGGCCTGCTGAGCTGGGAGAAGGGATGGCTTCAGGAGGACCCAACAGCAGTACCTACGGAGGTTTTCAAGACCCAACTGGATCAAGCCTTTAGCAGCCTGGGCTTGACCCTGCTTTGAGCAGCAGATTGGACTAGAGACTTCCTGGGGCCATTTCTAACCTGAATTAGTCTGACTCATTAGATGCTTTAAGACTCCTCCTGGACTACAGAAAAGAGTATGTTTCTTTTCTGAGGAGCTTTCTAATCATTACCTTTTTAACCTTCTTTTGCTTTAGCACGAAAACCGTTTAAACTAATGTTTAAAATTGCATCTCTGAAAATAACTGTTCTAGTTTAGGTAAATACTATCATGATATATGTATATATTTAAATTCTGAGTACTGAAGGCTTCTTCATAAAATAATGTAAGCAAAAGCATACCTTTATAATGAAATCTAGATGAGTTATGTAGGAATGAATTAATGCCTAGGGATATTCCATCATATTTAAATGTAGAAAAGTGTAATTACAAGTCTATGACTAGAAAACAGAGCGTTTTAGAGAAATTAAGACTTATTTAAGAAAAATAAAAGGAACTGCAAATGCCTGGGTGACTTAAGTTTCCTTTTGTTACTATGGCTACAATAAAGAATTACCAAAGGAGATAATTGGATTGGTATGGTATTACAGATTTGGCATGCTAATTAGTATTCTCCTTTTATGACTCCGATAGCCACATAATCCAGAGACATTTCTTCTTAATCACTTAACGTAGAATATTTTAGCATTGTTTTGCAAGAAAGTGCCAAGTCTTTCTTATACCTCTGACTGTATTAAAAAAAAAAAAAGACTTGGTTCAATTAACATATTTTGGAAGTGTAGACTTTGCCATTTTTAAAACACTCCAAACAGCCATTTACTATCAGCTTTCTAGCGATAGCATTTTCTTTTGCACGAGTATATTTTATAGTATGTTTTTTTTTTTTGATATATAACCATTTGTGCAGTGCCTCTACATTTTTGGCCACACAAAACTGTATGCATGTTTGAACATAAGCTCTTCCTATCTATAAAACAGTCCTTTTAAACTGAAATACATCCAGTTTTTATACCATTTTAACTACATATTTTCACTTTATTTTTCTAACATTTTAAAAATATCTTTAAAGCCAGATTATTCTTTGTGTGTTTGAAAACTGACACATTGCATTTTTCATCTGAACACATATTCTTGTGTTTCTTTTTTTTTTTTTTTAATTCTAGGTTTGCAAGATGTGTGTACAGAAATATAAGCAAAAGCATGCAAAGCTGCCTATAAATTAAAGAGAGAAAGAAATAAAAACTTTTCTTGGACAGTCATGTATTCAAATACCAAACCGGTTAGTGAAAAAGAAAGATCACTAAATGGAAAAATCAAGAGGTGAGTTATTTCCATGTGCTAGGCACTGAGCTTGGACTCAGATTTTGATTCATTCTTGGCTCTGCTGCAGACATGATAAGGGACAGGCTATATCTAATCTTTTTCTGCCTGACGCTGTAGTTCCTAAAGCTGATCCGCCCGCTGGCTGCCTCAGTCCTGCCATCCTCCCCTCTCCCTCCCTTCCTCAGCTCTGACGGTGGCTGAGCTATTTCGGTATGAAAAGACATATGAAAGGGTTTTGTTTTCCCCTCCCTCCTTTTCAGCTTACTTTTCTATTGCTGTAAGACACTGACGCAGCCCAAAGCAAGGCTGGATAAACATCAGAGCTCGTTCAAAGAAGAGAGGATTGTTGGTTTGCGAGCAGAGACAAACATGAACGGCAACAGCTCTAAGTGGTTATGCTGCCTGGCGCAGCAGCTTCAGTTTCTCCATCTGTAACACAGGCTTACTGTTCACTCCTCCCCTCTTTCCTCTTTATTTTTCCTAATTTGTTACCGGTACCTTTTAGGTATATTTAGCAGTCATCTTAGTTTAGGTCTGAAAATATTCCTGGGCACATATTAGCAAGACATAAAGAACAAATGCATAAAAAGCACTAAAGGACTAAAGTTAGAGGCACCAGAAGGAGAAAACAAATGGATTTCTGCCAGTAATGTGTTAAAATTAAAGGCTTCTGGGAATGTGGTTCAGCAGATGTGTAAGAGTCTGATAAATATTTGAAAGCACTGGAGGACAGTTATACTCTTGCTCTTCATCATTCCTATTAATAGGTGTTTTTATAGATGCATTAACAGCACAATCTGCAATAATAGGACCAAACAAACCACGGGGGCTCCCCTGAAAACCTTACTAACCCAAAGGCAGAACTAGGGGTGACCAAGCCTTGGCCACATTTTCATCACAAAGTGATTTGTTTGCTGTTATGTCTGGACTGGAAAGAGTACTCTGCTCCAGAAATGGTAAATGGGACACGTTTATCCAATCCATCCTGCTGAGAATCTGAGCAGACATTAATTTTATTTGGCCTTGCCTAGGTGACATTAACACTTATTTCCAAAGCAAAAGGAACAATTGAGGATCTGACTGGAGGAAAGGCCAGCCTATTTTTAAATTAAGGTTTGCAAAACCTTTGTAGGGGAGAGAATTTGAAAAGATATAGATATGAACAGAAACACACTGGTGTACTCACATTTACCCTCTTGTGCCTCTTTTGCAAACTTTCTGGAGACACCAGGCATGAAGTTGGACAGTGCTAATGAAGAGAATGCTAGTGTTTTCTTACAGTGGGTGGGTAGGTGCAATTGCCTAGAAATCCCCCAACCCTCTGAGCATGGAAATCCATTGTGTGTGTGTGGCCTGAGAATAATTCTTAACGATGCCCATCCACCGGGCAGAGTTCACTGAAATATCTCAGCAGCAAGGGGGCAGGCCTCAGTTATGCGCACAGTGGACAAGAGAAGGATCTGTGTGACTGAGCGGGCGGCCAGCACAGGACTCAGGCTGTCTTCCAGTAAGCGACATGAGCCAGACAAGCTCCCTTATAGCAGCAGCCCTTACAAAGAATAATGCTGTGCACAAAAGCAAGTATATTCAGATAATTTTTGAAGTAATCTTCTACAAAGGCTTACACGAGCCCTTCAATGTACATAAGAGGTCTCACTGAGTGCAGTAGGAGTACTGATGTATGTTAAGTTAAGCCCATTTATAGACCCTTGCAGAAGAAAGCTCTTGGCACACACATGAAGTGTGTCAGTGACAATGAGCTGCTGACAGCGAGGTTCTTTAAGAAACTGAGAACAGAACTGAGCATGAGGAGAGGCTCACCGGGGCAAGGACTGGTGCTCAAGCACTACAGCACCACGGCTGCTACCAACAGGTGGGCAACAGGTCTCGCACACAGAGCAGCTTTTGGAGTGCCACTGGGGGAGCTGGGGGAAGGAAAGGGGACACAGGTAGCAAAAACAAGGAAGCAACACAACAGGGGAAGTTGTTACGATCCTTTTCGTATGGCCTCTTATGAGAAGGCTTCTTTCATTCCCTCACAATTTGGTGGTAACTAGCAGACACAGAAAAAGCCAACTCTTCATACAAAAGACAGGTATTTGGCAGCTACTGCTCTAGTGTCAATCACTCGCAGAATGAAATATCAGAAGAAAAGGACACGGAGTAGACAACCTTGAAAATGTATTTTCCATTAATCATGGCTTCGTAGAGCTGCCAGAGCTGCAAGAGTTCTGCAACACAAAGAGGTTCACCAAAACCCATACACAGCCCTTACAAGGAAATCAAAACTGACCTGGGAAGCTTGAAGTTAGTGGCTACCTTGAATTGATTCCACCTCAGGATAAGCAGCTACGTCTTTCAAGAAAACCAGTAAATACATTAGTAAAGAACTAGAACTATGATCTTTGGGAAACTGTAAACCAGACCAAGGTGGGTTCAGTGTTGTTTACACTGTTATCAATACTCTCGTGTGCAGAGGACAGACAAAGCCTCTGTAAGAGGACAGCAGGCAGATCTAGACCTGACCATCTTTAAAAAACATTGCACAGATGTCTTCTTTGAACAAGCCTTGCCAACATCAGTGACACTCACAAGTCAAGTACTACACCTATTACCAGCATGTGACAACCCTGTCTCCCTGCCCTATGGAAACAAAGCAAAAAATCACAAGTAACTTTCTGGAACTGTCAAGAGCATTTGAATTGTTTTAAGGTCTACATAAGATTATTCTACAATTTCATATGTAAAATGCTCAGGCATTACAGGGATGAGCTACAGTAAAAAACTCACCAAGGAGTCACAGATAAACTTCATTTCTGTGACCTACAGAATAATAATGCCTACACTTCCCTAAAACAAATAATTCCAATAATTTTCTCCAAGCTAGAAAATAGATGTAAAAACACAAGGATATTTATCAGGGAAAGACTTATGAATCACCTGATGACACATCACATCTTAAAGTGGAGTGAATAACTATTACTTCAACAATCAAACATTTAATCTTCATTTGATGCTGTTGTGGGGCAGGAAATGGCACACAAGCACAACCATGATAATTGCTGTGTGGCACTAACAACTTATATCACATATTGGTGTTCTCTAGAACAGAAATTCAAGAAACTGCAGTACAGACATTGTGCCTTCCGTCCGATTTCCTCAGACCCATGTAAATCTGTAAAGAGAGCTGTGGAGGAAGTATTCGCATCAACCACCTGCTGTTTGCTGCTACGAATGAGTCAGACATTCTATTAAGCCCTTGGTGTAGGTGGGATTTTCAGACTCTGAATTGCGTATTGAAATACTGCAGTCAGAAGAAATCAGTTGTGTCTGGCATAATCACTTTGATAGGAAAAAGGCATTGGCATCGCACTGATGTATTATGTAGGCGTAGCAGAATTTAATCATAACTCAGAACAGTTAAAGCATTTTTCACTTCTGAAGCTAGAAGCTCCTATAATTAGGTTTCTCTCTTCTCTAAACATAATTTCTCCTAAGGAGCGATAAAAATAAGTGTGAGAGGAAAGGAAAAAATCTGTCATCAATTCTTATTAAATTCTTGCTTGCAAATAGAGATTTCAGCTCAAAGTCTATAATAATTCCAATCTCATCACAACATAATTGAATGAGCCTGGACTCATTTTAGAAAAAAATTAGAATTTCTCCAATTTCTTTTAAGACTTGTCCCATATCTTATTTCTGAATAACTTTTTCTACATTAAATAGAATATATATTAGAATTTAAACTAAATGTAGATTAATCAAACATAAATAATAAAAGCTCTATTTCATGATCACAATTAAAACATAAAGAATTCTGTGCGTGATTTTCAGTACTGGCCTATTCAGATTCTTTTCAAAGTGAATGCCCCTTTTTTTGGACATAAACTTATGAATGATATAAATTTCTGCAAACCACATTCAGATGCATGCTTACCTAAATAATCTATTCAGCAATTAACTTACTGAATATCTCCTAAAAATTCCTAGGTGTTCACTGATTATACAGATTTTTTCAATATATCACAGCAATATGCAAAATATGTCCTGTACATTCTAGTGTGATTTAACCTTTCTCTGTTACCTTAAGATCAATAAATCTCCTTTGTCCTCCTAAACTCATTATTTTCTCATTGAAAAAAAAAAAAAGGCAAATAGGTAAACAGAAAGACAATCTGACATATGTGTTACTCAGTCAGCTGACTGTGTTATGTTTTCCTTTAAGTGGTTTACCACAGTGCCTACGAAGGTTATAGCACCTAGTCTAACAAAATTCATTTGCTAAGAGCTACTATTTCTTTCCCTAAATTTCCACCAAGACCTTTCCTCACTTGAAACAGTTCACATTTCTAGATTTTATCATGCTTTTTAGTCTGATTACCGACACATTTCCTAAAATATAGGCAAATGAGCAATCAGTCTGAAGAAGTGTGACTGCAAACCACTCAGACGCAACAGTGACACGACATAATGAGGACTGATTCTCCAGAGGTGCCTCATCCTTCGTATCTTGAGAGATATGGGTGTACTATCCCTGTATTTGTTAATAAAATTAATACATTAGTTAAAAATATTAGGTGACCTTAGCACATGTTAAACCAAGAATCTACATATTTAATCACTGTTTCCTGAAATTTCAGAACTCTAGTGTTAGCAGCTGATAAAAACATAGAGGAAGACAGAAGGCTTGCTGGATGTTCTGCTAGCTATTATTTCTTTGCAGTGCAGTCATGTCATGCATATTACTTATGTTGTACTTTTGTTGTCCAGTCAATGTGTGTCTGCACACGTAAATGGGCAAGTGATGTGTGTTATGGAATGGTGAAAGGAATATTGTATTTGCCAAATTGAACAAGTACAAGTGCTAGCCAGTGAGCTGAAGATGGTCTGCATGTACAGCTCAGAAATTGTCAGCTGCCTGTCCCTAATTAAATTCAGCTCACAGCTTGGAAATGAAGGCTTGAACAGCTCCAGCATCAGGCCAATCATCTAAATGTCTAGTCCCTCTTCCCTCTTCTCACATCCTAAATCTAAAAGAAAGCTATTTATAGCCCAGTACTCCCTGAGTCATTTCTTGGAATAACTGCTAAAAAAGGAACTCTGGGAATTAAAAGCAGCAGGAAAAGGCAATTCACCCATCTCCCTTCTTTGTATGAACTTAACCCTCCCACTCATTTAACAGCCATAAAAGTCAGAATTCCCACTGACAAGAGAAACCTGCCATGGACATCCTTAGGACAACAACTAGTTGCACTGTCACCTGGTGTTGCATTTAACATCAGTACTCTCCTCGTGTCTTCTGCTGGGGTTGTCACCACAGGCACAGCATACATTTATGTCCATTAAAGAGCGTATAAACAGTTTCTCTTGCCTTGTCCACCTGCTCCACCCCGATCTCAAGTGGATGCTCGGGTTTCTTCAAGAGCACCTAATGCTTACAGAAGAAAAGTTGGAGCTAGAGCTTTCTTATGAAGTAAACATTTTATACGTACAGTTTCTTAACAGAAATTTCATATAGGACCATATACTCATAGAAGATCAATAAAACATGTCCACTCTGACCTTTCTGCTAATATTTTTGAGAATTCTCAATTTTCAATTTCTGAAAGTAGTCTGGTTCACTTCAGTCTTTGGAGTTTACCTTTCACCAGCTTCCTAGCACAAATGGGAGCCTCTTCAGTCAAACAAAGGATAAAAATATATGACTGGCACCGTATTAACTTAGCAAACTCAGTTGAAAGTTCTTCCCAATTTCCACTTTTCCTGTGACTTAGTGAAATCACGTAGAAATTTATACATCCATATAACAATGAATTCAAGGCAAAACAGGGAAGGGGAAACAAAAAAGAAAGCATCTTAAGAAAAGGAGAAAGTTCCTGGAAACAAAAATAACTCTCTCAAAACATATGCCACTCGTAAGGAGCAATTACTGTGAGAAGTTTGTGTGATAGTCTAGTTACTCTTTATTTCATTTGCTTTCCAGAGACTGCATAGTCTATAAAAGGACTGGAAATTCCCATAATGAATACTATAATGGCATTTATTATGCCAGCAGAATTAAGCTTGTGTCAACACTTCCATTATAAAATCTTGTTTTTAAGAATTTGTAACTTCTCTCTATAAATACTGCATGTCTCACTTTATTTCTGAATAAGTCAAAATATTATTGTCTTACAGCGTACATTGCCACAGTGATGTTACTGATTTTAAATGGACAAAGGTCTTGATTAACAAAGATGAAAGACAGAAAATAACCTAATTGCTTTATCATTAAACTTCTCATTCTTTTCCAGCAGTGTGTTTGAATTTTAAAACACATAACACTGTTTTTGTTTCTTTTTATAATTTAACATGCCACTGCTCCGATTCTTTCTGTGGAGGAAGACTAGGGATTTTTTTGTTGTTTGTTTTCCCCCCAAACTATGTCTGTTACAAAATTTATGGTTTAGTTCCCGTTTGAAAAATGAGACTTTACAATTAGTGTGGGGGATGAAGGAGAAAACAGTCCTCACACATCTGCAGAAGCAGATTAAATGGTATAAAGGGTGCAAGAGCGGATGTGCCATCCTTTCCCTGTTCTACCTTACGTGACTTGTATTGACTGTGACAACAGCAAAGCTGATGTTGCACAGGAACAAAGCAATGTTCAAAGCTTGTGAGTTAATACTTGCTGGATTTATGGATTTATTTCAGAAAACTCAACTTTGAAAGGAGAGAAGAAACCAGGTGTTGGAAGAGCCCACGGTAATTAGACTGGGGGTGGGGAGCAGCTTTCCTGTTGTTGCTGAGCATAAATGTAAAATATACAGCACTGAAGGCTTCTATGTTTGAGAGATTACTTTCCATGTAATTTGGACTTTTTCCTACTCATTTCTTTGTTAATATTTATGTTCTCTTTGTTTTCATGAAACTACTAACACAATAGGAATGACAGCATAGAGAATTAATGAAAACATTGAATGCACAATATATGTAACGTTCAAGAATATATGATAGCAAGACAAGGCTAATTTCACATAAAAAGCAACAGATGAAAGGCACAAACAATCAGGGATGTTCTTCCATTAAATGAAAAAAAAAAAAAAGAAAAAAAAAAAACACACTCATATACATCTAAAGAAGCACCAATTCCCATTTTGAAGCTTTAATACCAGAGCTAGCTAACTCAGTGTCAGTCTGGAGTTACATTACTAATTTCATTTTATATTTACAGTCAATGTAGTTCTAGGCCCTTTTTGAATTACACCAGTTTCAATAAACAGCCTCAGAGTTAATCCTCTTGTTATTAAGTTTTTATATGTGTAGCTACCAAAAGGAGTATAAATTGGGGTTGCTTACAGTATGAGGAGTGAGAAAGAGGAAAAAAAAGATATTCATAAAGGTATTCAGTTATTGGATACTGCAAGATGTTTTAGGTTAGAAAGAAGCACTTGTCACGTCTACAAGGAAAACTAAAAAGGATAAAATTCTCCTTATTATTTCAGAAACAGTCCTTAAAAACAGAAATGAAGACCATTTAATTTCAGCTCAAAATGGCTGCTAGTGAAATACTGAACATGGATTTCTAATATAGGAAAACACATGGTAGTGGAGGAAAGACATCTGATCTTCTTCCAAGGTACTAAGTGATGACCAGATGAGAAAAGAAAAACGTGTTTCTATCCCATTAACCCCCACATGTCCAAGTAATCCATAGACAGTAAAATTATTTCCTTATTAACCTTCCAACCATAGGTTGCAAAACACAACTGCAAGGAAGACACAGACACTGAAAAAAAAAAAACAATTAATCCTGAAGCACTGGCATTTCAGGTAATTCAAGCTGTAAAAATATGATCTGTATTAGGTTGTATTGGCTTGGAACTAGTGGAGACAGACAAAAACGCAAAATATGGAATCCATTGTAACCTTTAAATGGTGCTACACTAGCCCTGTTGATTTGGCAAGGAAGCTGCACTAATGAAGATGTGCTACAAAAGGGAAGGGAAGGGAAGGGAAGGGAAGGGAAGGGAAGGGAAGGGAAGGGAAGGGAAGGGAAGGGAAGGGAAGGGAAGGGAAGGGAAGGGAAGGGAAGGGAAGGGAAGGGAAGGGAAGGGAAGGGAAGGGAAGGGAAGGGAAGGGAAGGGAAGGGAAGGGAAGGGAAGGGAAGGGAAGGGAAGGGAAGGGAAGGGAAGGGAAGGGAAGGGAAGGGAAGGGAAGGGAAGGGAAGGGAAGGGAAGGGAAGGGAAGGGTCTACATAATCTACTCATCTGTCCGTGCACCAAAGATGCCTCTGGAATATCACAAGACTACAAAATATCCAGACATTTTAGTTTAGATTATGCATCCATCATCCAAGTAAAGTCAAATTTAAAATCAACAGTGTACTCAGAGCACATAATAATCTAACTGCAAACATGGCAGAGTACATTAAGAAAAGATCAGTACTAACTCGCACAATTCTTCCTTAAGAAGAATTACCATTAAGAGAAGATTACAAGCTCTTTTTAACAAATAATCATACCGGCAGTCTTCCATCCTTAGTGCACATTCATTTGTGAAGGAGCTACGCAGGCACAGCATGATATAAATACTGTGATCTGCTGTACACAATCTGTACGTTTAGGTATTCGCATTCATTCTTGCTTCGAAAGCGCACTCCTCCTCTAAATGTTGTGCAGACACATCCATAGAAGATCATGTGGGAAACTGAGCAGCCAACATACTATTTGATGGGACACCATCCAGCTCTTACAAATAGAAGAAAACAAGATGTTCTGGAGATCTGTATGTTAGGGAAAATGTCAATACAAAGGGGCAACAAAGCATTAAAAATGGAGATAAGAGGTCTCTGAGTCCATTTCCCCCAGCCTGAAGGAGAACATGGTAACAGTGCTAGAATTTCTCTTTGCCTGAGCAGTGTCATGAGAGGAGAAGAGATACTTGGGTCAGGCAGCACTGCGCAACACACGGCCCTTCCCTCTGTGTGTCCTCAGTTTGTCTTTGTGCCTACCCAACAACGACGAGCACCTCTTTGTTCTTCCCACTGGCTATATGAGTCCTTCTTCCTATGGCAGATACAACTAAATTCACTGCTAACATACTTGAAAATGGACTGACCTTCTTTTTTAGTGTCTCCTAAAAAGACAAAGGTATTGGGCAAAAACAAAACACAAATGTCAAAAAGCTTTTCAATTTAGGTAAAAAGCTGATTGTTCCCAAATAAATATTTTTAAGATCTCTTGCAGAATGAATGAATCACATTTTTTTTTCCTGTTCTTCCCACATGAAGCAATTTATTTCAGCTGTGGGCTTCATCTATGTTTCCTCAGAAAAACGCACTTCACAGTATGTACCTCTGGTAAACAACATCGCTGGAGCTCAGATGAAAAGGGAAAGTTTAAAACACTAGAAAATTAAACATAATGCCTCTGATTACTGAAAATACTACACCCACAGTAAAAATGAAATCAGGCACAATAGCCTAAGGGAACACCAAGAAACAACACAGCAAATAGGAGACTAAACTTTCAAAGTAAAGATATTCCTGATTGCATAGTGGGAGAAGATTGCTATGAGATGTACCAAAGCTATTTTTTGAAATTCATTTCCCACGTGCTAAACTTAAGTCTCAAAGTACTCATGTCACATAAATGGCAATTGCAGCAGTTCACTCCAACTGCAGAGATTTTTAGGATTTGTTGAATTAGATGGTAAGAGACTGGAGATGTGAGAAGACTTGCTACAGGAGCTAGGAAATGGCCAATATACTCAAACTATTTTTTTTTTAAAGCTACCTATTATTCAGTTTCTCCAGTCATGGTAGATTTATATCAGAGGCTTGTTCCTAAGGTTTTTATGCATTTGGTATCTTTTAAACAAATGCTTAATCTCATGAAGTCTTCCTCAGCCACATACAACCACAATGAGTTCTCAGGAATGGCGTTTCAGAAAACAGAAACAATACTTCGCCGAGGCCTCCAGGAATTACAGCTCAACCTCTCCAAAGCAGATCTGCTCATGCAGGACAAAATGTCTCTGCTCAGAGGCTGTGAAAGCTTTGTGCTGACAGACAGCACAAGCCCTCTCTGCCTCCTCCTCCTCCTCTGCAGTATCGGTGGTATGACCCATGGATCAAAACGTCATTGCTACAACTATAGAAGAGTTCAAGTTTCAACGTACTTGCTCAAAAGCCAGGTGCAGCCATCAGAATCAAACAATAAATGTTGTCTGCAATCCCACCACAGCCTAATACCTGCACAGAGTCAAAAGCTTGTGCAACATGACAAAATTAAGTGTCTTCAAGCATCCAGGAGGTAGTATTTCCCACTACTGCATTTCTTCAAGATGGAAGTAACCATCCACTGCTTCATCGATGGGGTGGCACTTCCAGGCCGCAGCCTTCCCCTCCACGCTCCTTCCCCACAGTCCAAATTCATTGACTGATGTCCCTGAGCTGCAAACTTTGCCCTCTGACTCCAAAAACAGCTTTCTTCTCTTTCTCTTTCTTTCTTTCAAATTAATATCCGTCAACTGGGTTATCAGAGACCCTGGACGCACTTGGAGCTAGCACCAACGCAAACCAAAATCCACCAGCCTGACCCCCAGTTCCGGCCGAGGCGCACCATCAGGAACTGCAGCTCAGATCACTGACGGACGTACTTTTTCTAACAGCAGGATGGCAGACAACAAAACATACAAGGAAGGCAAGAAAAAGGAAAACATTTTGACAAAACCTTCTACTTCTTTTATGACTTGACAGAATAACAGCAGTGAGAGGGATCTGTGGGAGCTGGGTTTCCTTCTGCAGCCCGAGGGGAGCCTTACCCCATGGCGCACGGTCTCCCACGCACGCTTGGTACCCACCAGAGGGAAGGCATGGCAGATCTGCTGAGCACAGTGTGCCCTCTGCCCCAGGCGTGCTAGCACACTGGCCCAGTACACACCGCTGCCAAGGCTTCTACATTTGGCTCCCAGAGGTGAGGTGCCCACTCATAGGCAGGTCTCTGGCACGCTTGTTTCAGCACCTTACGCTGCAGGGCAGGCTTGCAGCAGCATAAAACTCAACTCACCTGGCTGCAATTTAGAGACATACCCTAGCCTTTTAGAGCTCCTCAGGTATGAAGGCCATCAGTTCCCAAACACAGCTATCTCCCTTTGTAAACACTGCCCTTAGCCTTGCCTGTAGTTCCTTCAGCCTTCCCACACCCAGGTTCCTTTTCAAAGAAATGTCCCTGCCCTCATTTTCCTTTAGCTCAAAGGGGAGATTTTCAAAGAACATAATAAAGCCAGACCCTACTGCCCTTGGCTCCCAGGAGGTGCCAGCCTGTTACTTGTGTCTGTGAAGAGTTCCTCTGCCTCTTGCCTTTGTTGTCTGTAGAGATCCTGAGCCTTTTTTTTTTTTTCTTTAATTTGAATTGACTAACTGCTCTTCTCTGCTTACCAACTCTATTGCCTAACTACGCTGACACTGATCGGAAACTTCCTAAAAGCCTGAGTGTTTCTACTTTCTGGGTCCTCTTAGCAGAGCTTGAGGGCAGGGAGAAAATGCATAGGCTCAGGCAGTCTGGATTCACTGCTTACACAGCAGAAGAACATGTAAGAAAAGAATATATGAACGTGAATAAAGGTAAACATTAGATTATAGGATCCTTATTTTAATCCTCTTACATTTTCCTACGAGAAGGAAGGAAATTTAAGTTTTAAGAGACAAAATAATCCTAACCAAGGAATGGAAGTCCCCTTTATCCCAGTTGGGAATCATTTCTTTAGCCATTTTCCTGAAACTTAAAAATAAATCTTTGCCTGGCCTCTTCTCTTGCATTTATATAAGAGTGATTTCATGACCTCAGTGCTTAAAACTGTCCCATAGGTCACAGAGAAGAAATTTTTTACTGCAGCCATCACTCAGAGTGACCTTCAAGGAGACTACGAGGGCAGCCAAAATTCTAAAATCCTTTAAAACTGCTTAAAATAATTAAAAACTAAGCTACCATACCTAAGGCAATGATTTTACAAAGTGGCTCAACAAGATCGAGTGTTGTTAGTATAGCAGTGATATGTTAATGCAGGTACTTTATAGAGTAAATTATTTATATAGAGGATCTTGCTCACTTCTTTCACGCTGGAAAGAATGCTGCTCTTACTGACTTAAATGCCACCCTGGAGCATGGGTTAGGGGAAATGCAGCATTGCTTAAATAAATAAATACTTGTTCTTTCACATTCCCACAGGGCAAGAAGGATTTTTAAGTATCAGGATATTTTAACTAGATCTTCATTCCTTTTTTTTTTTTCCAGGAAGAGACTAAGATGATGTCACTTGCCTTTACATATTCTCTCAAACAGCCTAACGAGGACAAATCCGTCTTCCAAGAAGTGGCTTCTTTCAACAGTGGGCTCCCAAGGGCACTCATCCCCAGCCCTGCATCCTGTGGGTATTTACTTACTGGCCTATCTGTGAGCTGGTGGTTATTATCGTCCTGTGTGGCACCGTTCCTGGCATCGCTGCCTCCGGACAACATGCCACAAAATTGCTGCGATGTCACTTCCTAAAGGACTAGCAACTCTGGATCCCCATTTGTGTTTATGAGGTACCTTTTGTCAGGGCAAACTACAGTTAACAAGCTTGAGAGGAAAACGACTACATTCTTATGCACAATGTGAAGCAAAACTGAAATGCAGAAGGACTATTAGGTAAGCTATTTGGTTAGAGTTCAAAGGCTATCACTTATACAAGAAACTTGATCTTACTTGAAAAATACAGGTGTGATTTCACACAGGATATTGGCCTAGATATAGGCCTTTTCCTATCACATAATGTAGGATTAGATTATTTCACACCCTTATCTTGAGATTTTAACTTGAAAGTAATGATTAACAAAGCAGATATGAACCCTTAGAAGCCCATTTCAGGAAAAAAATGAAGTAAAGGAATTTGACATTTATCAGATCATAAATATTACAGGGCAATTTGACACTTAGGTATATCCTTCGTGATGTAAGGAAACACTCGACTCTACGCTTATTAATTCTTAGTCCTATGATGATTTTAATATCTCAGTGTTAGGTGAAAAATTGCATGTGTGCTAATCACAGAATCCACAGGTGGGGAGAGACCTCCGGAGCCCAGCTGGTTGAACCCCAGCTCAAGCAGGGCCACCCAGACCAGGGTGCCCAGGACCACATCCAAGCGGCTTTTGAAGATCTCCAAGCAGGAGACTCCACCACCTCTCTGGGCAGCCTCTGCCAGTGCTCCATCACCCACACAGTACAGACGTGCTGCCTGGTGTTCAGAGGGAACCTCTTCCATTCCAGTTTGTGCCCAGTGCCTCTCGTTCTGGTGCTGGGCACCACTGAAAAGGGCCTGGCTCTGTCCTCTTTGTGCCCTTCCTTCAGCTATTTGTACATACTGATGAAATCCCCCCTAAGCGTTCTCTTCTCTGGGCTAAAAAGTCCCAGCTCTCTCAGCCTTTCCTCACGGGAGAGGTGCTCCAGTCCCTTCATCATCTTAGTAGCCCTCGGTTGGACTCCCTCCAGTATGCCCCCATCTCTTTTGTACTGAGGAGCCCAGAACTTAACCCAGCACTCCAGGTATGGCCTCACCAGTGCTGACCAGAGGGAAAGGATCACCTCCCACCTCCTGCTGGCAATACTTTGCCTAATGCAGCCCATGGTACCATCAGCCTTCTTTGTTACAAGGGTACACTGGTGGCTCTGGTTCAACTCAGTGTCCACCAGGACCCCCACATCATTTCCCCCAGCTGCTCTGCAGCTGAGCATCCCCCAGCATGTGCTGGTGCCTGGTTCCTGCCCAGGTGCAGGACTTTGCACTTCCCCTGGCTGAGCTTCATGAAGTTTCTCACTAGTCCCATCCATCTGGGATGGCAGCACCACTCTGCTGCATCAACCACTCCTCCCAGCTCTGCATCATCTGCACACTTTTTAAGGGTTTGCTGTGCCCCATCATTAATGCAGGTGTCAAACGGGGCTCCACCTAGCACTGAGGCCAGGGCACCCTGCCAATTACCGGCTTCCAGCTGGATTCCCACCACTGATCACCACCACAGGGGCTGCTGCTTCAGCCTGTTTTCAGTCCACTTCGCTGCCTGCTCAGCCAGTCCGCGCTTCATCAGCTTCTCTAATGGAGCTCTCTAGCTAAGTTTCACAAACTGCGTGGAATAAATTATTAATTTCACAAGTAGAAAAGAAGCTATATTACTCTGGCATTAACGTGCCACATTGCTAAACTGCTGGAAATGTAAAATTGCTAAGGCGTCTGTAAAGAATTCCTCACAGCCACAGATTTCCACTGTGGTTTAGGCCATAATTTTGTCTCTTTTATTTGAGGCGTTAACAACTCATCCCTGTTCAGATAATGGTTACACTTTAAAGTTTGTCTTTAAGACTTTCTGGTTGAATCATGGTTACCAGTGATAAAAACTTAGCTTTGAAAACTGCTGAAATGGTAATAATGTATCTGAAGCTGATGAAAGAAAAAGAGACCATGCCAAATGTATGAGAAAAGATTGTCTGACCTGACCAGTGCCTTAGGGATAATAACATTTATAGAAAGAAAGAATATATGGCATATTAACAACACTTTGTAAAAGAATGATTAGTTTAGTAGCTTTTTTTTTTTTTTTTAATCCTTCCACCAAATAAATAGCCTGTATGACACTACTGCTTTTATTGAACACTTCATGGTACCTGCAAGTTTCTTGTTTTTCCTGTGTAAATCATCTGTTCTCCACTACCCTCTTGCCTTTTTGGTACTGAATTAACTAATCTGCCCTTTTTGAACACATTAGGAGACAACAACGCTGAAGTAGATGAATGAGTGGTCTAAAGCAACACAGACCTCTTGCTTGTTTTCATACTCACAAACAGACTCCTAATCCTCCATTATCCAGAACCATTTCTTAAGTAGAATCCAGCCTGTGACCAAGGACCATACACAGTTCATATCTCTCAGCAACACATACACACTGTTCCCCAAAGAGTCAGATGCCATAAAACAGCCAAGAAAGGATCCCCTCGCACCCTACACCCACAACCAAGATGTGATTTTATTGTACAACTAAGAGAACTTGCAGGTTTACTTTGCCTCTGATTCTTGTTTTTTCTGCTTATATCAAAATTTTGTGCTTAAGCTCTGAGATTTAACTACGCAGCATAACATTGCATGAGATTGTTGTTATGGCTTACTGAGTGAATCAGAACTCTGGTTGCTTAAGTCTCTGGATGAAAAAGCTTTTTTACAGCTCAGATATACGTTGTCTTTCAACACATACCTTCAACGTAAAAAGTGGGTCACAGGAAAACAGACTTATTTTGAGGCTTTACACATGGGGCATATCCCTTCTGAAGAACAGTGGTGAAAATCTATAGATTTGGATTCTGTATGCCCTTCATCTGTATAAAGTCTACTATGACTTCACAATTATGTGAAGCCTCTAAAAAAGCCAGTTTCTTCATAAGACCTCCTCAGCATAGCTATATCGAAAACAAAGAAACAAACAAAAACTGCTTAACATCTTTAAGGAACTGCACAAACTACACAAGCATAAAGATATATGGTAGGCAGATCACCTGCTTTTCTTCGTTGAAAAGTATAGTCACAACAAAATCGAGATCTCCCTGAAAGCAGAAGGAATTTGGGGGAATCCAGTCTTTTAACACCTGAGGACAGAGAGAGATGTGTTTATTTCACTATTTTGAAGTGAAAATGCTCGGTTTATGACACAAGGATACAAAATAAAAAATAATTAGTTAGGAGGAAGAACTGTCCCTCCTTTTCTGAAACTGTGGAAAACCTTAAAAAGAATGAAATCAAAGCTTAAACATTATTTTCTTCTGATCAGTCTCTAAATGAGGCCTTTAAAACAAAGCAGTGTTGTTAGTTCTACATGCAGTTGATCGTTCACAAAAATGCTAACTGTACTGATCGCTGCCGTTCTTCAAAACAATATTCTTTAAACATCATGGCCTTCACTGGCCTCTCTTAAATGAGTCTGATGTAGGTGCTATCTGAGGTTCTGAGGCATACCGCGTGGATATGACTGAAGCAGGACTAAGTGAAACAGATAAACAAGATGTATTGCTAACCTTGTTATCTTACTGGGATCCTGCCCAGTGAAAGAAGGGCAGAGTTTTCTATGAGGGAAGTGGTTTTTTAGACTCCAGTCAGAACCAAGCTGTGTGGAACCCGTCTTCAGAGCGGCAGAATCTCAGGAAGGCAGCATAGGCATGTTGCGTTGAACTGTTGCTTCTGACTTTCTTTCACTAGGCAAAATAAAAGCTTGCCAAATCAGCTATATGAAAAACCATTCCACGCTGCAAAATGTCTTGAGACTCTTTGAGAAAGAGAGATGTCGTTGTTGTTGTTTTTGTTTGTTGGTGTCCTTCCCTCCCCCCCCCCCCACCCTCAGAATACAAGCCTGTAAATGGGGTGTTCACCTTGATTAACTTCGTACATCTAACAGAGCTGCCTCAAGTGGGAGGGCCACACTTTGACTCTACTTAATGAAGACAGACAAGCTCAATAAAGAGTGACACAGAGCATGATTCAGAGAAGGAATCTAGCTTACGTGCTCTGAATCACACTTTCCAAGAACCTGTCACCTTTCCTGCAGGACTTAGCTATACGCTTATTTTTCTTTTAACAGTTTAGGTGAGTTTCAGTGAAGCAATAGGCAAACTATGTCTTCTCTGAACAGCTTTGTCCAATTTATGCTGAAAAAGTAGTCATGTTTTTCCTTTGTGATTTTGGCAGATAACAAAGAAACAAAAACACTGCCACTGGGTTTGAAAGGTGCATAAATGGAGTTTGAAAGACAAATTGTCTGATGAAACATCCCATGCAAAAAAAAAAAAAAAAAAACTATAACGAAGAGCAAACTTACTCAAGCTAATTTAAATATCAAATTGTCCCAAGCAGCACCAGAAAAGTAGGTTAGATTACTTAGCTTCACAGCCTGGTTTGAATGTGAATATTGCAATTACCATTCTTTAAGAATTTCTGCATGGTCTTATGACAGAGCTTTGAACAGTAGCATTACTGCAGTATCTTTAGAAGTCAAATAGAAAGTAAATGTTTCCAATTTTTATTTCCAGAGTTTGCTGCAATTGAAATGAGACTATTTGAGCAGCTAGTATCTGAATTGCAAATTTAAGAGCTTCAACACAGTCCTCCATTAGAAAGGAAATAAGGTAACAGCTTACAGTAGCTGATGCAATATCTGCTAAATAAGGTAGCTTTGTGCTTCTGTCTTTCTTTCCCCTCCATGAACTCTTGTATGAGCCACAAATAATTTTTTCCCCTCTTACGCTGAAAAGGAGTTGCGCGCCTGTGCAACCAGGCAGACAAAGAGCAAGTAAACTTAAAAGAGTTTAAGAGCCAACAGATCTGCAGTTAACGCCCTTGGTGACTAAAGTTTTTGTGCTGCTTCCCATCACTCCCATGCTGACAAAGGCTGACAGAAAGGTTCCAGGAATGTAAATATCTACAAAATCCATAAAAACAAGGCTCAGCATCGGTCGGCAACTCCCCACCTATTCCTCTGGGGGGATTAATTACTTTTAGCCTAAGCCATTTATTGGGAATATGATACAACCTACAAACACAGACTACACTATTTGGATTTTGTCTATTTACAGGAGCTACTTTATTCCACTCCGTTGTTTTCACTGCTTAGGCCTACTGGAAATGGTCATTTCCCTCTTTACTCCCAAACACTGATGCTTTCATTAATACAGTTCAGCAACTCATAGCCTAAAATAGACAGTAATAGTTTAAAAAATGCCCAGGAAGAGGTAAAATTGAAGCCCACAACTTCTATTTCACATTGAAAATCATCAACTTTTGATTCACATTTGCCAATCTTTTCTTACACATATGGCATCCTTTGTGCTTAGCTGTGATGAAAGCTGTGGAAGAGGCACCACTATTTGCTTGTTCATAACTCATGATTAATAACTTCAGTTAGTTTTTACCACACTGTTGTCTTTTTGCTTAGAAACAACAGGACATAAATAATTACAATTAAAAAAACTCCCTGAGAGGATCACTTCCTGAATGTTCTGTGGAATTGTGGGTGTAGAAACCTTGGCTCACCTTGAGGCTGTGAGGAGTTACGCTCCTCAGGAACACCTGACTGAAAAATTTCATCCTCAGGCAATAAAATCTTCAGAGGAAGAATCTAAAATCTTATAACAGGAATTTTAAGCACATCAGGAGACTGTAGTCATCAGCACCATTGCTCTTGCCCTTGTCTGCTGCATTTACCCCAGTGCCACTGGCCTGGCCCAGCCCACCACAGCAGTGGCGGTGCAGCCCTGCTGCCCACACCCTCATCAGCCCTTGGATTTTACCTCAGTCCCACCTCTTCCCGCCTACTATTGGAAATTACCAATTTTATTTTTTCCACACCAGTGTTCCTGTGCTGTCAGAAGGGCGTCTTCAAAACGTCTTGAGACTTTTCTGGGTGCAGGCCCCTGGCAAGCCCGGCCAGCTGGCTAAGCACAGGGGCAGGGTGCAGCAAGGCCCCACGCCATCAGGCCCCCAGGGTGAATTATCCATGCTCAGGGGGCAGCTGCTCTATTAAACAGGAGAGAGGATGTAGCAGGAAAGCTTCACCCTTCATTGCTTAGCTTGTTAGTAGCTTTCCCAAATCCTGTCCTTTAAAACAACCGCATCCACTGTATGTCCCGGCTGTCCTGGAAAATGAGAGTGTGCCCCAGCACAAGGCAGATGTGGTGCGCTGGCAGGGTCAGGCCTTCCTTCCATGCCCGTGATCCCTTTCCAGACGTGGCAGCAGGTCCCAAAACCAATAGCTGGCACTTCTCTCTCACACCTGACTTGCCGTAATCCTCCACACACTAGACAGCGAGGGGAGGCCAAAAACACAAGGTCAAGGCAGTGGCAGCGAGAAGACACAGCTTCAACACGGAGCTGAGGATGGAAAGCGCTCAGTAGGGATGGGCACAAGGATGGCAAAAAGGAGTGATGGTGATTGTGGGTCACATTAGAGAGAGTGCTGGGGACGGGGATGTAAAGAGCATGGGAATAACAAGTTCAGATGCAGCATTGTTGGGCCTACAGCAAGCAGCTGGGAAGGAAACTGGCACAAGAAGTATGGGCAAGGAAGGAAGTGAGCCAAAGGCAGGAGGCAATAAAAGAAATCCTTGTCACTTTTGGAAAACATCGCCCTCCGGATCCTGTATGCTTCCAGGAGCTGCCCATTCCTCTGCTGCCACTAAATACCTACCCCAAAATGCATGCCATGCCTTCTTCCACTAGCAAGCCTACCTACTGGATGAGACCTCCTGCATTTCCTACAGCAGAAATTTCTGTAGGGGAACTACATTTTTCAGTTCTTCTAATGAATTATGGTACCAGAGGCTATAATTTCTGCTTTTATCCCAATTTGCTTTTTAAAAAAGCTCTTGACATGACAAAGAAATCACAATATAAATAAATAAATAAATAAATAATCCCTTCAAAACACTTTATTCCGGTCAGGGACTCAAAATTCAAGTAAACCACATTTCCTGTGTGTCCACAATTCTGCATTCTAAAATAGGGTTAATGTTCAGACTGGATAATTATATGCTGCATTTACACCAGATATTTGTCTTACTCAGTAAGAGACTGAGGGTGAGGTAAAATAGGCCAGGTAAGATAGAATCAGATTTCACCTGAGAATTTTCCAGAACTGATATCAGAAAGTCATACCAACATGCAAAACCACCATCAGAACTCATTTTCATAATAGAAACAATAACAGACGATGTTATTTCTAGTTGATGGCTTCACATCCACTCAATTTTTAACATTTTAAATGTTTATACAAATACCACCACATTTCTCCTTCCCCCACCCCCCTTTTTTATTTATTTATTTATTTATTTTTGTCTCAGAGCTAAGCAGAATCAATAAAACAAGTGAAAATCTTGGTAACAGAAGACTTTCATTTTTTTAACTGACTTTCAAAATAGGTAGAGAATCACCCTCTTCACTTTTTTCTATTTTTGTGTATTGACCAGATACATATATGCAATCACACAGAAACGTATATTCTCCCAAAATTAGCATTATTACTTTATTTGGTGATTCATTACAATCTGCAAATCCAATAGTCAAAAAAAAACTAGGCATAATGTTAAAGCATTTTACAAGCAAAATACTTTACTGTTTTCTTTTCAATTTGCATAGGGTGGGATAAGTGTATTGGTTAAAGGATACAAAGTACAGAAGAAATAAAACCATATTTCGTCAAACTGTACCAAAGTGTTATGATCCTGTGAGTGAACAGAATTTAAACAGCTATAAATGTCAATGGAAAACCATACACTTCAACATTAACAAGGCTGCCTTCCCATGACCGTGATGCATCACGAAGGCTGTAAGTCACTGAGCTTCTTATGTTGTAGATCATCCTACTTAAAAGAAATTAAACAGTTAAACAAGCCAGAATGCATCTATCTATGCTCATTTCTTTTCTACTGGAATAAAGGCCAGAATGGGGAGAGGGAATTTTTAACATCAGCTTCTGAAACCACTTACAGTAACGTCTGTCTCTTGTATATTCAGTATCATGGAGCTAACAAAGCTTTGAGCTTCATCCACACATCTCTGTTTATTATTACTGTGCTTCCAGGTAAAAAAAAAATAAAAATGTATTTTTTCACTGTGTAGCAACAAATTGTAAAAATATAGTGCTCCTATCCCATTGTAACCACATCTCTGTTCCTCCAACTGTACAAATCTGGCTTTAAAGTTTCACAAAACTAAAAAATAGTTGATCTAGGTTGTAATAAAAAAGAATATTAAATACCTTTGGTAAAAATAGATATATTTAACAAGTTTAGAAAAGCAAATAGTTATATTGTCAAAAGGAGAGTATAAAAATGTACACGATAAAAAATAACAAACAAGAAATCATCGGCCATAGTAGTAAGAATAAAGGCGCTGTTCTTTTCAACGTTTGCTTCCTTAGCTCATGTTATTGTCCAGTCTTCTTTCTAAAAGGCAGGAGCTTTGCTAGAGCATATGGAAAAATCCAGTCTTTCCTACCAGCATTAGACAAATTAAGTTTAATTCGGTACAAGACAGTCTGTTATAAACCAAGTTTATAAAACAGAGAATGCTTTGAGTACATAGGAGTTGTTGAACACAAAGAGAGATTTCAGATGTTTTCAGCCAGAGGCCAGATGTACTGGAGCTGTAGAAATGAGCCAGCCAGCAGGATCAAGTCTCCGTGATGTGAGCCTTCTAACTTAATTTTTTCTCCTAAATTATAAATCCATGTATTGTCAAAAAAAATGTGGGGGACAAAAACAATACATATATTTTAAATCCCTCATTGATGCCTTTCTCCCATCCTTTCACTGGGCCTCCAAACAGAGCTGTCACACAACATATAATCCCAGTTTGGCTTCTCCTCTTTTTAGAGCTCACTGTAAATCTTGAAGATGGAAGATCCCCAAAGCAAACAACTGAGATTACAGAAGGAGATAATGCACAAGCCCCATAATAGAATCAGCCATTGATTGAATGTGCTTCAAAAGAAAACAGCACAATTAAATCATGTTTATCCTTCAGTATTCCCTTTGCACACACAGTCACACTCCTCGTGGTGTTCCAAGGGTACATCTGTCAATGATTTATGCAATCCCCGAACACCAGTCCTTGGCTTCAGCTGAAGAACCTGAAGGAAAAGAAGGAAAGCATCAAGAGAACAGCAAGTGCTTTATCACACACCTAGACTATGAGTTAGACTGCGCTGGAAACACAATGGATGACAGGAAGCCTATTAAAAGAAATTAGCGTTCCTCAGCTGAATTTCTACATTTATTCCACCCACTAATTTTTATTTTTGCTTTTACGTCAATTCCTTCACAAAAGTGATTAAAACATGTTGAACAGATACTTGCTTGTATCAAAGAAGAGAGTCTTGCAGTTTCATATTTCTACTTCATTAACTTTAAGGGCTAATAATAGAGTTAAACCAATTGAATTATTAGGTAATTCAGTTGTAAATAATTTCAGTTATAACTTTATAACAATGGAAATGGGACAGATACTTCTTCCTTCATGGAGTTTATATCTACCACTAGAGAAAGTTGAACAAAGAGGTGTGGTTGTGATGTATCCAAACTGCACCAGTTAACAAATACCTCAGAAATGACTTAAGAGTTCCACAGAAAAGTACTTTAAAAAGATACCTTTTCTTTTTATGTAACACCTCATTAACAGTGGTTTAAAAAAAAGACTTATTTACTTTATTTAACTTATTTACTATGAGTGCAGCACACACAATGTTAAGATATATATTGGCACATTCCTGTAGTAAAAAGAAATTATTTATTTTGCTTTTAATATTTCCAAACATGCAAATGTAAAAAAAAAAAAAAAAGTGCATACCTCATGATATTTTTTGGTGACTTTTGTTGGTACACATTGGCACTCATTGCAACTCTGATGACAACAGGCACAGTTTCCACCACAACGTTTAACCAGAAGACACAATGGCCAGAAAATGGTGTCAGTTCGCTTCAGCTCCTCCCTCAGTGACACTGAGAAGTTGCGAGGGGTACAACTGTACAGTCGTACCTCCTCCTTTAGGAGGTTGAGATCAACCACTGCAAAGAGACAAACAAACTGGTGCTTTTCTGATTCGTAATACAACTTTATTGGTGGTAATCCAACTTGAACGCTGCAAAACCCTTGAGGAAAACTCAATTTTGTGCAGGCCATACAAGTTCAGCACACAGGTGTAATACTGCAGTTATATAAATAATATGAAACCTAAATTGAAAGATCCTTGTTTAGGAGTATTCACCAATTATTTTATAACTCTGGAGGGGTTGTTTCAAATTAAATAAAATAAGCTTTGGCTGCTTTGCATGTTGTTTGAGTTTGAGTGTTGCTATTCTATATTAATTACGGATTTGAGAAACACACATGACATTTAAGAACACTACAAACTTTCAAACACATTTTTGAGTTAGTTTGCATAAACCATTCCAACCTCACCCTGACGAAAAAAATGTCAATTACAGCTTTTTTTCAAGGGTGGTATAATTAAGTTCCTCTTGGATATAAATACTTTCTCACTTCTATGGACAAAGAAATTCAAGAAGTTGTATCATCACCACTGAATACTGTATAGACAACAAATAACTGTACAAGTATGTGTTATTAATCTTAGTATACTCCATTTTTCAGAGGACCCCTTCTCCTTCATAGTAGTGTATATATGAATTTCTGTTGCTTTTTAGGCATTGTTTTCATTTCATGTGTCTTAAATAAAATATTGCTCCTCTTTCTAGGCACCTCCCTTGAAATACAAGATAAAGTTATTCATATATGGCACCAGTTTGCCTATACTCTGGTTCCACTGTATCATGCTAGAGTTTCACTATGCCAAACTGCTAGTTCATGAAAAGATCAGAAAGAGGGCACACTACTTTAGGTTCCGCTTAGCTGCATAGCCTAGAAATAACAAACCTTGAAAGAGGCACTTAAGACTGAAAAACCTGGGATGGGTTTAGTGAAAAAAAATAACACATCTTTTAGCTTTGTGAAAATCAGTGCAACTTAACTCCTTCCAGAAAAGCCAGACTTATATTATCATGATCTGGGATATTTCATCTGAACTGCATCTCTCCAAACCTACCACCATTAAGGAACAGAAGTAGTGTCCAGTTCACAAGTGTATTCCAACTGGTTAGTATGATTTTATCTTCCTGAACAAAAGAAAAAAACTAAAACCCTATAGTAATACGGCTTTTGAGATTGTTGAAATATATATCTCAAAAGAGCAGAGTTTGAAGCCAACTGCTTCTGAGCTAACTCCAGAATAGACTAGGAATACAAATAACACAGTGCAGTTTAAAAATCGTATTATTAACCAGTAATGTTATTTCAGAAATCCTTTGTAGTTATTGCTAGTAGTTCATAAATAAAAAGCTATCAAACAAAGCTGAAATATGTTCCTGATCTGAATGGCCCTTTGGAGAAATACTTTTTTTTTCCCTGTACTAA
Source organism: Anser anser (assembly GCF_964211835.1). Taxonomy (NCBI): domain Eukaryota; kingdom Metazoa; phylum Chordata; class Aves; order Anseriformes; family Anatidae; genus Anser; species Anser anser. The sequence goes on along the minus strand of NC_139724.1, from coordinate 31,609,862 downwards.
CCATGTAAAGAGCCTATAGATCACCACGGAGAACTTGAGTCTATCAACTCTATTTAAACATGTAGGGAATAGAATTTAGAAGATGCACTTCCCAAGTAGACATGCTCACAGGTACTGTCTCAGGAGCAGATCTTTGGGCAGCAATTTCATTCCACCTTTCTTCAAATATTTTCTTCACAGACCATATCCATATACTGGCACCCATAAGTCAGGGTTTACTGTGGTGAAGGGTAAGTTAAACACACTGAAGCCTTTTCTCTGCTGACATTTACAGTGAATGCCAAGCTGGTGCACTTCATTCCATCACTATCAGGTTAACATAGGCTCCTAAATAAACAATCTGATTTTTAAAAGTGAGGAGTGTGTAATAACTCCAATAAATTTACTGATAGGACACAACTCTGCCTCCCACACTGCAAGAACATTCCTTGGAGAAAGCTGAGAAGGGAGCAGAGAAAAAGAGACAAAACTTACTGGGGAGAGATCTGCTGTGAGAAATTAAAAATGATTTAAGTTCTTCTGATCAGCTAATAGCTCCAGGCTGAGCCATTTAGAGGGTGGACATGCCTACCTCCATTAATCAAGGACTGTGGAATGGAGAACTTTCTCCTGTTACATTTTCAAACATGTAAGAAGTGAATTGTCTGAATGAGGATAAAATGTCTTGAACACAAGAGAAATGCTAATTCTGTTATGCTTTCTACTGGTAGATTTCTACAGAGCATGAAGTTGCTTGGTACAGTGAACTTCAAGAGGCTAGGCTTATGTGTCCTAATACAACGTCTGGTTGGCCCTTCACCAGGAGAAGTCAGGCACTGCTGCCTTTTTTCCAGCAAGGCAGCTGATCCACAGGAGAGGGATGCCTGTGTGGCATTCAGCTTTCCTGATAACTCCTGTCTTTTCACAACAGCAAAAGAATGCATCCGTTTCCTGGAACTAGATACAGTTATATAATAGAGAAAAGGGCAATGTGCTAAAATAAGCAGGAAGTGTATTGCACATTTTGCCCCAGAATTGGAATGAATTTGAACGGAACCCCCTCAGACCTGCAGGCCAAAATTTTAAAAAGATTCTGTGCAAGAACTCATTCAACTCTTGGCCACTGACTTTTAGCATCTGTTGTTGTAATGATGGGCTTCAGGAGAGATGAAAAATGTCACATTTTGTTGCCATGCTTTACAGTGTATAAAGGTATATTGCTATTATACCTTACAATGAACCCTTGCCCTACCTTATGTAATTCAATTTTATTAAAAGGTCTGTGGCAAATTTATCTAGTGCTTATATAATCACTTCTTTGAAGTGTGTGAATGAAGCTGTTATTTTTTCAAAGAGTATCTGTCTGTCCAAAATTTATTTTAACACACTGTGGGCATGAAGCTAGATGAGAGAATGTATATATTCCCTTAAAAGTGTTTACTTAACCACAATAAAAGGTTATGTGGATTTCCCAAGTGCACTGAGTTACAGTACCTGTTATAATGTGAACATTTAAACACTCTTTCAACTTGGCTTCCACTCATGTATCACGTTTGACAGAACAGTCAAAGTTCTTTTGTTTAGCACTAGCTCAGGAGGAATGGAAGGTTCTGAAGTAGCACATGAATGGAAAACACTAACATAAAAATAAGGGGAGCAAGGAGGGGGGAGCAGAGAAAAATGTAAGTGCAACTGTCTAGCATCTTCTTGGACTTGTATCTAGTACCATATTAACCCTTCTTCTCCCAAGTTTTCATTTTTATTTTTTTCCAGTTGGAAATCATGGTTGGGACACTTGTGTGTGGGCACAGAAAGCAACAGAATGGTTTGAGTTCCGAAGCATCTTGGAGATGTTCTTGGGAGTGTACCTTCTTACTGGCTCCTACAATAGCACAGGGCTTTTTCAAAATTGGTTCCCATGCAATTTTTGGACTGCAAACAAGGATAACAGAAAAAAAAAAAAATCACTTAACATTTATCCTAGAAAAGTACTAAGTGCTATGGTTGTATTATGTCTCTGTTCTTTAAAAAAAAAAAACCTGCAGAATGTGGCCTGATGATTACGCAAAGATTTCTGTGGGAAGTGATGCGATCATTTTTTTTGCACTGTAATATATATTTTATTTTAAAGTATGTTTAATATTATAAAAGAATTCAGGACTATATTTAGACATCAAAGCTTCTGAACTTGGTGCTTCTTCTTTCCTGGCTATAAGTTTTTGAAAACAATTTATCCAGAGAAAACATCAGACGTAGAAGTTCTGTGGAATTTAGGTTATCTAAATATAGTTTTTCACACAAATTATTAAGTAGGAATAGAGGACAATACTCTGCATAAAATAAAACACACTTTCAATTAGACTTACATTTGATCTAGATGTAAACTGATATTTATCAGTTAACCAGGACAGTAATTTGTTTTTTACACTGAAATATTGCAAAAAACTTTTATATTTAACTATAAGAAAATAATTTCCTATAATTTGGAATCAGGAGAAAAAAAACAAAAACAAAAACATTTTAGGGCATGCACTTCTCCCAAACATTTCTTAAGAAGGTTTTTAAATACAGCAAACATGCCACTAAAAGGAATAACAAACGAAACATAAAAACACAAATAAATAGTTTGCTTTCCCTATCTATTGAATAGACCTAGCAGTTAATACTATGTCATCTCAACTGGACATATTTTCCGCCCCAAGCTATTAAATTACACAGTAATGCAGTCTGAGGGTGGTCTCTTCAAGATGAATGTGGCAATACCGTGATATGTTTATTCAGTGGAAAAATCTATTTCAGCGTCTAATTAGAAGTCTTTAAAAGATTTACTCTGATAGTTTCTTTCAAAGATATGTCTTGCAGGGAGTCATTTTTGTCTATATAGATGTTATCCAACACCTGCATTTTAGTTTATGTAAGGTTTCACAAATTACATTTTGTTTTTCTCCCACTTACTGTATGCTCATGGCATACATTTGGCAAACACGGAAACCCTTTAATTAGGAAAGCGTTAAATGACTATCTGAAAGACACAGTCCACTGCTGGAAGCTTTTAAATAGACTTCCTCCTCTTTGACTCTTAATTTAGTTGTTGTGTGCATAGCTGTAGCAACAGAGGTAGGGATGAAGGACTGAATTTTAGGCTCTGATCCAAGAATCAGCTGTCAGAAAATTAAATTTGAGTTACGAAAGGTTTCATCTCCTCCCTTTTCTTGCTGATCAGATGATAATCTAGTTTACATTTGCCAACAGAGGACTCTATTCAGTTACTCCCGTATGTCATCATTTTCTTGCTGCGTGGTGGGCAAGGAAGGAGGTATTGTCTGTGTGCTATCCATCCACATGGAATCCATAAAGATGAAATAGTGGGCAGCATCTGGATCACATGTTGTGGAAAATGCAAAAATGTCAAATGTAGATGGAAGAAAATGAGTTGCTGAACAAGAAACAGCTCCACAACTCTCATAATACATAATCTACTTTATATCTGATTAATGAAGTTGAAATCTCCATGGTCAAACTGGACATGGATACAGTGATTTCATAAGGTATCACCAAAGATAAATATTTAGTTGACGTGGTGTAGGGACTGGAACAGTTCTAACAAAATAAACCAATTGTTCATACAATACAGTAAACGTATCGAAGCAAAAATGTTATCCTCCATAAAAAAAAAAGAAACCCACAAAGCTAGACTACACCACTCAGCCAGGATGCTCTACCACTCAGTGGAAAAGAAAGAGCTCTCGACTCCCTACAGAAAGGTAACCTTTCTGCTTATATTTTTTTTTCACTCTGTTACTTTATACTGCTAAGTTCCTTTAAGCTCTAAGTTTAGTTATTGTCCTTTCTCAGATACCATGATCATAAGAATAGCTACCAACAATGATCTCTAATGTATTCCTTTCTTGGAATCAAATGTTTGAGGTGAAGAATGTTCTTAATTACTGTTTCTTTATCAAGAAAACACATCTGTAGAAAACTGCAAGGCCGAACAGAAAAGTAATTTACCTCTTGATTTTCTTCCATGAATGTATGCCTTTCCAAGAAGTTGCCACGTTGGCCTGTACAAGTCTTCCAAATCCAGCTGCCACCGATCTGGCTCAAGGTACCGGATAAGTTCTTCCACAGTACTAAATCCAGCAACGGCATTGTTTAATACATCTAATGGTAAAGCTGACGGGGGTAGCAATGATGGGCTAGGTGCTTCTGTGTGGTGCTGCAATCAAAGCCAAGAGAAGAGTACCAGTCAGAGGTTTAATGGATTTGCTTTGATAAAGTATTGTACTTTATGAAGTTACATAGCTGGGAAAGTTTATAAGTGGCTAGTTTGTTTCCAACGCACAGTTTACCTAATAAGACAAATGACAAGAGTCAAAAAGTGCCTAATTATTCTTCAGCGATAAGTGTAAACAACCTTCCATGAGACAGCTTTCCAACTTCTTACATTCCTAGCCCTAAAGATAGCATGCTGCTATACCTGTTCTTTGAAGAAGTTCACTAAGTGATGGACAAGATTTTAGAAATAGAACAGAGTGACTGTGAAAATATGGTCCCATTAAGCACCAGTTATGTTTCATACAGTGCTATGAATTATGTTTCTGGTTAAACAATAACTAACAGTAATAACATCTGACATTACTGTAAGTATTTCTCTCCTAAGGAAAAAAAAAAAAAAACAACAAAAAAAAACATATTCCCAAAGCTATCAAAGGTACTTAGATGCTGTAACTCAGTACTATAAAAATCTCCATACTTTCCCACAGCACAAAACTTACTGACAAACTTGCACTTGCTGGTTCAGGGGCACTCGGCAGCAGACAATTTGAGCAAAGTGAGATTTCTGATTTTGGTCGCTCTACTATCCATTTAAAAACTATTTATTGATTTGCATTTTCAAAAGAATAGAAAAAGGCAGAAAGGGAAACCTAGGCACAAAGCTCTACAAACATTACATCCAGAGTACTACACTAAGGCAATTTATCTGAGGACTGCATAAGGAGGAAGAAAGATTTGAAACTACTGCTGATTTAGGGGACAGGAAGGACAAGGAATCTTCAAGTTAAATGTGTAATGTTACGTGCATTGTTGCCCTCAATTGTGGTGCATGCAAGATTTAGGGAATTTTTTTTCACTATAAACACAGTCAGGCTTTGGAGGAGGCTGCCCAGAGAGGCTGCGCCTGAGGTTTTCGCTGCCTGGCTGAGGGATGAAGCCCTGACCCATCATCTGACCTCAGAGCTGACCCTACTATGAGCAGGTTAAACTAGGGACCTCCTGAGGTCTTCTCCTGAATTTTCCCAGAACATCACGTTAAGAAAGACAAACTGGATGTTCCTCCAATATGTGAACTAACATGCCTTGTGGTCAACATATATATATATATACATAACTATAATATTTTAAATATTTTAAATATTTTAAAATATTAACTTAAACTATTTAAATAATTTAATTTTCATGTATTTAATATAAATATAAAATATAAATATGCATATATAATTCCTCAGCAAACTTAGTGTGAAAATGGCACTCTTGGTACTCCAATGTGAAGTGTAAACATACTTTGTAAGAGCAGTTGTGTTTCTTTAGCTTTTCAAAATGATCACAGAAATAGACTGATGAGGAATTTCCAGCTATGCAAGAAAACATATTTAATAAAATAACCCTTGCAGCACTACATATTACATAGCAGTTTTCTAAAATATGTATGACTACCATAGCTATATTTCATACCAATAAATATTTTCTCCCTTCTGTGCTCTCAGTTTTATTATACATACATTTTTGCTTTTGGCTAAATCTGAGGTTGAAAGGGCAGCAAATGGAAATAAACCACCACGCCCTTCCTATTTTTTGCTTCAAGGGCTTGTCTCTGTGTTCAAGAACTACAGAGACTAGAATGATCTGTTCTGTTTTTTAACTGGGAGTCTTGTAAAGATAACACAAAACATAAACCTAATGTACTGGTATTACTAACTTTAGTGTATTTTCAACTTGCTTTTTTAATCATATTTTCAATAGTGTGAGTGAAGTGGTTGCTTCCCATTCTGGATGAATGTGGAGTTCAAAACACTAAAGTATTTCTTTCCCTCTTCTATCCAATGCCCATATTAAAAAAAAATAACATGTTGATACCTCTATTAGGTTATGATAATAAAGCAACAGATTCTGGTCTATAATTTAAATATTTGCTCTTGGCAAAACACGCTACTCAGCAAGTTTCAAAATAGTGCTGTGACACTGTAATTCAGCTGGTCAAAAAAAATTACATTTTTTCTTCCTGTTTTTCTCCACAATGATGTATTTGTTAGCAGTCACATTTCCTGGTTTGAAGGTGCAGGGTTTTGCTAAGGGGAAAAATAAAATACGGCACAAATGGTAGAACTAGTACCTGACAAAAAAGTTCTTCTATTTTGTTTCCAGATGAAGAATTTACTTCAGTGTCTCACCTATACTGACAACTTTTGTTTTCAAATCAAATCGATGAATTCCGGATGAAAATCTGTTGATCTAGAATCTATTTTCACATTTCACAACCTCAAACATGCACACTTAGCAATAAATACACAGAAACGATTTATGTTATTCTGGATTCAGTAGGCATTTGCCAGAGTTAAAATATTATGAGGAAATGGTGAATCATCGTGCTTAACAGTAGCACAATTAAAGTTGTCATCACTTTCTCATCATTCTCAGACCAAACATGAAGAAAAATTAACTGAAACAGCAAAATCGCACAGCGTTTTTGAATAAAGATAAAGATTAATGTTGTATTCCCCAATAATCGTAGTCAATTTAAATCAAATACTTAAAATGTATCATAGATAATCAATATCATAAAACTACATGCTGTAATTTATGACATAATAACCTTTATGAAACTTCAATTTATAAACTTAAATATAAACGTTATTTAAAATCATACTGTATATTGCTTTTACTTGGTAATAAGTATTACATTTGTTAACTTAAATCTTTTGGACAGAAAAGGACAGCAAAAATGGTACTCATTCCTTTGACTAACATAATCTGTTGCAATTTTATACAATTTACAATTTCACTCGATTTTCTCAAAGTTTTTTTCTGTCCCATGCATCCTTGATTAATATCAATATTTTAGGTTTGAGACCACCTTTTTATTTTTATTCCTGAGGATGCATAATTTCCCTGAAGACAGATTTTGAAAAATACCTCAACAAGGTTCTTATTTCAACATGATTCCTCTTGTAAACAAAACACTCTGGCTTTTGTTTCTGTGCCCAGGAAACAATTTCAATTTACTTTAACAAGAAAAAAGATGCTTAAAAACAAGATAGAGCCAAAGAGTTGTGTCTTTACTGTTACTAAAAATGATTCAGAATGAAAACCAGAGCAGAAAACTTAGGATTTCTGCTACCCTGTAGAACAGCCAAGGACGACAATTAGTGTTGGATCAAACAGAATTTTCAGTAGGTCTGTTTATATTATATTTCTATGTGTGTACTTGACTCTATCAAAACAAACACCTTATAGAAATTCCCTAAGGTGTTTACAAGTGTAAAAGAAAGGCAAATAGACCAAATTTAGGCAACAGTTTAAGATACTGGCTTGGAAAAAAAGTAGAAAATAATATGAAGTCTTCACAGAAGTATCCAGCCCTGACGGTTATATGTAACAATAGGCCTCTGGAAGAAACCTAGGGAGTAAAATTCACATTATTGCACTCAGAACACAAGTTATGCCCTGTTGAAGGAATCAAAGCTACTCCATCTACCCCCTTTCCCAAAGGGAAAAGTGTATGACACATCCATGGAACACATAAGGCGGCACCCATCAGTGAAGCAGCAAATCTGAATAAAACCCTGCAACATGTGAATTTGAAATTACCCAGTTGAAGCTAAGACCTACGGGATGAAGTAGCGTGCAGCCTAACTTAAGTACCTGTGATCCATTTCTTGTTCTGACATGTATTTTCTGAGCATATAATTTAGGCCACAGCTTCATGGTGAAAAGCATCTGGCAGCAGCAGCTCCTTGTTATGTCAGCATGACTGTGTATGTGGCTGCATCATAAACAAGAACTAATCTTTCTAAAGAAGAACATTTCTCCTTTCCATTTTTCTTTAACCGCAAGCTTATTCACAGCGCAGACCTCCAACAGCTAAACCATCACAACCAAAAGCACAGTGGCCACTAACACAAACATTATTAGATTCAGTCTGGCCCTAGGAATTTCATACCATGGAAGCTGCCTCACAGCCTTGTCAAATCTGTAAAGTAAGTGTAATGGCAATTCCTTGATATCACAAGCTCCATGAGAGAATGGATACAATAAACACTTATTAGATACTCAGTAGTTTATCTGAAGAATCCAGAAGTATTTAGATAGATGAAGAGCAAAACTTTGGATATTAAACAGTATGTTATAGCCTTTCACCTTCTGCTGCTATCTGTGTGCTATTCCCTTGCACAGAACCTGCTCCAAGGATCAACCATTCAGAACAAAACAGCACTCACCTACCACTACACAGGATAAGCTCTTAAGCACCACTTGCAATCTAAGCAAAGCCTTCTTTTTGGTCCTGCCTCATAGGTACTGACTGTCAAGGTCCTGGTACTACCCCTCTCTAGCTAGAGGCGAAGAAAGAAGTAATTTTGTTAGGTTGCTGCTGCCAAGAGCGATGAATTTCATGTTTAACAATTCAACTGCTGAGTTAAGACTGGAACAACAAAAACAAGTGAGTCAAATACTTGGCAGGACAGGACATTTACAAGTAGTGAATAATGTGTCTACAGAAAATTCCCTCTCTGCATAAGAAATCCCTTTTTTCACTTCTTTTCTTGAAGAAAACATTGTCAAGAAGTTCCTGAGTGAAAACCCATTCATCAGTTGGCACAGTTTGGAGAAACTATTAAATATCAGTATGGTTTCATCAGGCTAGAAGGCACTCTGTAACAACAAAAAAGAATTCAGAGGAATCTCCCTTCCTCCCAAAATCAACGGTGATCAGTACTTCGAAGGAAATAACATATTTCTTCTAATGAAAGATCCTTACAGCTTTTATTAATATTATACAAGAACAGATTTAGAAGTATGCTATTAAAACTAGAAGTACATGCACATTCTTGTAACACAACAAAGAAAGGCTATTTTCTTCCTTTATAATCATAGGTAGCCCTCCTATTACCATCATTATAAGCTAGAGGGAGAGCAGATATCCAGCTCAGAAAGAGTTTGCCCTGAGGACACATAAGCTTCTTGGCATAACAGTAACTCTTTCTTTTCTCTTCTCCCATAAATAGATGCAGTAATGACTCTGAAAAGCCTCTACAAATCATTGCCTATCTGAAAAGAACTTGTGCTCATGTAAATAGTACAAAAAGCTAATCCATTTGTTAGTCTGTCAAGCAAGGATGTTCCATGGCTTGGCCGGTGGGCAACCACCAAAGTGGAGAAAGCAGGTTCCAGCATCTGCCCCTCATGCCTCCAGCAAAGAAAAAGAAGGAGGAAAGGCAGGTAACCCATTTAGGCTACCAAAGCCATGGAATAAGCCAAATGTGTTAACTTGGATGTGAGAGATGTAAACCAGGAAGGCCAGGACAGTTCCTATCCAATGCAGCACTTGCCGCTTTGGCCAAAGTTGCTGTTGCCGCGGTGAGGATGACAAGACAGGCTCCAGTGACACTGAAGTAAACACCCATCTAGTTCAGCTATCCTCACTTCGGGGATACAACTTCTGCCAGTCAAATGACCAGCAGGTAGGGGAACCAACCCTCCTCAACTTAATCAGCTACTGCCTGTGGGACCCTGGACACAGGATGACAGCCCCCTCCTTCCTCACAGAGCCTCCCGCTCCTGCTGGCTTCCTAATTTTTCTTGTCTAAGCCTCACTTCATATTCATACAGGGCTTTCCTTTTATCTCAGTGAAAACCTTACTTTCTGAGTATCCATGTCCTTGCAGCAATTTATGTCTTAAAGCCAGAGATGGCTTTACAAACTCTACACCACTAGCTTTTTTTTAATGGGCTTCAAGTTGTACACCGTTTCTACTCTTGTTTCCATAATCCCCAACAGGAGAAAGGTCACAAGGGAAAGTGAATGGATTGCTTCCTGTCTGTCTTTTCCTGTCACAAGTGTGAATAAAGGAATAAAGACATATAAAAGTAGTGTTGGGAGCAGCCTAATATTTCCTCAGGTTAGCAGACAGTGTTGAGATAAAATATATTTGGAAAAGTCCCACACACTCCCCCAAATAGAGTTTCTGTGCTGTTCACAGAATTGTAATGGTGCTGGAAACAACTGGGACGTGCTCTCACGGAAATTGGCTGCATGAAAATTGCACAGGATGTCACTAAGCATCAGCTTTCTTCCTGCAAATCACAGCTATTTGCCTGAAGCCTGTGCACCTTCACACCCTTTGAAATACACAGCATAGGAGAGAGAATCACTCATCTGAAGCCAAAACTGACACCTATCTAGAGCAAGTTCGTGAACTCTCAGAGGATGACATCGATAGCAATAACTTCTGGAGGCCATTTTCAAGAAAACTTTACTGATTTAGTTTATTCTCTTCCTAAGTTAATTATCTGTAATCACATATGTGTATACATACGTGTGTGTTTATATATGTACAAAAATACATCTTGCTTTTTCCTGTGACCACATGTATCAGCAATAATCCACACTAATTCATTTAGAAAATCAGAAGGTGGCAAAAAGAAGAAAACTAAAGCTCACAATAAGGCCTTCCATACAGTGCACTTCATTGTGGTAACTGTAGCGTCTTCTGTGAAATGTATACACAGAGAAGTATCCTTCTTGGATGTGGCTGCATGAAGTTACTGAATTTTTCAGTGTATCTGGATAAGTCTCAGTGAAGCAGCACACAGTACTTCATCAGGAATTCATAACCAGTACAAAATTACCAAATTTCTCTCTGTCTTGTCCTCTGACAGTATTACTACAAAATAACTCAGTGACTCCTGTATTCTTTTGGGCAAGAACTTTAATTTACTGATTTATTCTTTCTTTCAGTTAAGGAGAGGAGAAGAGACAGACCATTCTACTTGAAAGCTGTGTCACCAGTGTCTCTAGCAACTGCAGAGGTCTCAAACCATGACATGTACAATGCCTTCTAGCCCTAGAATCCACAAAGCTTGCAGACTCAGCCTGCTAGTAGTTGCAAGAGGAATCAATGTTGATACCTTTCTACCTTCACTGTGGATTTTTACCATATTCGATTACATTAGGAACTTGTGGCTGTAGTACTGAATAATAAAAGTTTCTAGACAGAAGACCCAAAGAAATGCAAGACCTCTTATGACTCAGATGTATTTTGACTCAGTAGCCAAACACTCAAGACTTACGTTGAATGTGTGTCCTGACGTACTGAGTTGAACAAAGAGCATCTAAAAGCAAACACAGTGCTGCAATGAATCAGGCCTAGAAGGACAGAACAAGTTATGGCACAAACTATCTCCACGACATAGAAAGTTTCAAAGTCAAATCGCTATGGCAGTTTTCATCCGCAGTCCTTCCATCAAGTAATTTTCTTGTTGTTGTTGTTGTTGTTTTCAGATTACTACAGATATGCAAACTAATTTAAGGTATATAATCCTTGGGTTTTGATTCCTATAAAGTATATTTGCGAAAGAGTAATATCTAAACCATAACTACTCCCAGAACCTTAATCCTTTGTAAGCACTGGCTTCTTGTTTATAAATCCCTCTCTTCTAAATAAGACTTTAAAGGAAATTTACAGTGAGCTCTCTTCACCCAGTGTGAGAAGAGCCATAAGAAAAAGAACCTCTACGTTTCTCTTGCGCTCAAATAGTGATTAAGACAGTAGCGTACTTTGTGACTGTTCATAACAACACTTTGCACTAAAATATTATTTCACGGGCATACAAAGATACTTGAATGAAAGACTAGAAAGCTGAATAAGAAGTGTTTTTTAACACCTGAATAAATAAACCCTTTGTAAACCCTTGATAACCTTGTAATAAACCCTTATAATAACCCTTGGTATATTTTTATTCATTACATGTTATTCTCTGGAACGTCCTATTTTGATGAATGCTGTCTTAAACCTGCAATTCCTTCCTACAAGGGAAGTCTTATAAATTTTGTTATATATCAAATACTGAGAGAGAAAAAAAAATGCTTTTCTGAGTATTAGGATCTCATTATAAATACATTCTTTTTTCACGGTTCAGACCAAAACTCAAATTTAATGCACAGAGATCCTTGGCCCCAATATTTAGCTGAATTTTAGTGGAAAGACAAAACTAAAAGAATCCCAATTCAAATTAACTTATTTCACTAAAGCTTTGAAAGTATGCAAGTCCTGTATACATACCTGCTGTAGGCTGAAATGGGGAAAAGTTTACACTTCAGTTAAGGCAAGATTTGCAACAGAACAATCCAAATTATACTTTAGATGTGAAATTATCATCTAAATGGAGGAATATCATTGTTGGACAAGCAGTAATTTAAAAGTCTCACTGCACGAACGTGTCAATGCAAAAAAAAATCCTAAAACCACAAGACTACAGTGAGCATTTAGATACAGCAGAAGGAATGTTAGCTCAAATCTTACTGCAAATTGGGTTACTATGAATATTAATCACCTCATTTATATACACACCCAAAATTCATACAGGAAACGCACCTGCATCTGTTACATTTATGATTTATAGAAGGATTTTGTTGTTCTGTACACAAAGCTCTAGTTCTTGCTTGACAGACAGTCGTTTACAAGAACTAAACAGTCAACACAAGTGCAGTTGTTCTGAAGAGAGGATGTGGTCAGCCATAATTAAAGGACATCATGTTTGAAGGTGCATTTTTTTTATTTACTCATTTAAGTCAAAATATGTGAATACTTATAAAAAGCTTAACCAAATGGAACAACAGCAAGTGTTTGGAGTCAGGGAATGAACTCCTTTCTCTAAGTTCCCCCTAGGTATTAGAAATGGGTAGTTGTTTTTATGAAAATGTTTACTTTTCCCAGTAAGTTCATAGGAGGTTCATCAAACGTTAAACACTAGGAATGACTGTTTATTACAACTGGAAAGTGTATTTGGCAAGGGCAATGAAAATGACTTCCACAGTATATGCAATTTTAAGGTGATCCTTCAGTATACATACTAAATTGCATTCCACAACAGGTTTCTGTTCATTTCATATCACAATAAAAGGAACACACCCAACATTCCTGTACAGCAGATACTGCAAATCAGAGCTTGTCCTGCCTTGAAGGTAAAAAGTCCTTGAACAAAAAAATTACTTTGCAAGGAAGGCACCTCAGCTCTGTCCTCATGTATCATTCTTTAGTGTCATCAAACATGCTAGAGATTTACCGTATTAAGATTTGTGAAGAAAAGTAATTTCTGTAAATTTGCTTTATATGTAATAGATACATCATAACCCAATGACCCTCTACCCAAAGGTAGAGGCTATGACTGCATTGCCCATGTACAGATTCTCACACTGTTTGAACAAGCCAGACTTTAGATCTTTGAGCTAGCTTTTGCAGTCCTATACAGCTAGCCATAATGGTGATCTAACATACTCATAATGTCCAGCTGTATCACTCTTAACTACGTATTTTCTACTATATCTCTTAATTCCCATCTCATGTGACTTCAATATACTTCCATATATATATTTTATAAATTATGCACACAAACATAATTACACAATGTGTGATTACACAATAACTAAAAGGCAAAATAATTTGGAAACGTATGCTTAAATAGAGAAATTTCGCTTCCTAAGAAAAACATATTCCAAAACAACTTGCATTTAGAACCAAAAAAGATTATAAACAGAAGTTCAAAATCCTAAGTACTCCAGAAGAAGTCCTGTAGTAGAATAAACAGAGGTACAGGAGACCAGAAATTGTAACAAGAAATAGGAGACAATGTGATCTTGTTATGAAAAAGGCAAATCTCATTCAGATGCATTCAGAACAGCATCATAGTGCTGGACTATTGAGCTGCCAGAGGTGTCTCAGCTGAAATACAATGTTCAGTTTTATCTCCAGCAGTTTTAAGATACAGGCAGACAGAAAACACTCAGAGAAAAAAAGCAAGAAGAAAAAGAAAACATGAAATACGATAAGATTGAGTGATACAAGTTTCTTTAATCTAGACTGACAGGAGATGCGATAACAAACATGTAATAGAGCATCAGATGATCAGCTGTTCCCTAGTCCATCAATGACAGGAAGTAAGATTTATGTTGGGGAAAAAAAAATCATAGTATGTAAAGCAGTGCAACAGATGATTGAGCAGATCTGTGAAATCTTTGCCCCTGAACCTCAGGAACAGTACAAATATCTAGCAAGAATAAACTGTCTATCTAATCCCTTCTTAGAGCAGGAGAATGGATCAGAAAAGATCTTACCAAATTCCCTTCTAGCCTTGCCTTTCTGTGATTGTACTACACAGAATTTATCTCGTAATCTTGTAGTTTCAACAAAACGTGTAAGATTATGCTGAGGAAAATCCTGAATTCTAGAAACAAACTAATGCTAAATCATTTTTATATTTACTCCATTGACTAGACATAACCCCAATTCTTCTGTATACACTATCAAACCCTATTGCATTTTTTTCCTTTCAGTGATTATTTCTCCTTTTGTATATTTTAACCTATTTTAACCCTTAAAAGTTGTTATATTAATGCTATAACAAAAAGCAGTAACTGCATGCCTATATACTTAAATATAGAATATCTGCTGGGAAAAAAAAATATTTTTTTGTTTGCATGTCAGCCCACAAGCCTTTATTCACATGAGAATATGGAAATTCATAAAACTACTTCCTATTTTAAACTTTAATTTGGCTACTTTCTCTTGAAGAAAACGAGGGAGTCACAGGTTATAACCAGGACTTCAGAGGAACAGGTTTTTAATAAAAGTTGGTTGTTTGTGAGCAGAAGAAGTTCCTTTGGCAGTATCATTTACAATTTCTTTGAAACCTCAAAATAGTATGTAATATAACCCACTTAAGAAGATGGTTTTAGCATCAGCCATAAAATAAAAGTAGACACATTTCTTCCATGCTCTATTTTTTCAATCTGTATGGCTGCTACTTAAAATGGAGCCTTCAAAGATGGTTTGAAAGCAGACTGCTTCATTCTATTTCAAGTACTCTCCCATGAAGTTCTATGCTGCTTGCAGCATGAACAAATCCATTAAATTAGAATAGGTTGAATTTTAAGGCACCGCTACAAGTAACTGCCTCAGCCTGCTTCTTGGTATTATTTAAAAAAATAAATTATTAAAATAAATAGCCTAATTACTTTTATTATAATGCATAAATATACAACGTTTTCTTTTGCACATGCAATTCCTTCTCAGCCCTTTTTGTTAGACATGTAAACAAAGAAGGAAGGGAAATCTGCCAAGTAATAAACCCATGGTATTAACACATCCAGTGTGTTGTAGAGCAAAGTCTGATTCTCCTGAAGACTGCTAATAAATCAATCAATTTTCATTTAAGCCTGACAGAGGTTTGGTTATAACACTGTCACTGTCCACAGATGTGTTCAAATTACCTCCAAGTTTCCTGGTCAACAAGACCAAGTCTTGATTATTTTTAATTAGGGCTTGCTAACATAATATGAGTAAAACTGGCACTCTGTAACAAAAAAGTTTGAAAAATCATGTTATCTTGTCAACCAGGCCATTACTTTTCCTCATCAAGTTTTAAGAGAGTCTATTCAGGTTATCGATTATGGCCCCAATCCTACAAGCAGAATTGCTAGTACTGTCATGCTGACTTCATTGGATCTTGTCTGTCAGATGGTTGCATCTCCTTTCAGGTTAGTTCTCCGTTCTTGCACACTCACCCTGCTCTAAAGCTACAAACCCCAAACCAGTTATCTGCACAAGAAAGGAAGTGCCACACGCTAACGTAACACTGCACTAATCCTAATCCTTTAACAGAGTACTGTCCTACCATCTAAACACAGCGAGTTGTTTTTTTCCAAAGGAGTAATTTTAGTCAAAGTTGCAAAGCCTTCTGCAGGGTCATTGTTCATTTAATTTCTCAGGTACCCTTTTTAAAATTGTTAACAGCCATTTGAAAATTAATATTTATACACTTAAACATACTTTTCTGCTTTCATTTCTGCTAGAGTTTGTTTATGCTTAAAATATTTTCTTCCTCAGTCTCCTATTTTCCTGTTCACTGAATCAGGAATACTGGGTGTTTCTGATGATTTCATGGAGAATATATGGAACTAATTACAGAACACAGACATCAAAAACTGTAGTTTTCTAAGCTTTAATTAACCGCGGTTTCATGGGCTGCTATTCATCACAACCTAGGAAGTGGTTCAATGTGGGGTTTATTATCAGTTTAAATAGTCAAAGTGTGAAGCATTGATTCCACCTGAATTTTCCAGCCCATAAAAAACATGTTTTTCTGTGAACTGCAGACATTGATTACATTCTGTTGAATCCAACATTACATAAAGTCATTTATTGCATTAGTGTACCAGACTGAAAGATCTGGTGAGATCTTTCTAACCATGAGCTATCTGTTGATCCAGACAGAAAGTGTGTCTCAAAGACATACGATCACAAAGGTCGAGACCAAACCTTTTCTCTACAGATATCACTTGAATGCTTGACAAAACAGTTTCAGATATAGGACAAATAAGAAGATAAATTTTAAGTGATGGTAAAAAGCCATGTTTTAGAAGTACTGCAGGTGGGATTCCTTCCACATGATCTGCAAGATATGTTTAGATAACAGGAACCAATTCTGAAGGTTCTCAATACTAAAAATGACGTGTAATTGTGAGGTACTGCAAAAATTATACTTAAGAAGCAATGTTAAACAAGTCAGCTAAATTGACTAGAATGACTGCTGTGCTTTGCTGAAGAAAGAGTCAATCTACTACTTGGTGGAAATCTTTTCTCTGTAAACAGTCATATAGGTAAGAGACACCTGTTTGCTGAGGTGCTGTTATCATCATGTTCTTAGCTTTCTCCATTATATACTCATAGAACCATAGAATGGTTTGAGTTGGAAGGAACCTTAAAGACCACCCAGTCCCAACCCCCTGCCATGGGCAGGGACACCTCCCACCAGACCAGGCCCAAAGCCCCATCCAGCCTGGACTTGGAACACTGCCAGGTATGGGGCATTCACAGCTTCTCTGGGCAACCTGTACCAGTGCCTCACCACCCTCTGAGTGAAGAATTTCTTCCCAATATCTAATCTAAATATTACAAAATATGCAACTTAATTTA
This sequence comes from Anser anser, assembly GCF_964211835.1. NCBI lineage: Eukaryota > Metazoa > Chordata > Aves > Anseriformes > Anatidae > Anser > Anser anser. The sequence goes on along the minus strand of NC_139724.1, from coordinate 31,592,631 downwards.
AAGCAGTTTTGTATCTTTATCTGTGCAGTCACACTGGACAAACATGAGTTGCATGAATGAAAATTATTAATAGGATATGCCAGTATAATCCACTTGGGGAATGAGAGAAGAATTGTCATTTCAAGTACATCACTATAAACTTAATATAATTTGACTAAATTCATATGGATAAAAAATTCCCTCTCTAAAAATTATACTCGAGTTTAAAAGTTGGAAGAGAACATTTTGCTATTTGAAGTTATATTGTCTGCTCAAACAATAAGGATGTGGATTACCTTAACAAGAATTGCGTTATAACAGAATTCTGAGAAAAACAAAGATGCTTTAGTAAGCAACAAAATTACATATTGACATCTTTCTTTTTTTTCCCTATAGAAAGTACTATATCAGTATTCTCACAGAAAATTAAAACAGTATGAAATTTGAGATAAACACTGATTGTGATCTCAGTATTATAATATCAATGCTATCCTTAACACAATTTCCATCAAAGTTAAATTTGTCCTGGTAATCTTTACTTCACTGCTGAAACTGCTCCATGATGTATAATTCACTCACTCAGAAATTTAGAGGAATAGGTAGCAACAGTGGAATTAGATCTCTGTGGCCAGTACTTTATTCTCAATTTAATAAACACATACAGAGACACAATTATTTGCCAATGAATTAATCAATATATATTTTAAAAATAATCTATTTATACTTGGATAGCATGGCCATTGCTTTGATGATGTGGTCACTATTTTTCAGAGTCCAATACCTAATATTTCCTGTTGAGGGCAATGGGATCTGTTTGTTTGAAAATCTGTCTGTCAGCAGTCACACTATCTGTACAACATAAAAGAGTTAATCAAAACATCCAGAGATTTCAAGAGCCTATAAATTGAAAAGGGTAACATTATCTATTATTGAAATTTGAACTGTGTGTTTATCACTAGATGAATAGAAATAACGAACATTAAATTTACATGCAATAATAAAACCAAAGATGACACACTGTTAGAATAATGCTAAAGTAATTTAGCATTAGCCCTGACAAAAACTAGGGGAATATCATTTGTACTGAATGATCTGAATGATTTGTACTGAATGACAATCTGGCCAGTTTTCCCTCCTTAGGTAACCTGACCATAATTTTTGCTTTCTCCTTGAAACCTCAATATCTAGCAGCCCAAAAAAGCTGCCATCCTTTTCTGAAGCAGAAAATATCACTGGAAGGTGCAATGAAGCAGTGGCCTATTACACATGGTGTTCTGTGTCCAGTAACAGCCTGCAACAGATTCAGAATATAAAATATCACAGAATCACAGAATTGTAGGGGTTGGAAGGGACCTTGAAAGATCATTGGGTCCACCCCCCCTGCCAAAGCAGGTTCCTTAGAGCAGGCTGCCCAGGTAGGCGTCCAGATATATCCAGATATATCCATAATGAAAAGTTCACACGTTGCACCTATACAAGTTGTGGTCCTTCCCTGCTTCTCTTTGCGAGCTCTCTGGTTGCTAGATTAGGGCACTGATATTTGTAAGTGTTTGATTAAATAAAGAAACATGTCTTGGTAAGAAGTATTTTGTAAGAAAATATACTCTCACACTATTAGGAAATTGGATTTAAAGAGAAATTAAGAATGGAATGTGGTATTTTTTTTTTCTTAAAACTATATTGTTAAAATGATTTGCCTGTTTTCAGATTTTTATGATGACATCCCCTTATTATTTTGCCACTCCTCCAAGCATTAACCATGAAATTTAGACCAGACCTTACATACAAATTATCCACTGGCATTTCTGTATAATAGCTTTGTACAGTGTTGCTTTGTATAGCTCCATTCATAATGCTCTGCAGACTGGCATGATTGTTTTTAAAATTATCATTACTTTTTTTTTTTTTTTTGTAAACAGCCTGAAGAGCAAAGGTGGTGTTTCTGTTCATATTGAGACAGCTTTTCATTTATTGATCTCCTGAATTCCCCTACAATTTTTAAGCACTTGCAGGTAATGAAATATCAAACCTTATTGTGGAAATGTTTTTATTATTATTAAACAGCATGACAACTCTCTTTTCCAAATTAAAGAAACACTTCTCTAATGCAGTTTTTAAAAATACTAGGTATACTAGTAAGAGATGGAAATGGAGGCAGTAAAAGACAAAAAAAAAAGAAAAGAAAAAAAAAGAAAAAAAAAAGATTATGCTTAAAACAATGGTCAACAACCACAATCTCAAACTAATCACAAAAGACCCCGCAATTGTACCCGTTATCTAAATGAAAATCTATCTATCTATATTATTTACTAGCACTGTTACAAACATACATTAGGGTTTACTTTACGCACTTTTGTTTAATCTTAATTCTATGCAAACGTATAAATAAATCCTTAACTACATATAGGCATAGGCAAGTAACTTGCAAAAGTAACAACTGAATTTACTTTGCTCTTCCCCAACAACATTGCCTCAAAGGTAAGGCTGTAAATTAAGCGGGATTGTAACGCTGCTCTGCAGAAGATAACCAGAACAGTTTGGTTTACTACAGCAGAGCAGAAGGCTGCCTGAAGAGTGCTTTGCCTCTGTACAGTGGACTTTGCACAAGGCTCAGCTTCACCTTCTGATCCCCTCTACCACATCACAGATGTGCAGGTGTGGCCCTTAAGCTCTAGTACTTTTAGATGCGTTTTGTTAGAAAAGTAGTAAATTACTTCCAAATTGTTTATCATTTTTCATCCATCTAAATATTTAGTTCTAAAAGTAACTCTACTTTTTATTCTTAATGACGATTGGGAATATAATTGAAAAAACATTGGACAATTTTTCCTTTTTTCATTGTACTGCTGATTTCACCATGTCTTTTAGTTCCTGGTGTAAAGCTGGGCTGTATTCCGAAGTCTTTTATAGCAGCAAAGTGCTGGTTTCAAAGTTATGAACCTTAACTCTACATTTGTGTTGCATCAAGAGACATACTTCTATTTCAGAGCACCTAATTGCTAGTTTTCTTTTTTTCCACATGAAAGGTGCCTATGACTTTCTTAAGCAGAAAGGCAATTAAAAAAAGTAAGTACAGTATTTAAAGTTACATATATGGACAGACTGCGAACAAGAGAAGGATTATAGAATTTACTTTGACTAGAACACATGAATTCCAAACCAAAAAGGCATTACGCAGATGACTCAAGAACTGTAAGTACGTTATTATTAACCTTTGATTACCCAGAACACCTCGCATTGAAAAACCTGAAGACAACCATGTTCAGAAGAGTTCAGTAGATCAGAGTGATTGTTAAAAGATAAGTAAGGGTAACCATATTAACAGCTTACATATCAAAATCCTACATGTATGTGGCTAACTGCCCTGACAGCTAGCACATTTTAACATTGTGGCATTTGGTCCTTTCTTCCCAAAGAAATACAGATGACTGAATGACCTTGATAACTCAGGTCAACTAAGTCATCTTACTCTCCTTGGCTACCTAGTCAGTTCAGTCTTGTCACCCAGCAGGGAAGTTTGGGGTCAGTTGTACAGAATTAGCAGAATTTGTATCTATAACGATTTTAGAGGTTTCGAAGTTTTGATTTTTTTTAATATTTTTTTACATTCACACACATATATGATACATAAATGATCTTCTCAGTAAAGATCCAAACTGCAATGTATTAGAAATGTCCCATGACAGATTTAGACTGTTTCTTTTGACACAAAAATAGTTTAAATAGACCTACTGAAAACAAAACATTTGAGAATTCAGTTCTTCAGTTGTACTCACTACACCAATTATTCACCAAACCATGAAAATATGGACTTCTAACAAAATTACTGTAGCATAGCATCTGTCTTGCTAAAGACTGTCAGGTTGTTCAAGAGCTATTTGCCGTGCTACTAGAAGAGTGCTTTGAACAACAGATCTCCCCTGAGAAACTTTCAAGCTAAGTGCTACCAAAAGACACCAGGGCTACGTACTAGACAATAAAGCATTGGGTTGATTTAAATGTGCACATCACTACACTGAAATTCCCCTGATCACTTAACAAACAACTCTAGTGAGACCTGAGAACTGTTGCACATGGTGTCAGGACAGTTATGGAGTTTCCCCTAGGTATCCTTTCGCAGATGAGAGGGAAGGGCTATTAGGAAATATCAACTTTGCACTGTCTATAGGGTTATATGCAAAATTTCTTCCAAAGGGTGCGCCATCTGCTTTCATACATCCATTTTTCAAGTGCCATTAAGCCAGGTCTTTCATGCACTAAATTGCTCCCTTCAATTTGAAGCCTAGCAGTTTAGTTCTCCTCATAAATGATTCTTAGCATTTTTCTTCCTACAATTTATTGCCTAGTTCAAAACTAGAGTGAAATGAATACTCAAGCAGCCTGAGCCCCTGGAAATGTCTTTTGCCAAACAGAAATTGCCCTCTGTTCTCACGTGCAAGGTTTTTGCTTGTTTCCATTTTTTAAGCAATTAAAGTTCTTCGTCAATGTGTACCAGCTATCAGCAGTCAACATGGAAACAACCCTCCTGAATTCTTTCTCCAGCACCATAGTCAGAGATAATTGAAAGAACAGATTCAACAGCTTTGTGATTATCTAGACTTTCCCATGAAAACAAAACCGAAAACTTTTCAACAAATATCCTGGCTTCTTCAGCCAAGCCTTTCATCATCATCATTAAAAAAAGTTTTGAGCACTTACGATAAGCTAACAAATGACAGCTCATAATCCCCATCTGTAACACTAGAGGCCAGGTACTGCAAAGACAAGACAGGTGCAAATTTTGGTATTCCCATAGTGCTTATTATCTATTCCTTTTTAGAAAGGAAACGATTTCTCTTAATGCCACCACCAATACCCCACATTAATCTTTCCTCAAGCAAACTCCCACCCTGAAGCTACTACACAGTGTTATTACCCTGTCAAGAATTTTTCTCCTGAATTTAAAGAGGTGCTTCTGCCAGTCCGTGGTGTTAGACTGTGCAGTCATCTACAAAAGCACCTCCATTATTCCATTTTTTAGCTTGTAATTCTGTAATTACCAAGGGTCCTTTCAGATCTGTACCATAGGTAAAAAGATGGACAGATAAACTACACTAAGTAACTCTTTTCTTTGTTCTGTCCCCAAATTTCTCCTTTCATTTCTGCTTTCATCTTTCCCTACCAAAATTATGGTAAGAAAAAGCAGCACAGTACACACAAATAAAGAGTTACGGAGCCCCTATTTTATTGGGATAGGACTGTGGCATGACTAAACTAAAGACAGTAAAAAGGATAGGGACATATCATTGAACGTAACTAAAATAGCAAAACTGAAATTTATGGTGGTGCTTGAAACCTAGTACCAAGTGTACATTTGCTTACTTTTTTTCCACTATCAGGCATGTCAGACACAACTTCTCAGTATTTGAAACCATAAAAAAATCTAGAACTGTGCTAGTTACACAGGGGATTACTTTGAGAATAGGACAGAATCACTTTGGTTTGGGATTTGTAGAGAAGCCATCAGCACGCTTTCTCCAAAAGCTGCGAATAACATGTTGATCCTGGAAATTGGAAAAGGGATAGTCAACTAGACAATTATATAATGCTTGAAACATAAATATATATATATATATATAAAAAAATACAGATAAAAGTACCCCAGGAGGGGAAAGAAAAGAAAAAAGAAACACCCAAATACTAATGAAAAACGTGAGAGGTTTTTTTTTTGTTGTTGTTTGTTTGTTTATATCCGTTAGTATAATGGAGCCATTTTTCTCATTAAGAACTCAATCTGAAATGGCAAAATGAGATGAATGACAAAAAATTATTTATTTTTAAATTTTCAGTTTTGATGTTTAACTGTGTTTTACTCTAAGTACACAATCTCATACCCAGAATATACTGGGTATACTGGAAAATAAAAAATTATTTTCATTATTGATGTGTTCCTTGCTTATTAGCAGGTATAAACTTAATAGACAATGAAGTCAAGTTGAATGATACAATTAACACCAAAGGTAACTGCTATGGTAATCCACAAGGCTGGTATCTCTCCCGAGCCCATCTTCTCCATATTCATGTATTCTATTCCTTGCATCATTAATGCAGACTAGATTTTCCATATTAGTATCTTTCCTAGATTAATATAAAAATTATTATTATTATTTCTGCTTTTTCATCAGTTGGCAAAATATAGTTCTTTCAGATCATTCCCAAACAGAAATAATATTACTTAAGATCCCACAAACGCTAGTCAGACTGCTCCCAGAGTCATCACATTCCAGGAGAATTTTGAATTGTCTCTTTTGAAGAGAAAAGACACAAACACTCCTCCTTCTACCTTTAACTTGTCTTTCACACTTTTTGATATAAAACAAGAAAGAAAAAAAAAGAGCACACAAAAGCAGAACATATATGCAGGATTACTTGTAGAATCCTACAATAAACTAAGTGATAAACCATGTAAAATATGTATTTTCAAATTAATTATGGATGCACGAACTTGACTGAAATACTAAGAGAAACCCAAATAAAGTTTCCAAAAGTTTGCAATTAATGAAAATAATCACTGACAGTAATAAATATTTATTACTAAATGCAAGCCTAATAAAAGCCCTTAGCAGCTTATAGACATTAAAGACAAAAGACAGCATCATGAATTTGAAATACTTTTCCAATCTATTTCCAACATTTTTTCACATCTTAGGGCATTTAAGGAGGTTAAAGAGTGTTTGCACTGAGCTGTCCTAGTAACTGCTTTAATTTTTTTTATGGTGTCCATGCGACAAAATGAGATATAGTCACAAGGAAACATGACATTATGATTTTATTAGAAGATACCCTTCAAAGGTTCTTTCTACTTCAAAGTTTTCTTTTCCTTTCATTGTAGCCGCATGGATAATAGCCATCTTCATTTGTGTACTCTTTGTAGTTTTTTGATTTACATGAACTGAACCTGAAGTATGTCTCTATCTATGTATTTGTGGGTAATCTTTAATATCCCACATAAAAAAAAAAAAAAAAGGAATTCTTTAGTCCTCAGCACAAACCTAATGCAAAATCAAATCCTCAAGGAAAGAATTAGTACAAAAACCTCTCTGACTGGCAATGCATCATTCTTTGCCACACACAAAAATTAAATGATCGAATTTGCAACCTTGAGCATCTTTAGGAGTTTATTGATTTATATGGGCTTAGGTTTCACTGTACGTAATCAGTGGAAACTCTGCACACAGAATTTTTGTTTAAGAGTCCTTCACAACGTATGAAGGATTTTCACAGTCCTCTTTTGTTTCATGTGGCATTCCAATGTGCTAAATAACACTTGTATACTCTCCTGCTGCTTCATGCAACCTTGGCTTAAACAACCCTGAAATCATGTTATTTATCTTCCAGAAACTTTTGATTACTTCTTGAGAAAGTGCAGCTAAAGCCCTTCCTTCACCTTTGTTTAGGAGATCAACAATGTCCTTTGTGATGTTTCTGGATGGATTTTCAGTTATTGCAGCCAAAGTTAGGCCTCTCTTGGGCTTTGGTCCTGACATGTGAGATACACATCTGATATCTCTGGAATCTGTGGGCTTTTCAAAGGAAGGGAATGCTAGGTAAGAGCTTTCTTTTTTCTCTTCTTAGTATGCACTTTTTCTATTAGTATTTGAATTTTATTTGCATTTTTTCATTAAAAAAGCTCAACTTAAAAAGATTCCACAAACAAAACTAACATGCTCAACACCGAAAAAAATTCAAAGCTTAGCTAATTTGGATGAAATAGAGGAATAATTATTAGATGGCCTTAAACAGATTAGCTGCATAATATTAATCTTAAGTGTTACCGTTAATAGCAAGAGCACTACTAACATCATCTCTCCATCAAAGAAAAAAAAACACACCTCTCTTGGATTGAAATCTAGGTAGCCATACAGGTACTGCACCAAAATCACAGAACACCTGCCAAATCACTTTTAAACCAGGTCAGCCATTTAAGACCCTTCTCGGATTTTGCTCTTCATCTTCACTTGCATAGAAGAGGGTTAAGTCTGTTCTTAGCAAAGATCTTTGGCAAGATCTTTCATGACAAATGACACGCTACCATATGCCAAAAAAGAAGGGGGAATATAGTCACCCCCAGCTTCAACTTTAACTGGAGCTGCTTTGTTCTGAGTGCCCTGAATAATTAATAACTACTTTGGCAATCAGTCATGCATTCCTTAATGGCACCTCAGGCATCAAGTATCCCATTCACCCGCTCCCCCAAGTAAAAATGGACTTTATTACATCAAGTTTTCTATGCCAAACTCGTAACTGACATAATTTAAACTAAGCGAGTCACTAGGAAGACTGAAGCTCCAACACACTGTAGGAGTTTATAAGGTTTCCCTCAATTGCATGTGGCTACTATATGGGTTCGAGTTGTAACTGGGGACAAGTGAGGAGAGGAAAAGAAATATGGATTGCTTTTTGCAGTAAATTTCTAGGAGGTTTTGGTGCCAAATACATAACTTTTAATAAATGCATAGCTGAACAGTCAAAATGCAGAACAACCACTAAGAAGCCCCTAGTGAATAATGCAGCTCACCAGTAAGCGCTGACTAAGTGACAGGGCATAACATGAAAAGAGTGCCTAAGAATAACAGTCGTGCCGAAAGTAGCAGGAGAATTTTAAATTAACACAAGCTAAATTTTCATAGCAGAAAAAGGTTTTTCAATACTTCCTTCCACTTTATAGTATTACAGACTAAATGAACTTGCAGCTATAGAACAAAGAGAGCTAACCAAAATTGTAGAACATTCTTCTAGATGCACTCAGACTACACAATTTAAGTTGGAAGAAATTCAAGTAATTAAACTGCAGTTATCTAGACCCTCAAGAAATCTTCATGATTTTCTCAGGAAGCATTCTGCTTGTATACAGTATATGCACTGCTTTTAAGCAGTGCCTTATAATGCTGTGTTAAACCATCCTATAAAATGATGTTGCATCTAACGACATCAGAACTGCTGGGAGTCCTTTTGAGAGGCTAAATCCTAGAAGTAAGGTAACCAGATCAATAGCCGTTCTCCCCCTGCTTATTCATCATGTAAAAAGTTCGTTTGAAATATAATATACAAAGTAAAAATATATATATACGATAAATTACAGGAGATTTAAACAAAGCCATTCCTCTTGCTCTTTAAAAGACCTGAAAATGTGTCCGGTGCCCCTCTCTGTGTGTGGCCTCCAAATACAGAAACAAGCTTGCACTGTTTTATTTCAGTTTTGCTTCATTTCTCCCCAAACAATCTCTCATTGCTAGTCTACCAGGCATCTACCCCTCCCCCTTTCTTTTAAAAAATGAAAAAAAAAAATTAACTGTTTAGGACCAATTCATATAAGTGAATCACTAAGCAAATCAGATGTTTTTGCAATAATTATTTAAAATTTACACTTAATTCCTATAGCTGACAACTATAAATTTTAATTTATCTTGAAAGGTAGGATAATATAGCCTTACAATTTTAAGGAAAACACAACTTTCACTTTTCAATTGCTTTAGGTACAAGAAGCAGAAGATCTAATCCTGAAACTTAATACAGACTGCATTTACAATCCAGTCAGTTAATTATGCAACCTGAAATGTGAAATTGTATTTTGTATGGCTTATTAAAACATAAATTTTCAAGAAAAATCTCTCCATTAAAGAGATTGGGAAATTAATTCTCACAAACCTGTTGTTATACCATGCATTTTGAAGCTAGCTTTGAATTCCTGTGACAGGAAAGGGGCTGCTCTTGCCTGTTACATATGTGAGACAGAAAATAGCTTGGTTTCTGCAGCAGTTTGTATGTGTAATTCTTATGCATGTAAACTTTATTATTGGAGGGAAAGAGGGACTAAAAAAATGCATCCTACAACCCCAGCTCTTTTTGTCTACTGAATAAATGTTCAGCGTTAATGATCTAAATATTTTGAAGAGTAAAATTATTTTGAATTGTTGATAATTTAAATCATAGAATCATTTAGGTTGGGAAAGACCTCTAAGATTACCATATCCAACTGTTAACCTAGCACTGCCAAGTCTACCACTAAATCATGTCCCTCAGCACTACACCTACATGTCTTTTGAAAACCTCCAGGGACAGTGACTCAACCACTTCCCTGGGCAACCTGTTCCGATACTTCACAACCCTTTCAGTGAAGAAATTTTTCCTAATATCCAATCTAAACCTTCCCTGGTGCAACTTGATGGCAAACTGAGTCCTGCACTGAAGATAATTATACTTACATTTTGGTATTTTTAGGTGCATTTGTTCAATCCATTTCACAAAAATTGGATCATACATAAGTCAGATAGACATGTAGGAGATAGGATGTAATACTGGAGGGCACCTACAATGAAATCTGGCCTCAGCCCACACAAAGCATCTATTTAGTGTTTTTCTTTTACCATTTTCTAAAAGTAACATATTTATTAACTTCTGTTCTCTGTTATAAAAAGAGCTTAAACCCAGCCATACTCCAAGCTGGTTTGCATGCCGACTGACATTTTATTTAATTTCAAAATTCATCATCAATCAGTCATACTATTCTACTAACAAAAGTGTCCAACTCACAAGAGAGAGAATTATGCAGATCAAGCCCGTAATCGTTTCAGGTATAATACTTAGTTAGGCCTAAATATTTACAAATACTTACAGGAATACAACATGAAATAGCATGTATATATACTACTACACTTCACTTACATCATTATCAGTATACTAAATGTATTATCTATAAGATTATGTATTGTTGAATAGATGCACAGAATTATTCTATGCTTCTTCTCCATAACTGAAGTTTTGCAAAGGAGGAAAAGAGGGGAAAATGCAAAATGGCAATAGCAGTAAGCAAGCCAAATGCATCGAGTGAAGCACATGTCAGTAAGGTTAAAACATGGATTCTTTTGATCAATTTTTTATTGAGTTTGCAGATATTTCCGACCAACCAAATACCACAAACCACAAGATGACTTAGGAGATTCACAAAGTGAATTATGAGGAATTTAAAAATATTCTTCACTCTCTTTAAATACAGAATATCTATTCTGTAAAAACATGTCAGCTCCTGTTCCACTGCATCCTGATGCTTCAGAATGTTATCTCATCCTCAATAATCTATAAACATTGCTTTGCTATCAGAGATCTTTTACTTTTTTTTTTTTCCCCACCAAGTGACAAATTTGCTGACGGTAAAAATACCCATATTTTAGGCAGTGACTAGTGTTTAGTACCTGTGAGTTACAAGTGTTAACCAACATTCGAGAGAAGTCTAAAGTACATTTTTCAGGAAAAATGCAGTGGAAATTGAGTATTATGCATTTTCTACTTTGTCACTATAGTAAAAATATTCAGGAGAATAACAACTTTTTTTTTTTTTTTGAACTAGGTATAATCATTTGGCTGTGTATGAAGCAGCTGACTAACAAGAACATTAATTTCTTCAGTCTTCTTTGTAACTTCCCAATGCCCTTTAAGTGTCATGCAGCTGATTTTTCTTATGCTGATTTTTCTTCTTCTCAAAGCAAAAAAAAAAAAAAAAAAAAGTGGCTTTTTCACAATACTGTATTAGGAATGCAAACATTTTATTCAAGTTTCCACATAAACAACCGAGCCCACAACTTCCCAGTCCAAAGCCATCCAAGACGAACCACAAGAACACTTGGTTAGTTAAAAGACAGAAACAACATGTACAATTCTGGAAGACAGATTATTCATTATTGTTATTATTGAGAAATAAACAGTAATTAATCCTAAACTTTGCAAAGATTCTTTTGAGCTACCACTTCAAAGATTTTGTTTTCCTGAAATGCTCCAATCCTGAAACATGTTACTTACTGGCACAAGAAGTGTATAATGGATGCAGAATCCAGGTTGAGAAGGAAAATATTCATCAGACACAAATCTTATTCTGATCTGGTTTCCTTTGGAGATTTGTCTGCTTGGCACACTACTGGAACCACACCAGCGCCCTAAAACAGTGCCATCACTAGGCTCTTCAACTTCTACAAAGTCATACCTGAACAGAAAAGAAAATTACATGTTTATTTACTGGTAAATTTCCATAAACTTCCTCTTTTAATAAACAGACTGACTCTGCAGCTTGCATTTTTTATTATTATTTTTTAATGCTACAAGTATGCTATCAAAGCCAGCTATTTTAAACGTAGCTTCCAAGTTGCCACTGGCTTAAATACATAATAAAATCATGCAATGAGGTTAAAAAAATAAGAGCTAAGTTAGCACTTTGAACATGAGTACGACTGAACGTGAGTACGACTGCTTGTTCCTTTTATGGGAAACAATTACAATATACAGGATAGGGCAGAATGAAGTCAGAGAAAAAACTGAAATTGCTTAAGCCTGGCACAGTAATTCATACTGCAATATCACTAGAAATATACTGCATGTTACCAGGGAAAATTCAGTGGCTTTTTGGTACTGAAACCTGCCCTCTTGTAATAGTGGTGAGCAGGCTCCAGGAGGTTAAGGTGGTTTAGGGAAACTTGGAAGCACATTTCAAGCTTACGCATATCCCAGTGAGACATTTGTGAAGCAAAGACCTAAATGTACCACGTGTCAGAAAGAACCTGCTATTTTGGTACTACTGACGAGATATATGGGTTGGGAGCTTTAAAAGAATGAAACGTACATGGTTTGATTTAGTTTCATTGGTTTTTAACGTGTGGTCTGGGTATCCCTGGGGATCCGTGAACTTCAAATAGCTCCATGAAAGGTAAGTAAGAAACGCCAGTCAGTTGTCATCCATAAGCTTAAATACGCCCCGCAAAGGTCCTCGCTTCCCCTGCAGAATGTTTAGGGGCTTCTCAAGTCATAAAAACACTGAAAGCCACTGCTCTAGAAGGCATGTCTGGTTTTAATATTTTAACCTGTTTCATGTCAGCTCCCCAGCTGCCTACTGACAGAATAAACAGTAGGAATTTCAGTCACTTTTCCCCTGCTGGAGCTTGAAAAGCTCTGAGCCGCGCAGCACCCGGAGAGGCTGAGGAAGGCAGGAGAGTGTTGGTGAGAGAGGGCGACCGCCGCCACTGCCCCACTGCGGCCTGCTCGGGGGAAGCCTCCCGCTCTGTGGGGCTGCTGCGCTCTCTTTCAGGTCCTGCCACGCATTGAGGACACCTCTCGCGGAAATCTAAACTGGTAAATATCCCCCGGTCCTTTCCGAGGGTACAGACAGACCTACTTCTGATGACAGCAAATATCCACATTCTGAAAATGAAAACACACACACACAGCCAAACACACCGAGCAACGTGAAAATTATTACGTTAAACATTTTGTATTGAAGCTTTTTCTGGATTTTTTTTTTCAGTAAAGCTAATCTTTATAATGATTCCCAGTTCCCTAGGTTAGACAGCAGGCAATAAATTCTTGTGTTGCATGTTTGTGCAAGACTGACTTGCACATTTATTATCTCCATTTAAAGGACCAGTATTTTTTCCACTTAATGAGCATATTCATTGCATTCATTTCTAATTAAGTGTGTTCAAAATGTATTACTGCCATGTACTACAGTTTTAAATCTTTGTTGAACTTATGATACTAATTACTTCATAACCACCTTTTTTTTTTTTTTTCTCCCCTCAAACCACTAATTCCTTTAACTGATCCGCCACTGTTTTTACTTTATGATCAGGTATACAACATATCACAAAGGCAACTTGTACATTTAATTGCACTGCGACTTCAGAGTTCACCGTATTTATCAAATTGATTTTGAGCACTGAATTTTATTTTATTTTTTAAGATCAGGTTACAAAATTTCCAACAATAACCACCTTTTTATTTTTCTAGTTAAAAGAATCAAATAACTCCTCTCTATCTACTTTTCTGATTTGTAAGGAGTGAATAAGTTAATCATTATGTTTATCAACTTAAGCTGAAGATGTTTGGGGGTTTAGGCACAGTACAGGTATCAGTGCTGCTACCACAACGTACGCAGCACTTTCTGCTGCACCCATTGGTCTAATGGGACCCCTGAAGTAAAAGACAAATTCAAATTCCATAGTTTAAACCCTAATTCTATTAGTTGAGACACAAGTTAGAGGAGATTCTGAAAAACCCAAACAAAAGCCAGCTTTCTGAAAAACCCACCAGGTCCAGATAACTCTGTTTCTCTGTGATTTTAACTTCGGTCGTTCTCTCCTTGATCTCTGTATGTGGTATTTGTAAGCAATCTGTCTTTTGTAATCATAATCATTTCCAATTTTTTCAGTGTTATCAGTCCCACCTTGGCTGTGTTGTTTCTCAGTCACCCTCTCCCACCCTAATACCATTCTGACCCTCAGAAACCCACTTGTTTCCAAGGGATCGATCCAGACGTACTCTCAGCACTACAGCACTCGCGAGTTCTGCACCCAAGTGTGCACAATTGCCAAAACCCCTGTTTGAGGGATTTACTAAAACCTACTTTATAAGCCAGTCAAACGTAACTTTCTCATGGCAACTTGATACAGTGCATACAGCACTAAGTGGTTTACAATGATTGTTCCCTTTCTCTGAAGTCTCCCTCAGGACATGTAGACGATTTATGGGTTTTGTTGTTTTGCCTTTTTCGTTTGTTTGTTCAACAAACAGGTTTGGTGCTTGTAGACGAAGTTTCTGTTTTCAAAAGCAAATATGAGATATGAGTACTGGTTTCTTACTTCTGGACACAGACGCAGGCAAATCTTTAGGAACTCAGTCTACATCAACAAAAAGAGAGACCCTCACGCATTTCCTGGACATCATGACACTTTTAACCCCTAACTTTATTCCCATCGGTTATCTAGGTTGAACATGCTGCAAGAGACTGCCAAAAGGATCTTCTGTGCAACTGAGAACTCCTAGCACTGCACATGTTGACTGAAGTTTGAACTTGCTGCAAAACACAACAAAATAAAGAGGTTTGGATGCTTTAGTGTTAACAAGACTGCTGTGCACTGTGCTGCGGCTTTGTGTCACAGGGCTAAAGAGCAGCAGGGACATCACAGCCATCCAAAACTATCTCCCCATAAAGAGAAGCTTCTCCTCAAAAAGCAAGAAAAGCAGGATAAATAATCTAGAATTGAAAATACATTTTCTACCTGTAATGGAGTTAAAAAAAAAAACTTAAAATCCATGTTGAAACCAAAAATCCTTCTTTTTTGTGCAGTGTACAAACCAGAAAACACAACCTTCTTTGGCACAATGACTGAAAAAATGCTCTTGTGCTGCATCTATGTTCAATACATTACTCAAATATTAAATTTGAGTAGTCTCATCTCCTTTCCCATGATGAAAGATGCTTTTGCCCTTAGTCACAATGTCGATAATGCCCTCCCAGATATCTGATGCAGAATGTGTATTCCTTTTCCCTAAGGCTGAGATGCCCAGGACCCTGAATTGCATTAAAAACCTGAACAAAACAATTTATTTGAAAAGGACAAAGAAGCAATATAAGGAGCTCTGAACTTCAATGCCTTTCCAACCAGGAAATATATTTTCCAAGGGAATGTGTTTTCCTCTCCTTTCTCTATTTTTCTGTGGTTTGCACTGTCATTTGCTAAACGTTTTCTGACAGGCTGTTTACCTTGGCTTAAAGTTTTGTGACCTTTGCGCAGCCTCCCTATGCCTTCAGAATCCCACAAATATATCAATGAATGTAAGGTGCAGAAACCCACATGGTAAAACATTTTGTTGTATCAGTGACACTGGATCTTTCCATCTTTAATAGAAGTGCTAGACAAAAATCTAGAACACCCATGAGAACAGCTTGAGAAAAGTGAAATTTATTTTTCCTTCCCCATTTGATAAGCACTGACTTTTTTTTTTTAATTAAGAAAAAGGAAGTTGATAACAATCCCTGTCATTTTTTTCCCCTGTGGGATGCCGCATTATTTCTATTCCAGTTTGTTTTAAAGCATATGGAATTTCAAGGTTTTCCTGGTGACAGCAAAACAAAATACCTACCTCAGACTTGAGCCAAAAGCATCTAAGGTATTCTGGCAGTTCACCAGACAAACTGTTATTGAACAGAACTTAGATGGTTTATATTTGGGCAGCTTCAGTTTTGGAAACAATGGAAATTACTAAAAACTGTCATCATGAAAATATCGTTTTTATCTTTTTCCAAACCAAATTTTGTAAGGAAAGTTTCCTCTTCCTCTGCCATTAGTATTTGAAATAATTTTCATTTTTATTGCTGAAATATTTAAATTTCCTACGGAATAGAACTTTTAGTTTCCATCATTCAAGCTAGACTGTATGGCTGTATAGACAGAAGTGTCAAGGTACTGGCAAAACCTCACATGGTCTTCACCTCTTAGATCACTTAAATCACAGCTGCAAGTAATCATACTGCTCTTTGTGAAATAAGAGAAAGAAAGAAAGGAAGGCCAAGCATTTAGCTTGAAGGGTTTTTTTTATTATTATATTTATTTTTTAAAGTTTGCCTGCCTCACTTGTAAAAAATTCTGGAAGCCTTCCTCAATCAACTGAGATCTCCAGTAACACTTTATTGGGAAAATTCATGTTTATTTGGGTGGAAAGGGGAATAGTGGGGCATGACAGAGGCACTCAGGTCCACGGTATCTAATGGCAGACCCAATCTGTTTAACCAGCCTTGTTGTTGCCCATAGATTGATGCATCGTAAAATCTCCAGCAAAAATGGATGATGAGACATGGAGAATGCAAAGCTCATGATAAAGAGCAGAGAAAATGCAAGGACCCCTAGAAGGAGAAGTTCTTTGCTGTTACCCATACTACCGCTCCCTCTGAGGTAGTTTTCCTTAAAGACTGAGGCACAGAGAGACAAGATACATCATGTGAAATAAAAATCAAAATGAGATAAGAAATTAAACAGTTAGTTACAGTGCAGGCACTTATGCACTATTTTTCAGTTTGTGTGAGAGGAAATCTTACTTGTGGTAATTTTTTCCTCTGATGTGGCCACACAGTACAACCACCTGCCACCCAAATTTGCAAGACTTGGAATGGTTATTTAATTTGTTATCATTCCAAGTGCATTAATTTACTTCATACTGTTTTGTATTTATTGCCAGTACACCATATCCACCTGAAGAACTGTGGACTAGAAAAGACTGGCCCATCAGTCCAACAAGAAGTAAATGCGAAGTTCCTGAAATCACAAACCTCTAAGGGTGCACATTTGTGCAAGTTCACTATTAATAACTCAACTCGCCACCCAGGTGGCAGAGGAAAAAAACTCTTCTGGCACAGAAAGCAAAACTTCCAGGAGGAAGGGAAGGGAGAGGGCTCACTGTCTGAAGTGCTGACCCTGTGGCAGCATCAGCAAGTACTCAGCGCAGAGTAAAACTTCAGTAAAGCTGACCCCACTCTACATTAACAGAAAATTTTGACTGGGGGCTACTTCGAGCGACAGTAACAACAGGATATTGGAAGAAAACTCTCTGTCAAAGACTACCAGATATGAAATGTTTAGTATTTAAATTATTCCCTCTCCATCTTGTCTTTCCAAAAGGAAGCTCTGAAAAAGAGGCTCCCAGAGCCATAGGACTCCAGAGCATTGGCAATTTCCCCCAGCCTTTATCCTTCATCAAGGAGGACTTGGCAGTGCCTTCGCTTTGCAAAGGTTGCAGATTATCCAACAGTTGAGAAATGAGTCACGTTCCACTTAGCAGCTGACAATTTCTGTCGTGCTTGATGTTTTAACGTAAAAACAGAAAAGATGTCGACACAGCAATGATTTGACATGCAATAAACTTTCACAGTTTTAACTGCATTTGCTGATCCTACACATACTGTGTTTTAATGGTGACTGTTAAGAAACAGCATACCCAGAAATAATCCAAATAAATAAGTGATGAGGTCAGCTTTTCATTCTCAGAAAATGATGTTTAATTATACACAAGCATCACTTCCAGCCAATACAGCAAATGAGTATATTATATAAAAAACGAAGCATCCTGCCATGCCTACATTTT
Organism: Anser anser; assembly: GCF_964211835.1. Classification (NCBI taxonomy): domain Eukaryota; kingdom Metazoa; phylum Chordata; class Aves; order Anseriformes; family Anatidae; genus Anser; species Anser anser. Next base: position 31,574,712 of record NC_139724.1, on the reverse strand, counting down.
CCATGAAATGAAGATACTCAAGGTATAAACAGAGAACATTTCTAACTGCCATTCACCAAATATGGATTGTAGTTTCTGCGCCAACCTACTCTGAATACATCTATTTTAGAATATGCAGCCCTGTACGCTAGGAAGTGCCTTATGGAAACACAGATTCATTCACAAATGTTATAGGGTTGCCATGGTTCTCTCTAATCTTTCCTCGTACTGATTAGTTACAGCCTGAGGCTCCTACCATAACCGCACAACTCCTTCTGTATCTCTACCTTGTTATTTAGGATACATTAAAAAGAAAAGTTTAATCCTCATATTACAGTTTTCTTTCCCTTCATTCACTGTATACGCTCGTAATCTAAGTGGTTTACATTTACAATGCTGCAAGCAAAAGGGAAAAATGAGACAGGGTTTAAACCCCAGAATTCAACTCTTCGAACAGCTGAATGCTTTTTGTGAAAAGAAAAGGATCCACTGGTCGTTCGATTTCAATTAACTGTTGCATAACTACGCTCCTGTCTACCAGGAAACATTTCGATTTTCTGTGGATCTGCTGAAAACTTGGGGCATCACGTGAAGCTGAGACACCTACTGTTTGTCGGGTAGCTGTTGCCACTTGGTGACAACACACTGGATGGAGAAAAAAACAACCGCTGAAAACATGTCCTTGCCCTGATGAATAGCACTTTGGCACAAAAACACATTCAGAGAATAAATCCCGACTGGCACCTACATGCACTGGTAAGCGCTTGAGCATCTCCAGCTGAAGCCCATGAATACCACAGACCACAGGTAACTTTTGCCTTCTGGGGAGAAAGGGGCATTAACTCTAAACCAAAACAATTCTGTATTCAGACAGCAACCCTGTAATTATTTAAGCATATTAACCTTGTCATACAGATCAAATATGTACTTTCAGGAATACAGCAACCACAGAATTCAGTCCTAGATAGCCTGTGCCACAACCTAATTTGTACTGGTATAACTTCTATCGATAATTTTTTCTCCATCACTTGAATAACTACCCTAGGATACAGAAGAAGACACTATAATCATGCATATAAAAAGCGGACATAAGAAAGGAAGAAGATGGTTTCCCAACTGTTCCTTTTAAAAGACTGACTGCTGGCTTTCTTAGAAGCTATCACTATTTAACTTCTTTGCATTAAAGACTGACAGGTATTTCCTATGCCACTCAGGATACAGCACGTTCAGCTGTATAATAAAGATCGATTGCATGCTACGAGTTGAACAGAGATACAAAACAAACAAACAAAGTGCATGAAATTTCATTTCAGCATTAATATTACTATACATCAAAGGTGCATTTGGGAAAATTATAGAATACATACAAATAGAAACATATGAGTCAGCTTGCAAACGATGCCCTAGTCTCCTTATCTTGGCCTTCATTGGGAAATGAAGTTTCCACAGGTAATAAAGTCTCCGTAAAGTTCAAACCACTTAGGGTTAGTATGCTAACCTCTTTGCAATCTGCCTACAGATTATCCTGTAGCCATCTAAAATACAAGGAATAAAAAATAAAAATAAAAAAAAAAAGAAAAAAATCCACAAAAGCCAAGAAGTCACTTGGATTCCTCCCCCCCCCCAAGGACTAGAAAATGGATAATGTCTTGTACTGTTTCACTTCCAATCTGTCTGTTTTCAGCTACTACCTCATGTGTGGACCACAATTTTCTTTAATATCCTGCACTAGTTGTGAATAGAGATAATTCATGTAACAAAAAAGGTGCTAAGACAGTATTCTTATTCTGCTGCACACTGGTATTTCTGGCCTTCCCCCCCGAAATGGAACAGTGGGACAACTTACTATTTCCAGGTACTTATAGTATAACACCACATGGAAACGGCCGTCAGTTCAGGGTCCTACTGCACTGGGCACCATACTCTCCAGAGCACACTTCCCTTCATAAAGAGGCACCCCATTGCCCCCACGTAGCGTACCAGCTCAGTAAGCATCCTACATTATACAGTACTGAGCTCTGCAGATTTTGGAGAACTTAATGCCTTAGTAATATTCACCTACTATTCCTCTGCAAACCCTATAGAGTATTTTAGCTTGGGAATCATTTTAGCTTAGTGATCATAAAAATCACATGTTCTTTCTACACAGATTAGTATTTTGTAGAAAACCAAAAACACTGGTGGAGCTCAGAGCTCATATCAACAGTCAATGCTGTAAAGAATTCTTTCCAGTCTACTGTAAGCTTCTACCTGTACTCACGCTGTTCACCATAGTCAGTGTACCTCTTTCTGCTTCTCTCAACCTATAATTATGTTTTTATCTTTGTTTTTTTCAAGCAGCATTTTCAATATTTAGTCTAGTATCCCGTAATGGTAATTTTTCCTTTATGCACAACTCTTATATCCTGAAATGCACCTTTGGCTCCAGTCAGTGATGTGAAAAATACTGGCTAAGCAATTTCTTAAGAATATTCAAGAGTAAATTTTAGAAATTTACTACACCAACAAAGACGTTCCTAAGGGACATTTTAAGCTTGCGAAGATTCTCCCAGGGCAGTGCAGGTAGCACCCCTTCCCTCCAGCACCCCCAATGACACAGCAGCATTACCCCCCTCTTCCTTTTTCCTCCTTCCTGCCTGCCTCAATGGAATATCTATGTGTATTTAAATTATAACACTTATTTCTTTTGTTCGGTGATGCAGTTACATATGGTCTCCTGCCTGCCACAGTAGCATGCAGGATTTACCAATCCAGCACAGACCATTTATCACAAAGTCCAATATCCTGCTTCAGGACAGGCTCATAATTGCTACTTGAATAGAAAGTGAAAAATCCCTGTAATGTAACTGAGGAGTTGCAAAATACTGCACAAGGCAGAAAAAACCTGTCCCCAACCCTAGCAGGAGATCAGTTTACACCTAAAGCATGAACAGAGTTTCCTCTCACTTTGGTTTATACCTAGATGTAAGTTTATGGTCATAATATTATGCAGACCTACTTTTAATCCACCCACAGCATATGAATCGGAGGCTAGTATGAAACAGTATTTCCTAATAATTGTTGCTAGTTTACTGGTCTCCCTGTTCTTGTTAGTGTCAGAAAGGGGAAGAGATCTATTTAGTTGACCTTGTAAACACCCCAGGACACTCACACATGACCATCTGTCCTTTTTCAGGATAAGTAATTCTGCTTTTTGCAATCTCACAGGCATCTTCTCCAATATCCTGATAATCTGACAGCAACAGATTGATGTAAATTGCATTATATATTTGCTGGTGCTGCTCTCTAACTACACCTTCATTTGAGCAACTTTGTTATAATGTTGATGCTAGGCAAAGAAGGCGACCACAGTGTGTAGCCAAAGGGAGCAAGAGCAGGAAGAAAACACAGGGAGGAAGAGGTGGGAAGAGAAAAAAAGAAAAGCTGAGTAACAGGTGAGGAAACAACTGTCTGCCTTGGAATAGAAGAGCAGGAATGCCTGCTATTCCTGCTGATGAGGCAGGAGAAAGCTGCCCATAAACCTGACAGCGAGCCTACGGGCTTAACCATACTTAGACTTCCAGTAACCAGAAAAAACCTCAGGGAAGGAGCACGTGCTATGCACAAACTGAAATGCTGAGACACTACCCACAGTAACTTCAGCTTGTGCTGCTGGGCCGGCCTTTGTAGCGCACATTTCTCTTGACATCGGGGACCGAGGAGAAGCACGCTGGGAGGTGCAGGTGGCTGCACCATGTGCCCACATCCCGGAGCTCGGGCAGCCATGCAGCGCTCCCAGCGCTCATTTACCTCTATCTGTTCAGGAGCAGCGGGGAGGGAGCAGGGGAACTCCATCAACAGTAATTGTTCCCAGAGCACCCCAGACAGAAGCAAGACCCGGCTGTGCCACGCTCGTTTTCAAAGAAAATAACTTCAACCCACGCCGTCAGAAACAGAGCCAACTACGGTAACGTGAAACAATTTTAGAAGCAATAAATTAGGATTAGGATCGTTTACAAAAATATTTTGATACTGTGGACACAGTTTACTTTATTCAAACAGCTCGCTTGAGATTGAGAGGACCAGGAAGGAATTTTAAGGAGCCTAAAATGTTTTCTAAGTCAACGAGTGTAGTCTCTGGTGTGAAAAAGGAGTAAGGGATTATGTCAACTGCCCACTCGTCAGCAATCACTCTCCTAACACTCATCTGGGCTGTGAAAATAGATTTTAAATTACTTGTGAAATAATAGCCATTATAGGGTCCTGTAGCAATGGCAGATTCTAAAAACGAACACTGGATTTACATTAATGGAGGAAAAATGTGGGTGGGCAAGAATGCCGTGACAGCCCCTAGGTTTGTGCAGCATGTGCTCCTGATCGTGGCATGCCACCTCCACTGTCCTCCCATTCAGGCCAGAGAAGCACCTTTTTCTAATTCCCTTTGTCTTCATGAGCTTTGATTTGCTTAGAGAGTACAGTTTTGCAGCTATAAACCATTGCTGTGGAACCAAATTTAATCTTTCAGAAGCTTAAGAACTGTGTTTTATAGAGCGGTCTCAGTTATAACTGCACTATACTTTGGTCTTCAAGTTTTTAATCTTCTTTTACTGTCTTTGATGTCTGCTTTGTTACATTTAAAAAATTGTTATCACACAAATGGTATCCAGAAAATTTTAATATGCAGTAGAGAACCTAAAAGAATACTTATAATTAGAAGCCAAGTTTGGATTACAAAATCTGGTATTATTTTTGTCTTGTGCCATGAGTTTAATCATGATTCTCTTTCCTTTCTATGAATCCATCTACTTCAAGTGTACCATGGCAATTGCATTGCAGAGTTTCAGCAGGGCAGGAGCTTAGGAAAGGCTTCACTCCACCTTGACCAGTCCAGAGCTTCCACCAACTGCAGCCTCTGCTGGGTATGGTACACACCTCTGCCAGCATCAACTACTGGCAGTAGTTAAACAGCAAAACGGGACCAGCTGAAAGATGAGTTACTGTACAAATGATCACTTAGTAATCAAAGAGACAATTTTACTGGAACCATGGGAAAGGCAAAAGAAAGGCCCTTCTAAAGTAAATAAATAACAGGAACCACAATTGTGTCCAATGAATGCAGAATAAGAAACAATTTTCCTTGTATTTAATTTCTGAAATGTGCCTAATCCAGACATACAGAAACAGATCCATTTACTTCTTTTGATGCAGAAAAACACTCATTTTTTCTTCAAAACATAAGAAACCAGGATGCACAAGTGTATTGGATTCCTCTGCATTCATTAAATTGAAATTATATTGCTACAATTGAACTCATATGAAAGAAATAACCTCTGCAGTTCTGATCTTTTTTCTTTTCATGTAAAAGAACAAGTTTTGGATAAACAAAGAACTCTGGCCCCAAATTAATTTAAGTTCTAAAAAACTTTGATTCCTACAGCCCATTCTCATCCTCCCTTTGAATCAATTCAGCGTTGAAGCCTCTCTTGAAATGGTACCGCTATTCAGTTGTCTTGCATCAAATGGAACAAGCAACTAAAAATCAACAACAAAAAATCAATCACCAGAGAAATTACTCCACCTTGACTCAAGTTTCATGGCATTTTCTACACACTGTTCCTAAAATGCCACCTTCCTGCCAGCTGTAAAACCTTTATGTTGCTACCAAGGACTTCAGCTTAAATCACTTGTTTCATAACAGTTCTTTCCTATCAGTATTTCAATTAATCTAAGGCACTTGAATACTAGAACTCCTCCTGGCCATTTAAATTATATGACCCTGTTTCAGATTTTGAATAAAAGTGATTGACAAGGAATTTATATGTTGGGGGGGGAAAAGGGTAAAAAGAAATTGTGTATTGAAGAATGAGAGCTCATATGCTTTTTTTATAATTTCAGCTATTGAATTGAATTAGTTTGATTAGTTGATGAATAATTGAGTAGTTTCTATCCAAATGGATCTAAATATAGAACACAGCTACAATGAATTTTAACTTTAATATGATTTTACTTTTGCTGAACTTGTTATATAGATAATGATGAAGGAGACATTTAAGTATCACAGATAAGTACAGTCATCTAAGCAGAACCCAGCCCATCTATGTGCACAGAATATCACAAGGACTTGGTGGCTGCAGTTGAACACATTGAAATTCCAAGGCAATAGCGGTAAGAAAAGAGCTTTAAGGACTGATCTTCACGGTAACACATTTGAAGCCTTAGAGATTCTGGGGGGATTCCTCACTGTTTTCTGAATTTTCAAATAGAAGTGGCAGCAGCAATCCCTCCAACCTTGAAATGAGACAGGAAAAAAAAAAGCCCAGCTACTTAGTGACATGGGTCACCATAAACATTATCTGCACCCATTCCTCTTTAAATACAGTTATTTAAAGGTCTTTGTCCAGTTATTCAATGCCAACTTAAACTTTTTACCTACCAAAGGGATAACTTCACCCTCTGTAATCACTGTCCTTTGAAATAAAAATATCCGCCAGAAGCATTTAAGACCATCAGACAGCAAGGAGACATCAAATGTTGAGAGGATGCATTTCATTTGGAATCCATGCTTGATAGTTTGTTCTTAGCACATACGTTAATACTGCCTCTACAATGCTCTCAAAGCAAAACCAGATAATATGAGGTTGTTTTTTGTTTGTTTGTTTTGTTTTGTTTTTCCCCCTGCAGGTTCCAGAAGAAAAAGATGCTGGATTTATTCTTTCATGCACGTGCTCTGTTGATGCAGTTAGGTGCTTCCAAGATGTGGGCCAAACAGAAGTGGAACACCAATCATCTTTTTTACTGAATCACATTGGAGCTGCAGCTATGCGTTTGTATTTTACTCTACAGGTTAGATGGAGAGATAATCTTGCAATCACAAGAAAGGAAGCTCCATGTGCTCTAAGTTACTCATTGGGTCTTATATTACACGGAAAGCTCCCTTTAGAAGATTATGTAACAAAATGTTTAGTCTTTTTATTGTGTTTACCATAACTCACCACTGCATAGTATGCATTTGACAAAATTTATGTCAAAAAGACAGCTAAGCAAATTTTTTCCTTCTTCATAGCCACTGACTACGGACAATGTCTTTATGTTTCTTCTAAATACACTTGTTTCAGCCTTGTTAGACTAAGTCAAATCTTCAAAATTTTTAACCCTTATCAACACTTTCCTAACACTACATTCAATAGGAACATACAGGACTGTTAAGCAGTTTGGATGATGGTTTCTGCCAAAGACCTTTGATGTTCCCAGAATGGAAGGGAACAGCTTGGGTGCAGTTCGGTCAAAAGACCTGAAGTGAAGGCAAGCAGCTTACAGAAACGTTATGGAAAAGGGAGGTAGCGAATTTATTGCACATGGCTCTGCATCTTAGAGCATCATCTTAATTAACCTCAGAGGAAGAACATTCCTGGAATTAAGAGTTAAGCATTTAATTTCATGTGAGAGGAGCGCAAGAGCCACAGTACTACTCAAAGATTTTATCCCATGTTACCACTGACAGCTGCCTTCAGGTTTCCTAATTTTCTTCAAGCAAAAGTTCTACATACTGCACATTAACCAGAGAAGTTTGGGGGTTCTTTCAAAACTTTTATAGTTCTCTAAGTGAAGCATTTACCTGCATCAACAGATTCACGTTTGCAGCTGCCAAAAGTCTCAAACAAAAACAAAGAAAAGCCTACAGAACAGACTATAGTTCATACTTGGAGTTATTAAAGGACTGAAGAGACATGGAAATGAATACACCTATCCTAAAATGAAGATGATGTTCAGGTGACATCAAGTATTCAACAGTCTGTCAGTTCCACATTCCACTTGTATATTGTAATCCTTATAATCTTATCTACAGTAATTGCACTTTGAATTTGAGACACATTTCCCTTTTATTAGATATAATAAAAGTCAAACAGACTGAAATCATGTGATAATTAGAAAGAACAGCTGCCACCACCACTGAGATGAACAACCATTGCCATTCTGTGCACAGCAAGGGTGAGTTTGGCGCACGTTACTAATGTAGGCAGGATATTTTTTTCTTTTCTTATTGCAGTTTTGTGATGTAACTCTGCGATGTACAACCCAGTCACAACATCAGACTGCCTGGTAAAGGCAAGCATAGCATACAGTGATAAAAGCTTTGTGATAAACTCCTCTGTGTCAGGAAGGCACAGATACAGCTTTCCTCCATGAAGACCATGTATGTTCTCAGAGACAGAAAGCAACAATTACAGAAACAAGCAACAATTGAGCAAAAAATCAATCCCTCCTGGTCAAGGAGAGTTATGGCACCTCCCCGATGATAGGAGCTGTCAGGCACAGAAGTCTAATGGCCTAATGATTAAAACAGCGTTGAGGGGCTAGCATCATGAAAATAATGAACTGTCACATCAGCAAAAGAAAAGTTGCTTTTCTTCACCAGAAAAGCCGGACATGCAGAATGTAAATCCAGTATGCCTCTGCTAGCTAGAAATTCCGTTATGTAAGGAAAATTTACCAGCAGTTCTATCATCTGAACAACGCTCCATGAAACAGCTAGGAGACTGGGTCCTTCTTTTGTGTTTGCTTCGCTTCGTGGGGAATTGTTTGCTCGTAACTTTTTTCTAAATCAAAGCGTACAAGCTGAAATCAAAGTGCACAAGACTGAAGTGACTGCATTTTGCAGAGATGTATGTACCCGTACCATCAACAAAATAATCTCAATCTATTCAGAAATAAATGCACAGATCTAGTTCCTACATAAAAAATTAAACATGGAGTGGAAAACAGCCATGCAGGATCACTCTGATCCAGATTCAGGAACCTACTTAACGTGGAGGCTACACTGGTACCTTCAAGGTATCTGCAAAGCATTACACTCATTCTAGATGAAAAGACCTCACAGAATAGCTAAAGTGTTGGAATTGACTTTTGAGAAATCCAAATGCAGAGGCCACACCAGTCAGATGTTGGCTTCTAGCCACAGAAACAGACAAAAATTTTGCCAAAGCTTCAGGACGCATCTAGGACATTTCTTATCACTGTTTTCTTGTTATAGAACTATATTAAGCAGTGTTTTATATGGCTAGATGGGCTTTTGTTTTACTTTTCCCCCTATGTATGAGCAATATTGGAATGACTGACATTTAAGAAGCTTTTAATTATCTTAAACAAAAATACTCCAGTGTATTCTCTCAGTGGTCAGATAAACTGACACTACAGAGCCTTACAACCTACAGAGGAGGCTTTTGCATTGCACAGAACATGTGTCCGGAGAAGCAGGTGGAAGAACTGAGAATATGGGACAAGGACCACTGTAGATGACACATCAAGTCCTGTCATACACTTCAGAAGGGGGAGAAAGATAGCCTGTTACAAACTGCAGGATGTTGGAAAGAAAGCCTAGCATTTCTGTGCTGCAGATTTTACCTGGTTTCAGTCATGGGCTAGAACTATAGGATCAGGCCCCTATAAGCTATAGAGTTACACTAGCAATAACACATTAAATGTCGTGCCTTTTTTTTTGTTTGTGTTTTTTTTTTTTTTCTTTGACACATAAACTTGGCTTTGGAGAAACCGTTAAGTACTCTGCAGAAACAATACTGATTTGTGCCTTTCAAGAGGGCAGAAACACGGTGGAGTCAAAAATAGCATGGGATGCAGTTAAAAACCCTTAGCTTTTCTACGGAAAGTACTGGAAAGAAGTTAAAATAATTTTGCTAAGAACTACAAGAGCTAAGAAACACAAGACATTACTTATAAGGAGATATTATTGTGATAACTTCATAACTACTACTGATAATGCAGTAACTTAATTGGCTTGTGTAAATTGTTTTACGCAATTAAACTCTTTGCACTTCAGTTATTTCCTCCACTTGTCAATTACTTCTACTCACTTTGCATCAAAAAAAGGTACACTTTCCCTTCCTTTAGTGAGATTGTTACTGAATTTAAACTGCAGGAACCCTACCTGTGTTTTCTCTTTTGGTTAAAAAACAAAACTTTTTTTCCCCCCCAGAAGGTCATATCTTCCAAGGCAAAAAGCACAATATGTCCTCAAAAGTGCGCATACCAGGATTTGCATACATACAACTTCCTGGTATCCACACACATGTATGAGCATGATAAAATTAGAAGGGAAGATTATCAGTGACTTATTACTGTTTTTTTGATTTGACTAGTACTTTTGTATTTGTCACCTTGTTAACTTAAAATAAATGTACTCCCATTAAAATAATATTCAAGTTTAATATTTAAAATATTTTAACTTACCTCACTTTTTTCTTTGCAAGTGGAAGAATGAGTCACCCTACCTGGATTTTCTTTCATTTGCCACTTTACTCTGCCATACGCAAATAAAAGATAAAGCTAAGTTTTCATTAAAAAAAAAAAATGTTGTGCAAAGGGAGTGCACTCATCTGAGCAAACGTATGCTTATAGTTCTTAGTATTTTATTATGTTTGACATGGCCTTGACAATTATTCCCTTCATTATTATGAAGATATCTGTCCATCTGTTGTGAACCTCAGCTTCCAAATTAAGAGTAAGTGCAAAAGTAACCTCTAAGAAATTCAAATTTGTAATCAAACATTGATATGTAATCAATGTTTGTAATCAGACATTGAAAAAAACAAGTGAAGACCAATTAATTAGAAAAACAGAAAGCAAGCATCAAATAAGCACACAGGTACTCAAAATCCAAAATGGAAAAAAAATAGAAAGAACTATTTGGAAAGGAAGGTCTTGTGTGAAATACCTCCCCAGGAACACATCAAAGCAGGATATGCCAAATGACATGTTTTATCTGTTAATTTACTGAAAGAGTTCAGACAATGCACCATTATTCATACATTCGTTTTTTTACGATCTGTTACTACGATGGCAGATAGATATGGGATAAAAGAGATTAGGATCTCTCCCCTTTCACCCACCCACAGGAAGCTCATACAACATCTGCCCCTACTGTCACAAAATACCTACAACGTGATCAATCAGCCAGCTTGGCCGAGAACTACATCCATCCATGTGCCTGTAGTGTCCTGGTTGTTTCTCTCCCAAGCTAAGTAGCCTTCAAATGCTAACCACAGGAAGGAAACACAGATTCGACAGAAACCTGTGCCAGTCATTTAGCAGACAAAATACTTACTGACGTCATGAAAAAAACAATACCATTGCAGAATATCAAACAATGAACTACTTTAAGTGCTGTTTTTCATAGAAAATTGAGAACTTGACCATTAAAGGCCATTAAAGTATTGTATGGTAGTTTTGTTTGAACAGAGATGCTGTACCTTGCGTCTTGACCTGAATTACAAATCATGTAACGTTGTTTACCCAATTTTTCTCTGTAAAATTAGATACTCATTCCTCTAACATTGCCAGTAGTATTTTCCCAAATGTCAAAACCTTCAACTTAGAGAGAGCGATATTAAACATTCCACATTTCTGGACCATTGTATGTCTGGGGCCCAGATATTGAATGCAGATAGAGGATGGGGGGACTCCAAAGCTTTCAAGCATGAAATGCTTTACTAGCACTGCAAATAAAATCAGAAGCCAATACCTTAAGAGATGCATTTTCATAAATATATTGACATGCAGGTGTCATGTTTTTGCAAAAGCTGAGCAATACCTTTGTTCCATCCCCCACACCTTCCTTCAGCTACTGCATAAGTTTAAGTAAAAGTAAACTTACTTGCAAATGTCATCTTCTGGGTCCTCAAGCCCAAATCTTTCATCAAAAGTAAGCTGTATCCATACGTTTTCATCTACTGCTACTAATCTCCACACTAGTACAGTGTTGCGCGGGTATGTATGTGGAAACTTGGGGCTGTGAATACTTCCATTAGTAGTCACAGTAATTATCTTCTCATGCTGAGGATCCTGCACTCCTACAGTAAAGAGAGAAAACATGCATCAATATTGCATTTCTTCTCCTTTTCCTAAAGTGTCTCTATAACATGCACAGAAAAAGGCCTTTTGTTTTGTTTTCTTCTTCAAAGGAATTCCTGCATGGAAAAATACATATAGTAACAACAGACAGAGATAAATAATATTTTGCCGGCAAAAAGTTATTCAAGCCCAAGCCTCAGCTGATGTTCAGAAAGCAGAACACTAGTTCAAGTGGAGGTAAGAGAAATGTGGCTGTATAGTTCCTTAGACTCCAACACTTGAACCCAAGACTGGAGTCCTACAGAAGCCCAGCAACCCAAGGGACTGCAGCACACAGGCTGCCAATGGCTTCAGGCATTTGTTACTGGAAACTGCAGAGATCACATAAGGTACAGGGAGAGATCTGCTCACACCTCACACCTACCACAGAAGGACTGGTTTCAATTTGTCTCTAGTTAGTGGAGACTCTTATATTTGTTGGGTCTGGTGATAAGGATTTTGATGGCTGCCTCCCTGCTGAGGGCTGTATCAGAACAGTTATCTTGATACAGGAACAAAGCTGGGACATGCTATGAGAAAGTCACCAAGTATACGAAATTACACATTTACTGACAAGCCCCAATAGAGGGCATTCCGCAAAATTCTTCAGCATTGTTAAGACTACAAAACACATGTAGAATTAAATGCCTTATGTGGCAGCAAATAAATTCAAAAGAAATAAGCCAACTACTTTTGATTTTAAAGCACACAGGAACAATGAAACTGCTTTAAAAAAAAATAAATCTCTTCAAGTGATGAATTCACAACTGCGAGTAATTACCAAAAGGAAAGGACTCCTTTGGTGTGCAGTAGCAGGGACTGTCAGGGACACACAACAGCTCTCTTCACAATACCTCAAACAACCTCATTCCCAAGTGCCCAGCATTCCCAGGAACTCATACTCAGCAGCTGGAATCAGCTTATGGGGGGGGTTTAGCTGCAAACAGCAGGCATTGACCTAATCTGCATACCTTTCAACATCATGACATGCAATTACAAGATCCCTAATTGACAAAATTTAATGCCATAAGCACATCAAAGCATAAAAAAAAGCTATAACACAAAGCTTCTACTGTATTTAACTTTTTCTTAAAATGTGGATACAGGCAGGTTTGACATTGCAGGCAGTAAATCATAGAAATCATCAGTTACCTAATTAATTTTAGTAACTAAATATGCTTGCAGTTTTATACTGGAAAGTAATTCACATAATTCTCTTTTTGACAATTCATTTTATTCTGCAGTTAGTTACTTCATTGCTGTTTGTTTTATAAGCAGCATTATGATGAAGATACATTTCGAGCTATGTAAGATGTCTATGCTTCAGTCTACAATGAAAACATACACTGCAATTGTTCCTTATTATAGCTACATGTGAAGGCTGACAACTAAATGAATATATTGCAAGAAAAGAAGGCCACAGAAACAGCATTGCAATTTTAAAAGAATTAATCTATACTTAAATGTAATTTAAAGTCTGACAGACTTTTGCCTTCTATTCTGATGGACTCATGCTTTCTACTTGTGGTATGAAAATGGAAATTTTTCTTTTAAGTGGAATTGCTGCTTACATAAACTTGATGGAGTGTGGTTTTGCCAGTATCCACACGCAGTTACACAGAACTGACAGTACAGTCTTGTGTACACATAAGGGAGGACAGCATGCAGTAATAAGAGAAAAGCACAAAGAAAGGAGGCATGAGAGACAAGGTTCCTAATTTAGACACTTCCCTGGGTTTTTGTTAGCTGAGTCACAAGCATTTTTTCTCCAACGTATAGCATGTCAGCTGAGATCTCCACATTAAACACAGCAGCCAACAATAATAAGTGACTTTCCCAGTGACCGGTACACCAGAGTGTTATTTCCAAAGTATGCAGAGGAACACCATTTCACTGATGACACTATATTCAGTGGTTCTTTTTGTCTTTAAAAGCACACGTGGGATTACAAATCACATTATATCTCACAACATGGTGTTTCCTTTTCCACCATCAATACAATGATAACCACAGCACTGCAAGTAGTCCAGGCATATCAAATGAGAAGTCACTAAAAAGGGCAAAAGAACAAAAAGGCATATTGCAATTTAGTGAACAGGACGTGCCTTCATTTGTGAAGGAAAAATGTCTTTTACATACAACGTTGTTCCACAAAAACATCACATTCTCATACACATCACTTGCTCCATTTCAAATATTTGCTCTTGCACAGTGGAATTTCTTCTCTTACAAAAGAATTATTTTGTATGACTACAAAGGCAAGTAATTGCTGTCACTGGAGATTTAAGCTTGCTATTTGTCTTCAGATAAGCTGCAATATTCCTTTTTATCCATTCTACGTAAACAAATTGTACCACCATACCATAAAAAGCTAGACTTCTCCTGAGTTCATGCATGTTCTGAAAATTTCTTTTGAGTAAATTGTGTAAAGAGCACAGCCACCTGAACTCGGCTAAGTTGACACTATAGTGCCTATTTTTGTGTGTGTGCGTGTGTGGAATGGCTTTACAATTACTGCCTTTATTTTTAGGGATAAATCAATCCACCTTACACTTAAAAAGGAATAACAAATTCAGCCAGATTTACAGCAATCGGCTGTGTAACTCCAAAGATATATACATCAGTCCCTGTTGCCATGACCTGTCTGCCTTTCTATTTAGCAACCCCCACCCACAAAAAGAAATATATATATATATATTATTGCACAGACAGCACTGATCAACTCAAAAGCATCTGTCTGGGTGAGCCTAAGGCAGGAGAGGCACCATCCCAGCTTGGGTGCAGCACTATAACATGACGGAAACCAGACAGACAGGGGCTTCAGTGAGAAGCTTCTTCGAGCGATGGGCAACAGAGATCACCTGCAGCAAAAGGTTCTGGAAACGGGGCACACCGGATGGGGAACAAACCCCTAAACCAGCCCTGGGATATGACACGGTTGGACTTATTAGGGAAGGACAGCACACACTTCACAGAGCCTGAAGCTGAAGAATGAGTCGCTGCAGTTGTCTTTGATGTGGTGCAAGATGCTATCACCAGATTTATATATCTATCAATGTAGAGAGCCTGTCCCTGAAAATTACAAGATTCCAGGCATTCTGAATGCACGGCTGTGCATTACCCTTTCACTGCAATGGTAACAGATGAAAACCCACGGTATCACCAAGCAGATCAGCAGATGCCACTGTAAACTGAAATTAAACCCACCGACAAGACAAGCTCATTCCTGCCTACTTCAAAGTAGGCCTCTTTCCCCATGGGCACAATACATTTCACAAAGATCAGCGCTGACACTTCTTAAATATAGCAAATACCTCTTCTCAGTACGTTATAATCACTACATCTTAGCGAGGGTCACAGGTAAAACTTGGACAAACTGAGTGCAGCTCTGGAGAGTGAAGAGGAGCACCAAGGAAGGATCAGAGAAACGGCCTCGGCCCTGGGTGCCGCCACACTGAGGGCAGGTTTGCTGCCGAGGTACTCGGTAATGGTAATAGCAATTTCCAAAGCTTTCTGCCAAACCTCCACTAATTTCAGAAAGCAACTTTTCTGTAAATAGGACAAGATCAGAGTCCTGCTAACCATGGATTATCAATAGATATTTCACTGATTTTATTCAGTAGCCCTTAATTAAGAATAGCAGTTTTTAGGCCTTCAGAAACCACCTTAGACCATATATGGCTATCAATGCTTGAAAAACAATGTAAAACTCAAACAAAGAAAATTCTCAACTCTAAATATTTATGGATTAAGATTAGAACTTTTTCTGCTATACAGTGATGTTGTGGTATGTGAGAGTCCTCTGCCTTAAAATTCAGTAACAAAAGATGACAGTAACTATTTGTTCATTACCACAGAACTACAAAAAGGATGCATTTTTTATTATTTGAAAGGATTTCCTGCAACAATCCCATAACTTTTTTTTTTTTAAACAACACATTATGTACAGAAACAGACTTTGTAGAAGAAATCCTTTGAAATGTAACATAACATGCTCTTTTTTCCTTTTTACCAAACTTTGAAAAAGCAGCAAGCCTACTTTCAAAAGTAATAAGTAAATGAATACAGGAATACCTCTCCTCTTTCTATCCTCTGTCTCTGGTTCAGTTGCCTCCAGGCATTTCATAGCTATTATCTGAATGCAGCAGTCGAAATGAAATTTAACTCTTTTGCCAGGTACAAAGGAAAAACTGGAAAATGATCTGTTACTGGCAGAAAATTGAAGACAAATATCTCAGCTCAATATTGTTCAATGTGTAAGATAGGTATCAGGGTAAAACCACCCAAAATCATAAGGGTGTTTCTATGAAAGGAGCTGTGGAGACCTCCAGTCCAAGCTCCTGGCTGGGTTACTACTCCTGCTCGCACCACAGCAGGTCACTCAACTGAGGGTTAGCATTTTTTAGCCAACACCCAAAAACTTCCATGGATGGAAACTCCACAGTTCCTTTGGATAACCTGCTCCAGTGCCATACTATACCACACTTACTTCCAGGGTAAGATGCTTTCCTGATGTCCAATCTGAACCTCTCAACTTGCAATTTTGAGTTTTTTTTCTCTTGGAGGAGCAAGTTGTTTTGTTTTTCTGCTCACTGTGGCCCACAAGAAGAATTTAACTTGGTCATGGCTTGTAACCACTCTTCAGGCAACTGTAGGCCTGCTATCAGACTGCCACTACGCCTTTTCTTCCCCACCTAAACAAGCCCAGCTTCTTCACCCTCCTCCACTCACTGCCAGCTGCCATTAGTCCTGAGCCTCAGAGCCTGACAGCCCAGCCGGTTTTCAGGCTACCCAGCAAGCAGTCAGCTCTCCCAAACCAGCATGCCTCAAGTACCACAAGAAATGCTTTTGAAGCACATAGGGTTTGTTTTCATTATCACCTTTTCAAGTAGCGAGCAAAGAAAACTTCACACAGGCTTGTTGTATCTCCTAAGATAGCTTTCTTAAGTAGTATGGTTTGTGGCTTCTCTGGGTTAAATCTCCAAGACACATCAAGCCTTTGGTGGAGTTTCCATTCGGAGTTGTTTCGATGCTTTGATATAGCACCTATTTGAAATGCTGATGTGATTCTTCAGCTATTACTAAAAAGTAACCACAGAGAGAAGTGTACAAACCAGTAACACAATATACACGTATGAGCTGTCAACTGTCACTTGATAAATTCACCTTCTGACTAGAAATCTGCTAATTTAAACAAGTACTTGCCACTGAAATTAAGCAAATTTAACAAACTTATAAAGTTTTATATAGATGTAAAGTAACAAATTGGAAACATAGGGAAAATATTACACCTTGTTCACATTACTCCTCCCTCTGACACATACTTACACATGTGAAAAGGCATGTAAAAAAATTCAGCTCACACAACTCTAGATGAACATATACAGAATTGTATTTGTTTTTACTATCATTTTTAAATCCTACAATTTATCCTATTTCTTTTTTCCTTCAGTTATCATTCTGAGTTCAGACTTTTACTGTTACCTGAGGCACTGAATAACATATGATTTATCTGCTGGCTAGTCTTTCTCCTTCAGCTAAGCAAAGGACATTATGTGAAGGGGTACGCACAGACAAGATGAGCAGAGAAGAGCAGCAGAACTGATCTTCAGGAAGCCAGGGTTTTGGAAGCTGGCCAATGAAGGAAGGACAAAAGGAAGGGTAAGAAAGCGCGGCGGGCAGACATCACTGGAGAGCTGAGCATGGAAATGTAGTAACAGATGTAGTGAAGTTTCCAAACAGCTGCATGACTTAATGTCTTGCAGAAGATAACCATGACTAGTCATACACTAACAAATCTTCTTTGATTCCAAATTGCATCAAGAAACAAAAATGAGTTTATACTTTATTTTACAAGTTTATAACCTTCAAGTATTCTGCCAGCCCTCTGCCTAGTGCTCTGGCTTCTGCGCAAAGATGAGGATGGCAATTAAACAGTTTTTTGTGTGTGTTTTTTTGTTTGGTTGGTTGCTTTTTGGTTGTTTTCTTCATCCTGTGCATGGCAAATCTTTTCAAAAATAAAAGAAACCTTTATTAAGATCTTTTTTCAGACCAATCTCTTTTGGAATGCAATCTTGGTTCTGAAATTCTCAATACCTTTTAAAACTAGATAAATACTGTATTTTAGCCAAGATAAAGAATTCCTTTTGCTGAATGTCAGATGAGGTAACTTTCTGGTGTTATCACATGCTCTAAGATCTAATTACTCTGGAGTGTTTCAATAAGCACTTTATTCCAACGTCCACAGGTAAAGTCTTGGCTTCACTGGAATCAATATTCAAGCTGGCTTGAATATGAAAGGCATTCCATCTCTATTAAATACCTAATGCTGTTGGAATAGTTACTTTATAATAGACTGATAATAATATCATCTGCTTTTTTCAGTCATGAGCCAACAGTTATCCTGAAATAAATATGAATATGCAAAAGACCAACAATCCTCTAACAAACAGGATTCCAGTCAAGGACTGCACCCTAGTGCCATCCTCTTCCATTAAACTACAGAGCTGCTACCTTGAGTGACCCAAATCTTCTCAGACAGATAAAGCTGCAATTAAGGACAGAAAATTTTGCACTCTTTCCTTTACCCAAAACCCTTTAGATAGTTAGTGAATTAAACCAGAATCATGACTTGTGCTGGAGATGGAAATGAAGAGGAAAGTATTTCCAACACGAAGTTTTGTGAGGACTACACTACAGCTAATTCCAGGAAGAACACAAATATTCTTGAGTGCACTGCTATTCCAAAATGCACACTACAACTGTCCAACCTAAGATCTAAAAAGATATTGATAATTGTAAGAACGTACATATTTAAAAGACTACAGACCGGGTATAAAAGAGTCCACTTGACAAATGCAGATGGAATAAAACACTAAGAAGTGACTGATTCCACATCTGTACTTTTTAAGCAAAAAGAAAGCATATTAGACTATCAATAGAAGCACAAACTTCAGCAATATCTTTATGCTGTTTCTTCTGAAGATTATTCCATTAGTCTATATGGTTTAGATAACAGCTAGGCATGTAACTCATCTATATGTCATTACTGTATTAGATTCAGTAGAAGAATTATTCAAAGTTCATCAGTCAAGGTGAAGGAGATAGAAATAAAAGTACTTCTTGTATGCACAGCAAACGAACGGTTGTTTATATCCTTATTTTTCTTTTCTTTTAATGCTTTGCAATTCATTTGTATTGTTGTGATGACAAAAAAAGCCATAATAATCTGTAACTACTTTTTTTTTTTTTTTTTTTTTTTAATTCCTAGAGGAGGAGGGGGGTGAGAAGGGGAGGGAAAAGAGAAAAAAAAGGGAAAAGAGGAAAAAACACCATTCTGAGTGAGTCACTCCCCTTATCCTCTCAAGGACTAGCAGATAGTAAACAGCTTCATGATCAATAGTGTCAAGGGCAGACAGCAGATACAATCAACCTAAATACCTGACCTTCATCCATCAACAGTGTGAGGTCATCACCACTTCCTCATCTTCCCACAACAAAACCTCTTCCACTTCCTGAATTTCTTATAATAAAACCTTTCTTAACATTCTTCTTTTCTTCTATATTCCAGAGAATCAACGCGCTATGTAATATTTTAGATGTTTTCAAAATCAGTTTCACAATTTTCTCTTTCACTGAGAAATAGGGAAGTTTTACATATTCTGCACTTCAGACCCTCTATATAAAATGACATGAACAGATGCTGAAAGCTGTCTGACAAAGTTGAAACAAAGCCTAACAGTATACATTTTCCAGGTATCTTAGGAAAATCGAAACAGCAAGACGTTAAGTATTATTTAATAATAAGCAGGTAAAATTAGTAGTCTCTGATGATAATGAAGCTCAGAAAGGGAGGAACTTGTGAAAGCTACATACCCAAGTGTTAACAAACACTAACAGTCTGGGACAAGGGGAACTGCGAGTCTCCTTGAAAAAGTACAACTTACTATACATGGAAAAAGTTGTCAATAATAGAGAAATGCTGTAAGGGTTAATGCTGAAAGAGAGCAGAAAGCAAGAACAAACAGTAAACCAGAAAAGAGTTGTCCACCTGGACATACCTACACCTATTAAGAAATAACAAAGTTATTTATTTACTCCAAAGGAAAAAAAAAATCTTAAATGTTTGGGAAATTTGTGTAGAAAGGCTAGTGAATATTTTCGAATATGTAATCTTTCCAATTGTTCTGCTACTCAAAACAGTTACCTTTTTCAAAGCTTGACTAAATCAGTTTCCTGTAGGAAAAAAAAAAAAAAGGCAAACTAAATTCTTAATTAAACACAAAGAAAACAACAAAAATGACTACTCAAATAGTATCTATGGCAACAACAGAGACTCAAGTGAATGTGAACAACATCGCATATAAATGCTCAAACCCGACATTTTGAATTTGTTTTCGATTTTATTAAGACAGAACTTAAAAACTACACCCAAAATTAGCTTTGTTAGTACTGGAGACCACACACATGCACACACGGTATCAGTCTGTCTTGAAAAACTGTACAGTCTGAGCAAGGTAGAAACAAACAAGGGAACAAGCAGCATTACCCCAGATTGCTAAATTGTGCATGACACAGGAGAGGTTACAAGTCCAAAAAGATAACTTCAACAAAACCACAAAATGAATCTGGATCTCTTTTAATCTCAGTTAGAAGCATTAGTTTCAATGCCAGCTCTTAAACCCTTGTATCTCATTTTCTAGTACTAGATATGGCTGCCAGTATGCTTTTAAATTCATGTGATTCATGTCCTTTACAAAAAATTCCTCAATCTGACCCAGTTGAATCTTGATCTCAAGTCAGACTTTGTTGAAAAGCAAGGCTTAATTTTATTATGCCCCTTTTCTTTATGGTTCCTTCAGTTTATATTGTGCAGCACTTGTTAAGAGTAGATACTAGTAAACATTTGGGAAAAAGATTATCCATGGTCCATGTGGAATTCAGCCTGAATAAATAGACTCCATGGATATGGTATGTGTTAACTAGCTACATCTCATTTTAGGTTTTATTCAGAGTAAAAAAATATATAAACCTGTCTTTAACAGGTTTCAGGAGGTTAAAAAATAAAATAAAAATAGTACCCTAATATTCAGAAATACCAGTCCTGAAATGTGTTGCTTTGCTTTTTCCATTATTTTGGTATTTGTGTGGATTTTGCTTTTAATTCTCCCACAGTACAGCACTATAATGATAGTGATTCAAGTATTTATAAAGATCACCAATCATATTTCAATTTCTGAAAATAAACTGTTCTTCAAAAAACAGTTCTGAGAAATACTACTGCTCAACTATTGGAAAATATAACTCTCATGGACGGTAAACATTTTTAGTCAGAAAATTACAGTGATGAAATTCTGTAAGAGGAGACAAAAGAAAACCAAAGATCTAAGGGTTTTTTGTACACTGCAATTG
Organism: Anser anser; assembly: GCF_964211835.1. NCBI lineage: Eukaryota > Metazoa > Chordata > Aves > Anseriformes > Anatidae > Anser > Anser anser. The sequence goes on along the minus strand of NC_139724.1, from coordinate 31,553,439 downwards.
AAATGTGACTACAGCACATCTAGAGCTAGTTCTAACTACATAGCAAGACTAACCAACTATAAGTGAATCCAATGTGACATTCAGTTCGCTGTTAAAAATGCAGAGGGTCCTAAGCAAACTTACCAAGTTTGTGCCAAAATTTTTGTACAGAAATAACATTGCTACTGGAAACTCTACAAGCCAGATTAAAGCTGCCCAAGGCTTGCACTGTATGTACAGAAAACATACCTCGGGCATATCCCTATGTCAGAAAGGCAAGAGAAACAAAGAAAGTACTATAACAAATTTATTTGGGATCTATTTAGGTTATTTTCGGAACTGGACTACACCGTAGTCTCAACCACAGAAATACAAACCATTACATCTTTAATATCTATTAAAGTAAAAAAGATTTTAGCTGTTACTAACCTGCTAAAACAAAATTTTTGGAAGACCATAATGCCTTCATCTCATTACAATTTGATTCCTACGAGACAATTTGGAAGAAAGTAGTTATGCAATATAAATACCATCTACAGGAATGTCTATAATGCAACTGTTACTGAACTGGAAGAAATTTAAGCAGAAAGAACTCAGCTTCAGTGAGCACGACCATAAAGGTGTCCGCGAGCAGCCACAAAGACCATTATCTCATGGCACAGGTAAAGCAGTAGACTATTTTAAGCAAAACCACTTCCAAATGACCCTTTTGCTAATCTAGTATAGCAGGTGTTCTCGAGGAGGACTAACAGCAGGGTGCCGAGGACCATCACAGTTGCAACTTATTTCCCTAAGAAGATTATACGCACTGCTGTATGGAAATCATCGGTATACTAAGTCAGGCTTTAGTCCCCGGAGTGACCATAGTTCAACATATTTCACATTTAACTTCTTTATTTATTGACATACAATTTGTTATTTCCCATTTCACACAAGAAACTCAAACTTTTATCAATGGATCATCTAACATTACTCTCTGCCTACCTTTAATATCCGAAATCTTCCAGAATACTTACATGGGATAATCTGAAAAAGTTGCACAATTGTAAAAATGAAAAGTGCGACTTGGAACTCTCAAGTCACTCCAATATCCCTAGTTCAGGATAACTTTCCAATTTTTCAGCCTCTTTAAAATTACACAAGGGAACTATTTTGTTCGCAGTAAGGGACTTGGCAATGCTGTACAGAGATCGCTTCTTTTAACGTAATTTGATCGTTCACAGCATCATATCAAAAGCTACTGTTAAGTTTGAAACCCAGTGCAATCTCCAGGGATGCCACTTTCCACAAGAGTCTTTCAGCTTCAGTACTGCTCAGAATCATGTCTAAGCAACCTATGGATATTCAGTCAGATGTGTCACTTTACCTTTTTTCTTATCATGATGCTAAAGCATTATACCAGTTTTCAGCTTTCTTTAACTTCTTTGGAAAATGCACATGGGTATGGTGGGGATGAGGGCTGGGGAAATCAAGGTTTAAAATGCATTTTACCTAATTCCCCTGCAATTCTACAGAACAAGCAAAGGGTATAAAATGAAAACAGACCCCTTGTCTTAGTGGTGTGGCTTCATGACTTGCTTGAGTGGCCTAAGGGAACATGTCCACCGATAAATAAGAGATGCTTCTCTGACGACTTACACTATGTCAGCTGTGTATTAAGTCAAGATATTTGATGAAAACCATTTCACAGTCCCATCACATGCTTTTCAGATTGGGTTTTGGATGCCTGGTATGGTTGAGTCAATATCCTTGCTTGAACTCCTTGAGGTTGAAGGTGGAACTATTAATTTCACAGGCATAGAGCTGCATTTGCTAACTGTAGTTTTAACAAGCTGAATTCAAAGTTCACATCATATTGCATGCATCTCAAGCTAAGGAGGAAATTAAATCCCAGGACTCTATTTGTTAAAACAAGTAAAAGTGATTTTGCCTACTCACACTTGGAATCACTGTAAAGTGACTTAAGTTTCAAACCCCATGCTGTAATTATAAGAGAACTATGTACTTTAAGATAGAAGAAAGCTGTTATAATTTCAATGGATTGAAATTGTGCCTTATAGAAAGGCACTGCATTTTTCCAGTGCATAGCAGCAGGTTGCCATGCAGAAGAGAACAGCTTTTATAAATAACATCTTGATGCACATTTCATTTATAACGTTATGCCTAAGAATTCTAATGTGTTCCCAACACAAGGTATTTATCAACGATGCCAGCAGATGAAGCTGGTGATTCAATTGCAAAACAAGATAGGAACATCAGGCCCTCAAGCTTATGCTCTCACGTAAATTAGAACAAACAAAACAATACATACAGAGTCTAACCCAGCACCAAAATTAATGGGCTGTTTGAATCACTTGGTGATAAACAGTCTACAATAGCTAAGCGTGCGGATCTGAAGCACACGTGGCTGAAGAAAAAATATATTTCATATCTAAAAAGTTCACCTCTGCAGAATTTCAGCAATACCGACATCTACAAGCTTTGATGTTCTATAATTTTGCTTACTTAGCCTACCATAGAACTGCATAAAGAATTATATATACACACAATGTTTAAGATGAATCTGAAATTTGTTAATTCAACGTTTATTGAAATTTCCAGCCAAGTCAATCTTTTCTCCTTATTCCTAAAACACATTAACTGAAGTCTATTTTATGAAAATCTTGCACAATAAAGAGTCCAAAGTGCTATAGCAGCTGTTTGAAACTGAAGGCTTTAAGCTAAGATTTTAATATGCCATAGGTAAAGTATTATCTGCACATCAAAGCCTCACTGCTGTAAAGAAATATGAAGTGCTGGATGCCAAATGTTGACTGTCTCCACTCTGAAGCAAAGATTCCTGAATGGAAAAAAAAAATCAACTGAGAACCTGGCTTTTAAAAAATAATATATAGATTACTAACACTTTAGAAGTATTTCAAACAACTAAGTACGGTGAAGAGTTGGTCTGCTGCAAAAGCAGAAAAGTTAAACAATGCTCTTCATAAACCTGTCTTGATAACTGGAGATTTTACTGTTTGAAGGCTCCTGCCTCGTTGACCTGGCTTCAGGGAAGTGATTTGATTTGCCTCTTGCTGGTTGCAATTTAAGTTAGCACAACTCACTCGCACAGTGACAGAACGATGCAGTTAGCTTCTGACAACTCTCTGTGAGAAGAGTATTTTAAAACATTGGCACTACATGTAATTTTCCTGAAGATGATCACTAAACAAACAAACAAAACCCAACCAAACAAAACAAAAATTCAAGCAAGGTTCAGAGGCAATTATTAAATCTAGAACTGTCTTTCGTTCACCTCACTTAGGTGTAGGTCTTCAGCAAGCCTAAGGGCATAAGAAGGCGAAGAGCAGAAAGAGGAGGAGGATTGGTATGTTCTGGTATTACCTATTTACATAAGACTAAATGCGTCTACACACTGTACACTCTTTCTGGCTCAGGTGCTGCTATTTATCCTGCCACTGTGGTCCTTGTCTGTGGCCAGGGTAGTGCAACTGATGTACTGCAAAGTCCGTCTCAACATGATCAACCCTGTTATCCAGCACATTACCAGCTATGTACTACTACTACCTGTTACATGCTTAACGACTAAGCTCAAACAAAAGAAACAAGACAAACCACGGAAAACACCAACTTATCAATGTCATTTTTGAGAGTATAATACTCAACGCTCTGGTCTCTCAGTAAGGCCCTGCATGCCTAAACAAGTGTTCAGACGACGAAGTCAGCTACTGAAAAAAGTATAAGCTCCAATATATATTCAAATATTATACAAGTATTACACTGCACAAGTCCCATATTACTGAAATGGTTCTTTTCACTATGTCATAGACCCTTTGCACTGAGAAAAGTTTCAAATGAGCCTTTGAGTTGAGACATCATTGTTAAAAGAAGAAAATCTGAAACATAACAGATGAAAATAAATCTTGCTTTAAAACAGGACTTCTTTTAACCCTACTGAATACAGACTTGCTAACAGAAACGCTTTCCTTCATATGTTACTAACTTTAAGACTCTGGTTTCAACTCTCATTTCCACCAAAACCTTATTTCAGGGAGAACCTGAACTATCTACCTGTTAAAGATAATTAGACTAACTATGGACTGCATCCTGCAGTAATATACACATGTAGATTGGAAGAACTTATTTATTTACAGATTTCAATAACAATTTAAAGTGGGAAAAAATCCCTATATACAGAACTTTCACCTAAATTATTTAAACATTCTTGAATGAAGAACATGAGGCATACCAAGTTGACTGCTGCAAAGAGAAACCACGTGCATTTATATATGGGAATTGACTGAAAAATGATGAAAAATACTTAGGCTCTTCAATCAATTAGTATCTGTTGCATTCAGCAGAAGTAGCTCTGTGATCTGTAAAGTCTTCTCAGGTTTTATTCTATGACCAACCAAGAAAACATTTCTAGGAATAGGATCTCATCCTAATCTTTTCCATGTTTATGGCCTGACTAATTATTGCTAAGTGCTCTTCTGGGAGTAATATCAAATCTACTTGTAAGATCCAGGGAGTTCACAGCACAAATGAGAAAGTAATTAAGAAGAACACCAGCACCACATTATCATCTCATTCTGAAACTGGCCAGATCTGATGAAGCAGCCTGATCTGACCAGGGTCTGGGCTAGCACTCTGGCTAGCGTTTTGGTCAGTATCTTTCTTTTCATACCACGGTATAAAGAAATTTCTTTAAACTTGCTGGTCAAAACAGTAAGCAGGACGTGCAGTTTACAGTGGTGTTGGCTCTCAAGCAAAGAGCAAATCAGCTCTTCTGGTGCACCGTTTTCCTCAGCCACATCCTGACTACCTACTGTATTAAGAGGATGCTACTTAACTGGGAGATAACAGATAGAGGAACAAAGGTATATTAGGACATTTCAGACATTTAGCGTATTGATAGGATTTCCTCTGGGAGACTTTCCACAAGGACTGAAAGTTTCCACAAGGGTTTGCATTTGCACTTTGTCCAGCGTTGCTTATTATCCTTACTACTTCTAGGGACTAATCTAGGAAAATATTAGGCAAAAGCCCAATTGAAACAAAGTAACCTTTGTAAAGTAAAAATAGTATAGATTAATAAAGGGGCTGGAAGCACAGCTCCTTTCTTTACTTTGGCAGCTTTTCACTTACAGCTCCCTCCAACCCCCAACAGTCGGAAAATCGGTTTTCATTCCGTTTGCTAGTACATCCTGCAGACGACAGTAAACCTGCTTTATCCATTTACAAAATCACTTGCTTTCCTTGCAATCGCTGATAAAATTCAAACTGGTAACAAAAACACTCGCTCACTCTCAGGCACGCACCATTCCCCCAGCCCCCTATGCCCTGCTATGGGACCAGAGCATCACTGGGGATGCAAAACTGGACACCCCCTCACAGCTCAGCCCCGAGTCTTTACTTGTTTCCAGAATCAAAGGCATTCAGTTCCAACCATTCGGATTTCCTACTCTTGTAACTCCCTCCCTGGTACTTCTCCTGGAAAATGATGTACACAAGCGTCGAGCCATATCAATACTTATCAGCACTTTCCAATTACATAGCCCAGGGACTTGTTAAATGCATCTTTTACAGCTTCAGTATTTACAGTTACTGTAAGAAGCGGAGAGAAAAACCTGCTTCCTTACTTCTGTTGTAAATTTCATTTTAATAATATTTATTCAAATTCTGGTTTTGAGCCAAAACAATTGTCTTTCCATGTTAAAAGGCAGAATGTCTCTAAACCTTCTATTCTAACTCCTGTGTAAATATAAATGAAAAAAAAAAAAAACAACTAATGACAAATACGTGCTATGTCTATCTACTCACAGAGATAAATCCTGAAAGCTGATGAGAGCCATCCCCTTTTGTAACACAGCACGTAATTATCTTTTCACCAGGCTCATATTACCAACCAGTCTGGGCTAGAAGACCGACCTTACATTGTTAACATAAATTCAGTTGTAATAATGGTGTAAGATTTTGTTGTCTTAAGTCAAATCACAATGTTAACCTAAAACTTTTAATGACCTCCAGATCTAAAGAACACACATTAAACTGCTCCTCTATGTGTATTAAACAGGTCGGCATTAAAGTCGAGATTTTACTATTATCTTACCATCAGAACACCAGAAATTCAACATGTTTTTAACTTGTTATTTATTATTAAAAAAAAAAAAAAAGTAACCTGAGACTTTTTTCACTATTAATACCTGAAAGTTTAAGAGAGCCGCAGTCATCTGATGACACAACCTACTGGAACCCTTCTCATCTGCTCCTGCCCTCTTTTATTCCATTTACATTACAGCTGGTAATGTGGAAGAAATCCAGATGTTATTTAAAACAGCTGCAAATGTACTTCTATCTAAGCCTCCAGTGCTTTTACTCATACACAGAAAATGCTTATACTGTCATTGTCTATGAAAGCAGTGCACCAAAAAAGAAAATAGTCAGCTGCTATGCCTTATTAACAGCAGCCAAAAGGAACCCTCAGCCAAACTAAGATCTTGACCTAAACTTGGGTACCAGTTGGTTATCCAGTTATTCATTTAATGAAAAATTGTATTATTTTGTGCATCACTTCAGGGTTTTTTTTTCCTGTGAATTTCCATTTTTCACTGTATTTGACTTTTTCATTTTGATCCATGCACAACAGCACTACATAAGATTTGATCAACCTTTCTCTTCCGAGCCTCTTCAAAGTCCTATCTAAATCTGCCATCCTAGTCCGTAAATGAAAATGAAAGCCTGTTTTTTCTCCCATTCCATTGCCTCAACACAAAATCATGTTGTTTCCAGTCACAATACGCTTTTTAGATAGATCAAGTGGAAATCCTGACTGGTCAAAGTAGAAAAAAAAAAAAAAACAAAACAATAAATGAAACTTGAGCATTAATATGTGCACAAAATACAACCATATTAAGAACAATTTATACAGAAAGTTCATGTTGTTGGTTTTGCTTTGTTTTTTAGTACCATGCTAATATCAGATTTGTGAAATAGAATAAGAAGTATCAAGTATCAGTGTTTGCATAAATAAATAGCATTTGACCAACACTGAATTACGAAGTGAACCAATGACAGATTAAGGTATGATCCTGTTAAACCTGCCATATTTGACAGTTTACATCTGGATGGTAAAAAATGATTCCAATTCTTTATGCCCGAACACACACACACACCAAATGTGAAGCAATACTTAACTGCCACAGTTCTATTGCTATGAAAGACTATAGGGAAAAAAATATATATATATCCACTTGTGATTAAGCAATTTCATCTTGAATGGCACTATGGAGTTTGCCAAATTTTAATTACTAGTCATCATACTTGTTCCCAAGACTGGTGTCTTTGCAAAGAAGGGAGGGGAAGCCACCAGTAAAGATCTGCCATTTACGATGCAGAACCCAGTCAATGCTTTTGGCCAAATTAAGATACATTCTCTATGTCCATATATACACACACATGCACATACATGAAGTATCCTACACGTGACTCTAAGTAACCCTATTTCTGAGGGCATCTGTGAGGACACACCGTGCCCCAGGAGGGCACCCTGCTCTGCCTAACCTGTGGAGGACGGCCTGCCCCAGGCCACCCACACCGAGGAGGAATTTGGAGGCAGACCCCATTGCGTGGGCTCTCCGCAGTGCTGCTGCCCAGCTCTGTATCTCCCTTTCCTGTTTTCCACTGCGGGGTGCTCTCACAGCATTTTTGTGTAAATAAGCAGCTGAGTGCAGTCTGACGGAGTGAATAATAAAGGTACTAGCATGAACATTCACTACAAGGCATAAATTTCAGTACATTTGTTGTTTTCCACTTACAGGGACAAATTTAAAACTTTCCACAGAAAGCACAGAAAATCCCAGATATTCTCATTTCAGTATAGAGGTCAAAGGCCACTTCTCTTTCACCAACTTATGCAAGCAAAGGGAGAGTTGTACTGTCCTACCTTCTGCAGAATAACCCCATTTGCTAAAATAATAAATAAAAAGCCAACACTAAGTTGCTTTCCATTCTTTTAGCAGATTAATTTAAACTACTTTCATCTCTACAGAAAGATAAAAATCTAGACAACAGCAGAATATAGATCAAAACACCTTTACCCATCATAAACAACTCCAAATTATGGCTCACAAAACAATAACACTCCAAAGTTTATTCACTATGTCTTTGCTTCAGAAAGATTTTTTTTTAGACATTTCTTCTACAAGCTCACCTTCTCTCCTCCTTCTGCATAACTACAAGACAAGTCTAAAAACACAGAGGAACAAAAAAGCTCCCGAGAGCTGCAGTAATATTGGCATAATCATATCAGGGTAGACTATAACTCACCTGCACAGGTGCTTACAATGTTTGAGTATTTTGCCATTTAATTTCATTTATTACTACCTGGGCACTTGTGCAGCAAACATGAAAGTGCTGTAAATGCTTTCTGGAGAGAAAGATGAACCCTTTTGGCACCCAAGGTCAGCCTGCAGGACAGGGTACCACATGCAGGCAGTTAGGGAACAGAGCAGATAAACAACCTGTTTGTACAGCTTACTGTTGCAGCTGTCTTCATGCTCTTACTACAGCTGGACAAGCTATGAGAAGTCCACGACAATTAACTATTTTGTTTTCACTTTTCTTCCCCTCCATAAAAGATGTAATCAGTCACTTTCATGCTGAAGCTTGTGATATACATAATTACTGCCATGGTAATTTAACAAGTGATACTCAGTCCATCAGAATGGCACTTACAGTGTTAACTAATGTGCATCCGTAGTGACAAATCACTTGCAGTAGATGCTTCCAACAACAAAGGTCATTTCTCTTTTGTTTGCAGTACTAACTGATAAGGAGATTTTTTAAAAAAAACATTTCCTAGTAGAAAAAAAAAAAAAAAAACACTCCCAAACTTTCAAGATTAATTATTGGATCCTTATGCCTTGTTATGCATTGGTGCTGTCTCTACTCCCTTGCGGGGGTAACCTAGTAGGACTCTAACATCCTGCTGTTACCTCCTTTTTTCTGTCAAGCTGTATGTAAATATTCATAATTTTTGATAGCTGTATTATGTAAATACACTTTAAATAAATCTGTATAAAATATCTGAGAGCTTATCCAGTCTAAATACTATCCCAGTATTTATTCTCACTACTATTTGTGAGGTCTCTGATTTCTGTAATCACTCTTGCAACTTACAGCTCTCAAAATCTAAATGACGCACAAAGAGAGCTTCTGCCACCTCCCTGGGGTCTACTCTCAGAATAACACATTATTCATAATCATTAAGCCTACCAGGATGTGCTCCTCAGGAGTATCAGAGCGGCTGAATTAGCAACATTTTCAAATAAAAAAAAAAATAATTCTTCAGAGTATAACTTTTCTTTCAGACTACATCTGCCTGAATTCCAGAAAAAGAAATATAACAAAAACAGAAGAAGTAAAACCTGCATTTGCATGGCTCACAAATGGAAAGAGTCAACTTTTGTTTCACAGAATCCAAGTTACAGTTTGGAAAGTTATTATAAGCACACTTGCCATCTGTACTCGAATGCTAATGGCACAACTGGATTGACTGTATATGGACAGAAGTGGTCTCAGAAAGATTTGGATTACAAAACAGATAAAATATAACAGATGTGCCCATCAGCAGGCAGGCTGGCATTCACTCCACAGCAGCTGAGGCTTCCAAGAGTAAGCATAGTAGAGTAATTCACGTGAACTTGCAAGTCACACACAAAAAAAGGCATAAGTTCAAAAGTACCCTAAATTTGAGCAGAGGAAAAAAAAAAGAAAAAAAAAAAAGGATGTCTGTCTCGGATAACGGATGATGAACAAGCTGTAGCTTTAAACCATCTGGTATTGTTCTACTCTGGGTATAGTCTCAGCTGACTAGATGCCCCAGCCCTGCAGTGATCTGGGCACATCAGCTCCTGCAAAGACACCGGACCCACCACAGCCCGGGTGAGGAGAGGGGGAAGCCAGCGATGCCAACCTGGAACTACTTTGCTCACCTGGTCCTGAGCATTGCAACACCCACAGGCACCCAGTGCCAGCTGAACACTCACGCTGAGCAGCATCAGGCAATGGTGAGAATCAGATCTCTTTGCCTGTGGTCCTCGCCGCAGGGGAGAGTGCTGCCTGCAGCTGGCAGGAGAAGCACGGTGCACGTGGTTACACGGCCAAACCTCGGCTCCTGCTCTCGGGGCAAACGCTTAAACTAGAGCTAAGCATTAGGCACTTCTATCAGCTAAGCACTGCTTTCTTCGCGGGAAAATGGAGATGGGGAAAAATCCTGGGAAAGTCTCCTTGGGCTAGGAACCAACCAGTTTCTTCAATCCCATGTAAGGGGGACTACCACCATCTCTTGTTTCTGAGTAAAAACTACCAAAGCCAGTAAAAGATTTATACTACTATTTATTTTCTTTTAATCCGTGTGCTCTGACAGTGTTTCATTTCTAAAGATCATAATTTACTGTGCATACAACCAAGTCCAAGGGAGACAGAAAAAAAAATCCATCTTTGATATTTGCCAAGCTTCTACCAGAATGGCAAGCACATCTGACAAAGTTTTATCCTCTTTTACTAGTTCTGGTAAAAATAAAATACAATTAAAAAAAAAAATCGACAGATAGAAATACTGTTTCCAAATAGAAAGACAGAATCTTGGCGGAAGCCCAGTTTTCTTCCACTCTACTTCATCAGGTCATTATGTCATTCTCAGATCAGTAAACTGCCAAATACTTCTGAAGCAGCCTTCAGGAGTACCAGATGGCATTATTCAGAAGTCTTATAGTCCTGGTTGTACCGGATGGCTCAGTGACATTAAAAATTTTATTTTCCATATGAAGTCCTACTTCTGACCAAAAGAATATTTCCACTAGAGGAAGTGTACGTGCTTAGAGGTGACGCAAGGCAGACTGCTTTTTGTCTAGTAAGTCTCCAGTCCTCAAATGAAATTAATATGTAGTTAGGTGGCAGAATAGTTAAACATTAATAGAGTATCTAGTTTAAGACTCCAAACAAATAGTTCAAAATCAGATGTTGGAGATTTAATGCATCCCAATCTAGTCTTGACAGTTCTGAAAATTTCAAGTTCTTGGCTCACTCTAGTTATTACCAACACAGCTTCTAGTCTTGTATACAAACACTTAAGTCTACCTGCCTTTTTGCCGCACTTGCAAACATAATTTTAAGAATAAGCACCAAAATCTCTTACAGAAGTTTCTAAAGGCTATTAGAAGTACAGTCTGCAGAAGAATTGAATGTCTGAGTTTAATGCCTGAATTTAAGCAACATATGAATATGGTGCTGAAAAAAAAAAAAAAAGAAAAGAAAGAAAAGAATGAATGTTAATATCCTATGTAAAGGAGGTACTTTGACAATTGTCCTTCTCTCTTCTCAATACAAAGAGGAATGATATCTAATCCACTTTGACGCAACTGGAACTGTGTTGGTAGAATAAATGTCAGGTGTAAAAGCTGCAGTGCTTGATTTTAAGTTGTTCTCCTGGGTAATCTGGTCAATTGCTTAGGAAAAGAAACCAAACAGCTAATAATGGTGCAGGCTACTACCACTAAGGACTGATATGATGGATACCTTTGAGAATCAGTGCATAACGTACAGAACTAGACTTCAAGTGCACCTGATTTATAAAAGCCATTAATTACCGATTAATTTTTCAGAAGTCCATTACACAAAGAAAGGGCAACAGAAATGGTGAATGATACCATCCTGGCTGTGAAAGAGTTCCCCTCCTCCTTCTCCCCTTTCTCCTTCAACTGAAGCAAAAAATTTAGTTCTATTTTCAAGCTATCATGCTCCTGTTGCTAAAAATGGGATGAGCTTAATCTAACGTTCCTAATTCTATTTTTTTTAGATTTCTGGGGGCATTTATAAAGCAATACAGGTTAACAGTCATGATCAGAATTAGCAAGCTAGCTGGACAAGATGAACACATGGTCTCCAGGAGACTGCATATGAAAAGAGCTGACATTTCCAAAACCTGCCAGTTGTACATGGGACAGATTGCTTTCAACAGCAGTCAAACATCACAATCTTTAGAAGCAAATCCGTAATGTAATGTCTCCAGTGTAAGATAATTTTAATAATGAGACAGACACAGACGAAGAACAGTTGAGCCAAAAATATCAAACATTACTGGAAACGTTTCTCTTATTTATATAAAACACCCAACAATGTCTTTGAAAGGTACTGAAGTAAATTAATATCAAGGCATGCAGCAGCTGGGGGAAGTCTGGTATTTAGCAGGGGATCCTCACTTGCAGGTCTTATTTCTCTAAAGCGACCACGAGCAAAAGGCAGTGCAGGTTTTTGTTCTTTGAAGATTATTCTGTGCTGTTAATTTTGATCACTCTGAAATAAGAAAACAATGTTGCAACACCTTGGTATGTTAATGGCAACTTTAATAGTTCTTTATATGGACTGTAAATTTACAAAATCCCTCAAAACAAACAAAAAACCACATCAATAAGATACTTTTCTCTCTGTGAAACGGCTCGTTATTTACAACCTCAGTTTTGAGAGCACTTATTCATGCGCTTAATGTTAAAAGCTGCAGTCAGTACCACAAAGGCCAACGAAATCATACACGTACATTTATATCTACAAAAAAGCACACAAGCAAATTGTTTTTAATATAGTTTTTGTTTTAACAGAGTATCTATAGAAACCTTCATTTTTTAAAAAATATTTTTAGATGACATAAAAGAGTGCCTCAGGTCAGTAGTGGTTCCTGCAAAGATTAATAATTGGTAAAAGACAGAAAATGAAGGGCAGGTATGGGTTTTTCTATTTTTTTAATTAAGAAAAAAAATAATACAAGAAACAGTGTTGGGAGCACTGCTGCCAGTGTATTAGTGATTTTATGAAGCAGGATAAAGAAGAAACAACAAAAAAGTTAATTAGAACAGTCAACTCTTATAAAAAACACCAAAATTATGAGAAGCTGAGTTGATAGTTCACAATTTCCAATGATAAAACTGGATGTAATAAGCACCAAGGCACGCTCAGGCACAGTATCACTAAGGAGACCCTTTGAAAATAGCAGGTCAAACTTGAGCTGTGATCAGAAACGTAAGCAACATAGTAAGAATGTTATGCCAAAAAATAATAATTAAAAAAAGGCAAGTAGAAGGATCCAGAGAGCTGCAGTCAGCCTCAGTTCAATTCTCAGGAAACGACCAGAGCAAGTCCCAAGAGAAATTATTTCCAGACACAAGAAGGTGACTCACAGAACCAACTATGTCCTTACGCAGGCCGCATGCTCTCAAGCAACCCATCCTGGTGGGCTCTGTGGAAGAGCAGGCAGCAGCCCAATTCATTTACCTGGACTTTGGCAAGGCTTTCAACACTCTCCAACACAGAAGACACTGCACTTCTCCTTGTGGTCAAGATGAGGAGATACCGACTGGATGGGTGGACAACAAGGTCGGTGAAAAACTGATGGGGCCTTCAGGCTCAAAAGGTAGTGATCAATGAAGGAATCCATATCAGGGCTGACAGCTGTTTAATAATTTCCACCAGTAGCCTAGGCAAAAGGAAGCACCACATCCTCACCAAGTCCAAAAATGACAACAAAAGGGGGAGAAGCACGGGCAGGCCGGAGGGCAGGGCTGCCAGCCATAGGGGCCTCAGCCAGCTACGGGAATGGCCTCTTGAGAACCTCCTGATGAGAGGAGGTACCGAGAGCTAAACACGTACCCAGCCAAACAAGCTGATGGGATTGTGGAAGCGATTGCTCCCCTTGACTCTGCATTCGTGCATGACACTGCATCAAGAGACCTGTGCCCAGTGTGAGGGATGTTGACAAACTGCATGGAGTCTGGTAGAGGGCCACTAAAACAGCCAGGAGTGTTTCCAGCATATAGTGCAGGAGGAACGGCTGAAGGAAGGACATGGGTTTGGTCAGCCTGAAGAAGGCCATGGCAGCATCGAGAGACAATCTTCCACTACCTAAAGTGGGGTGACACAGAAGACTGTGACTCAGGGGTGCAAATAGCAGGAAAAAACTCAGTGCCTACACATGGCAACAAGACACGTTGACTGAACACGTGAAGCAGTCAAGCACTGGGACTGGCTTCCAGACGGCTGTAAATCTCCATCTTTGGACCCTGAGCAGCCCCAGGAAGCTTCTCCTTGCTGTGAGCAGGAGGCTGGACTAGGTAACCTGAGGTTTGTCTTCCAGACTAAATGAGTGCATGATTCTCTGAAAACTAACATGTAACATCCTCAATATGATTCAGTGAAGCCAGAAAAGAGTCAGATTACAACTCCAAAAGCTACAAAAGGACTTGTCATACTCATTAATATAACAAAGTTGATTTCTTCAAACTCCAAATGCAGAAGTTTAACCACAGTTATACCTGAGACCTGCTTTCTGAGGCACATCTTCCCATTACCTCTGCAGACTGGCTCCTAAGACACTCAGTGTTAGGAGTGTTGTCGGCATAGGGACAAAGCACTGAAACATCTGATGATTAAGTAGGTGACTGTATGTAAGGCCAAATCTTTTCATGTGTGCTTTTCCTGTATGCTCCAGGCTGTTATCATAAAGCAATATAAATGGGAATCCGGAATACAAAGAGCCATTCAGAAATACTACTACTGTTGTGTGTCGAACTACTGAGAAAGGTATGTTTTAAGATGAATACAGAGCTAGATTACCTTTGACACCAATTCTGTTCATAATACTACAAAAAAAAAAAGAAAGAAAGAAAGAAAAGAAAGAAAGAAAGAAAGAAAGAAAGAAAGAAAGAAAGAAAGAAAGAAAGAAAGAGAAAGAGAAAGAGAGAAAGAAAACTTCACTAGAACAAGAACAAGACTCATTTCCTAATAGGTGAATGAATTTAAAACCCACACACAAGGAATTTAAGTAGTGAATCCGAAAAGATAAAGTACCTAAAAGGCTCTATCCATGGGTATAATTCTTTCTACTTTTAACACCCACAATATTAAAGCAAATATAAGGGGAGAAAGTCTTAATCTTGAACTTTCAAGGGGTCTGTTTTCACCCATGGAACACAAAACCTTGCAGAAAGCCTTGCTCTAAGCTTTCCAAAGTAGAAGTCACATCTCCTACATTCACAAGCTGTGTTATGACAAAACCAATACAGTAGAACAATGCAGTTAACACTGAAAATTAACATGAAACTCCAGCAACAAGCTATAATTACATAGCATGGAAATACTATATATGTTAATACATATATGCATACATGTGCATACATGGAAAAATCTATGTTTATGTATTAATGATAAACACTAGCAACAATCAAAATCAGGGCTGAATTTTTTTCCCAACTCCCTCCCCCAAATCTTGAAGAGAGGGAAGACTTGACTTTTATATTTCAAAGGAAAAACCATAAAATCCTATATGTAAGTTATTAGTAAATGTAGCTGTCCCTCTGATAAGAAAAGCAGGTGTTGTTTATAATGCAAATGACATTTGAGCAGTATTGTCTGCATTAACAGGATTATGCTTAGTAGTTGAAGTCTGCAATTTTGCACAAACAGGATTTACTATAGGACTGAATATTGAGAAAGTTAGTAAAAGATGTATTATAGGAAGACAACTTTGAAAAACACAAGAACAAGACATTCATTCCCATGTAAGGTTACACTATCTCATGCAGCAACATGTACGGAAGTTATGCAAGATAGTCTGTAAATTTCTACTAAACAGTAACAGAAACTGCTAAAAAACTACTACTGAAATGCAGCAGCTTTGAAATGACCAAATCTCCTTAAATTGAACTAAGTAGAAGAGAAGAGTACGAAAATGTGTACCCATGTCATTTCTCCCTCATGAACTCAGAAATATATTTTTGGAATTTCAAACATGTTTTACAATGTATGTTCAGCAGAAGAGTGAACAGAAGCCCTATGATTACACCTCACAGAATTTTTAATAGACATTAATACTTTGATTTAGAATTATGACAAATTCTATCAACTGACACTCTCATCAGGCTTAAAAAACTATTCTAAAAATTTCCAAAAAGACAACCTTCAAGAATGCAACTTGTTCTGCAGAAACAATAGACTTAATGCAAGTTGCAAGAAATGAAGTGTTCCTTGCACTTAACAATGTCCCAGAGCATGCTGCTTAAAATTGATGTAGGCACATTCATCAAACATTTGCAGCTGGATCAAAGATGACAAGTTCCTCCTTATACGGAATTCATAGATGTATGTGCTATAGAAATATTCCAGTGAAACAAAAGGATGAATGTATTGGTTTCACCAGCCAGAAGATTACTACCTACATATCAACACTGAGACATTCCCAAAGGTCAGTTGTATAGATAGATAGATATTTAGTAAAACTGCAGAAGAAACCAATACACACAGCTTGACCTTTCTTGCCACCATTCCAGTTCCTTTCTCAAAAAAGCAAGTGAATTGTTGAATAAAAATAACTAAAAAAATACAACGTAGTGTGATCTTCCTATGCCTTTTCTTGAAGTTGCCATATTTTTCCACTTAGTCTCTACATGGCTTTCACATTTAACTGAACCTGAGTGCAAAAAGAGACTGCTTGATTGCATCCAAAATTATCTGAAAGAAGATAAAATAGCTATATTTCTCTTGACTCATAAGGTGTGCAGCTTCTTGAGCTGAAATGGAAGAAAGAGTCTCAGCTTGCATAAGCTGTCATCTTTCTATATTCTAATTTCTGATGAGAAATTGGAAAGTGACATTGCAGGCATGAATTAACTCATTATTTTATATAGTCTCTAGCAGTGACTTATATGCCTGTGCAAATGAAGTAGATTTTAAGTGAAATATCCACTCAACTCGATGGTTCAATCAGTTTCTTCAAGTTACCTTCTGTCTTTTTCCATTTATCTTAAGTCCACCAATCCTTTATGTCATATCTAAGTTAATGCCTAACACCACAGACATTTCCTGCTAGCAGTTGTTATACCATTATTCTCACAGGCTAATTTCTACAAGAATGGGCCCTTAGATTACAATGATAAATTGTAAAGTAAGTGTATGGAGCCACAAACTTTATGATTCCTTAGATAATGTTAGGTAAAACCAATCAATCAATACTAATGTGACATACCAAAGGTACTGAAAATATGCAACAGGGCCGAAGACAAATGAGCAATAAAAATATAAGATAAAAAAGATTCTTCTTTGCTAATGCAGAGGAGTCTCTGGCAGAGGTGGTTGGGCAAAGTCCTCTAGGCTAAGCGTACCAAATCAGCCACAGTGTGCTGCCAACCAGAAACAGTGTCGCTCTTTGGGATCCTCTTGCTTCCTACGCTATGCCCAGCTAGCTGGCAGTAAAGCAGATTTACAGAATAAAAACAAACCAGTATTATTTCTTCCTGACTCTTTTCTTCTGATTATCTTCTGAAAGCTTTGTAATTGAGCCAAAGGTAATTTATAGCCAAAGTTAAACAAAATGAACAACAGGAAACTGCAAAGTGTTGGATTTCTTTACGGGGTAGTACTCCTAAAGGTAGACAAAACAAACTGGCTCAGGGAGGCAGCTATAGTAAACTACGCTTCATTAAACACGTGAAGAGTATAATTCTGTTCAGTAAGCTTTTGTTATATTTCTGCTTCCTTGAAATAGAATTGGTCATAAAAAAGAAAAAGTGAGGTAACTTTAAAGGATTCTAGCAGGAAGGCATCTGTCGTTCCGCAGACATTCGATGCATTCATACCCTGTTAGTGAAAGGGCTGAGGGAAGTGACGGAAACTCCAGCTCCTCAGCACTGCACAGCAGCATGCTGTTCAAGCTGTCCCACAGTAGGATGGCCAAAAGAGGTTAGGGATTGTACATTTTAACACATTTCCCCCAAAGCCATGCTGTGGTCATTGCTCCTGGGACCAGCACTGCAGGAAAAGCATTTCCACCAGATGAATTTTCTCCTGTGAAGGACTGAAGAAATAGACCAGCAAACACATCTACACAACAGCCCACACAAACAGTTCACAAACCCCTTTTTTCAACGCGTGTATATTTCAAACACAAGAATTTCACTGCAAAATTACCACTACAGTGCTTCAGCAGCTCGCACCCAGCAGCAAGCTTTCACTTCCTTTACTCCTACATTCGCTCTGCACAGCACCTCCATTTGCTATTTCACAAGTCAAACCTTGTAAGTTAGCCTATACTTTCAGTCACCTCACGTTCCCTCCCAACAAATCACTAAAGAGATTCAGTTATATCTCTACGTTCAACTAGATTGACAAGTACATCTGCAGAAAAAAAAAGTAATGTTTTTTCCTCTCAAGGGCCACACTGGGTTAATCACCTCTCAGGTTAGCTGGAAGCAGCCAAAATCCTGCAGACCAGCACCAGACGCATCAGCAGCCAAGAGGAGGCAGGGTTTGTGTCCTTCAAGTACTGCCATTTCTCCAGCCACTGCCCTTACCGGTACAAGGTGCTGCCTTCAGCCCACCTGGGGAGCACACCCTGGCTTGTTCTCAGTCCATTTACAGCTCCTGTCTTGTCAGTGTGCTTCAAGGTCAGAAAAAAAAAAAAGAAGTTTAGACAACAAGAATGCTATGGAACAGCTTCTATTCAAGGAAGAAGAAAATCTATGACTTAGGATTTTTCAGCCTGGAAAAGTCACGACAAATGGTAGCAGGCAGAGCAGGGGGCTTACAGAAAGATGGGTGAGAAGGGGTACAGCCACTGAGGAACTGCAATTGCAGATGCAAAAGACAGTTGTTCTTCATGAAAATCCATGACTAACATGTAAACATTTTTGCAACAGAGTACTTTGAATACTGAAAGTATATATGGATTAAAGGGCAAGTTGGACTTGGTAACCGAAGTCCACTGTGCAGAGAAACTGCCTCCGACTCACAAAGTCTCTGAACTACAGACGACTAGAGCCTGGGGGTAAATTCAGTGATGGTATATGCTTACTCTCTTATAGATTTCCCAATCTATTACCTCTGGCCACTGCTCAGACAGGGAACACTGGCCTGTGCAGACTCCTGAACACACATATGACCATGTTTCACAGAAAGAGTTCCATATATTTGCAGGTTTTTCTTTTAATCACTTCAATATTCCACATTTCCATCACCAAAAACTGAACTTCCACCATCTCCATTATCCTAAATGAGAGGCTAGCGTAATGGATATGAACAGATATTGATTTTTACATTAGTAACTGTTCCAGATCAAATCAGAATTAAAGAGTACCTTGCCCTTATTCAACATAATTCAGTACAATAACATTGCAAAATGCAGAAAAAGGATGACCATCAGGTTACTAAGTACTACCTTGTAAACTGCATCACAGTCACTAATACAAACACAGGATGCTTAAACACAGAAGTTAGAGGCCTAATATATTCCAAACTACATAAGCACTCCCTTCAAATAGTGTTTTCTGTTCCCCTTTGGCAGGACCGCCTTCCCCGCTTGCCCACAGTGGTGCTCCTTTCTCTGCTCTCCCTCCAAGCACCCCAACATTGCATTCTCTGGTGCCCATACCGTGTTCTCAGCAAGAGGGATGAGGAGTGCTCCTACTCCCATTTTACATCATCTGGTCTCTTCTGGGATGCAAAAGCAGACGAGAACTACCACCCTTATTCAAAGATGAATACTTGGAATAGTAGGCGACCGTGAAACAAAACAAAACAGAAAAAAAAAGGTGCAGGACAACCGCTTCCCCAGCCTTCTCCCTCTTAGGACAAAAGCAGATAAATTGCATCTAAAACTACCTCATATGCCAAAGTGGGCATCCGACCACTGCTAAGTTTTGGAATGAGGAAGGTCAAGGCACTAGGTTTTTCCTCCTGTTGAGAAGGAAGATCAGAAACAGTAAAGAAATAATTGATTGGTCCTATTTTTACCCATGCAGGGCAGACAGTGCCTGTTCTTTTTCAGCTTGATGCAGATAACTAACTACATATTTCCTGCTGCCTATGATGAAAAAAAAGCATTACTTAACCACAAAAATACAGCCAGTGTTGACAAGAAATTGAGATGCAATTTATAAACAAAATACGATACAAATGACTTTGGCTTCCTTCACTGACATTTAGCCGCCAGTACATGAAAAGGTCCTAAAAATGAACTACAGACTCTAGGCTAAGAAACAATCATTTTCTGTTGTTGTTATTTGTTCTTCTTGGGAAAAAAGAGAAAAGGAAAGAAAAAAACTAAAAACATAAAAAAGAACCACACTTTGTTTATAGTCCATTAATTTCAGGCAGACTGCCCTGGATCAATATTTATAGTATTTTAACCAACTGTTGTTTAAAATAAATTATTTAATTCAAAATCCATTAAAAATAAATTCCCCAGGCTTGCAACCTCTGCAGTTTTACTACTGCAGCAGCACCAAGCGATTGGCAGCAGCGCGAGGAATGCAGGTGTTGAAGAAGAGCGCAGATGGGAACACGGCCCTTCAGAGGTCTTGCCTCAAATCTACCCCCAGCTTTGAAGATAAGGATATTTCAAACCTCCGCCGAACGGGGGGAGGGAGACAGCAAACAATCTTAACTCTTCTCTTTCAAGAAGTGTTTGACTAATAAGGGTGGTGGTCTCCTGTGCAAACTTGATGTTTGAGCTTGGGTTCAAAGTATTCTCGGGAATACACGGGCTCCTTTTACGCAGAACAAAATAGGTTTGCTCCAGCAGTTCAGCATACAGAGCCCTGCATTAACTGCTCAGAATGGTAAAGTGGCCCATGCAAAAAATCTTGCTCCAGAGACTACCAGATTAACAATGTGCAGGGTGGAAATAAAGCTCTTGTAACTTTACTAAAGAGCTCTCAGATTCACATTGCTTCATATACAGAAGGCTAGCCATATCTGCATTCTTCTCCCCTACAGAAAAGAACAGCCAAAAAACCCCTTCTGCAGTCCAGCTACACTGATGAGACCTACTTTTCCAACATCCGTGGGAAGTGTTGCTCTTTTTTAACTCATCTCTTTAGATGGAAACTTTCCTCTTAAAGCACACTACCTACCTATCTCCAAGAAGCCACACAGAGCAGAATCTGAAAAATGCAAACTTATTTTGGACATAAACGTATTATATTACTTTCTAATTCAAATAGTTATACGCAGCAGCAAGTTCAGATTTGCTAAGCACACATCCAACGCCACCAAACATAAACATCTTCCTTACAACCCGTAACAATGGGCACGCCACTTTCAAATGCAATGAGCATGTGCACCCAAACCACAAACATCCATTCTTAGCCCGAGATGCTGAAGCCCTTCTTCCCACCGTAAGCACTGACTGCATACTCCTCAAGCAGCAAACTCGCCTATCTCAGCTCCTCCTAATTAGAGGACAAGGCTAAGCTGCTGTCTAAATTTAACAGGGAAGGCTGAGTTGGGAATCTTAATTCTGGCCTCAAGAGTGCTCCAGGCACGTCCATGTCCTCCAGGCACAGCCCACAGCTCTCTGATCCTCCAAAGCCAGTAGCAGGACTTCTGCCTTCCCTGTCTGCAAGGAGCTGCTCAGCAGTGAAACTGTGCTGAGGAGCTCTTCAAAAGCCTTGCAATGGAAAGCCAAGTCATTAGACAAAGAATTTGTGACTTTCCTCAACATCACCAAATAACCATAAATTCTTAACAGCATCCCTTCAGAAAGAAGTCTCAAGAAGCGTGCACTTCCAGCCACCATATTCTACAGCATAAGTAATTCACTTTAAGGGAAGTGGAAATTAAAAGGATAGTGTTGAGTATTTTGTTTCCCCACCTCTCCTTTCTCCTCATTTACAGCACAGAATTGTGTGGAACTTGAGAAGAAAAAAAGGAAGAAATTCTGTCAGAAATAATACAATTAGTGGAGATTGCTGCATCTCACTTCATGTCGTTTCTGGTTTTCAAATCTCTCAGGAACTCTTTGGGGGTGCATGTTAAAACATGTGCTCATTCCCCTACTATAGCCAACCCGCATGATTTGTGACATACAACTTTGAATTAAGAGCTGTAGCCTCGCTACCTTTGTACCATTTACCACGTATCAGACAAAGAAAGCATTATGCAAAAGACTGAATTTATATCACAGAATTTCACAAAATGAGAAATAAAGAGGATTTCCACAAAACACGTCTGAAAGGAAAACAAATACACTGGAAAAAATTTCAGAATCGGTGCTTTGGTCCTGTTCAGTATCTGAAACATGGCTGCATTACAGACAAATCAAAGAACAGAAACACAGTACCTATTAGAAGGCTTGGTTTGAACTGAACACCATCAAAGTCCTTAATTCAATGTGTTTTAAATTGCTAGTTTCCACATGGAGCTCTTGACCAACCCGCATATATCTCAGATTCATTCTATCAGTCACATTGTTTATTCATTTTATTTCGTCTGCTTCCAAAGAAACACTCCTCCTTAGAGGATGCAATTTCTCCAGTGACAGGTGCATTTCACAACCATTCAGTCACTTCTTTTTAAGTGTTCAGTCATTGTGTATTTAAGTGTTAGGTTTAAATTTCAAAAGGTTTTGTCTAATTGCATGTATTCTAAAAAGGAAGGAGCCATTCACAATCCAGGTTTTTCCCATACCACACACAACCATTACACATTTCTAAATGGAAAAGGTGGGTAAGAAGCAAGGTAAATTTCTCAAACTCAACTGCATCATAATTAAACACAGTAAGCAGTTAAGGGGAAAATACAGGAAAGACAAGTTGATTTATAGTTAGTAAATCTTCAGAGAGGACAAAGGTTTTTCTTTGAAGTTTGAGGAACACAGCTGTCACTCCAATTTTGACTTCAATAACTCTTCCTTTGCTGCAAGTAGTCATATTTGTCTTACAAGTCAATCTTACCGTATCTAAACGTTTTACTGATAAAAGGTAGGATAACCTGAAATTGTTCAAATTAAATTTGAATGGTCCACTGAACCGTTAATGATGTCTAATCCCTTCCTTTTTGAGAACTTGGATGTATTTTCCAGAAGGCTGTTGAAGCAACTACCTTCAAATAAGCCTAAGAAGCTTCTTAATTCTCAAAGAGATTCAGAACAAGAGAGTAACCAGATCCAACCTGAAAACAGGAAAGAAACCTAGTGCATAATTCTACTTAGCAAGTTAATGTAAAACACACAAACCCAAGTTTTGAAAATGCAACCCAATACACTATATATACATGAAGCTTATGTCATGAGTTTAAATACCTATTTCACAAAACATTCCCTTACAATAACACTTTTTAAAGATGTTCAGACTCTGTTAAATATTTAAAAAGCTTTCAGATTGAAAACTGTGAATACTTTTGCTGACTGCAATGCCAAAATAGTCACCAAACCCTCTTAGATCTAGCCATAAACTACCTTAATGTTAATTATTAACCATCTTTAGAAAACTTCACATCTAAAAAAATAGAGAAACATTAATTTGTAGAAAGATTTGAATCCACTTACATGCTTTCACATGTAGCATAAGCAATAACCTAAAATACACATAGTTTTAAAGGCAAAAATCAAATGTCTTTTCACCACCAGTGAACAGCTTGTAAGACTGAAAAGTACACAACTAAACAAATCCAACACCTGCATTTTACTATTTACCTAATGATGTTGCTTCATAACATCCAAGAAGCTCTTGTTTTAATGTTCTTGGAGAGGCAAATTAAAAAGCAGCATTCCTTAAAAACGGAGAATGCAGGTATCACTCAGACATATTCGGGGGCTGAAATAATAAAACAGCCACACCAGAATTTATTCCAAATGAACATGAACTCAGCTGCTCTTAAAAAGTAAAAAATGTGACTGTCATTAGATCCTCTAAAGCAAGATTTCACATGGTGTGAACTTTAGAATATCTACACTGAAGGACAGTGGCTCAAGTGCATCTCACACCTGGTTCGCTGCTCATGGAGGTCGAACGTCACCAAGTTCTCCCTGCTGCTTTCTTCCATTGGAAAAGACAGTGCCCTGCTTGCTCAGATCACGAGCATGCTCCAAAATCAGCACTATCAGCCAGAGACTACTCCTGAAATTGTAGTGACCGCTAAAATGGCTCAATCTTATGTTATTTTTAAAGAAAAATCGATGTATTTTGTCACAAAATGAGGATGAACATCAGGAGCACTGTATTCTGCACTTTCTAATTAACTGTATATTGAGTGACATAAGCTTAAAATAAATGTAAAGCTGTAAGTCGTTCTTAGTGCTCTAGGGACCAAGGGCTCAACAGTATCTTTCACCAAATCTCTCAAAAGGATGGGTTAACATGCTCAGCTGCCTGCACTGCCTTCCCTGTACCAGGGATCTTAATGGTGTGTAAATACCATTCTGAACTGTCTTTAATGAACACAACATATTTTAGATTTTCCCCACTCTGCTTCCTTTAGGAAGATAAAGGTTACAACACCTGTCTGAGAACAGATGCTATAATACATTTTTTGTAGATATTGTGTTTCTGCAGCATAACTGTATATAAAATACTGTCTCATTCTGCAGTTCTAAAATGCAGAGGTAGGAAGCTAAGCAATTCTGACAGAAATCTCAAGGGAAGCATGTAAACCAGCCATCTCTCAGATCATGTATCCCCGTCCTAGTAAGAGGTCTTCAAATGATTATCAGCAGCTTCCCTGAAAGCAATGCCTGACAAAAAGAGAAAGCCGATGTATATTCCACTGCTTCACACTGGGAATAAGCACTCTGTAAGGTCCCTTGACAGTTTTCATCTTAGGTAACTCTTGGCAAGAGGACAGGATGGGGCATGGCAACACAACACACACACAAAATAATTTTTAAAAAAAATCAGCATTCACAGCTTTCAGCATCCCTTTCATATTCTTTAGATTTAAAAACTATATATACATATATATATATAAATATATTAAGTGCAGGACTCTCTTAACCTCCAATGAGTAAGAGGCAGCAGAGAAAAATGATGATTTTCCCAGCTTAAAAATATTTGTGTAAGCTTTTTAGCTTGTTGCAACTCTTAATTATCATCATTCTCTCACTGCAGCTCCCCAGGAGCTATAAAGAGACAAACCTTGCAATGTTAATCAAAAAGGTTAGAATAAACCTGGCTTAGAAAACCAGACTAAGAACTGTTGGTTAGTGAACTGACTCCGGATCAGTTCTGAACAGCACTGGTAGCACATAAAGCTGTGTCTTCAGAACAAGCATGCAAGTAAAGAAGTACTAGCTTGAGGTTTTCACTGAGCTAGTGCACAAGTTAAGACAACTGGCAGTCTCTAGTTCTGTTTCTCCCTAAACAGAGGGAACTCTGAAGTGCACTTCTGTAAGGTAGCTTGCATTTTAATGAATAAATAACATTTAGAAATCAACAAGAGCAGGAGAGGAAATCAGTTTTAAAGGTCTGGCAAGGCCATGGAAACCACACAGCCCAACATATGCAATGCATGGCAGAAGTTCACCCCATCACTCTTCTCAGGCCCAGTACCTTCTGGGTGGATGCAGCACAAGGCTGTTTAGTTACCAGTTCTACTCATACTCACCTAAATAACTTTTTTTTTCCTCCCTTAGAAATTCAGTTCTCTCTCTTTTTTTTTTTTTTTTTTAACCTTTATTACATTTGCCTTAGGTATTGCTTAGCTAAAATGCACACATTCAACTCTTAATTCCCTATAAATAACTCTGCAACTTTCCTTTGAGCTTTAGCCAAGCCGTAACAGTATCTAGCCCCAAAACCAAGCTGGCTGGAGTGCTGTGCTTTAGAGGAAAGTTACAATTGCCCAGCATCTCTGCTTTTCATACATTAAGTTGAAAGAGTGTTCCTTTACTACCACATAGCCTCACAAGTTTTCACTTCACTTCTCAGAGTCCTTCCTGACATAGCTATTTTCACTGCTTCTTCCTTGGCTTGATATGACTGGAATATGACCATTTAAAAAGGAAAACACTGTCTTCTATCCACGTTTCTCGGCTCTTGGCTATTTGGTGTCCATTCTTTAATCTGTGAACTTTTTGATCTGGGAAATATTCAGAGGCATTCTTAACTTCAGATTCTGCTGTAAATTTTATTATGTTATTGCAATAACATTTTTCATCTCTTTTACTAGAAAGAGAACAACATCAAAACACCACTATGCAATGTTAACACTGCTTCAGCTTTGCTCTTTCCAGATTCAGGTGAGCTGAAGAACTGAATTTGAATTGACTCCTAATTTAAATATTCATAGAACCACAGAATGGTTTGGGTTGGATGGGACCTTAAAGCCCACCCAGTTCTAAACCCCTGTTATGGGCAGGGACATCTCCCACCAGACCAGGTTGCCCAAAGCCCCATCCAGCCTGGCTTTGAACACCTCCAGGGATGGGGCATCCACAGCTTCTCTGGGCAGCCTGTGCCAGGGCCTCACCACCTTCTGAGTGAAGAACTTGTTCCACGTATCTCATCTAAACCTACTTTTTTTTTTTTTTTTTTAAGTTTAAAACCATTACTCCTTGTCCAGTCATTATCTGTCCGAGTAAAAAGTTGATCTCCATATTGCATGAAGTAAGTTCAGCTGAGTAAAAACCTTTCAGTCAACTTCCTTATATCCTTCCTCACAGCCTCTCTAGTTTCTATCTCCCTCCAATCTTCAAACAGGAATTTGAGTCAAAAAAAGAATCTTTAAAGATAGATATTAAAAGATTATCCTGCTGCAACAAAAAGTGTGAATTGCTCATTAATAAAGTTCTATAGTTCAGCAAAAAGAGCAGCCTTGCAGATGCATAACCTTTTGCTGTTTTGCTCAGAGAAGAAACTAATTCATGAAAGTTTCAGACTATGAAACCTTATCATTGTTACTGCTCTAAAATGCATCTAATGGAGCAAAGGCAGGTCCTTTATATAAACCTCTGTTGCCACCATCTCCAGATCTAATCCTGCACTCAGTGAATTCAATGTTTTCAACTTGCTTTTAAGGCAACTACTGATTTTTCAAGAATTAATTGAAAGACACCAACATACATTCATTTTTCTTACCTACCAGTAAAAATAGGTTAAAAATAAAAAAGTATCATAAAACATCATTATCTCATTCTAACATTTAAGTCAATTATGCAAATATAAATTAATCAGTTCACTTCACACTTGACTGTAAGGCATTAGGACTAAGCAATACTTCAATGCTCAGTTTTTCCCCTTATATATTCTGTTGTCACTGATAATGTTCCATGGGGAAAGCTGGCAGAAGGCATCATAATTGCCTTCACTTGCACATTATCAAATTTCTTCTCATACAAACTTCAGGCTCCACAGGAAAAAAAAAAAAAGGGAATACAGAAAATTAAATATAAAGAATACAACAACTTAAATATATAGCAACATGACTTCCTCAATATCAACTACTCCTTTGAAAAAATGTCATCCCATGGAAACTTAACTTTTTAAAGACAATTCTTCATGTGAATTTTAATACATATCTTTGCATAAAATACTATGCAGCAATTTAAAGGAAAAAAAAAGTTGCTGTTTTTCCTATTTCAGCATGGGATGTCTTCCAAATCCTTTTATTTTATATAAATGCTTCAGCCAAAAGTTTTTCCTCCAGTACAGATGAATGGTTTACGTTAGTTGGACTTTGGAGCCTTTCAAGACTAAAAACATATGCGAGTCCACTCTAAGGAAACATTTTGCCATAATCCAAGATTAGGACTTACAAATTAAACATACAATCTTGAATAACCCAGAAATTTGCTCAAGTCTACATATCTGTACTTTACTGTAGTGTTCCTTATCCTTGTCCTACAGTAGGGCAAGCTTTTGTGGTCTCTGGACTGTACACCTAAGCCACAGAAAACAAAAAATATCAGAGTAGAAAAAAATAAATTACACAAATCCCCTCCATATAGTTTTATTTATAGAATTATGAAAAGAAAAAAAAAAGTCATTAAAATATGAGCACTGGAAGACAGCAGCTAACCTCACAAGAAATATTGACATTTCAGGTGTGTTTCCTGGTATTCCTTGTTCTTGGAGGAGAAAAGAGAAAAAAAAAGTGGATTCCTTCAAATGTTGCCAGGAAACAACAACTTAAACATTTTTAAAAGAAAGGAAATTCAAGTTTACAATGTCATGCAATGTACTACACAAGGACATTTCCTCCACATACCAGGTGTATCTAGCAAAAATACAGATACATTGCAGTGGAAGTCGGTCTGCCTTGAACAAAGTTTAACAAACTTGTTCCAGTGCCAAAAAAATGATTGCTTGATGCTAAGAACAACTGTTTTATATTTGTCATTCTGAGGAAATCATAAATTGTATTCTATTTTTAAGGTTTGTGTTATTCAGAAAACTTCTGTGTATAAACATTACAGAAAAAAATACATATTGGTTAAAAATACTGAATAACAGTAATAATAAAATAACTGAAGTACATGTGAAACTGCTTGTAGTTCTTGGCTGGTCTTTTGCCTTTGCAAAAGGACAACACAAAAGAAGGGAAGCAGGATTAATAGTATATGTGGTATGAAGACATTGAAGTAACAAGCAAAGTGTGAAATTGCATTGCTAAAAAGGCAAGTCTACATTATCTTCTCGAAATGGAACCTGACAATTGGTTTCTTCATTGTATGGCTGCATACTGGCAGGTGTTTGTTTTTTTTTTTTTTAAAAAAAAAAACAGACTATACACTTTGGCTTATAAGAACTAAAACAAACAAAAACACAACACTAACAAAAACACCACCACAGGCTTAGGCTGAGCAGGGCCAATTATGTCAATTAGTTGCAGTCTCTTAGACATCCCGGAGTATTTACCATTTTGCTGTTCCCGAGCAGATGTATTTATCAGTATGTGCATCTGTTCTTCTGAATCTGCCATTTCTTTCATTTTTCTGTTCCTCCACAGAAGAGGAAAGGAACTGATAAACCTTCTCTTTCCTCTGATTTCCACATCCTCTCTGATCAGATGGAAAGGAAATGTGAGAACTAAGTTTTTCCTTTTATTCCCCATCTCTCAATACCCCTCTATATAGGAAGGCACAGAAACCACCCTCAGCCACCACAGTACCCCTTGCTAAAGCTCTACATTTCTTAAGACTATTTTCCTGCTCTGAATTCAGCTTCTTTCTTCTTCACCACTTAAAGACTCAGACTCAAGTTTCTCACAAAATTCCTCAAGCAACTACTCTGTTGCTCACAAGAATTTCCCATTACACTATTTGAGAAAATAAAAACACAGAGTATGTATCTTTTAACCTCGATATAGGACAAGAAAGACAAAGAAGTCCTATGCTACCAGCTATTGGAAAGGAGTAGTGAGCACCAGGAACAAGGACAGGTGAGATATAAAGAAAATTAAAATTTAAATTATTTAGCTTAACTTTGGGCACTGAGCACGCTAACGAGAAACACCATGAACCCCACACGAGGCACGGGAAGAAAGTGCTCTGTTTGCAAGAGGAGAGAACAGAGCTTAATACATATATAGCCGAAATGTTTCTCCCCAAAACCTGTTATGTTTTTTTTTTTGTGGAGATTATACCAACAGGGAACACTTCCCCAGGGAGGCCCGCTGAGGCGTGCCTGGTGGGCCTCTGCTGCAGAGCCCAGTGCTGACAGGAGCTGAGCACCACAGCCTGTCCAAGGCCAACCAACACACCTGGAGATCAAACAGCAACTTTGTTTAATAAAAATTAAAGAAAAAAATCCCTTGCGATCTTTAAAGGAGAAGCGTTTTCAAGATCTGTTTTCTGCGTCACTGCTGCCTGAGGGATTCACAAGCAGGGCCTCCTGTCAGAGCCATGTTCTCAGAGAGGTCCGAGCAGCACAAGCACCACTCGCGGTCAAGGAAGGGATCCCCGGTGACTTCAGCAGGCTTCTGTGTGCCCATAGGCACTGTGCATAGCTGATAGCTCAGCCACCCTCTTGTGCCTCCTGTTTTTATTCATTTAGATGTATATTTTTTTTAACTAGTTGCCCGAGATCATTTATAGCTGGTTTTCAAGGCCATCTAAGAACAGAATCTTGTGTTTCTGCATCTTCCAGAGAATTAACTCCAATTTCACACATGCTGTACATGAACTACAGCCCCCAAATCGAAACAGATATGAACTGTGCTTCAGTATGCAGAAGATTGTCATTACTATCAGAGTCAAGTACAGACGATTCAGAGCATTTTAGCATTAGCAGAAGATATAGTACAGGCAGTGTTACAGTGTGTGACACTGAAATTATCATGCCTCTTAATAGTTTAACTTCTAGAAGTAAGAAAAAATCTGCGATTTTTATTAAATTAAGAAAAAAACAGCAATTTTATTCTTGTAACAAGCCTGAAATTATGTAGAAACACCAGGTTCAAGTTCAAGTGACAAAAAAAATACATCAAAGCTTCAAACCAAGATACTCGTTCCATATTTTATCCTCCAAGTTGGGAAGGCTGCTGTTTGTTCGCTATGAGTTGCTGAGGCAGTCATTTTAAGCCAGGTGTCTCTGACATTTTTTCTGGCCTTTGTCCTTTAAACTCTTCTGCGAAGGGCTGCTTAGGAGGTAGACCAGGGAATAATAGTAGCAGCTCTAAAAAAATAAATGCCCATTGCTGTATCTGCTGGGGTTTGCAAACTCTTGTATATCACAGGCATTAATTATGAGATCTGTAATTCTCAGGGCACCTGAAACTTAACGCAGTCCGTTGTGACGATCACCTGCTGACGTGAGCAGGCATTCTGAGGTCACGAGGATGGTCCCGACGCTGTGAGCATGCCCCCAAGCAGAACCCAGCTGGGACACAGCCACAGCCCATGCACAGAGCAAAAGCAGAACCATTCCTTGCAGCAGGTGGCGAGACAGTTTCCTGCTTTAGGAACGCCTAGCACTGACCTGCAGCTATTTCAACCTGTGTTGGCTCATAAGACCTTGCTTCGGACCAGACCCAGCCATACAGCTAAAGATTTGGCAAAGCAGGTAGTGCAACTGCTACTGCGTCACCACAGCAACTGTGCCCGCGCAGAGCAGCAGGAGAGAAAAAAAAGCTATCCTTTTATTTCCTGGGAAAGAGTTCTCTATCTGTTCCACATCAGGTCAGTATCAGGTCTAAATCCCAAGTAATGGAGTACATAATGCGACAGCAGCATTTTACTGAAAGCTGAGATTAATGCAGACGTAAGAATTTAAAACCAGTTCAAAATATTCTTAACAAGCCTTGTACTATTTCACTGCATTTGAGGGGGCCAGAGAGGGGCAGTCCCTTATTTTAAAATAAGCAGAAAGGTTTCCCATATTAGCTTTTGGGAAAAGTGTGCATGGGATTCGACGGTTGCAGCCCAGTATGAAGCTTTGAATAGAGCAACTTTAAATTGATAAATGTGTGACTAATTCACGGATTATTTAAATAGCATGCACGATATTATACGGACGCTGCTCAGATTTCTACCACTAAGGATTTGTCCATGTTCTTTCGGTGAATTCCTGCTTTTACAGGGATAGAAATTAATATTTTGTAACCAATCTGGAATGGAATGGCTTGCAACATTTAATTTCAAAAGCGCTGCTAGTTTTGTGTACGCTTGCATATTTATAGGGCTAAAAATTCAACCATATGCACAAATTTAAGATTCTGTGACCCCAAATTTATAGTACATTACACGTCACCTGTCACTTCACTACATTTGTTACTTCTGAGAGCTTTGCTTGGTTCCAGGGATCTTCAAAGGCTTTTCTTCAAAGCTGCTGGGTGTGGGGTGGATACCAAGTTTTGCTGTTACAGCATTTTCCACAGAAATACCGTATATACACACATATGCTTACATATATATGTGTGTGTATATATGTATAAAAAAATGCATACCACTTGCAGAAAAAAATCCAGGCCTTATTTTATCATCTTTTTGGCCAAAACCAAATACCCCTTCCTAAAAACAAACTAAAAATAGCTCCCCCCCCATGATAGTTATGCTTCAAAATGTCTCTTGCTTCTATTTACTGTTGTGTGTCAGCTTCCAAACTGATCTGCATCTCCACCGGGTTATCAGGCAACTGCAACAGCACATCTTGATGTACCTACAAATCAAGACAAGATGCTGTGCATAACCAGCAAAGTAGTCAGCTCTACAAGTTTCCAGTTACCAGTTTCACTGACTTTCAATATCTGCAAAACAATATTTGGGATTTTTCAGTTCCCAGTTTAGTTGTCCAAGATATTCTACATTGCAGGACCATTCCATCAGCACACTTTCTTAATTTCCTATTATTTTCAGCATTTATGATTTTTGCAGAACCTGTTTCTGCTGCTTCTCTGATGAGTATATATTTAATATATATATATACACACACACTTCACTGACAGTAAAAGTGTAGGAATGCAAAAATAGATTTTTAACACAAGCTCATGGGCCAGAGAACATACACATTACAAGTATGTTATAAATTAGAGCAACAGTTCAAAGTTAGTGTGTGCAACAGAAATTTAGATCTCAGCAACTTTCAGATTTTACTTCTAGGCCAGGAAGTCTGTTACTACTAGAAATGGAACTTCATCAACCACCAGTTATATGATCCTGGGGACAAGTTTTACCCAAAGAAATAATATGTAAAGTAAACTATCACTGTTATTAAAGGATAAACAGCAAAGACTGATGAAGCAATTCAACAGATACCTTAGAAATATACCCCTCATGAGAAAATCCGTGCCCGCAAACTGATCTTATATCTCATGCATATCCCAGAATGTTTTACAAGTTATGTGTAATTTATTGCTGTCTTGCATACATCCTATCTGAGGGTTTCTAAGCAAGATCAGCCCTAAATGTAAAAACCAGCGTAATTCAAGCAGTCTCCTCATACTGCTTAACCAACCACTTTTAGAGCTTCTGAGAGGACCACCTCTGTGAGCTTGACTTTTAGTAATAAAACTAGCATTAAAAAACCACAAAGAAAGATAATGAAGTGTGGAGGGGGCTGGGGGGGGGAGATGAGACTCCTATGATTCATGTTTTAGATGTAAACACGTTGTCCAATTTGTAAATAGCTCTAACTGTTCAGTGCTGGTGTCAGCAAAGGACAGGGCTTCAAGACTCCTGCCATGTTGTGATGCCTGCCAACTCAGAAGAGAAGTAGTAAAAAAAAATAAAAATAAAAAGAGTAACAGCGTCAATAAGAAGCACCAGCCATGGCAGTTCAGTGCATTCAGTGTCATTCATTTCACCTTCGTGCACAGGAAAAGAAACTCATCTCACACGTAACATCAGGGCTCTTAAGATCTCCAGGTGTTCTGAACTATTTCTTGGCTTTCAGTCTAAACCTATAGGGTAGAAATGATCTTACAGAGCACAGCAACATGAGAGATCTTTTAGATGCATGGACATAACGTACGGCCACAATTTACCACTTCAACAGTAAGATGTTAGGACGCTGATCCTGTAAGCTCTTTGGCATTTCATCGGGATCGACTCCACTGGCTGTGACTGACCCCGCTTCTTGTACAAAGCTGTATGCCAAAGATCAGGGGTTAGTTCTGCCTCCATACACATACCCAACAGGATTTCACTCCTGCCTTCTTACGGAGGAAAAGACAGCTTGGTTGAACAGTGCTGCACTGCTTCGCATCCAAAGGACATCGCTCATCCGCCTCTCGTGTCCACGCAGTATTTTAATGCTGACAGCGTGCCTTTGATGATAAACTAAAAGCCTTTTCAATTTTAAATCTTCTTATCGCTCTGGTTTAATGTCTCCTCAATTTAAAGCAAGAAAACTCTCCTTTTATGGTATCACGCCGTGGGTTTATATAATAGATGGCTTCCCCTCCATGAGAATTTGGCTGCAACAGCCTTCAACAAGTTGCTTACATGAAAATCCAGCTTTTCTCATGCTTGTCATGCAATTAGAGTTTTGTGGTCGCTGAGTATCTACATGTTTATCCACACTGCAGTTCTTAATAGTACTGTTGTACTAACAGTACACTTCTTTGCACTGATTTGTAAGCAGAAAAGATTTGTACTGGAAAAGACGGGGGGGGGGAGCAGGGGGGGATGAGAAAAAAACATGCAAGTATCTTAGAACTCAGGGGTATTTACATCAAGGTAAAATGGAAAAAAATGGAAAATTTGTTAGTAACAACTGGAAATTGGAGTTATGCATCACCCTTACTAGACGTTGCAACTCTTTTTTATATAAAAACAGAGCTTTCCAACCTTGCAGCAATTAAATTCAGCTCTAAATTGGGATAACACTACGACGGTCAATCCCAACTCCAAATTCAACTCAGCTGAGTATGTTTGTAACTTCACATGGACTACAAAAAGCAAAATCTTGGAAGTCCCAGTGGACAATGTTTTAGTTTACTTTCTTTCCATTTAGGTAAGGCCAAAACCACTTTTTTGTGTGGAATGAAAATAAATCAGCAGAAAAGCCATCAAGCCACAGTTTCCAGCACATCTCCTTTACAGGTCTGTCCTACAGTGCTACGGACATGAAAGCTGTTCAACTACAATGCTCTTTACCCACATTTACATTTGTGAGTTTACAAGACACACACATTATGCTACAGTATGCTCGTACAACAGAAAATGAGACCACATTTACTGCTTTATCTCCACTGATACACGAGGTACCTAAATGAGAAGGAGACTTCATTATGTATCCTACATAGTAGGGATACATAAAGGTGCCTCATAAGTATCCCACTATATCTCAGTTTTATTTTGTTTGCATGCTTCTAGAAACCAAAGCTATACAAAATTGTATTTCAAATTTGATGAATTATTGAGACAAATGCTGGGGTAAGGAAAACAAGGGTGAAATGAAGTCAAGAGTTTGAACTGACTAGCTCTGACCAGAGTACAGCTACTTTCCTAAGTTTGTATTTATTAAGTGGAATAAGATGCTAAAAATGCAGCCCAATAGCAGCAATACTATCTATTGATATTTATATGTGAATTATCAAAGTCTAAGAATTTAAATACTTTACTGTATGAATATATTTTCACTGGCTCCTTGATAACGAAGCACTATAAACATAGCTCTCAAAGCCATATTCCACAGATATGTGCTTTTTCTTTCCCCACTATGGGCTGTTCTTTTAGCAGATCAGCTTCACTCAGAGCTATATAAATGAAATAGGCACTGTCACTGCTTTGTGGAGAGCATGTACATGTAAAATGAGCATGACATACAGCATGATTACCAGTTAGAGCCCAGGTGAGAAGTTTGGCCAAGGAGCATCACCTGCCTTGGGAGACAGCTCATGTGATGACAAAGCATCACCTCAGCTTGCTGGAGGTGAGGTATTTCTGGATATGCACGAGAGCAGAGCTTTAGGCAGTCAGTAACTACTGCTACTTAGGGCATCAAGAGGTGTCAGCTACCTCCAGGGCTAGATCATGTCTCAGCAGGAAGATGTAAGACAGTCATTTTAAGATGTTGAAGGTGATATTTGGCAAAGACCATAAATACTTAGCCAGAATCACAGGAGAAAAACCCTGGGAAATCTGGAGACTGAAGCAGGCTTCCAACCCAAGGTCAAGTGCCTTAAGTACAACAAAACCTCGCCTTTCCTCATGCTTATCCTGTGCACCATACAAACTTTAACCAAGACAGAGAAAATACCTCTATCGATTACATCAACTTTGAACTACGTAAGTTCAAAAATATTCTTGTTTCATCACAATTTTAATAAATTAATAGCCTTAAACCTGAACTTGAGCAGTAACCAGGACATGCTATTATAAATGTAAAATCGCCAATAAAATCTACTTTAGTTGAGTCTAATGTACTAATACTTAGTAATACTGCCTCATCAGTTTAACAGTACAGTTTCCCTGTCCAAAAGCTTAAAAATCCTACTGTAATACTGGTTTTCCATATTCTGTGAAAAACACAATAAATATTAAAAAATAGTTACTGTCTGCTGTGAATACAAGAGGTTGATCCTAAACAGACAGAACTGGAAGAAGTTGTGAAAGCAAAAGATGCAACAGCTTCACAGTTCTGACCTTTAGAAGGACCCAGCTCTTTAGCAAACATGAATTCTTTTGTATTGAAGGTGAAATGGCAAATATTTCCTGTTATTAAGGAAGGTTTTGGATTACTTTCTCTTCACTCAAATGCAGGACTTCAGATAACTAACCACACTGACAATAAAAAGACTGTTAAGACTATCCTAAAGCTGTAATAAAAAGCAGATCACACTGCTGTTGGAAAGAACAATAAAGTAGCACGTGTGGTCATCACAAAAATTGCATTAAGCTTTTTTTGGTGGTGCAAACAATTTCAGGGCTCTGACAGCAAAGAATTAATCATCTCCTAATTTCAGGTAAAAATGACAACATCTATGGAACATAAAAACTAATGACCTACTGCATTAAAGGTGAAGAGATCTGAAAATAGGCTGAACTTTAACCCTTTGGTGTCACTACAGCCAGAGCTCCCACAATTACAAATATAGCTCAATATAACAACTTCGGCTAGAAAAAGCCTGTGGAATGTTTAACAAGGCCTTGAATAACAAAAAGGTTTTGTCTTTGGGCCTTTGACTGATAATTCCATAACTGCAGAGTTCTGTTCCTTAATTTTCTACATACCACTTTTTCAGCTTCAATGGTAATAGAGAATGTCATCTGCCTCATCATCATTCCAAGCAAGAGGCAGTCTTTAAGTAACCAAACCCACTCCTATGTGGTTCAGAGAAACAAGCGATATTACATGGAGATAGACAATAAGCCAGCCAGAAAAGGGCCCTCCAGTTCAGCAAGTACAGGTAGTCAGGTGCAAATTAGTATTTTGTAGCCCCAGTTTGTGATCTGACTGTGCTAGAAGCTCAATGGTATAGTGCAGCACGTGCTTCTATTTCAAAACGCCCTAATGTAACAAACCTATATAGTATGAACGTATAGTACATGAACGTGATACTCATGTAAAACATTAATGGGCTCCATGACACTGTGTATGGCTAACTGTGGAGCGAGTTTACTAGGCAATCACAGGAAATAGATCAATATGACCTTTGAGTAGACCCCAATCCATCCTCCTGCCTTCAGGAACGACATCATTAACCATCAACTACAAAATCTCACAGAACAGAAAATAACAGCTCCTATAATCAGCTACCAAGAACAATCACAGCAGGCTAGAAGTAGGAAAAACAGTACAACAGGGAATCAATGTGATATGCAGACGAAAGGAGGAGGGGAAAAAGAAAAGGAAAATAGCAAAATGGTGTCCTGGCTTGTAGAGTGAGACTTCACAGAAGTCTAACATCAATAAAAAAGGCATTTAACTCATCTGCACTTTTTTTTTAAGTTATGTGCAACTCCAGCTAATGACACACAGCACACCTTGTGGCTCGAGCGATAATGGAACACCCTCAGCGACAACAATAGCTGAGTTCTAGGAATACACCAGATCCCCCTGAGGCCCGATTTTCTCTGTTTTAATCTGGCTCACTTATTTCCACACTTAAGTAATAGCTTTGCTTCTTGCCTCTGGCTGAGCAAAGTTCAGGATTACGCCACTAATTAACTAGTGGCTCTGGGATTTTTAGCCTACACAAAGTAATGAAGAGCTAAGTTGAGAAACTGCCCTAGAAAGCCTATTATGTCAGTGATTCTTGCTTCTGTGGAACAGAAATCGCCTTTTTGGCTCATCTTAAGGCAAGAGATCATCACATAACTATTTTCTCCCCAGTAAAGCTTTCCTAACTTTCACACATGTAAATTAGACAAGAACATGGGTTACCAGCTGCTTCGCGAGCAAGATATGGCAAGCTGCAGGTGAGAGTTCACCTGGAAGTAAGTCAGCAATAGGACAGAGTTGGCAAATCCAATCTTCTTGGGTGTCGTGCCATCATTCTTCCCCCCAGCTCTTTTCTCTGCTCAGTAATCCCCTGGTGGCATGCAACCCGAAGAAGTTCATTTCACAGACAACCCTTTACACCATATAAAAAGAGGAGACTAACACCCCACAAAACTTAAGAGTTAGTGGCCTGTGCAAGAACTAGCAAATACAAGCACTACCTTCTCTCTCCTTGAGAAGTGTTTAACTACATATTTTCAAAAAGATTACATAAACACTGGGCAATGCAAGAACACGACCTTGGAGAGAAAGCTCCCTAGATCATGAAAGCATCTGCAAGGTAACCTCAGGAATTTAATTCTTGCCCGAATCCCCACTCATACTGACTGACTCAGAGAACTTACGCACGCACACACAGCAAATTTAGACTTCTGTGGTCTAAACTGAAGCATGAGCCAATTGGGCATTTGCAGAATGGTACAACCAGAGACAGCTTAAATGAAACAGAGCCATAAGATACATTTTTATTTTATTTTTTATGTACAACAAAGCACGCTACCCAAACACTTGATCTCACGTCACAACTGAATATGTAAAATGTTTGAGAGCACTAGAACTCAAAATATATTCTTATTATTTATAATGACACATACTGTTTTTAAAATCACAGCAAGCTGAACATTGTTGTTTTGACCTAATTAAACAGGCCAGAAGTTGGAAAAGTAATGGCAAGTCTCACATCTTTCAGTGTAAGGCACCTTCAGGAAACTAAGTTAAAATTTGGCAATCTATCCCTTTTAGTAACTGGCAAGAGATTACTCCTCCTCCTGTAGGCATTTTTTTTCCTCTTTTCCAGCAAATATTAACATTTCACAGCTTTATCTGAAGACAGAAAGCAACTGGTTGAAGGAAAAGCTATCTGAAACCTTTTAGTATACCAGCCAGAGTGGAGCACTGTGTGTATCACAGCATGAGCACTGAAAACATTTTTTAATAGCTGAAAAAGCTATAGGTCTTGAAGGGTATTTCAAGTGTTTCAAATGATCCACTCCAGATTATTTGCAGTCTTCAAAGCTGTGATTATCAAAAGTCATACAGTCAGTGGAAAATGAAATTCCACCTGGCCACATTTTTTGTATTGCACATTACAGTTTCCCTAAAGCAGTTCACCATTTCACATAAGAGAAAGAAAACATTTCATTTGCTATGCCCTCTGCAGCTAACTTGCTTCATCAGTACACTGTTTCATTTGTGCCTTCTATATAATCACTGAATGTAGCAGTATTTTCATTTTTAAGCAGCACTGACACTGAGGTGTTCTGCATCCAAATTAAGGGGCTGGATATCAGAAACTGAATGAAAGATTTATTTGATAAGTGAAAGTATAGGCCTGGTAATAGCTACTATTTATTGAATATTTTCATATGTAAACTTCAAAAAAAATTACTCTTACTGCTAGAGTGTGTTGATTCACTATGATCAAGTGACATTAAACAGTTGGGAAGAGTTCAATCCCCTAATAAGCAGCTATCAATTGAGTCTCTCCTGATAAGCAGACATTTTGAAAAGAAGAAACATGGTCATGGGAGCTTGATCTAAGTGTTATTTTTAGAAGTAAAGCTGACTGAGGCACCTCTACTTACCAGGAGCAAAGAGTGAAAAACCTCTTATTCCAAAGTATATTTCTACTGCAAAAAGAGACAGATTTTTTTTTGCCTTCAACCCCCCAAAGTTCTTTATTTAAACTCAAGTTTAGGAAGTATTATCTCCAAGTTTCAGAGCGGCATACTTGGAAATGTGTAGTTCTCCGGGCAGCTCGCAGGCAGGGGGAAACACCCCTTCCTGACCATAAAAGGTCCGAGTGCATGTTCTCAAGCGGAAAATGTGTGGGATCCTATTTACAAATGTATAAATACATGCCATTCCTTTGCGCTCACAGGCACAGTTGAAAGCCAGCCAGAAAAGGAAGTACCAGCAATTCGATCCGAGATTTCCACTACATTTCCCCTCGCGTGGGATCACTTTGGCCTGTATTTTCATAGAAGTCTGATTATTTTAGTGAATGAAACCACATCATAGTCTCCAAATCAAGAAAAAGCACAGGAGGGCTTTATAAACATTTCAGTTAGTGCAACAGACATCCATTTCTCTTCCTTCCTCCCCCCAAAACCCTTAGCCCCTCCTCGGAGGGATACAGGAGGCCAAGGAAGAAATCCCAGCTGGTCAGCATTGGGTCCAGCAGCAACCAAGACGCATCTCATGGTGAGTGCCTTCCCCTCTGAAGTTTTCCTGAGGATGAGACCCGCTGGCAAGCAGCACGCCAACAGCTCATCCCTGGGGACATTGCTCATGGTCCCCGTGAGCGATGGCTCAGTTGGACAGCTGCAGTGGAGGGGGGCCCTACCCCACATTTGTTCCTCCTCTAGGAATCCATACAAGGAAGAAAAAAAGAACTAATAATTTAGAAATTCAGCTGGCAGGCTATCTTTAAACATAGAAAGCAATCTTGAAAATTATTTCTCGTAAGACATCCCAAAGGCAAAAATGCTTACCAAATTAACTTCCCAGTGTAAGCTTAAAGCTGAGCTTTCAGTTCTACAATTGAAACATATCATGTTTCAACCATGTCATCAACATTATGTCTAGAACTGCAGAATTTAAAAATACTACCAGAAGACAAGTAGCTGCTATTACCTTGTGCTTATCTTTTCACCTCTACCTCATCTGGTTAATGGGAATTATCCACCAAGTAGGTGTTATTTATTGTGTATGATCACCAGAACTTCAGATCAGAGAAGCCACCAAATACACAAGATTCCTTTTTAATACACTTTTCTGAGAACATGTATTTACTTCAGTTGCAGTCAAAGCACATGCAGAATGGCAGCCAAGTGATGATTTCAGAGAAACTATTAAGGTACATCCAGGTGAAGCATCTGGTACTCTAAAGAATCTGTTTCTCTTTATTTAGAAATAAAGAAGAGTCCTAGAAAATACTTAGTTTAAAAAGGGGAAAAAACTCATTCACCATTATACACAAGGTAGACAGAACATACGACATTAGCATTAAACTCACTGGTGAGGCACTGGCACAGGCTGCCCAGAGAAGCTGTGGACGCCCCATCCCTGGAGGTGCCCAAGGCCAGGCTGGATGGGGCTTTGAGCAGCCTGGTCTAGTGGGAGGTGTCCCTGCCCATGGCAGGGGGTTGGAACTGGGTGGGCTTTATGGTCCCAGCCAACCCAAACCATTCTGTGGTTCTATGACACACAATTCAGGTAGGATAGAGGGCAAAGGAAAAGGATGGGAAAAGAGCACCTCCTTTGCAAGATCTAAGTATCATTGGCTACACTGAAGAACCTGCCTACTTCTAACACTGGGAAGTTGAAATAATCAAAAGCACAAATGATTTATTATCATTATGGTTAAGACAAGCATCTCCAGGTCTTCTGCAAAAGAAACTTTCTCACACCCACCTATATGTCCTTCTCTCACATTAACAGCAAATGGGTCACAATTTCCATGCCACTTGCACGTTTCATTTAGAAAGCTGCCATTCACCAATGCCAGTACTGAAAAGGACACTTCAGACAAACTAGTAGAGGAAGTGGACCTGTGATAAGGTAGGAGAAAGTCTCCACTGCTTTTAGAGTATTAATGGAGGAGTATACTCTGGTCCTGAAGGTTTACAAACCAAATGAAAAAAAAAGCTATGGGAAGAAAAGCAAGGCCAAAGCAAACAAACCACCACTTGACACCACAACCTAGTGTTCAAGTAAGAACACTTCAGAAAGTTTGCTTCCCATTTTTACAGTCACCACCTGAATGCCAACATCTCTTACCAGCACTAACAATGTTATACTCGAAGCAGAACATGGAATCACCTTGTTCCCGTGAAATTTGTGGCTTCGTATCAGTGT
Organism: Anser anser; assembly: GCF_964211835.1. Lineage (NCBI taxonomy): Eukaryota > Metazoa > Chordata > Aves > Anseriformes > Anatidae > Anser > Anser anser. The sequence goes on along the minus strand of NC_139724.1, from coordinate 31,511,899 downwards.
CATTCCCACCACTCTCAGGTCCGAGCACAGCACAAAGCAGTTTCTAAGCATCTTTTCCATGTGCAGAGCTGCCTCTCCTTCAGTGACAGGACTATACTGCCAAAAGGGAAACCTGAGTACAACAAACCTGCAACAAATACACAGAGAACCAGAGAAAAGACTACCACTGCAGAGAAGACTAACAGCGTACTCCTTTCTTGAGCATTGCTTTCCCATATTTTTTGATACCTGGATAGCTATACAATACGTACCTTATATGCATTTTTATTCATACCTACTATACCCACACACATATATGAGTGTTTACTATACACACACACTATACAGGAGAAAAATGTGGAAAATCCGAAGCCTGGAGCAGATCTCAGGTGAAGGCTCCACAGCAGCAGGTCAAATCTTAAAATCGCAAGCAAAAACAAAGAGCTAGATGATATTAAACAGAATTATCCAAGACTATATGTGAAGCAACCAAAAGAAGTTATTTCTTTATCTGGGATGTGGTTAGACTACAAGATTTCTCACCACCAGAAAATGGAGATAGAAAAACTTTACAAGATTTCAAAAAATCTTTTGGGCTACCAAACCCCAAAAATCTGTTTACATCTTTCTTAAGAAAATTCGGACTATGAAATTGGTAGAAGGTAGGATAACAGATCAGGGAATAGGATAACAGATCAGGGAATTATCATGATATCCTGGATGGGTACCACGTTGAGCCAAGCAGACCTCTTATTTGGCCTGGTATGCCTGTTAATACCTTCTAGATATTTCTCAGGGAGTTGCCTTGGCACACAGACCACATTACTAGTACTTTCTTTTAATCTACAGCATTGTAGATCACAGAATTATACTTAACCTTATCTCTTCCTTTTGGCCTCATTACCATTGATGATATTCAAAATGCATATATTACTCCATACCTTTAATTACCTTTCCTTGCCTAGCTTTAGTAAGATTGTTTCATCTCAAATACAAAGCGTTTCTTTTTCAGTACAATCGGAATAGTTTTCTTGAGTTCTCCTTAGCTTAATTTTTAATAAGCTAATTAACCCTCACTTTTACATCTTTAAAAACTTCCAGTCTCAGAAGGTAACTTTGCAATTCTTAACTAAAGTTTTCTTATTAAATAGAAGCCAAATGTTAGCGAGCTTTTTAATTGTTCTGCCCGTAACTCCGATCCATTTCCCTTCTTCTTCTTAAAGATCTCAACCATACTTTCAAATCCCCATGCCACAACTGCTACAGCTTCTTCTCCTCCGCTTTCCACAACAGGTTAATAGTGAAACATAATAAACGGTTATCTTTAATCACATCATTTTAATCACATCTTCCATGTAAAGATCCCAAGCAATTCTAAAATATATCTTAAGTTGTGTAAGACTGGGCAACAGAACAGCAATTATATTCTCAAAGATCCAACAGGGGGATAATCAACTCAAAAAGCAGCTAATTAGTGACTGCTCTAAACCACTTTCATGAAAAGTACAACAAGAAAATTAAGTATTTAGGAAGGAATTCATGGGACCCAAGAGCAATTCTTCGATTAGAATTTGGTCAGAGCAGCATGTTAGTCCTGCTTCAAGTGGTAGGTGATTTCAGCCACCATCTCAATCCTCCTGCCTGAGGGAAGGAAAGAAAAACACACACAAAACAAGGCAAAACCAGCAACTACAGGAGCACCACCATGTCACTTTCAGTACAGTAAGGACAGAAGACTATCACAGCATCTCCAATCCCCACTCTAACACTTTATATTTCTTCAGCAGCCTGCTCAAGTAGCGATGAAACTCAATGTCAAGTAAATTACAGAACAGAACAGGATAAATAGCTAGACTTTGTGCTATCCACTGCTCATGCTTTATTAATAGCATGGTATCATTCAGGTAATACAAAATACAACTGAAGTGCTATGCTGATAGATGGTCATTACCTGAAGCCCCTGGCAATATTTTTGCATCAAGAAAGCGATAAAAATGTCTTCTAGTTGATGATCCTGGATGATTTTTTCAGGTACTTCAAGAAAGTTGTTAACACTGCCTGACACCTAATGCATAGCTACAGCTGGCAGAGTTATAAGCCAGTCCTTGGGGTAGCGTTCTGATCACTTGGTAACACCCTACAGTTAGATTAAGGCATTACCATTTTCAAGTGAAGTCTTTAAGTAATTCCTGTGTATGTGAGAAAGCTACGGAAAGAAAAGAGCCGTACCAAGCCTGAGAAGTTATCGGCATAGAAATATTTCATTTTAAGAGCAATGGTGAGTTATCATCATCTGAAGCCATTTAGAGAATTTTTCTAGATGCAACCTCTTTGAATGTGGTATTGTGCACATAAAGGGGAAAAGAGAAGGAAGAGAGCTAGAAGCAGCTGGGCTGTACAAAAGCTGCCATTTAGCTGTATCTGTCCTATATACAGAAGACTTCAAGAACAATTCCAAAAGGTAAAGAAATCCCAGAAGAGCAAGAATTTTTAAGAGGTGTTCCCTCGTCTTAAGAAAAAAGAAACCTAGATGTCAGAATGAAAGCTGATTCTTTGAGTTGGATCTCATTGGCTTACAGAGATTTAAGTTTCTTATAATACTGTTTCTTTTGCTTGGTCTTTCGCTTGGCTTCTGTCACTTCCACTTCAAGTCAGTATTAATGGAACTGCAGAAGACAGCATCTTAATAGCATCTCTTCCCACACTGCAGAGAAAGCACTTATTTACAAAACCCAGATGAAAACCATCAGGTGGGTTTTTTTTAAATGTAAAATGTCTGCAGAAAAATTACTTGCTGAATATTGTAAACATTAGATTGACATCTCGACAACATACATGGGTTTTTTGATTATCTATTTAAAGACGATGTTCAAGTTCTGATCCGATCATTATAGTTATTTTTAACAAGCTTTCCTATAGAGATTCTCTACTGTTTCCTACAAAAGGTAGTAGTAACAAACAGCTTGGTCCTCTGAGCAACCGATTACATTATATAGACAGCGTGTTCTTTGTAGTCAAGAGATCTTGGAGACAAGAAGTGATTTGTTCTGTTCAGTTTTCAGGAGCCAAAACATAGACCACTCTGGCTATATGCAGGACTCTTCCCTCTAACCCAGCTGCACCAAGGGGCATATGCTAGGTGAGCACTAAAAGCTTTCCGTTGACCATTAAAACATTTATTTCTGCAAAAGATGACTCCAGGGGGTTCAGGACAGTTCACAGTCAGAAGTTACCCAAGCTCCTCTTCCTCCTCCAGTTACCCCATCCGTACATAAATGCACACCTAGCCCTTTCTGAAAGAAATCTTTTTGGCAGGTGAAAGCTGCTGACCTTCCTACCCAAAAATTAACACTTTAACCACTGCCTGGATGACACACTTCTCCCTTAGGGCTCAGTTTATTTAAAATAATAATGTCTCACATACCCACCCCCCCCCAAAAAAAAAAAAATTTGTTAAAGCTACTGTTTTCCCGAGAGCCTTAAAATGGCTCCCCTTGCATTTCTTTTCTTTTACTTCCTTTTCCTCCTCTCACCATCTTACCACAGGAACACACTTGTTTTCCACTACTCCCTCTTTAACCGGACCACCCGCTGACCTGTATGGTCACTTGGTGCATCACAACAGGGAGAAGGCTTTCAATAAACAAAGTCAGGCATAAAAAGGTCTTTCATCTAAGAGATCAGAAATTAAAATTAAAAAAAATAAAGTCTGTTGGATGTTGTTGTTACTTGCAGAAAATCAAATATAGTTTTCATGTATAATATAGAGTTTTAGACCAAGCGCCTGTGAATCTAGAAACTGGCGTACAGTGACACTCAATGCTCACTGTGACGAAACAACAACTACCGTTACTGAAGACTTTAAGTAATTAGCGTAGTTTACATTCTCACAAGCTTCTTTGCAGCCCTACAAATTGCAATTTATATCCACAAAGACTGCCTCCCTAGAGTTTATAAATACAGGCACTCTTAACTGTAAACACAACTCTTGAAAGAGGGCATTATGTTCCCACTGTTATTTTTTATTTATTTATTTTAATTACGGACACGAATTACTGCTTACCAGAATCACATGTAACACAAGCTCTGAGCAGAGCTCCTCACCCCTTGCAAGTAATTAACAGTTAAGGGAAAGGAGGAAAGAGGTTTTGGTGGCAACCTCATTTCTCCTCAGAAACATTTCAAGCCTTATGAAATGACACTCTTCAAAAGTGCCAGGAATAACAAAAACAAAACGTGATTGCCCTGAATCCATCTAGGCAGCAAGGTGCCACTGCACAGCTTGTTATGCTCTCTCCTCTTGCTTTAAGGATGGAGCTCCTAGTGGCCGCATAAGGATGTGCCAGATGAAAAGCCACAGGGACAATTTCCAGAGAGAGGAGCATGATTTTCCTGTTGCCATTAAGTTGTGTTCCCCCCACCCCAGTACTTGGATCCCGATTTTTAGAACTATTCTCATTTGTTCTAATTAATGAAAATTACTGGTGCAAAGTTGTCTCTTAACTACACTTAAGAGACATAAAAGACAAGCAATTCAAAGGCCACATCTGACATTTTGATTGGGGGGCACAAGGAGAAAAGAGAAAAAACCATGGAGATTGCTCATGTTGAGAAGCCAGTACTGATAAAAAGCTCTGAAGCTGCCACTCTTCTCTGTGCTTCATCAGACATAATAATACCTGCATGATATTGAAGAATGTTTCTGTATAAAAAGAGCCAAAGTAGGGGTTGCTCTTCCACTCCCTGGAGATGAGCTCTTTGATTAACGTAAAGAGAAAATGGCACAGTGTTCATTTCTTCCTCTGAAAGAGGTAAGCCTACGCTCAAGTTGATCATCACGGGGTAATAATTCCAAAGTCCACGACTTCCCCAGGATGTTGATAATGAAGCATGAGAAGTTTGTCACACACAAGTTCTGTACTGCGAGGAGCAGCGTCTCACAGCTCCCACTGCTACCCATGCTGGAGAAGAACAAACCACACCACAATTCTGCACTGTGTATGAAAAGTAGATTGCAGTCTGCTATTTTCAGCTTTGGCATCCTCTCAGAGCAAAAAGTTTCCTCGTTCCCCCTTTCAATACCCTGGCATGATGTAAAAATCAGGTGATGTGTCTAGCAGGCTTGTAAAATAAAAGATATTCAAGCACAACGTTATGAGAAGCGTTCAACCACATTTGGTAATCATCATTCAGCCATTTACCACAGTAACAAAAAGGCTACAGAGAAAGACAGTTTCTTACGCAGTGTGGTTCACTGCTAACATTTTTTCTCCAGTAGATAGCTTTCAACATTAATTTCCTTTTCACATCCGTCCGTACCTTTCAACATACACCATGTCTCTACGTTACAATACAGCCAGTGATGTTCTCACCGTCCTGCAAACCACAGAAAAGATCGTTTCTCCCTTAGCAAAGACAATGTTTTTTTTGTTTTTTAACACTTACACAAATTTGTTTTGATTTCTTATCAGCTGCACAGAGTTTCACATCTGTCTATCAGTACTTTAATCAGTGAAAATGTAAATGGGGTAAAAGTCCTACACACAGATTAGGAAAGGCACTGAATGAAAGAGCTATAAAAGAAAATGCTGAAAATATGGAAGTATGATTAGCTTTTATCTTTCAAACACTACTTTCCATAAATAAACTTTATTACACTTCAATCATTATTAGATTTATTTTTTTTTTCAGATAAGAAAGCAATTCACATGCTGTAACTGATTTTTATAGCTAGACAACCACAACCACCATAGCAAACATGAATACAATTGCTGAGCTTATTTAATTTCATGTTCTATGAATATAATCAAGTCTGAAAAAGAAGCTCTCTTGCTAGATGTTTCCTTTTTCCAGGCTTTGAATTAACAGCAGTGGCTTGATCTTGCAAATTTGCATCTTGTCACTTCTTCCTAGTAACTAGGTCCAACCCTTTCCCAGCTTCAGTGCAATTCTTCATACATTGAAGCAACTTCTTGGGTGCCTTAGTGAGGAATTCTTTGCATCTTTGACACCTACATAAAGTACTGTTGGTGGACAAATTCAGAGACTAGAGCTAGTCAACCAGTACTAAACTATTTGTAAGGAAATATTCATTGTTAAGGGAACAGTAAGTACAGTAAACTGCTAGTGCATAGGATAGCATGCATTACAGAATACAGCATGTTTAGAGCTGCCTTTATGTTAAGGATTTGACTAAAGCAGTGGCAGCAGTTAACTAAATGAAGTCTATTACCACAGATAGGAATTACTTTACAAGATCTTCCCAGGGTAGACTTTGAAGCAATGAATATCCTGAAAATGAAGATGGAAAGGAGCTAACATACATGAAAAATCAGCTACCTGTGACTAAAATCTAACTGCATTGTATTGCTGTCTTTGGCACTGCATTGCCAAGGGAAGGCAGTAGACATCAAAAGAGAAATATGAAGGGTATCGTAACTTATTTATCAGACCATTCACTTAAAGAACAACAACAAATGAAAAGGTTTAAAAACTTATTCCACATTGGTTTCTAAGATCCTGAAGAGGGGCAGGGGTGACGGGGCTCCGAAATCAATAGCTACTCTATTCTGCGCTCAGTAGCAACATCTGGGTGCACATGCAAATTCCGAAGCCAGATGGAGCGAACCAGCTGCGGCACACAGATGAGACACTATCCCTCTGTGGAGCAGAGCGGCCACATCCAAACTGCGTGCTGGGTACGATCCACGTGTTCAGCAGCCCCCGCCGCCTGGAAATAAATGAACGCAAGAACAGCTGACACACAGAAGAGCAGGGAAGATTCCTTTCTTCCCTCACCCTGGAAAATGAAAGTGAAATGTAAATACTGTTTGTCATATTACCTAGCAGTAGTTGATCTTCATGTCTACAAGCAAGACTACTATTTAACCCATACACTATTTCATTTATTGTATGTTTGGGAATCTGTTTTAACATACTGCTAATTCACTTTTAATATGATCAAAATAGTTTTAGCTCCAGTATTACCACTGCTTGCCTGCATCAACTAAAACCAGGAGTTCTTGCTTTTTAAAAGCTACGGAGAACATTCTCATCTGAAATGCAAATACTGAACAGAAAGATTAATAAGCACTTCCTGAAAGTGAAAAATGCTGAACAAGTCAATCTAACCCAAGAATATACCTCAATAAAAAGAATTAGAACAAACAAACATTAAGCACACACATACATAAAAATGTCAGAATAAACCACATACAAGTGCACGTAGCTATAAATTTTAATTACTTAAGACCATCCATTAAGCAACTGCTGCCAGAAATAAATGCTGCACTGTTACAGTTGTCCACAAGGAAACTACGCATCCATTCCATTGTGAAGTGTTTTAAACACTTTCAGACAAATCACAACCGGTAACAAGATCAGGCGTCTTTTTGTTCTGTTCTTAAAATAATGAGCAAGAGAATTCAGCTTTATGCAAGGGCACTGTTCCAATCCCGACCCAGTACTCTCAGTGGTAGTGCTGTAGACTCTAAAGCTTAATCTCAAAGAGAAGCTACAGATCCTGTAAGACAGTGTCAGATTTACCACAACATTGGTTTCTTTCTCCTAATGCAAAGAACTCTACCAGGTCCAAATTTTGGCAACATGATTATGTTAAAAGCAGTTACAATGCAGAAACATCTCCCAGCTGTTTCAGGTGTTAGGTATCATTGTTACACAGCACCTTCGAGTGTACCTTGACTAATGAGACAAATTGGAGAATCAGATTCTCACTGATAAAGCAAGCACCTGCTTTAGAAAGATGTTTACATTTCTACTTCACAACAACACAAAACCCTATTTCCCCCCACAGCAGTAAGGTAATTTTGCAAAGCAGACAGATGCTTAAGTAAGACAGCTTTCTTCTCTGGTGCACTCCAGAGAACGAACATGTGGCCCACTTGAGGTGCTAGGTGAGGTTGCAAACAACCTCAGAGCTCTCCCTTGAGATGAAAATTAATGAACTCAAAACCTCTCTGGCAGCTCTGGCTGGAATCAGCTCAGGACACCCACCTCCCCGCTGCTTCTTGTTAAGAATCTGGTATAAAATAGCAATCTCCAGTTGAAAAAAACATAAAAGGTGGCTGTTCCCAACATCTCATGAGAGTCTTTATGTTATCAATGATGCAATAGACTTACGAGAGTATGTAGAGATGTACTGACCTCTGAAACACTCTGCTGGCACAGATCCTTACCAGTAATGATACTGCTCATCACAAATGCAATCTCCACTTCAGAAGAAATAACTACAAGGCTGAACCAGCACTTCAGGTAAATACTTTGTGAATTCCTATGCCAGCAAGTACCACCAGAAAAACAGGGACTGCTTAGCAGAAGTTTTTCTTAAGTTTAAGAGAAATTAGAGTTGTACACTCTAATCTGACTATAGATGTGCACTGCTCCCAGGGGTCAGGCATTTCTGAATGTTATGAATAAACTGCAGGCAAGGCTGGAGTGCATAAACATACACACAAACATCTTCATCACATCTGCCAAGAAAGCAGAGTGAGAACAATGCAGTCAGCATCACGAGAGCTGAAAATCATTTCACGTTTCGAGAGCACGTGTGTTCTTACAAAAGAGCCCATGCCTACTAGCTGTTATACCTTCCAAGGACAGAACAGGCTATTTTAACTGATAACATATTACCAATTTTAACCATCATCCAACACAAACACCACTCATCTCCTACAGAACACACAGCATTCCTGTTGTTTGTTTCCTACCCGTTTAGGTAAGAGTGCACACAGGTTTGTAATGCATGTTAAGCAACAGTCCTGAACAAAGTTTGTCACAGCATTACAGCACCTACCGGGGAGAAACTCCACAGCTGGTAGGCTGGAGGGAAGAGGAGGAGATATTTCTTCTATTAGATGAATTTTAAAATAAATGTACAACTCTAGAGAGGTTGGAATGATGAAAGTCTGGCAAAGATTAATCGGTAAGATAGCCAGTGAGGGAGCTGGTGGACTTCCCCATAACTATCAAACACAGGATGGAAACAAACAAGCCTAGAATGGCACTAAAGGCACGGCACTAAAATACCTTCCTCCTCCTTTTTCCCCCCCACACTAAGGGAAAAGTCTGAAGGAGACTGAAAGATGTCCTTTTACCATGGAGACTGAAAGGCTATTTTGGTGTCTGAGATTTATATTAGAAATAAGAGAATGCCTATTCTCAGAAATTATTAAAGAAGTGGCAGTAAGTACTAATAAAAGTTTTTTTTCCATCTTTTCTTGCAATTTTGCTGTGACAAAAAAAAAAATCATAGACCCAGCAAGAATCCTTAGTTATTTTAAAAAGTAGCATTTAGGTAAGATCAGATACCACAGTTTCATCTCCTTGTCTAGGAATCGGGTTTGTTTTGAAGCCACTGCTTGTTAGTTCAGTTACAAGGCTTTACTTCACTTGCAGGTCCACTATAGTTCTACAAGCAACAAGTATTTGCAGGTGTGAGTTTCCTTGCATAACAGACATTTAAGACACTTAAGCCTTGAGATATTATGGTAGACCACCTCCCAAAACTGTATTTTTGAAATACAAGTTGCCCATAATATAAATGCAAGCTTTTTACCATCTACACAGACAACAGAATATTCTTCTGAATCACTTTCTGAAGGACCTCTTCAAATACTATACAATCAGACATATACATTTCCCAAGTAAGTCACTTCCACAGCTACATTATTCTGTGTGATACATGCACATAGGTAGCCTCACCCACGTACGGTTCATTACAGCTAATGTCAAACTTGGGCTAAGTTTTCATTCTGAAATGACCTTCAGATTTTAGAGAATGAAGAGTTATGAAAGGCAGCTGAAGTTGCATTGCTAATAACAGAGCTGAGTGAGCAGCCACATCTCATGAGAAAGAAGGCACTCTACAGTAACCAATACCAACGCCCCTTCTCTAAACTTGAAGAAATTGTACATAGATAAGCTTATTTACACTGAAGTAAATAAGTCTACATAATGTTTTTTTAATATACAAATATTAGTTATCTTCTCTTGCATTTGATTCCACTTTCTCAGTACTTTCTGAAAAATGATTAAATGGCTCACAAAGGTCTTGTGAGTTTGTGTGCCACAGATACAACATTCAGTACTTAAATTTGGTCCAATGTAAGTTTCTGCAACTAGTAGAGTTTAACTTGGACCACAGTTGCTGCTGTTCGGTACAAACCTATTTATATGAACAGAGCAGAGAGCCAAAACAGTTGCTTTGTAATTACTTCAGGCATGTTTGAATCCAGGAGGGAAACTGTTTTAATTTATTTTCCCCTGGAACACTACAAAGTTCCACTACAGCCTTGCAGTGTAACCAGGCGTATCAAGAAAGAGCCTTCATTTACCTAAAAAAAAAAAAGATCAAATTATACTACTGAATTGTTCTTCTATTTCTCTGCTTCAGCCTGAATGCACTGAAATGTTTGAAAATACTGTTTGAGAATTTGTCATCTATAGTGTCAGAGACATTTTGGCAGAAAAAGAAAGTCTTGTTGAGGGCAAAATTCAGTCAAGATGACTGTAAAATCTAATCCACACCTTTGAATTTGGACTGAATATCCATCACTTAAACATCTTGTAAATGACCCAATTTGTTTACATGGCCCTGTAGCTTTTTATGACTTTTCCATAAAGAAGTTATTACATCCATTCCTTTTATTTTGTTTGAGAGCATTTGAATGAGCCCCAGAACCACAAGCAAGTGAAACAGACTCTCTGCAGATGGAAGTGGCCTCATATAATTCACCACTACCGGTAAAAGACTCAGAACAACACTTTCAGTTTGGAAATGCCATACCTCCACACACAGCAGAAGAATTTCCTGTGCCATGTGTCTTTTTTAAGTGTTTAACTATTGTATAAAAATGCACGCTGGTTTCCTGTCCATCAGAGGAGGAACGTAGAGCCACTAGGACTTGGGTCTCCCGTTGCTTTCACCAGGCGTGAAAGCAGTAGGACAGTTTCAACATAGTGAAATAAACTGAGGGGGGTGAAACAAGCAAAGCTTCCCAAATAACAGCTTAATAACAGACAGGAATTTTCTGGGAAAGACCAAAGCCAAAGATTAGGATCAGCAATAGCATTATCCATTATTTCACAAAACAGAACCTCTTCCAGCAAAGTCATTTCCCCACCTCATGGGCTTTTAAACACGACACTTAAAAGGCAGCAGACAGATTAACAGGACTGGATTAACATGGGAGGTATGGCCAAAGCTTCTCCAAGAACATTTTTCCAGCTTAACTTACTCTTCAAATATAACACTCCCCAGTATTTTACACCTGGACTTTCCCCTAACAGAAATTTACTGCTTTGCTGATGATACGTGCCAAACCGAGTAATGGTTTAAAGCTGTAGAGTACCAACAACTACAAGAAGGGCACCACTCCTGCACCAAGTCTGAAGACAATTTATCAGATTACAGGACCAACTCACTCATTAACTGCAGTATTTGACCTCCTGCATCACTGGCATCTCCCAAACAGTTTTATGTAATTTATTATCAACTCATAGTAAGAATGACGGCAAAAACAATACAAAACAAGACTAGAAGTACAGGAAACACAAGCAGCAGTGTTTCCTTTTACCAAGATACCTTTTGCTTTCTGCAAGACAGGCTTCACATTTCAAGAACAGCTGAGTAAGGGTGATATGGGAGTTTCAATCCAGCATCTGAAGTTATCACAGGCTACGCCACCCTCCCTCACTCCCAGCAGGCGTATAGTGCTGTAGGTCCCCTACAGGAGGTCTCCTTACAACAGCTACCCAGCTAGCAGCACCATTCACCCAAAAACCTCGAGCCACATGTCCCACGGCGAGGCCAGCAGGGAACACGGCCTACACCCCACCACCATCTGGCCAATCTCAGCATGTACCATGCCATACTCAGAGCATCAAGCGCAATGGTGCTCGAGCAGAGCTACATCTGCATGCCGTTTTAATACGATCGATAACCAGTTTTCACAAACTCAACAAGTCTTCTGAACTCTTAAGACAGACAGGCCTTGCTAACCTTGATTCAGAAGGCCTCAAGTATCCAAGACCAAGGAATTAGTTGGGCTGTCTCCTTCACATCAACGTTTTTGATACTACTTATACTCTGTGTACAAGCCTTTATCCATAAGCGTCTAGCAATCTTTCCGGCCTTCTCCCTTCTTACCCATCCCACCAACTTGCGTAGAAACTGGTTAGGTTATGAAAACATGTAGAGGTGCTACTGTACACAAGCTAAGTAAGATGGGTATCTTCACATAAAGAAAAACTGCTTAGCGTGCTGTAGGATCACAAAATCAACCGCAGATAACACAGCGTAACAGTGGAGATTTATAAAATCTCGGCACAAGGATGTTTGGAAGACAAGATCAGAAGACAGATGAACCCTAAGGCTAGGATGTCTGTGGATGGAGGTATGAATAATGTTTCCTGATGTTGCCACCTTACAATAATATCCTACAATCTAACTAAGCCTCTAGGAAGCATGACGTTTATATTTTAGCTTCACAGTAGCACATTACAAATTTTTTACTCAGCTACTTGAAAAATGCATTTCACATTCAAACACAAGCTACACAAGCTTTCCAAGAAGAATGAAGTTTCTCATTTCTCAGTTAATTTCTCAGAAACTCCTAAAGAACTAATCACTCACACAGATACATAAGTGCTACAACATCAAGGGCAGTTCTACATGGTAGTGCTAATCATGTTTTGTTATGTAACTCTGAAGAAGTCCTACATGTTTCCTCTAAAATCTATTCCTGTACAGGACAATTTCTAAGAAACTTGCACACTGGGAAGCGTACTTTCCATGACACACATTTTGCAACTAAAAGCAAAAGCACAGCTCTCTATTAAAGCAAAGGGCTATCTGTAAAGCAATTTACTTCCAGTGAAGGGAAGCAAGCTTGGTCAGCATGTACTCTTTCTAGTAATCAGGAACTGCCAGGCACAGCAAAAACTAGAAGAAGCAACCACCCAACAGCAACAAGAACCCCAAAACCACCCAGCTATAATGCAAAACCACTGCTGTAGGGTGCAAACCGCTACTTTGCTATTACTTGTTGACTATGTAATAATTAGATTCAAAAGGTTTGGATAACGTTTGGCCTCTATAAAAGATATTATGTTTATATGAAGACAAAGTCCAACATAACACCTTTGGTTGTATAGCTGTCACTTTCTCAAGTTATATCCTGTGCTATTTCTCTGTTATAAAACACCATATATGACTGAAAGAAACTAAAAACCCCAAAACAATGCCACAAGGCCTTAAAATCTCTTCTGCAAACCTAATAAGAAATAGTTACTGCAAAAAATGGATTTTCCATGTTTCTCCCTTAAAATTAAACTCAAAATATTTAAATATTTAACAAACATAAAGAAAGGCAAGAATGCCTATATATCTGGGACAAGTAGCAAATGGTCTGTACCTTTAATACCTTCTCTTTTATCTACAAGACAAAAGTGAGAAAAGCAGCAGGACTAAAGAGCAGTTCCGAGCAGGATTCTGCCAAGCACCAGGCAACATGCCAAAAGGCAACTAGAAGGCACAAACCTGTTTTTAAAACCATCTTGCACTGCAATTTATCACAGTGTTGAAGGACTTCTCTAATTTGCCACAATCTTTTGCTTAAAGTCAAAAGAGGATGTGGTACAATTCTTCACTCTCCAGGAAAAGAGCTTTAAAACATTTCAAAACAAGTCTTGGATTAAACAGAAATAGATTAAACTTAGGACAAATTGCATCACTATCATGTTTCCCTTTAGATGATGTGTTCATATTTTCTTCTTCCTTTTCTTCTCAAAAGAAAGGAAATTTCTCCTACCCAGCAGTACTGGCACTCATCAATTCAGCTAGACTCAGCAGTAGTGGCATTGATTCCCACTGCTTTCAAGTATGCTCTTTTATCAGAGAGAATTTTACAGTCAAATTAAGGAAAAGCACTGACATTCTCACCTCCAAGAACTGAGTGAACTGCATCCCTCAGACATAAACATGCTCTTTCAGGTGTTGAAGCCTGAGCTAAATGATCTTCACCAGAAACTCCAAGTCATGATTCTGTGCCTGTCCATGAATTAGCTGCAAGCTCCTTTGAAGATGCTCAAACAAACAGGGGAATCCTCCAGGTGGTTGTGAGGCCACGCACAAGCTGAGGAGAAGACAGAAGGCCCCTCTGGCCCGTCAGAGCTTTGCTGAATTCTACTTGCATCCGTCAAGTCTTCCCAGGGACAACCTTAGATAGTCATGTCTCAACCTCCAGCTCCAGCATCATTTTTCTTTTTGAATGGACAGCAGCACCTCTCATGTGAGGAGAGGCTGAGAGAGCTGGGCTTGCTCAGCCTGGGGAAGAGGAGGCTTAGGAAGGATCCCATCAATGTCTACAAATGCCTGCACAGGGCATTAAAAAACAAAGACAACGGAGACAGGTTCTTTTCAGCACAAGCTGGAACAGAAGAGGTCCCCTGTGAACACCAGGCAGCACTTCTGTACCGTGCAGGTGACTGAGCACTGGCACAGGCTGCCCAGAGAGGTGGTGGAGTCTCCTCCTTGGAGATCTTCAAAAGACCCCTAGATGTGGTCCTGGGCACCCCGCTCTGGGTGGCCCTGCTTGAACAGGGGCTGGACCAGGTGGCCTCCAGAGGTCCCTTTCCAACTCAGCCATTCTGTGATTCTCACCTGAAACTGACTGCAGGAAAATTAACTTTTGTAAGTAGTTGGTTCTGGTGAACTGCTAACTGACCTCAGTTTTTTGGCCTTCTGAAGGCATTCATTGCTACTTCCTAAACATGCATGACACATAAGCTATACCGTCCACTTCTTATAGCACCTGATTTTACATTATCTTATCTAAAAGACATCCTCATATTTCTCACAGAAATTCTAACACCCGATGCCTGTAGCTTAGTAAAATTATTGTGGACATTTATCACATCTTTCCTAAGACAGCCAAGAGAACAGAATTTAGATTCACCTACCATCTCACGTTGTAATCAAGTCTGGACCAAACTAATAGTATCACATAAGCAGGTACACTCAGGCCCCTAGAGTTAAGTCATTCATATAAAGCACTCCATCAGTAGCTCCCTCAGACATTGCTGAAACTACAGAAACAGACTGAAGATAACACACAAACATACTATTGAAAAATAGAATGAGTGGTAAGAACTATAATAGAAAGATGAAATAAGTAAACCATCCAAGTAATCAAATTCAATACACAAGAGAATGAGATTTATTCCTCAAAAGAAACTGAGAACCATTTTTCACAACTCCTTACTGCAATATGGAAAAAGGGTAATAAATATGCCAGATAGCCATAAGAGTACTGACAAAGCCACCTAAGTCTGAAAATCCATTCAAGCATAATCTGTTTTTCAACACAAAAACTGTGGAAGTCAAATCCGTACCATTAACCAGAAGCCATCACTACACGCACCACTTACTACTACTACTACTCCAGTTTCCAGAAGATGGTTGCATAAACTCCAGATGAATATTTACTCAGTTGAATTACAAATAAAAACATTAAAGATAAATATTTTTTTCAAGAAAATCATATAAACTCCCTTACTGTCAAGCCGAGTTTACAAATAAACCTTTTCTTGAAGGAACTCTGACCACCACAGAGGTCCAACAAAAACAAGGAGGTAGTTTTAAGTGGTTTCCAATGGAGCTACACCAGCCCCACAACAACCATCACATTGAACTCTCAGAAGGTAGCAGCAAAAGACTGTGTTCTAAGTATATCTAATTTAGAAGTACAAAGAAATATTTGTTCTAGGAAATTGCCACCCAAAATGTCATGCACTGTGCAAGAGAAACAAGAGTACTTATGTCTGCATTTAGCAAATATATCCAATTGAGTCAAGCCTTAATTCTGAAGTTAACACTCATTTAGCCAATAAATAAAAAAAGCCTCCAATTATGAAAAAAAGAAGTCCTTAAGCACGTGCTTACCTTCTGTAACACAAGTAGTCCCACTGATTTAATAACAGGCCATAGACATCTTTGGTATCACCTTGAACCAACAGCTACGGCACCCCCGAGTACAGCCCAGCAACACTGTAATCCATTCTACAGCAAAACTTCTTGGCCATTTAGCAGTTTTACAAGTAGAGGACAGAATTTTTATTTGTAGACTGTGAGTGGAAAAGCTCCCTCTCTCCTGACCAAAGATTATTTGGCATGCGAACAGCAATATCTCATTCTCAAACTCCAGGGAGTTTTAACCTGCCTCTAGCTAAAAGCTATACAATCTTCAGATTGCAGTACAGTGTAAAAATCACTCTAATTAAACCAAGTAAAAACTGGTTTGACCAGTGTTACTGATCCCCCAAATAATTAAAGTCAGTTAAGAAAAGTCAGGAGTTGGTATTTAATTGTACCTAAACTTGTACTAATATTTGAGAAAAGTTTTGTGGTTGAACAACTAGAAAACAAACTTAAAGTAAACTACAACAATAATCTGGATTGTCTGTAAGTATGAACTACCACAGAATACAGTTTCAGCGCACTTTTAATTTCTCCTGGATTTGCATTTATTATAAGACGCAGTGACGGTATCTTTGAGCATGCCAAATCGCATTGCAAACCAGTTGAAGCCTGACCCAAGGCAGCTGCATTTCTGATGCACGTGAAGAGAATCCAGCTTGTGCTGCCACGTGCGCTTACAAACATTTACACAAGTCCTGCTTCCAAGCAGCACGATCTACCTTTGGCACTTCATCGCTGGACTCCCACTGCTGGGCCCCGGCGCCCTGTGAAGGCCCAGCTGCATTGCCAAGCACCAGGCCTCCTATGGAAGGAAGGCTAACCGCATAGCAGGTTTCCTCCCAGTCCTGAGGAAGTTAAAGCAAAACAAGGGTAGTTCTGTGCATCTTGAGATGCTTCAGTCGCACACCACACAGACTGAATGGACCGCAGCATTACAAGATTTGAGCACATCAGTGCCAAGCCCTTTTTGTCACAAACCAGTGCCCCAAACGTCAGGTAAGTTGGGTGGGGGGTGAGGGAGTCATTTCTCCTCTCACACAGAGCAGATAATTTCCTGTACTGCGCACAGAGTCTGATTGGTTTCCTGTCAGAGCAGCCGGGTCTCCAGGTCTTTTGATCACTTTCCTCTGGCCCTGCACAGTTGCTCTGATTAGAGATTGATCCCGGTGCTGCTCTTTGATCAGCTGTGCTGGCAGCCCACAGGTGCCATATATCATCACATTAGCAGGCCACAGCAGCATTAAGCTCTCCTGCTAGATTTGCTAGCACGTTGTGTGTCCTATTAATTCACAAAATGCTTGCAGAGGTCCCCAGATCTTTGCCTTTTATTAAAGACATGACATACAGTGCTTTTATCAGGGGAGTCCCAAGTTCAAAGTTGACAGAACTGGTCTTAAGTCTGTGTTTTTGCTGTGTTTCATTACTGTTCACAGAAGTTTGAGCTCTCCCAGCTTCTCCTTTTGTGTTGGCTGTGCCCAGGCATACAGCTCATTCTAGCTGACATGCAAAACACTATTTTTTTCCCCCTTAAGTTAAGCACCATGGTTTCTGTGAGTGTGTGCTAACAGCCTTAACTTTAGATATTTTACATGAAGCATGGTTTCACGCGGTATATAACATTTCATTTTGTGAAATACCCTTTAAAATGACTCCGTAATAGTCGATCGAGAGGCGCTTAAAAACCTGAACACCGTAAATCACACGGAGTTCAGAGGCTAAGCAAATCACACCCCCCGAAGCTGCCCGTGCTGCATGAAAGGCTCCTTTCTCCAGCCGGGGAGGGGGGAGCTGCCGTCTGAGAGTTCCCCAAGCACCCCAGGTACTCCCGGGAGAGGCTCCCGCTCCCCAGGCAGCTCCTCTCCAGCCCGTACCACAACTCCCCGCTCACCCACGCACAGCACCGGCCCCGGCCGGGCTCCCCGGGGGCAGCAAAGCCGCTGCCACCACCCCTCCACCGCCGGAGCCCCACGCTCCGCGGGGCTCCGCACCCCCCTTCCCCCCCCAAGGGCTCCGTTACCGTTCTGCTCCTTGGCGCCGGACAAGGCGAACTTGCTGCTGAGGTCGGACTCCGCGGCGGCCCCCTGCCTCCGGCCGGCCAGGGCAGACGTGAGCAGGAGCAGCCCGAGGAGGAGCATTGGGCCGGCGGGGCGCGGGGCTGCGCGCAGCGGGCGCTGGCGGAGCGGCACCGGGGGCCGGGCGTCTCTCAGCAGCGCCGGGCGCGGGGGAGAAGGCGGCACCGAGCCTGCTCCGGCGGCAGAGAGCTGCAGGGTAGTCTCCACATAATCCCATCCAAAACTTTTTCCTAGAGCCCTTCTCTGCGTCTCCAGGTTTTGTTTTTCTTGGGCTTTTTTTTTTTTTCAAAAAAAAAAAAAAAAAGGATCAAAGCAAAACCTGGACCCAACCCAAGCTTCCCGAGGACTAAACAACTCGGGGCCGGAGGAGCCGGGACGGGCAGCGGGGCCGCTGCCGCCGCCGAGGAGCGCGCACCTGTCACCGGCCGCCGGGCAGGGACGGCTCCCGCCCCGCCGCGGGGCCGGGCAGGGCTCTCGGCCGCCGGCTCCCCCCCCGCCGACCGCCGCCGGGACACGCTGCGGGGCACCCGGCGCGGCGCCGGCGCCCCCGGGAAGCCGCGGCGGGGCGAGCAGCCGGCACAGACGAGCGGGGAGGCTCCGCCGGGCGCCCGTCCTGCCGCCGCGGAGCCCCCTACGCACCTCTCTCCCGAACTCCCTTTCCCAGGAGCCCTCTCCCTAAACTCCTCCCTTCGGTCCCGTCCACCCCCCCCCCCCAGCTTTAAACTCCTCTCCCGCGCCCTCCTCGCTCCCCACCTTCGCCCGCCCCCGGCCCGCCAGCCGGGGCAGCCCGTCGCGGCGCGGGGGGAGGACGAGCCCTCGGGCCGAGCCGAGCCGGCCCCCGCCGCTGCCCCCTGCCCGCGGCCGGCTGGCGTCACGACAGGTGCCGGGGCTCCGCGCACAGCCGGCTGCTCGCGGCTCGGGCCTGCCTAAACGCCAGGCCCCGAGGCCAGGAGCCGGGGGTCTGCGCCGTGCCGCCTGGCCCCCGGCCTCGGTAACCGGGGCGAGAGGCTCCGCTGAGCTGCCCGGGGCTGTCTGCCGGGAGGTGGTACTGCGGGGCTGCGGGTCCTGCAGCCCTAGGATCTGGTGGTCCTGCAGGTTCTTGCAGCCCGAAGATCTGGTGCTGGGTTAAACATCTCATACGGAGCGCTCCCTTGATCCTGGGAAGTGAAACACGAAGGGAATGTTTTAAAAAGACTCTGGGTGCAGATGATTTCTCTTCTGACAGAAGCTGCGGCTTGAGCTACCTTCTAGTGAGACCTGTAGTGCCCACGTAAACAACAGAGCCGCTGCCTTCTTCTATTTGGCACTTTACAGCTCGCTCTCCTTTGCTGAAGTGCTGTGTAGCGCACTGTCTGCTTTACTGTATTTGTAAACCAGACAGGGTCTGTTTTGGTCTTTGTTTCCACTTGGCTTCAGAAGTCAGAACTGAGCTCACAGCAAGGGGTATCCCCCCATAGTCACTAGCGAGGATTCAAGGACTGATGACATGAACCAACCATTAGGACAGTGTTCAAACATCCTTGCTGGAGCTGGCAACCTTTCCAGTTGGTTTGGACTCGGGTTTGAACCGTGACTACATGATGGGTCAGGGTAACAGGGCTGCATGCTAACTAGATACCGTCATGGCAAGAGAAGCGATAGGAAGGATGAATCTTTTTCTCTCAGCCAAGAAGTCCTGGCAGTGTTTTTTAATAGTGACTTCAGCCCCCATAGCTCTGAGGTAGTTTTGGGGACAGACGGGAAGATCTGTGTAGCCATGGTCTCACTGTCAGCAAAAGACACGGAAGAGAAACTGAGTCTGCACTACTGGAGTCTTGAGTGCACACTACGTAGATGTCTTATCCTTTGACCCGGCTCTTTCCATTATATAACTGAGCTGTTTCTTCGCCTCAGCCAAAGTAACCCTTGAGACAGTGATAAACATCCCCTCTGTTCCTAATAAGTGACATATTTCTAGTAACAACTGAAAGCTGTCCAGCCAAGCTGGGCTGTGTTCTGAAAGGCAGGCTTGGAGCATACCATAAATAGCAACCCTTCCCTTACAAAGCATGAAGAAATAAAGTGACTGCACAAAACAGGGTAGGCAGTTAATTTTTTTTATTATTATTATTGTTGTCATTAGTAATTTTTTGGCTGTCATTGCTGTCATTTTAAAATGGAAAGAAAAACAAAAAATATTGCTTTCCAGGTCTTCTAAACTGATGATTACAAGTAGTGCTTCTTGTAATCAAGTAAATAAAGTGTTGCACTGTAAGTTAACCTTCATTGCCTGATGATTTTATGGCTGCTTGTTTTCTTTTTTTTTTTTTTCTTTTAATTTCAGGGGATTGATGATGAGTTTCCTCAAAAAAACCACGGACCTAATGTCTCAAACTATGCACATGAAAGCTAAAGCATCCAACATTTTCCATAGCTTTGGGAGCTTTAGGCTGCATCAGACCAGTGTTTCTTCTGGCATCCTGGCTCTGACATTTCAAAGGAAAATGCAAGAACCCCCATAGTGGATGAATATGGAATAACACTGAAGAGAAAACTTTGTTCTAAACCTCCTGTAATTAAAAATGAGGGTATATTTTTGTTCATTAAGACTCTACATCTTTTCAAAAATGCAAATATTGTTAATCCCTTCCAAAATGTTGTATGTTAATCCCTATCTTCATAAATATCCAATCTTTTCTGAAATTCATGCTGAGCATTTATCACCAGGTGTCTATGGTTATTTTTAATCTTATTGCTCTCCAGTTTCATCAGCTATATTTATATGTTTGAATTATGAAAACAGGTAAATAAAAATTGTTTCACTTCTCCATTCATTTTCTGTGTTATAGCCTTAACATATCATTTCCCAACTAGCCATTTTTACTACATTTTCCATCTGATTATACCTCTATGCCTTTCAAAGTCCCATCTTTTTTTGTTACGTTGTATTTGGGGTAGGACACCAGAACACAAAATTCCAAGTGAAGGCCTACTCTTAACATATATAATTGAAATATTTTATTGTATAAAGCATTCTTTATGCGTGCTTTTATCTTTCTGTTGGATCTACACTTGCAAAGATCTGCAGAAGTATTGTCGTTACAAATACTCTGAATGGCTAGAAAATTTTAACAAACCAACATAGGCATGCTTCGGATCATTCCTGCCAGTGCACATGACACTGCATTACCAATACTGAATTTCACATGGGACCACAGCGCCAAGCCATCTAAGAGTTACAGCGATTCCAGTGCCCAGGACATATTTCTCTGGATTTCATTATGAGTCATCCATATTTCACTACCACAGCATTCACTTTCTTTTCTTCATCTGTAATAAATGCTTTAAGCTATACAAAGCTTTCTATTATTGACTTTTCTCCATGCTGAGAATTACACTTCGGGCTTCTACGACTTTTGTCAAAACAATGGTATACCTCATGTGACAACTACTTAGCTTACGTTATGTAGTCTTTTTGATGGTGTATCAAGGATTTTTTTCCTTTTTTTTTTTTTTTAAATTTTCAAAGATTTTGTAATACAGTCTAAAATTGTATACCAGGCATTTTTTCATTTAATTATTGCAACAGACAGTTCTCCAATTGTCATCTTCAAATAGTCTGAGACACCAATTTTGCTCTGTAGAGTAGCCACAATGATTTGTCAAATTTTCAGATTGTTTTATTATGTTGTTTTTTCAACATCCTCATTTACAACTTTTCTAAGCAATTTTTCTTGTACTCGAATAAAATTTGAATTATCTGGATTATCCCACAGGAATTTATTTTGCACCAATTCCAGAAATAATGTTGTTGAGGCAAAGCAACCAGAGGAGGCAATGGGAATTTAGCCTGCTAGGACTCCAGAGACCCATTGTGATGGTGTAGTCTTTGTAACCCTGAACTACAAAAATCATTGGAATGAGAAAGCTTTCTCCCTGATTATTAACTTGAGGAATTATCATTAAAGTACACACAGCACACTTTTCACAAACTACTCTCTCATCAACAAAAATAATTCCCCACAGTAGTGCCACAATACCATCACAGCACCAACAGAGGTGCTGTGACTTACACACATTCCACCCCACGTCCCATCAGCATATTGCAACAAGGGCTCCCCATGGTTATCCACTGGCATGGATGGGAGTTGTTGAGATGCACAGAAGTTCATGCACTGTCCTTTATGAGTTGAAATGATACCATGAAAGCCCAACTCATTTCAGGTGGCTTTAGATATCCCACGTGAGTTCTGTAGGGAAGGTATTTCCTTTTCGCCTATGATGTCTTCAGAAATACCTTTCTTTTTTTCTTTCTTTCTTTTTTCCCCCCCAGAGGTATGCTATGAGGTAAGCATGTCTCTTCTGAGGAGGCATAGGGTGAGGAGTACATATCTTGGGGAAAAACAGGAAAAGGCTAAGACATAAGCCCATTTTTATGCATGATGTACAACCAAAGGAAAATGCTTCAGGACATGTGTAGCTCCACAAACACAATATCAAATTCCTGTCTCACGAGAGTTAGAGTTAGGCATTTACCTAGCTGTTGGCAGGATTAGGATCCACTATTAGGAAAAGAAGATTGATTCCCTTGTCTCCCCACCACTTGTTTCATTTTCTGTCATGAATGGGGGAAAAAGGAATTCATGCATATGTACCTGTATATTCCTGTATATTGTGAAAGTACCCGTATATTCTTTGAGAGATCATACCAAATAAAAACAAGCATTTTGAAAAGCTTAGCATGTAATTTAAAACTAATGTACATCTGCTCATCCAGGAACACAGTCAAATGCCTGCTTTCGTGCAAGGTTCTCTTGATTTCAGTGTAGTTGCATATGAACTGGTTGCTGGCATAACAGGGTTGATGTTTAAATGCTTATATTCACATTATGGAGTTACTTGTAACTGTTCAAAGAAGTCTTAAACAGTTATTAAATGTTATGTTTGTATGAAATCTTTTATGGATGAGTGATAAACATGAAAACTGCAATTGTAGTAGAAACACTAATCGTCTTTCAGAAAAACAACAATACAACTTTCTGCTCTCATGACCACTGACCAATAAAAAATAGACGTTTGTACAAATAAACACAACTCGTGATCTTATAAATGTCAGATGAAGAGGCTGCATAAGCAATTACACAGAAAATAATTCCTGCGTTAGAAAGTACTCCTGTAAAGGAGGTAGCAGTAAATATTTTGCAATGGATTTGTATGAATTTATTTATTTTTTATGCACTTTATTTATTTATTATATACATGATAACAGCCTGTCTAATCTGTCCTTTCTGCCGAAAATACAACTGGCTCTTTGTTCCTGTGCTTTGGATTCTGTCATATACCAGACGGTTTGCAGAGTGCTAGCTGTCCCTTCATGTCCATAAAGGAGAACACTGCTCCTTGAGGAACAATGCAAAACTGCAAGTAAGAACGTGATGTTATTTACCATTAAACAACTGACAACTATCATTAAATTATGTTATGAAACTCTCACACTCGATAATTGCTAAATCATTTGTAACTGTTGCATGATCCTTCCTTCCTTTCATTATCTACTTAATTTTAGTATTCCAGACTTCTTGTCCATTCCTACTGAATTTAAACAAATTGGAGACTTGCGATCCTGTTTCTATATAAAATTTACAAACATAAATATTTGTGTTTATATATATATACATATAAAAGAATGAATTCCAAAGAAGCTTCAGTGATGTTGATGTTATACAGTGCTCAGACACAGCCAGACAAGAAAGAGCTTTGAAGATAACTCAGTCACTTGGATCACAATTCCATATAAAATGCCATTTCTGTACTGCAAATACTAAAATGTGATTTGTGACTTATAAATACACCTAAAGATAAGTATTTGAACACATACTTCTAGGCACATCCATGTGCATACTTTAAGTGACCATTTTTCAAATCGACTCAGACCATTGAGAACCAAATTCATTATTGTCCTTTAAAAGCTTTGGTTTACAGTGGTCCCATTTAGATTACAATTCTTTTAATAACTACATACATGTGTATATAGTCCAAGCTATGGGCAGGCTCAACTTTGTTTTACGTTGGCTGTGGGAACTACAACCAGAGACAAGAAGGAAGGAGGCCCACTAGAGGTCTCCCAAACTCCCAAACTGACATACTCTTTCTGCCTCTCAATAAGGCAGCTTCCCTGTTCCACATTGCATGGAGTCAACTGGAGAGAATGGATAGTATCGATTCAGCCCAGTCTTGGCTTGGCATCATCTACAGAAGCACACCAAAATTTTATTCAGGCCATCTGGAGCTTTCCCAGAGAAGAAGCAAAGAGCTTCCAAGGAACCGATCTGTAAAATATAAGTCTTTACTGATCATATGCAAATTGTAATTTTCCACATTACCTAAATTTACCTAAAATATCAGTAGGCACGTGTTTGAAAAAAAATAGTTAATTTCACTTTCTAAACCTGGAATCAGTGGCAAATGTTGGGGGAAAAAAAAAAAAAGCTCTAACATGGGAGGGCATAGAAAATCATAAACACTGAATTTCTCGTCAGTTGCCTCATTCACAGAACTATCTGAATTATTTTGGCAGAAACAAGGTTCAAGTTGGAGCATGGAGACTTTCATCCCATGCATGTTTCCAAACTCAGAAATAGGAAAAGTCTTAAAAATCAGGTCACCTTAGTAGACGGCAACAATTCTAATATTTTTATAATTCTTAAACACATGCATTAATATGTTTCAAAAGCAGGTACAGGTTCTACAGGTATTTTTTAATATGAAAATGGTATAGGCAAGGGCTCAGGAGCTTTATTCTACCGATTTCCTTCTACCCCTTCCTACATAAGTAGAATTTTTGCAGATTAAAAATTGATTAGAATGATGTGAGATACTGAAGAGAAGTTAAATTTTTACATGGATATTCATTAACTACACTGTAGAAAATCATAGACAAAAGCATACTTTAGTATTAATATTTTGAATCAAGCATTACTATTTATATCTGGAAATCCAGGTAATGCTGCAGAAAACTTAAAACTTAAGAGCTGCCAGTTGGACAAGACTATAAAGAACGTACAAATGACACAGTATTCAGACCAGTAAATTCTCATTGTTATTTCCTTGCCAATTCACTAAATGGAAATGTACTACAAAGGAAAATAATTTTAAAGCTTTTTCCAGTAATTCTTCAAAGCTATCCTACTATTAATCATTGGAGTTCACGTCATCCAGTTAAGAATGCACAATATTCCGACATATTGCCAACATTTTTCTTTATTGATCACACACTGGCATTGAATCACAGTATTTTATTCCCACAGCACCAGGAAAAAATAACTTCAGCTTTACTACCATCTGGATCACAGATCATCCCATAAAATGCATTCAGGTTGACAGTAAGTCTTTGAAGTACTTATTTCATACTGTGTTTTTGTTACTGTTGTATGTTGTGCACTGTCACAATCCATTTTGAAAAGAATACCACTCCATTACAGTCCAAATTAAAATAATATATATATATATATATACATACATACATACAATTTTCTCCTTAGAAAATGACCTGTCTCTGGTTAGGTATACAGAGTGGGTTTGTAAACATAAGCAGTGATCTCATTCCCTAGTGCTTCCTGAGCATGTTAGTTACTGTCAATAGCTTACAATTTAACCAGGATCTGAAGTTGTTAGCATCTTTTTGGATGGAGCTCAGCACCTCACAGGATTAGGCTGCAGTTCAGAAAGCACAGCAATGCCCAGAAAAAATTGTGTGCCTAAGTGTGTATCTAAGGAAGCACTTTTATACTGTGCAGGTGACTGACTTCCAAAGATCCCTTCCAACCTCAACCATTCTGTGATACTGTGATTCTGTGATCCTGCCCACCACACTATTGGATGAGAGCCTAAAAACTGTGCTGCATGAGGAATCCTATCACATACATACAATCAGTAAGCCTGCTCATGCCTAAATAAAGCAAATAAGACTTGATCCTCTGTAGCTCAGCACATTTCTGCTCAATCCTGTGAACCACTGAACTGAATAATGTTAGTTCCATTATATTCATTAAAAAATCAAAAACAATGCTAAGAAAGAGTGCTCAGTCCTTCATGTAATTGGAAATTAATGAGAAAGACAGTTTGATGGTGAGGTCTCTGCATTCTGCTCAGCTGTCTTGTTTATAGCATAATGAATGGATTTTGATCCTTTTTGATGAAGAAAATAATGAGACCTCTCATTTCAGTGCCACACCTGGTCATGATCAAGTAAGTCATACCAAAGCAGGATGATCATTCTGAGAGCTCAGTAAAACTATGGAGGATAAGTTATTGCCTTTCTTTGTTCTTAGTTTGTATCTCCCTCCTCAGTGTTCAGGACTCATGCATTTCTATTCTTTTGTTTGTTTGGTTGGTTTGGTTTGGTTTGTATATCTTCTTTTTAACTGCATGTCTGTGTACTTATTGCTTCCTACAAAACCTGTATTTTGTCACATAAGCTTGTTTGCTATGTTTCGCATGTTTTGAGAAGAAAAGTTTTGTTTGCAGAAACAAGTGATTACAATACCAGATTTTCCATCAGTGTCCTAAATTTATGAAAGCATTAGGCATTTTATTATGTAAAGACAGGAGATGACAACCAGTAGCCTATCTATCCCTTACATGCCAGTGTTCAACAGAATTCTGCTGATGTAAAGAGAAATCGGTGCTCGTTTTGTAGTAGAGACTAATTACTATTTTAAGGTCATTCTCAATCTCTTCTACCAATTTTATCATCATGGACCATATTTATTCTTCCAGCAGGGCTAGATTCTCATATTATGGAAGAGCTGCTTGTGAGAGCAGTTCAGTCAAATTAGGACTACTCTAGCCGCTGCTAGAAAGAAGATAATTCAGTCATCGTGCTCTTTCTTCCTGCAAACCATGGGCAGCCAAACATCCACGTACAACAAGAACCCAGTTATTGCAAATGTACTTCTAACATCCGCAATCTTAGTTGAGACAAATATATTGCTTTAGGTAACACAGAGAGCTTAATGATAATTGAATAAATGAGAACAATATTATTCATTGCACAGACTAATTCAAAACTGCTAATATAGTTATCAAGCTGAAGTCAGAGTTGTTGTATCAGCTAATTCTTATGTGCATATTATGGCATTGGGAATAGCTGCTTCATGTTGAAACAGTGGAAAATTCTAAATGCTTTTTGCAAACTTCTATTTCTTTTTCTAAGGTTGTTAGCTTTGATTTGAATTTTATTTTCTAATACCGCACAAACACACACACACACATATATATATTATTTTTTTTCAGTATAAAGTGCATTAATAGCTTAGGGCAGTATTTTGAGTTATTTTAGGTAAATATGCTTGTAGAATGATGTTTACAGCTGTTAAATAATATCATTTTGATTTTCAAGGTTAGAACTCAGGTTCTAACTTGCAATGACACCATACAAAGACAATAAGCAATATAATAAAGTGTATAATATTTTGGAAGTTAATAATCTTGAGAATCTGTCAAGTAACAGTGAATAAAATAAACACTCACGCCTCGCTTTGCAGATATGAACTTGTTCATTTTAATATATAGCAGGTTGCAACACCCAGAAGGAAAAAGAAAAAGAAAAAAAAAAAGGAAAAAAAAGGAAAAAAAAATAAATAAACCCTCCCAGCAACACATTCCCTTTTCAGTAGTCACTCATCACTCATCCCCTGGTATATCAGGGACAGAAAGTGAAGTGAGTGAAGTGTAAGAACCACCAAATGACATCTGACATATATTCACTAAGATCTGCTGAAACAACTGCAAATATGAGAGCAGAATGGAAAATTTCTGCCCAGAGAAAACCACTAAGGGCTGATTAAACAAGGGCTAGCCAATTTGCATGCAAAGTTGTGCTAGCATGGCCATGCTACTTTTAGGATGTGAACTGGTAGATATTTGCAGTACACTATTCTGCCTTATGGATATATCAGTCCCCTCAAATAGTCTGAGATTTTGTCATCTGGTCCAGCTCACCTTAAATCCAGCCTAATCCTGTCCCTCCCTGTGTTGGCTTTCTGTGGATCCTCAGTTGGATTTGTCCATTCAATGTGAGTTTAGTTTACTGTTGTCTAAGTCATGCGGCAAAACCCTTATATTCTAGCTTACTTATCTCTCCAGATACTCTCATCAGCTGAAAAAAAATGAATGCTTCTCTTGTTGTGGAAAAGCCAATGTTAATACAGTGTCTCCTATGATAATGAAATACTTTCTATTCCAACAGCAACTGAGTAGGTTGGTAAGCAACAGCTACTAAAAATAACCACCTGAAGAGGCAGGATTCAATGAGCTGCACCCAACCTTGTCTCAAGGGCTTACAAATATTTGTATTAATTTTTGGTAAAGCTTGGGCTAATAGAGGAGCTTTGGAAAACTGGAAAAAGCAAGTGATTATAGCTCTGTTTCAGTGGGAATGGGATATAACATAGTCATTGCCATATCATGACCTACAGCAAAGTGAATTTGAATTCCTTATCGGTAAATCCCCAGTTACTTAAAAAGAGTGACTGGAGTGATACAAGTAAGATGTGTCAGCATGACTTTGATAAATAATAGAGAAATAAAGGTGATTATATTTCTATCCATTAACTGAAATCATTCAACACTGTTTATGGCAGATAGAGCTTGACAAGCTAATTCGACCTTTTTTCATGAGATTACACACACAGTTGCTAAAAGTAATAGTGCTGATGTAAAATGCCTCACAGAAGTTTGAGTGTACAATGTGGTACTGCAAAGCATTTTGATTAAAAGACTGAAATGTAAAATCAACAAAAAACGGAAGGTAGACCAGTCTGGAGCCTTGGGGCTGAAGGCAAGAAGAGCATCTTGCAATAAGTGCTCAGCTGCGTGATTCAGCACATTTGTACAGGACTCGGAGGAGCAATACCAAATGACACCATTTAAAATCTGACCCTTGAAGGACTAGGTGAGGAACCTTGCTCTCACTGACACTGCTATAAAGCTAGAATCATTTTACTTACAGCTGTGAAATGACGACAGGACGTGTCCCAGTCTGCATATTTACAAACAGAATATAACATGAACTGTCATTGAGGAGAGTTCACTTCCAACCAGCTAGGAAGTTTTAATTACTTGGAATCACATTGGCCCTCCAAATTAGGATAATATTAAACTGCATTGATTATCTGCAAATCAGGAGAGTGAGGCTTCCTATCTAAGGTCTACTCAACAAGAGTGCCCGGAGGGACAGCTGCCACATCTGCAAATAGTTTTTTATGATGAACCACCTCTGTATCCTACAAACTCAATGAAATCCTGACTTTGGCTGTATGACTAGCTGTGGTGCTGTGAATCATGCTTGTTTGGACTCAAAGAATGAGTGGACAATTCAAAAAAATGGTGTCTTGGTGCCCCTTTTCTCACAATGCCTACAAAGCCTTTTAGCCCAGGATTTGAACGTACCTCTCAAGAGCACCTTCACGATTATTTTTAATCATGAAGGTGCTCTTGAATATAAAACTAAACATGAAGGTGCCCCCCCAAAAACGTCTTGCCTGGTAACTAAAGCTCTGCACTAGGAGGCATAGGTCAAACTTCAGTAAGGCTGAGAAACATGGTGAGCCTGGGCCTCTGTGTGGTGTATGGTGGTGCTAACCACTGAGGTACTGAGTAGGAAGTATGGGCAGCTGCTCTTCCATCTATCATTTAAATGTGCATGCAGTTAAACAAAAAAGAGTTTAGGCCCTAGGAAGACTTTGTTTTTGTGAAAATACTTTCAGCTGTAAACATGCCTGTCTGACATTCTGTACAGAGGAAGAGAGGAAATCTTATCTGTCTCTGTGGATCTACCTACTAGCTATCTACGTCAATTTATTTTTTAGAATATGCACTGTTGAGAATCCAAATGTTAGGTAGCAGTTCTTCTCATACATCATGCAGGGGAGCCTTTGCACTTAACTCGGGACTGCGAAGACCACCCCATGGTAGAACATTTTAATAAGGTGCTGCAGTACTTAATTCCCATTAGGATTCTTCTAAAAATACTTTGTTTGATTAGCAGGTCTTTTTAAGTTTCATCACAACGTGACCATGGAGATCAGGCATCATGTACTTATTAAAGCTGACATCTGAAGGTTTTTCTAAAAATAAACTCCCACTTTGCAGAGAGGATTTCTCAATCACCTTAATCTTTTGTGGTATTTTAGGATAAAAAGACATTCCAATGACTGGAAAATGTCCAAAAAGATGTCTGGAATATTGCAAAAAAAAATTATAGGATTCATGATCTACCATTCATTCGGGAGATTATCCTATCATATTTTCTAGCTAAGGGCCCGAGGAAACAGGCAGTGTGCATCATTCAGCTTTCAGGCTCTTTGTCTTGGTATATTAGATGGTACATTACATGTCCTCCTATGGTGTGAATCACCCAAAGGATGAGCATAAGGGATTATGTCTGACCTGCCTGCCCCTCAGGGGGTTATTGCTGCTGCCAACTTAGTGGTTTAAGTATTTAGTAAACAGAAAAAATGGGTTTAATGGTCTTCTCAAGCTAGCTGACAGTGGCCTATTTGCCTCTCCTCATCAGACAAGCTACAAGGATGAGAACGTTCTCTACTCTGCCTATTAAAATGATGCTAGCAGTAGCAACAATACCAGTTTCACTGGATGAGAGGAAAGAAGCATTGGCTCCCTCAGTCTAGTTAACATTGCTCAGTGTGGACAGGAGAATACTAAGCCCATATTCTTGCTACAATTGCATATTTCCTGCTAAAATTTAGTGGAAACTATCCTTTGTACTGCTGGGCCCCTTCCATGGGTTTTGCTGGAGAAACACTTAGTCTCCTGCTTGTTCTGGGAGATCTGCAATCTACTAAGTCAGGAATGATACCGGACAGAAGCAGCACCCTGGTCATCTGAAGTGCTTGAAGATCTCATAAAAAAAGGAGGCAACAGTAAATTTAGGTGCTGCCAAGGCCTAGATTAAAGCTAGTTGTTTTTGATTACTTTGGTTGTAATGTCAGACAGCCGTGAGTCATGATACCGGACAGAGACAGAGCAAAGTGTGCTTAATTCATCATTCAGACTGATGAGTATTTAATTAGCTTAATTACGTTTACAAAACTGCGAAAATGACTTTGTTGTTTCTCAGATGGGCAAACAGATGCATAAGGAAAATAAGGAGTTACTTTAATATCAGTGTTGCCTGCTCTCTTGCTCTAATCAGAAGTCCAAATCCATTTTTCCTTGCTTTTCTGGACAGGTTTTTAATGAAGATTAAATAATGAAATTATACAGTGAAGTGTGCCAAGAGGCATAGAAATGTGTACCTGGAAGAGACTTCCTGCATCACCACGACCTCCCTTATCTGACGGCTGTATTTTAGAATTAATTTTCTGGAACATTGCCCACAGCAGATATTTTTGCTTCCTTTATTAATACTTCTTCATCACTGCTTGAAATATTGAATCTAGTTGGAAAACTTATAAAAGGCTAGTCCTTTATGTTGCTAATATATTCAGATCTCTTCTGTTTTGCAAATCCTAATAGGCCTAATCCTAATAGGCTCATAGCAGAAATTCTTATTAATGCCTTTTTCTCCGAGTTTAAGTTTCATACTATTTTTCTTTTCACAATTATTTTTCTAAGCCTCATGGTCATTCTTCATGTATAATAAGCTATGCTGTCCCTTCTTAGTAATTCCTCCCAACTCCATCAGCAATTTTTGCTAACACATAGTCAAAGCCATTAAGGAAATAGAGATCATTTAAGGGAAATATCTATTCAAAACCTTTTGAAGCACATATCCAAAGTTAGTTTAAGACACCGCAGGATAAATAATTATCTTTTTAACCTTTTTCCAGTTACCAGATTATGTTCTAGTTATGGGATGGATATAACCAGGTTGTTTACAACTGTATCTTGGAATCTAAATGAGCTATACGTAATTAATATCCCAGGCGCTTCATATTTCTGTTCAGGAAGATATATTTCAATGGTTTGGTTTTTGTGTTTGTTTTTTTTTTTGGATTAAGAAAAATCAATAGTATATACCAGATTCATGTTATGTTAAAATCATGTACAGCAGAACAAATACAGAAGAAGAAAAAGGTTGTTGCTCCTAAAGGGCTTGCAGTTTAATAAGGAGCAAAATTGGATTAGACAAAAGTCTGGAAAAGTAGTTTCATAACTACTACATGATACAGTCATTCTTAAAAATCCAAGCCAATAATGAACTCATCTGCCTAAATATCAGCTCGCTGCTTGTGCTACTGAAAAGGTGTTTCAGGGAGAACTGAGGGAATGCTTCTGAGAGACCAAATCATATTTATCCACAATTTGGAAGAGAGCTACAAACATGAGTTAGGTACTAAACCTTCACTTAAGATGGATTGGTATTTTCTCACCAAAACTCAACTATTTTCATAACTTCTTCTTGAGGAAATTGTATATGCTTCCCTCAACTTTAATCAAGCAGGAGTTACTAGGGTTTCTACAGGATCTGCCAGGCAGGTTGGCAGCAACAACATCAACATCCCCGATGTTTTCATGTGCTGATGAGCAGATTGGGTTTCCAGGGCCCAGAGGTCCAGAGCAGATCTGCCAGGATGTGTTCAAGCCCCATTGCTGGAGAGCCATAAAACCACAGGGCAGCTGGCCTGGCCACTGCTGTTAATGTCATGGCTTCAAAGAGGGGATCAGAAAGCTCTGTCTCACCAACGCAGCCAGGCTGGCTTAGAGATTCATTTTCAGCTGTAACCTGCAGAAGTGCCTATGCATAAGGTTCAGCCTCTCAGGAGCAGGCAAACCCTGAGAAGGAGAAGGAGAAATGTGGTGACTCCGCCACCTCCCGCTGTGAGCAGCCATTCTGAAAGCCCCAACCCGCACGTGGGCCCAGGGACAGGGAACCAACAGCTGAGGGAGTCCAGCTGGCTTGCCAAACACCACGACTACAGTTTCCAATAGGGAACTTTCCTGGAATTTCTGCTTGCAGATCACTGGAACGAAATTAAAGTTACAAAACTTTGGAATTTCCCAGTCTTACTCACACTGTGAGTCAAAAAAAGTGGATCCCAAAAGTAATTTGAAGTTAGAAAGAAACCACTTTTTCATGATTTGCATGATTTGTTAATAAAAGTTTGTTCCTTTTTTTTTTTTTTTTTTTTTTTTTTAACCGAGAACGGCGATACATAAAAATGCCATGCACAGACGTGGAGGTGAAAGATTAATGAGAGTTAAGGCCTCATGTTAGCATCTAAGAGATGCTTTTTGACCAAGCTCAGCCTGGAAATGGCATTATCTCATGACCAGATACTACATTACTGGTAGACCACCTACTTCTCAGCAGTCTTGGCTTTGTTATTCTGTAGTTTTGTAGTCACGTAATATTATCAGTTCTGCTACCATTTTTGCATACTTTTGTTCTTTTCAAAAAAAATTGGACGTAATAACATTAACCTTCCATGAAATGTATTTGCCTCCATTTGCTCTTCCTACATTTTCTGTGCATACCATATTTCTTTGAATCTATTTCTCCAGTGACCTTTTGTCCAAGTCATGTGTGAAATGGCTACTGCTAATACTTAGTGTTTAAAATGTGCCTCTTTGTTTTGACTGAACAAGAACTGTAAGCTTGATATTTTTTCCTGCCGTGCTTTGAAACTGGCCTTCCAGACATTTTAAAAACCTAGACTTCTGCACCTGTTCTTGTCACACACCTTTACTCTCATCTTAGAAGGAATAAAATCAAAAGGGACGTATGCATGGTCAAAACTAATTTTGTGAAATAATGCTTCTCTTTATTCTTAACAGCTTTTTTTTTTCCAGATAAACATAAAATTTTGCCATTGCCATTTGGACTGAGATGCAGGTCAGTACCAGAGATGCAAAGAGAATGCAGAAAACCTGTAACTTTTTTCTGTGGTGCTGCAGACGGGGAAAAAAAAAAAAAAATTGGCTTAACAGTCCTAAAATATAGTGTATTTATGTTGTAATCACATCACTTAAAATCCAAGCTCTAAACAGTAAGGAAATAAGAATACACTTTAAAAACAAAACCTTCTAAATAAATTTTCTGGGTCTCTCTCTCCCTCATTGAGACCTTTTCTAAGTCCTTTAAAAAAAAAAAAAAAAAAAAAACAGACAAGAGACAGTAATTGGATTTCCAGACCTGTCTTTATTACTTGAGGTAAAAAGGGATGTCCAGAGTGAAATGGTTTAACTTCTTGCCAGAATAGAATCATAACTAATATGAACTGGCTCTCCTTTTTGCTTCACTTGGGAAAAGGGCCACTCACATTTAAAAGGAATCTGATACTCAGACTTTAGAGATGTATGAAGAAAAGTATTAGCACTAATTGCATCTTGATCTGCAACAATTACCTACATGCCTATTCAGAATTAAATACAAAACAGAACGAGGAGCAAAACTAAGAGTAAAATGAGTATTTACAGCTTTTTTAAAATGTGTAATTTTGTTTGGTTGGTTGTTTTTAACATGACTACTTTCTAAACTAGAAAAGTCCCTTCCAAAACCATACACAGACTGAAATTCTGGTAGTTTATGTTTTAGGAAACCTGTTACCGTCTCTAAGTAGCAGAAATCTGTCTCCTCCTTTTTCCATCATAGGTTTCTCAAGAATTTCCTAAGAACTACAAATTCATTTTGGACTGAAGTACTCTAAGATGACACCAGCTCCATCACACACACAAAAAATTAATAAATAAATCTTGGTTTAGATGTTTAGATGCACCTTTCTTTGACATCTTGAAATTGGAAACACCTGGAAAATTTTAAATACATATAAAATCATTCTTTTCTATGTATACAAAATAAATTACTTGGTCAGATTTTACTGTAGATTGGGCATATAGGATATATGATTCATTATAATGCACTGTTGAACGTCTGTAGGTTCCTTCCTATACTGAGAACAAAGCATTAAGGCTGAGCTCATATTTCTAGCTCAGGGAATTTTCTGGTATATCCACTATAGGGCAACATCCTCAACAGGAATAACTCTAACATTTGGGGGATTCTACAAAACTGGACACCTGAATAGAGTCCAATCTAGCAATGGAGCGCTGTGTCAGTGGTTTCATATTCAATGCTAATATGGGAATTTCCCCATTCATCCTATCATCGAATCCTACAGGGGTATTGTAGGATACACTATCCTACAGGGAAATCCTACAGGGTTAAGTGGTATTTTTGGTTCCGACATCACCAGTAGAGTATAAAACAATAATATCTCACAGTTTGAAGTGTTGGTAAATATGATCATGCAGTTAAGCTAATTCTCTGGAAGAAACAGAGGTCAAAGGATAATCTAATTTACTCTCAGATTGGTCTGTAGTACTAACCAGTTTAACATACAGACAGAAAGTAAAAGTGTATTTTAATGCTGATTACACATGAGGATACATCTTTATACCAGATGGTGCCAGTTTTATATGACTGTATATACCCTTTGAAATTATGGATGGGCATAATCTGGTTTGCAAATCTATTTTTTTAGCATATTCTTTATACCTCATTTCCCTTCTACACTTTAAGAACGTAATTTGTTATCCTGAAAAAACTTAAGGAAGACATACTGGAATTGTGGCTGATAATGTTGCATATATGTTGGAGAGGGAAAAAAGGGCTATTGCCACAGGTTTCTAGCCCACATCAATTTGCACAATGTCTGACTAATTTGGGTAAACTTCAAACATGCCCAGTTCTTCAACAAAAATGTAAAATGTGAAACTCCTTAGCATTGCCTAGAAAAAAATATCCTGGAAACTACTACTACATGATCCTCTGTTTGAAGGTATAAATTGCACTGACCAATATCCAGATATCTGATTTATAATCTGCTCTGCTCCAAGTCAAACATGACTACAGTTGGAGTATTGCACTTAGAGCAATTTAGCATGATACGTTAAAAATATCTTCCAACTTCCTTCCGTTCCACCCACAGCTATGGACCCAATTATAGTGTTCCTAAATCCTGTCTGGACGTGTGTTAATTTCACCAAAAGAACTGATTGGGAAGTCACACTGTATATCTAGGGAAACTGTAAAATATAACTGCTAGGTGCCCACTTGGTTTAAAGAATGAGGTCATATGAAACATGTTAATGGTATCAAAACTTGAAGTACTAACAGAGGTGGCAGACAGGTTTTTTTTAGCACCTTGCCTCAAGATGGTGAAATGTCTAGAATATACATTTTCTTCTTTGGGAGACATGCATGAATTGTGCCTGAAAACTGGTTGCATTGAAAAAGAAACCTTGCTTGGATGAGGCAGTCTTTAAGTAGTTCAGCTAATCTGAGCATAAATTTATAAGTGAGCTCCCTAATGCCTTTCTAGTGTTTTAATCTAGCTGGATTTGTAATCTGTTTATTATTTTATAACTGATAAAAAAGTTGCTTTGCATTAGAGAATAATTTAACCTATATGGGATGAATGCAGCCAGGTGCCATGCAAGGAGACAAACTGCCTGCTGACCCTAGAGGTTTTGGGTTCAGATGTGAGTTTTAGTGCCCTGATTTTAGTAGCTCAAAAGGAGATTCTATTTCAAAAGGCAAGGAAAAATGAGGATGCTTGTGAGCAAGCAGATAATAGTGTAGTTGTCTGAGGAAAATGAACCTATTTTTCTCTCCAAGACATTTTTCTGTCTTTGTGATGCCCTTGATCTGGAAGAAAGAGGAGAAGGCTGTGCATCAGTACAAAGTCTTGCATTTCTAATTCTGAGCCTATGAACTGAAATTCTCTCAGAAGAACAGGTTTGTTTTACACAGTGAGAGAAGGATGATGGCTCCTCAGCTTCTACTCCAGAATATGCTCTACCATACATGAAGATATTTTATTCAAGTTGCAGTGTTTTATTGCACCCTGCCAGTTTTTGAAATTCAAATCCTCAAAGGTTTTGGGTTCTGTAACAGAGA
This sequence comes from Anser anser, assembly GCF_964211835.1. Taxonomy (NCBI): domain Eukaryota; kingdom Metazoa; phylum Chordata; class Aves; order Anseriformes; family Anatidae; genus Anser; species Anser anser. Next base: position 31,474,947 of record NC_139724.1, on the reverse strand, counting down.
ATCTTAAGACTGCAGAAAATGCATTTTCTGGCTAATTAAGAGTTATGCAGGGCATGATTTATCTAGTTATAGAACAGGCCTTGCTCAATCCATCACCATTACATAGAAAGTCTTGGTCCTCCCCTGGCTTACACATTGCTATTCAAAATGGGACTGTGCTTTTCAGGATCAAGTGAACTTTTTGTCCTCTTTCACTTTTGTGTTCAGAAATTGTCCTTGAACTCTTCTCCCTGAGGAGGCCTGTGTGTTAACAACCTGAAACCGAACCCTAGCAAGAAGTGACATTTAAAATTAAGTTACATGTTTGTTTATAGAAAGTCTGACTGATTAAATGTCTTAAGACTGCCAAGGTTCCCCTTGTGTTGCTAAAATAATTTTAGAAAAATTGTTGTTATGTAACATCTGTTTACTCCCATTTATTCCTATTCCGTCTGGTCTGCCAGTAGAGCCTTCCCTGACCCCTGGTCGTCTGTGCTGGCCCTCTGACTTTATCTCTTTATTTATGTATTTTGGAGCCCTGTTCCAAATAAAATCCTAAAGTGGAATAGGAAGGAGTGTGAATGTTGGTGACAGAAATGGCGGGAGAGGAACCTTTGTTGTTCTTGGCTGCAGACACTTCCAGGCTGAACAACAGCATGTTTTCTTCCTTCGTTTCACAACTGCCAGCTTTCAGGGCAGGAATTTCAGTATACTTTGGAGGGGTGTAAAAGCTATAATCAAATGCCTGTGGCAGGTAGACAGGAAGTTTGCAATAGGCTATTAAAGCAGGAGAAGCAAGAAAAGACTTTGAGGTTTAAAGAAAAACAAAACTTTTTCAAAGCATGTTTTAAGGAGCAGCACCTCCTGCAACTCAATCAGCACTCTACCTGCTGGTGGCTCTGCAGCCATGCTCTCCACAGGGAGAAGAATGAGAAGTCACAGCCAGGGATTAGCTTTGTCTGTCATGCAAAATGCCCATAAGAAATTGCTTTGTGTTCTCAAACCACAATGTCAAACATTTGTTAAAATGAAAATCCTAGATAAAGTGAGCACCAGGCTTGGCTCTCTTCTGTGATTTATGTTAAGATCCTATAAGCATAGTTAACAGTTTGTAATTGTTAGACCCAAAGGGAGCCAGAATAAGACATGCACTTTCAATGGAAATGCACAAATTTAACTTTAGTTGTGCTTACAGGTTGCTGGTAGGATGTTTCCTCATTTATTTTAATTATTATTTTCTTTGCTTAAAAACATCCTACGCTTCTCTCGAATAAAATAATAGGTAGTAAACTCCAATAATGAAACAAACAAAAAAACAGCAGTTGGAGGCATGTCACTAAAAAGTGAATGTTTTTGCATGGGCTTGTATCTGAGTACAGAGCCAAGGCCTTGCCTGAAATTGTTTCATATCAGCCACCATGCAGATAACACTCCAAAGGAGAAGGAAGGTCTGCATCATCTTCTCCCTCAGCTCTTCATGAAACACGGTGAGTTATCGGCTCTTCCATGACCCCTCCAAAAGCCAACGAGCAGAAGAAAAGAGCAAGAAAGAAACTTAGTCTTCATTAGACTTCAACTAGTGTAGGATGGTGCCTTTTCTATCACGTGTTTATTCAGCAAAGTGGAGGCTTCTTCCATGACTGAAAAGGCCTCTGCTGAAAGAAAATAATGCTCTCTTAGACATTATGAGTTACAAGCATTTCTATGGCAAATTTTCTGTGGCTTTTTAAAAGTCAAATTTCAGTTTTGAAACCTAGAAAGAAGAATCTGTAAATTTTTGACCATTTCGCATTGGTAATGGATGGGAGAACTTCTACAAATAATTGAAACCCTTTAAATAAAAGGTAACTCCTGTGTTTTGTTCCATATAGACCTCTTCACCATACATCATAACACTAATTTCATACAACCTAGGGCTGAAATTATGGATATGATTCATATTCTGTGCCTTAAATCTCCAAAACAGATTGCAGCCAGGCCAGTTGTCCACATCGCTATGTAAATAAAAAGATTACAGCATCCTTACTGAAAAGAGAGCCCAACATCCTCATCTAAACCTAAACAATCTGCTGGATTTGGTAAATTTTATTTGTTAAATTGTGCCACTCCTTCAAATATGAATCACTAACTACAATTAGGCATGAGATCGGGCCCTGTTTGTTACAGACACATACTCCAGTAGTGCTAATATTTACATGTCTGTCTGAATATGTTCACGTAAATAATCCCACCAAGGCCATCCCGGAGGATGGGAATATACTAACAGCAGTAAGTGAAGAGCCAATGTGGTCTCACAGAATACCTTCCCTCTCTCTTCTGTGTAATAATTTGAATACACTTTTAAAAAACATGCTTTGTACTGTTACCCTTAGAACCACTTTTATGAGTTTATATAATCACAATTCTAAGTATAGTAAATATAGTATTCTGTTAAAAAAGGAATAATCATGACCCAAACTTTCATGAAGAATTAACCCTTTCAGCCTGAAATCCTTCAACTATTTTATACCATTGAGGGTCTCTGAAAAATTTAACACAGTGAAACAGATATTCAGTAGATATCTAAATCTTCCCTCAGTTTGGTAGTCTAAAGAGGTCATTTCCAACAAGCTTTCCTGTCTGCCTGTTTGTTTTTATTGCTCTACAGGGATAAACTGGTTTACTTTTAGTAACTTTTACAATTGTTTAGTCTGACTTCTTGTGAGGTGATTCAGTCTTAAGGAAACTGATTAAAACAAATGGCTTTTTTTTTTTTTTTCCACAAAGCTTCCGAAAAGTCTTGTTGACCAGGAAATTTCTGAAGGGTTGGGTAAGGTTATGAAGTCAATTGCCTAAAGAGGAAACTGCTGCTGGCTGTTCTGGGTATGTTGAGCAATTATATTTTCGAGTAATCCTTGTTTGTTTTTAGCTTTTATGGTAACTTTTCATGAGGCTTCATGTGGCTGGTGTTTCTCCTGCAGGGACAAAACCTGCCTGAGCAATTTTTTATCTTTTTAAAATCATTTTTGCTTTTATAACCTAAAAGTAAATAATTATTACTTGTATAAGCACAATACTGTGGGAGTGCATTAGTGAAAATAGGGAAGTGCAGAGTATTTGTGTGCCTGGTTATCAGGAGTATATGCAATTTTAGTAAGCAGTGATGGGAATTTAGCCAGCATTTTTCATTTTTCTTACATCCTTTTCTTTTTATGATGCTACTTTGGGACTTGCTCATAAAGAGCTCCTGGCAAAATTTCCCTGAAGTCACAACATTTCAGTTCAGACTGAAGATTATGCTTGGCACCAGGTCCAAGACCAATAATTAATACTAGAGCGGACTGCTCTGTACACCCCACTATTTATCATGGTTAAAAAGTCAGCTAGCTTCCAATATAATAAAAATCTGAGATTATACTTTCAGCTATTAGTTTCAAATAATTTAAAATCAAAGATTTATTCCAATGAGTATCTCTAAAGTGCATGCACGATTAAAGTGACTTTGTTTGGTTGCTTTTTTATTTTCCTAAAAAAACAAAATCCAATAGAATTTAAGCACTGAATAATTATTTTATTATTTGTGGATATGATCTTAACTAAAGATAATCAGCAAAACATAGGAAAAAAGATACTTCAAATTTTTGTATCACCAGAAGCCGTTCTCCATGCGTGAGCTTTTGAATAAAGAAAAACAAGTCATGCTAAATGAAATTAGATTTCATAAGGGACATGCCCATCAGTGTGATTTTTCAAAAACGTTTAGCTTACAAAACAGGGAAAACGTGTGGCTAAACTGTGCGGCTGTGAAAATGTTACCTCATAGCTTAGAAAGTACTGCCATGAGATAGAATTTCCATATGGAAAAGTTCTGTTACTGGTGGGGCCTTGCATCATTCATCACTTCTTTTCTGTGCAAAACAAAAAGAAATAATGAGAGTTTGTTGATTTGACTAGGAGGAAAGGGTCGGTTTAATTCCTCAAATAAGAAAGAGGTGGGGTATATATTGATATAATATGTATTGTCCATTAAATATGTGCAGCCAACTCAGTCCTATCTGTAAGTAAAATGTTTTCACTTTTAAACAGAAGAAATAGGTTAGGAATCAAGGAGAAACAGTGAATGAAAAGAAAATATAGCGGTTAAAAAGTGAAGTATCACTGGAAGAATTATATAAACTGATGAAACACAACTCTTGCAAAATCCATCAGCTTGGATGACAGTGCAAACAATAATATTTTTTGCCTGAGTATGACTTATCTCTAAAAGGAGTCTAGTTTCTCTTGAATTCCATTCAACACAGAAGTTAGAAAATTTGGTAATTTGAACTGGTAAACTCCCATTTTGAAGGTCAATGACATATCTTATCACCATCATGACAACTGCCGGAAAAGATTTTTTTTTCAGCCTGCAGCCCTGTAGGTAGGTATTTTGGGAAGCGTTTCTAGACTGTACTTTTGTCAAAACTTTTTCTCACTTTCTTACTGGGAAAGGTATGTATTCTTTATTCCTCCGGGTTTATCTAACTAGTGATTAATTCCTATGGGGAAGAAAGAAAAAGACTCTGATACTTCACGCTGATGTTTCTGTCACTTATTTAATTATTACAATCCTTTGAAACACAATTACAAAACTTTTCCAGGAGCTTTGTTAAACATGCTCTGACCCCTGTAAGTCACCAGTAAGGATTGCAGCAGAGTCTCTTGCACAGGTCCCTCTTCAAATAATTAAAATGTGGGGCTGTGTTTGCCTCCTAAATGTCAAAACGTGATCCGCTGGAGCCTGGGAGATTTGAAGTGAGCCCATCCCTCTGCTGGGGCAGAGCATGGGGGCTGCACGCGGGGCACTTGGCAGCGCCAGGCACTGCCAGTGAATGGCACTGAATGGAGCTGAGAGCTGACATGGCTTTGTGTCTGTAACCAGATGGGTGCCTGTAGCCTACACAAAAGGACTGAGGCTGTGGAAGGTGGTGAAGAAAAGGTCATTTCCCCTGTGTACGCTATTTCTGACTGCTCTACCAATGACTACAACTTCCATGGAAACCAACGGGAGTTGCCTGCAAGCTCAGGAGCAGGGAACAGAGCAGTGAGAGAATACTTTTGGGGCTTATTTTTATCTTATTTTATTTAGCCATGTTTGCAAAAAGGCCCTTAGCATATTGTGTTTTGCAAACACTTTAATGGATAAATGCAGAACAATACAGAGAGAATCTGCCAGTGGAGATATGGTTTTAAGGATGGTAGAAAGTATTTGTCCACACCTCTCTGCTGAGTGGAAGGATTACAGGATTAATCAGTGCCTGCCATCCTCGGGGGGCTGCTTTTCTCTGGTTGCTTATCTCCCATGCCAGTTTTTGCGATTGCTATCATTTGCTCTTTCCTTTAAATGATCATTTCTTTAAATTCTTTGCCATTTCTCGTTTTATAAGCTGCACATCATGCAAGAAACAGTCAAAACTGATCCTTGTATCTGCACATATTGGAAAGAGTTAATAATACAGACTGCTTAAGTGCCATGATTTTCCTGTGAGATGTTAGATTTGTTATGACATCCATCATTTTTCAAAGAGGAACTCAGAGGATGGAGGAGAGTTAATGAAACTATAGTTTATCAGTCTGCTGCTAATGATTTAATCTCATTGAGTAAAGTTCATAAAGCGGGGAAACCTATTATCAGGCTTTCTACATGTAATATGTGAGAACTAAACATTTGCTAAAGAGGAGAAGTAATTTTGGCAGAGAATAAAGGAGAAAGGAAATTTCACCAGGCACTGGACTGTCTTTTCAATTTTTTTGAGGTAGCTGAGTGAGGTCATTGGCAATGCTCACTGTGTTCTCAACCACAGTTTTTTCTTCTGTCATTTTTATGCGTAAGGTATTTCAAAGAAAACTGCCACTATTTGAAAACCAAATAGGTTGTCATTTTTGCTTTTAAAGCTCTCCGTTGTATAAGCCATTGTCATAATCCACCTGTATGTCAGATTCAGGGGTTGTGTTATAATATCCTTAGATACACGGAGATGCCAGAGACTGCAAAAATCTCTTTACTTTGCCAAAGCAAATAAATGAAGGGAAATCCCTGAGGGTAAGGGGTGAATAGAACAGATGTGATAGCTTTACTTCACATTCCCTGCTTCATGCATAGGTGCCACGTAAGACATATAGTTTGAGTGTTGTTATACTTAGCCAATAGTCAGTAATAGAAAAGTCTCTTTTAATATGTGGGCAGCTGAATTTAAGTCGTATCAACCCTAAGGCTTCTGTAAATTATTCAAGATGCTGAACTCAGGATAATTTATAAAGCTCCTTTTGAGTTAAGGAATACAGATCAAGTGTAACATCATTTGAAAATAAAACTGCAAGTTTCATCCTTGTAATCTTGCTGTTGTACTCTTTCCACCTTAATAAAGTGGGATTTTTTTTTTCTACTGCAAAACAGAAAAGAGAATAAAAGAAGAAAGAAGTTGCCAACTGGCTGATTTCCAATTTACATGGGTATAACTGAATACAGAATCTACCCGGTATTCAGCTTTATTTAGAAACATAGGCCCTTGTCCAGCTCCCATTAAGACTGATGAAAAATGCACTTCATTGATTTCACTGACAGTGGATTGAGCCCATTAAGAAAAATGAGTTTGGTGGCAGGGCAGAGACAGTCTCTGTATAAATTGGGAAGGATGTAATCTTTTGTAGACCAAAAGTACAAACTTTCACAACTTTAATATGAATTATAAAAAAATAAATCCATTAAAAATTAATTCAAAATGAATCATAGAATGTCTCAGGTTGGAAGGGACCTTAAAGACCACCTGGTTCCAACCCCCTGCCATGGGCAGGGACACCTCCCACCAGACCAGGCCCAAACCCCATCCAGCCTGGCCTTGAACACTTCCAGGGATGGGGCACCCACAGCTTCTCTGGACAGCCTGTGCCAGGGCCTCACCACCCTCTGAGTGAAGAATTTCCTCCTAACCTCTAATCTAAATCTCCCCTCTTTTAGTTTAAAACCATTCCCCCCTTGTCCTGTCATTATCTGACTGAGCAAAAAGTTGCTCTCTGTCTTTTTAATAAGCCCCCTTTAAGTAATGAAAAGCTGGAATAAGGTCACCCCGGAGCCTTCTCTTCTTTAGGCTGAACAAAATGAAGCTAGTGCCTGTGCACGTTCATGTTTTTCTTATTGAGCAACACTGCTGGAAGAGCATAATGTGTCTCTTGGTTAACCATCAAGAGAATAAGAGAAGTATTCACAAAAATAGGGATTATATTCCCAGTGTATTGGTCACTGTGGCTGCACTAACTTGAAAGAGAAAACCATTTGCTGTGGTAGACTTCTAATAGATTATTTCTATCCCACAGCCTAGGGAGAAACGGATAAAGAACTGATATTTTCTTCTGCTGACACTAAGTGGCTTACGTGAAGTTAACTCAAAATGACTGTTTTGCTCTAGGGGAAGAATGGCTGCACATTTGTGATTTAGTGTACCAGAGGGGTTGAATTTGCCTTGCACTCGCAGTTGGAGTCTTGCAGGATGTACCACAGAGTATGACTGCTGTGCTGGGAAATGATTTCCCTCCTGGTGGAACCAAGGTAGAAGTCCTTCATCGGAGTGCTACTGACTCATCACACTTGCAACACAGGATGTAGTTACCCTTCATGCATGTGTGCTAAGTGCCTACAACCAGATAGTAGCACACACCTTATTTTTGGTAAGGACACTGTGTGCACGTACAGTCCTAGAACCACAGAAAATTACAGCACAGCAAAGCCGTGTTCCTTTCTTTGTGCTCTGCACCAGTCAGCAATGTAATTACAGCCTCTGTGCCCCTTAAAATAAAATCAGATATTCAGCCACTGGAGAGGAACAACATGTCTAAAGAATGTCTCCAGTTTGCCTAGCAACAAAACCCAAATCTCGGTCTAGTCCATAAACATGAATGGATCTACACTTTGCCAGATTTAAGGAAATATCTGTGTTCCTTAAAGGGATTAAAAGTATATGGAGAAATATTACAGGACAGGTAAGACTGGCCTGGACCCAAGTCTCTCTCCCCATTACTGGGAATAGTCAAGGGGAAAAAGGGCAAGTATAGGGGGTCCATTCAAATTCAAAGGTCCTTTTGATGAATACATTTTTTTTCCTTTTCCTTTTCCTTTTCCTTTTCCTTTTCCTTTTCCTTTTCCTTTTCCTTTTCCTTTTCCTTTTCCTTTTCCTTTTCCTTTTCCTTTTCCTTTTCCTTTTCCTTTTCCTTTCCTTTTCCTTTTCCTTTTCCTTTTCCTTTTCCTTTTCCTTTTCCTTTTCCTTTTCCTTTTCCTTTTCCTTTTCCTTTTCCTTTTCCTTTTCCTTTTCCTTTTCCTTTTCCTTTTCCTTTTCCTTTTCCTTTTCCTTTTCCTTTTCCTTTTCCTTTTCCTTTTCCTTTTCCTTTTCCTTTTCCTTTCTTTCTTGTTTTCTTTCTTTTCCTTTTTTCTTCTTTTTTCTTTTTTTTTTTTCTTTTTCTTTTATTTTTGTTTACTTTTTCTCTTTGGTTTGCTTATTTATTTATTTATTCTTTACTTTCTAAATTAGGTCCCAGTCAGGGTTCGAGTTCATTCAGGAGATGACGAAACCTGACCTCACTTCTGAGCAGAATTCACTGCTGGGATATATGAGTCTGTCCAAGCAAAGTCAAACAGCTTAGTTACGTGTAGCCTTCCATTGGAACTGAGGAAGGAAGCAGTATTTTCAGGGCTAGGAATCATCTCTTACCAGAAATCAGCAAACAGCAGCCCTGTCTCCAAGCAGATCTGGGTAGGAGATTACTGGTGAGAAGAGCTGGAGCTGCTCTGGATGTCTGGATCGCCTTCCATGTAATTGCCGTGTGGTCAGAGCAGGCGAAGGTATAGGCCAGGTTTGGGTGTTTTGTCAATCAATGTTCAAAGGCATCTCATATTTGAACTGAATCATCAGAAAACATCAGTGGCAAGCTTTAGGGAAAAACATGTTTTTAAAATAAAGGTCTTTTATATGTGGCCTAACTTCTAGTTTATCTAATAAAAGGTTACAGCTACACTTCATTACACTTCTATGTTTGCATTAGTTTACTTCTGTTTTAATAACAAAACTGCTACTCTGAACTTGTGCTGTAAATAGCTGACTGGCAACCACGCTGTTTTGAAAGACAAGGAAAACAGTAATAAAAAATAATTTAAAATACACTACCATGATATTCCATAATTAGAGCTCAAAATTCTGATCCACATAAACTAAAAGGGATTTCTTTCCGTTAAGTGAGACTGAGCAAGGACAGTCCATGCTTTTGAACTAGTCAGCAGGTCTTTTTTTTGTTTGTTTGGTTCGTTAGGAAAGCTCAGTGGAGCATTTCACAGATAATGGCAGCATGTTGCATAGAAATGTACCAGTTATATGTGGGTTTCCCATTTGTAGGAAATGGCAATGATAATTTCAACATTTCTACATTTTGCTATGATCTGTAGCTCTATAAAACTCCACACCAAGGTATTTATTAACAGAAAGTGTTCAGTTCTTTTAAATGCCTTTACTAAAATAAACAGCTGAGTCAAGCATTGTCACAGTGTTCTTGCATCCATTTTATGTAAAAAGTCTAGTGCATGAAGTGGACTTAAGACTGTAAGAAAACCTGAGTCACTCCATTTTTGGCCTGACTAACCTAGCTACTGATCTGAAAATTCAAAGTATCCCCCAATTATTAATATTTTTGGAAGTCAGCTACAAATTTAGACAGGAAAGTAGAGAACAGGCCTAAATGCAGTGCTGGAACTGTGAAGCCTATGCCTGTTCTACTTTATTAAACTATTATGAAAAGAGAAGAAAGGAGGAATGTGAAATCCTAGGAAGCTCACTGTATTTTCAGTATCCAGGGACAGGGCATAAACTGTATACACCCCAAAGATGAGGAGCTAAGAAGCATAAAATATGGGCTTGTCAAAATCCACCAAGTCAACTGTTCTTTGACAGAGGCGCCAACCTACTCTACAAGCGAATGAAGTAGAAGCAAAATAAATTGAATTTAATCAGGCAGGCCTTTGTTACCTATCTGAACGAAAGGAATCTTAGTCTGACCATAGGGATGAAAATAGAGACTAAAGCACGCACAGTTTGTGCAGTAGACAAGGTCCAAACAACCTGGTGTCAGAGGGACCAGGGCCTAGTGCCGGGGGGCGAACAATGTGGGCCTGGCTGCTTTTATGCAGTCATTTGACAATCTTCATCAAGTATCTAATGACTGTAAAGTCTTCATATGAACAGCTCTGCAATTATATAGCATACAGAATAATAGAATTGTACTTTGGCACTATATTTTTGGGCAGGCAAACCCCAATATTCAAAATAGAATTTCTACGGAGTTCTGCACTCAGAGTGACTGCAGGATCTATGATGTTAATTGCTGGGTTCCAGAGAAGGACTAACATAAAATACAAATCCCAAATCCAATAAAGTATTTCAAATCACACTAAAGGATATGAATAGCTCTACTAAAGACAATGGCTCTGCTGACTGGACTAAACCAATATCATATTTTACATATATAAAAGCAAAAATAAAAGAATAATCAGATATAACTTGAAAAGGAGGAAATGTTTTCAACAACCAGGTTGTTTCCAGACTAAAAAAAAGTTATCCCTAGCAATACTACTGTCAGATCTGTTAACCAGGTATGAGTCTGTCCTAGTTCAAGACAGGAAGGGCAATGTTGTAGAGGACAGAATATTATGCTAAGGATGCAGCAGAAGGTCAGTACATTCTTTAACGGAGTGACCACAAATGCCAAAACCTCTATCATCTCTGTTTACAGTTAGACATGCAAATAGAATTAGCAGCACCAGAGCTTTCACCACAGCTCCTTGAACTTCCAGTGTTAGATTTATTTTTAATGTTGATGTAAGGTACATCGTTTACAGTGTACATTTTCGGTGGGCATAATGTCTACAATACTTGTTTCCATAACAAGCTGCCATTGTAGCATGAATGGAATTTCTACAGGGATTTCTGGGTAACATATTTTTGGAAGTTTCTATTTTGGAAATTATTAATTGCTATTATAATTGCTGAGAAACCATGTAGTGTAATAAGTAGGCACCAACTGTATAATTATGATTACTCTGACATGTATTTTTCAAACTAGGAGGACACGACCTTTCTTGTGTGCTTAATTGTATTCAAACCTCTCAGAAGTATGTTCAGTCAAGAGGGTTCATATAACAGTGATTGCTCCAACCACTAATTTTCTCCAACATTCCCTATTCTTGAAAAATATCTCTTTAAATAGTGTCTCACATACCTACATTTGTGCCTCAGGCAATTGTTCTTCTTGCTGAGTGTATTCATTCTCCAGGACTTGTGATAATGGTTCTTAGACAGTCTTAATTTCACTCCTTAACCAGTGAATCTGGTAAGGAGTCTGGAATCATCAGGTCTTTTGGGTTTTCTGAAAGAAAACCAAAGCAAACCAAACCAACCAACCAAACAACCAATCAAACAAACAAAAACAAACAAAAAACACAGATCTTTAATTTCAGAGTAAATTTAACAGTGCCTTTCAGGATCTACTAAGGCAGATCCTTTAAACTGCATGGATTCTTCACTCTGGTGTTAAGTGTGAATACAGACATTCGCCTAGAAACTGCATTTATTATAATGATGTCCCTTTTCTGAATTCCTAAATCTGGATGAGGAAAGAGATCCTGAAGTTATGATTGATTACAGCATAGATGTAGAGAGTACCATTTTTTCAGACTAAGAACCAAACTATGCCTTTATAAGGAGGTTCTGCTGAAGCAGCTATCTGAAAGGGGAAAAAAAAAGTTTCTATTTTCTTTAGGTGGCAGATACATGATGAATTTTGGGGCTCAAGTCCAGTTTGGAGTTGGAGCTTGGGACAGGCACCATTCCTTATAAGACAGTGACAGTGTGCTAGAAGTGTTCCAGAAACTGTATCTGAGCATCTTGTGGATTGTAAGAAATTTGCCCTGCAGTCCTTTGTCACCATATGTCTAGCAGGTAGCTGACAGCTGTTCAGACAGTGCAAATCAAGAAGAATTTAAGTAAGGAGCAGTACAGTAAAGCACATCAGCAATGTGATTTAGGCAGAATGAATGCACTGTGGTGGCTGAAAAGGAAATTTGAACATGACATTGTAGGATGCTCAGTTCTGTCCTCAGGAACATCTACATATCGTCAGCCAGGAGGGATCCTAAGTCATACTTAAAACTCTTATTAGCTGGAATTGCCTGGACTTGCACAACCAGGCATCTGTCTCTTTTCTTTCGATACTGTAAGTCGAGAAAATAAAGACAGGCATTTAATGCTGTGTAGCACATTGCATGCTATAATTGCCTTTAGAAAGTGTTTATGTTGCAGAAAGTATATAACATTGTTGAATGACATTTCAGTAATAACTGTCTTCCTGTTCAACATTTTTTTCAATGTATAGCTATATTCTTCTATTCATTTATACAGACGTAGGTGCAGTACAGTTATTCATGAGGCATGCAGTTCATGCCTGTAGCATGTTGATAACAATTACTACTCATGCATTAACTCTTCACAAGTCATTTATGGCTACCATTTATGCATGAACAAACACTGACTCTAAGAACTTTAAAGCTGACAGGCTAATCCTTTTCCCCACTGACTTGTATCTCAATTCTTAAATGATGGTATAATCCACGAGAGAAATGAAATTGGCACTAAATGCATTCAGCCAATTAATTACACAGTTATACAATTCTATTGAAAAATGTGAGTGTGGATGCACACAAACAGGCATTTTTTGAGTTATCAATGTTTTCACCCAAGATTGGTGTGACAATCCTTCTAAATTTTCCAAAAAATTATCTTGCATGTAGAAAATTAGCCTGAATCATTTTAAAGAGAGGTTTAGCTGGTCTTTTAACACTTTCATTATTGTGTACATTTTTTTTAAAGGTACTGTGGTTGCTATAAGGTATAATGAGAGTTTAAAGTCACTTCAATGTCACTTGTAATATATTCCAACAAAAGGAGAGGTGAAAAACACACTTTTTTGACAGTTCTTACACTTCTCAGACTGATTAAGCTGTTTTAGGAACATGCAGAACTTCACATAGCAATATAATTAGTACTAGGTCCCAGGTTTATTTGCATAACAACAGGAACTATAAACTTAATCACTTTGGAGATGGTTTATTATGTTGAAACCTCTCTACGATTTTTTTACCCACTGATAAGAGTAATGAAAATCTTATTAGCTTCAGTGACCTAGGATTAAACTTTAATCTCTTTAGTGATAACACCATAGAACCATGGAATCAACAACTACTCACCTACACCTCCCTGTCTGGAAACTCCACGTGACACATGGATGTCTGTATGCTACTTCACCTCTGCTTTTCTTATTGAACAATCTTTTTGGTGATTACAGGAAATGTACTCTCTTCTTTATTTTTTACCTCAGCTTTGGGGTCACTGCAAAGGTACATACATTTTTATCAATAATAGAGTGGGGGAAAAATCTTGAAGTCATATACACAGTAACAGTGCTTTGCTTGTGGAGATCAGTCAGTAAAGGCAGTTACGTAGGAAATTAAGTAATACAGTGATCGTGCCTGCAAGGAACATATGTTTTGGGCATCTTATATGACCCGATTTTATACATACTCACAACAGCAGTAAGACATGTGGCTGCTTCCTGTAAACTACAGGCATTAAGTATGATTGTATCTACTATAATCAATATATGCCATTTATCTATTAAACACAGAAAGCCTAATATAGACCAGGCTTCTTACATTTACCAGCAATAGCATGTTTGAAGGTGCATGTTTCTAACTGCAGTCTCATTCAACTTTAATAAATGAAACACTTCAGAGCACATACATCTCTCTCTAAAGTCTTCATTTTAGAGCCTCCACCAAAGCACAGCAGTTTGAATTTGCCAGCATTCAGATCCCCCCTGTATGAATTATTGGTCATACTCAGTATCTGTAACAGAGAGAGAGATGAAGGACTGGAACATGGAGGAGGACAGATTATGACATTCTTCATCTGCCTATTCATCTGTTTGTTAATTTGTTCAGTGCTGGGTTTGCTACTTGAAGTTTTTGTAATTCAAAATGGAATTACAATCACCAATCTTTTCAGAATGAGGAGGATCACAGATTTCATAGATCTGATCAGTGCTACCAGAAGGAAAACCTTTTATAGTAGTTTCCTATTTTGTCTCTATTTCTTAGCCCTTACGACGTGCGGATATATGTATACCTCTTTACAACAGTAGAAAAAGAAACAAGCAAAGAGAGCTTCTAGCATCCTTTTGAATTCTGCCTTTCTTAGGAGCCCTGTAAAGGAGCAAGTTCTGAGGAGCACCTTCTGGATGATCACCAAAGTCACCAACATTTGACAGGTTGAAATAAAAACTCCTGTAATTGGAAAGGCTGCAGAACATGAAGTCCTTTTTAAAATAGTATTTTCTAATTGTGTGAATTAAATCAATGCATCTTTTGCCACCCTTGAAACTAATGAAACCTGATTTCCAATCCATGTGGTTCTTGTGGCTGACTGGCTTTTAAACTGAATTAATCTGAAAGCTGAAGCATGGGTTCTTCTGTTGTTAGAAATTTAAGAATATATACTTTAAACTTAAAAATATATCCTGATAAAGACTTTAAAAAAATTTTGTCTGTTATTTGACATTAGAATTTTTTCAGTCATAACGTCTCCTTTAGTAAAACAGATACCTTATGAATGAAGTATATTTGTGTTTAAAGAATTTATACAAGCTCTCTCTCAGGCAGATTATTTAATGTCTACCAATCACTCCTGCCAGTCTGCTTTCTTCCTCCTTTTATTCCTTCTGCAGAGAAACTAACTGAATCTCTCTTCTCAGCAAGCTGTCTTTACAAAACATTCAGGACTTAGTATCTCTGAGTTTTCAGATTATTTTTTTAATGTGATATCAATCTGTTGAAAAAAAAGAAGTTTGCAACAAAACATTTGAAATATGCATGCATACAGAGCACATAACTCTTTACCTTAAGAAAGTAGACTAAAAAGAACAGTAAAGCCAAATAAATTCTCTCTTATACAGCTGTGAAATATTTTTTGAGTGACTGCACAGCAGACTGATGGATTTTCAGGTCTCCGTGTTCCACTACTACAAACTAAAGTCGAGACAAGTGTCCCTGGGCTGATCACTAGGTAAGGTCTTGCTATATTCTGCCTGTTTTTTACAACTGTTTTTGACTGATCAGGATAATGCCTAAGATCAGGAATTCCTGGGGATTACTCCTGAATCAGAGAAATGTGCACAAGTATTCCCAACAGTCGATACAGCAGCAGCTGTGTGCAGAAGATAGCCAAGTACAGCCCTGTGCTCTGGTAATACAATAAACGCAGAGAGTTGGCTTTGCCCTTACACATCCATTTTCTAGTAAAACTTTTGTTTACTTTTTTCATTTCTCTTTAATAGGATCTCTGAAACACAAAACACCACCAAAAACAATCCGCAGAACCTGGCCCATTACTCATGATCAATTGGCTCCCTGGCCCTAGGCTTGTGCAGGAGGTTTTTTTTCCCCACTACTTCCTCTATGGGCATTGTGAAGCCAGCCAGCTCTGCGATACAGCACCCGAACAAACGCAGACTGTCCTTCAAAATCCTGCAAGCGTGAGAGCGCTGGCTTCTCCTGGCAGGTGCTGTGCGAGGCAGTGGAGCGAGCAGCGTGATTATCCTAGCCCTGCTGGCTTGCCAAGAAGGTGCTGCTAGGTAAATAGGCTGTGACCTTGGCCAGATTTGTACAGGGGGGAGAAGAGGCTTCTTCCCACAGACCCTTCCCTGTCAGCACTCCTCCGATAGCTGACACCTAATTTATTCAGGTGCATTAAAAAAATTCAAGAGTTACTGAAATTTTTCTTACAATATTAGCTATTATTTGTGAGGTGTCTGACACATAAAGATACTACACAGATATCTTACCAAAGCAGCACCTTTATCTGGTCTGTGTCACATGTATCTCACTTTTATTAGCTATAGAAAGATATTAGCCACATGATCTTATTTTCTGTGACCCCAGGGGGTGGATAATATTCATGTCTACTTCATGCTTTGTCCTGTTGAGGTACCACAAATACTCATCCATCCTTAGGTATCTATACTGATGGCTGCAGCGGGATGCACTTGCAAATACCAGTGGATTTGCAGAAAGCCCAAAGGCGCAGTTAGTACTTTGAGTACAAAAGGAGGTAAAAAGCACCCAGGCTCTGTGGCTGCAAGATGCAGAGTGCAGAAAGAAGTGCTTGTCGTGGCTGCAGTAGTCCTCATAGTGATTTGCTGCTGCTGATGATGCCAATACGGCTTTCTGTAGATGCTTGTTCTGCTCTTCCGTGCTAATGCTTTCTTAACACAAACCGGGGCCAATCTGTTCTCAGATTAAGACTGTCTCTTAATTTTCATGGCCCTATCTTCAGCAACACAACAAAAATGCAGAAAAATGGAAACAGCAATCAGTGGGCACCTGCTCTCAAATGCGTTTAAGCCAGTCTTAAAAGACAGAGAACATCTTGGTTTCTATTCTGGACATAAAATTCAGAAGGGCTTTAAAAAATAAGATTACTTTTTTTTTTTTTTTTTTTTCCTGCAGAAAGGGTGTTGTGTTATGGGAAGCCTTTGAGCTTTGCTTTATGTTTCAGGAAATGACTTTATTTAATTTTGCAAGTTCCTGTGTTTGAGCTAGAAAACTGTACCTTCAGAGATACGTGGCCTTCAACAGACGTGACTAGGATGGCAGACTTTGCATGCATGTATGTGTATACACACACACATACATGTGTATGGCTGTTTATGTGCACTGTTTGGCAGCAGATTTGGAAGGTCATGGGAGCATTATCAGAGCATGTCTATAAGTCAGTTAGGACAGGACCATTGCTCAAAAGGTGGAGCTGAGGGTCCCTGGCATTGGGTATTGCTGAATCTATGCACTTCTTGCTGCCTGCCATGGCCTAACGCACCAGGTCATGTTCCTCCTTTCCATTTCCTAAACTCATGATTTTCTCCACTTTTTGTTCTTATATTCCAGCTTAAGTGGTGCTTCATAGAAGTACGATAAGGATTAGAGGATGTTGCAGAAAGCATCCACTGATGCATCACACTTATTTGCTGTTCCCATTCTGAAGAATACAAAGTGTTTTTTATACATCTTCAGGTCCTGCTGTTCCTTTATTTTAGTGCAGACTGAAGCTCTGGCTGCGTATGGGGAATCATAGAATCATTAAGGTTGGAAAAGACCTCCAGGATTACCTGGTCCAACCACCCCCCCCCCCACCACCACTATCACCCACTAAACCATGTCCCCAAGCACCACGTCCAACCTTTCCTTGAACACCCCCAGAGACGGTGACCCCACCACTTCCCTGGGCAACCCGTTGCAATGCCTGACTGCTCTTTCTGAGAAGAAATGTCTCCTAATTTCCAACCTGAACCTCCTCTGACTCAACTTGAAGCCCTTCCCTCTAGTCCTATGACTAGTTATCTGTGAGAAGAGGCCGACCCCCAGCTCCCCATAACTTCCTTTCAGGTAGCTGTAGAGAGCAATAAGGTCTCCCCTGAGCCTCCTCTTCTCCAGACTAAACAACCCAAGTTCCCTCAGCCGCTCCTCATAGGACTTGTGCTCCAGGCCCTTCACCAGCTTCGTAGCCCGTCTCTGCACAAGTTCCAGGGCCTCGGTGCAAGACTGGAAGATAAGGAAGACTTGGGAAGGGTCAGTTTCCAGCGACTTGGCTGCTGAAGAGAACGTGAGACAAATGGGAGACGATGCCTTTGAACTACAGCAGGAGGGTGGGCGTTTGCTGACCTAAGAGAACCCGCTCCCATTCCTGGCCCGGGGCCCGGCTCTCCCCCGCCGCAGCGGGCAGCGCCCTTCGGCCCCACTGCCCCCGGCCCCGCCGCCTTCTCCGGCGCCCTCCCCGTGCCCGTGTGCGGCGGGGCCGTGCCGCGCTATGCCCGAGCCGTGCCGTGCTGGGCGGCGCGGCCCCGCACATGCTCACTGGGCGCCGAGGCAGGGCCGGAGGCAGGGCTCGCTGCGAGCCGCCGCTCCTGCGCTCCGCCCCGCGCCGCGCCGCCGGCCCGCATCGGGAGGCCCCGCTCGGCTCGGCCCGGCTCTGCCCGGCTCGGCTCGGCTCGCCTCGGCGGTGAGCGCTGGGCCCCGTCAGCACCTCGGCCAGCGCCGGGCCGCTGCGGCGGGGCCGGGCCGGGCCGGGAGGGGGCGGCTGGGGAGGCTCCGGGGGGCGAGGGAGCGGGGAGGGGGCGGCGGGACGCCGCCGGCTGGGGCCGGGGACGTGCCGGTGCCTGCGGGCGGTGCGGGGAGAGGGGCTGGCTTCCTCCGGGGAGCGGCTGGGCAGGGGAACGCGGCTGGAGCTGAGGGGTCCCCCAGGTGCCCCCGGCCTAAGGAAGGGGCCTGGGGAATGCCCGTGGAAAAGGCGTGGAAGGAGCCCGGGGGTGGTGGTCGGGGGCTAGTGGGGCACCGGCCCTTGGGGCATCACCAGGTGGGACTGGGTGCAGTGGGGCAATGCCCAGGGCTCCGGGCTGTGCCCAGAAGCAGTCTTTGCAGATCCCATTTAGTGCTGATGCCGCATCTAGAGTCCATGCAAAGTAGTCATCTATGGGTAATTTCATCCATGAAATTAAATTTGCAACCCTTTCTCGTAACCGGCGTTGAAATTGTTGCTGTTTGATGTGTGTAGAAGTCAAGAGGCCTCTCAGTTCTCTACCTTGGTAAAGGCTGGTGGGCCACCTTTAACCGTGTTTAGTGGAGTCGATAGATGGTACTTTTGGTGAGGAATTCTCTTCCACATTTCTGAGGATTTTGAGTCAGGCAGCCTTTGAAGGTCATCACATCACATTTATGTCTTCAATACACTGGACTCACACTTAAATCAGTTCCTCGCTGTGATTCTCCTAACTTTGTGAAGCACTTTGACGCTCACAAAATTACCTAAAGTGGTTTCATATCAGATTTACACCTCAACACACTCTCCTATGTCAAACTGGATTTCTAAAAGGAAACATTTGTTTTCTTTTTGTACATATATGTTCCCATTTGCTGTTTAACCTACTAGGTTAATGCTACTAACATAAACCTCTTTCTTTTTCTTTGCGGTAGACTGAAGGTTTCTTTGAAGCTTAACCTTCAAGATGAAGTTCTTACTAGCAGTTTTCTTCTTGGTCTCGTTCTCCTTATGGATGGAAGAAGTCTATTCCAAAGAGAAGTCTTCAAAGAAAGGAAAGGGGAAAAAGAAGCAATACCTTTGCCCATCGTATGTTCTGTGTTTCTTTTATATTCTTGCATGATTGAGATCCTGCCATATTTTTAACACCAGAAATTGCATGGGAATTAAAATGGAAGGTGGTGCTTTCCATTAAGAGGGGGATTTTGGGGGGTGGAAGTGAGAAGAAGAGGGCTTGACCACTTGACCACTAAGTTCTGTCAGCTTGACCAGTGACATAGCTAAGTTCTGTCAAACAGTCTGTTTCTTCTGTAACAGGTCCTTTGTTTTAATGTAAAGAGAAATCTAAGCAATAGTAAACAGATTCTTAACAATGAACAAAAGTGTTTGGGGGGATTCCAATGCAGTATCTTGCTATCTATGGGCACAGAGTAATGTATTTGTGTAACGTTATGCTGTCGAACATCATGTTGCGAGTATACTATCTTACTGAAATTCAGTTTCTGTTTAGCTTAGCTCTGTAAAAGAGAGATTGCCCTACTCACATTCTTATTACATGCTGAATAGAACTAATGTCTTAGCATCTTCCGTCAGTGATTTACGGTACTATATTTTTTCTGGAGGTGGATAGATTAATGCTATAAAAATGCCCTTATGGAGCAATCTCTCTGTAAAAATACAGAAACTAAAACTAATCACTAACTGGTGATTGCCCAGCTGATTAGAGACCACGTTCACAACACCTGTAATTACTTCACACTAAAAAGAGTTTCTCTTTCTGACACTTACCACATTTTCTGTTGATCCATAGGACAATGCAAAAGTTTTATTTGGAGGGCCTTTTTGTCATTTTCATGGCCATCCTTGGTCATCATTTTAGTGTTATGGTGTAAATATCTGAAGCAAAGATGGATGGAATATAATGAGTTACCAATAGATGTAGAAAAACACTGTGCCTTAAATGATGAAGTGGCTCAGACAGGTTTACAACACATTTCTTCTGAGACCATAGAAGAGGAAGACTGGAAGTTGAGACTGGCTACCTAACATTTAAAAGACTTTTTGCAAGTAAAAGAAAAAAGTAAATGGAATAACCAGAATGAAGCACTGTTTGAATGATACTTTTAAAGGTCCCACTCTTTTTAAGTATCAACAGTGATGTTTATTTGTAACACTGAATTTTTAGAAAGTTTCTACATGCAGTGAGTGTTCTCATTCTTTATTATATTGGCCCTAAAAAATGAGGTAAGTCTTTGGATTTGAAAACATTAAGATACAAGTCTCTAATGTGATCATGACTCATTTGAAATGACCCATATCCATTCTGTCTCCTTTGTGTAGTTACATTGAGCTCTGTATGGAGCTTTCACTGTGAGCTACCATAAGGACTAATGGCAAGGAGAGAAATGCCGTGGTTCCAAGACAGGCGTGAGCACCGAAGTCCTTAGAAAGGAAGTTCCACAGCTGGGAGCTGAGAGTCCAGATCTGCCATGCATTTTACCTGTTTGGGACTTCATCTTAATTAGAGTTCAGAACATAGATGGCATTTCATCTTGAGAAGTGTTGTTTTGTGTTTTTTTTTTTTCCTTCAACACAGTATTTCCTGGTATTCTGTTCTTCTCAATACCAGTTAATTTTACAAGCTATAAATATGACATCATTTGTCACCACCATACTTGGTGAATAAGTGCTGTAATTTTCTAGGTGAGGTTTTTACATTTCAGCCAGTGGAAGCTTTCTGTGAAAATCCTAGCATGATCCCATGTTTGTCTGACAAACCGCGTGTGCCGTGCTGCTAGTTAGAATTAATTGCCGCAGCACTGATCTCTATCATTTTCTGAATAGCGAACAAGTTGTCGGTGTCTCACTTGGCTGAAGTTCACAGCTTGAGACAGTCTCTTGTGGTAGTTGAGCTGCAGGATCACTGGGCTTGTGGCTGGCAGCTAGACAGCCTCTGAGGTGAACAAGCAATCAGAGTGAACTCTGTCATGCTCGCATAACTCAGGCTGTTGAGGACAAACTTTCAACCAGCGACATGTTTTTTATAGCCTTTCACAAAACTTCTGTAGTTGATGACACTGTACATTGTAAAAGAGGAAGCCTACTCATAATGTTTTCTTTCCTGTGCAAAAAAAAATGGAAAAAAAAAATCTTTCTTCAAAAAAAAAAATCTTTCTTCAGAAACAAACCAAAATGTAATGCAGTGGAGTGGGAATTAAGTGACAATGTGAGGGTTGATCAAAATTAGTCTCAGAGAAAGTGGTTGAATGAAAAATTCGCTTGTAAAGCACAAATGAATTGTTTTGAAAGAAAGCATTTTATCTTTTTCAAGAAGGTTTATAGGATTTTGCATCATTTGTTGAATGGTACAAATTCCTAATGAAAACATACATAAGTTAAAACCTTAATCTACCTTTAATTCTCATTGGTTACTAGTGCCATACGGCTTAAAGCTTTATTGTAAAATATATTGCCGCTTGTTTCTTTACAACATCTGAAAAGTTAAATTCTACCTCCACAAGAAAATAAAAACCACTAGTAATTATATAAAGAACAAACTTTACAAATTTTATAATGGAATTCAAATGTATGCAAATAATTTCCTAGGAAAGATTTATGCTGAGCCTAATAATACTGCTTAGGTTCTTTAGTTTGACATTCAGAAATGGATAGTGTTAGGACTGGTTTGGCTTTTGGACTTTAGCATGAATTTGTATGAAGAATGAGCACACCTGAATTTTTATGCATATCAAGCACAGAAACTTTTAGCTAAGTATAACCCTCTGGCATGAAATTAACTATAACAGAAAAAGCTGAAACCAAACTGATTAAAAACCCCATAAAAAGTTCATTATTGTCTCATAAACAGATATTTGCTTCCTTCAATTAGGAAAATTCTGTCTTGTATCTGGCAGCAAAAACTCTTACTTGTGATTATTCATAATGCTTCTCTGTGTATTGTGTGACAGTGGCTTGATAGGCCATCTAATTTTCATTTATTTCTGAAACTGTTTCTCCCAGCTTTTTTTATTGAGGGGTTCCAAGAAGCTGATGCTTAATCACTTGTTCTTATCTTGATTTAAGGCTTCCTCAGACAGATGTAAAATTTCACATCTTAAATTTAGATCATTTTCTTTCTTACCTCAGGCTTTCCTAGTGAAACAGAGAGTAGTTATGTCTTATTCCTGAATGTTTGTTGATTAACAAACAAATTGATACATTGGACCTATAAGCCCACAATAGGGAGTTTTACAGCATAAGTCTGGGAAGCTGGTTTCCACAGATGCGTAGTGCAATAAAATATGAAGCTTTAATGTAACGAAACTCTTGCCTTTTATCTCCATGGAAAACATTTAAAAAAAAAAAAAAAAAGAAAGAAAACAAGAAAGAGATAGGTCTACCTCTTCAAGAAAATCCTTTAAGATTTTTGTGGGTTACAGTATTCTCTTTACAAAGCTTATTTTGAAATTCACTATACTGAATACAGATGACCTTGATGGATTTAGTCACTTGATCTGTTTGTTGGTTTTAGACTATCCATCAGCCATATTACCACTGTTATTTACTGTTTGGAGGTCACTCCATGTTGTTGTGCTTCTGCAGTGATCTACCAGTCCCAGGGGAACAGAAAATGTGAGCAGTGAAGTGACATTGCAGGTTCTGGTGATACAGTGTTTGAAGTTTAAGGCCTGGAAAATATGGAATGGGTAGTTGTTTCTAAGTACTACAGCTCTTTATCAGAGTGTGTCACATAGGTTAAGCACAAGAGTGACTGCTTCACATGTTTCTTGTTAATGTGAATTAAGCCTGTTTGAATGTTTCAGGCAGTTTGAACAGATAAAAATGAGCATTTTGTTTAAACAGTTGCCCCAGGCCCAGCCAGATTTTTGAATAGGTACGTATTATTTGCCTTCCAGTACTGGTGTTATTTTGCAAAAGTTGCCAGATGGCAGAGGAAGTTTAAGAAGCTACTCCATTTTAGTCATGGTGAGCGCTGACGTTGAGGATAAAATACACAGACAGACATGTTTGGGATGGAAGATGTGGTCAAAACAGATTTTGTCTAATGCTATTACTTTTCCCTAGCGTAACTTCCTCATAATTCCTCATAATACCTGTTTCTGGTAAACATGTTGGACACGCAGCTGTGACTTTTTCTAAGAGCACTGCTGAAAGAATGTTTTTCCTTTTGTTATGTCATAATAAATACTTCAGTTATTTTACAGTGTTCCAGCTGCTGCTGTTATCCCACGGTCCTTGGCAACCAAGAAAATTCTCTCCTCAAAGCCACTTGCAAGATCTCAAGATAGACAAATTAACTTATAAGGAAAGGCAAGTTTGCTATGACTGTTAGAGAAAGCAAAGAGATGTGTGTGTCAAATAGCAGCTAACAAAATCAGTTACAACTGTGCTCACAATCCCAACTATCCCTGTTAATTACAGTTTTAGTATGACTCAGCTGTTCACCTGCACACTGTTAATTGCCGATGATCCCACAGGGAGCCTAATGCTGAGAGTATGGCACTGATCACTGAATCCCATTCCTTTCTCTTGATCTCAAGACTCCTTTTAAATAGCATCCCTCCCCACTGGTGTGCATTTTCCCACATGGAGATTTATGTACACGTAGATGATTAAATAAATACTGTATGATATCTACAGAGACTTTTTTTTACCCGCAGAGCAGGAGCACAAATCGTGTTTTGGCTTGTGTTCAATAAAGCATATCAGCTACTTCAGAAACTGTGAAATGGCCCTCGAAGCCCTCCAGAAAACATGGCTTGTGCCATCTGCCAGGGCAGAAGTTTAGAAAGGTCACAAATGCCAAGGTTCAATAAACAGCTTATTTTTAAAAATAACAACAAAAGACAGTGGAACTGGAGAAAAAGCCTTTGATGTGTTCAAAGCATAGAATTGTATGAAAGTCTCTCCTATACATTTCTCTTGCTTAACTGCTGGCTTCTGCCAAGCTTTTCCCATAAAGACTAAAACAAGTTCAAAGTCTTATGTCTTGGATCCTCTCCACCTTCCTGTGGACAAGGACTGTTTTTCTCCCCACATGTCTGGGTATACATGGCCTCTCTATCTGTAGTATGTGATCATCCCCCAAATGTAAATGGTGGGAAAGTGGAATTGACTCTGGTGTCATTCCCGTCTTGTAGAAGACATTGTTGATAGTTTGTGAACATCTTCACTTGTAGGTGTGATGGTAGGGTTGATTTACTTTGTGGGGGAAGATGGAAGAAAGTTGAAACAACAGCCTGAATTTAGTTGTGGAGGCAGTTGTATTTCAAAGTCATTCTGAAGATAAAGATGTTGCAGAGCTCAGGTCTGGTTCCTGTAAAAATTCTTTTGCCCCATAGCGACAGCAATTGGTCAATGGTTTAATTATTCCGTAGTATGTAACTCTTATGGAAAGCCATGATCTCAGACAGACAGGGCCACATTCCAGGAGGTCTGGGAATTTGTATTCAGAGTGGATAAGCATGCTGGGGAGTAAAAGATAAAGCTGTATAAGCAAAACTTAAGTTATCATGTAAAACAGTAATTAACTATGGTAAGTTGGTTCTCTTTCAGTAATTCTTCCTCTCAAGTGAGCAGTGTTTACTCCATTCTGAACACTGTAGTGATGAGACAATACAACTGTGCAGAAGAGTTACAGACTTGAGCACTCTAATTCATGTATAGCCTTCAGACTGAGAAGAAATGTGGATCAGCAGGTTAAATTCCATCCCCGGAACCTAAGTGCGAGGAAAACCGTAAGACTACATGTTGTTCCCAGCACCACTGAATGGGTCTTTGAAAGAAAAATTCCTAAAATGTCTCTCCATTTATGCTTTCTAACCAAGATGGTGCTCTTATCAAGATCTATGTCTTGTTCGTCTCAGTATTTATTTAGAAAAGAGATAGGGACATGGGGACCGAGGTGGACAAATGTCTGTAGTTCTGCTTAAACATCTGGATGCTGATCATATATCATGCATGCTTGTGGTGCCAGAGCACAGCAGAACGGCATTTCTGCGCAAAGGTCACTTGGGTGGTGACTTCAGTAGGACACAGAGGTCCCTAAGCAGGGAGCAAACAAGCACCATTAGCTTGTCGTGAGCAGTTCGAGTCGGGCTGGATGAAGTACTGTACTAACCTGGTTCTGTGGGTTTTGGGGCTGTAGCCTCTGGTGGGCAGATGAATCGTCTTGCTTTCTCAAGCTTACAGAAAAACAACAAGGCACTTCAGAATGCTGTTTAAACACTCCTCAACATGTCCAATCCTGGAAATGTTGAATGCGAAACTAAAGCTGAACTTAGAGGGTTCTGATAGTCAAGGACTGAAGTAGTGGCCCTAGCTGAACTATTCACACCACCCAGCTACAGGAATCTTGCTGACATGCCCATTGGGACCCATTCTGTTTGGGCTTTCTACCATAGCAGATGAAAGAGGAGTTATTTTATTCAGTCTGCCCCAGCAGGGTTTATGTTTTGTATTGCACTGTGAAAGAACCTTTCTCTTTGTTCACCATACTGGATTACTTCCAAATTCAGGGACTGAAGTTGCATACCTAAATTTAAGTGTTTAGCTGTCAACTGCATTTTGTGAGCATGCATAAAAAGTTATTGAGATTTCTGTACTTTTAATGTAATTTGAATGACATCGCTTTGCATTGGAGGCATCATAATTACTCTCCCTAGTAATAGAGATTTCAGGTGCTACAGTTTGAAAATGTTGCTGTTAAGCATGCTTGAGATCATAGAGATCGCTCGGAGGAATTATATAGTATCTCTTTGATTTGTGTTAACCTGTTTTTATGCTTTGAGTTACTGCACTCAGAAAATCAAATGCCTGCAAATCAGAACACTGATAGGTTGTATCAAGGAAGTAGTGCATGCAGTGTGTGGCAAGGTGACATGTACTGTGTTTCCCAAAACTTATTCTTATCATTCCTTGATATCTACCGTCATGTTATGTGACTAAAATGTCAGTTCCCATCACATAAATTAGATAAACTGTACTAAAACCTGTTGTTTCAGCATTACGTAGGACATTTTGCTGGAGATAACAGTGTGAGTTGGAATATATATTTTTATCTGTCAGACAGTAATCTATGCAAAGGCAAAGCTTGACACTAGGTTATCCAAGCTGTGAGCTCTAAGTAAATGCTGACAATAGAAAAAGCATGCAGCATGATTGTTTGGATTGCAGTGTATTATAAGATGGGATGTGAATTAGCTTGCCTCTGATAAGTGCCTGTTTTTTTCCTGATTGCCATGCCATAAGTAAAAAATATATTAATGTTCTTTTCTAAAATGAGAGATTCTTCAGCATAATGGGATCTTAAGAACAGGGATCAGGGCAATAGGTGAATTAAAACAACAGCAGTGAAGGTTCCTATCCCGATTTGTGTAGAATAAATGTTGTTGATATTCCTTTTTCCAGCCATCTTCCTGTGGCACTGTCTGCGATAAGGACTCCTTGTAACTTCAGTGAGCTCTGGGAGACTAGGTGTCATGATAACCCAACAGAGAGAGACATAATGTCTTCTGACACATTTGCTTGACACAAATGTAAAGAAGTTATTATATCAGTTTCAACCAAGAGTATGCCTCTTGTTTGCATGCGTATCTACTTACCAAAACTTCTCGATTTTGATTAAGGAATTATGAAGATAATTATCTATTGACATCAATTTAAAATGTTAATCATGTTCTTCAACGGCTGTAATAAAATGTGTGCGGCTGCAGTGGAAGAAAGACGAGACGGACACCTCCCTGTGTATCTCATGCAATGCAGTACTTAAAGTCATTCTTTTATTTGTCAGTGATACCAGAAGTAGACTGGAGAGAGGCCAGTCATATCCCACTGAGATGTCGTGCTGACAGACTAAGTGTATTTTGTTTTCTTTCTGGCTTTAGAGAGCACTGTTCATAAAGTGAGAACACTGATTGCTTTCTCCTTTCTTGCAGAAAAGGAGAAGACATTGTGCTTTGCTTTATTTAATTCCCGCCCCCCCCCCCCCCCCAAAAAAAAAAAGTGTGGTTTAGGCAAAATTTTGATAAGGCAATTTCTAGCTTTACTATTACTTTCTTTTAAATTCCTTTTATAACAACTGTGAGACTTCAGTTGCATTACCCTTCGCTTGTTATGTACTGTGTCTTGACTAGAACTGATAAATTACTTTGAAAAACGTTGCTACATTGCGACATTTCCATTTCCTAATGCTTTCCAGCAGCTACACGTGCATTCCTTGCAGGTTGAAGTAAATGTATTAAAATTACTACATGTGCTGTAACTAGTGGAAATTTAAGGGGAACCTTTGGCTCGTTATCAGCTTCTCATATGGAAATTCTAGGTCAGATAAGGAAAGGTGGTAAGTAACTTTTCAGTTGGTGTGAGTGGTGGTGTGTGGGAATCAGCCTTTAGAAAACTGAAGTACTGCATCTCTTGGGAAGGAAGGTCTGAGCTCAAATTCTTTTCCTCTAGCGTAGCCTACACATCAATTCAAAGCTCACTGTTCCAGAATGGCCAGTTAGGCAGGGGTGGTCGTGGCTTTAGATGAGTATCTCCATGGCTTGAATCATCTCAGCCAGTTACTCCATGCGCCCAGCCCACCCTGTTCAGTGTTTAGTTATTCTGCTAATCTATCACTCTGAAAGTGGCATAATGTCTGAGCTTAGCAGAAGCTATGCATATGATTTATTGATTTCCAAGTGAAATTTTGATCAGCAGGGTTCTCTGAAGGAAATCCAATCCTTGCGAAGATGTTTAGTAGCACGAGTGCTACTCGATGGTAGTTCAATGACAGCATACTGTGAAGGACTGCAGTGAAAATATACCCTGTACTCAGCAAAGCCTTTTTCCATTCCACCACTTCGTTCAAAGTCACCGTTAAAAAACTGGTGATTACTGACTCCGGGCTTCTTCTCCTAGCTCAAAGTAGCCAATGCTGTTGTGCTTCACTTGGTTCCTAAAGTGAGGAAAAATGTGTGCACATGACACAACTTCAAAACACTACCCAAGGACTTGCAGTAAATGTGATCATGATGCTCTTTACCAGAAAGCAGTGCTGCCACGTTTCTTCTTCACATCACTGGCTTCCCCCACTGCAGTAAATGTCCATTGTGTGACCTCTGAGCGAACAACCTGAGCACACATTTGTATTAACATCCTTCTGCAGTGCAACACAGACCTCACAAAATTACAGCTTTATTCCTTTTACTTAAAGAGACAAATAAACCTGTCAGAATGTCAGCTGTGTTTGGCTTTCTATCACTGTTTAATGCTCATTTTTTTAATTTTTTTTTGATTTGTTTGCAAATACATTCTGCAAGCATTTGTATTTAATTTTTGTGTCCATGTTGTCCCACGTGGTTCAGATCATCACTATTTAATGACTATTGCCATTATTACTATTTAATGAAATTCTTTGAACAATCCATAAGAGAAATATAAAACAAATTGGGTTTTAAGTTTGTTCATTAGTTGTTGTTTGGTTTTGTTTTGACACTGCAAACTGAAAACAAACCTCAAAGTGTCAGAAGTAAATCAGCTCTTTTATGTACTTAATGCTTCAAATCTGAGTCAAATATAAAAAGCCTAGGAAAATTATTGGAAGGTGAATTTATCAATTATTTATCAATTATTTATCAATTATTTATCAATTATTTATCAAATAATTTATCAATTATTTGAAGAAATTAGAAACCCTCTTGGTATTTAATTTCTCTAATATTAAATTAGCAGAGTTTTATTGTACACAGTAAGGACATACTAGTGGAAGTTAAGATATGTTGCAAAAAGGAAAAAGTTCCTTGTTTTAGTGTTTTAGTAATTAATTAATTATTTTTTTTTTTTTTCCCAGTAGTCAATAAGAATGATGCTGAACAGAAGCTACTGGAAATAGATATCTTAAAGTCAGGAGGCTTTTTATAAAAAAAATATAAAATAAAATAAAAATGGCCAAAAGCCTTTTGGAGAGTTAATATTATCTTCAATAAATGTTTGAATAATGCAGAAGTCCCAGAGGACATGAAGGAAAGTGAAGGATGAGATGAAAACTAACAGTGAGCCAAAACGCTATAAAGAATCACCCATAGGTCTGTCAAGCTGACATTGATATGAGATATGAGAAACAATAATGCAAAAAAGAATTAAGCAGGGTGAGCAGGGTAGTAGAGACAACAACAGCTGATACTAGTTAAGGAAAATATTTAGAAAATTAACTGGATCATTTTTTAAAAATAAATTCGTACATTTGCCTGCCGGAGGCAATAGTGTTGATGTATATGACATGCCTCTGTAGGGTGTTTGTCTTATTTTTACATGGCATCCTGATTATTAAATTACAAAGACAAAGGGTTAGCAGAGTAGTCAGAAAATGGAGGGAAAAGTGAATATGAGACAAAGTTCAAAACTGGAAATCATCACTGAACAGGTTCTACAGACAGCATAGAAATTCATTTACAGGACATCACCAGCCCGCCAGGTGCTTAAAGTGCGTGGGGTGGGGACCGTGCACCCTTTCTCTTGCTTTTTATTCCTCTCACTTGCATGTTACTCTTGTAGCCACATTCACCCGTCACAGGTTCTTTTTGATTTTCATGATGGCTTTAATTTAACACCCAAGACAATGACAGCAAGGTAAATGGAGATAGTTAAAAGTGCCCTGAAAAAACAGAGTGCAAGGCCTTGTTTTCCATAACACACTTCCAGTTAGTACTTACCAATGAGACTACGCAAGGGCTGCAGCTTGTTGGACTAGCTGTCACTGGCATCTGAAGGCAAGAGGCTGCCAAAAGGCACTGCGTGTTTTGTCACCTAAGAAGTGGCTGTCAATTTTCTTGTATTCCTAATCTGACAGTCCCTAAAAATAGTTAAGCTGGCTGTTTTCTCCTAATGAAGAAATCATGTCCCTCTGGATATGTATTAAGAGGGAAGGGAGCAATTAGTGAACTTCTTACTTATTTTACAAGATTTATTTTATTATCTATTGACCTTATCGAGTTTACAGTTAGAGTATGTAGGAGAACTGTCAGGTTTGTTACAGCTTCTTGAGAAATACTAAAACATCACAAAGAAAGACTATCCAGTATGGAACTTGAAAATGTTTGTTTGTGAAATGACTTAACTTTAAGCATGTAGTTGTTTCTCTCTAAATAGTAACGAATACACTTCTTTTTACAGCCAGCAATCAGCTGAAGACCTTGCAAGGGTACCTGCTAATTCTACAAGTAATATCTTGAATAGGCTATTGCTCAGTTATGACCCCAGGATAAGACCAAATTTCAAAGGTTTGTCAGATATTTCTGCCTTTTTATTTTATCTTTGGGATTTAACTTCTGCTCTTTTCACACATAGAAAGTTTATATAAAGATGATATTCACAGCCTATGTTTCTTTTTAAGAATGATGGAAATTTCCCTACAATGTGAAACTATAGGAGACATTTACCCTTTTGAGCTGAAATATATCGGGACGTCATGATCATAATAGTGTCTGATGCTTTTGTTATTATTATGCTTGCATTTTTATAAAAGATTTTTTAAAAGTTGAATTAGGTTTTGTAGAGCAAGTTTTTAAAATATCTTTTTATCCCTACATTTTAATTTGGCTTTAGTAGTATCTCTGCTTTACAGTATTTTAAAACACTAAACTTCTCTATAAAGATCCTTTAAGATGACTTTGTAAAATTTGGGATCAGCAGTATCACTGCTGGAAGTCATATGGAACATATCTTTAAAGCTGTGTTAATAATACAGCTTACATATATGGGATTTCAAATAGGTAATGACTTTAAACACATTCTGTGATTTTGAAATACCTTTCTTGTAGGCAACTGTTGTAGGAATCTTCCATGTAGGCAAATGTGATATCCTTTCATGTACAAAAAAGACTGGAATACGTATGCTCTGGAAAACCTCTAGTAATTGTAGAGCTGTGAATTACACTTACCAGGAGTTACATTATTTCCCTGCTTGAAAAAGACATAGAAAATTTATTACATTACAGACACTGCAGTTTACATAAATCAGTTCTTTCTTTTTAAAACTTATATTTAGTTATACATATGTTAAGAGATATTGTAACACACATATCAATATACTGAAATTTTGCAAAATCTATAATCTTTGTTGTGCTTTTGAAGAAACCAGTTTCAGATGCTCTATTTAACTGAGTCTTATAAATTCATTAAACTCAGTTCTCAGCAAG
Source organism: Anser anser (assembly GCF_964211835.1). Taxonomy (NCBI): domain Eukaryota; kingdom Metazoa; phylum Chordata; class Aves; order Anseriformes; family Anatidae; genus Anser; species Anser anser. The sequence continues at coordinate 31,443,575 of NC_139724.1, read as the reverse complement.
TTTCTTGCTTCTTTCTTATTCTTCGTAGAATCATATTTTATTTCAGCACTGAATATTGTCACAAAAAATAAACGTCCAGCCTCTGTTCTACCTGTTCTTCAGCATGATAAACTTGTTATAGCAAAGTGTATTGCAGATTGATTTATATTTTTGATATCCCTGCTGTCAGTCTGTTAAGAATCAAGACTGAAGAAAAAGGGAGGAGATGTAATGCTGGCTCACAGGGAGCTGGAAAAAAAAAAACAACATTTTCTGACAAGTGGTTTGCCCATGTTGAAACGTTCCTCACACATGACTGATTTTCTTGGACTGCACTTCCTATTTAGATCTGATAGAGACAGAACACTCCTGGCTACCAGTGGCACAGTGGGTGTACCGTCACAAACATCAGGAACTAAATGATGTATTATGTTTATTGCATAACCGAAAGAACTACACTTCACTGACCTGATTTAATGAAACAAACAGGTTCACTTTTTCAGTAAAATTCACTTTTTTCAAGTGAAATTTTATTGTAGCCATTTTCTGGTAAACAAAAAGAATTTACAGAGTTTGAGTTTTTGTTTAATGTACTCTGAAATACCGTGTGTACACAAGCAAACTATTAAATAAGACATATATTACTTGGTGTTTTCTCTATCAGAATCGTCTTCTTACATTTTTATATCTCATTTACTGCTGAAGATAGGAAGAATTCCACTGGGTTAAGTACTTGTAACAGTGTAAATGAGATTGGATGCATGCATCTAGTGTGTGTACTGACACTCTCAACACACAGGTGCTAAATAAAACTAGTGGACCATAATTAGTTCTCAAAACCATCAGGCCACTTCCCTCTGCTTCATGATAACCCGCTGTTAACACCAGATAAATGACTGCCTATCAGTTCCCATGGGGTGACAGAGGGCACATGTAGCAGCTGTCACACCATCCCTCTTGAGCTACAGGAATCCTGGCTGTGGAAAAGAGGAAAAAATCCAGTCCATCTTGATATCTTCACAGCTGCTGGCTTCTCAAAATTTTTCTTGGCAAACTGGTAATCATTGTAAAATGGAACAGCTTTCTGACTCTCTCTTGCTTGGTAGCTGGGAAAGCTGCATGAAACAATTTTTATCTCCCCATATACACACTTGTGCATTTATGCACTTGACTTGTGCAAAGAAGTATCCTCTTACAATGTAAGTAAATGTGTCACCATAAATCATGTACAGGTAATTTAGGATGATAGATCATCATCATGACTTTGGCAGTTAAATGTGTTTGCCGCTAGAAATGTGAATTGCTTCTATTCATTGTAATGTGTGTAAAAGTAATACTGGATGGTGCATTCTGTGATAGCTGAAAATCATGGAATTTGAAAATGATTCAAATTTATGGGCTATGAAATGCTTTAAGCTTAGCACTCTAGACTAAGATTTTTTTTATGTTTCCTTATCACTAGGATGAAAATAGTTCTCATGATTTCCATTAACTTTCAGTGGCAACAGATTAACCATAGCTTTTGAAAACAGTGTGTGTATATTAATTTGAAAATATAAAGCTGTGAAAAATATTCTTATTGTGATAGCAGTACAAAGAAGCCTCAAATGAAGGATAGTGTGCCTTTACTGGATTGTGCAGCTGACTAGAAATCTCTCCTTTTTTTTTAAAGGAATTCCAGTCGATGTTGCAGTAAACATCTTCATTAACAGCTTTGGGTCAATTCAAGAGACAACTATGGTAAGACTGAAATGAAATGAATGGAGCACACATGCAGATTTTCTTATTAAATTAAATTTCAGGGTGAGGATTATGAACTATAAAGTATAAATGATTGTTTTGACTGTGCGGACTGAGAAGTGAGTTAATTGGGCTAGTGATAGACTGACTGTGCTTTATGCTGTAAATGTAAACCTGTTAATCTATTTCACTCACAGATTGCCATAGCTTTTAGAATCTGATGAACATAAAAGGAAATCTGTGGTTTCTAAGATGCAAGAAATGAACTTTTTTCCATACTTTGTTCAAAGGAAGAACACATTTGGAAAGTATGCCTGACAGTTAATAAATAGGTTGCTCTGTGGATTAATAAAGGAAGTACTTGGACTGTAGATGAGAAGGAAAAGAACATGCATAAGTTTCGAGCATATAGGTAGGTTCTATGTTGGTCTGAGAATTGGAGTAAATCATAGAGGACTACAAGGAGAAGGAATAAAGGAGCAGACCATCAATGACTATGCTCTTCCTCCTGTTTATTTGCTTTATGAGAAAAGATAAACTGAGGACTGAAGCTTCTAAAATAGTTTTCTCAGTTCAAAGTATCTCAACATGCCAATAACAGCACCAAATAATCCACATTGCACTTTTCACTTGTTGTTGTTGTTGTTATATAAAGTAGAATCAATTTCAAAATAAAAAGTAATTCCAGCAAAGCGCTTTCCAGTATTCTTGGACTTGAAGATCTTTTTACAATGATATTTCCAATACATGCTGTCAAAAATATTGCAAAATATACATTCAGTTATTGAAGATGTTATGACCCGATCAGGGTTTTTCTTTGGGGTAAAAAAGATGGGAGTGCACCATGTCTTGCTAATATGTGGGAAGCCACAGCCAGGGTGTGTACTGAGACCTGGGAGTCCTGAGGCACTTCCAGACCATCCAGTGTAGAAACAGCTGCAGTGATCTGCTGTGTCCAGAGCATTGAGAAAGTTCCCCAAATCAGGCTGCTTTTTTAATGCTGTGGTTAAGGCAGCATTCCTAGTCCCAATGGCAGGGAAGCAATAAGCCATAATATGGCTAATAAATAATAAACCACCTCTTGTTGCACATGGAAGTAAATACCCGCTTAAAATTCAGAACCAGGGTGCATGATACCCTAAGGATGTTTCACTGAGACTGCAGAGTTGCTTAAATTTATATACATGCAATGGCTGAAGTAGCTTTTGAGCAGCTTGGACAGAAATTTCTGTTTCTTTGCTAGGAGGGAATAAAGGATTTAGATTTGATTGCAAATGATAGCAAGTCAGCTAATGGCATTAGCAGGAAGTGATATTAAAACAAAGAATGTAAGTTTGCTGAAGATACTTTGAGATTTATTTCCTGAAAACAAAAAGGGGACTGAAGTTTAAAGGAGCAGGGAGGAAGAGCAGGAAAGTAGGAGTGAGATACATGTCTAAGATGGCAGGTATATTAGGCCAGATGGCCGTTTCAAGTTTTTTAAATTTATTGCATGCTTTAAAAAGTGACTTTTACAGAGGCCTTTTTACAATTCACCCACATCCAAATAGTAACAAAACATGAACGTAAGGGGTGTGCCTCCACCCCCAAAACTAAGCATCTTCTCCACTGCAATGCATGTATGTCTGCCTGTGAATTCCTGTCTAGTTGCTCACATATTTACTAGGATGTTCAGTAAGATAAGTCATGCTCTCCTTCATATTTCAGAGCTTCAGACACCAACCTTGATTTAATTTATGTTTTTATTTAGATTTCTATGTCCAGCCCATCATTGTGATATCTAAGAATGTTAATGCGAAGCCTGATTTTCTTCCCGGTTCCCTTCATGTGTCAGAGGACATTGTCAGAGGCATTGACAAAAGAATTAGTTGATTTGTTCTTACATATATCACTTGGGAAGCCTTTCCTCCTGCAGTATAGGGTCCTATGGACGTACAGGAATTGTTGCTTTCTTGGGCATAGGCTGGTACTTGTCTTCATATGGTCTGGATAATGCACCAGACAGCAACAAGTCCCTCAGTCTTGGAGACAACTGGTACCTCCATAATCACAGAAAAAGTGTTTCCTGGAGCTGAGAAATCAGTTCTCTGAAGGACCAGTGGAGCCTCCTGAATTCAGAAAGGAGAGATATTTGCACACAGTAATAGGACTGCTGAAAAAGATTCCTCAGTGCTGGAGAAGAAAGTAGCTGCCTGCCTTTCTACTGTGTCGGGCATTAGTGTGAGTCATGAGGAATACTGATTTCTTGACTGGCTCTCTAAAATTAACAGCAGCTACTAAACTGGTTGAAGTAATATCATTACTGATACAAAAAGCTGTGAAATAATACATTTGTAAGTGTTCAGTGAATGATGTATTGTGATTTTTGGCTCTGTAGCCAATTCTGTCTGCCCTAGCTAAATTAATAGTTTTTTTGCAAAAGTCTGCATGGGGGTAAAACATCCTGTTTGACCAAGCTAAAGACATGTTCTGCACCATATCAGTATTCCTTTTGTTGGGTGATTGAAGGGTGGGGAAAAATAACCATGAGTGCCAGGTGGTTGGAAATGAGGTGGTGGTGGTGGTGGAGGACCCAACAAACAAATGGGTGCAGTGCCTGTTACAAAAGGCCATTAGGTATGCAGATTTCCTTTCAGTTCAGGAGGCTGTTAAAGAAATGCAGAAGGAGATACCTTCAGTAAGGTCTAAGATGACCCACTCTCAGACCTCTCTCTGAAATAGCCAACTCTGTCCATGGAATTAATGTCTGGAACCTCTAACCAGTAAAGAGGCCCCTGCAGTGTTCCTTGTCGTCATATCGTGGTGGCTGGTTCTGATGGTTCCTCTCATGTTTCAGGAATCCCACAAAGCTTAACAGACATGGCCTCTCTGAAAAATACAGTAACCAGTGATTCAGTCTTTTCACCAACTGTAGCCAGGCCAAAAATCCCAAATGACATGTATTCATAAATAGCATGTATTAGAAAACCTTCAAGAGTGTCATTAAACTTATATAAATGCTGAAGACTGGGGGCTCTTTGCAGATATTAAGAGAAAATACGTTGAACAATAAGAACTTGGTGCAACTGATCTTTGACACAAGGACCAGCATTTTTTTCTTAGCTTCATATTTCCCTTTTTTACCTCATGTAACAATAATATGTCTCCATCATCTGGGTTTGATGAGTACGGCAGACATGGAGAGAAAGGCTCATTCTGCTAAAGATTACATGTTTAGACAGGTTGCACAATCTGTTCCAGCTGAAAACAAGGCAATCATTGGATGAAAGCCAGTATATTAAAGCAGAGACAGAGCAGGAGGCAGAGGTGGGTGCTGATTTACTCATTCAGGGTTAAAACGGGAAATAAAAGTGTGGCCAGACTGAGGGCAAGGAAGGCCAGAAAAAGTCTTACTGGGACCAGACCTCTGCAGCCTGTCCTCTGTGGGCATGAGTTGTCCGGCAGTAGATCAAACTGATTGTCATTATCAACATCCTTTGACTGGCTAATGACAGGGGAAATAATTTTAATTATTAATGTCACATTCCCTGTTCTGCTGTTTTAATGAGGATCAATTATTTTTTTCCTTCTGTCCTTCTAGTCCTAGAACTATTTGTGTTCTTAGCTATGCAGTTGGCTCATCATCAACAAGAAAGAGTAGAGATGACCTCTTGCTGAGGTAGAGTCCACTTAGTTTTAAGAGAGAAGGGAATTTCTCTGCAGAAAAGCATCAACAGGTTTGAATCAAGATTAGTGGAGGCATAGCATTGATCCTATGCCCAGAAGTCTATATTGCTTTATTCAAACTCCTGTGACGAAACTGAAGGGGAAATACTTGCTCCATGTCTAGCAAAAGTAGGGTTCGTGTTGTATTGTTGAGTACTAGAGATAATTGCAACCTTTTCATACATGCATCAAACAGGTTAACTGGTAAAAATGAAAAGAAAAGAAAAAAAAAAAGTTAACTTGAGTGAATAAGAATTTGTACAGCTAAAATGGAGGAAAGCTTCCAGTAAGCTCCCTTCATCTGACCTCATGTAACTTGTTTCCTTCTAGCTCTTTGGAGTACTTGTCTGGGATCCCCATTCTAACTCTGCTTCTGATTTTGCAGATTTGTGGAAAAATACAGTGATTATGCCACACTTAGAAACTGTTACAGACCAGTCAGGGATTCCTAGGGATAGATCCTTTGTGTTATAAATATCCATGAGGCTATAATATTTTAGCTGTACTAATGATCTGTCTCTTTGTCTACAGAGGCTGTCCTCAAGGTTTGTATTTGCACTGTAACCTTTCTTCTCAGACTCAAATGGCAAAACACCACTTCCTTCTCCTTTACTTTAAAACCTTTTTATTTGTTTATTTATTTTAGTATTCATGTGCTTAAAATAAATTTCAGTTTTCTTCTTTTAGTTTAAAAAATGCTGGTTTCTACTTTACTGCTCTGTTAAAAGAGAGTACTCTACTCCTGCTCGGTTAAAAGAGACTGCTTTTATGCTTCCTTTCTTTGTATCATTGTAGTTGATATAGAAAAAGCTTTTCATGATCTAGTGTTGCTCCAGTTCGCAGAGAGAGAAGTGCTGGCTATGCCTAGCTTCTGGCCTGAGGAGTATTTCTGGCCATATGCCCACTGTGTAGGTTACATTTGAAATATTTCCTAGAAGGCCTCCCCTTTCAACCTCCCTGAAAACAACTTTCCTTCTGTTGGGAGTTTCACGGCAAAACAAAGCCCCGTAGAACACTTTAGTGATTCTCTTTACCTCCCAGATCCTCCTCACTCCAATGGTGACTCTTTTTTCACTCTAGTTTCAGGCTTTGTAATTGTTATGTGACTCCGTTCTATTGTAAAATGTTGATCATTCTGCAATATTCAAAGAACATCTGTAAAATGTATAGGAGGAGAAAGACCACGTGTCTTATGCAGACCATTTCTTCAGCATACATTGAGCCCAGTTGCAGTGCATATTCTGAATCTGAAATTCTGTTTCCCAAGGTTTAGAGGTTTAGTTGCAGGCTTGTTCCAAAATGGATTATACCAGATCACAGCCTAAACTGCTGCCATATGCTGTAATGGTTTGTATTCTGCTAAAAAGAAGCCCTTCTGCACATTATTGTCTGTAGCACCAGTTTTGTCTCTTGACATCTCTTTCCTTCTCTGAACATTTTCTGTATTGCCTCAAGTATGGGGTCAACTTCCTTTCTGAGTACAGTGTCACAGTTTTCTAGTCATTTAGGTAGATCTGAACCTACCTATTTTAGGGGGAATTCTCTTCCATTGACTCCAATGGGAATAGAATCAAGTTCTTAAACTGTCGCTACAACCCATTATTTGGTATACTTAAGATCATTTGTAATAGAACAAGGAAAGAAGTAAAGTACCACCTACCTGATCTTATTGCCAATTCTTATTTTGACAGTGCATTCTGATTTTCAGTGATTTAAACACCTTCTTCTGAATTAGGGACCGACCACAGCCTCCTTTCCCCAATCCCCTGAGCTGCTCGGGAAGAGGAGGGAAGGGGGAAGGTGTTTTTAGTTTGCTTTCAGTTTCTTACTGTTGTAGTCCACTAGTGATAGGTAATAAATTTAATTAATCTCCCTACACTGAGTCTGTTTTCCCTGTCACGATGGTTGTTGAGTGATCTCCCTGTCCTTATCTCAGCCTTTGACCCCTTTCCATCATATTTTGTCCCCCTTTCCCTTTGAGGAGGGGGAGTGAGAGAGCGGTTGCGGTGGAGCTCAGATGCCCAGCAGGGTAAAACCACCACAATGTGTAAGCTGAAGGCAAGTGTTGGATAGTGCTTATCATTTGCCTGTGGCCGTGGGAATGTTTTTTATTTTTTTTAAAATGATGGTAATGCACTTGTTTATGGGAAAATTGATTTTCATATTATGCTTATGAATGTGACCAGTATGTAGTATTTATTTCATATGTTTGAAAATAATTGTTTTTACAGAGACAAGAAGTCCATCTGGAATGGGAACTTCAGAAACAAGCAAATAATTTTTTGATTATCTATATATAATTGAAAAGTTGCGCTCTGAGATAATGACCTGAATTCCCTCATATTCTGAAGTTTCTTTATGAAAGCCTTCCAGTACTAAGTCACTTTATATCATCCGTTATTTTATACTGCTTCTTTACTTTGACAGGATGATATAGGCCTTTGTATAAAGAAAAATCAGACTACATATATTTTCGTTTCAAAAACAGACTGCTAAAGAGTAACATTTCTCTCAGAACTATGCATGTTAGTAAATGTTGCCTCAGATCTGTGTGCTTAAGTCTTGGTCCTTTGGTTCTCATTACAATGCAGTGGGAAAACACATTACACAGCTTAGTATAGTAGTGTAGTAAAGAAATACCTGGGCTGATCTGACTGGTGAACTGGACATGGGAAGGTGGGCCCAGTGTTCCAATTAACAGGATAAATCAGTAGGGTAAACTATTCTACATGAGGTCTTAACCAAATGAACTCCATCCTGTTGGAGCGAGCATGAGTCTCTAAATGTGGCACTTGCTTTGGACTGTAAATATATGCATTATAGTAAGTACTATAGAAGAGAACTTACACTGTATCAACACTAAAATGTGTTAAGACACTAACTTGTACAGCATGCCTTTATAAAATTAGTTTACCATGTTGAATACATTGATAAATCAAAAATATGTCAAGAACCTTCACAGATACCCGGCGTTTTAATATAATTGTAAAACAGTAGCAGTCCGTGTCTCAGGTTGCTTAGTGCCTAATAGATAATTATAAAAAAATAAACAAAACACAGCATAGAATATGAATAGGAAGACCAGAGATAGAATTACCCTAAATATAGAATGTTATTTTTGTCTTACTTTGTTTAACAATACCTTTATTTATTTATTTATTTATTGGTATGTGATCTGCCTAGTTTACATTTACATAAACAAGAAGCATTGGCTTAAATGTAAATGTGAAAAACAAAAAGACTTACATGTAAGACTGAAAAATCATAACTGACATACTGGGTCAGATTTTTCCTTTGAATGCACACAGCTTTCACTGAGGACAGAACGCATGTGGGTATCGTTTTGCCCTGAGACCCATGCTACTCCAATTCCCAAAGGCAAAATTTGGTTCTCATTGAACGTGGCTCTACTACTGTCCATACTTGAGTAAAACTCCTGCTGAATTCAGAGGAGAATTTCCTCTATATAAAATCTTGATTTTGTCTTGATTTTTGAGACCTTTTCTGCACATGCTTTCCTTACATGCTACCTAAGGACTTAGCTGCATGCTGTCATCAGTTTTCCTACAAAAATAGCCCCAAATCAATATTACAGGTCCAGAGGATGTATTCTCCGTGTGTAGTTTAAAATCTGCTATCTACCTGGTCGGTTTTCTGCTTTTATAGATTGGCACATCGCCATCAGTGTGTCACTTAACTGACTGTAGAATAAACTGGAATTTACACTTACAAGATGTGTTGATAGAAGTGATGCTGTGCCTGCAGCTGCAGTAATTCAGTGTAGTCAAGCTATGGCTCCCTCTGCATTGCTGCCTGCTTTTATTTATATGCCTATGTAACTGGGCTACTATCAGAGGGGATGCAAAAAGCATCCTGGGTGGACAACTTGGTCCTTTTAAAAAAAAAGAAGTTATTGTATTCAAAGCATAAGACATAATCTACCTTTTTGTAGTAAATTCCATTAAAATTGACACTTATTAATGCTGCTTGAATAGTGATTACTATCTATGTGATAGAAAAATCAGGGCATAAATTGTTTTTCTTTAGTGAATCTGATATAATGGTCTTCTTTCTTAATTTTTTTTTTGGGGGGGTAGATTTTTGGCTGGTCTAATACTTACGTATTCTTCTCGTCAGGATTATAGAGTCAACATCTTTTTAAGACAGAAGTGGAATGACCCTAGACTCAAACTGCCCAATGATTGGAGGGGTTCGGACACACTGACAGTGGACCCAACGATGTTTAAGTGTCTTTGGAAGCCAGACTTGTTCTTTGCAAATGAAAAAAATGCTAACTTCCATGATGTCACTCAAGAAAATATCCTTCTCTTTATATTTCGGGATGGAGATGTACTAGTCAGCATGAGGTATTTTATTGAAATATTTTTACTCTTTTTTTTTAGTGAATTGATGGCTTTATATGAAATACATACACTGTTAGATGAGTAACACAATACAGTTTTTAGCTAATATTTAAATATATATGGCAATTTTCAAATAATGATCCACTAAATGAAATGTAAGAAAATAAACCAGATGGAATTTCAAAGCATGTCAATTGATAGCACAGCAAGTGCTAAAAGTTTGAAATGTGTGTACATTCATCTATCATGTTAAAATAACACACACTCAGTAAACTAGTATTAGTAACCAAATTTAAACTCTGTTGATAATTGCCAAGATTCCTGGAAGCATAATGAAATGGATGAGATCTCTGAAGTAAAGCCTTCAGCAAAGCAACGTAATTTTCTCGCCACTTGAATTTCTACATCAACTAATGAAAATGATGGTTACTTACTAATGATATAAGGAAAGGCAGATATTACAAAATTTGAATTATAAATGTTTTGTAGCAAAAGTACTAGGACATAATCCTTATTAAGGTCTGTGCCTTAGTGGATATAGATTTTTCAGAGGGCCCAAAAATATTTAATTTAATTGCAATTAATGCATACTTTTTTGTGGTTTTATTTGTCAGTGTACACTATGCCATAAAAACAGTCATTCATTGAAAACAACAAATTGAATTGATTTCCCAAATTCACTGCTACTTTACCACTTAGAGGGAACATCTGAAATTATGGTAGCATGAGTTCTTTATTTCCAGAGCAAAAGTGGCTACAAAAAAGAAAGAAAGTGGAAAGAGTCTGGTGTGATTTTTTTCCCATTCCAAATCCAAGGATGAGAAAACTCAATCTCAAGACTTTTGCAGACAGCAATCAGAAAAGGAAATAAATTGGGCAACGGAAGCATTTCATTTGGCTCACTCCAAAGGTCCTGGTTCTGATTTCAATTGTTTATGTTGCAGTTTTGGAAGCCTGTTGAAATCCTTATTTCAAAAATGGAGAATCACTTTCAGCTACAAAAATAATTTCCCATTTGAAAGAGCAAAAGTTAAGTGAAGTGGTGAAATTTATTTCAAACGTTTTTCCAAATTGGAGCTATTTATAAATGAGTTTATTTCAGTGAATGTGTTTGGTTAGTGGATTGTAAATATTCAGTGAATACTAATAGAAGTGTTTCTGATGGAAAAATATTTCTCCTTAAACTTCCATATACCAAAATCAAATTCAGTATAGTTTGAAAATAATGTCTAGCTCTACAAATGTTCTGTTGATTTTAGTAATACAATGTGTTCATAAATGATACTGATGAAGGTAGGATTAATTTTTTGGCATACTTATGTTTGGTAGCATGCTACTAAAATTACCATTTTTAAAAATTTATATTGCTATGCCTTGACTTTTTAGTTTACAGAAATATTATCACATATAAATGAAAGAATCTCCAGTTATCAAAATACATGTGAGAGAATGTTCTTGCCTGCATAAATAACACGGAGTTAGGAAACTGAATGTAGGAATAAGCAGTCAGTGTTCACATGGAGGAAAGTAAGTAGTGGACTCCCGCAGAAAAATCTGTTTTGCTGTTCCACGTAAATCACTTGGAAAAAGGTGAACAGTGAATTGGTGAGCGCTTGTGATGGTGCCAAGTTATGCAGAATAGTAAGGAAAGAGACAACAGGGAGAATTACAGAGAAACCTAATGTCTAAGCAACAAAGTAAGAGATGAAATTCAATGTAAATAACTAAGAAATTATGCATGTAGGGAAAAAATATTCTAACTTTATATATAAACTGGTGGGTTTTGAGGATTATCACTCAGGAATAATTTTTTTGGGTAATAATGGTTAGTTCTCTGACAATGTCAGCTAACTGCTCAGTACTAGCTGAGGAAGTGCTGGGGATTCTAGGATGTTGAAAGATATGGAACAGCATCCTTTATAAGGAACAGCTAATCAAAGCAGATCTTTCCACACCAGCAAAAACAGTAATTAAGGTGGTTGTATAGTGGTCTTGAATAGCACAGAAAGAGTAGATGGATGTTGATTATTCATCTTTTTTTTTGGAGTAAAAGAATTGTGAGACAGGGTCAAGATAGATGAAAGGAGATCATTAGAGTGTGCAGGATAGTGCGTTCCTAGCTGCAGGATGCTATGTATGATTAAAGTGTACATGGAATCCAGAAAGCAATTGGAAGCAAGCAGCTTCTGGAAGGACAAAAGTCTGTCGAGCTCTCTTAAATACTGAAGCATCACTTCTGGTTTAGGAAGTCCTTGAGGCACAGCTTTAAGAAGGCTGTTGGGGAAATGTCATTTCCTGATTGCTCTAGTCTCATATTCTTTCTCAGGAGTTTGCTACTAGCCACTACTGGAGATGGGTTTCTGTTCTGTATGGACCTTTGGTTTGCTTATTCTTAAAAATTATGTCTTCTGCCATCTATTATTAGTCCTATAATTTGTGAAATACCATATGTTTAACACTTTATATAAATTTGTATTATCAGACTACTAGAGATACTTAAATTTCTGGTAGAGACATTTAAATTGCAGACTACTACTTAAAATTTTTGTTCATTTTTTCTACTATTTTAGAAGCTGAAAGTCAAACATCTAAGGTGTGTTCTTTTTTGTTTGTTTGTTTTGTTTTGTTTTGTTTTTTTCTTCTTGCAGTCTGCTACTTGCACGGCAGCTCACCCTGTTTTTAAATTCCATTTCTGTATTTTCAGATTGTCGATTACTCTGTCATGCCCTTTGGACTTGACCTTGTTTCCTATGGATACACAGCGCTGCAAGATGCAATTGGAAAGCTGTATGTAAATCAGTTTCTGCATAAAAACAGTTGTCTTCTAGGCATGCCTGAGAATCAAACCAAAATGATCAATTCGGTATTGTTTGTGTCAATGTTTTATAATGAATCTTGAAATTAACATTCACTGATTCCTACCAACATATATTTTCCTATAAAAATGTTTCTTCCAGTTATGGCACCATGCACTTGTTTAGCTTTTGCTATCAAACACTATGACAACTGATTAGTATTACAAAAATGTATACACTAAATTTAATAAAATGGAAACTCAAATCATTTGGAATAAAGAATACACAGTTTTAACTTACACAACCCGTGCTTCTGTGTACATTGAAAGGGTCCAATTTATCCCCTTGCATGGATGATGAACAGTATTACTTGAATCTCCTGGGAAACACCAAGGTTAATCAAAGCTGAGCAGGGCATCCTGGTGGGGACCAGGGTAATAATAATGATATCAGAGTTCTACCATTTAGTTTTTAATTGCTAGCATTTACCCTTAGAATTGCAATGTGTCCATAGTATTATGTTTTGCCCATCTCTGATATGTATATACATTAGCTGAAGTAAACTCTTATAGTAAACTCAAATCAACTTGTGGTTGACCTAGAATTAGTAATATCAATGGAAGTTAGTTCAAACTTAGTCATCTTTGTAATCAACTTTATTTAATCAACTTTACTCTCTCTCTCCATGCTGTGTTAGTTTTTAAATTTGGGAGGAGGAATGGATTTTCTGCTCATTTGCAAAGACTTTATGCACTAAACTTTCTTCTATCTTTTTACTTCATTGTCTAAAGTAAGAATTGTACCCATGACCCACAGTCTCCCTTCGAGTTCCAACGGCGGGTCTGCTTCCTCTGTTAGCCACTGGCAGTTTTATTCCACTAAAATATTTTAAAATCACATTTTTTCCTGGTTGTTAGATTTCCGAAACAAAAGAGGCTGCCAGTTTTTACCAAACAGTTTCCTGTATCTGTAGTTATGATCACTAATTCTGCACATTCCCTATAGACAAGATTTTCACTATCCAGTAATTGTATTATAAAAGACCTTAGTGTGTTTTTGATTTGCTGCATGTTGTAAAGAGGTGAAACTGATTGTATGAATCAAACATTAGAACAAGTGATTTTTTTTTATGTTACTTTCAGCATGGAGCTTTGAGATATGATTTTATTTATTAAGTTATTGTTGATCTTAGAGAAGTTGGATTATGGACAGTTTAACTTTTTAAATGACAGCTATTTTTCAAAGATAAAAAACATCTGTCCAATGCCTCCAGAACAAGAATGGTTCCTTAAACATTTCTCAGAGTCTTTGAATTGTGAACCACTACATCCCAACTTAGTCTTTTTTACATTTCCCCATCTCTGTTCCCATTTAACTCACACTATCTCTGTATTCAGTTAATCCTTAATAAACAGAAGATAGCAGAAAAACAACATGTAAAATCATGATTATGGCTGCATATTTAGTTAATACTGCTTTATGTTTGAATATTATAAGCCTAACTTTCACTGCCTCTCACTTAGTGGTGTTGTATAAAGCATGGTTTAGGCACTCAAATGTATGTGGAGGTCTGTCCATATTCAGGAGATCATGAAGGCACAGAGGCACTGAATTGATTTCAGTAGGGTTATGCATCTACTTAAATTCCTGGTTATGCATTTCCTAAATGTCAGTGCTTTCATCAGTCAGGGCCTTTAATGTTAACAACTAAGCAGAAAAGTTGTTTTACACAAAAGCCAAGATTCATCACAGTAATTAGGTGCATTGTTACATTTTGTTGAAGTTCCTAGGACTTATGAGTGTTGTTGAAGTTCAGTATATTTTTCATGCTTTGCTGAAGTAGAGTGTGAATGAATATGCAGACTTCAAAGCTGTGGATTGCTTTATTTGTTTGGACAGTGAGCGCTGTCATGAACACCTCTTAGTCAGTGTAATATTGCTGATAACATAATACTCCACCTGTCAACTACTAATTTAGATCTACATAAAAATTCCATTGTATATTATTTCATGTTTTGTCTAATTTTTTGAACAGGAAGCAGAAAGAAAAAGTGAAAGAAATAATGGTACATACATGCTAGATTTTAATGCTGAAAACTCTGATTAAGATGGTCTTTATTATTTCATTTTGTTCTTGCAGTTGGTTACACGACTGATGACTTACGTTTCATCTGGCAGTCTGGAGATCCTGTACAGTTAGAAAAAATTGCTCTGCCTCAGTTTGATATTAAAAAGGAGGATATTGAATATGGTAACTGTACCAAGTATTATAAAGGCACAGGTAGGTAATCAAATTGATTTCCTTGGTAAAAACTTTAAGCTTCCTTCAATTACTGTTTATGGGTAATGATTAATACCCATAAACATGGATATTACCCATAAACATGGGTTCATGACTTACATTTTATGGGAGGAAATAGATTACTTGTAACTTACCAGTAGTTCATGTCATAGTAACAATCACATATAGTAATTACTGCAAACAAATTCAAATACAGAAATGTCTAGGTTAAAGATGAAATTAAATGTTTGTATTGGTTTTGCTTACCTTTTCTGATCTTTCCATCACCATTTTGTTTCTATAGTCCTGATACCTTTTTATGCTTGTAATATCGAACCTTTCTTATAGACATTCCATGTGGAATTATGTGATATGCAGCAAATTAGGATAATTTTGGTTTTCTGGTCAAACTTTTGTTCAAAAAGTGGACAGCATTAGAGTATAACTTCAAAAGCTTCCCCCTGCAGGTTCTTCCTTTCTCTAAGTGTTCTTGAAAGTGTGTCACTATAGAAAGCTGTTTGCAGTCTAAATACAGAGCTATTTGATCTATATTTATTTAGTCCTGTGGTTGTTTTCTGAGAGTAGGTACAAATTTCTACAATGGTTTCTGTGTTCTGGTTTTAATGATTAATCGTTTC
The DNA here is from genome assembly GCF_964211835.1 of Anser anser. NCBI lineage: Eukaryota > Metazoa > Chordata > Aves > Anseriformes > Anatidae > Anser > Anser anser. The sequence continues at coordinate 31,428,073 of NC_139724.1, read as the reverse complement.
TACCTTGATTGACTCCTGCTTATAATTATATCCAAATTGCTCACATACTGTGGCAAACACAAGACTTCCCATAATACCTGAAGTCAGCAGGATGTATTTTAGTCAGTGCTGTTGCATCATGTGCACAAATCTCCCATTAAAACTCTACAAAGATGGCTGTGGTGCTGAAGCATATTTGCAAGTTTCTTGCTGACTATTCAGCTGCAGTTGAGGGTCTATTACTTGCAGTTGTTCTTGAGAGATCTCAGGTAACATTCATAGATCTCGCAGTTAAGGAATTTAGTTTGAAAAAGATAATTAAAATTTATTTCATTTTTTTAACTGCAAAATGAGTGAGTTTTTAGCCTACTAACTACGAAATTCAGTGTCTCGGGTATTTACATTTATAAATAGTATGAAATTATCTCTTCTCAGGAAAATGCTGCATTGGGGAAAGCACAACCAATTACTAAAAGTTATTGGTGTTCAAATCTAAGTCTAGAAATGGTAGACGTTTACTTAGGAGTGAGAAAAATAATTTATTCTTAAATAAATAATGATTTTACTGAAAAAAATAGGCTACAAAATTATGGAAAATTAAATGGATCAATCTTCCGGTTCCCAAATAATATTCATAAACATGGGAAAATTGGATGCAATGCAAAGAGACTTGCATTTTATTTGAGGGAAAAAGGGAATATTTACTCCACATTGCTATCTTGTAACTGTGTTGTCGAATTTAGCATAATCATTTTATGTTTTGTCCTAAATCTGAAGTTAAATATCTAAAAAATCTTTGGATAGTTTAGGCATTTTTAGGATTTTTAGTACCTTAAAGAAAAATGTAAGAATTAATCACTGCACACTTTACAGTTAAACTGGAAAGAAAACTAGCATTGCTCTTTCAAGTTTCAACACCTTGTGGTCACAAGGTAAAATGATATTGTACAAAGTGCTCAGCACAATAGTCACATTGTTGTGTGTGCATGTGATTTGAACATTAAAGAAAGAACATTAGAGAACCATCAGAGTTGGTGAAATGACAGTGTTACATTTAAGAAAGTTTTCATAATTCTTTTGTTGCTAATCCTTTTTGTTTAAAACTGGAGATTATCCATGTTAATCTTATAATCAAGACTGGAATTAACATGTCATTAATGCAATTTGAACATTTTGGTTAGCTGAAGTATTTCAACGGCTATTTTCAGGATTCAGTAACTGTTTGATTTACTTTAAATTCTTATATTGAAAGCATTTCAAAGAGCAGTTTTTGCACACACAATTAAAATTAACTCAGTTAAGGATTTTATCAGGTAATCAAGAGGCAGTGTTGCATGTACAAGCAAGTTTTCAAAATTACAGCTTATGCAGCAGATTCTTGCCAGCTGCAAAGAACTTAATCTTTTCCACCCATTTATGTCAACTGATGCTTTATAATACCTGCCTAAGTAGAAAGAGGGTCAGCAAATTCGGTGTGACTTTTTATGGCAATAAATTGAATATTTAAGTTTGTAAATTGCATATTCTTTGTTTACCAAAATGTATGACAGATCCAAAAAGGTCCACAGAAACTGAATGGTGAAGGCAATGGATATTCTCTGCCTAATGGAGGGTGATGCAATGCTATGCAGAATGCATTTCTGGCACAAAGCAAAGAAATAACTATTTTAAAGGTCATCCCGTTTGAATGTAAATCAAACCAATACCTAGAAACTATTCAGAAATTATACAGATAGAATTTGCCAGACTACAGATCATTGACTAAGATAGAATGAACTGTAAAATACCATATAGTTTCTTCAACACAGCAAGAGTATATTTCTGTAATGTTTTATCATTTTGTTTTTTAATTATTGCAGTTTCTAACAATATTTTAAGGTGACTTATCATTTGAGGATACTTAGTTGATAAAAGATAGAAGGTAAATAAATACATTTTTGACAGATTCTACATTTTAAATTAGGTGTGCACAAACTTTTTATTTACAGATATATACTGACTTGGGTTTTCATATTGTTGTAGTGTAACATCAAAATGCCTTTTCTTTGTGATGCAATAGTTTGTGATGTTTTTGCAATGTTATTGTGCTAATATTAACATAAAAATGCCAGTTCTGCTAAATGAGTGAAAATAGGAACAGAACTGGTTTCTGGTTATCAAACTTCCCAATCCTTTTGTTATCTCCAGCAAATCCGTACTATCTGTGGCTTTACTTGTTATTGAATTCATGTTATTAGACATTTTCTGAAATGCTTGTGTGCTTTAGTTCCTCATTTTAGAAGCTTTGAGGCAATATTCCTCACTTTCAAAATTTAGTGTTTTTAAAGCCTTTTGTAAAAAGTCTGTTCCAATTTTAGAAGTTACCTATACCAGCTTTCAGTACTGGGGGAATCTCTGCTTAGAATCATATTCAGATCACCTCCTTCCATTCTAACCTTTCTAAACTAACTTTTTTTTTTTTTTTAATTCTTTGTTCTTCACAAATTAATGCGAAGTAGGATTTTCAGGTGAGCTTAAGCCAGCATCAAGATGAAGCTGTAGCTGCTGTTTACTTCTGTGCTGTGAAAAGACAGAGGGTGCCTTATAGATTACAGAGAGTATGACATGCCAAATCACACTTGTAGGTTACATTGATCTGTACTTTGAATGCTTTTCAAATTGAACTTCTTGACTTCATAAAAAAAAAATCGAATCAGTGAACCTTTACTCCTAGGATAAGTAGAAAAGGCCTAGAAGATACTAATCTGAAGAGGTTGAGCTGCAAAGCATATTAAACTTTAATATGCATTTATTTCTTTAAAGGTTATTACACTTGTGTAGAAGTAATCTTCACTTTAAGAAGACAAGTTGGATTTTACATGATGGGTGTTTATGCTCCTACACTGCTAATTGTTGTTCTGTCCTGGCTATCATTTTGGATCAATCCTGATGCAAGTGCTGCAAGAGTCCCACTGGGTAACCTGCATTCACACGTACTGTCACAGTCCACTTAGCACCATTGAGCCATTCTCAGTTGCTTTGAAAACATGACACTGGACACAGAAAGCAACTTCACTTCCATTATTCGCTCATCATTTTCACCGAAGCCTTCTCATTCCTAGTCCTGTAAAATCCACCTCCACATTGAAACTTTGCTTGATAATGGTTCCAGCACTTACGTGATGAGGACACTCTCTGCTTCTCGATACCTGGACAAATCTGATCTTATCATGTGTGGGTGATGCTGTAGACACTGTGTCACTTTGCAGTTTATAGGAATTTGAGCATTTAAAGAATGCTTGAAGTAGGAAAGCAGGATGATGATTAAGGCTCTAAATAACTACCTCTTGCAGCAGGTTTTCTGAAGATTAATACAAATGGAATGATGTAATGATGTTTGGAAGAGAATTAGCACAATTGTTACCTGATGGGTTTTATTTCATTAGAGATTCAGTTCATGAGGCACTTCAGCCTCTTGCTTTCATGCTGTGCAGCATAGCACAGTAGGCAGGCCCTTCATATATTATGAGATTGTAGGACATAGAGTTAATCAAAACAATATTATCTTAACTAATTAGATTTTACATGGGACTTCAGCTTGGGGGTGGCCCAGCCTGCAGTCCCCAGGAACTCGGTGACATGTAGAGCCAGGCTTTTGCATCCTGACATTTCTATTTGTAATCCTTTTCCCATGTCATGACAGCTCCTTCCCCATGCCCTGACCTCCTTGTCCCCCCCTTTCCCTGACATTCCCACCTCCACAAGTCCATACTCCTTATTTTCCAAATCTTCTTCATGTTCCCAGGAGATTCACTGTAACTATTTCGCAGATGCTAGGTGTGCAGTTGAAGCATCCCTCCAGTCCCTGGCCTTCCTCAGAAGCCTCTCACCCACACGTTAACCTGCACACCTCCACAGGACATGAGTCCTGTGCAGCCTCACGTGCAAAAATGTGTGACGATACGCCCTTAGGGTTGGACCTACCCCATCACCGTCCCAGTCTGTGATCAGCAGAGTCTTGCAGTAGTGGGGAGCTGAAACCCCTGGGGAGTGGGAAGGGTTCCTGCCGAGCTTTGTTAAGTTGAAAACATAATGTCCAGGTCTGAGCGCCACTGCTCAGGTCATCTGCCATGCCTCTTCCCTCTCCAGTGATATGACAACCAAAATAAACCAAGAGCTGCACAAAATCTGGAGAACCATGACTGGCATACTGCTTTTGGCTTCTCTGCCATGGTTGGCTGCCTTTCTCTTTCTTTTTACAAAAACACCTTTTCATTACAATTTTTTTATAGGTATCTCTTTTTCAGAGGACTGTTTCAAAATACAAAAATAATTTTTCTTGATCTGAAAATATTAATAATTATTAATAATCGGGGAGGACTCACAATCTATATTAGTTGATAGCAAGAAACAAATACAATCTTTTACTTTGAAAAGTAGCAAGGATGCATTCCACAAGGTGAAACATAAGGCATTTTAAGAAAAAAGCAGTCCGAGGCAAATATACCATGCTTTAAATTAAAAAGATAGAAACAAGAACTGAAAATATTTTTCATGTAGTGATCTCTAATATTATCAAAATCTGAAGTATATTTCTGCTTTTGTAATCCTGAACTTTAAATAGCTGACCAGTCAGGTTTATCAATGATATATTACATTGATAAGAGGCATGGTGCTGATTTGTATAGCACTGAAGTTTTTATGACTAAACATGCATGCTTATTTATTTGTGTTTCTCTCTTTTTATTTATTATAAGTGTTTATTGGCTCCTTTTATATATTACCATTTCTGAAATAATGCATTTTCAAATATATTTACCATTGGCTTGGTTATGTGACTTTTCCTGCATCCCCAGAGAAGCAACAAACACTAAATCTGACCATCCTTTAGTCATACATCAGTACTTAGCAGTGCAAGTTGGTAACACCCTCACTGGGGTAAGACTTATGTTTCTCCAGTCTGAGAGAGGGCAACAATCTAACTCTTCTAGCTACATCCTTGGAAGAAAGTTGACTTTGAAATCAAACAAGATAAACATTTCTGTGAAGTGAATCATTTCATGTGAATGTTATCTACTCCTAAGAAAGTGTTACTAATAGTCATTACACTTTTAGTAGTTAGTAAAAGGTCTCATCTCAGAAGTTTCCAGGTGATTTAGGAATGCAAGATACTTCGCAAAAAAAGAAACCTCAATATGATTTTGCAGTTTGGTTACTGTTCTGGGAAAAGAGTGTGGTTTTGTTTGAAGAAAAAGGTGTGTCCATCTAGGAGCTAAGTAAGTTGCAAGCCCTTTTTCTACCCATAGCATTGCATTCAGTTAGATCATTTGGTGGTAGGGAAATCCTCACAAAGGACATGTATCTGGAGAGCTCTGGCTAAGTGATATAAAGGCTGACATCACTGAGTTCGTCTTTCTAATTACATGCTGGTGTCTCAGCTTTTAAAGATCCCTGCAGAGGACTCTCCAGTTCTTTAAAAGTGGAAAGCGTCCCAGTATCTGTTTAAAAAACTGCTCTCTTTCCTTCATTGCCTTGTGATCCCCAAAGGGAGTAAGGCTTTCCCTGAAGCTATAGGCATCTGAGGGACTTCAGATGTCCATCCAGCCACAGTGGCCTGAAAGAACGGAGCATTAGCATAGGCTGTAAGCAACCACACGCCACACAGTACCTCCTGTGAGCGGGCACTTGGGGGTACAACAGAGTAACTAAACACTTGGAGTTAGTGATCAGTGATGTATATATGCCCCACATACAGAGGACAGCCAGACATGCCCTCCACAGGCTTGCCCTCAGCGCTATTTCAGTTCAACTCATTTCATTTTATAAAACTGTTGTAAATATAGGGCCTCAAAGGAAAGACCTGACCATATATTTGGAAACTGTAGTATGAAGAAGGATTGGCAAGCTTATGGCTTTTAGTTAACCAACTTTAATGAGAAAAGAGAATGTATTACAGATACCAAATTATAAGGAAAGAAGGGCAGAATGTTATATTTTCCAATAACATTAGTGAGATGGAGCCAGAACTATTTTAAAGCAGTAATATAAAACAGAAAATGCTATTTTATACAGCATGTAATTAACCTGTGGAATTCACTGCCAGGAGATAGTGCTGAGGCCAGTTAAATTTGATGGATTCAAAAAAGGGAGATTTATTTATCTGGCAGCATGTGCTGAAGTGCTTTGCTGGATTGGCACTTTGTGATACTATGCATATGTAACCATTGGTAGAATTTTTTTTACATAGTCACTCTGCACAATCATGTTTTCAGCTGTGAGCTAACTAACTTTTGCGATAGGGATGAAGAAGAAAATTCTTTGAGTGGATAATTTGGTTATTAGGTGTTTAATGCAGTCTTTCTCACATCAGTGAACCACAAATAGCATGTTGGCAGCTTGTCTCATCTAGTAAACTTACCTGTAAACAAGCCTGTAAACTTAAATGATTTGGCTGTGTGTGAGGAGATCATTGAAGGCTGGATGTAGGTGACCTACGGAAAGAAAGAGGGAGGATGCAGTTTTTGCCTCTGTGCAATCCTACCAAACAGATGCACTTTACCATTGAGAGAGATCCCCCATTAGGAAGAAAATTGTAGACATATTTCCAAGAAAGGCCAACATTCTCTTTACATTAGAAGTCTGGATGAAAGAACTAATGTCCCTTCCCCTTAGTGCTTCCAAAGAAGAAAAGGGGGTTTATCCCCCCCCCCCCTTTTTTTTTTTTAATATTTAATCTTGCAGTTTGTTTATTCATTCTCCTCACCCATGCTGGAGCCCTAGGCTTTGAATTGTGTTTGATAGGTACCTCGTACAGCTGCTATCAGAGGTGCAACTTACAGCTCCGTTATAGGGTCTCTGAGGCCTCGCCGCTCTGATCTGGCAGCAGATGGCTGCTTGATGGAATATTTCTATCTTACTTTACAGTTCCCTTGAAACCCAGAAGGTTTTCTGTGGTTTCTCTGACCCTGAGAATGAAGTTTTCATCCCAGTAACCCAAACAAGTGGAAGGTAGCAGCAAAAAGATACAGGCATAGGCAGAGATGTCGTTTTTGTGCTAAAAGACAGTACAGCCTTACTTTCACTTACTGTTGCAGTTCATAACGATCCATAATTAGTGCTCAGCGAAAAACAGTTGGTGTTGGTCACTGAAGACAGAAAAATGGGGACTATTCTTTGTTCACTCTCTATACTTCTGGGCATGTTTGTACTTGAATGCATCAGATATAGTAGTTTGAAAATAAGCCAGAGTGGACATTATTTGCCATGTCATTCTGATCCAACATAGAACATCTGGCCATTCTCTATGATCACAATGACCAAAAAAAAAAAAAAAAAAAGCCCACTTTGCAATGATATGTTGATAAGACACATTTCTAAATAAAACACCATAAGATTTTGTATTTTAAAATCATAGGACTGTAGTCATTTCTTTATACTTCCTCTTCAGTGGCTTAGCAGCTAATAAGTTGCCGATCTGATATTAATACCAAATAAAATATGTTATCAATCTTATTAAAATCTAAATTGGGACAGTAGCAAAAGAATGCTTGTTATTTATGATCAGCTAGAATTTAATACTTTCATAGGCCAGTTCAGACACTTTCATCTTTATTAACATTCTCACATCCTCGTTTACTTTAAATGGATCTGAAGAAAATGATATCTCTATGAAATACATTTTTTTTAATGCTTAGGATAGCACATGACCCTTATAGGAAACATAGTTATGGCTAAGTGAATATCTCCTTATGGCCAACATTTTCTGTAGTTGTTGATTACATTTCATGAAGCTGCCCACTTATAACTGAAGGTGATTTTTATTATGAACATTCACAAAAACAAAATGGGAACTTCTTAGCTGGGAGGTCGAAATAAGTTTTCCCCATGTAATAACCATTTTCTAAGGTTAGCTTTTTCAAAAGGTAGCTAGCTGTTCATGCTACTATTCCCATTTCACAGGTGCCTGTGGGGAATCTGTGAGATCAGACTTGCATTTTGTCTCTTGTGATGTGAGCCCTGTGTTAATGGTGATGTTTGGAAGCCTTGTAAAGAGCAGTGCTTATTGAAACCTAGACTGACGATGAGTGTGACCTTTCAACAGCCTTTGCAGATGTACTTTTTTATGATAAGGGCTTCCTCAAAAGCTCTTAATCTAGAAAGCTTTCTCTGGATACTGGAAGCTCAAACAAGGAGTGTTCATAGACCCTCAGTCACCTCAGTGTTTTCATCTTTGTGGTGAATTGTGAACACAGACTTTTTAATGCACTGATACATTCCCTTTCATCTTGAGTTTAAATATTATACTTGTGAACAGGTCATTCAGAGGATGGCTCCTGCTGAAGCACAGTTCAGATTTCTGGGACAACAGTAGCTGTTCAAGTCTAAGTTAAAGGACTTGGAATCTTTTGATTTAAATACCATATATTTCTCTTCCATTTTCTCAAAATTAGATGATCATGGTAAGATAAGTCTCTGGAAAGCCCATTTCCCAGTTGTGTGATGTAGTTGTGTGGGGCAGGAGAACCACAGCAGCCTGTTTAGCTTCATTTGTTTCTCCATTTATAAAATGAAGGTACTCAGTATTAATAATTCATCATTAACCACAATACCCTACATAAGTATTCAGTTTAACTTACTCATTAACTGAAGGCATGTGCATTTTGTATACCTGTTGCAAAATATGCCTACCGCTTTGTCAAGTCCCATTTGCTGTTACGATTCATCATTCGGTGTTGTCTGGTTCAGAGGAAGAGCACAGGCAGGTGTCGTTAAGGGAAAGTTCACTTTAATTGTTATCTTCTTATTTCTTTTGTAGGTATTTTCTCAGTGCTCAGCTTGGCATCTGAATGTACTACTCTTGCTGCTGAACTTCCCAAAGTGTCTTATGTGAAGGCCTTAGATGTCTGGCTGATTGTTTGCCTTCTCTTTGGGTTTGCATCACTGGTTGAGTATGCGGTGGTTCAGGTAATGCTAAACAATCCCAAAAGAATTGAAGCTGAGAAAGCAAAGATTGCCAAGGCAGAGCAAGCTGAAGGGAAAGGTGGAAACGCTGCCAAAAAGAACACTGTAAACGGCACGGGGACTCCTGTCCACATCAGCACTTTACAGGTAAGAGCTGTCAAGCTGCATACGCAAAATCAGCATTATCCTCTATTAATGTAGTTCCAAAAATACACTGCTGTAATAGCTTTGGATGGTGCTTAATCTTAGAAGTGGCCAAGACACTAAGAACATACTGGTAATTAATGGCTATCCACCCTGCCAATTGGTCCCTAGTGATTTGGGGTCAAATGTCTAAATGAAAAATTTATCTTTTAATATCTTAGTACCATGGTTGTTGCTGAGCTTAAGGTAAATAAAGCAGCAAGCAGCTTTACAGTTGCTATTTTTCTTTTAATAATAAATAGCAGCTGTCAAACTGTAACTATTCAGAGGACAGGACTTTCAGTCAGTATTTGTTGAGAGCATACTCAAATAACACCCATCTCATTGCTTTCCTTGGAGTGGCCACAGCTGCACTACATTGCATGTGAAGAATCTCTATAGCCAGGGATTCAGAAGTCTTGACATTTGTAAATAAAAGACGATCTGTTTGTCTGTCAAAGAGTTCCTGCATTTTGTGTGTTGCCAGATAGAGTAAATCGGTCAGAGCTCATTCTATGGATGAAGATTAGATGTACATCTTAGCTCAGGTCAAAGTTTTCCATATGCCCCAAGAGTTACTAGACATTCCAGGCAGCTGCCCCTAGTCCTGAGTAATATTTAGTTGATATTTATTCTATGGAAGAAAATACATTGTGCTAAAATAATGCGGAGTATGAATTTGGCTTATAGTTTTCAATGGCTCAACAATTTAGATGTGTAAAATAAAGCTATTTGGCCAGATCCAAGTGATATCGGTAGCATACCATATGACTTTAAAGCTTCTTTAAGGAGGGAGTCATTTATGCAGGATGGCAGAAACCCAGCCCTAGTATAAAGCTGGCATTGCCCCATAACTAATTACCCCCAATTCCGAGGAGTTGCTGATAGCACAGAGCACTTGACTACTGTAATTCTCATCTGATAGAACCTCCTGGGAACTGTTTTGGCAGGCAACCAGGCTCAGCTTAGAACAACCCACTGACTGCTTTGACTTGAATCACAAGTAATTCCCTAACCCCAGGCGACATGGGAACTGAGTAGAAAGATGGCTTAGCCACAGTTTTGCTTCCACTAAACTGAATGTGTTACAATTGTGGTTAACAATTTGTGGGTCCCAAATTCACCTCTTTCTTGTGACAAAATAGTTGCAACAGTCCAGCAGAGCAGCATAAAATCTATTTATTCCTATTTGGAGTATTTAACAAGTGTAAGTGTAAAGCTTAATCAATGACAAGATTAATAAAAAACTTTTTTTGATAATTGATTTTTTTTTGATAATTTGACTTTTGATTATATGAACAAAAGCGTATTGCTAAACTGCTGACTCTCCTCAGTGTGTACACCTTAGTGGGTGCACAGGGTGCTTACCGTTGTCGTATACACAGAGTATAAAATGATAACTTTTGCCATCTTTGCTATCCTGTCATCTTTTAATATTTTTTCCAAGAAGGTAAGCTTGGTTGTACAGTGTATTTCAAGGCTCAGAGGAAGGGGAGTCATTACCCACAAAAATTTGGTAACATTCCTCATGAGTGGTGTCTAACAGCAGGCAGAAGGCTTTTAGGATTTAAACCTTAGTCTGCCCTCTGAGATCTTACAGAGTCAGGTCCAACATGTCATATTTGTCCTGCGCTTTTCAGTGTGCTCCCTATTTGTTATCAGAGACCTTTAGCATTCAAATATCTGTAGTGTCCGCAACAGTAATCTGTGTTGGATTTGTAAGGAGTCCTGAACTTGTGTAGCTTCTGATGATCTTTATGCAGATATAAAACATTTGTTTGTTGAGGCATTTTGGAAATAAGTACCCAATGACATAAAACCTGGCCATGTGGTTGAGTGGTCTCCTCCTCTTACAGCCAGTGATTGCTTGTGTCCAGTCCCCTGCTTTGAAATATAGCCTACTTGTGGAAGGGTGATATGAGCTGGGACTTGCTGGGAAGATCACCAGGCTGAGAGGAAAGATGGGCCCTGACTGATGAATTGTGTGGGTCCAGGATGTTATACAACCATGATGCTAGTGCATTCTGGAGAGGACACAGGTTGGGAGGTTGGGACAATGACAGTCTAGCTGAGCTGAGAGTTGGTGGAAGCTCCAAAGGAACAGCAGGGCATGGACTGCCTGCTCAAGTTGTTTGGAAGTCAATGGAGGCAAAGAAGAAGGGTATTCAATTTCCATAACTATGTGAACAGGGATTGCTTTATATTATAGAAAAATTCCAAGAAAGTTGTATTCATCTTGTGATAACTTAATAAGCCAGAGTTCAGTTCCAAAGAAAAGTGATGTTTTTAAAGTGTGAGATACATGAGAAGTGAATGACAATCTGAGGACTGGGGAGCAGAATGACTGACAGGCAGAGTGGCTGCAGTATATTGTTCCTGAAGTGCTTCCTTTTGGTTAGAAGAACGAAATTTTTCTGAAGAAGATAAGAAATGAAGATCAACAGGTTATATTATTCTGTACATCACAGCAACATGGAAGAGACCATGAATCAAAGGCAGGTATAGCTGATATGGACATAATTCAGGTAGAAATTGTTCTCAGGTATACACTGAAAATACACTAATATACTTCTTCTGACTGTCATGGATTTGCTCACATACCAACAATTTGGCATATGTCCGAGTAGGCTAAATGGCTCAGAACCACATATAGAGCATTTACCCTGTAACTGAAACACTCCACCGGACCAGTACATTTTATTTCAGTAAGACAAAGATAAAATTAACTTCTCAAAGTTACATGTTTGGATCACTGAATCTATACTTGGATGTTATAAATAAGCCGTATGACTTCTAGAGGTATTGAACAGCTCCGGGAGCAGGTATTTAGCAACTTTCAGAAGAATGATACATTTAAATTGGTAAACATGACTTTAGATGCTTACATGCATCTACAGATGCACCATGTTCTATTTATTTGAACACTATAAATATACCTAGCTGAAAGCTCCTTCTCTGACCTAGCTACCCCTTAGGAGTACTTGAAAGTTCTTAACCCTGGAGAAGCCTGTACTACACTCCTAAATCAGAACAGGTGTAAATCTTTCATTAGCTCTGACTCCTAATCCAAAACTAGGCCTGCCCCACAACATTTGGCTGGCTCCCATAGAGAGCTAGTGACCATCAAGTAAAGAATGCATTTGTCATATGGCAAATATGCAAGGGAGGGAAGTGTTAAAGAAGCAGGTAATGGAAAAAGCTGTATGTTGAAAGGCATAAAGAATAGGAAAGCCAGAGTGCCGTCACAGATCTTCAATTGCTGTTTCTCATCAAGGTTGTGTAGGACTTTGTGTGAGGAGAGAGCACATACTGTGATAAATATCTTGAAAGACGTAGGTGAACCAATACATTCTCCTAAAAGACAACTTGGAACTGCATCCCTGAAATGAATGTGCATCCTTCAGAAATGTTTAAGGATGTTCTAATTCTTTCCTCACAAGAGGAATATGGAAATCCAAATGCACTATGTCATGAAACCCAGAAGGTGATACTAAGGAAAAAGTGAAAAAGGGCATAGCTGGAAATTTCACTGTAGCTGGACTTGAAGCAATGGATAGACCAGATGGGGCTCAAAGGTAAAGCCAACAGGAAAAACCTAAAAACACAAGACTCCAAGTTGGGGAAAACAGAAAGCATGAATAATTCCATTTACAAATGCTTGCCTAAATCAAATCCAGCCTAAATGAAGCACTTAATTATTATGAGATACTAACTAAGAGATGCTGTTACATAGTCATAAGTTTAATTAGAGGGGAATCAAGTTTAAAAAGAGAAATTGCTTTATTTCACTTCAAAATTCACCTGATCCCAAGGCCAGGAGCTTGCTGGAGTTGCCCAAGCTGCAAGTCACACTCTTGCTGCCTCTCACTGGGGAAGGGGTTGGTATTTAAGGTGCAGCAGGGGTGTTGGGTTGGGAAGGTCCCAGGCATGGGGAGGATTTGAGGGAGCACAGGGAAGCGAGTGGGGGACATTGGGCTTCCTTGCTTCCAGTCCTCATGGAACAGCTCGTGTGCATGTGCTCGCTCCATTTATGAAAGATTAAAATGGCATCTGGTCTGGACACTTGGCATATTTCATATTGTTCAAAAAAGAGCCAAAACAAAGGGCATGATCATACCTAAAAACACATTTATGACTAGAAATTGGGTAAAGGAATAAACTTTACATTATATCCTAAAAATTAGAAGCTTGATGCCATTTGTAATAGAAGGTAAGGAGAAGAGGTCCCCTGTAACAAAACCTGTCAGTGTCTCCCTGGAAATTCTTAGCTGAAAGCACTTCTGGCACCATGTCAGCAGTCAGTGATCATGACTGGTGGTCACCAATAGTGAAAACGAATATGGCAGAATGAAAACAAAGTTCACAATTTGAGAATCAGACAAAGATGGAGAGAGCCTTCTATGGATGCATAGCTTCTCCTCTCTACCAAGTCCTGGGTACTGGCTGAGGTGAAAGCTGTTGCCAGTATGCACCAAACCCCAGAGTCAGTGCTTCATGACTCATGACCCCCAGCAAAAGCCCTTCAAAGATCAGTGCCATTTTAAGCCCAGAGAGGTTTATCAGTATGTCTGTGTGAGTAAAGTCAACAGGTACATTCTGGCAAGATCGCCCTGAATCTGTAAAAAAAAAAAAAAAAAAAAAAAAAGAGAGAGAGAGAAAATTCAACATAAGCACTTGTGCTAGTTTTGCTAGGAGCTGTAATGGCTGTGCATATACAGGCAGTAAGCCATGAGAAAACCATTTGGCTCCCTTAGCTCATAGTGGCTGCAAGTAGATGCTGTTCTAAGCAGAGGAGAAAATTATACAACCTGGTGGTAACCGCTGGCAGTGTTTTTTTATTGGGAATCCTCAGTAGGAGTTTGAGTTTGTTTCCTAGCAATGCAACACCATACAGTGAGAAAAACAAGCAAAAAGGGAAATGTTTTGAAGATGAATCAGTTTCTTTTTTTCTTTCACTGGTGGCGTGATTACAGGGAGCAATTGCACTGTTAACTCTAACAATACCCCTCCATTTGAAAAGTCACATTTTCATCAAGCCCATCAAGCTGTCCCCCACAGATAATGCGCTGATGACTGAAGTGAACATTTGCTAAAAGAATGGCTCTGGCAGATGATGAATAGGTCTATGCAAGTGGTGGTATTAGCTTTAAACCCAGTTATTTTTGAAGAGAAGTAGTGCTATTGCTTGCCTTATCTTGTCAGAGCTGCATCTAGTCTCTGAAACCTGATATGCGCTATGTTCATCTCAAACTGATTTAGAGTATACCTGACCACTGGTGGTGACCCATGGCTACCTGATCTTCCCATATTGTGTTTTCACTTTGAATGAGACTCAGACACAGATTTTTATTGTAGAACCACCATAAACCCAGTTTACATTTTAGCTTGTATGGAAAACCACAGGCTACAGTCTATTTTAATCGTTGCTGACAGCATTTCAGGTACAGGGTAGGTACTTTCTGCTCTAGTGACTCATGTATCCATCCTTAGAGATAATTCGGAACATGAGTGTAAAAGCCCTGAGCAATCTCACTGACCCTGATTTGAGCAGGGGGGCTGGACTAGATGATCTCCAGAGGTCCCTTCCAACCTCAGCTAGGCTGGGATCCTGTGATATTTTGTGTGTAACTATTATTTGTGCTGTAGTTTGTAGTTAGTAGGGTAATAAGAATTCACAGGGAATACAGTATCTGGAATGTGATAACAAATTCCTGCTGCCTACGCCATAAAACATACTCAATTTGAATACCCACTAATGCTTAACAACTACTTTATTGATGATCTAAATCCATCATTATGGTAAAAGCAGGAAAAGAGTACAGGACAAGTGCAAGAAAGATTAATGATGGAATTTGTTACAAGTATACCTTCATCTGGAGGACTTTTACACAAGTGGCAGGACTAGCGACAGATGTGCATGCCAAAAGAGGTTGGGTGAACGGAAGAGAAAATTTTATGTCAGAGGAGAAGTGCTTTGTAGGTCAGAGAGTGCTGCGTTGCAGCGGGGAGGCAATTCATCCTGCAGGGCTCGTGCTGAGCTTGAGAGGCTGCCGGTGCTATAGCATGTTCAAAGCTTTGCTAGAAATTATACACAGTGCATATGTCATCTCAAAAATTCCTAAATCCAAAATTGGGATCACGGGATGAACAATCAAGTGAAAAGCTGATTTTTTTTTCTGTTTACACAAAACAAATTTAGTCTAGTTGTAGTATTCTTGGTATTGTGAAAGGACAGATTTGATGAATTTGAAAACCATTTTGTCTTATCTTTCTGGGATAATTTAAACAAAAAATATGAGTGATGACGGTGAGCTAAGAACGTTCAAGACAGCTACAGACCAGAAGGAAAGCTGTACTAATTAAAAACAAAACAAAAGAGAAAAATTGAAAATAGTCTCCCCAGTGACTGAGTGACTGTAAAGTAACTCAGCTTCAAGCATTTCTCATTTCTTCTTACCAGCAAAAGGAGAAATGGATAGCAATTAATAGAACTTGAAATCCAGAAAATATTGGAAATAGATAATGAAAAAGTATAACAACAACAAAATGACAAAAGGGATATATGGTTAGCATAACTGAGGTCAATAGCAAGTTATTGCACGTATATAGCAATAATACAAAAAACAGCCACAAGAGTATTATCCCAATATTAGATAGAGGTGCTGCAAGTGTCAAGAATTAGCAGAAAAGGCAGAAATGTTGATCAAATGTTCTGGTCTGTGTCTGGGGAAAAGCCAGATATATGCAGTCAGATGATGAACTAGTTTCCATCGACAGTAGCTAATGAGGATGTTAAACAGTACCTATTAAAGTCAGACATTTTAAAATCGGGTTGTCAACTAAAGTTGCCTGTAAGATTTTTTAAAGATATGGTCCATTATTGCTGTGGAACATAAATGTTGATTTTGTAATAAAACTTTTTAAACGGGGAGGGTTCCAGAAGACTGCAGGAAGCTAACTTTGTGCCAGTACTTTTAAAGGCTAAATGGCATTATGTGAATAATTATAAGCCTGGCATCAATCAGTGGAAAATACTGAAGAGCTAACAGGGGCCAAATAATAACTCATAAGTATTATTATTAATATTCATAATTAAGCCCCATGTTAGCTAATAAATTTAAATGAGTCGGTGAAATTAAAGGTGATCTCCATGTTTATTGATTTAATCAAACTATATATTTTTAAAAAAGATTATCAGTTAGTTTGACAGAGGTAAGGGTATGGAGGTAAGAAACTCTGAAGAACATTTGGCTTCATATGTCAGCCTGATTACATCATCTGAATTATGCAAAATCAAGGCTAGATTTGTTACTGTCTGTAAGTACTAGCAGTTAATCAGGCTAAGTATAGTCATGCCTCGTGACTGAAAATTGAAGCCAAATAAATTCAGGTTAGAAATAACGTACATATGTTTGTGAGGAACAAGGTTGTGAAAAAAAATTCCCCATTCTGGATGTTTTTTTTTTAAAGGAAAATCTAGTGTAAGTGGTCCACACACTGCAACTTTGGAGCATAGCAGCCAGGGCAGAGGCAGGTGCTGAGTTTGTCTGTGAGCAACCCTCAGCTTAAATTTTTGAAAAGGTGAGAATGGGTCATCAAAACAGACCTTCTGGCTTCTAGGAGTCGTTTTTAGGTATTTCTGAACTGTTCATCAAAGGGCAGGTGTCCTGTCCAACGTACACCCAGACAAGGTGGCCCACTCCTGTGAGAAACTGGAACTAAGTCTGTGTTTTGGGCCAGGCCCCAAGAGCCATGGCGCCTTTCCCTGCCCTTCTCCACCTCCGCGCCGGTGGGAGGAAGAGCAGCTGCCTGCCTCTATCTGGGACACGGCATTCACAATTCGAGCGGCACTCCCTCCTTCCCAGACAGCCGCTCCCTGTCCCCAGCGCAGTAGGTCTGGGGGAGGCATCCTGCAGGCCGGACCTGGCCCACGGGTCATGATGCTGAGGCAGGGTGAGGTAAACTACACAAATGTTTACCTAGGTCAACTTCTGTGTCAGGATGAAGTTGAAAGTATGTAAGAGGTATGGGAAACCATACCTCTTTAACAGTGTTTTACCTTCTACACAAATCTTTCATGTGGTACTCTAAAATCAAGTCCCATGGAATCATTTTCCGTTGGAATGGTCCTCATAGCCTTTGGTAGGCATCAGGAGTATTGTTACACTTCTAGCACAAACAGAGACAGGGTTAAAAAAAAGCAGTCAAACTGCATTTAATATACATTACCTCACTTGTTTTAGGGAAGGTTGCAGGTGAGCTGAAGAGGATTTAGATGAAAACAACAGAAATATTAGAGAGTTGAAGAGATGTATGAGAAGAAATTAAAAAATATGTCCAGGCAGAAACTGAATATAGAAAGTAGAAGCACATGAGATGTAAACCCAGGGAAATGAAAGGAATTTTTTTATGCAAGAGGCATGTACTTCGAAAAGAAATATTTGGGCCAGGTTGCTCTTACAAGGAAAATGGTGTCACCCTGATAAATCACTAGTACAGCTGATAATAAACTAAGCACAGCTCTGTGTGAATGTGGTGTGAACAATCTTCTACTTGTAATGAAGAGGTGACCTAGAAGCTATTTCCTCAGTTCTCCTTCCTGCAAGTGAATGAGAACTGATTTGTAAAAGCCTTGACCAGAATACTCTTTAATACTGGAGTAGGAACAGGAATATTCTGTGTTGTGCAAGGAGAGCATATAGATGGGCATTAGTATCAGAGTTTTACAATATATATCTGGTATTATGAAGAATGGACTCATACTTCTGCAAATCCAAAAGGAAGCCTGTAATTTCATACATGATTGTATTTCTTATTACAGCCCTACTAAATCTTACTAGTTTTGACCGTGAGAAAATTAGGAATTTGATAAATATGTAGTGAAGGAATAATATTCCTGTAACTCTTGAGTTAACATGCAGTTCAGTCCTGCAAGTTACACTTTCGTTGCTCAAGGGTCTGCTTCACAACTTGATTGAAGACATCTAAGACTGGGGGGAACTTATCAGATTGCCAACTACGACAGTTCTTGTTATTCAGGATAACCTGTCAGTTGTCATAGAGAAGCTAGTAATATTCTCCAGAATATTTTTCATTCATACGTAAGTCTGGTACCATAGTCCATTATAATTATTTTAATAACTTACAAAATGTGCTAATGCAAATGTCCTTAACCATCAGCCTAAAACTGCAGAAAATAAGAGGTGGAGAGAGCTGAAAGGAGAATACCTGAAGGCTTTGTGGTGGAGGGATGGACTGTTGGGAACAAGGGATGGGGAGCTTTTGGGAGAACCAAATTTTAGTGGATCAGAGACTCCAGAAAACCCCAGGCTAAAGTTATCTTAATGTCAGTTCCCCACGTCTGCCACCTGGTTTGTGCACCAGCACTTTTTGCAATAACTCTCAGTTTAAATATGCAAACAAATGGCATTAATGATGCAGTTATACAGTTATGTTTCATAACCGGTACCTTTTTTTTTTTTTTCTGCTTTTCTGTGTACTCCAAATGGAATGAAACTTTGTGAGAGACTTACCAAAGTCACAAAGCACAGTGCCTTGAAAGAAGTCTTCAAATTCCTTCAAGCTACCTAACAGTGCAGGGTGATCCTCTTAGAGATTTGTTGTACCTGAAATAGTATCTTTCTAAAATGCAAGGAAGGGAATATCAGAACCTTTTTTTTTTTTTTTTCCTAAAAAACTCTTCCATTTGAAGGACATCAAATGCCTTTTTCTTTTAAATATTCATTGTATGTGCCAATAGGATTGTCTGGTCTGTAGGAGAGGGAGATTCACCTGGGATTGCTGCTTAGCACAGTAGTACTTGATCGCCAAGATCCTTGATGGAACTGTGGGAAAGACAGATATTCATCTGCTCAATTTAGATTTCCCAGTTACACCATTCTCCAGGGTACCGGTGGGAAGCATGGAGAATGGTGTCTCATCTTTGCTGCATAGAATCATAGAATCATTTAGATTAGAAAGGACCTCCGAGATCATCAGGTTCAACCACTAACCTAGCACTGCCAAGTCTACCACTAAACCATGGCCCTAAGTACCACATCTTCATGTCTACATCCCTTCTTGGATGGTGACTCAACTACTTCATTGTCTTTAGAGAGGCACCAAGGACTACAAAGAAAGTGCCTTCTCACCTTGTACTTCTCACCGTAGGATGAGATTTAGGATCTCGACTTGGGTGGTATGTAGAACCAGAACAGATTTTAATTCTTGGATCAAACACTGAATTTTAGGGTTAATTCTGAATGGAGCTTCCAGGTCTCAGAAAAATGTAAGTATTGAATAGTATCTTTCCTGAAGGTTCATCAGCACAGGACTTATTTCCAAAAATATTCTCTACAGAAATACTCCCTCCCTTTCTATCATCTTAAAATGAAGGAGTCTAACTATAGCAGGTTGCACAGCATGAGGCACCTTGTGCATGAAAAATTACACAATTATGAATGTTTGGATTAGTTTATATGATTGACTGATCATCCTTAAGTACTTATAAAGCAACCATTCAGCAAATTAGGCTGATGTAATGTATCCGTATCAACAAGTAATTTCCTATATGTTTGTTTGTAGTGTTCTCTAGCAGCTGCATTAAGTTTGTTAATGAAATATGGTGAGTAGATCATGATTCCCCTCACTCTTTATTTCATAGGTTGGTGAGACCAGATGCAAAAAAGTTTGCACTTCGAAATCTGATCTGAGATCCAACGATTTCAGCATTGTTGGAAGCTTGCCAAGAGATTTTGAATTATCAAATTATGACTGTTATGGGAAGCCCATTGAAGTCAACAATGGGCTTGGGAAATCTCAAGCCAAGAACAACAAGAAGCCTCCTCCTCCCAAGCCTGTCATTCCATCAGCAGCAAAGAGAATTGATCTTTATGCAAGAGCACTGTTTCCTTTTTGCTTCTTGTTCTTCAATGTCATATACTGGTCCATATATTTATGATAAATCTTTTATTTATTTTTTCATGTGTAAAATATATCTCATTTCATTACCCCTTCCCAGTCATGAAGGCCACTGTGTGAAATTATTTGCATTTGCAAAGCAATATGTTGCATTTTGATGCCATGCGATTGTACTGAAAATATGGCATCTGAAATCTGAATGAAAGCATGACACTGCAATGTCTGTGCTCCTACCAATGTTGTATATAAATGTACAGCATACATCCTGCTTTAGGAATATATGAAAGATAATGCATACGACATTATAAAGCTGAATAACTCTCTTCAGTTATTAGTAATATACAGAGATTTAAAGTGTTTCTGACAATGACACTGATGTGCACGTTAAGTATTATTAAAACCAGTATTCTAGTATATGTAGTATTCAACAGCTTTTCTGCTGACTTTCAGAGAAAAAAAAATCTTGCTCTTGTATAATTTTAGATGGTGCTGTTGAAGGAAAAGCAAAGTTGTGAAATATTATTTAGTCCTTGTAAGTGAGGGCAGCATTGATTAAGCTGAGCTTGTCTATGTGGAAAAATAAAGATCAGAGAATTGCTAATTTTGTAAAATCAGCTCATTTAGGAAAAAGAAAAAAAAATGTATCCATCAAGCAAGCACACTTCAAAAGTGTGTGAGAATATGCTGACAATAAAGCATTGTGCCCAATTTTGACTGCTGTTTCCTTGGGCACAAGCTAGATATGACACGTCAAAAACAAACCGTCTGCTTTCTGGACTAAAGGTATCAAGACTATTGGAGAAGCATTACAAGGTGCAGTTCAGTATCAGGTTATATTACACATTTTTACATTACTCTGTCCTCTGGCCCATCTTTTCTAGTGTCTTGCGAGCATGCAGTATAAAAGTCGAAATTTCTTTTTTGTTGAATCTGATATGTGTTACTCATTTTGTTTTGTTTATCCGCTTGAAAGCCTTCAGTTTAAAGAAACTATATTTTTCGTGTTGAAATCCCATTTTAACACTAGTTATACTTTTTAAGCTTGCTTGTTGTAGCGCCTATGACCAAAGCTAACACCTAGCCACCAGTAGAAGTGAAGAAGTGTCCAAAGGTCTAAGGCCCTGAGACTGATGTCATGAATGCTTGTGTCTATGTGCTAATTAATGGCTGCCCTCACCTGCTCATTTATCTGGCTGCTACGTTTTGGAAAATAAGGTCCTGTGCATGCAACAGTTCTGATCAGAGGCTGCTCTCCATTTTCCAGA
Source organism: Anser anser (assembly GCF_964211835.1). NCBI lineage: Eukaryota > Metazoa > Chordata > Aves > Anseriformes > Anatidae > Anser > Anser anser. The sequence continues at coordinate 31,406,786 of NC_139724.1, read as the reverse complement.
GGAAACCACGTGACATGGAGACTGCAGAAACACGAACTCCCCAGGGTGTGTAGGGCAGGAATCCGTACCTGTGGTCTCGCATGGGTGCCAGGGTACACCTCTCTGTAAGGGCAAGTCATGAGGTGAAACACAGCCAAATGAAAGCTTCTTGTATGTAAGGCATCCAAGTAGTTTATGTTCCTCGGGAACACATAGGGACTATGCTTCAGCCCTTGTCAACATACCATAGAGAACCACCTTTCCACTTGTAAAACTGGGGCATAATATTTAGTTAAAACATTGAAATATGACAGTTCTCACTAACTTGGCAATTCATTGAAGGCAATACAGATTATTGGCTCCTCATAAAAGAGGAAAGGACTGAATTACATACCCCAAATATTCCATAAGGTAAAAACAGATAAATTCACATTTGTTGTGCTGCAGTTCTGTTATGTGTTGAGCCCATGCAAGGCATAAGACTCTCCTATCACTTCTGTGTTGCCTGCTCATGGAGCATTGTCCATGTACCACAAACCTGCACAGTCAGAAGGTCAGCTTGGGAATATATAAAGAGAGAACCAGGTCACGCTGGGTTCACCAGGCACCTGACGGATCTGTTAACTGTGGTTTTCTAATCAACTCCACATTGAGATCCATAGCCCAATACTGGTTTTAGGTTGGCTTTCCATCTTTGAGATTCTTGGTGATTACTGGCCTAACATCTTTTTACAACTCATGAGACGAATTCCTACAAAAGTTTCTCATTCCTGAGTCTAGAAGCAGCAATTCATATTTGGGTGGAAGAGATCTGTTGTTCAGAATAAGGTTACACAATTTCCACCAGCTTCCTTGCCATTTTCTCATTGAGATTTCAAAGAATATCTTTGCTAGGCAGCCTCAATTTGTCCTTTGGATTCCTTTATCAGTAGAGGAAATATAAGGGAGATCCCAAATGTTTCAGAAGAGAGATCCTAAATTCCTCCATGTTGAACTGGGGGAAAATACGGTATCATTAAGATCTAGTTCAAAGTTTCAGAATTTTTGCCTATTGAAGGTATTTACAGAATTGTTAGAGACTCGAAGAAGCAATAAGGATAACTCAAAGAGACAAAGGAAGGGAGGGGTAACTTTTATAGATACAATCAGAGTGCTATATTTATAGACATTATTTATTCTCATACTTGTATTTTTTCTTACAGTATTGGAAGGCAAGAAAATAATGATCCTGTGTTAGAAATTATATGACTTTTGGAAGATAATTTTCTTGTTAGAACTCTTATTAAATGATTTATCTGTAATTAATGTCCACATTTTATCTGTATAATCTCAATTATAGATTTTATTGTTAAATTAATCTTTGTTCCTTCTTGCTTACCTGCTCACTTGATGACTTTTGTGTTTTATCATAAAACATGTGATCACTAATACACTGTAATTGCTTTCCAGCTCACACAAAAGGAAGCAAAAGGAATGTGTACTATTAAGATAAAGGCTTTTCTTTCATTACTGCACAAAGACTAAGGACAGAAACAAAGTTTAAGAGGAAATTTGAAACAATTTAAAATAAAACAGTATCAGCTATAAAGTATTAATATTTTTACTTACACTAGATAATATTGCAGTATTTGTACTACCTCAGAATATATTAACTTGTCCTACTGAGCAGTAATAATTGATTTATTTTATTTTGCTTCTTTCCACTAAAGGTCACTGAAAGTTTTGCGTATCATATCACATTATGGTCCTCCAGCACCCTCTAGTTGTAAAATTCTGCCTGTTGACTTATTTCCAGAAGAGGTGCAAATATAAAACTGTATAGGCAGTAAGGGATGTTACTTGATATTAAGAAGTAAAAATGCTAATAATTTAAAAATAAATGGACATAAAATCAATGGAAAGATATAGAAACATGCCAGCAGTATGATTTGAAAAATGTAGAAATTAGGACATTCAAGCAGTAGTAAAGGTGAGGCTTATGAAGAACATATTAGTAACTGGATTATCTAGTCGTGATGTCTTAACAAACTGCATGATAGCAAAATCTGTTTCTAAGGGAGAGACCATCTGTGTTTCAGATGACATTTGCTTGAAGTTCTCCTCTTGACTGGTAGGCGAATTACAAATTTCTACCCTTAACATAAACCTCAGTATTTCTTTGGCTCTTAAGCATAGAGGGGTAGCATCCAAATGGCTCACTCCTTTCCTTCAAAGCGTTATGAACTTGTAGGTATCTTTCTGCTTCAGGTTTTCAGAACATATTCAGACCCGTCAACAGGAAGTGCTACTGGAGATGAATTAATTCATTGGTTAACTTCACCCACAAATTCAAGCTATGCAGTAAGTAAAGATGTGACATGAAAAGTTTATCAGCTGCTATGCATTAATACCCTGTTAGGATGCATGAAATGCATTGTCTGAAGCAATTTACTTCATTTTCAAAGTGTGATGTAAATCTACACCTTACTTTGTGATGCTGGCTAGACTCATACCTGATACCCAGTTGTAGGAGCAGCTCTGCGGAGCTTTGGTCACCTCTTTTTTTCAGTCTCCTGTTAATTCTGGCTGAGATGGTAAAAGTGAGCACCGTGCCTTTTCAGTGAGGAAGGGAGTTTATTTCTGTGAGTGCAACTTAAAGAAAGCTGACCACTTACTTAGAAAGTAAGGTTTCATGCTTTAAAGTCTCCATATTAATTTGGACTTGGTAACAGGAAATCTTTGCGTAAAGAGAAAGCTGCTTCAGTGCCCTACTATCCATTAAAGGTAATGTACTAACGCTGCCCTTTGGGATAGTTACCATGAGCATGACCCACAAAGATTGATCTGCCTGTGGAAACGCACTTATCAGTTATCCTACCTTATTTTAAAATATTTTGCTCTGGAGAGAGACAATAACTTACTTAAGAGATTCTGTCATATATATTTAGTTAATTTATTAAGAGAGTTTATAATACAGTTGAGAGCATTAGTCTCTTCTTCAAGTAGCTTACCATTGCAGTTATTGGATGACTCGTGCTGAGGATATTTATAGAATAGGTAACAATAAATTATTTATTTCCAAGAGAGTGCAACCTGAGTGTATGCAATGTCAAGCGATTTGTCAGGCTATAGAGATAACTGAGTGCTGAAATGAGTACAAGAGTGGTATATAGCAGATAAGGGAATGATAGGACACCATTACTTGACACTTTGGTACACTAATTCTGGGATTAGAGAAGATAACGTTGAGAAAAAGAGGAACTTCGGTACAGAGAGATTAAATAATAGTTTTCTTTGTGTCTACAATTTAATTTGCTGGTTGTAGTAACAATATCCTATAACAATTGCGTTCTTATACAAACATGAAGATTAACTTTAAAAAAAAAAAAAAAAAAAGCTCATCTGTGGTGCCAGAAAGATACAAAACCTATTTCTTTCCATAGGAGACCCTACACTGGAATAAAGGAGGGCCAATGGTATTTACAGAAAACAAATTCAGCTTTAAACACGTAAATTCTTGTTGTTACAGTTACGTCTATACCGCTGTAGAAAATATCTGGGCTGCTTGCAGCACACCCTGGCATTTTGGCTGACTTTGGGAACTCGCCCACCTACCCACCTACCAGAACCTGTCCTCACTCCATCAGCGGTAGCAGTGCCAGTAGACGTTAAAAATAAAAATCACAGGTCTGTTTGGAAATCTTTCTGAAAACCCTTCAATGCGATGAATATGTCTACGCTGCAGTCACTAAAATGTCTGCAGCTAATGCAGGCTTAGCCAAATTAGCTTTAAACTTGCTGACTTGGGGACCGCTAGCAACGTAGCCATGGCAACGGCGAGCCCGGGCTGAGAGGCCTACCTGCTCGCGTAGGAAATTAGAAGGCAGACTTTGGTGTTAACCCCCACAAAGCTTTATGCTGCCTTGCCTGTTGTGCTCAGGCACTTGGTTTGGAGTCAGCTCGCGTGGGCGTTTGCCAGCTCGTGTCTGTGAAACGTAGACGCACGCCGTGTGACGCACGGCGGGCTGGAGCTGGATTATTTTTTCCCACTGGTGATGTGAAAGATGCCACCGTAAGATATGTGTCTTGACGTCATACAGCACTTCTGCCATACTTGATTTCGTGTACTGACAGAAGTGTTCACCAGTGGTGCCAAAAATGAAACTCATCACACTGAACCAATACAAGTGTAAAAGAATGAGTGGGATTCAGCCCCCTGAGTGTGAAGGAGGTGGCCTACTGAGCCTCAGTCATACAGACTATCCCCTTGACACGTTAAAAAAGCCATTAAAAAATCCGAAATGTAAAACAGGTGTATAAACCACATGTCTTTTAGCACAAGAACCTAAATGGCTTTTCCCCTTGCTGCCCATGACTCTGGTTCTGGGGCAGAAAGCAACCAGTAAAACAACATGGGCTACTGGGAGCTGCTGTCCCACCAGGCAGTTGTTAAGCCATATAAAGTTCTTTGAAAGAAAGAAGTCTGAAGACTGTGGAGTAGAAAGAGTAAGTTTTTGGATAACTGTTTTCCACCTGATAAGTTCTTCGGGCTGTGGCAGTAGATAACTTGTTTTTTATATCTATCTGTGCATGTCTATTTCTTTCCATGAATATCCACAGTGGGAGTCTTTTTTCACTTGGGGAAGCAAAGACAAGAGGTTTTGGGGCCCAAGAAACCCTCCTGAGGATAGGAGGCCAAGCTGCTGTACCACTGCCTCCTACAAGACCTTCCAGCTCAGAGGAATCCTTCTCTAATGCCACAAATTGCAAGAAAAATTCCTGCTGAAACCACTGCTGCTGCTGAGAGGAAAAGCTGTGCGTAGGCAGCCCCTGCGTTTCCACCCTCTTTCTCTGCAGCGTACATCATGATAATCAATAGCACTGTTTAGCTTTTCTGTTCTGCCAAGTGCTCTTTTCATTGAGCCGGTGTTATTTCTGCACCAGCATGCTTCAGCTGTCCCACCTCTCATCTCAAACAGTCCAGGCGAGGATCTACGCAGGACCCCGTGAAGGCAGCACTCCAGCCCCAGTGCTCAAGAATGGATGATCGGGGACGCATGAGGAGGTTCTGGGCTCCCTGGCTCTTCAAATTTTAATGCCAGTTGCATCACCCCATTTCAGTTATGTCCCTATAACTCAGAGTAGCGTGTTATCTGGATAAAAACTCTCTACATGCATTGCATTTTCTAGTTCAGAGTATTGAATTTCTTGTCAGAAGCAGAATAGGAAAAAAAAAGTAGATCATCTGACATTTTTTTAAATGTTGATTTTCTCTATTAACCTTAAAACTTGCTTTTGACCCAGAGGCTAGGGAAATATATTTCTCAGTGTTTAATAAGCCCTATGTTGTCACAACAGATTTATCAGTGTCTGAGGCAAGCTCATTCTTTCGGATTCATTTGTTTGTTTCTTTGACTCCCAAAGGAGTTCCCAGCTCATTGGGAAACATTAATTTGCAGACTGGCTATTTCAAAAGCGTAATGCTGACAGGAGATGGCTGTAAAAGCTGGCGTCTTTGACCAGTACCACTCCAACGTCTGTTTCTGCATCAGACAAAGCTGGTCTTGCTACCTCCCCTTGTTCCAACCCATCCCGCTCAGTCGCAGCCCTCTGTGGGGTGTTGAACCTTCTGGAGGTGCTTCGGGGTCAGGCAACTGTGGAAACCATCTTCTTTTTCTCAAGTACATACAAGTAGTTTACAGCATCCAGCGTGAGCTCTAATCAGCTTCTAATCAGCTTCATGGAATTAAACTTAAATCTTTATTCTTTCCTATTTTCTAAATTTTCTCTTTTTTTTTTCCTATTTTAGAGTTGGCTGTTTCACTGAGGTGAAAATTTATTTAAAAAAATAACTTTCTTAAATGGATAAACACACATAAATAATAGCAACTGAAGAATGCATTTGGCCCACCATGGCCAAAAAAAAAAATAGTTCCTGCTTGTTTTCTCTGGACTTAGAGCTCTTCCCTTCCTGTGGTCATCAAGCCAGGAAGGCTCCGGAGGATCTACTACTGCTTAAGTCCTTGTGGCTGCCATACAGGAGCACGCACGGAGATGAATTTTGTGCTTTGTACCTGCTCAGAGTGGCTGCACTCACCACAAACTAGTTATGGCTGCATTTCCCAAACCCTGCACCTTAGCAATAGCATGTTCAAGACTGTCACCAGTCACTACTTGATGAATTTTTTAATTTTTATTTTTTTTAAACAGAGAGGCACTTTCTTAAGAAATATAACAGCAACAACACCATAATAATATTCCCAGACACTGCAGTTTCATGGGAGTGTTTTATTCCACTACTGTAGAATACCGAATATTATGAATTTCACCATGGGAGACTTTAAACAGAAAATGCATATCCAAATTGGCAGCACTTTATTATCTCATCTGTTACCCATCAGTATGCCTTATTGCTCTATTTATCATATATGTCCATATTGTTCCCATTTCAGGAACAGCATTTTAAAATGGGAATCTTTCTAAGTATAGGAGTTATTAAAGCATACTACGGTTTATCCTATTTTTTCAAAGGAATATAAGATGGAGATAGTGTATTTTACATGACAGTATTCTTGCAGCAAGTTTACTACTGTCCATGAAGAAAGTCTTGATGAAATTAAATAGGTGGAAAAAAAATTTCATGGAGTGTGCAAATGAAACAGCCAGGAATAAATCCATTTATGCAAGACTCACGCTGAGAGGCTGATGAGCTTTGACAATTGGAATAAATTATATTGGCTGGAAGGGGAATCCATCCTTTAAAGACAGGACAACGCTGAACCTCATAATAGTTTTCATTTGGCAACTGAAAAAGATAGCTTTATGGAAAAGACTGGGTAGTCTTGTCTACTAGAACAGAGCAGCTCTCCTGCAGTGTGGTTTTTCTACCTGTTCATGATGCAAGAATGCAACTGATGAAGTTGTCTCTTCTCTGGCCAGGCAGTGCGGTGACTGCTGTTAGCTACCTGGCATGTTGTGCACGACTGGCGGCACGGCTCCGTGTGGCCACACTCCAAACATCCTTAGTAAGTGGGGGTCTGTAGCTAAACACAGTACCCACTAACTGAAGAGAGACTGGGGTCCCTTCCCCAGATCTCCTGTGCAAATCTGGCAAACTATTTCCTCAATTTTCTTAGATTCCTCTGCATCAAACAAGGATGATAACAATGCTGCTTGCTTTTGTGCTAAGGGCCCTTTGTTTAGATTGGGGTGAGTATAATCTCTTGCTATATATAGTACACTACCTTAAGGCACTACTGTGATGCACACAAATAATTACAAAAATTATGTTAATCATTAATAATAGTTTCAGTCATATATGGCAGTGGCATCTGTATTTGTTGTCCCCCAGCCTCAACATTTCAGGAGGTAGTCTGCCTCTGATTTCAAGTCCTTGATGTTCCCCATCATTTACAATGGTTTTAAAGTATACTTGCTTTACTCTCAAAGGAGAATTGAACCGACTGCATGTATACATTCTTTCCTTTAATATTACTCCTTTCTATCTCCAAAATAAATTCTTAACCTAATCAAACAGTTCCTTCCTTGGATCCAAATTCTGCAGAAGAATCTGCAGAATAACAAATGAAAAAGTGGTATCTTCTATAAAGGTACATTTATTCATTTATAATTTGACGGATATATTAATTCATATCCATATGTAGTATAGGAGCATTCGTATGACTGAATCTGTTCATTAAAACAGATTGTCAGGATTTAATAATTTTCCAGTATTTTCTTGTTCCATGTTTACGTTACTACTGTTTGGCAAGTATTTTGAAGTACATCAATATCATACTGTGTATTTTTTCAGTCCCATATAAAATAAATCAACTGCTGCCATGGCATAGAGTTAGCTATGTGGGCCAATGGATATGAAATCACGCACTGGAGTAAATCCTTCAGTTGAAAGTTCAGAACAAGTGTTGTCACGTATAATGTAATCAATAGCTACTTTTTTTTTTTTTGAAAAATGGTGATTAGTTAGTAATATTTTACTAGGTTGTTAAAATTAGTAATGCTATATTGTGGTTACTCAGTATATTGCTAAGTTAATTACAAGAAAAAAATTACTTTAATAAAATGGGTAACAAAAACCGTGGACATATTATCTGGGGTTTGCTATCTCAATCCTTGAGATAGAAAGCCCACTTTAGACAATACAATTTCTTCTTTATAGAACAGTTGAAGCTAGAACTTTCTGCTCTCTTTCAATTTCCCTTGGGTTTGTTTGCATTTTGTCTGTTTGTTTGTTTTTGTAGAGGAGGTCTTGTGTGTTTTGGGTAAGCTCATTTCATTGCACCTGACATTTAGCCGCTGACCAACTGCTAAAATTGCTGTCCTGTTTTGTTATGCTGCTGAATAATAGGCAGCCCAGTGGAACGGATGCAAATAGGTTGAGGGTTCTCCTTCAGAAAATGCCATTCCAGACCAGTATTTTCTTCAGATACCGTCTGTGAACACTTCTGATAGTTCTAGTTGTAGAAACAGCAATCATTAGAGCGTACTAGCAGGTCTGTTGGGGTTAACAGAAAGGCATAAAGGCTGTACTGACAGTGAAAGCGAGCACACGGTAGCTTCAGCTGGTACTGACAGGTAGGGGACAGCCAGAATTTGGGACAGAGGATGGACTGTGGTACGAGTATGCCAGAAGTTGGCCACATATTTGTAGCTGTGGCATAAACCTGTTCTCCATCTGCAGGTTGTTTCCCTTTCTGGTTGGTTTAGAGTTAGGGAAGTGGTTTGGCTCAGTTCAATCTTGTGTTTTTGTTGTGTACTCTTAACTGCTGTGTTTGAGCTGCCCATGAGACTGCCTTAGCTTTTAATCTGTGTCTTTTTAAGTCCTTGATGCAATGTGTTGTGAATGTTGACCTGTAATGAAAGCAACTGTACGTTTGAAAATGCTGAGAACCCAGCTATCTGTGCACACCATCTCTCTGCATACATCTTGTTTGGGCAATACAATTAGCAAAGAATAAGGTAAGCCTCAGGTAAAAGCACAACTAAATAGAAACTAATAATGGCTAGCAGTTAATCTGTATAAGGTAACTTTCCTTCATAGCATAAATGAAGTTTCAGTAAAGACAAGCAGCATTATTTGGGTTGTTTTGCATGCAAAAAAAAAATATTATAATCAGAAAAATCTGTATTATAAGCTCTGCAATTAAATGCTATATTTAAAGCAATTATGCAATTAGAAAAAAGTAATTTTCTGTGCATTTACTGTGCTGTAGATGTAGTTCTAGTCCTAAGTACATAATTAAGTATCTCATGAGAATTGCTTGGTTTTCCTTACAATTCTTTTATTTTTATTTTTATTTTTATTTCCTTCTATAAAAGCTTGACATTAACACTACATTTTATCACAATCTCTGGGAAGATAAGCCCATGCAGAGGTGAGAGTAAAAATATCTCTTATCTGTACCGTGAACTAGTTCTGGGGCTGAGCCACTGGAGTGGCTTTTCAGAACTAAAAATAAACTTCAGTTGAGCACAACTCTGCACGTTTCTGTGATAACTCCAGTGAGCTGCTTCTTGACAAAAAGATTTTCTGTAATAAAAATTTTTGATGCCCAACAAGTAAACAGGGAACCCAAAAGACATTTCTGTTGCTTAAAGACTGTAATAATTAGGATAAGAAATCTGATGTTTCCAACAAAAGACTTCTAATCTTATATCCTATTTTTAATGGGATAATTAAAAGAATACTTTTAAAAATGCCTGCAGTAGGTAATTAAACAAAACTATCTTTATGTCTGTTGGATATTTCCCGAAGAAAGGAATTATTATCTTGTCTCATGCAATTCTATCTATTCCTCCAACTTAATTTATTTTTAATGTTGCTAGGTGCTTGATCTCCATAGTATAATTTATGCAACAGCACAATTTGTCAATTTGTCTTTTACTTATTTATGTAACAAAAAACATTATTTTAATATTTGCTGAAACGATTTTTTTTATGATTGGTATCATTTTTCTTTTATTTTTATTAAATAAAAATAATAATAAAAAACAGGCCATGTTTCATTGATCTGTGTTTAATCTGTTACTCGCTGTGGCTTTAATTTCTCTTTCCTAGTGACAGAAGCCCTAACAAAACTATTAAATGATAGACGTAAAAAATAGGCTGTAGTAACACAGCCAATGTTTAAACTTTATCATGAACATCTCTCTTTTTAAAAGTCATGTATTTGTGGTGTTTTTGTTTTGTTTTGTTTTGTTTTGTTTTTCCTTTTAGAACTCTCACAAATTTCCAGCTTTACTCAATTTATTGATAAATGAATCTATGGCCTAGTTCTCAGTTACCTGAGGACGCATAAAACAATTTTACATTGCCAGCTCAATGTGAAGTGGTTATGCCCATGAGTAGCGGCCTGGGTGTAAATGGAAATGGATGCCTCTACACCTTCTGTAAGGTTCAAGAGGGGCAGATCCAGGCAGCAGAAGAAAAACGTGTGGTTTAATTTACTCCTGTGATGACTGCAGTGCATTTTGTTCTGCTTTGCTGTGGAGGGAGCGGAGGCTGAGAGCTGGCCAAATTGCCTGTGCTCTGTTCAGCACCCAGTGCCTGGGCGTCCCTCTCCAGCAAGGGGATGTTGGTGGCACCCAGCCTTGTCCCCATGCCCCTGGAGACCCTATTGGTCTCCAGCCAGAAGCAGGGCAACATCCCGGTGTTGCTGCTGCAGCCTTCTTGGTTATTCTCAGAGCTGCGGGCCTTCCAGCCTCGTGAGAAGGACGTGAGGAAGATCACACAGGTGTGGTGGTTTTATGCAGGAAGAGGAAATCATAGGAGAGAGCTGCTCCTGCACTGTGCAATGTCAAGAAAAGCTGCCTCAGTTGGATTAAGGAGTTTAGCATAAAAGTTAGGATTATTGGCTCTATTGTTGCTGAAAGCATCTTTGCAAAGCTTATTTGAATGCTCTCTTGAGTCCCACATGAGGTCACAAAACAAGTCGTGGTATTGATGTGTGTTAATACTGCTGTCAGGGCTTCCATTCTCCAGAACAGTTCAGTCTTCAGGAACTAATTTTGCCTTGTCAGGTTATAAAAAGAAGTTACATCTCTCAGGCTGTTAGACCTTGTCGGGGTTTCAGATCTGTAACAGGTTAAAATTCTGAAAGATAGGCTGATTCCTCCATGTTTCTATGGTAGACGGAGTAGGCATGGATTTTATGGATAGCTTTTATGAATGAAACGTTAAACCAAGAACGTGCCCTCTCCATGTTGAGATAGATGATCATTACATGCTCCATTTCCCACGGACCAGTATTTGTCCAGTATCCTTGCTCGAAATACTGCCTCAGCACTCTGTTACTGTAATGACAGAAATGACTTCCTGCTATTCGTAATTCTGAGTGCAGCCATAAGGAATGTTTGAGCAAGCATATACAAAGTGTTGTCATCAATGGCACATACTAGCCTTGTTTTTCAACCTGTCTGTAATTTGTGGACGGGCATTGTTTGGGATTCTGAAGATGTGAGACCACCGCATGGTGCTACGACAGCTGAGGGAAAAACACCCATCTTTCGGGAAAATTGCTTCTTCTCCGCAGAAAAAGGGCCCAAGTCACAAGTGAGAAAAATGAATAACAACAACAGCACGTATGAATAACAAAAATGAATAACAAAAGAAAGCAAAAAAGAGTGGACTATAACATTATCGACGGCTTGTATTTGCCTTTTAACATTTTAGTGTGTGGTTTATGAATGCAGGGAACTGAAATGGAGAGGTTATTTGACAAGTACCGTGCCTCAGCAGAGTACGGTCCACCAGTATATGAAATCCTACATCTTCGTCAGCTCCAAGGGGCTTTTCTTTATGAATATCGAGTGATACATTGCTCACAGGTGACAGAATAGACGCGAGGCTTAAAGAGGAATTGCAATGATTAAGAACTGACCTGAAGAATGGGTGTAGGGCTCATATTTCAAACATAGATGTCAGCGTGGAAAAAGGAATAAGAACACGATGAGAATAAAAAACAAGGCTAGAGTCAAGGCTGGCGTTGCTGATGGAACAGATGGGAAAGGTGGCAGATGAAAAGAGAGGATCAAGGCTGACTGTTGCAGTCTAAAGCAAAAATCCCAGCACATTTGAATTAGCTGTGCTCCACAGGGGAAATGCGGATGGTAAAATCAAAATAACAGGAGAGAAAAAAGATTCTGATGGCAATGTTTTGGGAAACAGATGGAAAACCAGGCGAGGATGAAGACAGCAAGAAAGAGAGGTAGCAGGTAGGCAGAAAATAATTAGGACAGGAATAAGAAAGGTATTACTTGGGACTGAGACGAAGCAATGGAAGTTTTTTTATCCTGTTGGAAGAAATGGCACTTCTAAAAGAAGTCTTGGCACTTCTAAAGGGAAAATATCACCAGACAAGAATCATGGATTTAGTATAATATGATAATTTAGAATCCAGTCTAATCTGAAAAGGTTCCCTGGTTCCTTTTTTTTTTTTTTTCTTGGAGTCTTAATAATGCAGTTTGCTACAATCTCGGTAGAAAAAAAATGAAGTAATCTATAGGAGATTTTCCACACATGGGTAGCTCAGCACATACATAAGTGATTTTATCTGCCAAATAAATATAGCATTTCTTGCAAATAGTAAGAATGCAAGCAGCTCAGGTAAATTTAACAAATAATAATAAATCCCAAATCAATATAAATTCCTTATATTTGTTCAGCTAAACTAGTAACAAGCTAAACTGTCTCAGCTATTCAGCAAAAGGAACTTAAAATTGTATGATTATAACTAATTAATTTAAATTAGTTACACCACTGGCTAGTGATGTAGCTATTTTCACCACCAGAATCACATAATAGGAGTTAGCATAAGCAATTTCTTAGTGCACCTCATCTCTGAGTATATGTGCTGTTAATGGGAACAGTACACATTTGTTAATCAGCAGAGGAAGCAGAATGAGCATGGGAGATCAGGATGTACTCTTTATTTTTAAAAAGACTCTTGAGATCCAAAATGAACATATGGGACTAAATAAATTAAGAAAGATTTGGAACTTGAACGTTTCGTTGGTATTTCCTCTTTATTTACATTTAATGGTATTTGCAAAAGTTCTGCAGATTTCAAAAATCCAAAGACTATTTTTTTTTTTTTTGGTAGGGAAGAATTTCATGACCAGCAATAGAATAAAAGGATTCACACATTGGTGCAGTGTTTTTGCATCTACAAAAATAACATATTTAAAGATTTTTGTAATAAATATTTTTTCACTGTGAAATTTATCCCAGTCATAAAAAACAAATATCAATATCAGGTAAGGCCAGACGGGTCCACCATAACCATTTAGTCTGAGCTCTAACCAAGGGTTTTGTCAGAATTTAACTTTTTCAACAAGGATTTTTGGAAAAGAAACAGATTTTCAATGAGTATATTGTAGTGCTGAGGAAGTCACTAAACCCCTCAGCACGCAGCTGCGATGGTTAATTGAGCACCGATAAAACAGCGAAACAAAATGTAAATTTTAATTCTAATACAAATATGATTAATATCAGCATTCAAATACTGGATTTTATTTTACTGCATCAGTCTCTTTAATTGCTCTATATCATCCAAATTTCTTTCCTAAAGTATGTACCCCACAGCACCAAGTCATTCCTGACTGATAAGCATATGGAGCAACACTGAGCGTGAGGCAAAAATTCCTCATTCTTCAGTCCTTTTCCAGTCCATGTCTCCTGTGCACCTGCTGAAACATATGAACATTTGCTTGAACTGCAGCCACTGTCTCAGCCAGGATTGTGCCAGGATGAATTGCTGAGGAAATGCTCGTGATAAACTCCTATTTATTTCAGATTAGCACATATATTGGCCCTTTTAGCTACCTCAACAGCTTCTACCTTGTGTTCAGACTATCATCCACTGGAATCTACTAGATCAAATATAGCCATGATCAGATCCTGCACTCTTTGCAATAGGTAACAAATCTCTCATTGACTTCCATGAAATCAGGATTAGGCACTTAGCCTTTTTAGGGGGTTGACATCTTATTGCTGGATATCTGGCCTTCTGTCATCTGTCTTTGTTTTCATTGCTATTGCACTGCTATATTCCTTTCAACAAGTGATTGATGCTTATTATTAACAGTTCCCCTGTTGATGCTTTGTTCAGATTCTGAACTAATGCATTTTTATATGACCTTTTATAGTGAATTGAGAAGAACGCATATGAAAATATAATGTTTTTAAGATTCCAATCCTTAATTACCTCTTGCTAGATTCTTTTCCTTTTCTTGTGAAAAAAGTATTGAATGTGATTCTCAGTAATGTGTTCTAATTTTTTTATGCACAGTGTTAATGAGTATGTCTATTCTTAGTACATGGTCATAAATTATTATCACCTGTAAACTTCTTTTTTTCTCCATTGCCTGCTTGCATCTTTTTGATTAGCACAGGACTGTTATAAAACATGAAGCACTGAAGAAAGCCTTATTTTATTATTGACATTTTTCCTTGTTATTAAATTCTGATTAAACTGTTTTCTTGCTGATTCACTAGCCCATGCTGTCCTCTTGTAGTTACTCATCTCGGTTGAAGTCTTCTGTGTTTTTGCTGGCACACGAACAGTAGAATATGGCCATGTGACTACCAACTTGACTTTTTTTTCTGCATGTTCTGACACGATGATACAAATCTGGAATATTGTATGCACATATGGACACGCACATTATGCATGATGTATACATATACACACAATTCTTTAATGGAAAAATATGCATTAGAAAATCAGTGGCCGGAGTGGTATCAGCTGTGACTGCCATGGAAGGTATTAACTCACCACAGATAAGCTGTGCAAAAAAAACCACTTGTAATTGACAAGTAACTTCTTATCCAGATCACCTTTATTTTACCTACCTGCTATGCTATATTATGTAGATCTTAGGTTTGAAGGGTGCATCAAGGACGCTGATATGACAGAGAGTGGATTCGAGGCCTTCACCTATATACTGGCTCAGGTGAGTGTGCTGCTGTGTAGTGCCTACTGCAGTGGGATCCAAACTCAGTTGAGCATTTATTCACAGTCTACTGCAAATAATAAAATCCCATTTCACCATCTAACCAGATAAAACATGCATCGCCATGAATTATTCTTACTGTTTCTGAAGGAGGTCTTGATGTGCATGTGGAATAGCACTGTTCTCAACGACACAACAAAACAAAACCCAGCTTAGAGAATTAAATCCTTTCCATACCTGTAAAGACAATTAGGTCAAGGAGTGTGGGTTTCTAGATTTCAATCATTTATGTGCACCGTTGTAAATTTCTTTTAAATCTATATTTAAGTTCATTATACATCTGTAATGTATAGTGGCAGTTTTTTCTCTTTTATTATAAAATATTAAAATACAATTTACCAGCTGAGATCTTTGCTGCATTTTAACATCATTTGATATTCATAAGGGGACTCTTCCTTAGTTAGACTTGGGTGAAAAAGGCCCAAGTTTCTGATGTATCTGTGCTCCTGTTCAAGGAGATTGGCAATATCACGCTAAAGCACCTATTAGAAGTAAATACCTATACATTTTATTGTCCGATGCACAGCGAGGATGACCTAAATGCGAGCTTTCCTCCAATATCTTAATCTTTCAGCCATCACAGTGGTACTGTTTGCTCTTTTCACAGAACTCAGTGGCAGGTTGCATCACAGAGCACAGAAGATGGTTACAGGGAGGTTTGGGCTGGGGCTGCAGCCACCCTGACAAGGTGACAGGGTCTGCACGCTCGTTCGCGTTTCTGCTCTCCCTCCTTTTCTTTTTCAGGCTCATCTCATCCAGTGGTGAGAGAGAGGTGATGACACGAGGACAGACAGAAACTAGCACAGAATTTATGGGTGAAATGGCTTGAGTGAAACTACGCTTGTCATGAATTGGTGATGGGTAAAAGGCCTCAAACTGCACACTTCCCATGTGTTGAGGTTACGTACTTATATTGGTATCTGAGTGTCTGGAACTTTGAGACCTTGCTTTGTCTCTGGAAGGGACGATTTAGTAATAATAGTAATAGTAACAGTAACAATAATAATAATAATGGAAATGCAATGGAAGATCAGCATGCTTTCCTACATGAATATTCCTCCGCCGCTACTAAATTCATTTTTTGAAAAGTATACCAGCAAATAGTCAGTTAATAGCAAATCTAACTCCACAGCCACAGTATTGTTAGCCTGCTTGTCCTTCTCCAGGATGTGTGTGTGTCCGTGTGTCCGTGTGTGTGCGGTGCGTGCTAGCACAGACTGCGTGCCAGGCTGCACAAGGCTAAATTTAGCTTGCAGTAAGTACTGCGCCCAGCCAACATAGCTGGGACCCGCCTTGAGAAACAAACCCCCCGATACACGAGTCACGGATCACCTGGGCAGCCTTACACCTCCCCAACTTTTCTATCTGGGCCCAGCAGCCCAAGCGACGTGCTGCACCTGGGCGAAACCCAGCGACACGCGCACGAAGGAACGAAGCACCCCCACAAACAAAAAGCGGGATTTTGGGTTA
Source organism: Anser anser (assembly GCF_964211835.1). Lineage (NCBI taxonomy): Eukaryota > Metazoa > Chordata > Aves > Anseriformes > Anatidae > Anser > Anser anser. Next base: position 31,390,325 of record NC_139724.1, on the reverse strand, counting down.
AACACGTAAAATTTTCTCCTCCCGCGGCCGGCTCGGGACGGGTCGCGGCGCCCCCGCTCCTCCTCCTCCTCTTCCTCCTCCTCCTCCTTCCCCTCCTCCCCCCGCCCCTCCCGGCGCTGTCCGCGGTGCTGGATTCTGCCGGCGCGGGAGCGCGGAGGCGAGGAGGAGCGTGCCCGCGCGCGCGCGCTCCCGCGGGGCTCCCTGCTCGCGCCGGCGCGCGCCCGAGCGAGGGCAGGGCCGGTCCGGGCGCGCTCCCCCCCCTTCCCCACCACCACCACCACCGCCCCCCCCCGCCTTATTTCCGGAGCCGGGACCAGCGGCGGAGCGGCGGCTGCTCGGGCACCGGCTTCATCCCGCTCCTGCCCCCGGGGCTGGCTCCCCGCCTCGGAGCTCGGCTGCCCACCCAGGAGGAGCGCTGCTCCGAGGAGGTGGAGGAGGAGGAAGGAAGAGGGAGAGAAGGAAGAAAGGGCTTTTTTTCCGTGGCTTCGTGGATGCTCTACTTTTCCTGGAAATGCAAAAGATTATGCATATTTCTGTCTTCCTGGCGCCTGTGGTTTGGGGACTGATCTGGGGGGTGGATTCTAACAGCATCCAGATCGGTAGGTGCCCGCACGCCGGCGGACACGGCTCTTCTCCTGCCGGCCGTGCCCCGCTCCGGCCCCTCGCCGCCCCCCGACCCCCGGTTCGGGGGGAGCCCCGCGGGGGTCGCGGTGCCGGCGCTGCCCTTGCCCAGCCGGGCTGACCGAGGCGTGTGTGCGTGTGTTTCCCTGCAGGGGGGCTGTTCCCGAGGGGCGCCGACCAGGAGTACAGTGCGTTTCGGGTAGGCATGGTTCAGTTTTCCACCTCGGAGTTCAGGCTCACGCCGCACATCGACAACCTGGAGGTCGCCAACAGCTTCGCCGTCACCAACGCCTGTGAGTACCGGGGGGGCGAGGGGGAGCCGCCGGGCAGGTGCGGGAGCCCCGGGGGATGGAAGGAAGGAGGGAGGGAGGGAGGGAGGCAGGAGCCTTAAAATGGTTTCCGCCGCCCCCGCCCGGCTGCTCGCCCTCCCTCCGAGCCGAGCCGGGGCTGCCGTGCCGGGCGGACCCGCATCCCGCCGGGCAGCCGCGGTGCGCCGTCAGCCATTTTCCTCGGCGCCGCTCTCTCCATGGCGCCGCGCCGGGGCACCGGGGCCGCAGCCCCCCGCCGAGCCCCTCAGAGCCCCCTCGGCGGCGGGCAGCGTGGGCGGGCGGCGGGGCCGCGCCCTGGCTCCGCCTCTGGCTCTGCCTCGGCCCGGCCGGGGGCTCCCGGCAGCGGCTCGCAGAGCGGCCGGGGGTCCCCGCCGTCCTCCCCCCGTGCCCCCGTTTCCATCGCGAACCGTCTCCCTCCAGCGGTGCGGTTCCCCCCAGTCCTCTTCCATACTAGCCCCTGCCCGTCCTCCCGTCCCTCAGAAAGGGTGCTGAATCCAACCGCAGCTTACCGGCAAGACCCATTTCCCCCCGTCGGCAACCTTCTTTTTTTCACCTTTTTTCTCCCCAAATTCAGCCACGTTATGGTAGGCGAGGTGGTGTTGAAGAGGGGTGTCTCGGCACAGGCTCTGGGGTAGGTGGTGCAAGAGGGCAACCTAAGGAGCCTTCAGCAGCGTGGATGAGGGGTGGCATGCAGCTGAAGGGATAAGGGAGGTAATATGCTTCTTATTACCTTCTCATCCTCATACGTGCTGCTGAAAGCTCAGGAAAGGCTCAAGTCAGAAAAGGTCGGAGCATGTAACCAGCCTCATTGAGGCTGCTCTGGTAATCGCTGCGAGCTGCTGGGGAGCGCTTCCATCCCCAGCTAATGAGGGTTTCCAGAAACCAGAACGACACATGGTTGAATCCGCAGTATGCGTTGCTGGGTCCGTCGGTGAAGTAGGGTATTGTGTAGTGATCTGCATGACGTTCTGCAAAAATGTGATGGTCTTCTGTGTTTCTCAGTTCTCTGTGGTGAGCAAAATCCTGAAAATGGTTTGTTTAAAACAGAGATTTTTTTTCCACTGGTACTAGAGATGAGTATTTCTTGACTTGTCCATGTCATATATGTGTTAAAGACCATGTCTTTGAAAAGGTTAAGCAATTGCATTTTTCTCCAGCCCCGGCAAGTTTTGCACGTGTGTGTATGTGCATGCAGAACTCTTGCAATATGCAGGTGACCTGTGTAGGCTGTAGTCTGCAGTGATGTACTTCCAGCAGAAGGGAGTCTTCTGCCCACGTTTTGGGTTTCCCTTTGAACGTTGTCCAAGGCTTCCATTTTCAAGCCATTCTGAGAGCACCAAATTAAGACATGAACTGGTACTCGCTTTTTAGTCACCTCAGTTGCTACTGGTGGTTTAGTGAACTTATCAGTTGGTTTTAATTAACTAGTGAGCTATATGCCAAAAATATGTCGAGTATTTCCTTGATTACCTTCCAAGAAAGGTGTGGCTGGAGGAAAAGGAATTCTGAAGACAAGAAGCAAAGTTCAGCGGTTGGTAAATTTGTAGAGGCCTGCATACACAGTTGGTTAAGGAGGATCCATTTTCTTCATCCTCTTTTTCTTCTTTTGGATTCATTTTTATTTGAAATATCGAAAAATCTGCAGGTGGTTATTTCAGAGTAGTGTATGAAGAACCTGTGTCCAAAGCCAGCACAACGAACAGTTAAGCAATGTAAAAGAAGGTCACAGAAACATGGCGTAACACGGAGATGAAAATGCTTCAGTGCTTGTCCAGGCATTTCACTCCAGCAAGAGACTTCCCATGAGCAGTAACAGGCTTAAACCTTAACAGCAGTAAAGATCTAAAGACCTCTTTCTGCCCTAAGAACCACAACCGCATTTTGTAAAATCGCCAAGTGGAACACTTCCGCTGTGGTGTACCCACGGGGCAGCAGGCCCGCAGGAGGCCGCCACGGCTCTTGGCAGGACAAGCTTCCATCCTGACAGGAAAACTGGGGCACGCGGTTCCCTCTGCTTCAAAAATTAGGTGAGGAAGAAGAAAGAAGCTGTAGGACTATCTCAAGGAAACTTCAGCCTAATCGTCTGCATGTGCTCTGAGCTTATTCATGAAGCAAGGAGTCTTTTAATGAACAAGTTGTATTGCTGGTACTATTTTTAAATTAGGTTCCTAAACTTGCAGGAGGGAGGGCGGCTGTGCTCATGTACCACTGAAGGTTTTGAATTGGTGTGAGGCTGCTCAGTCACTTAAAGGTACCAGCAGATGAGTACAGCAGAGGAGGGGTGGACTCCCTGTTTCATAGTGCTGTAGCGCGTAGGTTGCCTTCCCTCACCCAACATCTCTGTAACAAACAGTCATTTTAGGCTGTTGTGCTGACAGGTCATCAGGAGTAGCTGTTGGAATCTAATAGCAGTTTGCCACCTCGCAGGGCGGTGCCACTAGGAAGCTTCGTGGTTTTGATGGAGAGACGGTGCTTTCTGCAGCCCGATGGCACAATTAAGAGAAATGTTCACTGCTCTAATTGCATCCTTCGAGAAATGGGCTAAACTTGGCCCTCTTTCTGAGTTCTTGATGATTCAGAGGATTACAATGTAGGCACATGTAAAGGCACGTGTTAACAAAGCAGATCACTGTAACAGTGCCTCCTTGGCCTTTAAAGGCTGGGTCAAAGGTACAGCAAGCACTACAGTTAATTCACAGGGTGGAATTGGAAGGTACCCAGAAACTGGACTTTATTGTCCTTCAGCAAAGTGTAATTGAGTCTAGTCTAATTGGAAAAGTGCTGACCATAAGTAGCGTTGGATTTTTAATTCTTAATTCTGTCAAAAGAAGAAAATAAGTTAGTGAAGACGAAATCCTTTCCTCTGAAGTCCACCAACCAGACAAGAGATAGTTGTGTTATGTAGTCATATATCCTTACACTGAAAGGATACTGGAGTCCTAAAGAGAGATTTCCTATGGAGTGCTATAAAACCTCCATAACTCTAACAAGTTTTTCACGTAGTAGTTTCAGTACAGGTGTAATATATGAATGATCTTAGATGTTTAATTCTGCTGGCTCAAGAGCCGGTGTTGAGCTTTTCTGTCTTAAATCAAGTCTTACAGCTCTGCAGGGATCACTGCACCATGACATTATGACAAGGGGATGCTGATTCATACATAAACCTTAGATCCTTTCATTATAACTACAACCAGCAGCTTTGAAAACCTATGAATATCTAGCATGTTGCAACTTGTGAGTCACGATAAAGGTTTTCCCAGCCATTTTGGAATATAAAGCTGTAGATGGCATCCTTAAAGGAATAGCATGCAGCATACTCCTAGCAAAATAATTAAAGAATAACTCAAAAATCATATCTTGTAATGGTAGTGATGGTACAAACATAGGTGTGTTTATTTGAATTAAAATTACTATGGATCTTGCACAGACATATTTTATGATGAAAATGATTTTGAAGGAAAGGAGGAATTTTAATAAATCCTTATGTTTCAGTTCAATTGTATTCCTGGTCCGTCCCATTTCTTTTTCATGATAAAACATTTCTCAGGCTCAGTGAGCACTTGTGAAACAGTTTCTGTACTCCCCTGTAATTAAAATGGACAAGATGAAATGGGTTTTCTTAATAAAACGATATGTTTTACACAGGTTGTAGCCTAAAATTGGAACTCTTGTGCTTTTGCTGCTCTCAAAACATCTCTCCCCTTGAAATCAAGCCCTGTAGCAAGCCTTAAACATTCCTCTTCTCCTGAGAGTTATACCTAAAGAAACCTGGGGTGTTTATTTTCTGCCAGTGCTGTCCCTGCTGCGCCTCTTTGCTCCTGGCTCGCAGAGAATTTTCACACAGATGTGGTCCAGAACGTGGGCAGATACAATTGTGACAGCTTTGGCTTGGCTACTTGACTTTCCAGATTTTTATTACGTGATTATTGCATTAATATTGTCCATATATCTGAAATAAAAATTTACCATGCAGTTTTGAACATACTATGAATTTATATTTTAATCTTTATAAACCTTGAAGTGAATTTTTTAATAGCAGTTTGTGAGTAGCATATTAATCAAGCCTTAAATATTCCAGTCAAACTCTTAAATCAACCAGTATGTCAGTCAGCCTTTTCAATATATGTATATGTTCATATAAGCTTTTATTTATCTTTAATATATGAAAAATTAGGAAGTTTTCTTCATTTATGCTAATAAAAGCTTTAATTTACACTGACTTAAACAGAGCTATTGATTGTTCACATAGCTGGGGATGTATTTAAGCCCTGGCCATGTGTAGGACTTCTGTACTATCCAGTGTTTGTTACACATACTAAACCAAGGGCCAATGCATCAAGGAATACTGATACTGCTGATTTCTTTATTTCTTTTATCAGGCTTTTAATACTTCAACTATTGTTGAGAGTTAAGGCAAATTAAACAGATACCATTCCATATGCTGACCATTACTGGGCAAGTATATATATAAAAAAAAAAAAAGGTAACTTATTTTGAAAATACATTAAACAGGCAAAGCTATTCTATGACTGTTACTTAAAAAAAATTAAGATAATCGGTAAAATTAATTATGAGGTACCTGCTGTGAAAGCATGCTTAAATTGTTAAAAAATAAAAATAAAAGTTATAGGAAAAGGTCATTTAAAATTAATAATTGTCTAATATGTGTTGGTTGTACTAATTTTTAGGAGACTAAAAGGAATAAATAACCCACAGTAAACATAAATGTGTGCATATATGTATGTCTGTATATAATGTAAATTCATATATAATTTTATATATATAATGAAAAATAGTTCATTTTTGATGTCACATAAAGAAAAAGCAGAACATTGGTTAAACCCTACAATCCATTTTCTGAAGAGGATTATCTCGGAGCTCTTACTAGTAAGATAATTTATCATTTCAAGTCAGCGTTCTCACCCCTGTAAGTGAATTGAGTGCATGAATTACTAATATTTTATATTGAAGTATAATGCCTATATTGTGGAACCAACCTACAGCTGAAGCCAAGGAATGTCAGGTCAGGCTGAAAACAACACTGAAAAGTTGTTATTTTAAAAGTTGTTATTATAAATACCTGAATATGTAATCTTTTCAGTTGTATGTATCAGACTGTTTTTGTCTATATGTAAATGGCCTTCTTGTATAACAATTAACTGGAACATTCATTTCTGAAATGACCAGGATTTTTCCATATTCTTGTAACTGTTCATTGCATTTACGAGAACATGAACACGGTGGCATCTGCTTTTAGAAGACGACAGATGAGGGATTAATTCCTTCTGTACTACAGATTTCTGAAGAGGTACAGGGTAAAAGTCTACAGGTTTTTTATAAGAAATATGTAGGCTTGTATAGCTTTCTTATTTTGTATTGAAACATTAACATTTTCCTTTAAGTTCACAGAAAAATCTGCCTTGACTGCAGGTACATATTAGATGTAACCTTACTAAAACTGAAAAAGGGCTTCGATTTAGATAACTAAGGTCTTCCAATATTGAATTCCTTATGGATAAACAAGGAGGAGTGAGAAAAAGCATCAGACCAACACAGTGAATGCGTATTTTAAAACAGCTAAACAAGAAGTAAAAGCAGACTTTAAATAAGCACGTGTTGAGCAAATTCATGTTGTATCTCCTAAAATCAATAACTGCACTCAAGAACTGTTTGTTTTTAATGGAATTACTGGGTGGTATAGATGTCTTTAATTTTGTACAGTTGATTTTTTTTTAATTTTTCTGTTTTTTTCATTGTTTTGGGAAATGTTCTCAAATCAGGCAGTTTATGGAAAGATTACCTTTTTTTTTCCCCCCTAAAGTTTCCAGTTGGGAGATGAATATAGAGAGTTAACATTTTTGTTCTGGATCTGATTTCATTTACAGAATCTTAATATGTTTAGCTACTGCTAGTTATTTCATGAGACATTTCAAAATTTTACAAGAAAGTTGCTTACTGTTCTGCAGTGAGGTAGGGTTCAGCTTCAGCTACTGCTGTCTCCCCACACATTTTCTCAAACCTGACCTTAGAGAAATCAATAGAACCTTTTTGAGAGCTTAAATGTTACATGCAGTTCAACTAAAGGCGACAGAATCAGGCACAAGAAGTGCTTTATTTCAACTCTAATCTACTCTTTTATTTGATATCAGGGAAGGATATTCAGGTCTGTATTCATTAGCTTAAATCGGCGTGTGATTGCTTTGTGTGCTTGGGGTGCTGGATGTGTAACTGAATTACCAATCACTTGAGCTAGTCCTTGAATGACTTGCTGGGCTTTATTGCACATCAAAATAGTATTTTCATTACTTAACTGCAGAAGGTAAATGGGTTTGCGCTTTTCATTGCTGAAAAAGAAACTGAGTACTTTGCCATTTGCGATTTAGAATGGACACCTTTTTTGCCGAATGATTTTTTTGATGAACGAGAGCAGGACAAAATTGTGTAAAATGTTCATCTTGGCCCTGACTCATCAACACATCCTCCCACAACTGGTACAAGAGTTTCAAAGCTCAATAAGGGACAGTGGCTGATTGTGTAGAATGTTCAAACTAGGTACATGAGCACACGCTTGCTATGCTATCCCACCTATTCATCTTAATCTCAACTTCATGTACTTAATGTTGCATTTGGTTTGATGCTGCATTGTTTCAGGCTGCTGTGGTTAAGGCTGTCATACCACTGTAATTTGTTCTCAGTGTGAATGTGTTCCTTTACAGGTGCAAAAACACCATTTGGGGTGGAAAAGATGCCTCGGCTTATTGCATATACTGTGAACTGATTTTCTTTTACATACTTTGAAAATTGCAAGTAACAAAATAACATAAGCGCCCAGTGTGATAGGTAATTGAAACAGCAACCCGATAGGTAACGTGGAGATTTTCTTGTCATTCTTACTGAGAAGACTGCTTTCAGAGGTCATGTCAGCAACAGTGCCAGAGAGCTCAACGGAATGGTTTTGCAACTGCTCTGCAGCCTGCTGAAAGGGTTTTTCTTTTTTTTTTTTTAAAAAAAAACATTATTTTTCTTTCGCTTTCTGCCTTTTATGAATGGCAGAACTTGGTAGTTATAGGACTCCGGTTTACATCCCTAACACGAAGAGGCTAACGTGCTTTACCATCCCATGTAGCGTGAATCTAAAATAGTTGAATGTCTTGCATTCCCTTGTGTGTGGGTGAACTATCTCAGAACGTCTCTAAAAACATGCTAATAAAACAGACTGTACGGCTCTGAGCAAGTTGGAGAATTTTTTTGATAATACCATAAATCTTAGAAATTTGGGATGCTGAAGGTCTTCTGGCTGAGAATGTTCCTCACAGGTACTAGTTGTCAGTTGTTTCTGACAAAATGTCTTCCACCCCAAAATGCTGATTTTTTTTTTGTTTGCTTTTGTTTTTCCCTCATATGACTGTAACAAATTCCAAAGCACTGTAATAGTATGGCCTCAGAGGGGTTCTTGGCACAGATGTGGGAACCCGCGTGATTGTGCTTTGTGCGGGCACGGTGACACCAGGGAGTTTATTCCAGCTGTAATACTTGAAAAGCAGGGTAAAAAATTTGCATGGCTAGTGTATGCCAGGCTGATACTTACATAAGCTACAGCAGTGTTACTTGTAGCAGAAGCTGGATTGATCCACACCAGAACTACAGTGAGTGGTTAGGAGAATCATTCAGGCTTTAACCCTTTTCCTTCATACCTGCCCATGTCAGGCAGAGGACCTGAATTTAACCCTTTGCCTTTCACATCTTGTTTGAACGCCCTGAGTCCTGGACCATTTTTGTTTTGATGTCCATCTTCTCTGTCACTTTGTCCTTTTTCCTGACTCTATTAGTTTTTTTGGTGGGGGGAAAAAGAAATCTCAGACATCTTACTTTTGTCCTGTTGCAGGAAGGGGGAGAAGTAACTTCTGGGTTTTGAGAACAAGAAGACAATTTCCTTCTCTCTATTGTTGTTACGATCAAGCACAGAGGAAAATAAAACATTAGGAAAACTCTATCAGTTTAAATAATTGCTCGATCAACAAACGTTGATTGGTCAGATTTATACACAGCTTAAAACTTTTGAAGCCATTTTGAATAAACACCAGGAAATATTGAACATGGTTATAAAATTGTTATATTTAAAGACTAGATAGATTTGAGGGCTCAGGAAATAAATGAGAAGTAAGTTGCTGTACATAATAAATTGCAGTATAAATTTATAATTGCACTCACAGCCTTACATCTGCCAGGTTTTCAGGTGCTTTCATTTGATGAGATTGAATCATGGTGAAATTCTGGAAAGTCTGTCTAAAAAGTCATTCAGTCCTTTTGCAGAATAATTAGATTAGTTCAGCAAGCCTTACCAATAGTTTGGGAATGCGGCGTGATGAGGCCAGACTATTTTCTCAGTCATATAAATGGTCAAGCTTCTACTGATGGTAGGAGCAAAAACAAATCCAAATTCATATGATGTATGAGGATGGAAGATAACTTATGGAAAGAGGGGAGGGATTAAGCACTTCCAGAAATGTGCTGAAATATTTGAGCATCAATTGGATAGGCAGAATATTTTTCAAACTTTATAGTACATGCTCTTATGTGGCCCTGTTGTATGTGGGTTTTGTTGTCTGTTTGTTTTAAAGTAGTGCAAGCATTTCTTAAGAGCTTTGTCAAGATTCATTATGGAAATCAGAAAAGTTATTAGTCCATCTCAATTTATGATAAATTTGCAAATGGTACTGTTAGCTAAAAGGCTAAGGTTTGGTCTCTGCTTGCGTAGGTAAAGAGGAAAAACATAAGTTTGCTCTTTTTTTTTTTTTTGATTGGATTTGATCATAGATGTTATTCTTTGGTAATATCTCTGCATAAATTTGCATTTTTTTCTTATCTGCCTTTTTAGCTGTAGGAGAATGAGTTTTGGCTTGGCTTCATAGAACTTAGTAATGAACTTCCACTATAGAAGTAAGCAAGCATCTGTGAGCTTCAAATACTGCTTTTTTAGCAAGTGGAGCACTTAATGTTTGTTTGAGCTTATCTCTTTACATCCGTGTCAATATGATAAAAAGAATGTATTCCTCAATTTCTGGTGGAGGCAGTTTAAATTCACTTGCAATTAATACGTGTTAAGACCCAGTTTGTGATGCTTGCTCTATCCTGGGTGACCTCAAGCTCTAGAGTTGTCCCCTCTAAGTCCTCTATAGCATCTGGCAAGCTACGGGGATGCCTCAGATCCATCAGTGTCCAAAATAGCACTCGGTACATACACTTAGTAATCTGAGCCATCTCATCAGTCTTGTGAGGAAAAGAGTATGTCTGTAGAGACCCAAACAACTTTTAGGAGCTTTGACATTTTTGTAGACTGTTTTGTAGATTGTATTTCATTGATACGTGACTTCTAGGGATGTGTATTTTGCAGCATTTACAAGCCACTATCCAAAGTGCATCTCAACTGCCTTAAAATCCAGATGTATTGGGGGGGAAAAAAAAGCTTGTTTTGTTTCTCTCTTCATATAGGTGAAATATTTCAACAGTGCAGGCCTAATTCTCAAGGTGTTTTTTTTTTTTTTCTTGTTCTCATAGTACCTCAAGCAGTTCACCAAAACAAGTGTTGCTAATACTGGGCTGTTAAAAAGACTGTGAAAGTATTTGTGCTATTTAATTTTGACACATTGGCTCCATAGGAAAAAAAAAAAAAAAAGTGCCTTTAAAATTAAATGTCTTATTTCCTAAATGTCACTTGAAGCTTTCTGAGGAAGCTAGCAGTGTTAGTAGGAACACGGTTAACCTAGCCATGTAGGTTGCTTACCAACTTTGTGCTTTGTTCTGTGCACTGCAATTTAAATGTCTTTACTTTTGGTCTAATTCTTTTTTCTTCCTCTTTCACTGTTCCTTCCTTAGGCTTGCTTTTCTTTCTTTTGTCCTTGCCAGCCAGCTAAGTATACCAAAAGTACAATATTCCCTACTCCATCTCATTAGAATTGTCCTCTGCTTTCCAGGTTCCAGTTTAAGAACTCTTTGCTCAAGGACTGATTTTATGTAAAATACAGATCAGGTGGGGATATAGTGACGATAGTGATGGGTATAAAATGTCTTTTTGCTTTTTTTTTTATGAACGCTTTCTGTATTAGAGCTCGAAAGACCTCACCTTGTTCCGAAGCAGCTCCCTAAATGAGCCTGACAAACCAAAGGAGAGACTATAGCTTGACAGAAGGGGAGAGGCGTATCTCGCTGCTGCTGCACTGCGGGAGAGTTTTCAGAAAGAAAAGTTCACGCAGTTCACGTCTGTCCTGTGCATCATTCCAGGCTTGTAAGCCAGAGGTTAGGTGTGCACATTGCAGGTCGGGTTGCTTACAGCATTTCTGGGAATTCTGTGTTCTGTAACCCTTGGTTGCTGCGGGTCCTTCCTATCTCTGGTGACACTTCTTCATTTCTCTTCATTTCTCACCGTGAAGTAGGCTGATACGTGCCAGTCCCCAAAGTGACTTGGTAGCAGTGGTGCATGACACTGTCACGTGTACAAACCAGGAGCTTAACGTGAGTCTTGGAACTGAATGAGGCTGGAGGCACCAGTGTTACCTGCAGTGAGTGGGGAGAATTAGGTGCACAACAACGAAATCTGCAACAGCTGTCACCTAATGGAAAAGATACTAAATCAGCCTAAAATACAGAAAGTTGCTGTTGAGAAGCTTCAAACTGAAGCTCTCATACTAAAACTGTTCCTTCCTTGTCTTGGGTGGCTGACTGCAGCTCTGAGATGAAGGAAGTGGCATCAATGGCAAGAAGCTACTTACTCAACTCTTGTGGATGTAAGCTCTCAGATTGTATAGTACTCTGCATGCTGTGCAGATCTTTCACCTTTCTGTTGGAATAGCCCAGTAGTACAGTAGGAGGTGGAAGAGTCTGGGATCTTGAACGATGGTGGGAAAGAAGAGCTGATTTTTTTTCCTGTTCTTAATGGAATACATTTGCAGTCAGGGCAGGAAGGATATTTTGAATGTTTGTAAAGAGAAGCAATCAATTATGCAGTCACATCACTTTTGCTCATGGCTGTACTAACCTCTAGATTTCTCTTTAGAGGGAAGTTTTTCATTTTATCTTGTATTGGTGGGCCTGTGTTTTTCATCCCGATATTGTAACAGAAAACTGTCTTCACCACTCTTAGGAGGGATTGAAGTGTGGTTTTTTTTGTTTGTTTGCTTTTTGAAATATTTCATTACTATTCTGGAATTACTGTTGGTATTTAATGCTGAATATTTTAGGTAGTAAAAATTAACATTTTCTTTTAAGCTTCATTGGCCATGACCAACCAACACGGTACTTGTTTTCCCAATGGCTCTAGTGGCTGCATTGTTTCCACATTAAATTCAGGGTAGGGCATTTAATCTGTAGAGTTCTATGTATATTCAACTTTGGCTATGTCAATAGAGATTTCTTCTTGTTTAACTGCTGTGGCGGCTGCATTCATGGACACTTAAGCTAATAGTCACTAGATTTAAAGATTAGGATGCTGTTGACAGGATGTTTTCTATGAAGAATCATCAACTGTGTGCTCTGTTTCATCCAAAGTATTTGCTGGAGGAGCTGGTTGGGAAATAAGAAGTGGAACTGTTTGTAGGAATGACATTTTCCTTTTGGCCACCAGATAAAATAACATTACCTTGTTTATAACTGTGCAATCTTCGTGTAGGGAATGTTGTGTTCATATCACGATCCATTGCTATGAAGGAGAGAGTAGGTGATACCAATAAAGTACTCAGGTTGTTTCCTCCCCCCTTTTTTTTTTGTGGATTACTGAGCACAAATAATGGAAGTTCCCTTTTTCCATTTAGGGTGATGTGCATAAGGAAAATAAGTTCCTATTGCCCTTTAGAGACACCTGGTGTATGCTATATTGTATGCTGATTTTTCATTAACTGTGTAGAAACAGGAAGCAAAACTTCAAAGAAAAACTAACAAACCAAACAGCCTTGTGAAGATCTAGATTATTCATCAATAGCATGAAAAGTGAACAGTTCAGACCTGGAAGTCAGAAAATTGGCGTGAATAACTGTAGTGATATGCTGTTGAATAACAAACGAGTGCATCAAGACAAAGATAAATATAACAGCCTTGTTCTGGTGTGCCTGTACCTTTTTACAGGCAATGAAATAACAGCGATGGCAAAATCTTATGCAGCCCTCAGGAATAGGTTTACTAGATTTTCCTTCAAATTCTCTATTCGGTTGATGTAAGTCTCCCTGACAGCTAATATAAGGCTGAATCCTGAAAGGTCCAGGATACCTCGCACTCCAGCAACAGTTATTTGGAATTGCAAAAGCTCAGCAAGGCTGTGATTCACAGGATTTGTCCCAGCCTTCTCCATGCATTTGAAAAAGTTCATCCCATTTTAGCTCGCTATGTAAATACAGAAAACCAAATATGTGGAAAACTTTTGGACTTCTAAGGTGTATTCAAATAGACATTACAGAGGGTTCACAGATGGCTGAATTAAATGATAAGTTATATATTACTAAATTACTGAGGCTGATGACAGGTAGAGGCCATAACTCTAATCCTGTGAAACAGACTGGGTACCAGTGTGTGTGCTACCTTTCTTTCTGTTTCATGTGTCTGGGTTTCCTTCCCGTGCAGAAGGGTGTTTTTGAAGGGACACTCAGTGCTTTGACACCCCCAGAATGTAGGCAGGAGATGAGGGGCTGAGTAGGGCTCCTGGGTCTGCTGTCCAGTTGTAGACACAGACTCCTTACTAAAATCATGCCATTTGTGTAGGTAGCAATACTACCAGCTCTTAAGGGTTGGTTTGGCATATACCAACTAGTTGGCTTAAATAAACTGTAGTTAGTAAAACAGCAACAAGAACAAAAAACCTCTAAGAATTCTGGGAATTGTCAAGATGGAAACTGTTTGAACTGTTGCTTGTTCGTCAACTCAAGGTGAAGTATTATTCTAGGGGTTGTTTGAAAATGTAACTTAGCCAAGAGAAATTTTGTTGAATGGAGTTGGTTAGACTGAAGGAAGGCCGGCCTGTGTATGCTCTTTGTCTTTATAATTATTCTTCTCTGACTGATTATCTGTAACCATACATCTGTCTATATCTCTTTCACCATTTTTTATCTACTGAGAGACACTCTTTGTATTTATCTTGCATTATATCTACGTACCCATTCACTCTTTCCATAGCATCTTCTTCTCTTTCTCCTTATATTCTATTTCCAAGTTTCTCTTCCTTTCCAATTTCCTTTCTTGTCATTTCTCCTGACCTTTCTGTTCAGTGCATGAATTACCTTGAGGCCAGACCGATTAACTGTTGTAGATAGAGCCATGTTAAGCTGTCCTGGCACTATGGAAGGATTTCAGAATTGCTTTTTTCTTCCCATTAATTTATTCTGATAGTGAATTTCATGGAAGTTTTCTTTTTGAAAAATGGTTAATTTTGGTCACATCTAGTTGTAACTCATTATAAACTGTACACATTTCTTAAATGACAATTGATGTTCATGATGCAGTGCATTATTACTATTTTTTTAGTTTCTAATTGTGTGGTCTGAAATATGAAAGACTATACTCATTTAATAGGAGCTTAATCGATTGTCCGCTTTGTAACTGAAAGACTGAAAGCCAGATAGCAGCATTGGAATAGAGAGCTCTTCTTTCCATAGACTGGCTCCTGGCTGTGAAAGGTTGCAGATGGTTGGTTCTTACTGCAAGGGCACATCAGCTTAAAAAATGCCTACATGCAAGTATAGCATGAGGTGATAGAGGAGCTATTACCTCTCTTAATCTTTTATGTTTGGAGTCCTGTAAACTAGAAAGTTATTTTTGAAAGTGTAAGATTAAGATGAGCAATTAAATTCTAAAATATTTTGAAGTTACTTTTCAATGGCATGTAAAAATATATGTTTAGGAAGAATACATGATGATAATTAAACAATTCGTAGTGACTGGATGTGGTATAAAGCTTTCATGAGTTACCACTTAGGATTATCTGACTAGCATGAGTGATTTCACCTTTAAATGCAATTTTTTTCCTACTTACTTTGCAATTGGCAAATAATCTGACTGCTAGTAATGGTTTAGAAGGTGCTATCCTATAGTGAGCTATATCCTCATATATATATATATATATATATATGTAATTATATATTACTCTACCTGTGTCAGCACCAGGTCTGTGCCACAGCCAGTGTCCAAGCAGGATTTAGAAGTGCAGGTGGGCATGCTGACAGTAAGCAATCTGGAGTTGGCCACCTTGCTTTTGAGGGACAGGTGCTTGGCTGTTTGCATGTGAGCTGCCCAACCAGTGACAGCAGGTCTGGGGAATGTGTAGAGGCTCAAAATATTTGCTGCATTGCTGTTTTATTCAGTACTCTGGGATATTAGGGATTCCCCTGGTGTATCATAGGTGACTTCAGATGCTCATTTCTGGTTTATCTCCTGCTACACTGATTTTCATATTCTCTGTTCAGATGTCAGAAGTGCATCACAGGCAGGAATGCAGCACTTTGAATTGTTTGCATTGCAAAACCAAGGTGGGGGAGGGCAAGCCTCATCGGCCTCCCGTAATTAGGGACAGTTTTGAGTTCACACCAAGATGCCAGATTTACTGCCACCCACACCAGGAGCTGTGCACAGCAAGGTGGCCGAAGTGTCTCTCTTAGCTTTCTCTTTGTATGACTTGACCCTTGCTCTGGAGTACTTGGAAGTAGCAACCAATACATACAAGCATGCATGTTTTCCGTAATGTGTAAATGAAGATATTTAAATTCCATAGAAGTGCCTTTGTATTTAGCTTAATGGAAAGAAATCGCTGGAGAAAGATAAAGCATTGATTTCCTGGTAATATGCAAAAATCCTTTTTCTGGTTGCAATCTTCTGTGGTTTCAAGCTGCATTGATTCTCATTCCTGCTAATTTTAAAATTCACTAAAAAGGAAAAAAAAAGTCACTGTGCTATCAAAAAAACCATCATACACTTTTCCAACAAAAGATTCTGATTGTATTGTGATGTATCCTTCAGGGAAACTGGGTGCAGTTTTTCCCATGCTCTTCTGCAATTCTTATTAGCGTTACCTTCTGGCAGTGCATTCCAGTGACATTACAAACCCCAGAGCCTGTTTTGGATGCTCATGCTGCCAAATTCAATCCATGTATAAGTTATAGACTTGATACTTTTTCTGGGAAAAAAAATGCCTTGCTATTTTAAGAGCACTCCTCTGTTGTTGCCTTTGCTGTGTTCTGTCTTGTGCAGCATTAACAGAAGTGAAATGTTTGATATAAGAAATTGGTTGTTTTACTAAGCCTAATTTAGTCCTGAATGTGAACAGCACTGTTTGCATTTTTCTGGTGTTCTATTTTAACTGTCACAGTGGTGTGTAATTCTAGTCTGGGACTTGATATTTCCCCTCAAGAAGAAACATAAATTGGAGTGAAGAGAGGCTTTTTAGTATCAGCCAGTCCTTCATTTGCAATAATGTTTGGTAGAATTCAAGGGCTTACATTTCTCTAAAGACAGACTCTTTTCAGTCTGTGGGCTGGTGTTTTTCACCAGGCCTTAAATGAACTGATTTTTTAAAGTGGAATTGTCTTCAGGCTTCAGTGATGTTGTGTGGTGTTTTTCTTTCTTTTGTGTTTTTTTGTTTGTTTGTTTCTTTGTTTTTGTTTCCTATATTATTTACTGGAAGACTTAGTTTATTTACCATATGCTCTAGTTTAATGAAGCATATATGCTCTAGAATAACATGATATTAATCCTTAGTAATGCCATGAAAGGGAAGGGCTTCTGCCAGTCAGCTTGCAGCATAGCATGAACCAGTCAATTACAACGCTGAGGATCCTGATTGTGAATGCACACTGTTATCAATCAGATATAAATCATATGTATAATCACCTCATATCAATGACACCATAACAACTTGCACACTGTAACTCAGTGTACATACAATGCTTGCGATCTGACTGTGTATCACTGTTTTCTCTGAAATCCTGGTATTCATTCCAGATTATTTCCTGAAGCTTGTCACACACTGCTGACGAAGGGAGTATCGAAAATGATGAGAGGCAGTTCAGAGCACTTGGGATACTACATTTAGACTGGTCTGCATCTGTCAGTAGTTTTGAGGGATTTGAACTAAATAGCCTTTTTATCAATTACTTTTTGCATCAGACTGCTAAAATATACAGGATTGCTAATTTGAGACTACTTTGCGTAGTGTTCCAAAAGCCTGAAAATACTTCTGTATTCGTAAGCAGGTATTAAGAGTGATTGCTGTATGTTTAGCAACTGTGCAAACAGTTTCATGGTTTGCACCATGAAGCAACTGTAAATAACATCTAGTTTGTGCTGCAGAGCATCATCTGCATTTATTTGCATTGCATTCATGGCTGGATGTCCCAGGAGGTATTACAGGTTTCTTATACTAGATGCTGCACAGCTGTATAGTAAGTGCCAGTCCTTGGCCCAAAATGCTCACAACTGAAGTATTCGAGGGAGACAGATGGAGAACTTTCTTCCCTATTTTCATATGCAGTGTAAATAAGGGGTGGAGGAGGGTTAATTTTTTTTGCTCAAAGTCGTAATGGATGGCTACAGCAGAGCTGCAAATGCGTCTAGATTTCCTAAGGGCCGGAGAGAAAACAAGAATTGTATTTGACAGAAAAATTCAGTGTTTTGACGTTGGTTTCCTTTCTAATAAGTGAGGAAAAGCAGTCCTTCAGAAATGTCTTCCGGGTAAGGGAAAAAAAAAAGGTGGGGGGTTGGGGGAGGGGAGAAGGACATGTGAGAAGATTACAGATGGAGATAGAAATATGCTAGAGCATTTGTATAACGGGAAAACCAGAACCACTTTCTCCTCTGCATGATTCAGGTGCTTGAACCTATGTATTGTTTTAAATAGTACTAATTAAGGAAACACTTGCACTTTCTCTCCTTTCTGTGTCTGGCCCAAAACCCTATCCTGGACCTTACAAATTCTTTTTTGGGATGAGAGGGAGGAAGTAAATGGGGAGAAGATCCATTTCAACAAAAAGCTTCAACAGACAGAAAATGTCTTATCAAAATGTTTCTGACCACCATCATGCTTGTATCCCACTCTAGAATCTTAGTAGTCTTAATTCTCTTATTTTACAAATGCTTACAAAAGCATTACATTGTCTTCAGTCAAGAATCATATTCCAGACAATGTGTAGAAGGGCCACTACTGACATTTAAAGTTTTATCTTTCATGCAGAATAATGTATTAACTCTTATACATGCTCTTAGTGTGGCTCTTCTCCAAAAAATATGAACAAAATATTTTTTCTGGTATATGTGCTTTAGAACAACCATGAATTTGCTTTTTTAAAGAATCTGTCTCAATACCATTTAATACTAAGTTTACAGGTGGTGACATAAACAGGGGGTTTGAATTGAATACTGGTAACCATGAAGTCACAGAAGTAATTAAGGCAAAAGGAAAATCAAGGCTATTGCAGAAATGGTCTTAAATATAGATGTTCCCTGGCTGTGGAATAAAGGTCTTTTCAAGGAGTGAGCTATAGTGTAAGATCTATGATGTATCTGTGTTAATCCTTTACTTCCTAGCTGAAAATGTAAGACTTTATTTTCTAGTTGTGAAATCTTGCATAGATCTTACCAGTTTTATTCCATTGTTGTCAGTAGATATTTCTAGCAGCAAAGAACAAGTGAAATGAATGTATTTTCTACCACTAAAAATGTGATTCTTAGGGGTTTGTGCAGAATCTTGTTTTGTGTAAGACAAAGCTGCTTCTCTTTAACAAGTGGTCCTTTTCTGGTACCATTGTACATGGTGAGTGGAAGGCTTCCTGCAAGGTTTTGTGTTACCCTAGATGATCTGTGCCGCAATGGCTGTTCCTTATTCTGATTGAAGATACCAGATTAACATCCTTAGTTTCATGTAGTATTTTAAGGAAATCGACATTGAATGGGAAATGCTGGTATTAAATCCTGCTAACCTCTCTGGTCTAGAGTGGTTTTTTTTGTTTGTTTGGTTGGTTGTTTTTTTTACTACCTACAAATATAAGATCTGTTCAGGGATGACAGATGGTCTCCACCATGGTAGAAAAATACCTTCTAGCATACAATAAATGACTGAAGGGGAAGATACTGCTTGGGAAAAAAAATCTCAGTTTAATAATCTAACAACCTCCTAAGCTGCAGAATGGTAAGATCTGTTGGTTTGCATATAAATGACAGAAGACCTTCTAGTTTAGAGAACTCAAAACTGTTTTCCTCTGCTAACCAATGTTGCATTCATTTTGAACAACTTCCATTTCAGTTGCATGTTGCTTATCTGCGACTGGACTGTGAGTTGTTTAAATGCGTTAGTCTGTTGGATGATGAATGGGAATAATACTTTATCATCATAATTTTGTTGGCATCAATTACCTTTCATGTTTTCATGGTTGCACTGGTGGCTGTGCACCAGTTAAGAAAACAAAGGAATTAGTCTTGGGGGGGATGTTGCAAGTAAACAGACAGGTAGTGCTGGTTCCATTTCTCATTGTCTAGGAAGACATCAAATCATTTTTGGTGTTCTCAGACTTCTTCAATAGACCTCTGATTAGGTTAGCTGTATTCTTTGGTTGACCCAGTAGAAAGCTACTGTAAATTTTAGGATACTAATCAGGATCAATGTGTTTAAAGGAGAAGGTTACACAGCTTATCTGGTTCCAGTATTAGCAACTTGTTTCTCAGTAGTAAAAGAAAAATCAAATTCTCAAATTGGTTTCTTCCATGGCTGGATTAAGCTGACTGTGAAAGAGGGTGAGGAGGTTACTTCACTAAATGGCACACCAACTCTTCCTGTTATTTGTTGCTATTTTGTATTGCTGTTGTTTATCACAGAAAATGTGATTAAATTGCATGCATCTGGTCTTGGGGGAAATAGTGTTTTTCAGTCAGTAGTTTGTAAGCTTTTATCAAACTGAGATCGTCTTAAACGATCATCCAACCACCCATTTAAAATGGGAATAGTTTCAATTCCCACTTAGCGTTTGCAGGTTGAACAGCTTATCAGTCAGCAAACAAAGTAATAACTAGAAGCTTAAAAATACAGTAACTGTTAGATGGTAAGAAGCAGCAGAGCTAAAATGCATCTTGATAAATGAGGAACTGTTGAGAATTCAGTGTTATATAGTGATACACATATTGGAAAGGCTGAGTCTTATGGAACCAGACTTCTACTCAAGATGGAGAACATTGATTAAACAAGATAAACGTTGTTTAGTGGGATCTCTTCATCTTCCCCAGTTGGTACCATCTTGTCCTCCTTCCAGTATCTGACCAGAATTCTCAGGAACCAGAAATATGCTGTTTCTGTTGTTATTTCAGAGATGTAAATGTTAAAAGGCACTGATTCTTGCAGCATCTGTTCTTGTTTTTCTGTAACATTAATTCAGACCTAATCTCTAGTAGTCTAATCAGTTTTAAGACTAGCTGTTAGAATTTCTACTGTAGTCTCTCTAGTCTCTCTAATTGCTGAAAAAACCTAGGCAGTATTTTGTATTAAGTATTTGCTTTTGGTATGCACTAAGCCACATATAGGTAAGATGATAGCATAGTTGCTATTAAACCAAAGTTTTGCATCCTCTGTGTGTGACAGTCAGCTTGGAAAGTTTGACAGTGTAGTGATCATCAGGCATTTATTATACAAAAATGGGACTCATTTAATGAGCAGTACATTTGAGGTATTACTTCCAAAATATGAAGGAGCGTAATGAATGAGGGTTCAAGAGACTCATGTTTCCAGGATAGTCCTGATGTGCTACAGTATCAAATGATTAGATTAGAATAAAATTAAATTTATTTCAATGTGTTAGTGACACAAAGGATATCAGGTTCCTGCCTGTAGAGAAAGAGGAAAAGTACTCTGCAGTCTACAAAGAAATGATGGGCTAAGATGGGAGA
This sequence comes from Anser anser, assembly GCF_964211835.1. Classification (NCBI taxonomy): domain Eukaryota; kingdom Metazoa; phylum Chordata; class Aves; order Anseriformes; family Anatidae; genus Anser; species Anser anser. Next base: position 31,369,473 of record NC_139724.1, on the reverse strand, counting down.
ATACAAATTCGAGCTATCTTTTTCTGCTAATTTAAGTTCCATTTTTAGACTTTCCAAACCCAATGTTAAACCTCAGCCAATAATTCTATCTTAGGGAAATTAATTTTTACTTCCTCCTTTCTCTTTTCCAGCTTGGATGATGATTCTGTGATTCTAAAAAAGAAGCGAATTCAAAGATTTCATAAGGACCACTACAGATGGAGCAGGCAGTAAAACAGAAAAGAGATACGAAAAAGACCAGTGCTATCCTCCTGGTATTACTGTTTGCAATTGGGCTTGAATTAAATGTCAAATCTGTGTTCCTAGAAATTACATCAGGAAGGGGTGATTTTAATGCTCAACTTCTTTGTAAAGCTAAGAATATGTTCCAAAATACTCTTGACCCACTGGTCAGAACACACCTTGTGATGGTGACAGAGGAGCAGAAGGTGTACCTGTAACTTTAATCTTCTATCTAAATCAGCAGCCACTGATTTATTCTAGGTTTAAACAGATCAGTTGCAGATGTCTTCCAGAATGTTTGGACAGATTTGCTTTGAGGTTCTCTTCATCTTTTCCCCATTAGTTTGGTCTCCACTCTCAATCCTTTACTTACATTTGAAGTATCTGGTTTGCCTTGAAGTGTGTTGTTCTTATTTATCACTTCGTTATTTTCTTCAGAGGTTGTTTGCCTCAAGTCTCATTTATTCTGGTTTTCTGCTAGCTTATTTTCAGGTGCCAGCTGGTATTTTGTAACAGCAAATATACATCTCCATAGCTTTCTTCTCTGTTGTATTTCGAATTTCTAGAAAATGGATTGACTGAATGTCTTTGACAGGAATTTCTCTCAAATGTATTTTGCTTTAAGGTCATACGTTTTCATCTCTAAGGTCATGTACTAACATCTTGTCACTGAAAAAGCTAGTGTGGATTGCCAAGGATATGATCTGTGGAACTGTTGCAATGCTGCTGTGTACATACTAATGGAATTTCGAACAGTGGATACTTCTGGTTTTGACGTGAGCATAGTGTACTAGCTGCATGGGTCTTATTTTTCGCAGTCTTCAGTTTCTACCACTGGAGTTGTTACCTTTGAGCATACTGTCCCAAGGCCTTCTTGTGAGGCATTTGATACAGTTTCCTTACTTTGAATTCAGTGTATTCAGTCGTGAAGTTTTGGAAAACCTTGTTGAGAAAACTACTCAAAAATATTTGTCACCCCCCTTTTCCATTTCCCAGTGTTACTGCTTTTCATAGGCTCTTTGCAAATTTCTGCTAATGTAAATAAAAATCTTGACAAGGAGTTTAGCATTTCTTATGTTACTTAATGGATTGATGTTCTTAGCTGCTTTGCCTCTTTCACATAATATGAGCCTAACCTAATGCCCTGTTTTTGTCTTTAGCTTTTCTACGCTGACTGAACTGTCAGTGTTTGGATTGAGCACTTAGTACCTTGTATGAACCTGATGTGGGGATATGATCATAGGTAGATAAGCTTTCCTGAAACACTTGCTCTTTTGGATCTTAATTCTGCTCACAGCAGACCTGTGATTCTCACTTTTTGAGGAAAACTCTCAGCTAAAGCACTCAACTATGCCTCCATTTTTATTACAATGATACTGAAATATGCTGTGCACGGAATATCTTTCTCCACTGAAGATTATATGGTCAATCATAGTAATGGTGGTTCACTGCTGTCATTACACTTGTAGGTGGAATTGATTTTGCTAATAACTGATAGATATTCCAGGCCTTTGAACACAAAGGGAAGTCTTTCCTTAATCTCCTCTGTTGTACAAGTGACCCCTAGAAGGACTTATAGTAATTTTAATGATTTCCAAGGCGTTAGTCCCATTGTTGGTTTTATAGCTGCGTTCATTACTTAAAAAATCTAGAAAAACATTTTGCTTTTCTTGTACTGTCATTGCCTCATTCTCTGATGTGGCTGCCCTTACTTAATCTGCTAGTGTGACTCATCTGGATGACGCAGACTAGTCTTTTTCCTGCATTGCAAAGCAAAGGCACTACTTCCTTGTGCTTTGCATCGTTATCAAATTGTGTGGATTCTGCACAGTTTCAGATAGTTTAAAAATGCCAGTTGCCAAAGAGCTTAACTGAAGGGACCAAAGAGCTTGAAGGGATGAAGAACAGTAACATAGGGCTGGGCAACTTTTGGTGCTGCAACTGAAAGAGGTTGAGGTCACGCCATAGTGAAGGGAGACAGAAAAGCAATGTATGCAGGACTTTCGGTTGAACACCTCTGAGAGCAGTGACACAGCATTCTTGCTAGCTAAGGTACAGAAAGAGAAAAGGATCACCTTCAGTGGTTAAGCTCTGGCCTGAGAAAACAATAAGGAATGTGCAAGGAAGTTCTTTAAGTGGATAAATTACGCTTTTCCAGTGATGATTACGGAGTTCTTTCTTGGCTTTGCCTTTAGGTTTCACAGGAATTATTCTCTTTTTTTTTTGTCCTGTTTCATCTGCTTTCCTCTTTGCAATTAAAAAAGTCCAATTTTGCTTTTCTTTTGTCGATTCTTCTTTACTTATAGAAATGTATTAGCTCAGTCACTTGTCATAAACGTCACAGATTCACAGATTCACAGATTTCTCTAGGTTGGAAGAGACCTCAAGATCATCGAGTCCAACCTCCGACCTAACACTAAGTACTCCACTAAACCATATCCCTAAGCTCTACATCTAAACGTCTTTTAAAGACCTCCAGGGATGGTGACTCCACCACCTCCCTGGGCAGCCCGTTCCAATGCTTAATAACCCTTTCGGTAAAGAAGTACTTCCTAACATCCAACCTAAAACTCCCCTGTCGCAACTTTAGCCCATTCCCCCTCGTCCTGTCACTAGGCACGTGGGAGAACAGACCAACCCCCACCTCTCTACAGCCTCCTTTCAGGTAACTGTAGAGAGCGATGAGGTCGCCCCTGAGCCTCCTCTTCTCCAGGCTGAACAAGCCCAGCTCCCTCAGCCGCTCCTCGTAAGACTTGTTCTCCAGACCCCTCACCAGCTTGGTCGCCCTTCTCTGGACTCGCTCGAGCACGTCCATGTCCTTCCTGCAGCGAGGGGCCCAAAACTGAACACAGTACTCGAGGTGCGGCCTCACCAGAGCCGAGTACAGGGGCACAATCACTTCCCTCGACCTGCTGGCCACACTGCTTCTTATACAGGCCAGGATGCCGTTGGCCTTCTTGGCCACCTGAGCACACTGCTGGCTCATATTCAGCCGACTATCCACCAATACTCCCAGGTCCTTCTCGGCCAGGCAGCTTTCCAGCCACTCATCTCCCAGCCTGTAGCTCTGCTTGGGGTTGTTGCAGCCCAGGTGCAGGACCCGGCACTTGGCCTTGTTGAACTTCATGCAGTTGACCTCAGCCCATCGCTCCAGCCTATCCAGATCCTCCTGCAGAGCCTTCCTGCCCTCGAGCAGATCGACACACGCACTTAGCTTGGTGTCGTCTGCAAACTTACTGAGGGTGCACTGGACGCCCTCATCCAGATCATCAATAAAGATATTAAAGAGGACCGGCCCCAGTACCGAGCCCTGGGGGACTCCACTAGTGACCGGCCTCCAACCAGATTTGACTCCATTCACCACAACTCTCTGGGCCCGGCCATCCAGCCAGTTTCTAACCCAGCGAAGCGTACGCCAGTCCAAGCCCCGAGCAGCCAGTTTCTCGAGGAGAATGTTGTGGGGAACGGTGTCAAAAGCCTTACTGAGGTCAAGGTAGACCACGTCCACAGCCTTTCCCTCATCCACCAAGCGCGTCACTTGGTCATAGAAGGAGATCAGGTTCGTCAAGCAGGACCTGCCTTTCATAAACCCATGCTGACTGGGCCTGATCGCCTGCTTGCCCTGCAAGTGCCGCGTGATGACCCTCAAGATAATCTGCTCCATGAGCTTCCCTGGCACTGAGGTCAAACTGACAGGCCTATAGTTCCCCGGGTCTGCCCTGCGGCCCTTCTTATAGATGGGCGTCACATTGGCTAGCCGCCAGTCAACCGGGACCTCCCCCGATAGCCAGGACTGCCGATAAATGATGGAAAGCGGCTCGGCCAGCTCCTCCGCCAGTTCTCTCAGTACCCTTGGGTGGATCCCATCCGGCCCCATCGACTTGCGCACATCCAAGCTCCGTAGCAGGTCGCCAACCATTTCCTCATGGATAGCGAAGGCCACATCCTGCTCCCCATCCCCTTCCACCAGCTCAGGGCACTGGGTGTCTGGAGAACAACCGGTATTGCCGCTAAAGACTGAGGCAAAGGCGGCATTAAGCACCTCAGCCTTTTCCTCATCCTTAGTAACTAGGTTTCCCCTCGCATCCAGTAAAGGATGGAGATTCTCCCTAGTCCTCCGTTTCGCGTTGATGTATTTGTAAAAGGATTTTTTGTTGTCTTTAACGGCAGTAGCCAGATTGAGCTCCAGATGAGCTTTGGCCTTTCTAATTTTCTCCCTGCACAGCCTCGCTACATCCTTGTAGTCCTCCTCAGTGGCCCGCCCTTTTTTCCAAAGATTATAAACCCTCTTTTTTCTGCTAAGCTCCAGCCGCAACTCTCTGTTGAGCCAGGCCGGTCTTCTTCCACGCCGGCTCATCTTTGGGCACGTGGGGACGGACCGCTCCTGTGCCATCACGATTTCCTTCTTGAGGAGCGCCCAGCCTTCCTGGACTCCTCTGCCCTTCAGAACCGCCTCCCAAGGGACTCGGCCAACCAGCGTCCTGAGCAGCTCAAAGTCAGCCCTCCGGAAGTCCAAGACAGCAGTTTTACTGGTCCCCTTCCTGGCCTCGCCAAGAATAGAGAACTCTACCATTTCGTGGTCACTCTGCCCCAGACAGCTTCCGACCACCACATCTCCCACCAGTCCTTCTCTGTTTGTGAAGAGAAGGTCTAGCGGGGCACCACCCCTGGTAGGTTCACTGACCAGCTGCGTCAGGAAGCTATCTCCCACGCTCTCCAGAAACCTCCTAGACTGCTTTCTCTGTGCCGTGTTGTGTTTCCAGGATATGTCCGGGAAGTTGAAGTCCCCCACGAGGACAAGCGCCGACGATTCTGCAACTTCTGTCAGTTGCCTATAAAACTCCTCATCCGTCTCCTCATCCTGGTTCGGCGGTCTATAGCAGACCCCCACCAGGATGCTAGCCTTGCCGGCCTTCCCACGGATCCTAACCCACAGGGATTCAACCTTATCATTCCCAGCCTGGAGTTCCACAACATCAAAAGATTCTCTAATGTAGAGAGCCACGCCACCACCCCTTCTGTGCTGCCTGTCCCTCCTGAAGAGCCGATAGCCAGGCATTGCAGCACTCCAGTCGTGGGAGCGGTCCCACCACGTCTCCGTGATGGCAACCAAGTCGTAGCCTGCCTGCTGCACGATGGCTTCCAGCTCCTCCTGTTTGTTACCCATGCTGCGTGCATTAGTGTAGATGCACTTCAGCTGGGCCATCGCCTTCTTCCCCGGCCTAGCCATTGTTTCCCCCGGCACAGCTCCAACAAGCCTTGTTTGAGCCCCGTCCCCCTTCTTACCTAGTTTAAAGCTCTCTCTATGAGCCCCGCCAGCTCCTGGCCTAGGATCCGTTTTCCCCTTGGAGATAGAGACCCATCTGGGGCCATCAGGCCGGGTGCCGAGTAAAGCTCCCCATGGTGAAAAAACCCAAAATTTCTATGCTGGCACCAGCCTCTGAGCCACCTATTAACCACATGAGCTTTCCGTGTCCTTGCACTGTGGAATGAGATAAGTATAAGGTACATCTAATGGTACTGGAAAAAAAGTTTGTGCAGTCTGCTATGATCATGTAATGGCACAGGTCTTCAATCTAGCCTATGCTATATTGATTTTTTTTTAGGCTACTAATTAACGTTATGACTATTTGGCCTTTATTGCAGTGTTTGAAGGTAAGTAATATTTCAGCTTTTTTTTTAATTTTTAATTTTTATTTTTACTTGTAGTTGAAGTTTTATTTTGTAAGGAGTATTCCAGAATAAGAATGTGCACAAGGGAGTTACACTGTAATAATAATAAAAAAAAAAAGTGTAATTAGTTCTTGCATCATTTGTGCTTGTAATCTCTCTATAAATACATGTTCTTAGATTAAAACAATAGGTATATATATTTTTTTGAAAGTACCAGAAATGACATTTATTTTCCAAATACTTCTCCATGAAATGTTACTGAGGACTTAAACGTAAAACCCTCCCCTGTAAAAGGTGCTGCAGATGCTGTGCAGTAAGTGCAGGTTAATGGGCATGTGTAGGTTAAAAGACTTCCCTTTTACAGTGACTGGAAACTCTGAGATGGTCTACCAATGCAAAAATAAGGCTTCATATTTAGCTGCAAAAATTATATATATGTGTGTGTGTATGTACAGACAGCAGAATTAGGATAGCTTAGCTGAAGTCATAATGTTAACGTATATTTCAAAACCTCCCCCCAAGGACATGCTCTGGCAAACTAAACCCCATTTCTGTACGTTAGTGTCATAGGAGAGTTTTCATGTGCTTTGTCACTTAATGTTACAGCTTTCATTGTTTGGGTTTAGCTCTCATAGTGGACGTGAGACTCCTTCATGTTTGGTGAAAGTGTGTAACGGAAGATGCCGGTCGGTCAAATACATGGTCCTGCCCTGAAAGGACAGTGATTTGGGTTAGAATTTGGGGATCTTTCTCATCTCTGCTGTCTCTGACTTTGTATAAAAGTGGTAGGCCATTTTTTGACTTAATCAAAAAGTTGGCCATATAGACAGCTTGGTTAGAACTCAACAGTTTTTGCAGCACTGCCATGGTAATAATAGAAAGGACTGAAAAAATAGAGAGGGCAAAAATCAACCATTAAACCATGCTTTGAATAAGTTGTTCTTCAAATCATCATTTTAATGAAATCTCACCACCTGAGTTGCTATCCCCCAAAAGGAATCCGAGGCAGACTAAGTTTTTAATGGAGTATGTGTGATAAACACAGGTCAAGTCATATTTTCACATAAAGGATGAATAATATTTGAGATATACTTTGCCTAAGGTAGTTAGCACATGCTTGCTCAAAATTTGACTTTCATGGTTGTCATTTGAATTTGTCAAGGAAGGCTGTGACTAGTTGCATTTACATAAACAAGGTCATTTATCTCCTGTATTTGTGTATTAGTAGTGGGGAAAAAAATAGGAGATGAAACAGGTTAAACCTTTTGCCATCAGAAGTGTTGCTAACCTTTTATGTTGTTTCTGCTCTGTATTGCTCTGAACTTTTATTTTACACTGAGGATTATACATCTCTTTCAGCATTGTGTGGAACACAGTACTATTTGTATTGCTAAGTGTGGAGTGCAGTACTGGTTTCCTCTGAAAATTCAAGTAACCTGGCTTTCTTATTACAGATAATTCATAAATTTCAGGTTAATTTCATTAATAACTAGCATATTTTACAGTGCGTTCTACCTTTTTAACCAAGTAACAAAAGCAATATAAAATATTTTATATTTTCAGACACAGGAAAATGCACACTTCCTTTGGTGTGCAACTATACAATAAACTATACATCTCCAATATTTTAATGTACATGGTATTTATCTAAATAATTCAAAACAAGTAAAAAATAATCCCTTTAACTTAATTTGTATAGTCAAAAGAAAATTAAAAATTATTTTCTAAGTATGCATATATTCTGTGCATTGTGTGCAGATTTTGTAATCAGGAAAACAAACCTTATTTTTATATTTGGACGAATAACATTGTCCAGAATTGTTCTTGGCAGGGTTATGCTTATGTGACTTTTAAAATATTACCAGGTAGTGACTTCAAGCCTCAGGATAATAGTAGAAAGGAGGAAAGGTTGTGTCTTATTTTTGACTTCCAGCAGCCTTTGTTGATCTTTTTTTCCCTTGTCCCGTGTTCTTTTTCATGTAAGATGTCAAGATATCACACAATTTACATTTAAATTTACAATTGGTTTATTTATCTGTTTTCTTTAGAAACTGTAAATATGCATCTTTTTCTGATTTCACAGCTATATATAAAACCTACAGGCTGCTATAAAAATAATACTTCTATTTGATTTGCATTTTTATCACTCTTCAAATTAAAAGGGAACAGTACTCCTTCATTCCTGTTGTTCTGGATTCGGTTCAACAATATGGGCTAACAGTTGGTGCAAAGAAGTTCTGCTGAGGGAAGGGATCTGCATATAAATTGATCAAGACATATGGCTGAAGTCTCTTACAGAAGTTCAAAATTTCAGTACCATTCTGTCAGTCTTGCCTACATAGGAAGGGTGGTTGAGGTATTTGGCCAGCATGTGTTTGACAGAAGGTAGCACAATGTACGTTATCTCCTTTGTTATTTATTGTTGTCTAAACAAGTTTATTCTCACTGTTACATAAAATATCTTAGTGAAGCTGAAGGCTATAAAAATGTAACTTTGTTCTGGAGAGCTTAAAAACAAACATATATGCATGGAATTACTTGGCCTGATTGAGTGAGCTCACAGTGGTATAGACTGGCTGGTTTCAGTGAGCTGGCTGGAGGACCAGGTTTTCAGCAGGCTTTCCTTGGGTGCCCACAAGGCCATCAGGCTTACCAACTGCTCTGTTCAGACCTTCTTTCATTCATGAATCATTGAGGGGTCCTGTGCCCGGGGGTGTTGGGCACAGAGCCCCTTCTGCAGCTCTTTGATCAGCACCAGCACACCGAGGCACGAGGGATCACTCCCAGAGTTTCTGTGGCAGGAAAGCTTTCCGCCCCTGTGCGGAGTAAGGCTTCAGTTCTTCCTTCATAGAGCTCTTCTGTGTATTACAGCAGTACTTTGAATTAATCAAGAGCTATTTGCACAATGGTAAGTGAGCTTGCATTATTAAGCTTCTAGTGTTTGATCTGCTTCCTGTTTCAGTAAATAGCAAAACTTCCAAAGACTCCAATGAGAATAAGATTAAGCTGTTACTATATTTCATACGTTTGCATAATAAAATTGTGGTTCTAGCAAACATTTCCAATGATAATTTCAGATACTGAAATGCCAGCTCTGCTTAAGACAACTCTGAAATTAGCTTTGTCTGTTTTCTGTGTTTCATAGAGGATGAACTGAGGCATTTCTAGTTTTCAGGGCAAAGCATTTCACAGCATCTCCAAAAAAAAGAATGCTTGATAAAAATGATGCTTTATGAAAAGGTGCAAGAGCTGGATGAAAAAAAAGTCCCAATACTGGTTTAGGTAATAGTTTAAATGAGAATATCTACAACATCTTTTGAGTGCCTTAACATAGAGAGCAGCAAAAAAGTCTGTATGGATTTGAGCCTTTTCTGAGTTATGAAGCAGCAGAGTTCCTGTGTAACAAATCAGCAGTGTTTGTCTGAAATGCAGAAGCCTCTCTGTCAATTTCTGGTCCTTTAGGGGACAGAGGCTAGTAAGCTTTGACTTCTTTAAACAGCTTCTAGCCAGGTGGAAAGCAAGTGAGGGTGAATTAATAGGGCAGATCTTGTTCACAATGCAAAACAGTCCTGAAGAAAGAACAATAGAAGATCCAAGACTAGGGAAAACATGTGAGCTGAAATGTTCAGGTTTACCACCATTAGAAGCAAGCCAGAATAAATGAGATCTTGATTTCATACTGATGACTTTGTTTCAGAGGAAGTTGGGGAACCCATTTGCTGTTGGTCAGGCACTATAAATTTGTCCTTTAAAAACGCAGCATCCTTGTTCCGTGATTTATAGCACTGTCAAAGAGCTTTAATTAGGCCCTGTTCTCCAAAGGGAAAAGTGTTTAAACAATGCTTGATATAATTAAGTATTTTTGTCACATGCAGGTGTAATGTAGAATTTCCATTTGTTTCTTGTAGTAAATTCTAAGTAAACTTATACAACAGAATTGACATAAAGTATGCAGCTGAAAGAGCTGATCGTAGCTTTGTCGCACGGGTCATGAATTCAAGTGAAAGAATACACACCTGTGCTTCAGTGGTGGATGCCGCCTAGGATGAACCATATGTTTAAATAAATGCTACAGAGCAAACTAGGTGGCATGCCACAGCTGAGATCTAGGCACGCCCTTCACTTCACTGCTTTGTGTGCCATATGCTACAAAATGCTGTATTTTGTTGCATTACATGTTGATCAGGTGTATTTGTAGGAACACCTTTAAAAGTTTGACGCTGTATGCTGTATGTGCAAAACTGTTTACTCTGGGCAAACAGTATGAGATGCTCTATTTCCCTGAACAATGTTATCCTAATATAGATAGCATTTCCATTGAATATAATAAGTGTGACCTACAGAAATAAATAATATTTTAAATCATCATCATTTGGAGCAATCTAAATGTTGGTTCCTGATCTAACTATGGGAGAAGTTCTGGAACAAGCAAACACAGTCTCCCGACCGTGTTCTCCAAAATCTGAAAGAGTTAGCAAAATTCAGGTAGGGGAAACACTAGAAAGCACACTTTTCCCTTCAATATTAGGATAGAACAAAAGTCTTAGCTGTTCAACTTCAGCAGGTGATCGAGCTGTTGTTTCTTAGCCATGCAACTTGTATTCCTCAATGAAACAATACTACCTGTGTCATTCAAAAATTCTGGTATTTCTGTGAGGAGGGAAGAAGTGTGTTCAGCCTGCAAATAAAAACAGTTTGAGACACAAAGTCTATATGATTTGTCGAAAGTACCACAGGATATTGGTAGAGCTGAGGCACAGTAATTTTTTAGTAATTTTTTAGATTGTAGTAGCTCAGTCCTGTTTTACAGTCCTGAAGTCTAATTACTCAAGACTGGACTACTGTGTCTGCAGTGCATAGCAACCACTCCAACTGGCTCGTGATAGAGATTTTAAATAGCCTCTTGTAAAGGATAACAAATCAGTCTACAAGATCTACAGCATGGTTTACTGTATTTTGCCAGTGCCTTCTGTTCACCTCATGAAGCAGACATCCAAATCATGACCCATGTTTGAATGTTATGAGTTTAAAAATAACGGGAAAAGAGAAGTAATATTTCTTTGGGGAACATCACCTTTTAGGATTATTTCAGTGAGCTGGGAGTTCAAAACACCAAACCAGACACTAATGTAAGGACTATGCAAGCTGTCAACATGGATAAACAGAATGTCATTTTTTTTTGTGGGAACAGATGTAACCTGTTTGTGTGAAAAATTAAACACCTCTTAAAAACAGGGAGATAAAGAAGACTTGAAGCTTAATACTTTTATTCTTCAAGAAAAATCCTTTTTAGAATGTTGTCAATGAATGAACCTGAAATGTTAAACTGTCACTAAACCTATGCAGTCTACTATAACCAGTTCTAGTAATAGGCCATTAGATAAAATTTTACTTCAATCCAAATGGAATGTTCTTTCATGTGTGCTGAAAATACATGGGTGACTCTACCTGAGTGATTCAGTTTGGATTAAGAATGCTGTTTTGAAGGAAATCACTTAATCATCCCTGAATTTACTGCTTGGTTGTCACGTTATGGAGTGGTTTTGAAGCACAAGAAACAAATTATTTTTGAATGGAACAAAACTGGAGGGTGCGTTTCCAGAATCTGCTAGTGGGCATTTCATTTTCTGTAGTCCACAGAGCTGACCTGAATTTAGTCCAGAGGAAAACCCCTGAAACAAGTACACTTGATACTCAGTACTGACTTTTCATTCTGCGCATCTGTACTGCTTGCTGACATACACATAGTTAAAGGCACAATATGAATTATCAGAGCACAGTATATACAGCGAATCAATCTTCAAGTGGACTAGATCCTTAATCTGGTTTTCTGATGCAGATGATAGTTTTTTCTAATGACAGTAATGCTACAGTATTGATCATCAGCTAGTATAAATTGTTGCATCTTCAAAAGCCTGCAGTTTTCTGGAATGAGACTTTGTACTAAATACTTTATTCTGATACTTGACACAAAGGGAAAAGTGAGATTACGTCTCTGGTACGTAAATGTGCCTGGAAAAAAGATTGTTTTGTCTAACGCTGTGTCTAGAAAATCTTAAGTGTTAGTTTCATGTCACTATTTACAAGGGAAATGGCAAAGCTTTATTTGCAATTTCTAAGTATTATAGTATTTACTCAGTAGCACTGGTAAATGTTTTAATGATTGTTTATCTGAGTCAAATTATGATAAATTTTTAAAGCAAACAAATCCTTCTGGTGAAAAAGCTCAGTTTCCAAAAATGAGTTTGTTTTCATATGCTCAGCAGACAATTTTGTGACATTCAGGTCTGCTCTCTTCAGCTAGAGGAAGATGTATTGTTGGTGACTATAAAGTCATGCAATGTCTTTCAGTTTTTTGTGACTTCTTGTGCACATCGTGGAGACAGCAGTTGGAATGTGTGGATGGGACCTTCTTACAAACCCCAATCTAGCAATCTTGAAAGCATCTGCAAAACTTTTACACAGGAAGGGAGTATACATAATATAACAGAAGGTTTGCTATCAGGTGGGCATAATTTGGAGGTGTGCAGGATTCTACGTAGGTTTTTGTGCAAGATTTTTTATCTCTGCATTACCCCAAAAAATCACAGAGCTAGCTTGTTTATTTTCCATGTGATTCCTTTTCATTTTTTTAGGTTTACAATTTTTAAGTCATCTATGAGCTCCTTGTCACTTCCAGCAGAGTGACAGCAGTACCTGTTACTAGTTTGTTTTTTATTTTAGAGTTGTTTGGGTTTGTTGGTTTTAAGTACTTAAGTGTAGCATCTCTGAGTGCAGAATTCCTACAGCTAAGAAGTTTGAAGGTGGTTTGCCATTCAACTTTCAAAATGCAATAGTGTGCATAGTTGATGGCTTACTTGTAATGGAAAATGAGGGAGTCAAGCCAACTGCAAAAAGACTGAGATTTTTGACATTTACACAGAATCTGTCGGAGAACTTGGAGATCAAGAAACTGACCCTCAGATGCTATCAGCGTGCTAAGTGGCAAGATGTTTTCACGCTGGGTTTCAGACATGGCACAGGTTTCCTCTACAAATTGCTTTAATTTTATTTCAAGATAAGGTGTATGTGCATGTGTGTGCAATGTAGATGCTCAGGTAACAGAGGTAAAACATAGAGGCTAAACAGTGTAGAACTTCACCTGAGCTCATTAACTCTGCTGCTGTGAAGCAAGTATTGTAGTATTTTCCATTTGAAGGAGAGGCGTAATCACTGCTTTATTAAAGCAGCTGGTAATATCCTTTATGACATATTTGTAAGTTTTGGTAAGCAAGAACTTATTCCACCTGTGCTAAATTGAAATTTCCTAAATAGGAGCTAAAATTTAGGAACTTTCAATGCATGTAGAAATGCATCAAGTTGTTGAAGATTAAAGGAACTAACAGAGGAGGTGCAGGGAATATGAATTTTCTTCCTGTGTTTGCAATGAGTACTCGTTTTACTTTATCATTTTAAAGCTCTCCATGCTGTTTTATTTTTGAATAAACTCTTCTCTTAATTAAGAGTTGTATAATCAGGACAATAAGCTGTTCACTAGGGTGTCCTAATTAGGAGGATTTCACTGTATTTCTGATTTGTTTTACTAATAATGTTTATTGACTGGTATTTGAGTACTTCACAAATAAACAATGCTTCTGTTATTTCAACACACATTGGAAAAATAAGGCATGCAGGTAGGAAGGTGTGTGATGTGAGTTTTAGACCATTTGTAAATCCAAATAAAGCCTGGCAGTTAGTTAAGCAGCTAATTATCCCAGTGAATGTCATAGATCTGTAAGAAGTTACAGGGATTAAATGTTGTATAGGGAAATACAACCTGAAAAGACAGGGGGAAAAAAAATCGTATGCAAGTGTAACCGACCCTTTGCTGTGGGTGAGTGGTTTAGGTTGCAATGTTACGGGACGGAAATTCTTCCAGGTGGAAGGGGGCCACAGGTTTTGCTATGAGGGGGTAAAGGTTGTTAGGCAGAGAACTGAGGTCTCATGAAGCTTACTTATTATTACGTTAACCATTGGTTTGTGTAAGATCTTCTCTGCAGAGGTATCTTACGCCAAAATTTCCAGTTAAATGATTTATTTTAAAATCAGGTTCAGCCATCTGGGGGGACTGAGACTGTAGGAAGGGATAACAGCAAGTCGCAGTAAAGCTGGATGCTGCAGTGCTAGCTGTGCAGAAGTGACAAGGTGTAGACTGCAGCGTATTGTGTGAATGAGGTAGGCTCCCAGTTGCAACATTTCAAGGAGATATGTAAGCAATAAATGTCTAGGACTAAACCTATGACTTTTCCTCAGAATAATGTGTATTGCAGGTCACAATTGACCAGTTGGAAAATAACAATTTATTCCTTTAAAACTATAGTATGAAGTCTTCTGAGAGTAACAGATCACTTATATGTTTTCAGCTATACTTTCCTTGCCTCAAGAAATCCTCTTTATTCCTTCTAGCAGTTTCCTTAAGACTCACGCTGATTCATTCCTCCCTTCCTTTTACAAGACAGCCTCAGGGTCTTTTCTCGTACCTATCCTTGTCCTGTAACAGAGGGACTCAGCGTTGAACCCGTGATTCGTTTTAGATGGCATAGAGTGTTGTAGAGCAAGACTAGACAATCTAAGTAGTGACTGTTGGCCCTTCTAGCTTAAAAGAAAAACAAGTTTCATAAATTGAATAACTATCTGCAGGCATTCTAATAAAATGTAGTTGGACCTACCAAGCTGGATTTATCCTTTTCCAAATCCTTTTACAGGTTTTCAAATACACAATTTTCATGGGAACTGGAAGATGATTAGTTTAATGAAGTGTAGAAAAGGGATGCTTTCAACAGAGATGATTAAGGGGAAGAGGAGATGAGTTTTCTATTGTATGTAACATTTCTGGTTTGAAAAGTTTGTGAAAATTGTCATGTTGAAAATGGAGAACCACATTTTCAGTAAGGGTAAATTGTACTGGATCCATTGCATTCAGTAGAATTATTCTGATTGCCCAGACTAAGAACTCTTAAACTTTATTAGCTCTGAAAGAGCTGATTTCTCCGTGGCTTGCAGTGTGGCAAGCCAAAAAAGCCAGTAGCTTCCTCTTAGATTTGATTACTGGCTCCTACATCTAGGAGGTAATAGTTTGCTGGACACTCAAAATGACAAGTTTTATGCTACTGAAAGATTGTGTTTGTACCTTTCCCAATTACAATGACAAAGGCAGACAGATTTGTAATGTGATTTTTTAGATCTGAAGGAAACAAATAAATGAAAGTTAAATTTCATGAAGTGGAAATAGCATGGATTTTATTTGGGAGGGGTGGGAGGAGACAATGAAGCGAGGCAGTGTAGAGGATCATCCTGAAGAACCTCCTGTGTTTTGGAGACAAGATAAAATTACATTTGTTATTCAACAGAGTTTCCAGGTCACCAGATTCAGGGATCAGGAAGCATTGTAACCCCCTTTGGCTGCTAGGAATGGTGATTTAGATGAATACACTAGCATCCTAACAGCTCTGAGAAAGAACTATGTAAGGGTTCCTTGGATTGTGGGCAATTTCTTCACAGAAAGACTTGTGTTGCATTTTGATTTTATTACAGAGATCTTATTTTATTCATAAAAGCATAATTGTTTTATCGTGGTTCTTTCGGTGGTGTTTGCAATGATTTCTTTTGCATCATGGTAATTGTCACAGCAATGAAAAAGATTTTAAAATGCTTATAGTGCACAGCCAAGCAATATGTAATTGAATGCAACTGTCATTGAAACAGACTGCTTTTTCTGACCTGTTGTTTCAATCTGAACATGATGTTTATTTACCACCTTCATTATTGCAGCATTAGCATATAGAGAAGCTGTGCCATACCATCATGTACTTTCCTAACAGATGGCCCCTAACTTCTTGAAGGCTTTTTTGTACTTGCCTAAAATATCCCATATTGGCACAAAGTTTCTTTTCTCAGTGTGAAGCATGATTGACTGGTTGAAATAAATTAATTTGCCTCTCCTGGTCTCTGAGTTGGTTTTGTGCTGCAGCAGCCCAGGTTTTGACTCTCATTTTGCACAATGATCAAAGCCTCTTTTGCTAATAACGTGGTGTGGAAAGTTCCATTCGGTCACACAGTCTCCGAACATTTCAGGTCATAGAAATGTGGCCTTCAGTTATTTGCTTTCAGAAAAGGTGGAGAAGCATCATTGGTACCTGCTCTGCCATAACTGTCCTCTACTGACATTCAACATTCAGGATTTGAATTTTGCTTTCTTCACTCTCTAAGGCTGTGAGAACTTCCTTCTTTGTCTCTGTGCAAAACAGAGGCCTCCTTTCTGTTACGGATTGTTTCTTTAGCAGCCTAGCTCTTGCTTGAAGCTGCACTTTGTGCTTTTACACTGAATGTGCAGATGAGGAACTCATCACTGAGTCCATTCCATTCCTTTTTCTGTGTGTGATCTCAGTTTCATTTGATACTCATCTGTCCAAGTGAAGTCTGTTTTTGTTTTGTTTTACCAGAATTTATGTATGTACAGCCTGCAAAGAAGACACGGTTTAGATCAGTATTACATGACTGTAATTTCAGGCATATGTATTTTCTTACATGCTGAAAAATAAAATAAAAATCCATGTTTATTTGGTGCTGGGTTTAAAATATCATAAAGGAGGACATAAAGAAATGTCTTTGTATTATTTGTTGTTTTGTTATCCAGAAATATAGCATATTTTCAGTTCTGATTGCCACTGATGTTTTAATTGGCGTTGATTTGCCTCTCAGCTTTGCTAAAGTATACCTTAGGATTTTAAAATGCCAGCCTTTGTTTTCTTTGTCCATGTTTTATTGAATTCTAGAATGAAGCTTTGGCCAATCATCTCATCTTTTGGTTATTATGCTTTTCTTTGAGCCTTGGGGAACTGTGTTTTCCTGATTTTTGGTTAGCCTGCCATACCCCTGGAAAAACTTACCTGCATCTCAAGTAGTGCTGTTAAATACATACTCCTCCATGGTTCCAGGTAGCACCTTAGATGGACTTAAGTGATTCCCTATTCTTCATTCAATCTTCTGAGTAGAAATTTACCACTTGCATCTAGAACGCAGCAGAATAATCTGAATGTGTAAAAGAGACCATGGAGACTATATGTAACACCCCTATCGAAAAAATTCTGTAGTCTATAAAAATGCATACAATATGCTTTCTGCTATGCTGCAATTTTCTAAATGGCTTTGGAAGCAATACATTTTTATTCTCATAATGATTTTCTGATGCAGTTTCAATCATATGTGAATTCTTCTGGCAGCTGTAGTTCTTTTTTTTTTTTTTTTCGCTGCTGTTGTTCAATCTATTGTTTGTGGTTACTTTCTACTGTCTGTTCTTAATGTTGCCTTTCAGAGGCTAAAATAAACAACTGGGCATTCGATTTCTGTGTCTTGTTCCTGGCTGCTTCCGACTCATCCGTCAACTTCCTAGGCCAGCCAGCACTCCTTTGTTTTGCTCCTCTTTTGCAGAGGCTATGCCTGATGGTTGCTTCACACTAGTGCTGTAGTTTCTTTCCATTAGAAGTAAGAGAATGATTGGATGTGATTAAATAATATGTGCTGAAGACT
The DNA here is from genome assembly GCF_964211835.1 of Anser anser. Taxonomy (NCBI): domain Eukaryota; kingdom Metazoa; phylum Chordata; class Aves; order Anseriformes; family Anatidae; genus Anser; species Anser anser. The sequence goes on along the minus strand of NC_139724.1, from coordinate 31,352,010 downwards.
TATTTCCCTATATTAGTATTAGAACAGTTTTGTTAGCACTACAGTAAAATAAGTTACTGTAACAAAATAACATGTGAAGCCACATTAATGTTGAGAATATTTAAAATCTAAGCATTGAATGGCGAAAACTTTCTTCACAATTTTCACCTTTGGACAGAGACTGAGCATCAAAACTAATTTACAAATACAGAAGTTATTGGAAATGTTAGAAGAACCTTAAGAGTCATATCTTTATGACTTTACCATACTTTCATGCAAGTACTGTGACACATATGCTTTTATAAGTTTAATAAATAAGCATTTTGCTAGCTTTCTTTTTTCCAATTTCATTGTCTTTGCATGTAACAATGATTGGGTTTGTTACTGCCCCTTTGGAGAACAAGTCTTGGCTTAAAAAAACTTGATCAGGAATAGGTTCTAAGTCTATGCATTCAAATACAAGTATTTCAAAGTGACTTTTATGCCTCTAAAGATTCAATTATTCAGTCACTACAAAAATGAATGTCTGTCATTCCTAAACTGGGATCACTTCATAATGTAAAGCTAATTATATTTGCAGGGGTTTTTTTATATTTTGAATTTTCAGATGTACCCTTTAGTTGACACTTCTTGAGTCTTAGATATGAGGTATAAAATGACAGTATGTATCACAGAAATATGCTCATTGATGGGAGGCAAAGAATGTTTGTTTTTTATATTTCTTTATTTCTGGACAGATAGTAATGGCCATGGCTAAATATTAGGTCATCCCTCTTATAGAATTAATAGACAAATCAGAATAGCATAATGGAGAAGGTGTTGAAAGAAAGAAAGCTGTGAGTACATCATGGTAAAAGGAAGGCCTAAGCAGCAACAGGTGTAGTTATCAATGGAGGTTATCACTGTAGTTAATGTAGCTATCAATGGAATAATTGGACAAGTGAATTCTGTGAAGTAGTTTTGGTCCTCCTTTGACAAGGCATCTATTTCTCATTCCAGGCATAAACTTATGTTGTTGTTGAACAAATCAGGGCTTTAGCATTTGGAAGAGGCTAGGATACACTTTTGGTGTTCTGGAATACCAGCGCAAAATAGGTCTTTGCTTATTAGTTAATATAGGAACAAGGAGAACTCTTATATAACACTTCTCAGGTAACTTTAATTATCTACCCTGTTTCTCATAATCCCCAAATACTTGCCAGTCTAAGCAAGTGTCTCTAGAAAAGTGATTACAAAACTGGCATATTTTATTCTTGACCTCTTGCTAAGTAGGCCAAAGAGTATTTCTAGAAAGGACAACATAAACCCCAAAAGTAACAGCTCATATAGAAGAGGTTGAAAGAAATGAATCCTGGCTGCTGTTTCTAATGTCGTTAATTAAATTTCTCTTTAATGTTTCAATGGTTTGAGTCCTAATCATCACGATTTTTTTAATCTAATAACTGTGAACTGCTTGTGATTCACTATTAAAAAACTAACATCTTCCAGCAATAAGAATGACTGTAGACTTAATGTAAGATGACAAACCAGCCCAAAAGAACTACGTATTCAGCATTATTCATTGTATCACTGTTACATATTTAGAAATACCTTCCCTTCCTGCCCTCAGAGACCAAATGATCCAAAATATTTGCAAGTATTTGCCTTGTGACTGTCTAAATGCTTATTTTCTAACAAGTTTTTATTATATTGCATGGGTGCCCTCTCACTCATCTTTAATGGGAATTTCCCATCTGGGAAACCCAGCGCTGAGGATGTTCAGTGTTCAACCATAATGTTGATCACTGCTGATGAACTTTTAAAGTTGATCCTGATTTTATGGCAATCCATATAGCTTAATATTTGCTAGTGTGCATCGTGTCTTTACTTTCAAGATTGGTGTTAGAAATTTTGTTTTCATATGCAGCCAGCCCTGTTTGAATTAAATGAAAGCTCATGTCTGTGTTGTATGTTTCTTAATCATTTAAAAAAATAGAAAATGATTTTCTTTTTATCTTATAATACTGGTAGGGATTGAATACATGTGTTGTGGAATTCAGCTTTCAAGCTGCCAGTGCTGGAAGTGGAAATGAGTTGCGTCACTTACTCAGCCAGAGGTAGTGTTAGGTACTTGTCTTTTGTTTGGTGCGGGATGGGAGATCAAGAGGATATCACTCACTTTCCCCAGATGACACATAACACATATGGACTGATGTACCAGGTGTAAAGACTGTAAGCAGAGCTGCTTGCTGTGCTAATCCAAGAGAGCTGTTTTGTCAATAAGCAGTAAGTAACTACTGAAGAGAGGTGCGGCAAGTTTGTGTCCTGTCAGCATGGACGTTCACTTTGAAAGAAAAAGCAGATCTTTTCTGGAGAGTATGCTGGTTGCGTGTTTGTGTCACTGAAAGGGTACAGAGCTCCTTCACCTGTTTGAGCACAGGCCAGTGGTATTTATTTAAAAGTCTGTCCTGCCTGTGGAAGGTGGGATAACACCTTCTGCCCTGTCCTGAGTTGGCCTTAGCTAGTAGCCAGGCACCTACAGAGCTGCAGGCTCACTCCCACCCACAGAAGAGAAAGAGAATAGGAAGAGCTAAAGTGAGAAAAGTTGTGGGTGCAGATACAGACAGATTAATAAGTGAAGGGAAGAGAAAAGCAAGTGATGGGAAGGCAGTCACACACCCCCTCCCACAGGCAGAGCAATGCCCAGACAGCCTCCAAGCAGCAGCCACCTTGGAAACCTTAACTCAAACGTGGGCCAGACTGACCTTGATTACCCCAAAGATGTTTGGGCAAGGCCTGATGGGTCCAGATCTCTCCTGTGTCAGGGGAGGGAAGGATGAGGGGAGGAACTGAGGTGGAGACTGGAATATGGGGCTCCAAATACTCAGGTTTGCTTCTAATAGGGGTGGCATGGGTACTTCTGGAAAGACCCTGTCTATGGTTTTCCAAGTTTCTCGTAGGCAGCATTATTTCATCTATGCTTAAGACCACTGGCTGGTGACTGACAAAAAGCAACCTGTGACAGGAGATGTAATAGCATCCTAGGAGTCAGCAGTACTAGCATAACGCTTCTTTACTTTTCAGCAATCCTGAGATGACAGCGTCATTGTTTTTGTCACCTGCTTACACATGGCATTAAAGTAGTTTAACACAAAAGATTGCTGTAGAGTGCTGCTGGCCAAGTCTTCTTGTCTAGGGATCCAAGTGTAAACTGGTGGTTAATTCTAATATACATGTTTGAAGGTGGATTATGAGACATTAACACTTGGATTGTAGCAAGTTCAGAAAGTATTTAGGCATTGCTGTGGGTGGAAAACAATTGTTCATGAGTGTGTGGGGAGGTAATGCGTTGTTTTTGTCTCAGCAAGAGCATTGTGATTTGGGATAGAACAAGGACTTGGAGTAACTTAAACAGAAAAGCTATCCAGAAAATTAACAGCCTTTTTTCAGAAGCCTTTGTTCAACAAGGAGCAGCTATACCCTTAATAAACACTCAAGATAAATATTGCAACTTTATGTAAGGATTTGCATTTAAAATGGAAGAGGTCTAACCATCTTGTACTCTCACCCTGGAATACCTGCCATGTCCTTTTGTAAAGGGGTATTATTCATCTTTTTTTCATCATTTGTATTCTCTCACCTGAGGTGAAATTCTGACCTAATTAAAGTTAATAGGAAATAACTGTTGAAACTGGTAGACCCAGAATTTCCCTCATGCTGTTCAGATGCTTTTAATTGGAGTATATAGGAATATAGGAGTATAGGAATAACTATGGTAAGAGATGACTGTGGAGCAAAGGTAGATAAGCAAAATCGTGAACAGAGAATAGAAATGAATAATAATAACAGGTAGAAGGGTGTGGTTTTTTTGTTTTTTAAATAATAATGTGATAACTTTAAAAGAGAAAATACTGGTTAGCATTCAAATCTGAGAAATTAAAAAAAAAAAATCAACTAATTTCTGCCCTTATCAATGAATCATATTCAGGGATTAGTGCTCTAAGTAGCTGGGCAAAATTAGACTCAGTGACATAGTGATTTATATCTATCAGCTGGCCAGGTGTAGCAGGGATTGCAATGAGGCTGAGTAGATGTTTTCTCTAGAAGGGTCTGTCTCTTGTTCAAGGTGACAATATGCAAACCAAAGAATGCATAGGTGATATCTCAGAATTAATCAGAGTGGTTTTTTTCCTTACTCTGCCCTGCTTTTAAAACCTAGGCACTAGTATAACCTGAATTGTCAAAGAACAGGATGACCTAGAAGAAACAGCTCTTTTACAGGCTGCAGTGATCAGCAGCATTCATCAATTGGCTTGAATTGTCTCAAGTGATTACAAAAAAAAAGAGGAATCAGCATGTTATTTACATCTATGAGGTTATTCTTTCTGCAACATGACTGCAAGTGTCATCCAGAAAGACCAGCTTTTGCTGAGTCCAAAAATGCAGGAATTATAATAATGCCTGAAAGTCAGGGGGTTTAAAGCAAATCAGAAACTTATTTTCTGCTATGAAGATATTTGCTTCTAGTTCTCGCTTTATCTTTCCCTGAATAGAAAAATGTTTATGGTATTTTGCAAAAAGTTCAAGGAGGCTTGATCTCAGAGTCAATTTATTTTTAATGACAAAAAGTTATCTGTTTCTGTGATAGTATGTGTGGTCATGACTCATTTTATAAATTGCAGCTGCCATAGATGTTTATACCACTATTCTTTATTGTATAAATTGAATTTAAGAATAACTTCGTGACTTTTATTTCTAAATTTTCTAGGAATAAGAAATACATCCCTGAATTTATTTTTAGTTGAAGTTTTATATTACTAATTAATAATACTAACAATTTATCTCCCTAACAGAGTATTATTGTTTTCTTCTGTTACGTGATCAGACAACTTCATTATTTCTCAAATATGTGATAGAATTTTCAATAAATTCTTGGAAAAAAAATTCTCCCACCTAACTGTTTTTCTTTTTCTATCCTAGTCTGCTCCCAGTTTTCAAGAGGAGTCTTTGCTATTTTTGGATTCTATGACAAAAAGTCTGTAAATACCATAACATCATTCTGTGGGACTCTTCATGTCTCCTTCATAACTCCGAGCTTCCCAACAGATGGAACACATCCATTTGTCATTCAGATGAGACCTGACCTCAAGGGAGCTCTTCTTAGCTTGATCGAATACTATCAGTGGACCAAGTTTGCATATTTGTATGACAGCGACAGAGGTGAGATACGGTACTGTGTTCTGTTTGCTAGATATATCTCACTGAAATGTTGAATCAGTCTTAGAGAAGGAGGACAGGAATACTTACATGCAGAAAATGCAAAGTTAGGTTTAGAAATGTGTTTTTAGTAAAGAATACAAAACTGTTTAAATGAGAATGAAATTATTACAGTTTGCATTAATAGAATGGCATGCATGTGCTGATAAGTAATGAGAGATTACTCATACGTAAAACAGTTCCTATGATTTTTTCTTTTTAAAGAATCATCTTTTTAAAGATTTAAAAATGAAAAGCTAATAAAAATGCTAAGATGTTTTTGCATGTAACATGTTGCTTATCAACTACACTTAACTCTTGAGTTGCATGCCAAGTATTTAAAACTACAGAATCAAACATGAACATCAGTAAGCCTGTGAGACCATTCTTTTTACCAAACAGCTAGTCTTCACACTGCCACTACAGCTGACTGCTTGAACTCCCTGTTGCAAACTTGGGGCTCCAGAAGGTAACTGTCCAGGTACTAGATGCCTAATTACCACCTCTGAGTTGTGTTGTACTTCAGCTGTATTTCAACAGAGTTGGGGAACACCAAGGGCAGTCTACTAGCACAGATTCACTCCAAACAACATGCAAAATCAATAGTTGGACACAAAGCAAACAAGAATCTTGGACCTTTGACAGATACTCAAATTCCTCTCCGCTGTTGAGTTTAGTTGTTGGTAGTTTTTGTTCTATATTTTTTTATTTCTTTTTTGTTGTTGTTGATAAACACAAATCCTCTGCTTGTAGGCAACTTACTCCAGGATATAGCTTGCACAAGTCTTATGCCCTTATGGATGTCATAATAATAGCATAACAGTTTATGAACTGGGAAGAATTACTTGTAAATTGTGGTATATTAGTTTTCTGAGAAGAAACATTATAAAGAAGTATTTTGTTATGACTACCCTTTCTGGAATTCCATTATTGTCATTCTGTTTTTTGAGTTCTCCTTACCTAGTAGCCTATGGCTAACTTTTTTTCTTCAACTCTTCCCTTTAAAAAGGCTGTTTAGTGGCTCATCTGCATGTTCACTGGTCAGAATTAAACGCACATTAAATAGTAAGATTCCACTGGATTTGAAGGATGGTTAATTTCATATTGTCACACCATATTTTATTAAGTTATGGGGTGACATTAGATTCTCTGCCTTTTGATGACTTTTTATCCATAGTTGTTCGGAAAAGCTGAAGGGACCTACTCAAAACAGTTCTCTATCACTGTTCTGAGCCCTAAAGTAAGAAAAACTAAAGCAGGCATATAGCCTCCAACAATAATGTCATGTGTGATGATGAATCCTAAGCTCGTTTCTGTGGTAGATCCTTTCCAAATTCACATTAGAATCAGAAACATTCACTGCCTTTTTAGAAAGGGCAGATGTGAAGCTAGTTGCTTAACCTCTGTCAATCAGCTAGCAGTGTGCAGTACATGACCTGCATGTGATTTATATTTAGTAAATTCTAAAAACCACCTTGTTGCTGCACTGGCTGAATCTAGCCAGGAATAACAGCATGAAATTGTTGCTTGTAGTCACCTTTTGATTATGCCTTTTTTTTTGATTTGTATGCTTTAATTGTGGCAAGGCACCCCAGTGATAATGAACTCCAAAACATGAAACTCCTACCTTTATACTGAGTAAATCATTGCTCCTCAGTGCTCCCACTGCCTACACAAGGCTAACCTGCAGAGTCAAGCAGTGTGTAGGCAGCAACTCTGACAGCAGATCCTGGATATACAGGGTCCACGCTTCCACCACTTTTGCATAAGTGTTTGTGTTGTATATTTAAGGAATTATGTATAATTTGAGATACTTCCTCCTCCAGGAGTGAGATAAAAGATAGACTTCATGGAAACCATGAAAGCTAATAGGAATTAGTTTAATGACTTATTCCAAAAGAATAATTCATTGCTACTTTTACAGCTCCTCAATGGTTAGAGGCTGACTAGATGAAGTGCAGGACAATTTCCTATCTTTTCCCGTCTATAAGAAGTGAGACCGTTCAGTATATGCATGTCAAAGCTATTACTGGTTTAATGTGTCACTTGATGTCATTTAATGTGACTGCATCCTTTATCCTCCTTACTTTCTTTGTGTTGCCAGTACTAAACAGTGCAGTTTGGAAAAAAGTAATGACATTATTGGAGTTTTCTATTTGTAACAGAATCGCTAATTCACTCGGCCTCTATTCAGTCCTCCCTTTCAGAGCTCACTGAATTAAGTTTGTCTCATCATAACCACAAGAGGTTCAGGAACACAGAGTTCCCAAACAGAAATATTCATGCAGTCAAAAACAGCAACAGTTGTTAGAGTTTTCTTCTCTGCAGAGTCCGACTTCCTTTACCTCTGTCCAAATAATTCCACATCCACAAAAGTATTGCTGTGAAAGATTTCTTTCATTTTTTTCCATTGTGTTATTGACAGACATCACAGTAAACTATAAACTAAATTGTATGAGGATGAGGGATGAGGATGACAACTCTCTCACCTTGAAGAACAAGAAAACCAGGGTGCAGAGGGTGCTCAAAAAAAGAAAAGTCCCAAGGAAAAATGGAAGATCAGAGGAACCCTTTGCCATAGATAGTATTAACATTAATAGCCCTTATAAATTCATGCCTGAGATTTTTTTGGCTTAGAGGAGACATACAAAGACAGATTGGAGGACCTGAAATCTACTCAATAAGATCTGAAACAGTGATTCATGTTATATGAATCAACTGATTCAAGTGTCTTTGCCTGATCCATTTCAGTTTGTTGATGTTTAATTTTTCTTTTTTATTTTGTGTGTGTGGAATAAACAAATTTGTTAAACACAGGAACAAAATGCAAACTAAAGCAGTAATATGCGCTGCAAAATTTATCAGATCCTTGATAGGGTCCTCACTGCTAATAGTAGGAAAGGTGATATTTCATTGAATATGCAAATGAAGATAAGGAAACATTACATTTTACAATGAAGGATGATGAAATTTAGCTTATCAGAAGTGAAAAGAGACTACAAAACATCCCTTATTAAACAAAGCCCTCAGGACTTAGCACACTACATAGCTATACATTTCATATGTGATAGAGGAACCTGCAACAGCATTTGTTTCTGAAAGTTAGTTTATAGTTTCCCTTTATCTTTTTTATTCCTACTAATTATGCATTGACATTTTCATTGCTAATGCATCAAAAATATTTTTTTCTGAGAAGAACTATGCTCTTCCCTCCCAAAATAACATTTCCCTTTTATAATACCTATTCTTGATGTTAGGAAGCAGTGTTATTCAGCTGCTTAACAAGTTGCAGATGACTTTCTAGGATCATAGAGTTGCACAATAGTAAAGATGTTGTCACTTACTCTGGAAAATGCCTTGACATTTCCTTCTGAAGTTGGAGTAAAAAACTTATGCAAGAATTCAGGAAGTAAAACCATAAATCTAAGACCAGAATTGACAGTGGGTTTTATATTGTCAGGGAAAAAAATAAACAATCTGGCATAGTAAAAATTGCTTCCTTGTCTTGCATGAACTTCTGAAAGAGTTAACAAAGGTGAAAGTAGAAAATTGTTATTAAGAATGTTTTTTTTGAGGTATGGAATTACTGTAGTATTTTATAATGGTCTAACGTACACTGTACATCTTTTATCTTTTCCTTTTACCAGATGTCTACATTTCTCTTTAGCATGATATAAATAGTTTGTATGTGCCTTTGGATGTAGTGATCTATTATTTTAAAATGTTTTGTTGCGTGACATATAAAACTTCATATCATTCCTCTTTAAAGTCAATATAAAAAGCTGGAACTATTTGACATAATCATTGAAGTTATGTTTTTGGAAGCCTGCCATTTTCTTCCTTTGCTGATGACCAACCTTGTATATAGCTATATATTACCATTTTCACTTACGAAGCTGAATTGCTAAACACCGACCAATCTACTATGAGACAAATTGATTCTTAGCACTTTCTTTCTACGTTTATGGTCATAACCACCAATATTTCTCATGACAGTTATCCATAAAGCTTCCTTTACATACCAGGTCAGAAATTTGTCTCAAAGAAATGACTCCTGGTGTTCTGTGGTTTCAAGGGAGATGAATGATCAAAAATGTCAGCTGGATTGTGAGAAATAGTCTGACAGTTTTGGTGACTTTTTTTTTGTAATACTATTTGCTATCCTTAAAATTATTGTCTCTAGAGATCTATAGAATTCTCTGGGAGGGATTTAAATATGAGTGGAAGTTGCTGTGCTGTTGGACACAGGTATTTGTTAAAGAGCAGGAATTCATTTTTAGCAGTAATTATCATGTTTTTATACTCAGTGATTTAATCTTTGAACAGGAAAACCAGTCATGTAAAATTGTCACTGATTTTACAATATTTTGCAGACAGTTGCAGCTGTGCAGAGATTACAGCTTCCTGGCAGGAATATGTCACAAAGGATAAAATGGCAGCAAACTTCTATAGACTGCTTGTAGGCATTAGCACTGGGCCTGCTTATCTGTATGGAAAAATGCATATATCGAAATGCTTTCTTTCACAGTCAGGGACTGTGGCAACAGGAATAATAACTTTGTGACATGAGGCCATAGGCCTCAGTGAGAACAGGGTTTAAAATAGGTTACTGCACAAGTACAGAACAGTTAAATAGCATTCTGTAATAAACAACTGATCCACTTGCTATAATTGGATCATTTTTTCTCTTAGAAGACCTCTTTCCCAGTCTATAGAATTCCAGCAATGGATTAGTGAACTGGCAAAATCTCCTTCTGAAAAATGTTGAAGCAAAACCAAAAGATTGTCCTTACAAGGCTCTATCCTGATCCCTACCAATGGTTTAAGTAAAGTTTCACTCAGTAAGAACAATTTGGGCGCACACATAGCTTAATTTCTGAGGAGTCCTAACAATGTATGATAGGTGAAATGAATAACAGTGAAATCTTAAATAAGTAATCTCATAAATCACATTCTTAGAAGCTTGTTATTCCTGAACCTTTATCAGTCATATTGTTTGTTTTTCTCCTATGCATCGCTAGGCTTATCAACATTGCAAGCTGTGCTGGATTCTGCAGCTGAAAAGAAATGGCAAGTGACTGCTATCAACGTAGGAAATATTAACAATGACAGAAAAGATGAAACTTACCGTTCACTATTTCAAGATCTAGAGGTAAAAAAGGAAAGGCGAGTGATTTTGGACTGTGAGCGTGATAAAGTCAACGACATTGTTGATCAGGTTTGCTATTCTCATTTTTTCAGCGATGACAATTAGATATATTCTATAAGTAAGACCAATGTAAGCATCATTTCAGTTGATCCTATTTTTTTGATAGTTATGCATCGTTTGGGAAGTGACAGATTTGTATTGAGGACTACATACACATTGGACAGAAAGAGAACATACAAATCCTATAATCCTTCGCTCTACTCAAAGGCAGGATAATTCTATGTGGATCATCCCATATGGTTTACTATCCTGATTATTTAAAAAAATAATAAGAATAATAAAATCTCTTTAAGGCTATTTTACAGTCTGTCTAGGTAGTATACATATATGTAGTTTATATGCTATTATATATGGTGCATTACAAATATAGCTATATTATGGCTAAGGCTTAGTACGCCTTACACTAGACAATGATTTCTACTTCTAATGCTTTTTTCCAAAAACCTTATACATCTTAGAAGGCTGTTTCAACAGCTTCTCTTTTTTCATGTAATTTTCTTCATAGTTCGTGTTCCTAAGCTGCTTGTCATTGTACTGTCCTTGGGTCTGTCTTCAGTTTGTCTCTATCTTAAAATGTCTTAACCAAAATTAGATGCTGTCTTCCATAGCTAAGACCTAAGAACATTAAACATGACAGAAAAATGTCTTCTCTGCATCCCCACATATGTTGTTTGTCATTTTTTTTTTATCGGTTTGTTTGTATATTTTTCTTTTTACAACAGCATCACAGCATTTGGATACAAAATTTTGCGTTACCTCCAAATCTGCCTCTACAGTCGTAGCGGCTAGGCGGGCCTTTTTCCATGTTGTCTCTTTATCTTGCTTCCTCTTTTTATTCATACAGAGCACATTGGAATATTATAGGGATAGTTCCATGTTTGTTTAAGCCTGACCTTTTACACCATCTGTAGGGATATATTAGCTAGGGCTATATTAGTAGATGTATTTAGGTGAATATTAGTTTGAAGCTTTTTTGGAGGATTTGTTATTTTGGTCTTTGCTATGAAGGTCATTGTAATTGAGGCTCAGGCAATGAGCATTGTATATCAGCATGCAAATGGAGTTCACTGTATTTTTCTCTGTTACAGTTTGTGTATGCGAATTCAAAATGATTCTGTAATTTTCAGGATCAGTTTAAATTTGATCCTGTTCTTCACAGCATTTGCAACTTCCCTCTGTTACCATCTGCAGTTTTTTTTAAACAATCATATTTTCAGACTTCCCATTAATAAATATCCTGATTTAAAAAATACTGATTAATTCCATGTAATTAGTAAGTATACTGAACAGAGCAGTGTTTGACAGAAATACTGCTTATAGCTTTTCAAACAGTTGTTTGCTTACCTTATGGTGACTTATGTACAAATTCCCTTAAGAGCTTGTAATGATGTCACCCAGGATGAAAGCCTTATTAAACTCAAGATGTGTTGTACCTGCTGCTTCCTTGTTATCCATTAGGATGGCTATCATATCACAGAAAGGAAAAAAATTGCCTTGACATATTTTGATTTTGACAAGACTGTACTGGCTGTTTATCATCTTATTATCCTCTAGATTCTTTTAAAATTAAATATATAATATTCATTATAATCTCTTTCCTGATATGAAGGCTTGGCTGACTAATTTTTTTTCAGTTACTTCTTTTGCCAGTCTTTGAGGAAAAGAATGCTCTGGTTTAGTTACCATTCATTTTTACTCTCCTTGTTTGTTTAGTAATAGACCTGTGATTTTCTTTGGCTGCTGCTCCTTTTGATTTCATCTCTAAGATATTTTTCTTGCTCGTATAGATGCTCGCATTGATAGATGTGAATCTTTTTTTTTTCTTTTTTTTCTGATACTTAGATTTTCTGAGTTTATCCCAAACAGGCCTATGCCACTTCTAAAGCATGTGGATGGATAAACTCTTGTTTCTGCTTGTCTGCTTTCTAAGTCACGTAAGAGTGTTAGATACTTGTGGATCAGCCACACTGGTCATTTAACATAATTCCAGTTATTTGTTCTCATGAAAATAGTTTTCTGCTTTGTTCTAGAATACAGTCTCTTGAACTAATAAGCGTCAACTCTCTCAAGCATTTAGCATTGAGATTCTCTTTGCAAGATAACCTATCAGCTTCTGGAGTTTTGGTCTGGTCTTAGTACTTTATTCTTACACTGCTAATCCTGTGACTTCCCTTCCTTACATAATACAGTGAATCTGTTTTAATTTTCCTCAAGTAGTCTAAAATAAAATCTAAAATAACTTTCTCCATTAACTTTCTCCATCTCTCCATCACCTAAAGTGAAGCATTATTTCAAATAAAGATTTTTGTCAGTGTCTGTGTGTTTTTGTCCTCTGAGTATCTTTGTGTGTCCTTCTGATTTTCTTCTCTAACTGCAAAAGAGGTTCTTCAGGTCCTACTTTGCTACAAGATTTATTCTGAACTGGAGCTTTAGTATCAGTATCCCTCTTCTTTTTCTCTGTATTGTTACTGAGACGTGTAGCAGGCTTTCAGTTGACTGGACTTTCCTTGACTATTGGAGTATGATATGGATTCTTTATATATTGAACGGTAAATTCTTTGCTTTCTTCCATGCTTTCCATTCTTGAACAAGCATGTTGTAGTGTTTTGGTTCACCCCCACTAACTTTCTAAGCTGTAGTGGCAACTTCAAGCTCTCCCCATAACGCTATGTAGTTCTTGGATCATTGTATTGACACAAGATATTTTTTTTCAAAGTTGCTTCATCATTTTTGTTTTTCTCCGGTGTTATAATTTCTCCTCCAGATTTCAGCCACTTAATGGAAGTTTATATTGAAAAATACTTTCAGTTCACCAACTCCCTCAGAATAGTTTATATTCCTGTTCTCTGAGTTGTTCTTGTTGTTCAAAAGATGGAAGAAACCTCTAGAGTCCTTTTAACTCCCGTATCCTTTCTCTGGAGAAGTGTTTTTGCTTCAAAATGCAAACTTCCCCATGAAGACATAGTCTTAATTTGGATTATATGGGGGAAGAATCCATGCTACTTCCCTGCCGGTGGAGACAGCTGGCTTTGAGAGAGATTATAGGGAAGCCTTAGGGCAACAAAAAACAATTTGAACTTCAAAAGCCTTCTTCATAATGCAGATACTTTCATTAATGTCAGTGGGCTTTTAAATGTTTTTTTTTTTTTTTTTTTTTTTTATCTCCAGGAGTGTTATAATTCTGCTACAAAGAGAGCAGAATCTAAGCAGCTAAGCAGCAATGTCTGAGATAAAGTGCTTCTAGTACCTCTACTGTGTGATACCTGCTCCCTCCTGTCCAGATTGTGCCTTTAATATACAGCATAGTAATTAGCATTCAGCTCCTCTTCTTACAGGTTTTGGGACCTGGACTTCAATGTGACTAACTTCTGCCAGCAAAGAGTGTATTCAGTAGTGCTTTTGGTAAAATAAAAAAGTAAAGCACTGAACAAACTTTGTATTGCATCTGATAAAGCTCATAACTAACTTCTACGTCATACGACATTTAGTAGCTTTTAAGTCTCAGTCCATGTATCAGCTGAACATTCTCCATTATGGGGGTATTTCTTCTTTTTTACAGGTTATCACAATCGGTAAGCATGTTAAAGGATACCATTATATCATTGCAAATCTGGTAAGCAAATTTTTTTAATGTTTTACGATAACCATAATATTCATTTTACTGCTTCTGGAAGAACGTCATCTAGTATTTTGTTTTAAATGGGTTTTAGAAAATAAAGAAAAGCTAAACGTTGTTATCCTTGCTGAATTAATGCATGTGTTCAGATGGTGTTTTATTGACTCAGTCTTTTCAGTGCTTAAATGCTTCCTATTATATTCCCATCAATGGGAGTGAAGACTGCTCAGTACCTCCAGTAGAGGTTCATCCATTTTCCTGCTTACTTTAGAAAAGTCAGGGTAGGTAGGAAAATTGGAAAAAACAACTTTCCAGATTGTAGGCTGATCCATTCATTCAGATAACTGATGTTTCTTCTTTCACCTCTGAAGTATTTAAAAATTACAGCACTCAGTTTTGATACTGCTGGACTAGTAAGTCTCAGCTTCACATATCCTCATTTCTCACATTGGCTTGGCAATCAGTTTGATTTAATATTTCCCTGAACACGGGTAATCGGACGGTATAGCTAATACTGTTCCTAAGGGGAAAGGTTCAGAAAACTCACTAAATTGTCAAGGTTATTTTTTGAAATTGTCCAAAGATGAACGGCCATTTTACTGACATTAAAGTCAACAATACTTATTTACTGCAGCCAAGGAATTTAATCCATTCTTTTTGCCAACAGATAAAGCAAATTTGGTAGGCTTGAATGTCAGTTATTCTGTTCTAAAAAAGAGCTTTGAGGCTTGTATGGTGGGAGTGCCTTTAAATCATTTTTTTCATCTCTTTGTTCTTGGACTATGATAGGGTTTGACTAATAAAAATTTCAGCAGGGCCCTTGGAGTGCTCTTATTTACAGTTTGTCTTCCATAGTCCTTTGAGAAGGGGCTGAGGAAAAAAGAATGACCACAGTGTGCCTATCATGCTTCACATATAATCCCCATCTCCTACCAACCTTTGAACAAAACACTTCTCCGTTCCAGATAAGGCTGGAATCATAGATGTTGCTAGACAGCAGCAAGGAAGCTTTATACTCTGAAGGCCTCTTTAAAAGCAGAACAATGGGGATTCATTTGTAAATTTATTAACTAATTCTTAGGTCAGAAAAGCTAAGGTAGTGTATGCTCACTAAACAAGCATAAAAGTCTTACAGAATTTGAAAAATTCCCTGTTAGATATTTTGTTGCATATGTTGTACAACTATTTTAGGCCTTAAAGGAAATAAATATTTTAGAAAAATTGCCTAGTGTATTTCATTACGTTGACTGGTTGTTATTGTAGTCATTGCTTTGTTTGTAACTTTAAGCCCATAAGATCTTAAACTTGCTGAATCATGTATTTTAAAGCCTAGTATTTTATTTGCTTACTACAAGTTTGTGCAGTTTAAATGCAAATATTGCAGATCTTTTGTATAATATCATGTATATATATATATATATGGTAATGTTTTTTAAAATGTTTATTTTCTGTCAGAAGTACCTAGTACTTGATCATATTCTGTCTTTCTTGCTGAATCCATCTTTTTTTCTTCCTTTCTGTGAGGTTGTTCTCCTCCATTCTGATCAGTCAGTCAAGAAATTGATCTATATTAAGAATAAAACATCCTGATAAATGGAGAAGGGCCAAATGAATGCTCGTGTGCAAACTTTAAGCTCACAATAATAAGTTTAATGACCCTTTAGAAGTGTCTATATTACCATGCATCAACATATCATTGATGAGCATTGCTAAGATGAAGTATACCTAGTATAGCAGTTGTAGCAATGTCTGATAATGTGGTCTGAGGTTACTACTTTTGTGTTCACTCAGAAGGTTCATTTAAACTGAAGTGTCTAAAATCAGTACTTCATGTAAATTCATTTGTATGGTTATTTGGGACACATTAAAACATGAAACATGAAAAATCAAAATGTATGTACTGCTGGTGAACAGCAACAAAGGCAAGCACACATCAGAAATAATCTATTCAGAATGCAGGTTCAAATCATTCAGTGCTGACCTAAAAATCCAATCCTAATCTCATTGGTTTCATTAGGAATGAACAAGATTTGTCTTCTCACTTTGGCAAAGCTCTTTAATTTGATGTGCATTTGTGTTTCATGCTTTTATTCTTGGCAGAGTCTTTCCAGCCCACAAATATGTAATTTAGATACAGATACATTTGTAGATATATGGAAATAACTCGGAATGAATCAAGACAATTGAAGATTCAGAATGGTGCTGATCTGAATGGAAAGGCTGAGAAAGTGTTCAGTAACACCACACAACTGAAGTGATGAGTTTATCTGATATTTATTTGTCAACACTGGTAGACAGAATTAGGTATCCCTCATTTAATTTGCAAAAAAATGAACTGTTTTAGTCTAACCTGCTTTCATTTTATTAAAAAAAAAAAGTTCAAGAAAAATAGCTGAGATTTAAGAACTGTTTCCTTCTTCCAAAATTTGTGAAAAGATTGTGCGATCAAGAACTAGGGAGGGGGAGACAGGGGAGACGGTAAGTCTTGCCAAATGCTTCAGTGTTCCTGCTGAAAAAATAAAACAACTGTGCCCTTAACTGGTACAAGACTAAACCATGGCTAAAGCTTACTCTATCTGTTACTGCCTTTCTAATCTATGCAGTCACATTGAAATTAAGTGTTTTTTTTAGGAAAGTAATTGTGGCAAAGATAGATCCATTCAGCACTTGTTCTATGAAGGTGCTCACTGTCTAGTGAGCAGCAAGAAGCATTGTTGGCTGATTTAATCCTGGCAGCCCAGGATTATAAACCTGGATCCTGTTTGAAGAAAATATTTGACTTACGCTTTTGCAGTAGAAGTCATATGGTAACTCTTCATATGTGTATGCTATTGAGACCTGCCAGAACTGTTGGAGTAACAGACATGTTTTCTGTGCTCAGGGATTTACTGATGGAGATTTATCCAAAATTCAGTTTGGAGGAGCTAATGTCTCAGGATTTCAGATAGTTGACTATGATGATCCTTTGGTGTCAAAATTTATACAACGTTGGTCAACACTAGAGGAAAAAGAATATCCCGGTGCACACACTAGTACAATTAAGGTATGTCTTGCGTTTGTTTTAACGATGATAGATGTTCTGGAAGTAAGAGGATTGGAACAGAAAGAAGAGAGATGGAGAAAACCCTACAAAATCAGCTGTGCCAACACGATTTTATATTTCTCTCGGGTACTTTTAACATTTTCTATCATAGTGCTGGTTCGACAAAGATACTGAACTGTCAAAAAATATTGAAGACAACTTGAATTTTTCTTTTATCACTGTAAATATCTGCCTGACAGCTTGTTAGAAAATTGTTTTGATGTGATGATATATTAAGTAGCTACTGACTTCTTTGTTTTTTCTCTTGTTTTGAAATGTTTTAGAAGCACATATATATAGTCATATGTGTGCTTTCAGGGAGCACAGATCTAGTACTTTCTGGTAAACATTATCTCCCAACAAAATGGTAGGACAGTTCCATTGAGACAGATGCCTAAATCCTACAAAGACTTTTAAAATTAAAAACTTAAAATTAGAAAGTACGTCTGTGGTACAGAAATATTGTCTAATTTCAGTCAGGTGATACAAGATGTGGCATTGGGCAAGAATGTAAACTTCCCTATCTCAGCTTTCCTTCTGCATAAAACTGGGATAATGGTATCTTATTTTATGTAGCAGTTATGCAGATCAATTACTGCTTGCAAGATGTTAAAAAGAATAATGCAATTTCAATACTAAATAATTTTTCTTTTAAGTACCACAATCAGAAATTCTACTAAAATGAGCAAAGAGTTTAAATAACTCTGAATAGTATTACAAAAAGGTAAATGGCAAGTGATACAGGAATAACTTTTCTATGCTCTAGTTTGAATATGAAGTATATTATTGATTTGTAAAGAGATGGATAAGAAGCTTCAGCAAGAAATGGAAGGACCATTCTGCAAATTCCTGGAACATAAATCCTTTAAAGTACTAACCTTAATGTAAATTTTAAAAAAAGTCCAGGTTTTCTTTTTTATGAGGCCAAATTTTCAAGGACTTAGTTAAAGCTATGGTTTTTCTGTAGTTATTTTTTTTATTTAAAAATGTTTGACAGAACAAGTGAATTTCTTATTTGAAGTTTGATAAAAGCCAAAGCCTGTGTCATACAAGCTACATAAGGACTATTTACATTCTGATTCTCAAGTTTGCTAATATTGCAGAATCTTAAGTCTGGAAATAATCACTGTGAATGGCATAAGTAAAGACAAAAAGTATAAACTGAAAACAGAATGAAGCTTTCCTAGTTGATGGAAAAGAAATTAGTGGGACACGTAATTTGGTAGGGGGGAAAAACTGTATGTGTGTTAGATAAAATAGTTGTAATTGTTTGTTTATAACATTAAAATATGTAACTTTATCACAGTTTCTTTCTTCCATATAAGGTCCTTTCAAAATATATTAGAAATTGAAAGTGGTGAAGGAGAGTATTTGGAATATCTTACGTTTTGGGGTTTATTTTGTTATGGATAGGAAAACTAAGTGAATAACATTTTGATTAGTTAGGTGATTTAAAACCAATTGAAAACTCAATTTAAAAGCCCGATCTGATTTTGTCTTCCTTTATATAGTGTCTGCACAAGGAATATACAGGATCACACTAATATTCAGAGAAGTTTTATACTAAATTATCTGATAATTTACAACTGCTAGAGGTACTGACTGGGGGGGAAGTGGATGTATATCACTATATTTGGAGAATTTGATTGTATTGGTTACTGTATTCCTTAGCATAGCGTACTATCTTTTGCTATTATTCATGTTACTTCTCAGTTTTCGTGTCATGTGCAGCAGAGATATGTCACGTTTCATTCCCATCCTTGAGGGAGCTAGAGGCAGAGGAGAATCATGGATACCATAGAAATAGGGCAAAAAAGGCCCTTGAGCAGTCATCCAGTCCGTCCCCCTTGCCTGAGGACAGAATACCTGTGCCATTCCTGATGGGTAGTGATTTCACAGCTTTCCCAGGCAGTCAGTTTTACTGTTTAAACAGCCTTTTCGCTCTACCCTAAATCAGTCTTTGTCTCCTAATTCCTTTACTGCTTTGTCTGCTTCAGTGGATATGAGGAAGTTCTTTTTAGCTGTCCTTCTACATTTGAAGATGGCTGCCACATTTGTTCTTGCTTTCCTTCTGGCTAAACTAAACTTTGAATTTTCTACCCTCAGATCCTATTGGTCATTTTGCTCTGGAACCTTTCTAGTTGGTACCTGTCTTCTCTGAAATGCCAGACTGGGTTCAGCACCTCATCTGAGTGCTGTGCTGTACAAATGGAAATACTGGCTTTGTGTAGCTCAGATGCAGTACTCCTTTCAGTACTTCTTTCTGTGGTACTATTTTTTTTTTACCATCATGACACTGTTGAACTACATTTATCATGAGATGCACACTAATATCCAGATCCTTTTTTGCATTGCTTTTCTGTACTGCTGCTGATTTAGACAGTCTCATACCGTATCTGTGCACTTGGTCATTCCTGTAAAATAAAGGATTTTATGCCTCTTTGCATTGAATTGCATTCCCTGCCTGTCCTTCTTGAAGAAGCCATTCCTTTGCATATTAACATGCTAGTCATTTGAATTATCCTACACTTTTTGGAGTAGTGTATAGAAGTCTTAAGTTACTGAGGTACATTAACTCACTGGTCTCTCATTTCTCTCTTCCATTATCTTACTGAATATCCTTAATCACCTTTGATTTGAAGGCAGTTATCCAAACTGCCACTGTTCATAAATGAGCTTATGTCACCAGTTCCCGTGCATTCTGTAATTCTAAAGCTATGACTACAACTTCTCTATGAAACAAATAGGAAAGCTGGTTGAATTTTTGTATTACAAATATATAATCGAAAGGAGGTTACTTGCTCCTAGCGGGTAAACAAAGAATGGTGTGGGTTGGAGAACATCACATCCAACTCCCCAGCAGTGGGGGCAGTGTTATTCCTGGTGTTGCATACATCACATTGCAGGCAAAAGCATTGCAACTGTGTTATATTATCATTGGATTTACATTATAAAATATAAGTCAGTGCAGTATGACTGGCATCCCAGTCACAAGTACAGTCTTGAAAATGGAGAAAGACAC
Source organism: Anser anser (assembly GCF_964211835.1). Lineage (NCBI taxonomy): Eukaryota > Metazoa > Chordata > Aves > Anseriformes > Anatidae > Anser > Anser anser. Next base: position 31,331,867 of record NC_139724.1, on the reverse strand, counting down.
CTCTTCCTTTTTTTTCTTTTTTAAAGTGCATTGCAAAGGGATATGCTTTTCAAGAAAGATAAACTTTATTGAAGACTAATGCCACAGATGCCCAGAAGAGGACCTGGATCGAATTGCTTTAAAAATATGTCTTCATAAAATATTAATTGAAATATATTTCACTTTCAGGACATAGATAAGATGTTACTTGTTACTGGTTACTGTACTGTGCCTTTGTTGACTAAAAAACTACCTATATTGTTAAAAAGAAAGAAACTTAAAACTACTGCTTTGTTGCCTTTTTTTTTTTTTCAAACTGACTTATCTTTCAAAAACAAAGCTGATACACTCAGTTTACCTCAAATTTAATTTTGAATGTGTCTGTTTTAACTGTAGGTGTTCTCAGTCTCTGCATACAGTTCTTAAACTGCCAATAATGTGGAGGTCTTGAAACACATCATTGAGCAGCCTGGCTAATTTCTTTGCTGCTAGCAAAGCAAAAGTTGTATTCCTCTTTTGCACTATTGTGTTTTTACAAATACACCCGGCCTTCACAGCATTCGTGTATCAGGCTATTATGTCTAAGGCAAACCTCTTGCCTTTGCAAAAGAACACTGAAAGGCAGTGCTCCATTCACATCCAAATGCTCCAACTTCCTATTCTTATTAACCCTTTCAATGGGGGCAGCCCTTGGTATAATTTCAGGAAGAGGCTCAGTTCATTACCTTTTGAAGGCTAGTGAGATATGGTGAGTAGAAAACCATCTTACCTTGTGATGAGCTTTCCTAACAGCAAATTTAGGTTTGGTGTGTGCAGGACGTACCTGAGACAACTTGTGTAAATATACAGAAACTGCATGCAGAAAAGAATTGGGGGCTGCCTCGTTGAAAGCCGAGGGCATCTCAGACTCATAGAGAATACCACTGTCCTGGAAGATGGCAAAAGCCCGATACTCATTGCAGCCCGTTTCAGTGGCTTAAATTCCTTCATGCTGTTTATGAAAACATTCTGAACACCTACAAGATTGCATTTTAAGTTTCATAACCCCTCCCCCCCATCAATGTATAGCTATGATAGGAAAATAATAGGTTATTTTTACATTTTGATTTTGCCTTTAGTAGTTTCACATATTCAAGCCTTTTTAACAGTCCTCTAGCCTTGTAAAAAATTCTTATGAAATCTATTTGTTCCTGAAGATATTATGATAACAGAATTCAAAGTACATAGATATAGTACCAAGTGGCATGCTGTTTATGATAAAATTGAAAAAGGTGAAAACCGCTGATCTTAAACTGGTCAGTCATGACGAATGAGTAGGGAATACTTCAGAGCTTCTGGTTTAACTCTGTTGGTGCTGGTATATCTCAAGAAAGGAATACACAGAACATGCAGACAAACTTTTATACAAATATATTTGTATAATATACAAATGTATATTTACTCTCATACAAATATAAAAGTGTTTATTTAGTTTGCAGAAATAAATAAAATTTAGATGACTGATAGTAACAAAGAAGACAGTGAAATTCAGGAAGCAGTCTAGATATAGACCACCACTTTATTACTTAAATAATATCATTATTTTGGGGGTATTATTTTTATGATTGCAACATGCTAGAAAATGTATTTTTAAGAGTTAAAGACAGACATTTTAATAAGAGTTATAATTGATACTCTGTTGCATCAACTATAGTTTTAATAGAAAAATATGGTTGATTATGACTGAATTCGAGTAATTCCATGTGAATTATTAATAATTTATTATAATAATAAAAAGTTAGTTTCAGTATTGTTATTAGGTCCTAATTAAAGAGTTGATTTTTTTTAAGTGTCTGTATAAAACTGTACTCTTGCATGTGTGAGGTTTTTATGCCTACATTTTTCTGTCCTTGTGTTCTGTCTACCTGATTGCTGGGCACAAAAAAACACATCAGTTGGTGGTTTAGCTGTCTAATTTTACTGGAATTTTGAATCCCAATATTCAGTCTTCTCTACTTGCGAAAATATATATGAAAAATGTGTAAGAAACGTGAGTGTTAAACTACATGCCTCTTTTTAACAGCTTAAGGCTCCTTTACGTAAGTAATCACTCATTCTAGGATAGCTTTTTAAAGAAAACTCAAAGAATGGAAGTCAGTGAAAGCAGAGGGTGGTTTGAGGCAATATCTCCAGCTTTGTCTCAGACATACAAAGGGCCTATTAACCCAGATCCTTTGACATACTACAAGTAAAAGTGTCTGAACTGTGCCAAAGCAAAATTTTTGCAGGACTTCAGGGGAGAACTACTGAGCCAGCTCCTGATGTACCTGTGCAGCTCTTTCTTTGAGTTTGAATCCACCTATCCTTAATAATTATCAGTGATTAAGGATATTCAGCCAACAGAGCTCAGTGGATACCTCCTGCCTCTGTTTTCCTAGGATCTCTTTCTCATTTTTTTCATCCAGCATCTCACCTGCATATGATTGATCTAAACACCTGGAGGCTGCTATTCCTTCATGCTGCAGAGCTCAGAAAGTACAGGTGTACTCTGGCCTCACCAAGATCGGTGTTTCTGGTGGGATAGCTTGATGGAGAAGTGGGGACAAGAGGAGGGGGGATTCGCAGAGCTGAAGGTAGCAGTAGGAGGAAGGTGATTATTCAGAAGAGGGCTGTAGGTGGAAGGTGCAGAAATGTGGTGGCAGCTGTGAGATGGCAGGATGCTGCTCAGGCCTAGGGGATAAGGGAGGAGGAGAGGCACTGAGGGTCGCCTATGTGAACAAGGAGAGGAGATGTGCAGGCTGACTGCTGGGGCCCAGCTGGTGTTAAGAACCAGCCAACATGGGTAGCAGCCTATATTGTTAGCCAAAATCTAGGGGCAGCAGAGTAGAAAAGTGTTTATTATTCTCTGGCAATTACTGTACTACTTCGTGGTTAAATCAGTGACCTACTGAAGCTGGCTTATTTAATTCTGTTAGTCTTTGTCTTGGAATTACTTTGGAGCAAACAGGAGAAAAGTGTTTTCCGTAGACACAATAGGCAAATACATAGGCTGTTTGCTGGATAGGGTAGATGAGAATTGATCGTGAAAGTAGAAGGGCTTTGGATACCATGGTATTATGAAATGACTGATACCAAATGTTTGATCTAATCTCTAACAAAAAAATACAGTTTTGTCTACCAATTGAGTTAATTGCAACAACCATGAGTGTTTTTTTTTTCTAGAAAATGATACAGAATACACTCTCATAATCATGTCAATAATTTTCTCTTGGTTAAAAGCTCAATTCAACAAGGACATTTGCCGCAGGTAATGCTCGAATGACCATTTTTATCATAAAAAAGAGTAGTGGTTGAAGTCTATATTTCAGTAAATATTTTAGTAAAATAGCATTTTACATTTTAAAATGTATACCTTCCTTAAGTCACATATACTTAATGATTTATCACTAACTTTAATGTTAATTTTTGAAGTGGGAGTGACTCTTGTGATAGAACACAGGAACTGAAAGAGTTTCCAGTCTGTTTTGGGAGTAAAGCAGTTAAAAAAACAAAGACAAACAAACAAAACCACACAGTAGGGTTGATAAGCCACTCTCACTTTGAGAGTGTCTAAAAAGAGGTCATCATTGTAAAAGGCAGAGTGGAAAGCAGACAAAATGTACTAGGCTAGTTTTTGTTTCTTAACTCTTAAGAAGCTTCTTTTGTGGATTAAAAGGGTGATTCTGTGTCCTATTGCTTCTAGACTTAATGATACAAAAGATCTTTAAATGCCAACAGGCAGAAGAAGCATTTTAAAGGCAGTTCTGAATACACCTATTCATTTTTAGAAAGACAGCATAGTTTCATTGTTGATCTTATTTAAGATTACTTACATGTGCATATTGTTCTAGTTTGCTATCATGTGCAACAACCAGTTTTAATTTTCCCATTTGTTATATTTACACTTAAACTTTCATAATAGCCCTTTCAAATCAGTTTCTTACAGCACAGTTTTTCAGAGAGGACTGTGCCCTTCCTATTTGTACATTCTCATCCTCTGCTTTAAATGCTCCTGTATTGTGTATTTCCAATATTATAACCCATATACATCAGTGTTTGCTGTTGGATCCTGCTGATTTTTAACACTGTGAAGAATAGCATACTTTTCTCTAGCTTAGTCTTGAAGAAAAAAAGGTTTTATGAATTAGTATGGTTATGATTAAAGAGGCGTATATTCTTTGTGGTTTATAGTAAATTAAAGGTGATTGTTATCATCAAAAAAGCATTATCATCAAAAGACCATTCCTCTTTTGAAAATGTATTCTTTTTAAGGTTAGAGGTACGATTACACAAATAAATAAGATTTTACGATTACTGTGTCAGTATGGCTAGTTTCCACAGTAAAGTGCCATGGATTGGAAGACACATTTTTAGTAAATAAAATGCTGCAGGTTCAAATCCAAATAATTGTTTATACTATTTCTGTCAGGCACCATGGATTCAAATCTAAGTAATTGTGTTTTTTTGTTTGTTTGTCTGGTGATATAAAGTTCACCAGGACTGATCATTAGGTTTGAGAATTAGGAGGGTTTAAAAAAAACATATGTAGAAAAATGGATGAGAATAGGGCAAGAATTAATAGACTTAATAAGGAACTTAGTAAAAAGAAATGAGTGTAAACTGTAAACTTTTGCGTTCCCATGCTCTGTCATGACTGTATGCAAGGTATAACAAGACATCCCTAAGGAGGTAGCAGTTTCCCATCAATTAGTGATTTTTGCACTGTCATCTGTCAAAACACTTTCAAATGTTTTCCAAGATGTGTGTAATACTGTCAGTTTTCAATATATCCCCCGGATAGCCCTCTAGTTAAAGAACCTTAAGAAATAGTTGCCCAAGCTGCATTAATTTGTCTACACAAACATGAAGTAGTTCCCGAGTTCCTTGACTAGTCCTTGACAAGTTACTCTTTATGTTATATATGTAGTTTTTATATATAATATATGAAAATGTAAGATTGCTTCTAGATCTGTATACTAGTTTTCAGCAGTTCTGAAATAAAAGACATAGAGTTTTTTTGGTATATCTTTATGAAATTTTAAACCAAAAATGACCTCTTTGGTACAGAGCACTACGAAAAGGCAATTCTGTTTTGTTGAGTGGCATATACGAACACTCCTGTAGAGTAATACTTTGTTGTAGAAAAATATGCAGTTCCAGATGAAAGCATAATCATAAAAACAAAATAAAGGTGTAGCATTTATTAAAACGAGGCACCATTTGCTGTCACAATTTACTGTGTTCAATTTAACCTCTATAGCTTAGTGAAGTATTGCAAACAAGGTGATAAAATGCTTAGTGAACCGTTAGGACAAAAAAAAATTAAATGGTAATACAGAGCCATAACCTAACTGTTTATATACCCACAAGCTACAGGGACGCACAGTTTGAGTCTTTGTATATGCGTTGCTTTTGTTCTACATTTGTTTATATTTAAGTATATTTAAATTGCTTAAATATAAGGAAAAATGCTGAACATCTTATACGCATTGATTCTATCCATTTACTCTTGCAGCAAAGAACACTTCCTTTATTACCTCTCTTTGAATATTCACTCCATCCAAGGAAAATGCTCAATCTGCTTTTCGACCTTGTTTCTCTTAACCTCTGTGATGTAGGGTGTCTCTTCTCCTGCTTTTCCAATAGCATGCCCCACCCTGTACATGGTGACGAACCCTCTGCTGTACCTGTTTCAGTCTTAATTCAGCCTTCTTGAACACTTTCAGCTGCATACATTCTTCTAGCTGAGGTCTCCCTAATGTCTGGTACAGTAGCACTGCTGTCTTTGACTCAGCTAGTAGTCTGTGCCCCAAATACCCTATTACTTGTTTGCCTTTCTCACTGGTGTATTACATTTCAACTGAATGGGTAGTTCAAAGTCCCCTTGGGTGGTTTTCATTTGTTTTAGTGTGTCTGCAGTATAGACATCTGTATCTAAGCTGGTTGCCCTGGACTCCTCTAGTAGTCACATAAGTCACTGGAGACTAAATTAATGGAATCTAAGGCAAGAGTCATTTTATGTGAAGAAGGTGTCTAACATGTCAAGTGAATCACTCCCTGAAAATTCTAATTTCTTCCCTGACTATGTTTAAAAAAAAAAAAAAAGCAAACAAAAAGGCTGGTATCTCAAGGATAGATTTAGACATTGCTGACGTTGCTGGCATCCAATTACAGAGAAAATGAATTCCACTTTTTGTAATGCAAAATTCTTCCTTACTGTTTTCTTGTTTGTTTCTTTTACATTTATGCCTTCATATTTTCATTTCTTTTTTTACTGCTCAAGTATATCCTTTTTTTTTTTTTTCATTACAATTTAAATCTCTGAGATTATCTTCCAGCTTTACATCTTCAGCAAGTGGACAGGCATTGGGTTAAACTCAGGACTAATAGACTAACATTATGTGATTGAATCTTTTTATAATATCTTAGAGCTTCAAAATACGCATATAAAAAGAAATCTTGTGCTTCTGGGGATATTTTCTGGTGTTTCATTTTTAGAAGATTCAGTTACTGACAGTATCTTTTAAAAAGGATACTGGCACTTTAAGGGTTATTGGTATGTTGTGAATGACTGGGCAGCAGTTAAAAGTAAGAAAGGTCAGCATCTTGCCAGTTTTTCTTGGACACCACATGATTAATATTTCCTATTCAGTCTTGGATGACGTTGTTCTATCTTTACTTTTGAGATTAATCTTTGGCAACTGCAACTGATAAATTTCATTACGTTCCGTAGTACATTTTGAACTTAGGTTGAATAAAATAGCATATAGTCCTTGTGTTTTTTCATCTTGGCAACTGGGGCATTTCACTTCATGTTTAGTGAGAGAGAGGATTCTTTTCATAGGACATGCATGCAGTCCATGTTTCTAGCAAATAACATAAAATCCTTAGGCACTTCAGAGTATTATACTATAGTTTATATTATCAGTTTATTATAGTTCTAGAATTATGAATTAAGTCATATTTTTGCATATTCTTTGCAACATTTTAATAAATACAGACAATTATATAGGAACTATAGAATGGTATCGATAGCGTTTAATCTTAGATTTGCATGTTTTATCATCTAAAATTGAAAGTAATTGAAATGAAGTTAGCAGATTTCCAGTGCTGTAAAAGTAGTAGTCTGTAAGAGCCCATTACATTTGCAGAGAATAATATTCCAAGTAGTGCTCACATTGATTTCCATAACACAAATCAGAACTTGAATGAATGTCTTGTATAAAATATAGTGAATCAAGACAAGGCTAATGCATCCTTTAACTTGCGACAACTGTTTTTCTGTATGCAGATGCATACACACATCCCTCTGCATGGCCAGGTTATCTGATTGTCATTTCCTGTTTATGGTCATGAGGTCACTTAGATTCAATTTTGTTAATGTTAAAGCTCTCTGCAGTTTAATGAATAGATATAATAGTCCCCATGAAGAGCTGAAAATAGATGCAACTAAAGCAGTAAGAAATGATGCAAGAAGTGTTTGCTTTCGTGGCATCCTCCACAGCATGAAGGTATAATATGTGGAGAATATATCAAGAGCCCTAGATTAAAGCTGATTTAACCTCAATTAAAGCATGTGGATTTTACACATGGTGATGTATATACATACAGATGCATATTAATAGGCAAAGCCCTACACAAACTGAATATATGACTGAGTTGTGGATATTCAGGGCACTAATTTTATAACATAGAGATTGTATTTCTGAGATAAAATACTAAAATATCCCAGGGATCAAATGAAACATAAGATAACTGAATTAGATAGCACTACAACTTCTCAATTTCAAGGTCTTATTTCCTCTGCTACTCAAAGTATATTTTGATGGTTTATAGCAGTGCTGTATACAAAGTTTCTCAAAATGCTACAATGCAGTACAACACATTTTTGTACTACAAATAGCTACATTTGAAGTACTATGGTTAACCAATCCCCAGAAATGACTCAGGGTCCTTTCTCTTCTCTCTGTTATTCTGTCCTCATCTCCTCATCTATGACCCTACTTAATCACTGCTACTTCAGTAGCAGAAAGTCATGTCAGCTCCAGTCAGACTTTCCCTTCATTTTTCGGTTGTTCTGATCCCTTTAATTATTTCCATACAAGTCACTGTGAGGACTTTCTTGAGAAAATTCACATTAATCATCCAGTAAGCTTGTACATCTGAAAAAAGAGTTCCACCTTTCTTTTTTTACTTTCCAAGGTCTAACAGTTGCATACAGAAAATGACCTCAATTCAAAAGACTGCCTTGGTTACAATTAGAAGAGCCTTCTGCATGACTTGAGCTAGCTAATTAAAATTCTTATTAAAGTCTGAACCATTGAAGCAAAGAGCCAATATATCATTTCTCACTGCTTTACAGTTTATATATTTTCAGCATCTAATAGCCTTCATAGGGATCATTGCATTCATTCATAAGGCTGTAAGTAGTTATATTCTGGCCCATATTTCCAAAAATGGGTCTTAAATTTGGCATAAATGTAATGTTCTGGACTCATAAACCCCATCCAACAAAGTCCTCAGTGTGTATGCACATGTGGTTTTTGTTCAGTTAGTTAGTTAAGATGTAAAATTTTCCAGTAAATGAATATAACTGCTTTTGACTGTTGAGTCCCAGCTTGTGATGCATGTGATCACAGGATTCTTCTCTGATAGCTCAGAAGTTGTAAAATATAAAGCTCCTTATATCAGGTAAGGAATGTGGGGGTTTTCCTCTCCTATAGTTCTTTGAGAGGCATCACTTCTTCCTCCAGGCATCTCATCCCGAAAACTGTATTTTTTCAGGGTGTTGCCCAAGGTATTGCATACTAGAAAACAGCTACTCCTGGGCTTCTATATTTAACAGATAAGAACATATATATGCAAATATATATTGTTTGGTTTTGTGGGTATATATGTGGGAGGAGATGTGGTCTGCAGATCTGTATATAAATGCACCTTCATGAAGGGTATAATCAAAGGAACAGTATCTTGTTTCTGTAGGCTAACTCAAGTTAAATAGTGGAAATTATTTTTTTTTTCCCTTGTTCACCTCTGTGGACATTAGCTATGTCTGCACACAGAAGTGTTACACAGTTGTAATGAGAAAGGAGTAGAATTCACACCATGAAAACAGCTATAAGTCTTCAGTTTAGACTTACTACTACTGTCCCCAACCTGAATCAGACCCAACTGGTCTGATTTCAAGGAAGTTTTACTTTTGTCTTTAATTTTAATATATTTCTGTGTTTAATGGATTGAGAGGGTTGGAAGGTCTGCTGAAACTGAAGCTGTTTGTTAATGAACTATTTTCACTCCTTTTCAGTATACATCTGCTCTGACCTATGATGCTGTTCAAGTGATGACAGAAGCTTTCCGTAATTTGCGTAAACAGAGGATTGAGATCTCCAGAAGAGGAAATGCTGGAGATTGTCTTGCAAATCCAGCTGTACCCTGGGGTCATGGTGTAGAAATAGAAAGGGCATTAAAACAGGTAGCTTCCCTAGAATGAATGCTGGGATGAGTGTATGTGTGAAATCTTCTATAAATGCTTGAAAAGAACCTTCCAGTCTCCTAACCTGCCTTGATCTTGCTGGGAATAATGTGGAAGTTAACTCCTCAGGAACGAGTCCCTTTACTAAGATACGTTGGGTATGGAAAAGTGTCTAAACTGAATGTTTCTGAAAAATAAGTAATTATTTATGGAAAAAAAATACATTTTCTAAAAAGGAACAAAATTAATTCTGTTACCACTTTCATCTTCATCTATATAGGTTCAGGTGGAAGGTCTAACAGGGAATATAAAGTTTGATCAGAATGGAAAAAGAATCAATTTTACGATAAACGTCATGGAACTCAAAAGTACTGGTCCTCGGAAGGTAATTTGAATTGTCTTACAGTGTCTTTAATGGTTTTACCATGCTAAGCAACAGCTGAGGTAGGTAATGAAACACTGTGGATGAGTTAAAGCATGACTTGTCGTAATGTTTATTTAAAGGTGTATTCTATGTTGGTCTTGCAGAACAAAGTAAAGATATGTATTACTTCTTTCTAATAAATAGGAGTTTTTATTTCTGGTAAGTACTACATGGGAATATTTTCCTTTCAGTTTTGTGTATTAAACGTTTTGCTTTCTCATCTGAAATGCTGAATGTTAGTCAGTAATTGCTAACAGAAGAGAGATGCTTCTGAATGACAAATGTAGAATACAGCTTTTCAGTGATGTTTCTTTAAATGTGATTGTCTTTCTGGTCTAATTCCAAGCCTTTCAGGAAAAGCCAGTTTATCATGTCTTCCTAATCTGGAGTATTTCATAACACATTCAACCCTACAGTTGGTGATATTGCTACTAAAACTTGTTAATATTTGAATGAAAATTGTATACTTAAATTAGACAAATTAATGTGAACAAAGAACTTCATTCTTGTTAATATTTGTTATAGTAACTATAAATAGAAATATTTACACTGATAGATCTATAGCTAAAATAGTTCTCTATGAGCATAAATCATGGACATAGTAGTAATATGTTTTACATTTTCTGTGAAAGTTCATATTCACTGGTGTCTGTGCATCCTATCCATGTAATCTTTAGATTGGATATTGGAGTGAAGTGGACAAAATGGTTGTGAATCCGCTTGATGGCCCTCTTGGAAATGAATCTTCAGGACTAGAGAATAAGACTATTATTGTCACCACTATTTTGGTAATTAACCTCATATTTTGTCAAAAGACAGCCTGTCCTACAGTGATTTGTTTTTCCTGATTATATTAGTTTAAATATAATGTCTCTTTATTTTTTTGAGGTTTTGACATGTTACTCATTATGTTGCATAAAGAAAAATTGGAAATTAAGGATATGTCGTTCAGTATGCGGTTTTCTTCTGTAGCAGACATTGACAAGGAAATGAATATCCCAGAAAGCTAACATTTTTAGGCCAGAAAATGGGAATGAAATACCTGCTTTCAAAGAAGAGCACTTTGTCTAAATGGCAGAGCCATAGTGTTGATTTTTAACTGGTTGCTGTGCTTATTGGAGAATGGATTTTGCCAAGCAGAGACTGTTTTTCAAACTTCAGAAATGTAGCATCCAGAACTGTGGACTGTTAAAGTGTAAGATAAAACATTAAAAGTTATGTTGTAGTTGTTTAAAAAATAACGTTATGTACTGCTATATAGCAGCATTTTTCTGTTAATTGCAAAGCTTCTTTATTGGTTTGGTTAAGTCACAGAGTAGCATAGAAATGTCACTGGATGCAAGAACCAGTTGGGTAACTGTTGAGCAAGGAGGGAGGTAGATTCCTTTAATATAATGTATGAGCCATAACTAGTTTTGCTGATGATAGAACTCCACTGCATATTTGTAGTTAACTGTTTTCGTGTGTAATAATTCAATAAAGATATAGCCTGGAGAGCCTGAAGTGTTTTCCCAGGAAGGGATGTAGTTATGAAAGAGGAAGAAATTTTGTATTAAGTCAACAAAAAAAAGCAACTAAATGTCTTTGCCTTCTTCCATCCAAACTGTAAGAGAGAAAGAAACAGATTTTGGAAATTATTCTCTCTTCTCTGAATGCATAACTCCTGTTAACATTCATGACCATTATTAACATACCGCTGGGAATCACTATGCCTGTAAGTATTGTTATTTGTATATGACTGTGGAGAATGTAGCTTTTAAATGCTTTTTTACAGGACACGTCACATTGATAATTAACAACTGACATAATCATATGTTAATCATATGTAGCACGTATGATTCAGATGTTATCTTGTCTTTTTTATTATATGTAAAAGGAAATTTGCTAATCTGTGAAATATGCAACTAATGCATCTGTCTCTTTACAAAGTAACTAAAGCAAGATATTTCTGTGCAGGAGTCCCCATATGTTATGATGAAGAAAAATCATGAAATGCTTGAAGGAAATGATCGATATGAGGGCTATTGTGTGGACCTAGCTACAGAAATTGCTAAGCATTGTGGATTCAAGTATAAGCTCACAATTGTGGGGGATGGCAAGTATGGGGCCAGGGATGCAGACACGAAAATCTGGAATGGGATGGTTGGAGAACTTGTTTATGGGGTAAGAACATCTTTTATAATAAAGCCATTAAAAATTACTGATGGAGGGATATGGGATTTGGGTTAGTTTGCTCTCTAGAGTAGTTGAAAAATGTATAATTCCTATGATAGAGAATCAAAAGCTTGTCTTGGTATCAAAAAACGTTAAATGTAAAGCATGGATTTAGATTTTATATGCAAATGAAGTTGGAAGGGAAATGAGTGCATATTTCATCCTCCTGACCAGCCAATGGATTTTACTAACATTTTTAAATGCCACACATTTATAAAAGGGCATGTGTAAATAAGGAAACTTGGAATATGTCAACCATGTGGTTATATGTATTTCAGTAAGAAGAGTTTCAACTAAAAATTTCTGAAATTCCCCATGGGACATTTTTGATGAAAAGGATGTTGCTACTGTGTTTACTGTCCTGTTTTGCATTTATGAAATGCAATACAAACTAAACTGTTCTTTGCTCTGATCGTTATATTATCTATTATTTGCTTTTTTTTTTTTTTTTCCTTTACAGAAAGCCGATATTGCAATCGCTCCATTAACTATAACATTGGTGAGAGAAGAGGTGATTGACTTCTCAAAGCCGTTTATGAGTCTGGGGATATCCATAATGATCAAGAAGCCTCAGAAGTCCAAGCCAGGAGTGTTTTCATTTCTTGATCCATTAGCGTATGAAATCTGGATGTGCATTGTTTTTGCCTACATTGGGGTCAGTGTAGTTTTATTCCTGGTCAGCAGATTTAGCCCATATGAGTGGCACACTGAGGAATTTGAAGATGGAAGAGAAACGCAAACTAATGAATCAACTAATGAATTTGGGATATTTAATAGTCTCTGGTTTTCCCTGGGTGCCTTTATGCAGCAAGGATGCGATATTTCGCCAAGGTTGGTTACTCGCCCATTTCAACTTTGTGCGTTTTTGGTCTCAGCCAGAGGAGGTTCATGGTGCATATATTTTCACTCGGAAAGAAATCATTGCTATAGTTTATTTCTTCCATTCCAAAATTACAAAAGTCCTTGAAATAAAGACAGTTCTCTCTGACAAAAGGTAATGATGTATTTGATCGATACTGTCTTAATATCGATCATGTATTTGCCAAGTGAAGTTGTATACACCATGTAGAGACTGTAAAATGCATAAGGTTCAAATCATTCCATGCCGTCTTGGAGGGGTACCGTGTTTTTGCTGCATATTCCCATTTTACAGTTGACATTGCATTTGGTTCACAGCAACTGTAATGGGAAAAAAGGGTAATGTACTAGTCATGAACTACACAGGCATCACTTTACCACTAAAACTCAGTACATATCATAACACAGTTATTAATCCACTGTTTTTTCTATAGGAGAGCCTTGAATTGAAATAGAAGTCATGTGATCGCTCTAATTTATTGTGAATAGTTGCAAAACGTTGCTGTTTTTCTATGGCCTAGTTTTATATAAGTCACAAAGGAAGTTGCTAAAATGAATTTGAAGCTCCAGTTTATAAATGCTTAATTCCTCATGGATTTTCACCTACGTTATTAGGGACAACTCTGAAGCACTTAAGTTAATTCCTTTGCAGCTCATTAAATATTCTATTTCCCTTGTGCGCAAGTGGACCTAGCCTTGATTCAGCAAAGTGATAAGTAGGTAGATAAATAACTACTTGCTGCTTGAAGGAACTGTAGTAAGAAGTGAAATAGGGCAACTGGATTTAAGGAAATAAAATCAAAAGACCTTCCTAACTATACCAAGCAAGTTAACTTTCTTCTCAGTGTCCTAAAGTAAAACAGGACATAGTTCAATTTCCAGTGAGTCTTGTGGCTGTTGTGCAGATAAATCAGATGGAAGGAGAGTCTTATATCCAAGTCTTGCATCTTGAAAGGCAATGACAGATTTTCAAGCTCTGCTGCTGCAGACATAGCAGAGCACTTACTCTGTGAGAGAACTTCATATATAACTTCACAGTGAAAGATGGCTGCAGTTATGGCGAAAGACGTGATAGATTTGGCACGTAACACATTAAGAACTGTATGCAAGAAATGAGATGGTGAAGAGAGATCAAATTAATATTGGGTTTTTGTATTGATTATATACTTTACAAGTTTAGTTGTCTACAAAGTCCTCTATTAGCTGCAAAATTATTTTTATTGAATCAAGGCCATAGTTGAATTACAATATTTTTTTTCATTTTACTGACTTAAAACATGACAGTTGTGCATTGTTTAATAACATTTAAAAGGTGTTGCAAGAATAATGATAGTAAATGGCCATCATAAAAGGTGCATGAAACTGAAATTATTTTGGAGATTCAAGTGACAGATTTATCGTCGGTGAAGTGTTTAACAGCACTTTATTTCATTACAAACACATTTTGAGGAAAGCATTTAGTTTGTATATTATCTCAGTTTATTATGAAAATAGAAAAGGGCTGCAAACACCTTAGTTATTTTTGTTCTTGCACCAAAACTCTCCCTAGGGAATATGAACTCCCTGCAAATGAATTTCAGTAAATGTGGTTAGGAATCTCTTCAAACATTAGCAAAATATTTGTAGTAGTATCATTTCTCTAGTAAGGGTGACTACCCTTGTAAGAATTGTAGAATTACCAAGTAGCTAGGGCTTCCTGACTCTGAAATAGAAGTGGTGCTGAGTAAGACAGGACCATCTGGAAATTGGTCTGCAAAAAAAAATCCCAACGTTGCCATTATGGATGGCACAGAGGAGACAATGGTAATATACAGCAAAGTTTTCCTGATACTTTTTATATGGGATTGTGCTCTCAGTACTAATATATAATACCTTTCTAAGTGCAAAACATGGTGAACAAATCAAGGTAATTATGCACAAAAAATTGGTTTAGTATTTAATGATCTGATGTATGAGGTACTTATACAAGTGCGGGTTCATGCTAGCGTATAATTATACAACTTTGTATTTTTTTTCAAAATACACACAAAAAAAAGAAATGGTTTATTTAACTGGGACAGACCTTATCAGAAAATTCTGAATACAAAGGGCACCACAAAAATTTTACTTACAAAATGTTATGTGGGAGCATATTGTCTATATTGGTATTGAGCTTATTCTTGCTTTACAAGGTCAGTAGCAGTTTTGTTTGATTACAGATCATGTGTTTTTGAAGAGTATGAATTATCATTTATAGTAGATATCAATATAATAAAAAGTACCATAACATTAGCAGGTATTAAATGCACAGTCATAGATTTTACCTTGCAAATGTATATTTATCATATAATTCAGTCTTTGAATTGTAGAATTATATTTTCAGATTATCTCCATGTCAAAATAAGATTTTTTTTTCAAAGGTGACAGAAAGCATGTTTACAGAACACATTACAATCTAGAAAGCACTTGAAATAATGTCTTTTCTGTAGCCCTTTTTAATAACATATTCTGGACCCATATCTAACTTGATTTTCATGTAGTGGAGTGACTTAGTGGGTCTATAGTGACATGGAATAAATCTTTTCATGTCTGAATTACCACAGAAATATTTTACAATGACAGTGAAAATGACTTGTCCAGAATTGGTTCCATTTACTTTTGTTCCCAGTTTAATAAATCAGCTTTACATGACTACTGTGTTTAAAATTAAAGCATACTTTTGAAATGCATACAGATAATTACACCTATACTCTATATCTTGCTATATATATAGTATCAGAAGTTTGACATCTCATTCACAATACTGTAAGCTGGGTGAATGATTTGTGATTTGTTTACTTAATAGGTAGAGGAGACACGTCAGTACATACCTAAGCTACTGCAATGCTAGACTTTTAACTACATGTACATTTCTGCCAAATAATTAAGTACATCTCCAAAGATTATGTACTCCTTCCTATAATGTCTTGTTTGGAAACAAAGTAGTAAGTAATTTCAAACTTTAAAAGATCATTCAAAAATGGTAAGTTTGACAAAGATGGCAGTATCAATAGTTCTATCAGCTTTTCAGTATTGACAATCAGTGAATTTCTCTAGTTATATACTGTTTTATATATTTTCTTGAGTTCTCTTCTCTTCTTTCTTCTTGAGCAGGAGATGCAAAACAAAGATCCATAAGAGCCCACCTGCTGCAGTTAGAAACATCATATTATATAAAAATATACTTTCTTTACCATTTTTCTTTATTATCAGTTTGCTTGTTTCATGTCCAGTCCTCAGTTTGTTAAATGCTTGTATATTTCAAAAGTCGTGTGCACTTTTTAGCTTATGGATATTCCCTGGGCCAGTTTTTATTGCAAATAATGCTATTTATTTCTCAGTATAGATTGTCCACAGCAGCATAAGACATTGTTCTGTGAAAATCAGTCTTCGTCTGAATGTCTTATGAAAACAAGCAAGCTAAAGAGACTAAATTTTTAAGGACATACTGATTTATCTGAAAGCTCTGTTTCACTGTTTTTGTATTATTCTCTTCGTGTCACATAAATTCACATCAGAGAGAATAACAAGCTTATGTGTTAATATAGCACACTGAGATGAGCAGTTTAATTTCAGAGTTTCCAGGACATTGAAGAACTGGATCACTAAATTCTCCCTAAAGTAAATGCTGGAGTCCTGATTTCGGCAAAAATCCAGATGTAGTGGATGGAGTATGCATTGATTTCCCATCTGATTAGTATGCAGAGCTGCACTACAAGATAGCTTGAAATGTCTCCCTATAGTATAATGCATCATTTGCATAAAACTGATAACATGTGTTCCTTTTTAGGACTTTCATTTCACTTTACAAATCCATTTCATACTTGTTATTAGATCCCTGTCTGGGCGCATTGTTGGAGGTGTGTGGTGGTTCTTTACCCTCATCATAATCTCATCCTACACGGCTAACTTAGCTGCCTTCCTGACGGTTGAGAGGATGGTGTCACCCATTGAAAGTGCAGAGGATCTTTCCAAGCAAACAGAAATTGCTTATGGAACGTTAGATTCTGGCTCCACTAAAGAGTTTTTTAGGGTAAGAATTTCTGCTTTTTAGATTTCTGTTTTGTTGTACCTAGGTCTTCACTCTTTTAAATGTTTTCTCCCTGGGCTTTATTAAAAGGTTGCTATAAAAATGTGATATGTGCAGCCTAACTTGCAGATATAAGTGTTTTAGTTTACTCATTACAATATCATTTTATTATCTATATATAAATACAAGGGCCATGTTATAAACAATGCAAAGTAAAAGTGACTGCAAGGAATTACCTAAAAAATATTCCACTGTAAAGAAAAAAACAAGATCTGATCATAGAAGGGAGTTGACATCATTCATCTAGGCTGTAAAAAAGTAATTAACAATTTTAAACAAGACTGATAGTTGTGCTATATTTTAGATAGTCATGCAGTATATAGGAACATGGGAAGGTACACAGTCATGCTTTAGTATTTCACATGATTTTTCAAACTTACTGATGGGGAATGGGTTACAATCCTGCTGGCAGCTGTGGTAAATCCATGCCTGCTTTTGAAAACAGTTATTGTATTTGCATTACAGTGATGTCTTTGGAAGTCTGTCAGTCCTTGCCTTCTACTTCAGTGTGTTTCAGTTTTTAAAATGTGTAAGACTGCCAATGTGTGAGTTTCAAGCTGCCCTTAAGATACCAGCTACCATGGTGAAATCCATCAGAGCAAAAGAGTGAGACACTTAAGGCTGCTGAGAAAAGTGCTGTGACAGTTTTGCAGTGTCTGTGCACTCTAAGATGGAAGTGGGTCTGAAGTGCTACAAGTATGAAAAACTTTTTTTTTCTTGTTTTTTATTTATTTTTCAGTGGATAGTAAGAGTGTTAAGCTTAAACAAAATGTATTTTAAAACAGTTGGAAATACTATATTTACATTTCAAATAGAGTTTGCCATGGAAGCAAAGTGAAATAGTTTCTCACAATTTTTTTCTTGTGTACTGTATAGAGTAGTAACTGTTGGGTTGTGGTTTTCATTAGGCTTTGTGACACTTACTTAACTGGTAACATACTAAATAGGAACCATACTTGTTTCAACTGTGGAAAAGCATTTTTTTCTGATTTTAGTGAGTCCTGTAAGAAGACCTGGTGCTGATTGCATTTCTGCTGTTCTAAACTGAAACTAATGTCAGGTGTGTAAGCTAGTAAAAATGAAGTTTGGGTTTTGGTGCTAAGTGTTGAGAAGCACACAAATGTTTTTCTGTTTTTGAGAGCATAAAGTTTTTAGACTGTGGCTATACTGGGGACAGAATGTGAACTAAGGGTAGATCAGTTCTTTTGATTAGTTTCTCTTCAGAGATTTTTCAAGCTTTTTTTGTTGTTTTTGTTTTAAAGAAAAATGTGTATAGAGTGGTACGTAGTTTTTGTGCTACTAATTTGTTAATGTTGGTTGAGATGCTATCTGTGGTGGTTACTTAGAAGAACTAGAAGGTTTAAACTCATGTGCATCTTCATAATTACACTTTAACACAAATAGTGCTTCCAGTGGTTACCTGAGCATAAAAAACTTACTTTTGTAAAAATAAGTGAAGGCTTTGTATCACACAGTATCACAGTATCACAGATTTCTAGGTTGGAAGAGACCTCAAGATCATCGAGTCCAACCTCCGACCTAACACTAAGTACTCCACTAAACCATATCGCTAAGCTCTACATCTAAACGTCTTTTAAAGACCTCCAGGGATGGTGACTCCACCACCTCCCTGGGCAGCCCATTCCAATGCTTAATAACCCTTTCGGTAAAGAAGTACTTCCTAACATCCAACCTAAAACTCCCCTGTCGCAACTTTCGCCCATTCCCCCTCGTCCTGTCACCAGGCACGTGGGAGAACAGACCAACCCCCACCTCTCTACAGCCTCCTTTAAGGTAACTGTAGAGAGCGATAAGGTCGCCCCTGAGCCTCCTCTTCTCCAGGCTGAACAACCCCAGCTCCCTCAGCCGCTCCTCGTAAGACTTGTTCTCCAGACCCCTCACCAGCTTGGTCGCCCTTCTCTGGACTCGCTCGAGCACCTCCATGTCCTTCCTGTAGCGAGGGGCCCAAAACTGAACACAGTACTCGAGGTGCGGCCTCACCAGAGCCGAGTACAGGGGGACAATCACTTCCCTAGACCTGCTGGCCACACTGCTTCTTATACAGGCCAGGATGCTGTTGGCCTTCTTGGCCACCTGGGCACACTGCTGGCTCATATTCAGCCGACTGTCAACCAATACTCCCAGGTCCTTCTCGGCCAGGCAGCTTTCCAGCCACTCATCTCCCAGCCTGTAGCTCTGCTTGGGGTTGTTGCGCCCCAGGTGCAGGACCCGGCACTTGTGAGGGCATGTTCTTCACCTTTTGTTCAGTTAGCTTTTGCTGTGCACAAACAAGGTTATAATGACCTCTGGAAATTCCTTCTCTGCAACTTCTATCACAAACGAGTTGAGGCACTATGTGTAATGCCACTGCTTAGCCCAATGGTTCTATCTACTGTTTGCTCTAAATTACTTAAGCCTGCACAGTTATTTTTCAAGAAATAACAGTTGTCATAAATTCTTTCTAGGAGACCTGAAACTCAGGTTTCAAGAATGAAACTCTGTCTGCTAAAGGCAATGTGAAAGCAGTCTCTAGCACAAACAAGACTAAAATTTCACTTACAGTATTTCTCTGCAGTAAATGGATTGGAGTGGATGTGACCTGAAATTAGGACTCAAATTCTTTGAACAGCCGGAAATAAGTATTTTTCTAGCACCAAGCTAAATGGACTGTCTGTCATCAATTAAATGTTTGTTAGCTTTGTTTCTCCAGTTAGTCTGCTTTCTCTTCAAGAGTTGATACTGTTTTTAAGTTTGTTTTAGATTGGTGGAATGTGTATTGTATCTAAATCACCACTAATAGAGCCCTCGTTTCTCAGCATAAAAGTAGGGATTATTGTATACTCTAAGAACAGTAAATAGAATTTGCCTTGCTACTAAAATATGTTTTGTGATAGTAAATCACACAAGTGAATGTGAGATCCTTCCATTTGGCAACTGGGTAAGTAGAGGAGTTCATGAATTATGTAGTTTAATGCTAAATTAAACAGCACATTCAAAAGTTGAGAGGTTTTGAAGAAGCACGTTAAATGCCAGACCACTGAGCTGTTTTGGTAAAAGTAGATTTGGGAAGAAGAAAGAATCAAGATGAGGAAGATTAATTGTCTGGTACTTTGTTTTCGAGGAAAAACTTAAGTTTCTGGCTCTTCAGCAAAGTGATCTGCTTTTCAGTCTGAGAGCAGGAGAAAACGCTTCTTATTCTTTTGTGATACCATAAGAAAACATTAAAAAGGTATCACCTTTTATTTGATTCTTGCTAGCATCAAATCACTTTCCTGTTCTTTTTCAGCCAGTGAGACCAATAGGTTGGCAAGAAGATGTTGCACGTGGTGATATATATAGAAGGGCAGGGAGAAAGAAGATTGGTTATTATTGTCGTCTCTTAAGAATAGAGCTGAAGAGGTGACATCTTGCTAGCACTACTATCAATGGGAAAGTAGGAAGACAAAGAGAAGAGAGTGTCAGTGTGCCTAGCACTGCCTTATAATGCTTTCCTCATCAGGGTTTGCTGTTTAGTAAGTTTAATCTGTATTGTGAACTACAGTGTCATTTTGGAGAACAAACAAACATCCATGCCTGATTTCTAGCTTGAAGAATTTTCAGTCAGTAAATACAGGCACTAGAGTTACTTTATGTGAACATGAGGCCATAGTGTTTTTTGTTTGTTTGTTTGTTTGTTTGTTTTTGTTTTTTCTTATCAGGGCATCTCTGACATACTGGAATCACAGTGAAATATGTGAGCTGATGAGGAAAATAGTTATAATGGTCAGTGATGAAGCTATTACTTTAGAAAAGCATTTAACCATTGATACCTTTGAATGTTATAGTTTTCTTAATGTGAATTAATTACCTCTTTTAATGATTTGATTAACAAGAACAACTTAAATACTGAAAGGAGAAGAAAACATTCTTTAAAATTGCTTGCTCGGTTTTCTGAAGGTTATGCGTTTGACTTTGGTTTCTGTGCACCCAAAGTTGTTACAAATACTTGCAGATTGAACAACATGTAACTATATAAACACATTGACTTTAAATTCAAGTGAACTCAAATATAAAGGAGGTTACATGAGCTACGCAGAGACACATGACACAGGAGTTGTTCTTTTTAATTCACTCTGACTTCAGAGATTTTCGGTTTTTGATGAAGAAGATTGGACAGAATCCAGTACCCATGGATGTGAAGCAGTACAGAAAAAACACGCTGTTGTTGGGTTGCTTTCCATGTTCATAGACAAATTTTAAGGAAAGATAAAAACTTGAATATCACACAGGGCAGCACCTCAGCTCAATTTTGTGAGCAGCTAAGGCAGTGGGCATATATGCCTTGCAGCAGGTGGGTTAGATGAGTAGTGAAGTATGCCAGAAATGAGAGAGGAAGAGCTGTTACTGGATAGCAGTAGCCTGCTATCTGCTACCTGTTGTCAGGTGTATAAGATGAAATTCAGCAGCTGCTAAAACAAAAGAAGAAATAATTGCTGACTTCTAAGATTTTATATGAGACAACTTTTTTTTTTTTTTTAAACTGTGATAAGACTCGAAGGTTTGCCTAATTATAAAGTGCTAATTTGATCAGACTCATACCATATAGGTTGAGACTGAAAAGGTAATAACATTCATAAACTAGTTTCTAAATTCGCTTCTTGCAAAACCTTGCTGCCTTGAAGCAAGTGTATTCCTTGAAGCAAGTACTGAGTGTACATTTTCCCGCAATTTAATTTAAAATATCCAGACAAACACAGTCAAATTATATCTACTTACCTATCATATAAGGGAAATATCATATAACTATAAAACAGTTCATGGTTTTACCTGTGGAACACTTCAGGTAAACAGGAATTTTTTCAGAGTATTGCAGCAACCAAGAAGTGAATGTGCCATTGCTAGAGCCGAGTGAATTATTCAGTCAAAAATTTACTTCAAGAAATTCATTGTCTTCAACTTTTGTGGTTTTTTTGTTTGTTTGTTTGTTTGTTTGTTTTTCCTGGAATATCCACAGATTGATTACAATATCTATGAATATATTTGTTGTTCTGACTTTCAGAGTTTCATTGGCAAGCATTTTTATTTTCTGAATGAATCATCAGTGATTTGTTAAAGTATCTGATGTTAGATGAATCCAAACAATATTCTGTCTCCTTTAAAATGTGTTGAGGGCATTCAGTGATTGTTCTTCCATATTCCTTCGTCTTGACTTCTTCCTACAGAGAGAAAGAGAAAATGAATTTATCTCATCCAATTCTGATTTTGTGGAAGTTATTGTTCTAGACTATGGTATTTTTCTGTTCTTCTCTATGAAGAAGGTATTTCTAAAGAGTAAAAGGCTTCATTTGTGTTACCTGCTGTTTTTAAGATGGAATGAATCACCCTAAGGATATATTTGTTTCTTATTTTCCAAACAGGAGTTCTTGGCAATAAGCTAAATGTTTAAACTTAGCTGAAAACTTCTGTTTTGAATAGCTGAATTTATGTATATGATGTGAAAGAGTTGAGTTTGAATCTTTGTTCAGCTTCTGTGAATGCTTAAATAACATGAACTTGTTGAGATGTTACATTAGCCTGGGCAAGTCAGGGTTGTCACATTAGCTTGTTTGTGTCAGGATTCTAGTCACCTACATTAAATACATGTTGGTTCATGTCTGCAGTGGACATGTCTGGCACCAGTGTCTACAATGTGGGGTGAACAGAGTAATCCAGATGTAGGTTAGAAAAACCCCGGTGGAGGAAATAGTGGGTCACCACAACCTACAGGCAGTATGGCAGTATGCATATAAGCTAGTCCATATCACTTGACTCAGAGATAATAGCCTTGGCACTCACGACCAAACACATATTGCCTTGGCACTTTATGCTTTTTGAGGTACATGCTGCCTGGCTTTACAGGTAATGACCATACACTAGTTGGACATACTCCTGCCAACAGCAGAGCGTCGGTTGGCACTGAATCAAGAATCATAACTGAGAAAAAGGGATGAACAGAAAATGTAGTCCAGTATTCCTGCTGCTGCTTCAAGACAAGAAGCAGAAGCTTGGTACATCCTGCATAGAAAATACCACGCAGAAATAATGGTCTTAAGAGTATTAAAAGGAAGAAAGAAAAAAAAAAATGTGGGGGGGTGAGTGGTAATGACAGCAAAAGTCAGCAGCAAAATATTACTTCATAATAATAATAATGTTATAGGTACAAATTTTCTTCAATGGCAGATCAGTTAGAGATCAGTTAGGTCTCTTAACTCTCTATATTTGTAAATGCTAGAACATGTAGTTTTCCTCAGGAATTCTCAAAGTTGCTACTAGCAGGACTGCAAGTACAATCTAAGTCTTCAGAGTTCTTTTACTGAGCTGGGGTATTTGTCACTTCTGCTATTTACTAGTGGCTCTGTCTTACAAATAGTGCTTTTAGAGTTCTTGGTGCAACTAAAAACCTAAGTAAAGATCTGTAGTTCATTGTGGTTGCATTTTCTCCTGGGTTTACAGCCTGAAGTAACGGGCAAAACATTGAAGAAATTGTGTGTGGCTGTGCTTTTCCAGAAGTACACGTTTTTCTCAAATCAGAGGTGGATTGTAATGGTGACAACATGAACAGGACTGCAAAGCACAGCTTGAAAGATCCAAGGATCATTTCAGTTGGTCAGGTACACGTGCATCATCTCTACAGTTGTCAGACAGAAGATACTACTTGATGGAGCGCAAAATGGTGGGTCAGTGAAATTTCATCTCTCCGGTATGTACTATTGACATTATCTACAATCACAAAGTATTTTTACCTTCAATGTTTTCTGAGCAGCTGCTGTAAATGCAGTTCGTGTCTGTATTAGCCAAGATACATGATTGAACTTTGAGAGGGGAAAAAAGTCACTAACCCAAGAAGACAGACTGCTGCACACCTAACACTGCAGAAATTAATTTTAAAGCAATGTGTATATGTGTTAACTTTGTAAGTGTTCCATGCTGAATTTTTACGGACTACAGCAGTGGAAGAAAGAAACAAAGTACAGCTGTGTAAGTACACAAGCTTAACATTCAGCAGAACATTTCCATGATTTCTGTGTGCTTGGAAGCTTATTGAAAATGAATACCAAAATGAAAAAAAAATGGCACAAAGCTAATTCCTTTTAAACTTCAGTCATCTTTTTGCTGCTTGCCCATCGTTCATCAAAAATATGTATAAAACTGGTAGAAAAATGAAATCAGTCAATATACCTTCTTATCACTTTAAAGGATGAATTGCAACTAGTCTGTGAGGTCAGAAGGCATCTCAAAAGGAAAAAGTGACGTGCAGAGCAATAAGAAGACTAGTTTACTTTCTCTCTGCGTACACTAGTTTTTATTTAAAAACTTTTTATATGTATGTATGTTCAAACCAACAGTGTGAGATGGACAGACCAATCTGTTTTGTTCTGTTCTGGTAGCCCTTAAGAATTGTTCCTCTGTCAAATGAAAAGCAAGCAGAATTGCTCCATTAGAAAAAAATTGTTACTTTGCTTTCACTGAGCAGAGTAAGCAGGAGGCAAGAGCTCTGGAATGAAAAGTTAGTCATGGAAAAAATGATGGAAGTATAATAACCCATACAGTCTTATAAAGAAGTCCTTTTCATAGTGAAAAGCCAGCAACAAACATTAGAAGAGCTGACATGCTTCCCCTGAGTCATTTCTTGTGAAAAAGTGTTGTCTTTTGGGAGGCAAAGAAAATTGGCCTGAAGATTCTTGTGTTTTCTGAAGATCTTCAACACAGTCTAGTGCCTCTAGATTTATGAGTACTTTGAAATAGTTCTTTAACTTTTGAAATCGATAATTGTGTTACAAAAAGTTATGAAAAAAGACTAAAAGCATATGGCAGTCTATCTGTGAACCTTGATCTGTCTTTACACTCAAGATATTATTCAAGCTTCTAAAAATACACAAGAAAACTCTAAAATCAGGGAGAAAAGAAGAAAGACTTTTTTTTAATGAAAGTAGAGGTTAACAATTATGAATCATACTTCAGCTTCCTTTTTTATTGTTTGAGATACAGAAGAATTACACAGAACATATTTCACTGTTAAATTTTGACTAGCTCCATAGAAGCGTTCAAGAGGTGATGGAGACTAAAGACCCAGTTATGAAATCATATGTAACTTCTGTCATCAACTGTAATCTCTACATGAAAAGGCAGAGATTATAGAACTGACATGTCATGAATCCTTGAAAAGAGATACAATTAGAGAATATTGGTTTGTTTTTTATTAGTTTGACAGAAGAAATAGGCCCTTCACTGAAGTACTGAGATGATGGACAGACTTTCATTTACATCCAAAAGCATATTAGTGAAAAAATGGTTATACTTTTTTTGAGGTCTAGAGGGTTCAAGAGGTTCATTTTCAGTTACATTTTCTTGGTTTTCAGAGTCCTTAAATCTGTGCAACAAACAAAAGAATTGATTTAGGCCATTCTAGAAATTCAGTTGAAAATAAAGAATGAAGTAATTAACACTTCATTTATTTTTTTTTTCCTCCAGGCATCTTACTTTATTATTATCTAGGAAAAATTGTTTCTTTGTCCACATTACCCAAAATCCTGCTGTTCTGAGGACAGCTCAGCAAGCCCGTTGACCAAAATACTGTAGTGCTTCAGAAACTTTGTTTTGTATATTACTCAGCTTATTTTCAAATTATTATTTCATAATATTTATTACAAAGAAAATGCATTCTTGTCTAGTAGAATTTTCCTTTCCTGTTGGTAAGAACAAATTGTGTCTGATGAAAGAAATGTATTACTCCTTGATCTTCTCTTTCAAGTTTTCATTAAGTTTTTTTAGATGTTCTAACCAGGCTGTGCTCTGCACTAGATAATTTTGTGCTGGGTACAATGAATTTACAGCAGTACAGTTTGAAGATTCTCCAGTGATGTGTAATTTATTTTATAATTTGATATACTCATTAAAATAAGTATTAAAGTTTGTTTCACTTGTGCTACTCCTAAGGGCAGATAATTCCATAATATTATTCCTGTGATGGTTAGAAACATTCTTTTATTTTCCAATGTGAGTGTTTTTATATCCTGTCGTGTTATAGTACATTAATAATTAAATATATTTATATATGTTTTTTAATATTTTTTCTTCCTGGTGTTTAGTTTCCTGATGCATAAATACAGAGCAAGTATGTGGTTTCTTTGGGTTTTTTTTGTTTGTTTTTTTGTTTTTTTTTTTTTCTTTTTTTCCTCTCAGCTTTCAGTTCTGTCAACTAAAACAACTCTTGATTTGCAAGCCAGATATTTGGGTCCCTGTTCATCTCATAGCTCTTCTGTGTGTGTATGTTCTAGTTCAAACTAATTGCTCCTGAGTGTGGGTGAACAGATCTGTACATTGTATGCCAGCTGAGATCTCAGCAATGCTTTGCACAAAGGCACTAATATTTCCCTGTCTCTTCTGGAAATGACTTTCTCCCAGTGGTATCAAACTGTTTGCTAGTAATCATTTTGCTGATACGTGGTGATTTACCTTCCTTTTTGTGTTGTTTTTACACAACTGAAAGGCTTTCATTTTATTGCAGATTTTCTTATTGGTCCGAAGGTGTTGGACCATGCTTTTGAACAGGAAAGTTTAATTTCATTTCTGTCATCCAAACGCTCAGAATTTTTCACTTCTCATATATGACAAATAAATAATTTCTCATTATCTGGCTTGATACATTTTGATTAACCCAATTTCTTTTCTTACAGATACAGGTTATTTCTATCTTCAAATGTTTTCATTATGAAATGTGATCTGAAACTGTACATGGCATGCTGTACTTCAAACTGAAAGAGCTGTAGTTGCTTTAAATGGTTTTTTGTTCTTGTGAAGTACAGTATATTTGATTCTAGACTTCCATAATGGCATCTGCAGTTTACTACAAAATCTACTATTTCTTAAGAAAGTGCTTCTGTGTTTAGGGATTTAGCTTATTTCCACCACCAACACCCCCATATAGGTGCAATAAGTTTTTTGTTTTGCATCTAACTCATTTTGATGATTTCTGTACCCTCATTTGCATGACTTATTATTCTTCCATTACATTAAAAAAAAAAAAAGCTTAATTATGCATTTAGATTGTGTTTCTATACCTAGATTTTTCTTTGTCTTTCTTTGTCTTCTTTGTCTTTCCACCACACAGCAGACACTTTCCTTTCTCCAACTGCTTTCACTTGTGAGGCTGGAAAATCCAATGCTTTTTGATGTTTCTGCAGTTTAAACTATGTACTGTTTCCTTTATGTTGTCTGGTTTCCCCCACTCAAATCAAGATCCTACTTAAAATTTGCAATTTTAATACAGTGGTGTAAGAAAGCTGTAGTAGTAGATACTGCAATGTATTATGCTGCAGTATTATGGCTGTCCCTGTAGGCTTAGTGCGGTGAAGTTAGCTCTTGGAGTGGACAGGAGATTTTCCCTGTGACCAGCACTTCAAAGAACAACACATTGATTTAGGTGTCATCATAGAAATTAGTTTGCATGACATTTATCTGAGTTTTTCAGACTTTCAAATTTAAATTTAAATAGTCTTCTTTGACTTTATGAATGTGTTGAATGATGGGGAGGAATTTAGATTCCACTGAAACTGAATTTACTTTAGTAAAAAATCTCAGAGGAGAAGTCCTTTCAGCAAGTATTTTAACAGATTAAATGCTCTTGAAACTTTAATACTAACATACCTTGTAAGACAAGCCTCCTTGAACAATTAATTCTTTAAATCACATGAATGTGAGGATGACATAAGGCCTTTGTCTTCCATGTTCATATATTGTCTTCTCATATGTGGATTCTTGGTACAAATTATTATAAGTAGGCTTTTGAGGAATACATTCTTAGAATGTTTTACAATTCTTTTAATAAGAGTATACGTATTAAAGATACTTCAAGTAGCTCAATTAGTTTAGGGAAACTGGAAAGCTTGTAAAACTGCACCTAAAGAAGATGACATTAATTTTACCAATAAAGAATAAAACTATCAGTGTATTACAAAATGTAGACCTTCAATCTATTTGAATTTTTATTTACTCTCAGTAGCCACACAGTATAAGTACAGTTATGTATTCTAAAATACATAATAATATTTAATCTTAAGTTAATTAAAAAGGCTGAAAAACAGTTTTGACCTTTTTTCTTTTCTTTTTTTTCCTTTTTTTTTTGGGGGGGGGGGGGGGGAGTGGGAGTATGAATTGATTTTGTCATTAAATTGGCAAGATTCATTTGTTGTTACATGTTGTAGTCCGTGACAATATTGATTCGTGTCCTTCAATATGGAAGGTCAACAAGATATTTACACAGACCATATTTGAGAATTACAGTTCTGCTCCTGCAGTACAAGATCATCACCTAGCAGAGCGTTGGTAGTCTGAGGAGCTATTTCTGTCAATGACATACTAATTACAACACCCCATTTTAAGAATAGTAGGTCTTTGAATGAAAAAATGGAAAAGACATCTGGTGACCCACAAAACACACAATTAATTTGATAAAGATTTCCATAATTCAATTTCTTAATGATTTTCTTAATGGAGGCGGTATTTTATGTATTTTACATGTAAATGGGATGTGTACTTCGTAATAGTAATTTTCATAGTCATGATATGCAGTGGTGACATGATAAGAAAAAAGAAACGTGTAACTTCTTAGGTATTTTGTATTTTCTTAGAAATGGTAAATAATGCAAAAAGTATTCATTGTGAATATTAGGGTCGTGTGCTTATACATTGGTAATGATTGTAATAACAAAGTTGCTATTAGCTTTTAACATTTCATATATACACTGGAGAGTCATGTAGCAATAGCAACGAACCACATTAAGAACAGTGCATATTATTTTAATATTCTTGTAGTCAAATAATAAAGCCATCTACACTGGTTGCATTGTTTGGATAGCATGGTAAAAAAATGGGGGGGGTGCGGGAGTTTACATGCCTTTGTTTTTTAATGGAGTACTGCTGTTCTTCCTTTTTTTTGGTGCCAGAAAAAAAAAGTATATAAGAAAAATACAAAAGCCCAACTTGCACATGGGGCACCCTACATTCACAAGAATTCTGTTTCCACGTTGTGTAGTTCACTGTTACTGATGATGGTGTGCTTTTCCAAGTGCAGTTTAAAGAGATGAAGATAAATTTTATAGAAATAAAATATACAGGCATTTATAACATGGGCCAAATTTAAATAAGCGTGCATTACTGATACTATTTCAAAATGTTTTTGAATCATGATATGTGCATAGGATAAGCATGCATACTTTTGTTTATCAAGCAGATAATGTTGACCTTTTGAATACATGCATATGTATGCACAGAATACTAGGCGAAGGTCTTGAACACTGTCCTTTTCTACATCCTTTAATTCTGCCTTTTTGTATAAAATACAGCTTCTGGGGAGGAAAAAATTGTGAAGGAAATAATGTGCTGAAAACAAAGTCTTGCTAGTAAGAATTCTGTGTAGCAATCAGACCAAAAACCTTAGAAGTCAAGTATTCCTTGGGTTGTATGTCATTGCTCTTTCATTTATATATATATATATATATATATATATATATAGAAGTCAAGACAAGTTCAAGGGCTAGGTAGGGATTAAGACTATCAGCTGTGTGAACTCCATCGTAATGTTTCTTTTCAGTGTCCATGGCTGCAGAAGACTGCAGTCATGGCAAATCCTGAGTTTTATTTTCTGGTGATGTTTTTCATTACCGATTTTTATTTCTGTGGTTGCTGGATCAGGTATTTTTACCTTCAATGATATGGCAAGGAACCTGTGAGCCATCTAGTGGGAGGTTTCTTCTTATCACTTGACCATTTGAAGAATCTGTTCCTTATGCATTTTCCAATTCAGATGTCCAGCACCAGCCCCTCGGTCTGTAATGCGACTCCCCTCATCCTTTCCACCTACCTGTTACAATCAGATCTCAGTCAAGTGACAGTGGGAAATGGGGTGCTGCATTTTATTGAGGCTGAATGATGAAAGCTGAACAGACTTTGCTAGACATCTATAACATACATATATACACCTGTGAAAGATCATTTTAATAAACCAGGAGGCAACATAGTTAAGGAAGCAAAGGCAGTTAAGTCAATTTTAGAAGCTGTTCATGACAGTAGCCTAACTTAAATGAAATATATTTGTTTATTTAGTATTTGAATCTTATTATAAGAAAACAATGTTTTAAATGTCACCATAACCTTTTCTCTTCTACAACATGGGATTCAAATGCCTTGTAATGAAAGTTGTGGTGACAGGTACTTGGAAGCATTTTGTCTGCTTTGGTTTGAACTGAACCCTTTAAGACAGTTCTGAATTAGTCTAGCTTTTAGTTTTCCCCTTTATAGAGCAAGTTATGAACATTAAATATCGCTGTAATCATTTTTATACCACTGTTGGAAGCTAGATGTCCCTTGCTTAGTTTGTAGTTGTAAATCCTGTGTAGGAAGTTGGATATGTGTTGCCAAATGAATGTTGACAGTGATTGGAAAGGGATGGAGTATCTGTGTTGAATTAGAAGGTAGGTGTGGGGAGTGAAAACTCAGGGAAGATTGAGCTCCTTCATATGAGGTTATGGACTTCTCATTCCAAGCCTGAGTGTGTTAAGGAAGGAGAAGATTGAGTACTATGCAGAGGTAAACACTTGTAGCTTTGCTTTCAGTGAAGTGAATACAGGGAACAGATGATAGAAAGACACCAACTTTGGTATACGTGCATTTAGGGTTTACACTTTCTTTATAAATTCTGGCAATGTTGATGGAGTTGCCCAAACATTAAATAGCTTAACTGACGTGGATCTTCAGATGGAATTCTCAGGCATGGAATGCTACTTACTGTCTGAGAGGCGCTATTCATCTACCCAGCTATGTATCAGGTAAGTCAGGTAAGGGAGAGAAAAGTATATTATTAAATTTTAATGCTCACTTATAGTACATAGTGATAGATATAGTTTACATTGTGAATTGGCTTGTCAAAGTTGGTGTGTTTTGTTGGGTTTTCTTCTTATTTGTTTGTTTTAGGGATTTTCTTAGTTTCTAGAATCATAAATTTTAGTATTGTCTTGGATGGAACAAGAACAATGCATGCACAATATGGCAGATATTCTAAGAATCCAAGAAATCCACTGTGCCTTCAGCACAGAGTTATGTTTCTCAGTCGTTCTGGTCATGCTGAGTATATCCAACCCTTTTGATATTAATGGGTATACTGAGTATGTGTAGATCAACAGATCTGATCAACAGATCAAGAGAACTTTCAGCCATGCTGATAGACATGTAGATTCTGGTTGGTAATAGTTGGAATATTTTGATGTTAGAAAACCGTCAGTGGCTACTGACGGCTACTGACTAGCACTACCAGAACTTTAAATAATAACAGACGTATGGAGACTAGGGAGAAATCTGAGCCTCAAAATCTTCCTAGGCAAAATTTCTGGACAGAAAAGTAAGGGTAAGTCTAGGAAAATGATACTTCTTGTTCTTCATAAGAACAGTGAAGCCTTGGGATGTGGTGAAGGCATTTCATACTTTTATATGAAGTATAAAATAACTTTTAAACTGGTGCTTTTATACTTGATTCATTTGTTTTTTAAATGGTGTGATTAAAGATAGATCCATAGTGGAATTGCTGTTCTAAAGTGTACATCCTATCTTTGTTGGAGAATTGCTTCTCATACATTTTATTATAGTAGAAATTTGGTGTATTTACACATACAATAGCA
The DNA here is from genome assembly GCF_964211835.1 of Anser anser. Taxonomy (NCBI): domain Eukaryota; kingdom Metazoa; phylum Chordata; class Aves; order Anseriformes; family Anatidae; genus Anser; species Anser anser. The sequence goes on along the minus strand of NC_139724.1, from coordinate 31,300,104 downwards.
AAGTCTTACAGGATGACTACAAAACATGGTCTTTGGTTTTCTATAGCAAAGTAGAAAGATAATAATAGCTGAGTTACAGGCCATATAGTATTACATTTTACAGTAGCTTATTATTATTGTCTACTTCATATATGGATTTAGGTTGTCTCTTTAAGAAAGTAATTTAGCGTTGATTGTCAACTTCCCTGTTAGTTATACAGATATCTTGATCAGACGAATGTGAAATGCTTGCACACTTTTTTGTTTTCTGCTCAGCTTAAATGGGGGGAGATGATATATACATATGCTTTCTTCTTCGTTACAATTGTATCATGTGACAATATGAGGAATCCAGCATCATATACTGTTTCCGTGATTAATAACTGTTACTGACCATAACCTGTCCTATATTTAAAAGAACTTGAAGTGCCCTTTCTGTCTGCGTTTTCATTAATAACAGTACTTCATTTTTGGTGACATCTAGATACCAAATGTTGTTTTTCTCCTATTTTTTTTCAGGTTAAGCAATAATTATCACTTGGTAGTTATAACTGCCAATTATAGTTATAACTACCAATTGGTTAAAGCGAGGGAAA